>NC_079311.1:30016469-31266469 GCF_023638135.1 Falco biarmicus | reverse complement strand
CTACATGTCTTTTGGTAACAGCCTAGCAGATGGGTCCCAGCCTCACCTCAGTTTGGGGACTAACAGACAAATGGCAGATGTATTCACTCTTCAGGCAGATGTTTTGTGACTGTGTGTGTCACTTTGGGACATTATATTTCTAAATTCATCTCCAGAATGTACCTCAGCAATTTATGAGCAGAGATTTTGTCTCTGCCCTTCCAGAGCTGTTAGGTCCATGCAGTGTGGTTTGTAGAGTGCTTCTCTGGGCTCTGTGTTTCACTGTCCTGCTTTCAGCTCTAAAGAGCATTTGCCCTTGTAAATGGCGTGTACCTCAGCAGCACATTACAAGGCACAACCTGTGCAGAAAAGTATGCCCTCCTTAGGTTTTAAGAAAGCCTTTTCCTCTTTCATATTTTGGGGATGCTGTCAGCTTTACAACTGCTCTGCTGCTCACAAAACACCTGGGATAGTCTTTGGTGGGCTGGCCATATTTCTGGAAAGAATTGTCCCTTAACTTCTCAGTCACTTTGTTGGTGTTTATAGAAAGGATATTGTCCCAGGCTACAGGCTTTGTTGCACTAAAATGTCTCTAAGATCCTCCAGTTCATTCAACTTATAAGGTCCTTTTTGTCTTACAGAACAGGGATAAAAATATTTTTTCATTTCTTGAAGCTGCAGTCCATTTTATACTCCAGTTTATTTCCAATTCTAATTATAATTGTGCTGACCAAAAGCACTCCTTGGGAAGGAAAGGTCTTGACTTACTTATTTCTCCCATTCTCCATGCAGAAAATCCTTCTGTTTAAGGGGAAGGATCCTGTGCAACTGACCATTTTCCACCAGTCTTTAGTCAGGCATGAGTCAGCTGTTGCATGAAGTCAGCAGGAGCCTTTTCAGCTACTTCAAACAGCTGCTGGATCAGTTGCTGCCTGAGTGTGCTTGCTGAATAGCAGGGAGCAGGGAGCCTTTTGTTGCCTGTGCTGGCTGGAGCCTGACAAAGCAAGCTGACTTCTACAACGTACTTCCCTCTCTGTGTCAAATACTCTTAGAGAAAAGCTACATTGGGCACCTCCTGCTCAGTGTACAAGGTTCGTTTTACTCAGTCTGTCTCCACAGCAGAGGTGTTCTGCTGCAGCTGAGTTCAAAGCCACATGCTTTGTGTCAGCAGTGGGCGTGAGGGATGCAGTCGTGTGTGTGCAGTGGGATGTGACATGGCTGTTCCCAAAGACCTGTGAGGAACAGAGTGCCCCAAGCATTGCTCCCCTTCCTGCAGTTTCCTGACTTCTTTGCCAGGCGTGTTGTGCAAGCAGCACTTCAGAGAAAATCCGTGCTTGTGATCAGAGATTCTAACATCCCTAGCCTGTCATTGCTAAAGGTTGCAACCTACCTTTTTAATGAAGGGTTTTTTTGTCAGCTATAAATATTCAGCAATGACTAAATACTTAGGAATGACTTTTTATTACAAAAATTCCTTCATTGCATTTCATATGAATAAATTAATGTATGTGGGAACTATAGAGATTTTGTGCCAGGAGATCTCTATCACCATGTACTGTTGAACTACACAGCTGAGTTGAATATTGACATGTACATAAATTAGTTCCACAAGCAAAATTTGGCAGGTGTGACAAATTATTACTTGAAGAATGCAGCCTGATAAAGCAGAGCCAACCCCAATGGAATAAGGGTCAGGATCTCCCAAAGCACATAGCACTTCAATTGCATGTCTTGAAGCTATTGTAATGTAAGTGGAGTAAATGTCTGGCCAATACAGAAAATGGGCATGTCTCCCACTTATGAACCCTGCTGCAGTTTCTGCTTTCGCTTGGGAAGGCTTGTGGGATTGGTTTCCATAGGAACCATGGGGAAACGAAGGAAAAACACTCACCTGAAACCCAATTGAATAATTTTAACACTACAAGACTGTAGTGAAGCACAGGGTACAGAGCACTGGCACTGACCAGACCCTTTGAAGGAGGCTAAGGCATCCTTACCACTTCTGCAGCATGGGAAGGCACACGGGGCCAGCACTACAGGCTCTAATGTGGCTGGGCTGTGCAGCCCATGATGGGAGATGGTGCTGCAGCAGTGCACACCCAGACATCCAGAGACATCCACAGACCTGGAGCATTCAGCATGACTTCCCAGAGGCCTGATTTATAGAGCAGGATTTGGATGATGGAAGTGTTGAGCATGCCCTGAAAATTTGCTCTGCTTGGTTATGCAAAATGCAGGGGTGTACAGTCCAAGCACATAACCCCAGGTGGGCTTGACTGCTTCGTTGTTCTTTGTGCTTTTTGTTCCTCTTTCTTCTCAGAAAGGCAGCTGCCACTGCCCCTCTTCACTTCCCTCTGCTTTCCTTTGACAGCCAAAGGGGAAAGGCTCACTCTTTCCACTCCCATAGTCTTGCAAATCCAACAGACAGATCTTTGCCTCACTTAGCTTTAGGGCCCAAGAGAGGGCTGATAGCGTTGACTGATAGAACAAGACACCTTGATGTGTATGATTTTAATGGAGCATGTGAGATTCATGAGGCTTGGTCCATAATCAGATACCATCACCTCCTACCCTCCAGTTAGACCTGCGTTGCTTCTGACATTGGAGTCCCAGGGATAGTTTTTCTCAGCCCGCACTCTGGACAAAATGTCAAAAAGCCATTCCTTGCCATTTATAAACTGAAAAATACATTTGGCATTGCAGTTTCTATTTAAAATTAGCTATTTGCTCCTGCAAAGTCCTGTCACTAAGGTTAAGGCAGTCCAGCAGCTTCTAGTGGCTTTTGAGACAAGGCAATGTACTGCATCTAAAGATAATAGCAGCATTATGGTGAGCTGGAGGAAGAGAAAATTTTCTGTGTTCAAATGCTTCAGAAAGGGAGGAAGACCTTATGGCATGCATGCAATAATCAGTGCAGAGAAGTGTTTGTAAGGCACAGGTAATGTGTCCCTCATAAACAGATTCAGAAGGATAGTTAAATTACTTGCTCTGGTGAGAAACTGTATCATTTTTCAGGGCTGACAATGAATTCATAGCAAAGTATCTCGTATGCCTGAGAAATTATTTATGAATGTGAATTTCTGGGATTTGTTTGCCCATATGGACTTCTCTGCATGTGATGTAAGCTGGGGAGTCTACCACAAACGTAGTATTTATGATGCAGATTGGTCTCAGAAACCAGACCAAAATTCTCTGACTCTTAGTCTGTAAGCACCCGGAAAAGAAAGTTGGTTTAAACTTCTAGCTCTATTTTTTAAGGTCCAAAAGAGTGACTCTAGTAATTTTTTGCATCCATTTCAGTTTAACATAGCTCTCTGATGGATATTAAGAGAATGGTAATGAACTACAGTTAAATATGAAATGGTGGTGTTTGCTGCCATATCCATCAAGGAAGCAGACCAGTGAGAAAGCTACTTCTCTAAGATTAGAAAGTAACTACGTTTTCTTTGAAGGCCATGTTTCTTTAGGTCCTGCAAAAGCCTGTAAATGTACATTGGAACCTAAAAACATGGTCCTAATAAAATCACGGGATCTATGGCTGTGTTTTCTGCAAGTGCCTACAGACTGGGCTGAACAACAGCTGAAATGAATACAGTTCATGCAAGTGTGAAATAAGAGAAGTCCCTGGTTCTTCCTGTTCCTTTCTCTCCTAGGTTGTTGTATTTGATAGTCCCTTATTAATAGCCCTAAGGTTGTTGAAGACCCTGTATGGATAAAGGCAAGTATTTCATTGTGGTGAGTTACCTTGAGAAGCTGTTCCTAGAAGCTATGCTGGAATCTATACCCATTAACCTTGGTAGCCCTATAGGTTGTAGGTAGGCCTTTCATTTAATATGGCTAGCACTGGTGACGTGCAGGACCCTCGTTTGTTTACTTGCTCCTGTTCTTCCCCTGCCTACACAAAAATGTCTGTGGGAAAAGAGATGACTTTGGCATGAGAGAATTTGGACTGGCCACTGAATCTACAGGAACTTCTAGCCAGATGATTGGCAAATGCAGTCGTGCTATGAAAGTGACTGTTTCAGCCCTTCTGCACTGCCCATATGTCCCAGCATTACTGTTTGTACATAGATAGCAAAGCATCCTTCCTTGCATCCCATACTTTGCTCCAGCAGTAGCTGCATGAGTAGTCCTGGATGCATGCCTAGATTTGGGGCTCATCATTTTGTGATGAGACAATTCTGCCCAGCATGTAGCCTGGTGCCTAAGTATTTTGTTTGGGATCATAGGTAGTCAAGATTTCTCAAGAGGAAAGGTATTTAAAAGTACTTGTCTGCACTGGGTGATGAATGATTCAGGAAATTCAGCATATATTAAATTTTCTGCCAAATATGCAATGCAGCACCTCTTTCCACAGTGTTCTGGAAGACTTTTTGAGATTGGAGAAAATGGATTTTGCATGTAACATATTTTTTAATATTATATTTAACCTAGATTGATATACTCACACTGGGCTACAACACACATCTGTAGCAGTAACAAGCTTTGGCTAACACAGAGTCACAAGAAGGTTGCATCACTCGGAAAGGAAAAGAGGAAACAGAAAGCACTCTGGTTAAATGGCAAAGAGTAGGAATATATTCATACCAAAAATATTGTTTAAGAAATGGAAATCTAACGCTTGTAATGCTAATGGAGTGGAAATTAATCTTCTTCTTATATCTTACCTTCCAGAGTGGAAGCAGTGTAAAAGGAAATTTGAAGAGCAAGTAGCCAAGGATACCAAGTGCAATAATAAATTATTTGATGTATATCAGAAATATGAAGTTTGCAAGACAGTCAGTGTCTGTACTACACCATTAGAGTGTGAAATGGTCAGTCACATAACAGGCATGCTAAATGATATTTTTGCCTTGGCCTTAAAGGCAAAAGCTATTGGAAAATAAGTAGTCTCAGTTTATTCCTTCTTACAGCTATAGCTACTAAGCATGAGATATAGAGATGAAGGTCTCAAAAAGCTCAAGACATTCCACAGTAATAAATTACTAAAATGAGACTATTAAGGCAGGACTTATGTATACCAAAAAAAAAAAAACCAAAAAAAAAAAGCTTCCTGTAGCCCACCTACAGCTATAGCAATACCACACAGTGTTGGAAGAGATCAGAATTGTGCCATCTGAGCAGGCAAGACAGAAGAAATGTTATCATCTTCATTTTCCATCTAGGGAACTGAAGCAGAGAGAGAGGGAGAACTGCTTGCCCCTGCGGGAAGTCAGCAGCAGGCAGGAGGCGTGCGAGGGAGGGCTCCTGGGCCCCTTGCACAACCCTGCTCCTGTGGGGACTTCGGGTCTGCTTTGTCTCCTGCATGCCCAGCCCTGTGACCAGCTCCCTGTGCTGTGAGCTAGGGTGGCAGACCCTCTCCTCCCTAGAACTCCACCAGCTCCTTCCCAGAACTAAAAATCACTTCCAAAAAAACCTCTTTTCCTCACACTTACCTGAGTACTCTGAAAGAGCCCCACAAGTTCTAACAAGTCAGATCTGAGGCTTTTAAATGTGGAAATACCACTGGACTGACTTTTTGAATGTTTGACCAGTTCTAATATAAATCAAGTCTTGTGAGTTCCTGGACATTCAAGGCTGCAGAATTAACTGGAATAATTAAATTATTAGAGGTAACGGACTGCTCTACTTGTTACCTTTTTCATGCTTTACAGTGTCATAAATCATACATCTACATATAACATCTTGTCACATCAAGCCATTAATAAAAGTGTAGTCTTTTCTGTCTCAAAACACAGTGGTGATGGACAGTGCACATGTTTGTTAAAAAGGATGCCCAGCACTGAACAGTGTGCACTGCACTTCATAGCAGGAGGAAGGCAAATGAAAACACTGAAGACAGAATTGGAAAGGATTTAGAAGTGCTTGTAAGAGCTGGGCAAGAAGGGGATGGTCCTTTGGAGGAGGTAACAGATCATGAGGGAATGCAGAATCAGCACTGATATTTTTATCAGGATTTCAGAAGGCTTTGACCAGGGCTATGAGAAGAGTAGAGGTGAGGTGCAGGGGTCTTGCCATAGATTAGAAAGTGGTTAAAAACTAGGAAACAAAGAGCAGACAAGACCAGCCAGTTTTTAGCAGACAAAGCAGTTGATCATGAGGTGCCCTAAGGAGAAGCACTAGAGCAGGTGTGCCTTGGTATGTTTAGTAATGGCCTGGAAGAGGAGGGGGACTAGTTCGGTGGCAGATTTCCTGATACTGAATGATTTAGATTAGCAAGGCCTGGAGAAACACTGGAAAGCCCCTAGCAAAACTAGTTATTGGGCAGCTCAATGGTAGTTGAAATTCAATTTAGGGAAGTGCATTGCCAATTGGCAGTGCACAATGTAAGAAACAACTGAAGCAACTTGGATTCTGAGTTAGTCACAACCACTGCTCCTACCCAGGAAGAGAAGGGAAAAGAAAACAGTTTTCACTATGGACAGTCTGTTTTGCAGAAACAAGGGAAAAATGAATGATCTGTGTCAGGCATGTCAGAAAAAGAATAATAATGTGAAAATTCAGACACAAAGCCCACAGGCTCATTTTCATCTCGAAGCCTTTGTTGACGCCTGGTCACTTCATCTTGCTGAAGCCATGAAAAAGAGGGGTGCAGGTAAGGAATGTGGCAAATGTGACAGACACAGGAGAAAAGAAAGGAGAATTGCTTTCTGCAAATGATTTTAAGACTGAGGGCTCTAAGACAGTCTCCTCTTCTCCCTGTAAATAGAAGTACAGGATAACGACAGGCATCAGGAGCACCAGAAAGACCTGCTCCAGCCATCCTTTGGGTTGACTTTGCCTGGCCAGAAGGACTCGGCCCTGCATCCCCATCATGTCTGATGTGGGGAAGGTGGCCATGACTGCTGTCCAGGGTGTCCTACCACCCATTTCCCACAGCAAGGCTAAGGTCACCTTAGTAGGACCTCAGGGCAGCACACACCAGCCAAGGGCTTGTCTGCAGGGTCACAGCTGTGGTTCTCCTACCCTTCAGAAATCAGCACCCCTGCTGCTTTGCACTGCCTTTCCAGAGGGCCTGCATGACCCAAGAAAAAATTCAGCCAAGTAGCTGCTTCTCCATAGCAAGATGGCATTCACTTAGAAAAGGCTAGTTTCATTTTACTGACATGAAGATGTCATTTGGAATCCCTCTTTGAAAAATCCCTTGCCTCTGCCTAATCTGGATGGACTGGATCATTAAAATTGTGCAGTCTGGGCCCTGTGGTCACTCACTGCATCCTCGTGTGGGCTTTTCACGGTCCTGAACAAGACAAGTAAGCAATTTTCTCCTTATTGACAGCTTTCTACAGCTTCTTGTTAAATAGCACACTCAGAGCTGTGTTTCGCTGAGATGCCCTCATTAGTCCATTCACTGTGGACTGTGGAAGTGGTCTGACAGGCACGGATAGTCTGAGATGGTGGCAGGGTTCCTCAGGGAGCTCCTTTGGGCCTCATTGGTGGTGATGGGAGTCCAAGCAGCTTTGGTTCATGTAAAGCAGGAAAGCTGGCTCCTCACTCCTTCCCTGGTGGTTTGAACCAGGACCTTTCTGGTTCAGTTCACAGACAAAGCACATCACTGAGTTCCCTCCTCCGTGAAAAATACAAGAGTAGTCCATTCCAGTGAGGTAACCTGGTCTCAGCTGGGTATGGCCTTTCAAAGCTTCGTAAAAGTCTTGAGGTAAAGATTTCAGCTGTTTTATATTTTTGGTATTAAATAATCCTAATAAAGTTCAATTCACTTCTTAAATGTACTCAAAATATTTCAAGTGCATTATTGGATCCCTAGCCAGCAGACAAGGAAGGTGTTTTATGGACAACACTCCGCATAGATGTACCAAATGTGTGGATGAATGATGTTCTGCTTTCCTCCTTGTCCCATCTGTCCGTAAAGAGCTGAATTCTCTGTGGGGATATGATGGACTGATACAGGATTTATTCTGCAGATATGTTGTCTTGGGTTGTCTTGGCGATGTCACTGCAGAGGAGACTGTGGATGGCAAGCCGGGAGCTTGTCTGAGTGATGTGGTATGACTGCAATCTGCACTCAGTGCAGTCATGCTGGTTATCCACAGCTCTGGCTTCTGCATGTTTTCTGCTGTTGATTTTCCTTTGGCAATTCCTCCCAGCCCAAACTGTGATAAATGTATGAAATGGGTGGTTGTCCAGGAAGATAGGTGTGTGGAGAGGCTTGTAATAACAAGCAGAAAATCAGGTATCAGGTCTGTTGTACGTCATTTTGTTGCACAAGGTGTGATGTTCGCTGCATGGAGGTTTGTTGGCAGGGTTTGTAGGTGACAGCTTATATCGATTCCAATGATAAAAGCTACCTTTGGTGAAAAACAAAAACAGAAACAGTGAGAGAGAAAGTAAAGACAAATTCAGCTAAATACTAAAAAATATTTTGGGAAAGACTTTCTCATGAGACACCTGTTTTCGAAACGGACTTGGTGCATCACTGTGATGGGACTCAACACTACTGAAGCCCAAACGTCAGAAGACAATTCATCATCAAGGACAGGGGTGCTGTGGCAAAGAATACCCATGTTCACATCCCCCCTGCCCCCTTACTGGGGAAGGTCTGTGGTTAGGAATGTGGCATGCTGTGCAGGTCCACCCCTGGTGCTCTGCTAAGTGATCTGACCCCAGTTAATTCCCTGCACCTAGAGCTGACTTTGACCCTGCAAGAAGACTAGAGCTATGGGACCAATTCCAGACACTACCTTTTCTGGACTGACAGACTGACTATTTGAAAAGGCAGCTTCAGCTTGTTGTTCTTTTATGCTTCTGTCAAGCATCAGATATTTGTGTTTCTTTGTAGTCTGTTGTGAAACTTGGCTTATTGCTGTTTATATTCTGATTTTGCTTTCTAGAGGGTCTGATCAGCTGTATTGTCCTCACTATTATCCAAATACGCTTTAGAATTAAATTTGCCTTCCCCTAGAGGAATACAGGGAATGGGAGAGGTTTTTGCTTTGTGCTGGGTCATACAAGGCAACTTCTCAGCACTTTGTACCTTTAGTGGGTTCTGAGTTATGAGTTATGATTCTTGTACAGGGAAGTAGTAACTATCACAGGTACTAAATGCTTCTGTGATTGAAGGCAAAGAATTACCAGTGGGTAGCATGATTTCTACCCTCACTGCTGATTATATGAGAAAAAAATAAAAAGCTTCAAAATCTTATATCCTTACCTATCAAAAATATAAAAAAATCAATACGAAAATAGTACATTCTGGGCAAAGTTCTCCTAAAAGAGTAGGAGAGCAGTTTCTATTTTTAAATTGATTGTCTGGGTTGTGGGGTTTTTTCTGTAGTGCTGGAAACAGCTGTGCTATGCCATAGGAAGGAAAACCCAACTTAGTAAAATGGGGGAGAAAACCAGCTAATCTTTACATTAAACATATTCCAGAGGTTCTTCTCTACCATTTAACTGTGCTAACAACTCCTCATCAATACGGTTGATGATGCAAGAGCCATGACCTCATCCTGGCTCAAAATGCACTCAGAGAGAAGACATGAAGCAAGGTGATGCCAACCTGGCCCAGTGGAGTGGCCTTTGGAGTACAGATCAGACTGTACCTCAGCCCCAGCTTTTCACTTTAACACTGACGCTTTTATGCAGTTGGATGAGTAGAGGGGACTGTAGCAGTGTTCTACCTGCAAAAATCAGACTGAAAATCAGTGGATTCGTAAAAAGGGTGTAAAACCCAAGACAGATATCATCTCTTGCAGAATGTCATTAGGACAGGAGGAAACTGAATTACACCACTGTCCCAGACCTACAGTCCTGATAGAATGAACTCTGTGGACTGAGGAAACATCCCCTCTGCTCTGCTGTGAGCCTGTCACTTTCTGCCTGCAGTGTGGAGCTTGCTTTGCTCTGGCTGATACCTCCTCGTAATTTATGCTGCCAACTGTGTCCCTGTCCTCCCAATGGGAATTTTTCTCTTTAATGCAATACCCAAAATTTCTTTCAATGTTGTCGCAGATGTGGGATGAGTGCAAACTTGTCCCATGCAGCCAGCTTGAAGCTATTTGTACTGAGCTGACCACTGCACCTGCTCAGCCCCTCTGTCTGTTCCTCTCTGCATTTAATGCAGGATTAAGAAGTAGAGTGAATTGCTTGTAACAGGCTCTTGTCCTCTCACTCCCTTCCTTCAGTGCTACCATTTCAGCTGTCTGATTCTCCTTTGCTCTAAGTCTGGCCATGTCCCACCTTTTCCACCCATGCTAAACTCCTGGGTCTACTCCCAGACTCTGTGGTGAGGCACAGACTTTTGACTGGAGCTCTGAGAGGAATCACCCTCTGGGACCCATCAGTAAGACACAGAGCATCACCCTGTCTTCTCTGAGACAATATGGCAATGAATCATAAAAAGTCTGAAAGATCTGGCAAGTTCCTCTGCAATAACATTGTCTGTTCCATGCTATGATCATTTTGGTTACTTCACTGGGAAAAGGCCTCACTGACTCAGACACCTAAGACTCAGATTTGGGAGCTCACTGAAAGCAGTGGATGTGCTTTTTGTCAGCCTCAGTGAACCCTTAACCACATTTCCAGTACAAAAACATGTATGATGCTCAGGTCTGTGTAAGATGGGCTCACTGCAACTCCATCGCCTTCTGGACATCCAATCTAGACTATTCTTAGGATAAGCCCACTCTCTTTGAAAGGCTGTCACAATGCTGGTCTAAGCTGTGCCTTTAGCTCTGTTACTGAACCTCACCTCAGCAGCTTCCCACCTGTGGATGTGAGCTTCATCTGTGCATCCTGCTCCTGCCCTTTGTCCCTGCGAAGCAGCATTTTGCTTGAGATTGGACCTTGCTGGCTTTCAATATCCCTCTACTTTCTTTGAGGTCTTTGATTTGGGCTCAGTTCTCCATGGCTACATCACACAGATCCCAGGCTTATAGGTAAAATAAAAAGGATGAAAGGAAGTGAAGGGTAAAGAAAGAATATGTTGGTTTTGATAATGATCAATAATCAGGTGATGATACATCATCCATCAGTGGTGGATGTCCCCTTCTCACTGGTTGCAGTCATCAGGTGGCTGGCCCTGTGCACTTGGTAAATTGCAAGTGCATGTGAGAGCAGAAAGGGCAGACCTCTTCATATCAATGTGTGCTATTAGCTACACCTCTTGCAGTGAGGCAGTGCTGGCTACAGTTTGTGTAGATTTCTATGTGTGGGCTTTTATATACAGAGCTGTGGGTTTCTGCCACGTGGCTGCACCACCCTACTGCATCCCAGTCCAGACATCAGTTCTATAGCGTTTGGGAAAAGCAAATGCCCAAGAGATGTGAATTTGCCACAGCTTACCTTCTGGTTTGTCCCTGCCTCACAGTGTACATTTCAGTTCAGTAGCTCAGTTTCTTATCCTTTCTTGCCACTTTCTGTGAACTAGGAAAATCCAAGCAGACTTTTTGGTTGTGCTACAGAAAGTGCAGAACTAACAAGCTGTACCATGAAAGAGTAAGCCATTATCAGCACTGGTTGCAACATAGAAAAACACTTTAACTTTACAGCAGAGGACATTTTAGTTAAGTTATCATAGCACTGACAGGCAATTACAATGCTGATTTCTGGTCTGGGTGGCAGTGACTGTCTCCCGATTATGGCATGGTTTTTGACACAGAAGGGCAGGAAAAAAAAGCCTCTCACTGTCACCAGCGAATGCCTTGACTCTCATGAACCACAAAAGATATGGGAGTCAGCCATCACTAGAGAAAATTTCCCTAATGGCTGAGACACTGCCACTCTATCATGTTAAGTAACCAATGACAAAACGCAAGCCACATAAGGTAGAAATTTCTTTATCAGCTTTTACACATGTTACTAATTAAGTGGATGTAGTACTTCTGTTGTTTAATCTTTCAGGGTAAGTCCTTTGTAAATGAAACTCCATTCTCCCTGGGGAAAAAAGCATAAAGGAACTGCTGGGAGAATGATAAATGCAATGTAGGAAGGTGGCTTCTCAGCTGGTTGAGGATTATTTGTGCTTCTTTTTTCCCTTCCTGCTTGCAGGGCCATTTTGAGTTGCAGCGTTAAAGTGCAGATAACACTGTTTTGGAAGCTTAAAACGGGGAGTCATTTGTCCTCAGCTAAAGGCCTTAGAGCCTCCTGGTTCATTTGCCTTCTCTTGCACCAAATGAATTACACCAGAAGTACCCAGTAGTTTGTTTCCCATTTCGTGTATAACAATCCCGTGCGCAGGATGTGCTCTGGCATGAAAGGGACTATGCTGGTTGAGATGCCAGCTCAGAAGGAGGATTCCCTGCTCACCTCAGCTGATGGAGGACACAGCTGCACTCCCAGGAGATCCCTAGTACTGTGTGACACAACAGGTGCAACACATAGTAACCTCATGCTTTCCTTGCTTTCAAAGCAAGCTGTGGTAAAAGCAAAACAAAACAAAACTGGTTAACATAGACAAGGCTATGCAGAGTTTTCATTTTGATCCTGGGACTCAGTTCACTTTGGGAGCTTTAACCCCTTCCTAGGAACACTGGTGTGGCTGGCAGGAAGACTGCCGTATGCAAGCCATGGTGAGCCACAGCCCAGTGGGTTCCTTATTCACCACGTCTCCTCAGAGTGAGCAGTAGGGGCGAACAGAAGACCCACCCTTGATGATGTGGCACCTTCACTTGCTTAGTGAGAGGGAAGGAGGGGAGTGTATGACACAGATTTAGATCTGGGTTTGTGAGTTAAAAGGCAAATCCATATGGAGGGAGGGCAAGTAAATGTATCCCTCTGGGAGCATACACACAAGGCTTAAACATGTTAGACATGTGTGACCCTGAATGGTACTCCTTAAGAAATCGCATCAGTCAAGATGAACACTTTTCGTCTAATCCCAATTCTGCCAGCAAGTTATACCTCAGCTGTGATGATTTGCTGATCAAACCTAGATTACTTCAACCACCAATGCTGAAAAACTGATCCCTTATCCAAAAAAACCGTACCAACCTTGGTCTTGAGGCATAAGGAGCTGTTATAGTGGTGATGAGTGCAGCATAATCACACCGCCAGGGGAGACCGAATGCCAGGTTCAGGCATGACTACGTGACTCTGGAGGTGATGGTCAAGGGCACAGGGGCTGCAGCAGTGCCTCCTTTATCCTCCCAGTGAGAAGGAAGGGCTTGAGGAGGGTTGGATGGATCCTCTAGGTCAAAATTGTTTGTGAAACTGGCGGTGGCCACAGTTTATGATTAGGACTGAGGACTGCTTGGAAGAGATGGCATCTGCCTAAGTGGCACAGAAGTATCTTTGTTAACATGCTGGCCAACCTGGCGAGGAGAGCTTTAAATGACAAAGAAGGGCAAGGGTGACTCCCCAGTTAAGTGATGAAATGGTGGCCTATGCTGGCCAGTAAAAGGTCCAGGTCAATGTTGACAGGACAGACATTCTGATGAGCAAAACAGGATGGAAATGGAGTCACCTCACATATATATATACACATATATATATACACATATACACACAGATAATGTAGTGCCTACCAAACAGCATGATTGCGGAAGCTCTCACACCCCTTTTGAGAAATCAGCTCAGCTGGATGCATCTCAGTGCATCCACATAGGGAACAAACAGGAGCAACGAGTCGGCGTACAGTTGCAGGGCTATGATCTCATTGGGATCATGGAGATGTGGCAAAATAGCTCACAAATGGAGTGCTGCCATAGGTGGGTACAGGCTTTTTTATACACGATGCAGCAAGGACAGGCAGGGAAAGCAGGGAAAGATAGCTGCCCTGTGCATGAGAGAGCAGATGGCACACATGGAGCTCTGCCTGAAGATAGGTCAGGAGCCAGCAAAAAGCTCATGGGTTAAGATTAGTGAGCACATCAACATGGGTGAGGTTGTGGTAGGTGTCTTCTACCTGGTAAATCAAGAAGAGATAAGATGAAGCCTTCTTCAGAAAATTGCAAGAAGGCTCACCACCACAGGCCCTGATCTCCAGGGGGAACCTGGACCACTCTGATAGGTGCTGGAGGGACAACCCAGCAGGTCCCAAGTAATCCAGGAGGTTTCTGGAGTGTATTGGTGGTAACTTCCAGAAACAGCTGCCTGAGGATCTGAAGGGGAGAGGAACACTGCTGGACTTGATTCTTATAAACAAGGAGGAAATTGTAGAGGATATGAGGGCTGGGCAGTCTTGATTGTATGACCACAGCATGCTGGAGTCCAGGGGAGGAGGCAAAAAACTTAGAGAACTGAACTTCAGGAGACCTTTAGACTTCAGTGTGTTCAAGGAACTGGCTGGGACAATCTCATAATATATTGTCATGAAGAGCAGCAGGGCCCAGGACAGCTGCTGAATTTTCAAGGATGCCCTTCTCCAAACTCAAGATACTCAAGAATGCAATGACAAGTAAGAAAACATAACAGCACATCAACATGGATGGACGAAGAGCTACTTGCAAAGCTCAACCACAAAAAGGAGCACTCAGGAGGTGGAAGCAGGAGGAAGTTACCTGGGACACTGTGCCATCATTTAGGAATGGGGTTAGGAAAGCCAAAGCCCACAAGGAGTTGAATTTGGCCAGGGAGATGAAAGATAAAAGGAAAGATTTTTCAAGTGCATCAGCAGCAAAGGGACAACTATGAAAGATTTGGACACACCAGTGAGTTGTAATCATGATCTTAATGGACATGAAGAAGGCTGAGATATTGAACACATTCTTTGCCTTAGTCTTGACTGGTATGATTGGCCTTCAGCAGTTCCAGATCCCTGAAATCAGTGGGCACATTTAGTGCAAGGATGATTTATCCTCGGTGAAGGAGGATCAGGTTAGGGAATATGAAAACAGGTTGGAAATGCACAAGACCATTGGCCCTGATGAAATTCACCCACGGATGCTGAGGGAGCTAGACAATGTCGTGTGAGATCACTGTTGATTATCTCTGAAAGGCCATGGTGACCGGGGACAGTTCTTGAGGACTGGAAGAAAGCCAATGTCACTCCTGTCTTCAAGGGCAAGAAGGAGGATCAGTGAACTACAGGCCAATCAGTTTCCTATTTATTGCTGGGAAGGTGATGGAGGACCTAATTCTGGAAGCCATTACCAAATATGAGGGACAAGAAAGTGATTAGGAGTGATCAACATGAATTTACAAAAGTGAAATCATGTCTTGCCAACCTCATAGCCTTCTGTAATTAAAAAGGAGACCATCAATAAAAGCAAAGCAAGGGATATTGCTTCTGTTGGGTTTGACAAGGCTTTCTGCACTGTCTCCCATAATATCTTCATTGATAAACTGATGAAGTATGGACTAGGTAAGTGGTCATTGAGCTGGACTGAAAAATGGTTGAGATGTCAGGCTCGGAGGATTGTCATCAGTGACTCAAAGTCCAGCTGGAGGCTAGGCACACTATAGTGGCTGACCCTAGGAATTGAAACTGATGCCAGCAGAGTTTAACATGCTCATGAATGACCTGGAGAACGGTACAGAGTACACTGTCTGCAAGAAGTGTATGTGTGTGTTGGGGGCGGGGGGGAGGGTGGCCAGTGCTTGAAGCATCAGAAATGGGGAGGAGTGGCTGGTACACCAGAGGGCTGTGCTGCCATTCAGAGGGGCCTCGACACAGGAACATCATACAGATCAGCAAGAGGAAGATCCAAGTCTTGCACCAGGGGTGGAATAACCACATGCACTAGGACAGACTGGGAGCTGGCTGACTGGAAAGTGGCTTGGCAAAGAGGTATCTGGGAGTCCTGGTGGGCATCACAAGTCAGAAAACTATGTGCCTTTGTGGGAAAGGTGGCCAGTGATGTCCTGGCCTCCGTTAAGCATAACGCTGTCAGTGGGCCATGGCAGGTGATCACTCCTCTCTGTCCAACTGTGGTGAGACACATCCGAAGCACTGTGTCCATTGTCTGGCTACCCAGTAGAACGGAGACAAGGACATACTGGAGTGAGTCCTCTGAGGAGCCACAAAAATGACTAAAGTGCTGGAGCATCCAACATACAAGGAGAGGCTGTCAGAGCTGGGATGTTTAGCCTGGAGAAAAAAAGGTTCAGAAGGATCCTGTGGATGGATATGCAACACTTGATGCAAAGAGTAAAGAAAACAGAGCCAGAATCTTCCCAGTGGTCCAGTGAGTGCCTTTCTTGGGCAATAGCCAAAATGTAAGCCCTTACTGGCTTGGTTGGGAGTGGGGTGGGATACGAGCTCTGTGCTGGTGTCCACTGCATGGGTGAGAGCCTCAAACCCTCAGTAGTTTCCCTTATCTTTGCCCAGTGTCTCTGAAGTCAAGGAGGGTATGTGAAGAGCCTCATCAATGAATGTGGGAGGAAGAGTGTGAGGGTGGTGTGACTCTTTTCTGGCTTCAGTACATATGTATTGCCTGCGTTGAGCTTGTAGTGAAAAGTAATTGGAGCACTTGACATAGGATGAAGAGCTCCTTTAACAGGTCTTCTGAGGCAAAGGAGTCCTACTTGACTGAACTTAATAGCTAGGCAGTTTAGCATCTGGGGAGATGACACAAGCTGGTACTTGTCTCTGAAAAAGGGTCAAGTAGATTTGCTTTTAGCAGTTTTCTTGAACAGTTGAAGAATGATGGGGAGGGTCATACTGGTCAGATAAGATAATTCCCAGGATCCAGCTGGTTTCAGCAAG
Source organism: Falco biarmicus (assembly GCF_023638135.1). Lineage (NCBI taxonomy): Eukaryota > Metazoa > Chordata > Aves > Falconiformes > Falconidae > Falco > Falco biarmicus. Next base: position 31,249,890 of record NC_079311.1, on the reverse strand, counting down.
GCCAGGATTTTCAACTCATTGCCCTCATTGCTGCATATGCCTCTGCTAATCTAAAAGAGAGATGTGGTTTGCAGAGGCTCTGCTGAGACCAACTGCACCTCCTACCAGTGTGAGTGTGGCAGCAGCAGATCTCTCTCCCTGCCTGAGGCTGGTGAGCTGTTCTTCACCAGCTAAGAGCTATATCTGGAGGCCTGTATTGCCTAGGGAAGACCACACCAGCACAGGCTCCACTGGAAATTACAGCCCTCAAAGTAATGGGTATGAAAAGGAAGGTTCGTAGTGACATGAGTGATATTTCTTGTCCACAGAAAGCACCAGTAAATCAGAGCCTTGCAAAAGCCAGAACAGCACAGTGTGGTGGTTCTTCATAGCTTTCATTGTTCTGCATTTATTTCAGTGCCGGTCTGCAAATCTGACTGCCTCAACCAATGTTTGGTCACTCTCTGGACAGAAGTCACTTTTGTGCCAGTGTTTTCTTCCCCATCTATTGCTAGGAGGGAGCAGGGTCTATCAGATTCTGTGTTTGCACAGGACCTTGCAAAGACCCAGCCAGCAGTGTACACCCCAAGTGTGCAAGCACTGGTGTGCACCCATCACTGTACACCCCAAAGTGGTCACCCTCTTTCACAACACTGCAAGCGCAGAACGGCAACCTCTCTCCATCCTGTAGAGACACTGAAATGTGTTTCCTCAAATTTCCTACCTCTTTGACAACAGCCTTGGCAAACAATGAATGTAGTTTACATCTATTCTTGATTAAATTCTGCAAAAGGGCATTAGGGAGTTACAGCTTTGTGCAAGGTACTAAATCCTCCTTCAGACTCTACTTACTTCTCGCAGTCTTATGCTCCTGTGAATCTAAATCCAGGACATGATTTCAGGCTGAAAAATATCCCTTATATAGTCTCTATTCCTCAACCTTGGGGATGTAGATATTCTTCTTTCTGAAACCTTCGTCTGGGGTCTCTTTGGCCATTAGTATGGCATGGAGAAGAACTTGGCCACCCAACAGCTGCATCATGATTACTGCTTTATGAGTAAGACCAGTGCTAATTGGCCTTCAGGCTCAACAGCTCTGGATTCTCCATGTTCCTCACTTGCAGAATAGCATCTGGAATTAGTTATCTGGCTCAAGTCAGTTTGGCTTTTCAACAGAGATAGACTTGGACTTCAAAAGTGAAGTCGGACTCATCACATCTAAACACAGCCCTGCTCTGTCACACTGGTATCAGCCCACATGTGAGCAGTACCATTCCAGGTGGCCACTATCACTGACACCAGCAGAGCTTTCAAAACTGTTCAGTATTCAGATACTCCCATTAACATACTGTCAGTTTCAAGAGACATTTGGCCACAGCAGCTTCCATTGGTGCTGGTGGAAGAACTGTAGATGGCTGAAGATCTGCGTTTCTCTGAATCAGTCTTTTAAACAGAAAATAAATGTAACTGCCATTGGAGAACAATCGTATCTCCTCCTGCATGTCCTCAGTTCCTGCAGGCAACACTGTTGAGGTCATACCTTGAAGTGATTTAACTTGGTTAGTAGAACCAGATCCTTTCCATAGCTGAGCACTCGGCACAAGGTCATTGCATGAGAAGCTGGTTCTTTTGTTTCTTAGCAAGTGTATGCTGTTCTCCTCAAACAAAACATTCAAGAGAAAGGTGTATCAATTCTCTATTTAGATAGGTATACAAATAATAGAGTTGCTTGTGCTTCTCTGCACCCTGCTTATAAGTGGCTTCATTTTAAAAAGAACTATAAAGGGTGAATAGGTGAGGAATTTTCTCTCAGCATTACTGTGTTGAAGCATTTTTCCCTTTTCCCCATTCTTTGGTCTATAACTCATTCAGTTATACTATGTAACTTTAATTATCTGAGTACAAAATTTATTTTGGATTCTCATGACTCAGATAAACATGAGCCTGATAAATCTGCAAACACTACAAGACAAAGCTCAGATAGTCTTGGAACCGCAGTGAAAAGGGTTTGGTTTTCTTTGATTTTAGAATACGTTTGTGTTTTTCCTTAGCAGCCTGGGAGCTCCAGTTAGCCAGGGTGTGGATAATCAAGATTTTCAAGTATGCAGTGATTGGGAGACTGTATTTTTATCATAGGCTGTACAGCTCCTCCCTCCCGCCCCCCCCCCCCCCCCCCCCCCCCCCCCCCCGCTTCCAGTAGCAGCTTCACAGAAATCTTCCATTGCTTTTAAAGGCTAACTGTCTTTCATACAATGTCTTAAAAAAATGAAGTAGGTTGTTTCTGGGCCTTCTGCTAAAATCAGTTGCATAAGCAAAAAGTGAAAGGAGTTTTGTGCCTAGAAAACCAATATGCTTTCTGTGTTGTCCCATGCAGCTGTGTCTGTGCTGCAGACCAAAGCATTCAGCACCAGCAGGTGGTAAAACTTCCTTTGCCTTGCTGCCTTTAAGAAAGCCCTTCCCAAAGGATGCATTTCAAAGGCAGAGGATGCAATGCCAGGCCATTCCAGTACTTCTGAGGACATCAAATGCATAGACCTGATCTTTCTGTTTTCACTGATGCTTACTACATGAAGCAAGCGAGACACAGACGTGAAGTCCTCTAGGGAGGCTTTGTATGAATATGTAGCAGTATCAGAGCAGAAAGGAGAAACCTCTTTACCAGTCAGGGTAAGAAGCCTGACAGACCCACGCTCAGCAGCACTACCCTTAAATGGCACGAGTGCTGCAGGCAAGTGGTATTACCCTCGTTAGAGACATGCCCAGGTAAACCCAGATACAGTTTTCTGATTAGTAGATGCTATGTGTTCTATGCTCTTATTGTCCTGGCTTCGAAAACTGTGGATGGGAGCGTTGTACTGCCTTTGATTCTCTCTTCTGCAGGGCTCTTTTATTCTCACTTTAGTGTCTCAGCCTTGTCCTAGTGTAACATTTCTGCCAGAGGGGCGGGTTGATTATTCTTGCTGTCTGAAGAGTCATTTGGCTGCTAGGAAACATAAACAAATACAGCTTCAGAACATTGCATTCATTGTAAAAGCAGAGCATTAATGTTGGTCTTTCATTTGTGATGAGGAAGTCAGCAACTGTTTCTGAGTATGGGATCTTAGTGTACATTTGAGACACTCTGTTGATTAAATCTCACTACAATGCAGTACAATCAGATATAGACACAAGCATCCTGTATTTGATAAGAAATGCATTAACACTATGCTTCTTATACCATATTTATCTGCTGTCTACCTTTCTCCTCTCCTCTCCTCTCCTCTCCTCTCCTTCTCCTCTCCTCTCCTCTCCCTCTCCCTCTCTCTCTCCCTCTCCCTCTCCCTCTCCCTCTCCCCTCCTTCTCCCTCTCCTCCTCTCCCTTTCAAGCCAGTCAAGAAATGACTACCAGTATAGTACTTAAAACCACCAATCACACCTTCCTGTGCTTATATCAAGGTTTATGTCACACTCCCTTGAAATGCAATAGTTTGAGGGACATGAAGACTCTCATTTTAGGTGGACTGTAAATAACACAAATCATAAAGCCAAAAGCCCATACAGATTTCTGATGATATCTGTTGCTTTCTGGGTAGCCTTTCAAACTCCATAATACTCCAGCTTTTACCAAGTGTGTTACAAGACTGTAAAGCGATTGAGCCTGTTAAGCTTCTCTCTGAATTAACTGATGGCCATTTAGTGCAGCAAATATACGCCATATTTTGCCAAACACAAGATGATGCAAAGCTAGGAAAGCAAGCAGCAAACTGCTTCACTCCCAACTATAGGGCAGTGAAAAGTAGCTACTTACTATCTTTTGTCTGAGTGGTGGTTTCAAGCACTTTGATGCATATATGGTTATCATTCTACTGTGTGGCGAACTACACTGATAAATACCCAAGGATGCTTACAGAGGCAAAGCATGTTCTTCCCTGTATGAGATAGGAATATACTCCTGTAGTTGTACTTCTTCAGGTTAGCAAGACCACAAGCATGCAAAGAACTCCTTCATTTCTTCCATGATGATACTTCCATTCCACCAAGAAGGTGGAATAAAAGGAGGGGTCTGGAATTTGTCACTGCAGAACTAAACTCAGGAGAGTGGTGGGCAGCCAGCGAGGCATCTGCTCCAGCGTCAAGCCTTTAGCTGCGGTGCATAACCTCAGGCCTCCTTTATTGCAACTCAGCAAAGATGCAGTGGGTCTGCTGTGGTGTGATGTGTCACAGACAAGACAGTGAATGACAACCTGTAGGGTATCTGGATGATGGGGTTTATTTAAAAAACCTTTTATCCTTCTTGATAGCTCTTACACTTTTTACTTGCTTTTATGGCATTACATTAATGAGGTCTCAACTTCCCTCCCTGCAGTAAGGTTGCCACTGGCCCGGGATGCTTGGGCAGAAAGTCCTGTTGGTTTGCTCTGTGCTGCTGCTCACAAATTGGCATCAGCAGCCAATGTGCCTGGTCATCTCCCTGCATTTATCTCCAGCTGCCTCCCTGATCAACAGGAATCTCCATCACTTTCAGTATTTTTCCTCCAGCCAGGTTCTTTACTAGCCCTTCTTTCCTTCTTTCCTAGTCCCTACCTTCTTTCCAAGACCACCTCTTTTGGGGAACACTTTTTTTTTGGCAACAGCTGCCCTTTCTGGAGATCCTAGCACCTGGGTTTTCCTAGTTCAAGCTGTCTACCTGCAGGAACACAATGCGTGATAAGCCTCCTAACTGGTGGTCCTGGCCAATATCTCTCTATTCATTGGATGACTTGGAATGTGCCTGTTTTCTTTAGTCCAGCTGTTACCAGATCTACAACCAATCTGTCCTGGTGGTGGCTGGCAACTCTCAGGCTTCTTCCTGACCCTTCAAAAGACCAGTTCCAGTCTTTCACACACACGCACTTGCACACATACACCCAATTATTTGCTACCTGCAACACCATACTGTTTGCTGTTCATTTCTCACCATAGTGCAGCACCTATCTGACACTAAACTACTGCACCAACAGCTTCTCAGGGTGCTTGGTTTTGCTGTGCATGTGAAAAGGTTCTGTGGATCTCTGCCACTACCAGCTAGCAGCATGCAATTAGGCTCCAGCACCATCCGGACACCTCTCTAGACACTATTGCTTCACTGCAGGGCTCCTCAATGCCAAATGCTGCCTGCCTTGCTGCTTGCCAGCTCCATGGAAATCCTGCTGAGGCAGAATTACAGCTAATACAAGAAAGAACACTGTAGCACAGCAATCAAGACTTGAGCACAGCGCCACATAGCTCTGGCAGGTTTATGCTTTCTATCATGAGATAGCATATGAAACAAGGTGGTACGTTTCGTTTCCTCACACCACCATCACTTGTCATGACATTATATGCTGGAGAGAGCTGGGGATGAGCACTGAACACAGCAACAAGAAGCTCAGAAGTTCCTTGGGCTGAGCCAAAGCCAAGTGCCTTTTCATGTCATAGAACTACATTGTGGTTTAACCCCAGCTGACAACTAAGCCCCACACAGACACTCATTAATCCCATCCCATCCCATCCTGTCCCGTCCTGTCCCGTCCTGTCCTGGTTGGGATGGGGGAGAGAATCAGAAAAGTGAGCAAATTCATGGGTTGAGATAAAGACAGTTTAATAAGTAAAGCAAAAGCCGTGTGCTCAAGGAAAACAATACAAGGAATTAATTCACCACTTTCCATTGGCAGGCAGGAGTTCAACCATCTCCAGGAAAGCAGGGCTCCATCATGCATAACGGTTACTCAGGAAGACAAATGCCATCACTCTGAGCATACGCCCATTTGCTTCTGCTTCCCCCAGCTTTATATGCTGAGCGTGACATCATATGGCATGGAATACCCCTTTGGTCAGTTGGGATCAGCTGTCCCAGCTGTGTCCCCTTCCAACTTCTTGTGCCCCCCCCCAAGCCTGCTTGCTGGTGGTGTGGAGTGAGGGGCAGAAAAGGCCTGGGCTCTGTGTAAGCACTGCTCAGCTGTAATAAAAACATCTCTGTATAATCAACACTATTTCCAGCACAACTCCAAAACATAGCCCCATACTAGCTACTATGAAGAAAATCAAGTCTACGCCAGTAAAAACCAGCACAAACTAGAAGACTGAATGAGCAGTCACCTAGATCATCCTGTGCAATAATCAGGATCAAATCTAGTTACATTTATGCTGACAGAATCACAGAATCATGGAATTACAGAATGGTCAGGGTTGGAAAGGACCTCTGGAGATCATCTACTCCAGCCATCTGCTGGAGTTCACCTAAAGCAGGTTGTACAGAATCACATCCAGGCAGGTTTGGAATGTCTCCAGAGAAGAGGACTCCACAACCTCTTTGGGCAGCCTATTCTAGTTCTCTGTCACCCTCAAAGTAAAGAAAATCTTCTTCCTCTTCAGGTGGGACTCCCTATGTAGCAGTATGTACCTGTTGCCCCTTGCTGGGTACTACTGAATAGAGTCTGGCCCCATCCTCTTGACGCTCCTCTTTAGGACATTTATACACATTGATAAGATCCCCTGTCAGTCTTCTCTCCTCCAGACTAAACAGTGACAAAAGTGAAGGTGTAAATTAGTGTATAACCTGTTTTCAAGGACCCTACATCAAATCCTAAGAAGAACTTTCTCTATTGTTCTAATAAAAGTTCTTATGCTGAAATATTAAACCTGTGAGGATTTTTTCTAGGCACTATGGATAAGAACAACAGCTTTTTCTATTTTTCTTCGCAAAAGACTTAAGTTTTTATGTGATTTTTAGGGTCTTTCTGTTCCACTATCTGCAGGGGGTGGCCAACTCTCCATTCATGCTGTAGAAGATGATATGAGTCACAGGGACATTCTGAAAACTTTACTGGTATGAAGATTTTTGTTTTCTATGCCATTTCTGTATAATTATTTCTTTAGAAAACCATGCAAGACACTTATTGCACTATTTTAACAGAACTTACAGTTTGGATAAAAGTTAAAATTAAACTTGCATTGTCATTGTTCTCCAAGGCAATAGGTCTGCGAAATTCCTTTCAGTTTGTTCAATACCTCTATGAGAATTGCCAAATATAGCTTAGAATGAGCTGCTACAGCACAATAATTCCCCATAAAGACTCTGTCATTCCAGACAAAGGGCTTGGTTTTTCTGTAGGAGGAAAATGCTTTGCAGCAGGCTCTCCGCTCTGTTTCCTCCTGTAGTTTGTGCATGCAAAGTGCAGCTTTGTCTTATAGAGTGTGAAACTGAGATTAACTACCTCCTGTTTAGGACAAGTAATAATGATTCAAGTTATTGTCGGTCACCAAGGGGTTGAAACTTTATGTTTCTGAGCATCAGCTTCTGCATGAAGACATCTCCAAAGAGTGCTTTCTTCAGATCTACATTAACCCACTTCTCAACAACATCTCCTTGAGGAATACCAAAAAAATATAGAAAATACCTGTTCAGTAGTGAGTATTCTGCATTGCAGATGCTGCGCTTTGTCTGTGCCATTCCTTCTTACAAACCTTTATTCAAGTATTCAGTTTCCCAGTTGGCCTGAAAATAATTAATGGAAGAAAGTAAGTGCTTCATTTCTTCCTGTTTCTGAAATTTGGATTACATGTTAATGAAGTGACATGCAAGATCAAAGATCAGTTTTCTATCATCCCTTAAAACTGCTAAAAAGACCTCAGTTACTGTTTTGGAAGCAACTAGGAAAGAACAAGGTACACCTGACAGTGAACCCAAGCAGTCAATTACTATAGTAACATAACAGCATTGTGGTTACTACAGTACTGTAACAACTCTGATCCTGCTTTACGAATTGTTGTTAGTGCATAGATTATGTTATCTCTTGCCATGCTAAGTAGCACCTGATTCATCAGTTGGCTGCATTAATTTCTAGGAAACAGACTAAACAGAATTTATACAAATTTCTTACAAAAATAAAGTATTGCTCTGCATTACCAGTTCAAGTATATTTTCACTGCAAAGCATGATGGAGAACATAAATGCAGTGGCTGTATCATCTAGGAACTAATTTGTCATGTGCATCTCAAGATTTATCATTTTGAGTGTGTGGCTCTTCCAGGCCTTCAAACGGAATATACAGTTTGCCTCTATTTCCTTTGGACAGTCTGAGCAGAGATAATTTGGGAAGCAGTGAAAACAGCACCCATCAGCAGAGAGCTATTTGCCTCTTCTTCTGTGAGAAGGGCTGTGGGGGTAAGAATGGAGCGGGGGATGGGTAGGGGGAGTGGATGGAGAGGTCTCTGCCTTCAAGACAGGGGCAAGTGTATGGCAGTGACATGCATCCTTTATCTGAGACAGAGCCAATTTCATCGGGTGGATTGGCTTTCTTTCAGTACTCTGCTCCTACATTCCCTATAGCAATGCTCCTACGCAAAGGAAGAAGGAGTGTATGCACAAATACAAAACTGAAGAACAGTTAGGTCCTGAACAGGACTGTAGACAGGACTTTCAGAGTTGCCACACAGAAGAAAATACTATAGCTGGCAAATGTTGATCTTATGGAAGTACCAAGCTCCCTTGCCAGCAGTACAAGAAGATGGAGTGTTGCGTGTAATACAGAGTAGAAGTAGAGGTAGGACTGTCCTTTCTACTCAGTTTTTGTTGGATTATTTCAGCGCTTGGCCCCTGCACATCATGAAGGGTGAAGAATTGGGTTGAGTCTGCAGAAAAGGTACCAGCGAGATAAATGATACAGAAAATATAAGGGACTTGGGATTTATTTTTTTTTGGGGGGGGGGGGGGGGCATAGAAAAAAAAGAAGAGTGCTGGCCACTTCCTTAGAGATTTCTAGAAAAAGGTCACAAAAACACATGTTGAAGTAGAATTCATATTCCTTGTGAAATAAATCAAATGACCTCTGGAAGGATCTTCAAGCTTTACATTTCCTGCATCATCTAAGACATATTCATTGAAAACTCCACCCCATCCTTGCAGAGCCTCTCTGGGAGCAGGTTATCTGGGTCAACATTTAAATGCAACTCCCAAAAATGGACAGCACTGTCCCAGCACCAGCCTCTCCTCCTTGTCTCAGAAAGATGAACATCTGGAATGACAAAGGCTAATATTCAGATATGACAGCATGACCTAACCTCAGGGTACTTGTCCTCTGCTTTAATGAAAGCAGAAGTCAAATATTAGATGCTGCTTCCATCCAAGTCATTGTCTCTCTCCTTCTCTGCATCTGCTTTCCTGCCGACACGGTGTACCTGCTGCAACTGACAGCCCATCCAAACTCCTTGAGCAGCCAGTGCTTTGGCCCAGATGGGTGAGGCCATCCATCACATCAGAGACAGTCAGTACTGGGTCATGCATCCTGAGCACCAGTATGCTACACCTGGGCCCAAGTACAGAGCTGAGAGTTCTGTGTAGGGGACATGTTTGTGGACAGCCAGTGAAGCAAGCAGAGTTTTGTCCTTAGATGCTATGTGTTTTCTCTCTCAAAAGTATGTTTAAGTGCTGTTTTTCATGAGCCCATACATCTCCAGGTTTCCTGGAGAGGATGCTGCATCAGGAAGGTCCAGGAGATGGCACTCTAAATGCTGGCAGACCACAATCTGAAGGCACTGCTTTGTAAGTGCATGCCTCTTCCTTTGATCTTCATTTTGACTTTCATCTCAAAGCCTCCCCAGGACAATCTCAAATGATTGATTACATGAGCAAATTGGATGGATAATTGGAATAGTAATTAAAAAACAGGGCCTGGTCCTTCTCACATTCAAAACTGCAAATCAGGAGGAATTCCAAGGAAGTCAGATCAATTATTCCTGTTTAAATGCTGTGGAAATGGATTAAGAATCAAGCCTACTGTATCTGGTCTTTTTATATCTGCAGAGGAGCAGTCTAACAGTTTTGGAGGTTTTTATGGCTCTAGGAGGCCTTTAACAAAACTACAGAATTACAGAAAATGGAAACTGTGAAACCCACAACAAACCTTCAGAATCAGAGAAAAGTCCAACGTCCCGTGCTACAACAGTAGTTTTCAAGTGGCTAGTAAGTGCCACTAGCATTTAAATTAGGAATATCTTCTTTATCTTCTTTAATACACATACAATGCTAGTTCTAGGGTACGTATTGATGTATAGGAGAGGGAGGAAATTGTTTTGCATTTTTACATCAGTTTTGTCCAAATTGCTAGGGTTTTTGTCTAATCTTTTATCAGGAGAAAAGGTTTATGGATTATTTGGCAGTAGGAGTAAATGTCAACCAGTTTTAGTTTTTTCCCTTTTGTCTGTATAGTGTCATGTATATACATTTCAAGTTCTGCTTTTCTGGTGCAAGGAAAGATACCCACAGCAGTTTCCACTATGAATAGAGAAGCGTTGTGTTAATCCCTTCTGTGGAAGTTGCAATTCATAAATATACACGTATGCTGAATTTGAAGTATGCAAAAAGATTGTCCATGCACTTAAAGATTAGTGAATTCTACAGGTTTTTCTTTTAATTCAGATTGTAATGACTACTACTACGGTCAATCATAAACACAAATTTTTCAAAAAATGACGCAGACGAAGATAAAATGGTTCTGAAATATTTGCTGTGAGAATTCAATTTTGTGTACTTCAGCTAGAGATCAGTTTACTGAAAGGAGAATTCATCCAGCTGGTCTCCAAAGATGCAGCAGTACCTGGAGACTGCAATGAGGGGCAACAACCAGGAAAAAGGAGAAAAAGAATGAACAAAGGTGGTTGAAAAAACAGAGACCTGTCACTGTCAACAGCTCTGTGATCTTCTTTTTAAGAATTTAACATGTTAAACTTTTACCAGCTTTTCACCCAGATCGTGTGTATGTTATATCTAAGCAAGAAAACAGTGGAGGGCTTTGTAAGAACCATCAGTGATTTCATACAAGAAAGGTCTTGTCTGTGCTTCAGTGCCAGGTGGGTGGAAAAGGAAGGCCAGGGACTTCCCTCCCTTTGTTTCCTAAACAGTCATAGAAAGATCTCAGAAGCCCTGGGAAGTGTAGAAACTCAGACTGCACTTCTGAAGTACAGAGAAAATACAGTTTTCAAGAGAACTTGAGTGTAAGAGGAGACCAAGAGAAGCACTGGGTGAGTGCTCCCCAAGGCTGGGTGAGTCCCCTGGGGCCAGAGTGAGCAAGGCTCTTATACAGCCATCTGTGTTCTCTATGCTAACACTCACAGCTATAGAAGGTTGCATATTTTTAATTTTCAAAGAGAAATTGTGAGTCTGATCAGCAGCACAGTTTTTGCACTGAAAGAGAAAACTCTAACCTGAGCTAAGTAAGAGATGTTAATAAATTATGAAAATGAAATCTTGCTATTTCAATCAACAGTCACAACAGGCACATCTCTATTTTCACAGCAATAATAGGCTTTCATGGTGGTATAAGTGGTTTGCCTCAAAAAGCTGATTACATATTTTATGAATAGGTAGGTCACACCCGCAGAGAGCAAGTAATGGTAAATCTGAGCTTTCCTTGGAAAGGAGGACTTTGATTTCAAGTCAAATTCAGTGTTGAAGAGAATCTAAATGATTGTGGCAACTTGCCTTATAGCTCAGAAAAAATATGAAAGAGACAAGTCCTAGAACTTGCTTGAGCAGATTGCACCTGACTGGGAGGTCGTTGCCTGCAGACTAGCCATGGAGCAGCTCCTACATAAACAGCAGCTCTCCAGTCAAAATGCCTGTAGCAGAAACTGTACATATTAAGCAAACAACATATGTTTCTAACTAGGTGTTGGTACTTGAAATTAAAAAGAAAACTCTTCCACATATTTCTACAAGGAGATTTCTATAAAGATACTCTTTTAAACTGAAAGGTATGTTGCAGTTCATATTGTTTCTGCATTCAGAGAGGCACAAGAAAAGTTGGTGAGCAGTGCAAGGATGTATAGGACTTGGCAGTCAGGTTGAGTGAGGCATAGGGGTTATGACTTTTGCTTTTGACACTGATACTGTTTTGTTAAATTATTTTAGTTATTTCACATGCCCCTCACATCTTTGGTGCCTGTTGTGCCCTTTACATATTTATATTGCAAGCTGTTGAGAGACCGGGTGAACATCACCTGCTAACAACAGATTCTCCCTACTGACTGGCTGATCTTCACTGACAGACAGGTCGGGGGGAGCTTGGTGGCTTGTCTTGTTTTGTGTATGTTTACAGCCTCCCAATACACCCATGACATAAGTCATGTTAGTTCAGCCAGTTCAGCTAAGTGCACTGAATTCCCTGGAAATGCAAAGCATGGTTGCCAGTTCATTCAATTTCTTGTCTTTGCAAAATGTTCTGAGGTGCTAGGATAGCAACAAAAATGGTGCTCCTACAATTAACAAGATACCACCTGCTGATGCCAAAACGGCACAGAGTAAGTGCTCAGAGACAAATTTTGTCTTTAAGCAGCAAAAGTATTTCGTGCAATGTTGGGGTGCTAGATGATTCACACTGGACAAACTAGCTCCAAAGTTTTCAGTGAAAAGTTAGCTCTTTTATAAAGTTTTCATGAGAGGTTAAACAACATCTTTACATACATAGTCATCTGATTATGACACCTAATCATTCCATTCACAATAGGTGGGATCTAGGAGGAGTAAACCTTTCAACTTTCTTTGTTCAACGATTTCCTGACCTGATGGTCTCCTTATCTCCTTCAGGTGCCCACCTTATCTTTTCTAATTATTCAGAGCACATTCCTTTCTCAACACAAACAGAGCATCACCCAGAGCACTGTACCAAACTCATCCTGACTAATCTTTTTATTTTAAGACCTTGTTCTGTTTCACTGCAGAAAGCAGTAATTCTTGAACTCAGGCCCTTAAAGAACTTTTGGGCAACTAGGTCTCCACCTGCTTTCAAAAAATTAAAAAGCTTTGTTCAAGACAAAACTGGAACCAGCTTGGTTTGGGGTGAAATACATTTAGTAAGATCTGATCATAAATGAGAAATTTAAAATGGAAAGATGGAGCCAGAGCCCCACAACCCATCTCTCTGGCTGCATTGCAACCTCTCATCAGGGCTTGCAGCGTATTGCAGAGGCTCCTGCTAAACAAACAATATTCTTTGCACACCTAGAGGAGCATTCTTGGATGGGATGTCTGCACAGACTGAGACATTGACTGGGGAGCTGTCATTTATTCACCCTTCCTTTCAATTATAAATAATGTGCTGTCCAGTCATACACAGTTTTAACACACAGCACAACCCAGCTTCCTCTCATTCTAAGAAGGGAAAGATGCAAACATTCCCATGTCCCTTGCAGTCCCCCAAAAGGGAGGGAGCACTTCGCCTTTTCCCAAGGACTAACCAGTGGGGAAGCAAGTTTCAGTTTGAGGGGGCAGTTGCTTATAGATGGGCAGCTTCAGCAGAACTCTAGCCCTAAGGTTGTGTGGGTTGATCCTTGCTAAGGGATGCAACAAAAGCAGTGAGTGTAAGTGCCACTGTGGCCAAACTGACCTGTATGCAAGCAACATGATGTCATTGTCTTGATGCAGCAGCAATCCAGTGAGTGCATTGTCCAAGGTCTTTTTCCTTATTGTCACATAACTCTGTGAGGCTGGTCCCGCTCCCCTGAGGGGCAGCGTCTTGCAAAGTATAATAAATCCTCTGCTGAAGGGTCAGGCACTCCTTCCAGGGATCAGGGATAGCAGCTGAGAGAAGCAGTGGGAGCTGGATATCAACCCCACCATGCATAGACCTAAACAGAAAATAGATTTGCTTGATCCAGCTTTCCTGTGGTTGCACATCACTTGTGAATAGTCATCATTCCCTTTGCCTTGCTGCTATATGGGCACCGCTGAGGCTGCCCAGAAGGACTTTCTGTCCCTCTGTGGACACTGCCTCACTGGTCCCTGTGCTGCTGTTGGCAGCCCTGTGTAAGCATGGAGGTATCCAGGAACCCCCCTGAATACCAGGTGACAGAAGTTAAGTATGATGCCTGTCTAACATGGATTGCAATGCCTCTTCCTGGCATCTGGGATACATACATGGCTATTATTTCAGGGCCCCTCCTGCACTGCTACCCAGTATCTACATGATGTCCTAGTGAACACTTCACTGTGCTGGAGAGAGAGCAAGGACGCAGATCCCAGATTCGCTCACAGCTCTTTATAGAGGCAGGAGAGTAAAATGAATATTACAGTTCACTTTCCTCATTACTTTGTGCTTAAGATTCACCCAATAAAATGACAATGCACTTTCCTGACTCCTGAGGTCAGCACACTAGTTTTGGCTGCAAATTCACTGAGTTTGCCTTGCTTTGCTGTTGTTAGCAGTCTGACCTCAGTCGACAGGAGTGAGAGCAACAGAAGCACCTCCCCTTCCTTGGAGCTGGTCTGTCACAGACAATACACTGGTACTGTATTGACTGCAGCCCGTTCTAGATCTCTTCTTCCATTTGCAAAATTCCTCCAGCATGTATCTGAGAAGTAAGGGATATGCCAGCACTTTATCAACACCACAATAATTGGCTTATCCCAAGCCACCTGGGAAGACCAAAACTCATGTAGGTATGCAATGCATGATGGCAGGAGAAGGTACAAGTATTATTTGTCATCCTGTCCCTATATATATTTCAGCTTTAAAGAATTACATCCTCATTATTTCATATATACATAGCTTACTCTAGAGGAAAATTTGGTAATATTTTTAACTGAGTAATGCATGCTGAAATTATTCACTATAAATGGAAGTGCAACAGCTCTGTGGACTGTCTGTAAACATATAAAAATAACTTGCTTATACATGGAAATGATCCATTATAAGTGTGCGTATTTTTATTTTCACAAATAAAAAAATCAATGGAACCTGGATATTTGAGGGAAGAAAAGCTCAACATTCACATCTTCAAGCTGAGTTTAGCATATGATTTTAAACAGGGTAGAATGGTGAAGGGCAAGAATTAAGAGCCCACACAGTGTCTCAGAGCAATTCCTTAACATTCCTGCCTTATTTCCAGAAAGGGATCTAAAGAATGGTTTGAATGACAGAAGGGAAGAAGCTGGTCTTTCCAGAGGGCTACTTAGGTAAGCCCCTCACCCATGTCCCCTATGTAGATGGAAAAGTCTGAGGAGAAATACAAAGGAGCTCCTGGTACCTTTTACTGTCATGCTTGTGGACAGCATGGTGTTATCTACCGTACCCACAGTTTATCTTTGAATATGTTATTCTGTGGGTAGATGGAAGGCATCATGGTGCAGTTGCAGGACTGGAAAAATGGTATTCTTCTTTCATTTGCACACATAGTGGTGTCAGAAACTACAGTTACAGGTGTGGCAGATGACCGCTTTCTCACTGCTTTGTGCTGAGCACTGAGGAGCAGTTGTATAAGACTGCTGCAGTGCACTGTCAGGGCTCTGGAAAGTAGAAATTTGCATGCTTACTGTCAACTGACAGTCCAGCTTGCCTTGGATTTTCACTGGGACAGCTGTCACTGCTGTAAGCTATAAAGACAAGTGCAGGGACTTCACACCATGACACTGCCAAATAATCTGTTTAACACAAGGTTCATCCTAACCACTTATAGTGAAATTGGCTTAAGTCTTAAAGCGCAGCATTTAGTATCCCTGTGCTCTCACCACTCTATCACAGTCGTTAACTGGAACAACTACAGATGATAAAGTTGCATACAATTTACCTCTATTGGCAATGTTCAGTGCCAGTAATGACGTCTTTATGCTGTTCTTCATCCAAATATTTTGAAATTTGCTACCTGTCTCTGTTGCATAGGTATTAATCATACAGAAATAACTTTTTTATGGGTAGGAATTTATCTATATAGAGAGGAATGAATGCTCTGTATAGAATGTCTTAAAAAGAAAATATTAAAAAGTGCTTTAGAAAGATAAAGACATCATCTTTAAACTAGTGACAAATGGTGTTAGGTGTTTCAAAGTATTCTTTCTTCACATTTTTCTGATCTTTCATCATCCCAGATGTACAGCTCACTACCTCTGTACAGTACCAAGTACCCTTGGGAGTCCTTCTGAAGGATCTGCAGAACATTCAGGGTTCATGGTGTCATACAAAGCTTCCATAAACAGGAAGCTGCATCAGATTTGAAAACTTCTTTCTGATACTGTTTGGTATGTCTTTTTGAACAGGAAAAGTGTGTCTGTTAATCAGGAAACTGCTTTGCTCTATAATGTTCAGTACTCACTGAAGTAGAGCAAGGTTGGAAGATATCGACATCTAGGTACCTCATCCCATTTAAAAAAGAAAGATCACCTCCTCAAGAGCTGACTGGTAGCCAGAGCCTGTGCAAGACACCCTGGAGACTTTCCTCTCCCTCCATGGCCTATATATGAGCTAACTTAGCTGGAGCTGCCATTCCTTGAGTTATATTTTTGAGCTATGACTCATTTCTCTGGATCCAGTGCTGGTATTGATGTTGATCCAGACAAAAATTGTCCATGTCTGGGGATGGTAACCTTGGGATACCTGGTGCCAGTGACCTCATATCAATAACACTACTGGACAACTGTCCTTTCCTTTAACTAGGGAACTGCAGAAGGCATTGTACTCCTTAGTCACAAAGGTTTTTTAAATCAGGAGAAAAAGACCAGATTTTGCACCTTTTTCATTGAGACATCCTGGGACAGAAGGTGAACTGTCAGGTTAAAAATGTCACTTTGGAGATAATATATTGCAGTAAAAAAGAAATAGCCTTTACACAGACAGCGCATTTTTTAAAGCTTTGTTTAAAGACTAGACAGAACATCAAAAGCATCTTAGAAAACTCCTGAGGCATTTGACTTGTGGGACATCTCCAAAGAAATACAACAGCCAGCCATTACTACTGTGCCTAGAAAACAAAATGGACTTTGTAAAATGCTTTCTTTCTACTCCCAGGAAAAGTCTGGAATGAAGTCAGCTACCTTCAAGGAAAAAGATTGCCATGTGTTACAGGTAACTGGCAGCTCCTGGGGAGTAAATTCTCTGTGTGGACATGTACCCAGCTGCTCTCCCTGGAAGCACAGCCCTGGACAGGGGAATTTTCACAGCACTGAGAATGCAGTTACCATTTATTCCATCAATGGTGTATCCGTTGGTCAGCATAGCTGGCTGATTAGCAGTGAAACAGGTAAAAAGGAACACTGCCACAAGGGCCCATCAGTATAGCAACTGACATCCTGCTGCCAGCAGAGAAATCCATTGCAGTCAGAAGGAGGAGAAGTCACACAAGGAATATGGCAAACAGTGGATGCCAGTGCGCTGTTGAAGCTGTTGGGACTGTAAAATCTACAGGCTCCAGAACAAGGAACTACAGGGAGCAAGTCTTTGGAAAGAGCCTTGGAAGGACTAGCCTAGAGAAATCACAGGCAGCGGAATGGTTTTCAGTTTCATTGTGAAAGGGAGAGTGAAACTGCAGTAACCAAGAAGGGAGGGTGGAAATCACCAACCAAAGAACAGAGAAACACTGTCCTTTCTTCCTGGGCCTCACCCTCTGAGGCTGGAGAGAGGAAAAGAAATCCAGCTTGTTGTGTCTGGAGATAGATGACAGAGGGTCATTTTGATGGGCCAAGTCTCCTGACTCTGATGTAAGTACAATGGCAGGCTTTCTGCGTGCTGAGTGCAACTCTCCTTCCAAAAGCTTAGGTTGCTCCATCCATGCCAGACACCAAGCACAAGCAGCCCCTGCTTGAAAGAAGACAAACAGCAGCACAGATGAGGGATAGCGTCTGGATCCACATGAGAGGTTGGCATTGGCATACTGATGTTAAGCCCTGTTGTGAAGCTGAAATCTGCATCTCACTGGGCAGGTATGACTCTCAGTGTGCGTTTCTGGGAACAGGGCTAAAGCAACCTGCCTGTTCAGCAGCAGCAGCATGATGCTCTGGGGCGACTGGAAGTCAGGCTGTGAGCATCATGGTACCCCACTGGACTGTGTCTCTCCTGTCATGGAACAGATAGTTACGCTCTTAGTGCCTGTGCCAGTTTGCTTTCCAGTCCCATTCCCTGGAAATCTTAGCACCTTCTGTGACTCTGTGCCTGCACCAGGAGTGGGGGAAAGTTGCAGCTTTCTTTCTTCCCCACATGGTTTGCTCCTTCAAGCTCCCAAACATGCTCATGGTTTGGGAAACCCTGGCCAAGGGGTAGGAAGATGGCATTCTCTCTTATTGGGAGGAAGAACTAAATCTAGCAAGGTTCAGGAGCACTTGTCTCAGGTAATTGGAAGCAGAAAGCCAGGAAACCTACCCTAATATAGTCCTTTCAGCTTGTTACACTTAAGACCCACTCCCACAAGAAAGTTGCTGTGGACATTGTTTAAAATGTTATGAATAAGCTGAAGCCAGTGAGTTAAAAAATCCCTGAGAAAGAGCTGCTTGCTTTGGCTAAGAACACAGCATAATAACGTTACACAGTGTTTTACACAGTTATTAAACAGTGTCAAGTTTACTGCTTGAATGTGTCTTTCACTTCTTGTGCTTAATCAATATGACATTCACCAAGGATCCTCAGAAATCCCTGCTCAGTCCAAAG
This sequence comes from Falco biarmicus, assembly GCF_023638135.1. NCBI lineage: Eukaryota > Metazoa > Chordata > Aves > Falconiformes > Falconidae > Falco > Falco biarmicus. Next base: position 31,231,504 of record NC_079311.1, on the reverse strand, counting down.
TGAGGTAACGTTAGCTGGACTGATGAAACACAAGTTTTGTGTGATCCCTTGGTCTTCACATGGAATTCAGGATCACACCAGTTTCAGTTCAGCTCCTGGCCATCTCTCATGAGTTTGAACTAGGGTGAAACTCTATTTTAGCAGGTGTATTATTTCTTAACATTTCCTATTTTTCTGCCTGTCTACCCATATACAAATATGTGCTTGTATCCACAGGTGGGCTACAGGTTAGGCAGAGGCAGTAAACTTCCTGACAAGGCTCTGTGCTTTAAGGAGCTCCCTTAAGAAGTAGGTCATGTCTTCAGCTGCTATAAATCAGTTCCATTCCCCTGCAGTCAACTGGGCAACTCTGGAGGAGCAATGGTGTAAACCCTGCTTGAACCTAGCCCCAGGCCTATGCTGGTGGTGCTGGCTGTGGAGCAGATCTGCTGCCACTGCCAGGGCAGCACCATTGAAGTGAGCGGAGCTGTGTCAGTTTACATCAGCTGGGCCCATGGCCCAGGGCACTCTCTCTTCCCATAACACAGGAAAACATATTTCAGTGTGGATCTAAGCCAGAAACCATGGAGCTTGTGATATGTAGAATACACTTTCACCAAGTTTTGTCCCATTTCTTTACTGCTTGAGGTGTGTATCTTAAAAAGCTGATGGCTCTGGAGCTTTGTTACAGGTTCAGCATGCTCCTCTGCTGAGATGTCCTTGCGGGAAAAAGGGGAAATTTCAAAAATGTTTCAGTCTATAGGAAGTGCATACAGAATTTTCTAGGTGTTTTCATTTCATTTCCCTGCTACTGAAGCCATCTGGCAGACTATGACTGTCCACAGGAGTGGGCAGCACTGCATTCGCTGAGGTGTGCTTTGGGGGACATGTGGTCCAACAGCTACACGCAGAAGTCAAGAGAACAACCTCACCATGCATCACATAGCATTTTGGGGGTCAGAAAGGACGTTTCTCTCATATGCTGTTGTCATGACCTCTTCAAGGCCTCTGTCCTCTCACAACAAGATAGCAAAGTGTCTGGAGTCAAAAGCAGGGAGGATGGGGCATCTGGTCTAATCCAGTCAGCAGAGCTCTTGTGCCCTTGGCTCTGAACAGCTGAGATTGCTAGGCAATCCCACCTGCATCCCAAGATGCTTTTGAGCCTCCCATTGCAGCTACAGGAGGATTTTAGATATGTAGAAAATGTCCCCTCTTCACTTGATTTCTTTCCTCTCACTCACTGTTTCTCTACTTGACACAAGGCATGATCAATATTTAATTTCTTTCCTTATTATACTCTCCACTGCAGCTCTGGCTTTGTTACCATTGCTCCTATCTGTTACTCCTGGCCAAAAATCAGGGGATATTTTGCAAAGGGCATTTCTGAAGTCCACTCTCCCCTTTTCACCCCTTCCTCCCTTGAACAATTTGAATAGCCCCAGCTCTCCCTAAGCATCCCCTCTCCCTGCACCTCAGTGTGCTGGACTGTTTTTCTCACAGCAAAGCCCAGACAATGAATTACAATGGTGAGAACTGGCTCAACAAAAGCACTGGCTTCAGTTTATGTCAATTGCAGACCCAGTCTGGTAAAACAAACAGCGCTTCCCAGGTGAGGGGAGTGGTGGGTAGAAACATTTGTCTGACGTGAGCCAGCCAGCTATCTGCATGTTGGACTAATCATCTGGACTGCTGCTGGATGATCATTATTTATAAGAACAGCACAATAATATGACAAAAGGGTAACCTGTCAGAGCTTGTACATTTCCAGGCAGCCTGCTGAGTGTCAGACTCTGCTTTCTGCTCTGGCGAAGTATCCTGCTGCCTGAAGATGGTGCTGACTCACTTTTTTCCCCCTCTAAGTAACAAAAGTAAGAGCTGAAGGTTTTTTTCCCCTGTACACCTTTTTTGACCTCTTTGGCCCTTGCTATAGATGGTTTAATTAGTCATGCTCTGCGATTATGTCTTCATAAACATGTATACTTATAAAAGTGTGTTCACACTTTCACTCCATCATGCACAGGTTATTTGCACACATCTGGATGAATTGAGCTGTGGGGCTCAATTTTTAAGCATTTGCAAAAGCTTAAAAGAGTTCACTTAAGCTTCTTGTAGCTTTTTAATGGCCTTTCTGAATCAACATAGTGATTTAACCATGCAGTAAAGCCCCATGTAATTCTTCGTCAGCTCTGAAATATTTAAAGTTTTTTTTTTATTTAATGAGGAAAAATTTATATTAGCAATATAGCATAATGGAAATGAATCCCAAATATTACATGGTATTTTAGTCTCCAGGAGGTACAAATCATAAGACAGACTGATTTTCACCAGCTAAACTATTGGCTGCATTGAAAGTCTCCTTGTAATAGGCTTCAGAAGCACAAATTGACATAATTCAGAAAATAACAAGAGAAGGGGAATGAAAAAACTGACAGGAGAGAAAAGGCTTAAGAAAAATCATTCTAGTATATTGAGAGGGAGCTGAAGAAGAGGCAGTGGAAATACTTTCCAAGTAGAACAAACTTGGGGTGGGGGGTGTGTGTGTGTACACACAGAACACTGGGGGCAGACACACAGAATTAATAAAGAATGTTACATGACCCGCTGCTGGCAGACTTGCAGGCTTCACCAGCTGCCTTCATAGTTCTGTCTTGGTTTCATTGGGCTCCCAGTGTGGATTGTGGATCTTACCTCCTCTTAATGTGCTACAAACATGGAGAAAGGTTTAGACACACCTCTCTCTCTCCCTTGCTCCCTGCAATCTGATCATGAGGAATGGGAAGGAAGTTGTGAAATGTCTGATCCACCAGAAGTGTCTCAAAGGCATGGGCCAAACAGAAAAGACACAAACTCCCTTGCTACCTTTCTCAACAGTAAACCTCCTCTTAGCTTCTGGTCTTCATAACTTTGGCATCATCGTTATCTTCTAGTTTTCTCCCTTCATGCAAAACTGCCTCTCTTCACTTGTTTTGTGCTCATCAGTCACTCATTTTATGTTGCTGAATGGCTTACTTGTCAGTTTACTTATTTTTGTATCTGCTGCTCCAATTTATATACAAGTTTGGGAAGAGCATAAAAAAGTTATATGTGATGAGAATTTGGAACTCTTAAAGGTGAAAAAACTAAGAAAAATGAAGAAAGGAGATAATAATATAGCAATGAACCAGATTTCAGGTTGCACATGCTGTCACCCTTCTCCTTCCAGATCAGACAAGGGAGGTCCACTGGAGCACCTTTAAAACTGCTTATGGGAGATAAAGCCTGTGGTATTCACTGCTGCAAGATAGTGTGGGATCTAATCATGTTGTGAGGCCGTTAGTCAAAGTATTTATGGCTTGGATTTTCAAAGTAATATAGGACAGCTGCATTTATTTCAGTTGGAGGGAGGTGTCAAAATCCTTTAATTCAGTCTTCTTTTTTCCCCTTTTGTTTTGTGAGCCTCTCACTTTCCAGTGAAAGTTAATATTTTTTGAGATTTCACGTCTCAACCTATGTGTAGCTAACTTTAATCTTTTCATGATATAAATACTTAGTGATTACTCTGAATTTGAAACGTTATAAAGAGCTGTTACAGCCTGGTATTTTGGGATTTGTTTCATTGCTTCCAAAAAAGTGGCTGCGGTTGCTCTTCTGAAATTCTCTGAGTTGTCTCAAAGGCTGTTTCAGTTAAAGGCTGTCATCAGGATCCACAGTAGGGCAATATTTATTCTCCATTGAGATGCTGTGGCTGAAAGTTAATATTCAGAAAAGCATGCGTGAGTTGCGAATTCAAGATTGAATCCCCCATCACTGAATCACTGAAGTAATTGCTCAGCTGTCAGACTGGAGCCAGAATTGTCATGTCCACTAATGGCTTTCACAGGTAGCCATTCCTGTTGCTTATAAGTGTTGGTGAAACTGTCATTTGGGCTCTAACAAGCATATTTTTGTTTTCCCTGTTGCAAGTTCAGGATCTGACAGCTCATTTTCAGCCACAGGCTCATCCTGGGTTTCCAGTGCATCAGGATCTTCTGTTACCTGAGAAACATAAAGTTGGAGGATGTAGAGGAAAGCCTCAGTTTTGACATTCACTGAAAGCTGTTGTGTTCATTCTAGAATGGGAAATTACAGGAAAGAAAGCAGTTCTTCACGTGCAGTTTTAGGGACACACAGGTTTTAGAGTGTCTGAGAAAACCAAAGCAAACCAAAACAAATAAAACAAAACAAAACCCCACCTTGGTCTAAAACTTTCTCACTGCACATGAGGGAAAAGGTATTTTTCCACCCAACATCCCCTGCTCCTCAGTAGGAATAAATATACTTCATTTGTTCGCTCCCTTTTTCATTGTCCAAAGATGAATACATGTATGTCTATACTGGGTGTGCTTTAATAAAGTCAGGCACTTACAAAGCAGTATCTTAAATGATAAACCTTAGCAATTAATGTGTATGAGTAGCACCAACATATTGAAGCCTTCCCTAACTCACTTTCCAGTGTGCCCTTAAAGCTCTTTTCCCTGGTGCTCTTTTCCCAGTTAGGCTAGCTGTGCAAATCCTGAACTGATTTGTACTGTCTTAGTGTAGGAAGCAATACACTGAGTATTTTATCCCTTGAGTAGCTTCAACTATTTCTTCAATTCCAAAGCATGTATTATATCAAGTTTTGTGACTACTTTTTATTTCAGTGTTAGTGTTACTGTGCTTCTCATTGCAGGGAGGAAGAAACTTCAGCAGTTGTGGGAAGCTTTGCAGCCTTAATGATTTGGTTGACTTATTCTGAAAGGTATGTTTTAGGATTTACAGAGATAAATGGATGGATGACTTTCCCAGTTATTTTATTGATTTACATATCAAACTTCAAAAGTTTTGTCTCTGAAGTAAGAGTTGTTTGATTTAGGATGGCAAGAAAGATTGGCTGGTTTCACCCCTTCATTGGTTATGTCTTGTAACAAAGCACACGATGAGATCACTGATGATCCATTCCCAGTGAACTTTTCTGCATGACATGTGTTGTGTCATTGTGCTTTACTTTGAATTCATGCAGCATGGACCCAGGGGCAGTCTTTTGATACTTGCTGCTAACTGGAACTTTGAAGTAATTTTTCTGACCTATTTTGTCAGCATAGGTTGCTAAACCTTGTCATCAACCAAGTATGGAACATCTTACAGTTCTGAGTTTGGGCTTCATACTCCTGCATTTAGAAATCCTTTCACTAGATTCTAAACAATAGAAACATGGTGGGGGAGGTTTTAAAATTAATTTCTTTTGGAAAGGAGTGGACATGACTAGTAGCATTGGAATTACTTTAGAAAACGAAGAGGTCAGCACAACAGTACTGCAGGCAGGAATGTGATACCAGCTGCCAGATCATCAGCAGTGGTGGCCAGAAGTGTTGGATTGCTTTGGATCTCCAAGTCTGGCTGCTTCTGCACCTCCTTGTGCATGAGAAGGTAGAGTAGATGATGCTGTTATGCAAAGTGGGAAGACAACCAAGGAAGGGGAAGAAGATGTGGCTACCTTATTGACACTGGCTTTCACTATAATTGCTACCATTTGACCAGTTCGACCTTGATGAGGAAGGACTTTGAATAGCAGAGATTTTCAGGAGTATGAGAAGCCATGGGACTTTTCAGTGCCAGCCCGGGCTTCTATTAAAATAGGTGTGAGGGCTTCTGTGTATTTTGTCCAGTAAGTGTAGGGATGTAAGACACAGGATCTCCTGCAGTTTGGGTTATGTCACAAGGCTGAACTTGTGGTTTCTACTGGTGTAGATCTTTCATGTGCTTTTCAGGATCCTCAGAGTCCTACAGCCCATTCCAGGTTAAAACCTCTATGGGGGTGAAGAACATGTTTGCTAATGTTTGTTACTAGTGTTCTGTGTCAGTGGAGATGCATGTAGAGCAGCTTAGGCCTATTCCTTTGTGCTCCAGATATGGGCCAGAAATTTCTCCATAGAGTTGGTTACTCCTTTATTCCTTTACACGGACTTTTCAATGTCGACCACCCTGGGAGATACTGTGTTAGTCTGCATTGATTATAGGTCTGAAGGGTCTGAACTCATGTGCGATATTTTCTCCCTTTTGCAACAGCTTCCCCAAACATCAGTGCCTTTCTGCTACAGTGTGAGGACACTACTGACTGTCTTTTCATCAACTGAAGAACCACCACAGTCTCCCAAACTGCCTCATGATTTGCTTGGCAGTATTCTCTTTTCCTCCCTGGCCAGTTCCTCAGCTGCACTAGGAGGACCTACTCTCTTCATCCCAACAGTGCACGTTCCCTTCTCATGTCCCCGGCTCTGTGACTGACCCCATGGCCTCCCCTTCTCCATATCCTATGGTCAGAGTCTCTGCAATGATTATGCTTGTATTTACTGTTTTGCTTTGGTGAGATTTTCAGGTGCCTCTCACCTGTTCAGTGATCTCAGCTCCTCTTTCCTCCCACCTTGGTCTTTGGTTATATGCCTGCATTTATCTATCAGGCTATCTCCGCAGTCCTCTGCCTGGTCGAGCAGAGAACAGTGCAGTGTTTCCATGTAAATGATGATATTACCTAGACAGCTGAGATAAAAGTGGTTCTGCATTAGCAAAGCTGTGGATGAGGTCTGTGGTTCTGCCAGGAAAGCAGAATAGGTTATGTGTCCAGAGATGCACATAGTCCATTATTAAGATTTCTATGTCTTTACTTTTTTAGATTTTCCTTTGCTATTTGCTAGCACTGGCACCTTGAAAAGCTATTTAGTTTAGCCCTGCATATATGCTACAGACGTGTTTTAAATCTCACCTACAGATTCACTGGGTATTTGTGCTCCTAAACCTATTAGGGCTTGGGAAAATCTGAGCTGCACTTTGTGGGAAGCTCTCAGCAGAAGGAACTGCAGGCAGCCATAGACAACTGGGACAGGACAGAGCAGCTGCTTTGCTCCAGCACATGGATGTCCCAGGCCTGGCTTGGGCTATGTGTCTGAATATCCTTGCATTGCTGCATCCTGTGTTGTTTCGCTGCTTATCAGTAGAGACTTCATATCCCTGGAGTTTGCAGATTTTCCCGTGAGATAATACCAGCAAGTGGGATTTCAGAAGCACAGGCACTTGCTTTACCCTCCTGCCACTGAAATCACTGAGTATTTTACCCTTGGGATCAGTAGGAGGAGAATTAGGCCCATGCTGAGCTCTTTTGAAAATCCCACTCTTTAATGAGGAGAAAAATGGGATGTTGATGACTGTGTTCTAAAAGCTCTTCAGAGAAGATGGAATTTAAAAAGCACTGAAGAGAACAAATAGAGTGCTGCAATTGCCTGTCTGACCTGCCATTTCATCCCCAGATGATAGTTTTTCTTCTGTGAATGATACTTTTAATTGCTTGTGAGATACTATGCCTCATCTACTAAACATTATATGCCAAAGCAGAGACTATAGAAAAGTTGGTAGTCTGCAGTAACTGAATTTGGCTATTGTGAAGCAGTCTTTGTGTTCCAGCATTATAACAAAAAATTAGGCCTATTTAGTGATTAACACAAAGACAGACTAATTGCCCTTTTTTTTTCTGTGAAGACAGTGGTTAAGGGAACAGTCATAGCTCCCATAACAACAGACAATAGTTTTGAAAGAGCATATGTTAACCTCTCAAAATGCACTCAAATGAAGCACATATTATATATTAATTGAGAGAATACCTGTCTAGGTAAAAATATCCAGCTTGTTTTCTGCAGGAACATAGGCTAAACCATCATACAAGTTGGGGAATTTAATGATACCCTATTCTTCTGTTATGAAATGAAACAAAATGGATGGCATCGACCCTTTGAGAACCCAGTACCCAAGACAGTCAGGGATAATACAGCTCCTACCCCCTGAAGTTTGTAGCTGCAGATAGAGTCAAAGATACAAAAGTCCATGTTTACACTAGTTCATTAATGTTTGGGGATCCTTAGTGTTGAGCTGAGGTTTTGTTATTTTTCCCCTGCCTGCATGGACTTTTGTCAACAGTGTTGCCACTTAAAGTTTTTTTCAGACTGTCTTTCTCTTCCTTCCTCATCTCCCTTGTCCTCAGCTCTGCACACTGTCTTCTGTGAGTCTGATTTTTGCAACACGACTCATGTGGTAAGGCTGCCTTTAGCACATGTGCAAATGCTTCAGTGAATGTTCAGTGTTTCTTTTTCAGCTAAAAACCAAAGAGAAGGCAGCTCCTTCTCAGTGGAGGAAGCCCTGAGCTTCCTGATGCCTCTGCCATTTCATTTGCTCTCATCAGATGGAGGAGGATGTTAAGAAAATCTTGTGCCTGACTTCTGACTCTTTTTCAGACCAGTGAACAGCTGCCCTGGAGAAAGGTTAATAATGCTGGTAATGGTAGAACAAGACTTCCAAGCTTTAAACACTCATGTCAGCCCATCTCTGGCTGATCCTGTACTCTAGCTCATGGAGGAGGGTGTGTGAATCGTATTTGCCTTCCAGCTGTGCCTTGAATGCTTTATGGGTCAAGTCCGGCTCGTGGCTTTTTAGATAAGCTTACAATAAGTGTGAAAACACATAATACAGAGGCAACACTAATTTTTTTTTTAGCTGGTCAAGCTCTCAAAAGAATGTTTTATAGGAAATATGGTGAAGAAAGAGTGTATGTGTGTATGCACACAAGCTTGTATGCTACAGTGAAGGTTTAAAAGGAAAAAACCAAAATCAAGAACAACACAGGTTACTCATTACTGAAATAAAAGTCTCAAGGCAAAAATACACAGCTGTCACATGCTGGAGAAATAAAAATGACTATAAGCATGTATGAAAGACCTTGTAAGTTTTTCTTACATACTTCTTCTCACCCTTAGCCTGAATTGTCATATGCTTGTCATCTCAGTGAGCTTTGAGACAACCAACTAATTTGCTACTGCACAGATACACAAATGCATGAGAGCTGTACAGTGGAGTTAAGATTTCATTGGGGTTTTTTGTTTTTTGGTTCTAAAGAGTATATAGGAACTTATATGATTTATAACAATTTGTTATAATATTTCTTGTTATTTGTTACTCACCTGGGATCTCCCAGTCTATGCCTAAGCTCACTGGGACATGCAGGTAGCAACTTGGACTGAGTGTTAAAGGTGCATCTAAGAAAAGGCTACACAGACCTTTACAAGGATTCTGAGAGACATTTTTTTCCTGTTTACCTGCTTAAACGAACTTGGGTTTCTTGTCTTGGCACTATCATCTTGACAATGGATTTCCTACACAGTTCTTGGTTTGTACAATGTAGTTCTCTTTAGCTCTGCTGTGTTACACTGCCACTGCAAGTCAACATAAAAACGAAGATTTTAACCATGTTTATAAAGATCTGATCAGGGTGGTCCCCACTGACCCCAGGGTGAGAGGCAGCCCACCTCTTAAGTAAAGTGTGATATGCCAGCTACTGACAGGCCCATGAGACATCTCCCTAGGCTAAGAAAGACAAATACACGTTTTGGCGGACATATGGGCAGGAACTTAAGTCTGTGACCTTCTGTTTCTATGCGCACATAGGGTAAAAAGCATCAGCCCCTGGGAAAGGAAGGGGTCACAGTGGTACTGGGTTACGGCCAACATGAGATCATCTTGCAAAACTTGTGAGAGCTCAGCCCTCCCTTGGCCTTCATCTTCTCCTCCCCATTACATCTTTTGCCTTCATCTATCTATCTATCTGTCTATCTTTATCTGTCTGTCCGTCAGTCTACCCATCTATCATCTAATCTATCTATCTATCTGTTTGGCTTTTTGGCGCTACCATGTCCCAGCCGAAATGGGCATCTGGAGCAGAGAGCGTGGAGAGGTGAAACGTACTCCGCCGAGCTGTGATGTTTACTTTCCGCACGGGAGGGCACTGTTGGATCAGTTTTGCAGCAGACACGGTCCCGCTGCAAGCCCCGCTCCGAATCCCACCGAGCCTGGCCTCCCCTGGGACTTGCAGCTTTTGGCGCTCTCGGGGTCCAGCCCTGGCCCCCAGCCCTCAGCTGGTACGGGACCCTTCCCTGAGATCTGGTGTCCATGGCTGAGAGTGTAGAATAAGAGCTTGTCAAGAGCTGTCACAAAATCTGTCCCATTGCAGTACTTTCCAGCTGCCATGGGTACTTCACACATTGAATATCTACACAGGAATTTCAAAGCAGAGCTTCAGGACTTTTGATTTTGATGCCTCAAGCTTTAATGCATCTTCAAGTAATGCCCTGTGACTAGGGGAATCTTTTTTTTTTTTCTCTCTCAAAACCTAAGTTTTGGCCTGTTCCAAGTAAGGATGTCCCATTGCTGTGCTACTTGAATCTGTCATTTCAATCTTTCTCTTTTTTTCCCTTTGTGAAGGTAGATGCATCTTTGCATCAGGAGGAATGAAACCTTCTCTATGTGCAATGGGATGTATTTGAAGACTTTAAATGTTGACAGGTTTGAAGCAGTTAAGTTTACAAATAACAAAGGCTTTATTATAAAGATTACCTGTGCTGAAGCAGTAAGAGGCTGAAAATGCTGAGTTTGTGTTGTCCCAGAATAAATACTTGGGAACAATTGCTGCATGCTTGGACAATCTAAACCAATCTAAACAGTCTTATAACATTTCCCTGGCTGACATCTGACAAGGTAGAAAATGTGCATGAGAAAATGACAGACTGAAATTTTACAGGCCCTTGAAAAAGCCATACAGAGCCTATGGACACCCTTGAGCATCTTCAGTACATGTCTTTTGCTTTAAAAGCACCTTAAAAAAGTGTTAACTGCAGCAGAGTCCCTGTACTGGGGAGCGCTTGCTCACCGCCCTCCTTCCTTCTGGGCCAGCCACTCTGCAGTCCTCCGGTCTGGCATGAGACATAGGCAGGACTTGTCAGCTTTCTCCAATTAGTACAGCAGCATTAGTGGGCTCTGAAGAAAAGCTGTGATACCGAATCTGTTTTCAACTGTCAGGGGGTTAACGAAAATGCTGAATCACCCACTTTTTGCTGAAACATGAACTCTCTCCAGCCAGATGCATGTAACTTGAGGCTATCCCTTCACACCCATCCTCTAATCATTTTCTCTGTGCTTGGAAATAGGCTTCGATTTCTGCGTGAGTGCAGGTGCTAATCTTTGCGCTAACTCTGGAACATGTTTATTGACCATCAGAGACCACACAATTGTTTCTGTCTTTTTTACTTCTGACGATCTTTGATTTGTGTTTGGAACCATCTGGGTGGTCTTATGCCATCACACCATGTTACTTAGTTTTATTCTTGGAGATGTCACAACATATTTATAGCAGTCAAGGAGGCCAGCAACAGACGAGGTGACTGCTGCATTTATGGATGGCTTCCTAGCTTTGAGCAGTGGGAGCCACAGGACATGACATATGCATTACATCTCTGCTACAGCTAAACTAGGCTGAACAACATCTGGTGTTGGGTTAACAGATGACAGATCAACCAGATATTGAGATGAACAGCAAAATGCCAACAAGTTAACAGTATTAACAGCACTTTACACTCCGCTCCTTCCTGAAGCTGTTTAAAAAAAATAAATGAAGCTGATAAATTTAAAGCAGATCTGGAAGTCAAACTAAAAATAGTCAAGTGGACCTGGCATGCTTCAAACTGAAAGCTGAACTTCCAACCTTCTTAGCAGCTTGGGACTTTTCAACAGTGGGAAGATGGATAGATACTACTTACCTCTAGTGCAAGTAGAAGCCCTAATGCTTTTGCAGGCAAACACTAATCTTAATTTTTTGGAAGGAAAACAGTTTCTCAGCCTTGGCCCTTTCTAGAAACAAATATGGATAATACCAGCTAATAGTCATGGGGTTTAGGAGTGCATCACCCTTGTGGCACCAGTAAAACTGAAGCATGAATCCAAAATCAAGTGTTTTTTTCACTGTTGTACAGGAAGAAGCAAAGGTATTTTTCACAAGAAACCAGAGTTCTGCTGTTTTGAATTTCTCAGAAAGTTTTGGTTCAGACCTTATGTGTAGTACAGCCAACAGAGTGATTCCTCATGACTCCAAAGGGCAGGGATATGGGATCATTTTGATGTCCTACTTATCAAAGGTTCTTTGATTTCCCTTCCCTCCTCCTTTCTGTAATATCAAAGGAGACCTTGATGCTTCTGCACTCCTGTTCTTGTAGGGAGGTGGGTCTCTGCTGTCACTTCCATTTTATGTATGGGAACTGAACACAGTTGGACTTGTTGATGGTGTAGAAGGAACAGGTAGCTGAAGCTGCCTTGCCAGGGTGTCTGGCTCAGTGAAAGAGCCTTCCTCTGAAAGTTCATCACTTTATGCAGCCAACTCTGTGCAAAGATATCATTCCTCCTGCTGAGCACAAAGACTTTTGAACAATTTCATCTTTTTTTTTCTGATAGTATGAAACTGCTTTTTAGACATGAGAATTCATTTTTCCCAGCACCAAGCTACTCCATGGGCTAAGATAAGCAGCATCTCCAGCAGTCTCAGTGCACTCAGATCGTGTCCTCACTGAAACTCTTCCTTTTTCCTCACCTTTGAGGAGCCTTTGCATGGGTTCTCTATCTTCCAGGGCCGTGGGGAGTTGTGGCAGATTCATTCCAACAGGAGTGAAGTGCTATGTCTGAAAGAGGAGGGGAAGGGAGTAGCTTTAGGGTCTTTAGGACTCTGGTCATGCTACAGCACAGAAAAACTCGCCTGCCGCTGTAAAATCTGGAGGTTAAAGCCTTCTGGGAGACATAACCAAGTAAACAATTCCATGGAGTCAGAAGAGCTTATCGATTCTCACACTTCTTAGGTTGTGCATGTTACTCCCCTCAATACATTCTGCTGAGTGTATTGTCCGCTAATGCGGCAATTTCCAGCCAGCTTGGAGGAATACTTATGCTATTGTAAAAGGGACAAGTGAAGCACCCTTCAGGAAAGTATGTACAACCGCCAACATTTGGGAAGGCTGACCCCTCCTGCACTAGTTTTGGTGGAAGTATGCATCAAGGAATTCTTGGCTTGCCTTACCCAGCAAAATGAAGTCTCAGAGAAAACACGTTTAGCAGTAAACATGCTAGGAAATATTTGGAGGAGAAAAAGCTGCTCAAGCCAAAGGACATTACCACCAGTAAAAATGGTGTAGAGTGTCCTAGAGTAAACAAAGGGCAATAGTGGAAAGGCTTCTGGTCTTGGATGAAAGGACATAGTGGCAGGAAGGAGGATAAGACGTTTCTATACTGTGAAGATGGAAATTGATCCCTGACTGAACAAGCATGCCATGTGTTAGCCCGCAATGCAAGATGTTGGAGCTCTACCCTAGATGCCCCGCTAACCTCCATTCCTGTGTTGACCAAGCAACTCAGCACAAGGAATGTCCTTGTTCGGCACGAGGACAGTGCCTGGAAAACAGGAAGTGGTGAAAACCTGAGCCTTGGCCAGTATTAATATCTTGAAGACACTGCTGCAACCCATACAGTTGGGCATGTTTCCTGTTCCAAACCTCATTTCAGACCTCAGAAAAATATCAGGCAGGGCTCAAGGAGCTTAGCAGTACAATGTGAGATGTCACTTCTTCATGGCAATGAGTTCTTTGTAATGAAAACTGGATAGTAGTCCCAGTGCAGTGATGAACTGTCACATTTGTGCTGTTGCTCAGCCTGACTGGCAGAGGCTGTAAGAACCACAGAAATGCACCAGGATGCTTAGAAGACTGCTACTTCAGCTGTGTCATGCACATGTGCATACCACTTCTTCTCCCCCATATGACTTAGCAGCACCTGATGAGCTGAACAGTAAGCCCATGAGCGAAGGCAGTGTATCAATACATCACAAGTCAGATCTTCACAAGTACACACATATGTCAGATTCATCACAAGTATTAGATGTATTACAAGTCAGATCTTCTAGGCCAAGTACAGTAGATCAATTTCATATATAAGATTAAGCATACACAGCAGGCCAACACACAGTGATTGAAGATCCCATCCTGTGCACTTCTGGAGCTTCCACATTGTCTGTGGGTGTTTTGTCCATTTCTTCTTGCTTTATTAGTTATTATTGCATACAGAGATGCAAGATATCTCTGATAAAGGACTCTGGCCTGCTTCCATGGAAATGTCAACATCCTTCATGTTAGTTTATGTGACTTTCTATTAGTCTTTCTAAGTGGTGATAATTGTATGTCACATGTACATAGTGACAGAACTCTGGAAAAGAGAAAGGGACCACTGAGGACAAACCAGAGTCCAGAGCTTCCTCCTTCCCCCCCCAGTATTGGCAGCAAGTGCATTAGAAAACCACCTATAACACACCACAGGACAGTCAGTAGGATAAGCTCTTTCCATAAGTAACCACAGCACTGCTGCCATCAGTTCATGGAAGTTTTCTTCTGAATATCCATTCTAGGTGATTTGTCCTGAGTTGAGCAGGACTGGCCTGTACCGCTCAATCCATTCCTCTATAACTTCATAAAGCTGCAGAGAGTCCTTGGGGTCTGGAACATCTCCTTGGACATTTGCTTCCACACACTCTAAATTCCTGCCAGTAATATTGACTGGGCATACCTGCTTGCTCTTTCACCTTAGATTTCACCTTATATTATCTGTGAATGATCTTGAACAGATCTGGCTGCTCTAGCTGAAAATGCCAGCTCATCACAATGAAGCAATTCTAATTAAATACATTGGGAGAGGCAGGGAAGGTATAAAAGATGAAAAAAAACCTGAAAACTTGATCTGGTGGAATATTTCAGTGAGAAATCTAGATCCTCTAAAATGGCTTTTCATGCACCAAGACTCATTAGGGATGTTGGTATAAGATTGGCTATTATGGAAACAACCAATAAGGGATGTCACTTCCCAGAGCTTTACTGGGAAATATAACCATTACTATATCATTACTTCCACCCCACAAGTAAATAAACAGCCTGAACCCAGTTCAGTATAACATGGGGAACACTTAAGCATTAGCAGAGCTCCAGTGTTTTCAAGACACACCTGAAGTGAAAAACTGTCATCAGAATACCAACTTTACACCTCAGACTTCAGGAAGAAAAAGAGCTGCACCTACATGTTCTCTGGCTTGAGTAGTCAAAAGTGGTCACCTAACTTTATGTTTGGCATAGCAGGCCATAGTATTTACCCGTATTCACTCCTTCACTTAAACAAGAGCACATTTTTTCCTGGACCATCCCAATGGCTGTAGTATCTCTTCTCTATTGAAAAGCGTCCACCACATTTCTGGTTCAAATTTATCTTAATTCAGCTTCCAGACTCTTCCCAAGAGGCCTTTGTACCTACACCTTTGCCAGCTCAGAGAGGCTGCTATGTTCAAATTTCCCATGGATGAACTTTAAGACTGTTGATCAATCTCTCCCTCCCTTTATGCCCCAGGAATCTCTTATTTTAATGCTTCTCAACTTCTAATTGTACTCAAGAGTCCTTGCTAGAAGCCTTTGTAGCTGAATAGCATTTGTCTGGAAATGGTGCTTCCTGAATTGTTCCCCACTCTTTTCATTTGTTGTACCCTTTTGCACTTGTTAAAAGAGGTTATGGATCCTTTTTTGCACAAGACTGGAAAAGCAAATTTCACTGGGGAAGACTGCCTCTGAAAATCAAGATCACTTTTCTTACTTTTGTATACTGTTTCTACTATACTGTATTTTTTTATGACCTTTGACATACCTTATTTGGTCTGTGCCTTTGCCAGATGGGAGATAAACTTTCCTTCGCGGTAGAAATACGTAGCCCATGCTTCACAAGTTCTTCTTTTGTACTTAAGCCCCCCTGCAAATGAAGATAAATGAATATTCTCTAAGATGCAACTTCACTGTAAACACGTCTGTTGCTGTGGGCTGTGAAAACATCTAACTTGTAGTCATCTATACTGAACCAAAGCCACACCTGTAACTGAAACTTTAGTGGTAATGTTTCCTGTCTGGACAGAAATTGAAATAAATTTCAGTAGTCCACCACTCCCGTTTACAGAAGAACATTGGCTGAGTCAATATAAAAATGCCTTAAACTTTTAAGCACGCTACCCTTTTTTGAGCATGCTAAATCTTTGTCTGTCTTAGGTAGTTTTCACATCCCAGTCCTTTCCATGCAACAGGTAATTTTTCTAGAGCATCCATTAACATTCAACTTCGTTGATGTGCCTGATGCTGTGCACACAGAGTGTGCTAAATTTGAGTCTCTGCAGCACAAAGGTGGTGAGCTGCCCCAGCTGTTTGAAGCCCTGTTCTTTCCTCCCTCAAGGCTGTACTCCCATACCTCATCCTTCTGACCAGCCCCCTTCATAGACAACCCTTTCTTCTGTCCCTACTTTCATGTATAAAATGGGTGTTTTCTTACCACGTACTTACCACAGATGAATTCCTAACTTCAGATTCATCACATATCCTCTCGCACTTCTCCTGTTTGTGCCAGGCCCTCTCAGTGCTTGGTGATACTGACTGAAACATAGGCACAGAAGTCGTATTGAGCCACTCCACTGTACCAAAAGAAAGCCTGCCATATTCTTCCTTCCAGCTCCTTTTTAGTCTCTTTCTCCTTGAAGAGGTCTCCATTTCCAAAGTGGTCCATGCACTTTGTTAGGGGCACTTTTGAATAGGAGGATGAAGGGAGACTGTGCCCTATGTGTTGTGTTAGGAATGACTGGCATGGAGTAGCAGCTGAAAACTTCAGGGAGTTAAGTGGGGAGTGTCGCTTGTACAAGGACAAGGGAGACACATGCAGCATTGGCAGGGGCAGAACAACATTCTATTGTTCCTCTTTGCATCATTACACCATTTGTGGCCTTCCAGCCACCCTGAAAAGATATAGTTTCCATGATGATGTCCAAGGTTTGTATGGTATGTAATCATTGAATATGATGGACACAGTGAGGGGCAGCAGCAATTCCTTGGAAAGAGAAAGAGCAGGGAACCTATGTGTCAGCCCTTGCAGGTGACTCATCAGTAAGAGTAAACATGTCTGACCTCTTCCCAGGATGCGGTATTCCCTTTACTACCATTTAGCCTCCTCTCTGCCCTGTGATACAAAACTAGCAGCCCAGGGTAGCAGTTAGTGGTCTGAGGTTCAGCACATTTGCAGTCTGCTGGGAAAGACTGTGGACCACGAGAGCAGAGGTGCTTGTAGGGGTGCTAGCTCTTGAGAAAAAGGGAGGTGAGGCACAAGTGGGCTTCTGAGGGGAGCTTCTGCAATGAAGGATGCCTGAATAGGGGATTTGTATCCTTGCCCAAAGTTACTGTCCAATTTCAGGATTCAAAGTTGCTTGTGCAGAACCTGAAGCAATCCTGCCAAGCTCTGACTTACTTTGTTGTAAGTATCTGCACAGAATAAGCAGCTCTGAGTCTCACAAGAACCACTGAAAAACACAGTTCCCTGCATCTTCTCCCCGGGAATTGGACTCACAGGTCTTCTGGACATCACCATGGCATTCAGACAAAGTCAGGACCATAGTTTGGCTCTGCAGAGGTCTGATAGGTTCATAGTGTTCTCTTATTTGAAGAGGCCTCAAACAAGCAGGACAGCCAGCTGAAGTGTCTAGGTGTATGGTGCAGCTCAACACTGGAGCCAAAAAACTCATTCAAGGTGCTAGCAAACATCCAAGAGTGTGCTACTCTGCAGAAAGTCTGTGAGCCTTCATTGTGCATTGACACATGGTAGTTTCCTCAGCCTGCTGGACTTAGGAGCTCTCCCCTACAGCCTGGCAGCTGCTGTTAGCAATCCCAACACACTCTTGACAGGAAGCTGGGTCTGCAGTGTGTTGTAAAGGTAGATATTGCTATTGCAAGTGCCTGGTTTGCTTTGCAGGTATATAGGGAATAACCTTGTGCACCAGGACAGGCTGGGGGCCAACCAGCTGGAAAGCAGATTTGTGCAAAAAAGCCTAGGAGTCCTGGTGGACACCAGGTTGAACATGAGCCAGCAATGTGTCCTTGCCACAAAGAAGGCAAATGGTGCCCTGGGGTGCATTAGGAGGAGCGTTGTCAGTAGGTGGAGGGAGGGGATCCTTCCCCTCTCCTCGGCACTGGTGAGGCCACACCTGGAGTGCTGGGCTCAGTTCTGGGATCTCCAGTACAAGAGAGATACGTACATACTGGATAGAGTCCAGCAAAGGGCCATTAAGATGATTAAGGAACTGGGGCATTTCTCTGGTGAGGGAAGACTGAAAAAGTTGGGTCTGTTCAGTCTGGAGAAGAGAAGATTCAGAGGGGATCTCATCAATGTATGTAAAGACCTGAAGGGAGGCTGCAAAGATGATGGAGCCAGGCTCTTTTCAGTGGTGCCCAGTGATGGCCAGGGGCGATGGGCACAAATTGAAACATAGGAAGTTCCTTCTGGACAACAAGAAATCATTTTTCACTGTGAGTGTGACTGAGCACTGGCACAGTTGCCCAGAGGGACAGTCGTTCCCTTCTTAGAGATATTCAAAAGCCATCTGGACATGGTCCTGGGCAACTGGCTCTTGGTGGCCCTGTTTGAGCAGGGGCGTTGGACCAGATGACCTCCAGAGATCCCTTTCAACCTCAGACAGACTGTGATTCTTCATGATTTAGTGTCACTGAAATCAGTATTTCTCTGCTGGAAATACTCACTTTTTGGTAACTGGTATAACTATGTTATGCAAATGTTCTGCCTGAAAGGTTTGGGCTGCTACAATATGAGCACATCACACCTCTAAGTGTGTATATTGGTTTGAAGTATGTGCTGAATGTCATCCCAAGGAAAGGACAGTACAGAAACCCTTTATGATATTTGATGCTGTAAATATATTTGTGAAGCAAAACTACTGCCCTTACAATAGACGGCAAAAACCCCCCAGCCATTTGCAATGTCTCTCTAAAGATATCTTTAGCAAAAAGTTAACTATTTTCTAGCATTTAAAATTTATAGGCATATGGGAACACCATCACCACCCTTCACCAAGATGGCTTTGAAAGAAGTTATTTGAAATGGCAAATCTAAAAGTTGGGGGGTGTGATATGACAGGACTCATGAAAACGAAATAACCAAATGAGGTGAAGTGCATTTAAAATTATTGAAAGGATTTACTGCAGCATGTAATGGAGCTGTCAGGCAGACTAGATATCTCACTTGGTTGTTACTGTTGCCTCATTGCATTTTCATACAACGAGGTTCTTATTCCTCTAAGGTGACTGACTGCTGCATCCTGACTGCATTGGATTCTGTGACAAGCATCCTTCATCCAATGCAGGAAACATCTGAGCAGTGCCAGGGGAAGTCTGAGCTGCAGTTAACTTAAAAGACCTACCTGACATGGATGCAACAGTTCCAGTGATCCTGGCAACATAAGTAAATCTACAGCAACAAGATGATGGAGAAGGCTTCTGGTACGAGCAGGAAGATGGGCCCTTATTTTCCAAACAGAGTTTTTTATGGTTTGGTGAGATGCTGAGCTTGTTTAGCTGGCTAGGTCTGTAGGAAAGGCTCAGATCATGCTGCACACAACATGAGCTCTCGGTCATCAAACACCATCCAAAACAGCATTTCTCCTCATAACTGCCTGTGACTAACCTACAAAGGCTCCATGACCAGAGGGCATGGAAGAAAGAGAGGCTTAGGCCAGACATCAGTTGTAAATGTGCTCAGTAGACTACAGAGCTAATAACCAAAGGGAATAGTTACATCAGGTAAATCATTCACAGTTCACAGACTTTGCTGGTCCTACAGGACCCAAGGATTGTGCTGCTATGCCTTCTGGAGTGCCATCCATCAGGATTATTTAAGTACATGTAAGCAATGAGTGCTCATGTAACAATGCTCTTTTTCACTGGTGACAGACCTAACCACAGAGTGGACTTTCTTGTATTGTAAAACAGTTGAATACAATGGGGCTAAGCATAGTGTAAATGCCAAGACAGATTACAGCAAAATAGTTTGGAAAGGGCTGGAGCGTGGCCAGGCAATGCATAGCTGTGCTGGGGAGCTGTGAGGCAAGACCAGGGTAGGGTACAGCCAGCCGTGTGCCCCCACCACCACCCTCCCCCGCCCCTCCAGTGGAATTGCTGGGCTTTGCCTTTGCAATGGTCTTCCACAGCAGTGTGCCGGCTGTGCTTCCCAGGCACAACACTGCACGTAGCTTGGTTGAGCCTTTTCCCTGCAATTCAGCACAAATCCAAGCATTCAGCCTTGCCTCCACAGAAACTGCCTGGAAGCCAATGCTGGGAGCTGGGCATTTTTCATTCCATTAAGTATTCACACTTTCTTCCCCTGTCTTGCTGTTGTTTTTAAACATGACAGACAATAATCATAAAACAAAAGCATTTACATTCTCTCCACTGGCAATGCAGCACATTCACAACCAACATCAAAGGTGGGGTTTAGTGATCATTAGTGCAATATCACCCTTCAACATGATCAAAGCAATCAGTGCCCAGGCACAATAAAGAAGATGGAGCTCTGATTCAGCTCCTCCATAAAAGGCAATGATAAAGAGGTCTAGGGAGAGGGTGAGAGCACAGTAAGTATATGAGGGCATGTGGCTGAGATATCCTTTTACATCAAAACCAATTCTCATTTCATATCCAATTATACCTCTGAGCTCTTCAGCCCAACATCACTGTCATCTCTGGCTTTCAATTGACATTGCAAATTGTGAAATAGAAAAAGCTACCATAAAGCATGTCTCAGTTGAAATTCCTTCTGAAGTTTGTCACTGCAGATGGGTACCTCTTTGAAAGCTGGGATATTTGCTTTAACCTTATTGATGCTGCCAGCCAGCCTCTTTCATATTTGGGTAAGGGCATAGTCAATGAAAATAACCTTTTTGCCTCCTGTCTGATACAGTGCAGAAAGCTCTGAGTGCAAGGACAATGGACTTTGCACTTTTGGTTCCCCATAGCCAGGGAAACAAACACCATTGAAGGCAGGCATAGAGATGTCATTCATCAGGCCACGGTAAGGGACTGATCTTTATGTCTCTTGGACTTGCGCAACTCAGGCTACAAAAGTGAACCTGGAAAATCCCACTCTCGTGTTCTGCCTGAGTGGGAGCACCTCTGAAGCACAGGCTTTTCTATATTCCAGGGGTGTTGTCCCAGTTACTAATTACAGCACTTACATATTCAGTGCCCTGTCCTTTAAATTCAGGTTCAAACGTAAGATTTGCGAGGTGTGGTGGAGAGGCTAGGAGAGCTTGTGGTTTGTGGGTGGGAGGGACTTTTGGTAGGGTATGTGAGTTAACAAGACCTCAGATTCTGTAAATCTGGCCCCAAAGTACGTAGCCCATGACTGCGACTGAGTCACCCTGTCTTCTCTTGTGTAAACTAAACTACAAGAGCTTCTTAAGCTTTTCTCTGGAAGATAATTTTTCACACTCTGAATGGCTTGTAAATAAGATGTTCTAAAATGTATCTCAGGGGGAGAATACAAACAAAAGATTAGACCCAGTAAAAAGAAAGGCATTTAGTGATACCTAGCAGGGCAGGACACTTGTTTGAAAGTAGCAAAGCATCAAGAAATATTGGCAAGTTGAGTTGGCAGCAAATTAAATATGGGTTTGTCGACCACTAAGGGACTAAGAAAGGGAAGTAACTGAGTCATGTGTACTGAAGAAAAAGAGCTATGGTAAGTTGCAGAGGATACAGAACAATTCAGGAACACAACAGAGATGTTTTTCAGAGGGAGGAAACTATTTTGCTTAAAAGGATGAGATAGGTAATAAATTTAAGGCAGAGAGGTACTTATCTGTGTTGACAGTGAGCATAAAACTGATGCTGTTTCACTCATTCCCATAAAGCTTCATCAGTATACACAAGTGAGCAATGCAGCTCTTTGCCTGAATCGTGAAATGGCTTCAGCTAGATAGCTTCCCATCTTGCTTTAGAAATACTCTCTTCTGAGTAATAGCAGCATAAGATGTTCTACCTGCTGGAATGTCTTTAACTTCACCTCCTTCCTATTTCAGAAGTATAATGGGTTTTCTTTCCCAAAAGCTCCAAAGTCACGCATGAGGGAGTATAGTGGCCTGTGGCTCTTCAGCACTGAGCCAAACACCCATGTAATTCCTGGGGAAAGCAGGGTACTCAGGTCTAGGATCCTTGGGGGCTGGCATATGGAGCAGAGGGTGCAAACCAGAAAGCAGCGCTGTGTAAATTACAATCTGATCTGAAAGGTGCCTGGGCACTTTTTGCTGCTCTGGTTTTCCACTGTGAACCCCTTCCCCTCTGTCTGCACTCTAGGCCCTTCCCTTTGGAAACAGAAAAAAGCAGACATGCCTGTTTGTGATCTCCAGCCTGATGGGCAGAGCAACCTCCTGAGTGGCCCTGACTTGCACAGAGCAGAAGACCATGCTGAATGAGGCATTTGCAGGGGGTTTGACCTCATCTTCAAATAACGAGTTTGAAAATTGATCCCCATCTGACCTAGGGTTTTTGGCACCTGTGCACACCAATGCCTGGCCACACTGGGCAATGCTGAGCAACTCTGTTCTTCTTATGACTGTAGCCACTGCTGAGGCCAGCAGGACCTGCATCTGTGAACTCTGGCACCAATGGCATGCATAGCTTTCTGGAGCCTCAGCTTCAAGAACTTTGGTGCCCCTGTCATCTTCAAACTAGGATTTTAGCTTTCTGAATTGCTTGTATATTCTGAAGAATATAGCTTAGGCTCTCCACTGAAGCAAACTCTGACACAGCTCCTCTCATCCAGTGGGATCCTGGCTGAGCACTGTCTTTCTCCATTATCCACTGCTCAGCCCCCTTCCTGCTCTGCCCACAGCCAGTTCATCTGTTTTAAGTGGTTCTAGCTCTGCATAAAAGACAGTGTCTCCTTTCCACACCTTCCCATGGAAAAGTGCCTCTCCCTTGGGAATCCTGCCTACCAGCATTGGGCTGCAGGTCAAGTGGTGCGGCTCTCCAGAAAATATTCTGCTCACATCCTTCACTGGCAATCATCCGCTCCACTCTACACAGTTAATATTTTTACACAATCACCTCACATAACCCTCCTTCATTTGTGGCATGGTGGGAAACAGTAATATGTTCACACCTTGATCAGTCCCACTGTCTCTTCTGCTCAGATCCAGGCAAAGGCTATTACTGGAAGATTCCTGTCTCTTTGCTTCAAGTGGGAAGGAACAGGTGGAGCACTGGCACAGAGAGCAGTTCCTCTTTCTCTTCCTTCACAGCCAGGGCAGCAGAGCCCAAGTGCACTGGTTTTTTGTTGGGTAACAGTGAAACAATACAACTGTAAGAAAGGACCAGCAGTTACCTGTTTTCCAGTACCTTCACCTAAACAGTACCTTCAGATTCAGACTTTCTGCGTAGTCTGATCTGTGCTCAGAGGAAATACAGAAAGTCTCCCTGTCTGTCAGCCATTTTTGTGAATCTAACCACCATGTGAGAAGGGATGCAGTAGCTATGGGACAGCTCACCCTTGCAAAGGATGTGTATACAGAAGAGACATTTGGTATGGTCCTACAAATACAATAAAGGGGCATCTTCCTCCGGGCTCAACTCACACATGATTCCACATTCTGTATGCTGTAGTGGACACAAACTGGTCCTGCCACCCACCAGCAGGTGAATTTGAGTGGTGTAGGTAGTTTTATGCAGCAAGGGTGTGCAGAGCTTGACTCCAAGCCTGGGTATATGAAACACCTGAGGTAATGTGAGTGTTGTTGGCAGTGCTCTGAGACAGCATGAAGCCTTGAGGGAACCCTTTCAACCTACACATCTTTCCAAGCAGATTTTCATGTCCTCTGTGAGTCCCACATTACCAAAATACAGTGTTGCTTATTTACAGGGATAGCCAGAGATGTAGTGCACCATACACCACCTCACAGAGGCTGAATCCCTGTCCTGAGAGTGCTGTCATAGGCAGAGCTGACCCTGTGATTTGGGTCTAAGTGTAGGGCTATATACACTGCAGGAAAAGGCAGGTCCTGTGCTTCTTCCTGCTTTTCCATGTGCCTTTCTTTTCTTTAGCAGCTAGAGAGACTCCAATCCAGAGCACCAGACAAGGTGTTTGCCTGGAACAGTAGCGTATGCTATTCAATGACTCTTTTTCCATCTTCCCCAAGGAAAAGGCTTGCAGACCTAGGAAACAGAGACAATATGAGGAGAGCCACTGAGTCCAATAGTGATGGAGGGTTTTCAAAATGACTTTGTAATTAGGGGCTGGGGAAAAAGGGACATGGCTGGTTCCATCAGAGAGTTTGACTATTCTCTCCCCAGGAGCTCCCCGCTGGGCCATGCCCTGGCTGCTCACAGCAAAAGTGACTGTGAACACAGGCTCACAGTTGCCGCAAAGTGGTCTGTGCCCCATTGCATAGTGCCCTTGACCTGTCCTCTGGCCACCCTGGCTGCACACTCATGCTCTGGCAGTAGGTCTCCCCCTCCTTTGGTGGAGAGCTGGAAGGATCTGCCTGGCCCTTGCAAACAGAGTTGGAGTATGAGATGTGCTCATTTGTAGTCTCTTGGTGGATGGTGGGGACAAGGCCACAGGGAAGTGCGTGCACTCACATGCCAAGCAGTCCCACTGTAAGGGGGGTATGCACACAAGCAACAGTGGTCCTGTTGGAGAAGGAGAACACTTTCCCCACAGAAGAAGCAGGCATCAGCTGGGAATTCCTGGGAAGCAGATGCACTGCGATGGGAGGGCGACACCACTAACCACAATTGTGCATTATCTTTCAGAGCAGTGGTTTATTTGAAACCTGTTTCCAACTGACCTGACAAATTCATTTCCAAGGCAACAACAGATGGCAGCAGACAGATGGCTCAGTAATTTCAAAGCCTCTCCAGAGAAAGGAAGTGTCACTTTAAGCCCGCACTATCCTGACATTAGGAGAGAATGGGATCTTAACATCTGCATTAGCTGAAAACAGTGTTAGGAAGACATGTTGTAGGCTGGATTTTTATAGTTATTCTCATGATCTCCACTGGCATAGCTCTATGATTCTCAAGCCTTCTCCTTATCTCAAAATGGTACTTTGAGCCAACATTTAAATGACTTATTTCATTACTTTAGATGTTTTCTCTGCATCATCTCAGTCAAAACATGTTGTTGCTTGATGCTTCAGTTTCTTGTCTGCAAAGCAGATAAAAATCCTCCGCTGCTCCTGTGCTTTTAGATGGCAGACTCCTTGGCAGAGAACTTTTCCATAATTTTCTTTTTCTCTTTCTTTGTTTTCTTTCATGGTGCTGGACTCTACTTCGACTGCTTTTTTGTTATCTTTGCTTAATCCCTTGTTTGGGGGGTTTATTTTTTTTAACTATTATTTACGCTGGAACAGGTTTGCTTTTCCTTGTTGCAGTTTTACTGCTGCCTGTGCCCTCTCAAGATTGAACTGACTCTTGTGATAGTGGGGGAGGGGGGTTCATTTTCGCCTTCTCTTGGATACTTTGTTGCTGTAGCTTTTTGAAAGAATTAAGTTTGTCCTTCCCCCCTGCACTCCTGTTGCATGGTACAAGGCCCACCAAATGCTGATTCAGTAACTAAATCATTCCTTTGCTTTACTAGAAGTGACCTCTTCTTACAGAAGCCAAGTTGCTCTCATTCTCAGCTCTGACTGGTCCCCCAGAGCACATATAACTTTCTTGTCTTCTGAGAAGCTAATCAAACATCATCAAAAGGAATCAAAGGGCTGGCTCTGTCTTCTCATCTGGTGCCTACCCATTAAGCAAAGTCAAAAGAGAGGAGGATTGTGGCACAGCATAAATTCTGTTTAGGGTGAAATGGAAGGATGAAGTCACGAGCATCTCACTTGGGGTACATCACAGCTCAACCCAGCAGAGCTATATGCTTATGAAGTTTGCATAACTGAAAGGAGCACCAGATCAGTTTTCCTTGTTCCAGGAAGCCCAGTCCCTCTGTGCTGTCATGACTGTACTTCAGGGGTTAGAAGGTAGTTGGCTGTCCTGAACTCCCCCTTCTCCTTTGCTAGTGAGAACAAGCTTGGCCACTCAGAGGTACAGAGAAGGCACAGCTCCAGCCGGTGGTGATGGGGCTTGGCTGAGCTCGGGCCCAGAACTTCATGAGGGTTTCAAAAGTAGGAAGGGCCTAGGGGTGATAGAGAGTGGGTACTCTGCCATCAGAGGGAAAGGTATAAAAGTATAGATAAAATGGATGTGAGAAGGTCCTCATTGTCATTGAGCAGAAAACGACATTGGACACAGAACAAGAAAACAAACAGCATCAGGTTTATTATCTTGTGGGAAGATGCAAATGGTGTGAGGAAAGAACTAGTCCTTAGTATGAAGCCCACAAACAGTGGCATAACCTGAACCAAGCAAGGGATAAGCTGAGGAGCAAAAAATGGCAATGCCCATTGAAACTAGCACACAGAAAATGACCAAGCTGAACGTCAAGCAGTTACCACAGGTCTGTTCACTGATCAGAAAACCCGGGGGTGGGTGTTGCGATGCAGGCCCCCCAAACACAAAAGGGCAGACCACCCTGAAAGGGAACATGACTAGCGTCTGTATGCAAAGGTGGGTTTGGCACAGCTGTGACACAAAAAGGGCAGAGGCGTGCTAGGATGGAAATGGCAGGCCACTGCAGGCCTCCCATAGTGTGGAAGGGGGGTACATCTGCCTTTTGAGATAACATGGGTCTGCGAAAACTCTGGCTCTGCTTGCCGCTGCAGAAAGGATATAGAAATTTAGAAGGCAGGAGATGCTAGGAGCAATGCCATTTTGTCCACAGCTTGTACCAAAGTGATCTTACTGTGCTGCTGCCTCTCACCTTTCCTCATCAGCACTCAGCAATAAGAGCTATCCTGCTTACAGAGTGTACCCTAAGATCAAGCGTGATCTGGGAGCTGATGGATGTCATTTTGTCCCTCTAGCAGACAGCTGGGCTCAGGCCTACTATTATTCATCCAAGTGAAACTTCTGATCCTGGGCTGGCAGCTAGATGATGTGGGCAGGCCTCCACTGAGAACAATGGTGTCCGCTACACAGCAGTCTGCCTTGCTGGTTGAAGGTGGGACCTATAAAAAGATGTATGTGTAACTGTGGAAGCTGGCACAAGCTCCTGTAGATGGAGGAGGCACCATTCCCTGGGGAATGGTTGGGGAGAGTTAAATCCAAACCTAGAAGGACAGGAACTGAAAAACATAGTGGACTGGGAAAAGGACAGGGAGGGAAATACAGTGGCCTAAACTTTTGAAAAATCAGCAGACTGTGTAAATTGCAGTCTCAGCTCCAGCAAGCATGCAGCTGCCTCCATACAAGCCGTGAAATTACAGAATTAACTGCTGGATCTGTCAGAGAGATTCAGAGTAAAACAGAGACATCCTGCAAATACTCAATAAAACAAAAAGCAGGTTGTCGATACAAACATTGCTTCCATCATCAGAAACAAAGCAGGAGAGCCCGGTAACTGCTCCAAAGATGTTGGCAAAAACAATGCAGATGAAGCCAGATTATTTTTCTACAATATGTTATTGACTCAATGTCCCCTGGAAATGAAATTTTTCTGCCAGAAGTCTACTTCCAGCCAAGAGCCTTCCCTCAGCAGACAGGGAGCAGGCACTGTTCTCAGTCAGCATGTGGCTATGAGGGTAATTAAATAGTGCAGCAGAGCAGGTTTGGGACACACCAGAACTCCAGGGATTTAAAATGAGGTTAGGCAGTTCTTTAAAAAAGCCAGTTGTACTCTAGCATCTAAGGAAAATGCTATTGCTGGGTGAAATATTTCTGGGTATTTAACAGGCAATGAGGTAAAGCAAACATGGCATCTCTGCTGCCCAGTGAGGTATTGGCAAGTCTTGACCGTGGGCTTGGAGGTCTGGTCATCACCACAGGTAAGAAAGGGAATTTAGTGATGTCATATGCCATTCATGTTCTCCTATTAAAGCTTCCTTAGAGAAGGCTTTAAGATCTGCAGGTGGAAGAACGTCAGACAAGAACTGGACTTGATAAGACACCCTTCTGTACTTACAGATGTTATCAATGATACTGCACACCATCACACAATATGTAAGCTATTTCCACTTGGCAAAGGGCAAGTAACTCTTCACTCACAGCTGGTGAAGGTGACTTGTTAGTAGTATGTTTTGTGCGCATGTTCAGAACTTGGCATCAGCCTTCTGAGTTTGCCTTTAATTTCTGGTATAACAGGATCAGATAATTCATTGGAAGAGGAACTACCATGTTAGATGTTGGGAATTTTTATGGTACCCCTTGAGGTGAATCAAATGCACATTTGTTCTTAAATATAAAAGAAACCTTTAATGAACAATGCACGGTGAAAAGTCCTACAGCAACAAGCGGTTCTACATGGAGTCTGCAAAGATACATCACAAGCAGATTCCCTATAAACGTTTGCACCAGCACCAATCCCAAGCGTGGTTGCATGGGGCACCTCAGTTCAGATGTGGATCCATCCTCCAGCCCAGGTCTGCTGCTCGAAGGTGGCCTCTGAGCTTGGGCCCCTGTCAGCTCCCATGCAAAGATGGCCACGAGGTTTCTTATCTCCTCACCAAGGGAAACTTCACTCTCTTGAAAGGAGTCCTGTCTCTGGCAGTCCTGCTTCCAGCCATCTTAACCCTTTTTTGGTTTTGGCCCTTTTTGCCCTCTATGCTGTATCATTCTTCAGTGACAAATCACCACTGCTAAGCAGTTACATTTAGATTTTCCACTTCATAGATCAAACAGGCTGATGAAGGGGACTTGTTAGACTCAAAAAATATTCCTGAGCAGCATTTTAAACAGGGGAACAGAGACTCTGAGCTGGGGTTTGTGTCAAGAGAAGAGCCAATGTATGCTTATTTTGGCCAGTACTGTTAAGGAGATGGGCTGCAGCCATTCTCATTTCAGTCCTGCTTTGGAAAAGGGACGTGAGGCCAGACTGTTGCAATTGTTTGGGAGGCACTAGACACAGCACGTGCAAATCAGCACATGCACAGACCTGCTGTGGCATGTCATGTACTCCCACCTCTGACCCCTGTGGTGTAAAATGGCACTGACATAAGCTCAGAGAAGCTATGTGCATTGCCCAAGGTCACACAGGACATGTGTTTGAGCTGGAATTGGTGCTGTAGTCCCCTGCGATACCACATCTCAACAATACCAGCCTCCTTCTACCCTTAGCCTGACTCTTCTCTGTCTGCTTAAATACTAGCGCATGTTCCCATTTCCCTTAGCAAGAAATTAATTAGCAAGAAATGTTATTTTATGAGAGAAAAAATGTCTTTCTCAGCCTGCTGTCTGTTTAGACAACTGTCAGTCTCATGAATAAATTGATTTAATAACTATAGTGAATTTATAAATCCTTATGGAAAATAACCATTACAGTTTTTATGTGAGTGTGTGTTTATTAACTCAACACCTCCCCAAGGAAGATGAGACCTGTTAGGCCCGAACAGGCACTGGACTTCCAGGCAGTGAGAGGCAGGGCTGCTGGTGCCTTGCACCACCTTGTGGGTGAGGAAATTCTGCTATGGAGTTTGCTGTCTTGCGCTGCCCAGGTCCATAATCTCGTCCTCCCGCGGGCAGGGGCAATGCAGCCTACGGTGCCCTCAGGCAAGGAACTGGTCTGCAAAAAGTGGATTTGAAGAGCACAGGACAGAGCCCTGTCCATGCAGCCATCCCTGTGGTACACAGAGGACAGCTGCCCTTCCATGGTGTTACCTTCTTTATCGCTATGCTGTTCTAAAAGCTGGTGCATCGGCATTCATTTGAAGATGTGGTACCCCTGTGTTGATCCCGGTTTGCTGTGCTCTTATGCCACTCTCCAGTGAAGGCCAGAGCTGATGGCTTTTGTGACCGCTGAGCTCTTGCTCTGCAGGCTCAGTTGGCTGTGAGCTGCTGTCGCATTAACAAAAAAATCAGTGAAACAGGTGGTGCCATCTACTGGGAATCGAGATTTTTACTCTGATTCACAGACAAGACCGTGGAATCTAATCTACTGCCATCAGTCAGACTCCCTCCCGACTTCATCTAGCATCTTTGCAGCAAGATGTTCGTGGGCAGGAGGCAAAAACCTTTCCCAGTAGCACCATTACGAGTCAGGATCTGAATTCAGTCTGTCTGCGCAGAAATTTCTGTGGGGCTCTGGTGTGGCTTTTCCCCACCACAAATTACTGATGCAAGAGTACATGAAAGGGCCAGGAAGAACTGCTTCTGGTTTTTTGACCTGGTCAGAGAAAATATTCATCCTGCTGTGGCAGAATGTAGATTAAATGCCCTGCAGCTGCGACAGACAGGTGCAGGGTATTATGGAAGGCTGATAACAGGGGAAAGCATTGAGCTTGCAAAAGAGTTTTTGGAGAGATTCTCTGCTGTGTTTTTACCCAAGGTGTTTCCCAAAAAACCTGATAGAACACCCTCATAAAACAAGGTATAATTTTGTCACTAACCTCTGCCTCAGTGCCTGAAGTGTCCAAGGATCAGAGAGCTCTGGAACCTGCGGAGTGACCTTTTGGAGTGCCCCCATCTAAGCATCTGGGAAACTGGATGTGACCATAGTTCTGGTAATGAAACAGAATGGTTCAGACTGCTCACCAGCCCCTGCGTCCTTCTGAGCAGCAATTTCTCTTTGCTGATTGATGAGATACATCGTTGCTAGTCCATAATACACACAGTCAAGCACTAAGTCAGGCTTTGCTGCAGCAAAGTGCCATTTAGTCAGACCACTAGGTAGACAGAAACTTTACTAAACCATTTGCTGCCTGCCTGAGACTGCCCTCCATTTAATTCAGTGGGAGTTTCATCTCTGATTTCTGTGGAAGAATACCTTAGAAAAATCCCTTCTGAACTGTAACTTTCTCTTCTTTGTAAATGTTTGAAGCCTCCCTCCCTGCTTCTATGTATTGCTAGCAGCTTTTGTCTAACAAGCAAGAAAGCAGTTAATTCGTACTATTTTAAATGCTGTCTCCAGAAGTTATTTTAGGTGAGCTATTTGCTGTATTAGAGCTGCAGCCCTCCTAGACACAGGAATTCATCAGAGCCATATAAACACTGTCAAACAGACCTGAGACATTATCAGAACAACAGATTAATATATGGTTTGGATCCTGACAGAATCTTCAAAGCAGGTACAGCACAGAGGTATGAAGGTGCACCCCAAACCATAGTCTAACAAACTTCTGTTGAAGTGAAATGCAGTCCTGTTAATGGAGGGACTTGAGAGCAGCCTTTTCCAACAGGCTTTGCTGAGATGGGCAGGCTTCTTGCCATGGTCAGTGCTCCTTCACCGGAAGAGGACCTGGAAGCTGGATTTCTTCATCAATGGGTTCTTGTCTAAAGACGGATGATTAATCCTTCTGTTCTCTGCTTTGCAGGGTTTGTTAGGATTTTATTTATTTATTTATTTATTAATCCAGCTGTCTGTCCTTGCTGCTCTTTCATGTGCCTGAAATAGCTGTCTGATATCAAAGAGGCTGTTTTGTGTTTGGGTAGGAAAAACAAAATAAAAAACCACATGAAATTTCTTTGACTCCAGGAGTGGTTTCTTTATTCTCTGTGAGACAAGCCTCACACATTCAACAGCCCAGATAAAAACTGAGCAGCCTCCTGGTCTGTAAATCTTTCAGTCTTGTGGCTTTTTTATGTGCAGGTGGAAGAAAAACCCTTTCAAAGCTTTACCTTGAAATCCCAGCCTGAAATACTACAGTTTCTGGAAGAAGCCAAAAGCATCTACAGGGAAACTGCCTTTGGATCTCTTGCAACTGCTGGATGTGAAAGCCTGCTGAAAGAAGGCAATATTGTCCCAATTCCCATGCTGCCTGGTCATTCTGAAAGCTTTAGAGATTTTTATGTGTAAGATTGGTTTTCTTCAAAAATACCGAAACTCGTAGCCCCCCTTTTAGGAATGCCCAGATGCATACTTCTGTGTGCATAAACTCCTTTAATGTTCTTCCCATGCTTAATCCTTGACTTTGAGAAGGTTTAAGTGCCCCCTTAAAAGGAAGAGCAGGAAAAATTATTGATTTGGAGAAGAAACTTAATGCTTCTAGCCTTAGGAAGTGGAAATATACTGCTCTTCTGAAAATTATGCATGAAGGAGAGGGGACAGGGGTGCAAAGAAGCAAGGGTATGAGACAGCAGAGGAGGGGAAGTGGGGATGTGACACTTAAAATTATTTCCTGCTTAGCCATGATGCCAGCCTGTGTCACAAAGCCTCTTTCGACAGAATTTTAAGTGAAAACATGTCTGAATAATTCGTGTGCTCTCTTCCAAGATAATAAGTAGTCTCAGAAAAAAAAAACCCACCACTGTTTTTTTCTGCTAGAAATGGTTTATTTTCAAACTGTGAGGCATGATGCCATTGTTGTTTATGTAGTTTTCACATTCCTGAAAATAGTTTCACTGGCTCTAACCAAGTTGCTCCTGATTTGCACCAGTGTCCAGCATGACATCCAAAGGACAGTAAGAAGACTTAGGGGGGAGGAGCAGGAGGGAGCCCCACACCAAACAAGAATGTCCCCACAAGCTTCAGAGTTGGAGCTTAAAGCAATATAAAGCATATATCATATCCCTTGCCTTGTGAGCCCGTGACCTCAGAAACTCTGGTTTATACACCTTCACCCTTCGTTTGCTAAAAGGAAAGGGAAAAGATTGTCATGGTACATTAACATAAAGGCTGTGCATGCAAGTGGCTCCAGGAAGATTTATAACCATGGAGCTTTCTTTACAAATAGCCCTTGAAATAGTGCTTTGGGATGGGAGAAGTCAAACGCTCTTCTAGTACCAGATGGAATAAGCAGCTGAGATTTTGTTCTCTTTTTGTGATCCAAGGAGAGAAGAGCTGGCCTTGTCTGAGTTGCCTCACAGAGGCAGTGGTAGTATTTACCCACTAACACTGGTTTGTTCCTATGTACCCCTGGAAGATTTTCTGGGGGCAGAGGTAGATATTGCCTCCTCCTTCCCCTCTGTGAGGAACAACTTTTACTAAATGTTGCTGGAGGGGAGTGGATCAAGTCTGAAAAACATGGTATAGGTTGTTAGGGGCAATGGAGATACTTGTATTGGTTTCAAGGACATGCAGAACTCATGCGATCAAAGGAGCAGTAGGCTGACAGTAATATAATACACACTTCAGAAGTGTTCCCCCCTTTAGCTAGTGAGTAACTCAGCTTACTGGATATAGTGCAACAGAGGGGAAAGGAGACTCGTGACATGTACCTGCTCTTCTTCCCCAAGTACACTTTCTTGGAACCAGAAACACCTCTCAGCAAGCCTACGTGAAGCTGTGTCAGACTAGCAACAATTCCATGCTGTACGTGTAAATCATACTGTGCCTTTTGACAACTCTGCACACTAAGTATTTGCATAATTTATAGAGAAATGGGGAGTTTCCACCCTAAAGCCCCTTCTTCTCCACATGACATGTTTTGGTGGAGCCCCACACAGTTCTGCCCATTCCTCAGCTGGCCATGCTTGGAGACCGTGGGGTGTGATTTCTGGCAGGACTGGGTGAGCCAGGCACTTTGGAAAGTGAAATTCAGGTTAGCAGCATCACGGGATGAATTTGTAAGTAGTGTGTTCAAGTGGCAAATAAGCCTTGTCTCTAAATACAGTGGCTTACGGCCTCCTTTGGCTGTGAAGATGCCTGGCTATGAAACTCCACCCTCATGTGAAGCTTCTCCCACTGAATGCTTGGCCCTGTGTCCCTGTAGCATTCCCCATCCACCAATGTCTCTACGTCATCCGTCATCATCAGGCCAGCTGGTGATCCTTCATGACCTCCAGTGTTGCTGCAGGCAAGGGGGAGCTCGACACTGTTGTAAAGATGCAGTAATTCCCTCTGGTAACTGCAAAATAACTTCAAGGATCTTTCCCATCCTCCCTCCTTGCTAGCGAGGGCAGCACTGCCTGTCATTGCACACCAGGCTGTTGCCCAGGCCCCTGACATGTCCCACACTTCCTACCTGCAGTTGTTACGGCCTGCAGCACCTCCATCTTCTGGGAAAGAGCTTCTCTGTGGGCAGTCTGTGTCTTAAACAGGGCAAACCAGCTGTTTGTCCTTGTTCCCTTGCCCTCGCCCTGTAGGGATTAGCAGTCTAGGTTGGTTGTAGGAGTCCTGAGGAACCAGGGATGTGAGACCACAGTATTGTGGGGTCAAGCTTCCAGCTCTGCCTCAGCGAAGCTCTGGCACCCATGCCTAACTTTTCAGCACATGAAGACACTGGTTGGCTACTCTGCATATTTAAGGATTGCAGCAAACAAGGGCCAAGGCAGGGTAAAACCAAAGGGTTCCCTGTAACCTGACAGTAAAGAGTGCCCATTTCCCTTCTGGGATGACAGCTCCATGCTTGCAGACTGATTCCTGCCATCAACCCAGGCTACTAGGTACAACAATTTGGGAATGGATCTGTTTTAAAGGTTACTGTGGCGGTGACACTCCCTCAGTCACTAAGCCCTACTATTTGACTTCTCCAGAGGTTTATGGAAGTGGCACAGGCTGGAAGGACCTGGTGGGGACAGTCCTACAGGGGTGGATTGGATGCATTGGATGCATTGTCTTAAGGTTTGTCAAGCTGAGAGCACCACACAGTATGCACACGGATTTGGTGTTTTCATCTCCTGCTCTCAGATCATAGGTGTGTGTGAAAACCAGGGGGACTAAGAAATCCCCTCCTATATTAAGTCCCTTCCTGTTTCACTCTGGTACCATGTGCCTTTGGTCCCTCATGTACTTCTTGTGATCCTTGTCTCTGTGGGTACATTGTCACAGGCCAGACCTGAAAAGGAGACTCTAAATGGGAATCACTAAACAGGAATTGCATAAAAGGTTCAAGCGTGGAGACCTGGTCGGTCATCATCGTGCATTGAGTATGTTCCATAAGGAAGGACTCCGAATGCTTCAGCTTGTCCTCTAGGACATCTCTGTGATGAGCAGGTGAAGTCTGATGGTCAACAAGTATTCAAATGCTATTGGAAGTCCAGGAAAAAGGAATCAGATGACTTGGTCTTTGCCAAAATGTTTTCCAACAGTTCCCTGAAATGGTTTAATTTCTACATGGTAGCATGAATGCAGGTTATGCAGGGCTGAAGATTAGCTGCACTTGAGCTGATAATAGCCTTTAGCTATGCCCTGTTGAGCCAGAAAGGGCAGGCTTGTCTTTAAGAGGTATCTGTCTGAAATGGATATACAGCATGTTTGAAGGAGAAAGGGCAAGATAGATCACTTCTTTGAATGACAGGCTGGCTATTTCAGTGAGGAGCAATGCTG
Organism: Falco biarmicus; assembly: GCF_023638135.1. Taxonomy (NCBI): domain Eukaryota; kingdom Metazoa; phylum Chordata; class Aves; order Falconiformes; family Falconidae; genus Falco; species Falco biarmicus. The sequence continues at coordinate 31,196,470 of NC_079311.1, read as the reverse complement.
CCTGCTTTTGACCTTTGCAAGCCAGAGAGGGCAAGAGTTGAATGTACATCTTTCTGAGTCTGCAGCCTACCACTCGGAAAGCACAAATGGTGTAGGAGGCATGTTGTTTGAGGCTCCTGAGACAGTCACCATCCCCACAGCTATGGAGTATCCCTGCTCCCTGCCACAGGCAAATAGTTTTCATGAGGTTTTCCTGCCTTCAGAATTTTTTGGTGCAGGATTTGATGGCTCCCATGGAGGTGAATAGGACTTTGCATACTTAGTCTACATACTGTCCTCCCAAGCTGAGAGTCACATAGTCCTTGGTGACAAACACAGTTTTCATGAAGCAGGCATTTGTAACAGCTGAGATTCACAAAAAAGAAAGTGAAAACTGGATACATCGAGTACTCAAAACAACACAAAACAAATTGAACCTCTATTTATTTTTCTATCTGATGTTTTCAGGCCTGTGCCATGATTTTTCAGGAACCAGAACTGATGGTGCAGATATTGTCAATGCTAAGCTGAAGAGTTTAGTGTTTTCAGTACTGCTGCCAGGCTGATCGTGTGTGTCACCCCAGCTGCAGCTCTGAGTGTAGCTGCCCCTTAACTACACAGACTCTTGGACACGATCTCCAATGGGCTGGTTGAATCTCCCCACTGAGTGAAGCAGCCAGTTTAGCAGCTGTGACTTTAATTTCAAATGCAGCCACACAGTCCTCAGTACTGGCAGTAATCAAAGGTACCTTTTGAACAGCTAAAACAAAGTTCTCCATGCTTCAGAAATGGCTTCAGCAGTTTTCCTTTCAAAGGAGCAACACCTACAATGCAGCCAACTACAAACCCCCCCCATCCTAGCTGAGAATCCCAATTTGTTTTCCATAGGAGAACGATGCTGTGGCTGACCAAAAGTAAAAAGTATAAACTTATTTGCAGTGGATGGAGGAATTTCTTTCTTTTTGCAGCGTCTGTGAATGATCAGCATCAGGATTCTGTCTGATTGCTGGATAGCTAGCAAATCCAAGTTAAAACATCTGTGTCAGATACTGCATCGCTGCTGATCCATCTGCAAAACACATCAGAAGTCAGTTGATTGATTTGCACTTGATTGGGCTGGGTAACCAACCAGCAGGAAAAGAGAAACTACATAGCACAGTAAGAGTAATTTCCCCTCACCCTTCTTTCTTTTTAGCTCTACATTTTTGTTCCTCTGCACGCATTTTTGCAGTTCTTTTTCTTACATGGTATAGTTACGGTGTTGAATATGGATAGGACAGTGAAAGCCCACATTCCGAGAAGGTGGGAACACAGCTGTCCCTGGCAAAAGCAAGTGTATCTGTGACTACCATCACCAAAAGCATAAATGAAACATGTAATGAAATCTTCCAGAATCTGCTTTGGGATCTCAGCAGGAATACTGGGGAGAGTTGTGGGTGTATTTCTGTAACAAAGATTTGAACACTTTTGGTTGTCTTCTCCTTTGACTTTTAAATCACATTGACTCAAACACAGTTGTGATACTGGAGTTTGTTGTTTGAAGTTGATGTCATATTTTCTGTCTTGCTAACCACCTGATCACATTTATGCTGGTCACCCCTACTCCTCATTGCTTCCTACTGCCTGCTTCCCTGGGTCACATGCACATGCAGTTGTTGAGGTCTTCATCAGAAATACTTTTGCTGTTCTGGGTGCTCCTTTTGTGACCTGTGGGGGTGCAAACACGCATGATGATGATTTACAAGACTTTCATTGTTTGTTTTTTAATATGATGTGCAAGGCAATGCAGCCTGGCTTATGACTTTGTATATCTGTCATAGCAACCACTGTATCAATGATTACTGCAAAGTTAGCCTGGATGCGGGGCTTGTCTCTGCCCTTCCAGAAATCAGTGAAGGATTCAGCCACTCCCACTTCAGCAGCAGGTCTCCTAACAGTGCTTGAGAAGACAAAATATCTGTCTTACTCACTTACCTTTACATTGTTTCTGCAACACTGTGGGAAGTGATAGCAGCATGTTGCTGTGTGGTCTCTGGGCAAATGCGATCATCAAGACATGATAGAGGCAGCAGGCAGTGAGTTAGAAGGTGATATCTTATACAGACAGCTTTCTGACTCTAACTGCTGTTGATGTGCAAATCTGGAGATCCAGCAACCAAATCCTCAGCTGAGATCATGTCATGCTCCAGTTCCTTATGCTGCTCTGAGAGCAAGAGGAAAAAAGTCTTTCCGCACAGGCAGTATTGGTAAACCCCAACATTTCTGAGACATAGATAGTTCAAGGCTTGCTTTAACAGCCTTATGGGATTCTGTGGCTATTATAGCTGGCAGAGGGGATCTGCCATACAGTTTAAAATCAGAGCCACCGTCCTTTTAATTATTTTCCCTCTGCAACTCAATGATAGCTTGTTAGCACAGTAGTTCAAACTTCCCAGTATGACTGTGATGTCTGGGTAAGTTCTTTGCAGACTGCTTTTTAATCCTGGTAGGAGCAGAGCAGTCATTCAGCAGCTGGCTGGCCTAGCAGATGAATCCCCTCTTCTGTAGGCACCCCCTGCATGAGATCACAGATGTCTACATGGGAAAGGAAATCTTTTCATCAAAGGCTGTGGCTCAGATAAGTGTGCATGAGCTGTTTTATTTGTATCATGTCAGTTGGAGGAAGAAATCTTTGCAGGAAAGGTCTTTCTGTATCAAAAAAACCCCAAACAAACAGGACAACACAAATTGGGAGAAAAGTGTGAAACTCATCGATCTGTATAAAGACCTGAAGGGAGAGTGCAAATAAGTTGCAGCTAGTCTCTTTTCAGTGGCGCCAAGGACCAGAGGCAGTGGGCACAAACTGAAACACAGGAGGCTGCCTCTGAACATCAGAAAACATTTTCTCACTGTAAAGGTGACCAAGCACTGGCACAAGTTGCCCAGAGAGGTGGTGGACCTCCTTCCTTGGAGGTAAAGCCATCAGGACACAAAAGCCTGGGCAACTGGCTGTAAGTGGCTCTGCTAGACCAGAGGGGTTGGACCAGATGACCTCCAGAGGTCCTTCCAACCTCAGTCATTCTGTGATTCCGTGCCAGTGAGTGAGACGATCTCTTCAGACCAGTCTGATGTGAGCATGCTCTTCACCCAGGTACTGGGAGCAGGGTCTGGTACCTGATAGTGAAATGCTTTAGCCATGATGCTGTGTCAGTAGCAGTGCTAACTCCTGTGCAGCTCCTCTCTGTTAGAAACATGGAAGCACATTAACAACTACCTACATTTAACAACCAGGGGAAAAAGTAGCAGTAGGAAGTTGATATATCATCTAGATGCAAGACAGCTTCACAGGCCAGTGTACTAGGCAATACCACTTAGTGCATGAGGTTTTGCAGTGCCATCCTTGGGAACAAAGAAGCAAAGCATTTCAGCATTTTCTGCCAGGAAAACTCGGAGGCATATTCCTTTTGCTTCTCCCTTTACGCCTGGGGACAATTTGACTGGTACCTGACAAAGGTGAGATTGCTGAAAGTGTGCCCAGCTCAGATCTAAGAAGTCACATAAAAATGGAAGAGGAGCAGAACTGGAAAAGTCCCCAGACAATAAGCACTAGTAACAACCTGTTACCATCTATTAAACTTGAAACACAAGCAAAGGCTTGGTCAGTTTTGTTTCAGAACTAACTAATACTGCAGTATGAACAAAATGAAAAGCCTGCAAGAATGTTTTCTTCCACTATGTGGGGGAAATGTGCTCTAGACACTTGCAGTCTGTTGGTAACAAACAGCTGTATGATGTACCAGATGGATTTTGAAATGATGCCTCTAACTGATTTAACAAATATGCAATGATAAAATGTCCAGCAACTGGCTAGGTGGAAATAACAAATGGAAGATTGTAATCCAGGCCTCAGAAATGGCTTTCTCTGTGCTTCACTGGGGCAATTTTTAGAAGCCAGACTCAGAAACAGCCCCTAATGTTGAATGATTCATTCTCTTGATGTACTGATAGAAAAAGAGGCAATTTTCCAATGCCTGTCAGGTCTAAATCCTAGTCGCTATTTTGAGCATGCAGCACTGGAAATGAAGAAGAGCAACATTACTGCTGAGACAGTTGGCTGCCTGTGGAAGTCAACCTTTGGTCTGTGAGAGCTTTTGGGATCTTCTCCAGCAACAATAATCTAGTCTTGAGAAAGAACACAGGCACTGAGAAGAACAGGGCAAAGCATCTAGAGACATGGAGTTTCTGAAGCTGAACCAAAAGAGAATTTGGCCTCAGCACACACTATGTAAGATGCCAAGGGCATTCTGAAGGGGTCTTCTCCCTTCTGCTGCCACAGCAGAGCTAGTTTGTGATTCTGGCGGCAGGGTCAATCTAGCCTGTGCAAAACAAGTTGCATAGCAGGTCTCTACACAAGATCCTGTGTTCTCAGTGTTGGTATTTACAGACTACCTTTAAGGCAACCATGGCCCACAGTTAGCAAAGGTTTTATGGCTAGAAGACAAGAAAATGTGCTCATGTTGCAGTGTGGTGACTTTGGCTGAAGAAAAGATGTCCTGACTGCTGAGCTGACCACTGCAGCATGAATGTCCTATGTCTCCAGTGGTTTCTGCGGTGACTGACCTCTACTGCACTCACCTGTGTTTTTCATGCTTGTGGAGGTGCAGCCATAGTTTTTAAGTTAAGTGGGAAAACATTTGGTGCTATAGTTATCACCCAGTAATTCTGCTGCTAAAAAATTTCAGTTCCCCTGGGGGAATGCTGGGAAGGCACTGGAATACTTAGCAACATAAGGCAGAGAGTTTGTCTTGCCTAGCCTTTACCAATAAAGTCCATCTTCTCATGTGAGCTACTGCAAGACTCTGGGCTTCTTTGTACACAGCACAGACAGAGAGAGTGCCAGAAGATGATTCCTCTCAGCCAAAGATTTATTCCTGAAACCAAAGGAATTTCTTCTCAGTCCTTGTCTCTGCTACATGAAATTTAGGCATTACTAGCTCCAATGAAAACTATGTGAGCTCCAACAAGCCGTCCACCTCCTCTTCCTAGCTAGGTTTGCTTGAAGAACTGCTTAGATTAGGGCAGAGACTTCTCTCACATAGGTGAGAAAAAATAATGAGGGGGAAAAAATGGCCTAACTTCTCTGTATGTATATGTTCTCTGAATTGGGACCAGGGACAGTAGAAGGCTTTCTGCTCAGTAGTGAAGTCTAGCTTCAGAGAAAGCAAACGTGCAATCTGCAAGCAGCCCTGCACAGTATCTCTCCTGAATGAAAAAGTATCCAAAAATCCACAATCCTTTTTCTGAAGCAGTCGTCACAGAAAGGGAAGTGGTAGGCAGAGAGGAGAAGCCATCTGTCCTCAAGGATGTTGAAAGCAGCTGTTTTCTGCAGTTCCTTTGGGAAAAGACTCAAGAAAACTATAGACATGCATGGGTCCATGTGCCTTCCACTACTGCAGTGCACAATGTGCCATGAACAGCTGAGAAAGAGCAATTACCATTAGATTTCCAGTAGCACTGGCCTGACTACTTGCAGGACAGAGGAATGATGTGCCTTTAGAGGCAAGAAGTAATTCATCTGGCAAACAAGGTATAACACAGCCAGAATACTGAACGTAGCAGTGGGAATTTCTGTATGAAGGAACAGAAGAGTGTTCAAGTCAGACTAAACGGATTTACTTTTGCTTTATTTAAGCCAAGCCAAAACAGATTTCTGAGTTGCCCTCACTTCTTTGTGTAATCAGTTTAAGGGGACATGTTAATGTAAGCTGAAGCTCATCTGTTTGTGGGAAAGACATCAATATAGATTTGGATCAGGCAGTAATTCAGCAATGTTGATTTCAAGTGCAGTATTTGCAGGAAGAGGTGACCTCTTCTATCACGTGTGGTGGTGCAGCTGGGGTAGATGGCAAATGTTTAGGTGTATAGGCTTTTGAGCTAGAGAGCTGAGTAAACACTGCTTCTTTACCAGAACATAAGAGGAAACTAGTACTGTCAGCTGTAACTGGAACATTCTCTCCCTTGTAATATTTTAGTGAGGTTATAATAGAGAAAGTAGGTCGTCATATAAACAGAGACAGGTCTTGGATCCAGTCCTAAAGCTCCGAGGAAACATTACTATCCTTTCTGTCAGGCTTCCCAGTTTTGAGGGCAGCTTGTCTCTGTTAGTTCTCTAAGGCACCTACTGTAAGAACGTCTCAGTTCTAAACTCTGTTCTGCTGTTTCCAACACTGAATAATAACATTTGTGACAGGGGTGGCTGCCATAGATGTATCAGCATGCTTGATTGCAATGGTTTACCTTGAGGTACTTTTCATCCTCATTTAGCATGGCTCCATGTCTCTGGCCACCAAAGCAGAGCATGGATCACACAAAGAAATCCAGAAGAGGCATAGCTGCTTCAGCACAGTGCTACATGAATGCACCACACAACCTGGCCCCTGCATAGGCTATACTGTTGAGTTTTGCAACCCTCCTAGCCTTTGAACTTTGTTTTCTCAACATAACACTACATATAATAGCATATTCATCCCGCTATGTATCAAGGACCGTAAACCCCTATAGCTTTCAAGTAAATTTGAACACCACTGCATCGAGCTGCATCCCTCAACTATTCTGAAAACAAACTGTACCGTAAAATTATGTACAATTTCTTTCACAGGGTATGCTCTGTTGGTTAGAGCAAGGTGACCAGTCCCAAAAGCTGGTTAGATTTACGTGACAGCAGGCAGTTTGCAAATACTCATTGCTTCAGCTTTTCACTGTCTGCAACAAGACCCACCTTCAGATGGCAGAACAGGTGTTTGAGGACAGGCGAGTGGGCTAAGTTATGGTGAAAGTGCTTCTGGAGGCCAGAGCCTCCTCTGGGGTGTGCAGGCACTACCTTATTGTTAGCAGACAAGGGGCAAACTCACACTAAGTCTCCATCTCTACATTAAAAATTTCCTTGAAGAGGATCAGAGGTAGCAGGCCCATGAAAATCTGCTGGAGTCTGGCAAGAAACGGACCTCTGGGTAGGTGCTGGGTAGTGAGAAGAGTACATTAAAGCCAGGAGGGCTTGACTGCCAGGCAGGAAGTGACAAGGTATAATCGTGTCCCCAGGACAGGGAGAATCCCAGGAAGTGGGGTGTAAATTATCCTGCTTCCTCTGCTGGGGTCTGGCCAAGGATTAACACCCCTGTTTGCTTAGGAGAGGTCCTGCGGTGCTTTTAACATCTGCAAGGGCCCACACGCTGCTGCTGTCTCACGCAAATGTGCTGAAAGAGCACTTCTAAGCAAGCGTCATGAATCAACACCAGCCCAGGCTCCACAGGAAAAACAAATAGCCGGCCCTCCAGCCTTTACTGAGGGTCTCTCTATAATTTATGGGGGCCCAGGGGCACGCTTCATGAGGAAGTGTGATCTCCTCCCTGCGTTTAGGGTTACAGCCTGCAGGCCATTTTTAGAACCCGCCAGGAGTTTGTCCTGTGCCAGCACAGGAAGAACATGTCCTGGCAAAACTGAGCCTTGTTGTGGTCTCCAGTATAGGAATATTAGCTGCTGATGATGAGCATGTGGAGGGAATTTCCTTGTAGGATGACCTTCACTACAGCCCTAGAATTGTTACTGGAGAGTTAGCCCTTGTGTTTCTAAGATCACCATCTTGCAGATGAATTCATCATGGGTGATGAGGAGGTATACAGTCACCTTTTGCTATTCTGACACAACCAGGATTCACCATCAAAACCAGAGCAGTGGCGTCTTCCTTGCTCCCCTCCCAAGGCATTGGCCTCACCCTATGTGCCCTACCTGCCACCCCCATCAGAGGTCTGTCCTTTAAGTGATAATGTTTTTCAAGTGCTTATCTTAGATATAAAGGTTGACATTATATAAGCATATGGTAAGGAAAACCCCTTCCATACATAACTGATGCTTCAGTATCCACTGCAGTTTAGTCAGTCTGCACCTAAACCCTACCACTGAGTGCTCACTTCAAGGCCTCCCACACAGCCAGCCCGGGACTAGAAGTGATTTTACTGTCTGTGCAAAGCATTAAGCCCAAATTCACAAGCCATGCCAGGCATGAGTTGGCGTTCTGGCAGCATTGCAAGGCAGGATGAAGGAGTGAGAGGTTGAGAGAAAGAAGTCATTATTAGCAGTGTCTTGGGGGTGTGGTAAGTGCAAACAGGCAGAAAACTACTCCTTTGCCAGATAGGTCCAGGAAAGCAATCATGCGGGTGGTGCAAAAGATAACAGGGCAATACAAAGACTGGAGGTGCAGCAGATGCAGCAAGGCTGCTGAACTGCTGTGCACCATAGTCAGTGTGTAAAAGAGGTGATGAACAAAGCCATGTTCTGGAGCAATGGGGTTTGTGACAGAATTGTAGAATCATTTAGGTTGGAAGTTACTTTTAAGATCAACAGATCCAACCATTAACCTAGCACTGCCAAGTCCACCAGTAAACCATGCAGCTGCAGAAAATCTCTTGCACCCTGGTCCCAAAACGTATGATGGGTATGTTCCTGATAAGAAACTGAAAAGCTGCTAGGGCGCATTTGCCTGGATTCTAATTCAGGCAAAAAATATATATAGGCTGGAGTAAGGAATCATCCAGGCTGGCTCCCTGCTCCAGCTTGTATTCGGCTTTTAGAGGCCCAGCTTTGCAGGATAGGTAATGAAAATGTTGTTTGGTTTTCATGAGTTACTCACTGTCAAACATTTGGAGAAACCTCTTCCTGCCCTCAGTTCCCCATCCATCTGACCTTCTGACTTGAGAATGATATATTCTGCAAGACTTGACATTCAGCTGAAAATATTTCATTAAATTTTTAGACATTAAGGAAATGCAACTGCTTTTGATGTTATCTCTCCCAAAAATCTTGCTATCTTTAGAAAACATTTTCTGTCCACTTCACTTACATGAGTGTTACTCCATCTCATTGCTGTACGTGTCCAGAAACAGCCTGACACATCTATATAATGACCATTCTTGCTTTGTTGTCATATTGCTTGAAAATGGAAAGAACCACAATCAAGAAGAGAGCAGTGGAAAGAAACGTTCTCAAACTGGATTTAAAAAGCTATCTGTAACCTTTCTCAGTTCTCTATACTGAACTGTCTGGCATTTATAGATCAGTCAAATAGTACCAGGAAGTGAAAGTCCAGAAAAAACTAGTACCTCCCTTATTCCTTCTAGTAGAACTGGGCAAGACTGCTGCCTGTGATGAACCCAGATGGTTTTATTTGTGTGTACGGTCCTCCTACCTTCTGTGCAGAGCTGTGAGAGCTGGCTCACCACGGCACTTGAATGCTTGGTACCAGTCAGCATGCTTTGTGTGGAGTCTATATATTGCCCTTCTTTTTGGCTCTGATGTTGGCAGCTGATGAGCAGGAGGACCCTGGGGCAGATGGTTCATAATGGCTAAAAGATATTTGGGCTCCTAGTGAGGTCTGAAGCCTACTAAAGTGGCCTGAAGATGGATAAGGAGGAAGACTGGCTGAGGAAAAATACAATCCTATGCTTTAGAATGCATCCACATAAATCATGTCATCTTCTAGTCAGAATACCTCTGTGGGTCAGAAGAGAAGTACAGGCAAAGAACAAAACATCCCAAACCCCTTTATCTGCAGAGAAGGAAGATTTGAGTCTATGCTGAATGCATTTTAAAATCCCCCTCAGTATCTAGTGCAGATCTTGCTTGTGCATGGGTGTGCACTTGGGCTGCAATCCTGTGCTGTCCAAGCGGGAAAATAGCTCTGACCCTTTGTGTGCAGTTTCAAGAAAGCAGATGAGATAAGTCTGTGGGTGGGCTCCTGTCACTGATAAAAGTCAACCCCATGGCCTGGGAAGAATTAGGGGGTAGCAGCTAGCTCAACTACTTCTGAGCTGTGGAGATGAAGAGCCTGGGAGATTCATGGAAGTCCTGCTTTGGACTTTGCATTTTCCAGCTATGGGAAAAGTGTCCTGGTCTTGCTGAAGGGAGGCTAGATGAGGTCCACAGGTCCTTCTGCTTCTGCTTCATATGTTAGAATTACTTTTTTCCATCCGGAATTTCACCATGAAGTGTGAAAGCCCATGGCTCATCCTAGCAAATGCCTCTGAGGTTTAAAAAATGAGGCTTTGGCTTAAAAGAGTTGAAGATAGTCATGGCAACTATGTAGGAGTCCTGTCCTTCATTGAAAAGCAAAGAAACAGGGTGGAGTAGCTTTAGTGTGTGGGTCTGGGGTCTAGGGAAGAATGGGCTGGCTTGCTAATGGCTTGGTACCAGGTCCTGGTTTGCTAGTGGTGTGGTACTGATGGCTTGGTACCAAGTCTTTCACCTTCACATGATGGGGAGATATCCTTGGGGAAGAACTGTCTCCCCAGGAACCTCCATCCTAAATGCTTTTACTTGTATTCAGTATTAGCCACATAGAGCAATGGAGGGTTCAGCTACATTTGATTGTCCTTGGTTTGGTTTTATTTTCTGCACAACGGGGTGTTTGACTAGATCTCAGTCTCGAAGTAGAGATCTGGTTAAGCTGTGGTACTGTCCATCTGCTTCAAGTTAAGCATGCATCCCATAACCCTCCTGGTCTGCAGCTTGAACATGCTCCTGCTGCTTTCAAGTCTCTGGCAACTCACTTACTTAAAAGACACCATAATGATGAAAAAAGTTGTTTTATGTCACCACAGTGGGTGCAAAGGAGGTAATTTGGCCTCTGTTTGTAGCACATCTTTAACACAGGACTTAGGGGGTAATCCTGTGGTTGCTGAAGTCCTGGATAGAGCTCTCAGTGGAGAGAGTGCAAATCAGATCCAGACTGGCCAGGAAAGTTATACAGCATTTCCAGTAGAAATAGACACCCCACCTGATAAGGGTTAGATATTCTTCCAGCTCCTTGAAATTAACTGTTCTGCAAAGCTAGGTGTAATAGCCATGACTAAAGGGCAGTTATTAGCCCCCCCTCCACACCCCAAAATACTGTTTCAGTGAAGAAATTCAGCATTAAAAATCATCAGGCTAGAGTTGTGCCATTTTTTGGAACAAGTAGAAAGCACATTTATTGGCTTTTTTTTTTTTTTTAAATCCTTATGAGAAACTGAAGTAATTTTCCCGAATATTTAGTGGGGAGAAAGAAAATTCCACATTGACTGAAAGCAAAGAAAGTGCTGACTAAAAGAAAATTACCAATGAAAATAGAACTAGAATAGAAACTTAATTTCAGCTCTGCTGCACTGATGGGCTGACAAGAAAGAAGAATTTCTACAGTCGAGTAAAGCATAATCACTGGCAGGCTCATACCCAGCTATGTGGTCTCTTGAGAGAGCACAAGGCTAATACAAAATTGTATGGAACATTTTCAGTATGCTGTTTCTTTAATTCTCCTGGGGCATTTTGCAGTGTGTGAAGCAAACCATCTTTGTAAATCTTCACAGGGTCTGAGCTTTAAACCCCTTGAGGCAGGGACGGTCATCTGCTGTGCATGTCTGTATAGCAAATAACCCAGCAGGACCACCATTGGCTTACTGCCTTTCAAGGACACATTCAAGTGCTGCTGAGAAGTCAGGTCTGAATGGGTTGGCACATGCAGAGCCATTCTGTGGTGCCACAAATGCCTGACCTGAGGTCCACCACCCCGAGGAAAAATCCCACCCCCTGAAATCAGTATTGAAACTATGTGGTTCCCCTTGTGCTTGAGCTTCACCTCATGATGCACTCCGTGTGTCTGTTTCTGCCTTAATAACTTCAGGGAGTTGCTCACCACGTATTTATCTGTTTTTCCAAAAACGAGGCACCTTACACACTGCTAAGACAACATTTTGTAACAAGTTAAGAGTGTCACCTACACTGTTTTCAAACCTGACAGCTTTGCTAGTATTTTTTTAGAGCCAGTTAGAAAACCAGGACAAGATTAAGTGTTTTCTCTTGGAAAATTCCTCCCCTTTGTGGAAATCTTTAATTAAAACTGCTAAAAAATCAGGATAGCTTTTCTCCACCAAAGACATCCTGAAAAAAATCATGCTAATTCAATGCATTTCTACCCATCTCAGATCTTCTTCGGTTGTGCTGCAGTGAAGTTGTCCTGGTATTTCCTGGAAGCCATCAGAAATCTACCCATGCAAACTGAAGGTTTTGTGGATCTCTCCTGGGGCCTCAGACTTTTCAGCTGCTTCCCAGATGGATGGCTATGTGCACAGGACCAGGATCTACCTAGGTTTCCAGGACTGCATCTTTCCCTCAATCCAGTGAAGGGCTCAAGAAGGAGTGAGAAGCGGGACGGTTGCATCCTTCTCTTCCAGTGCCTAAGCAGCTGTTTTTCAGCTAGTGGGGCTGAAGGCCATGTATAGGTTAGTGGTGGAGCTACAGTTCCCAGAAAGAGAGAGATGGACTAGCCTTCAGGGACCTGCATTTCCCTTCCAGCCCTGCACAGCAGTTTTGGCAAACATGTTATTGTCCAGCATGTGATTTCATGACACAGCCATGCTCAACATCGAGGAGCACCAAAGCATCAGTTGAGAGCATAAACCATGGGCTGATTAGGGTGGAACATGCCTTTTGGTGGAGAAAAACAGTTAATTTTGCTCAGACTACTTGCGCTTCACTGTGGAGCTGTGGTCTGTTTCTGCTTCTCCAGTTGCTGTATGATGACAGTGCAACTCAGCCATGCCTTTAAAAAACCTCAAGAAATACAGTATTTTCTGTGTGCATGAGATATGGGGTCCCTATTTACTGAATGTAGTAAAATAACACATTAATTGTATTTATTTTGGCAATGCTTTGCATTTTTTCCTCCTATTTTCCTTATTACAAATTAATAGCTGAATAATTCACACTTTTCTTACTATTTTGTTAGCACTTTATTCTCACCTTTTAAACAGTTTGGGGTTTGATTGCTCTCTTATAAAGAATACTTTCAGTTTAGGGAAAGGTGTTTGTAAGCTGTTCTTTAACTCTTTCTAGCCTGGCTTCAAATGATCCTCTCCTTTATTTCTGAAGTGCTGGGGCCTAGTGCAATTCAGAGCTCCCTGTTCTGGTCATGTACTTTCCCTTCACCCCCTTTCAATGCCTAAGAGATTTCTCTCTCCATTCAGATTGAGATTACTATTATTAAGTTGCATTTAGAGAACAGAATTCCACTCTTTATTTTTGGCTTCTGGCTGACTATGCTTGATAATTACATGTAACCACTTCACTTTGTAATATATTCCCCATATTTCCCTTCCACCTGACCTAACACTTTCATACAGTAACATACTGCAAAGTTCACTAACCCTTTTTATCTAGAGGCATAATTGGGGCTCTGTGTTCCCGAATCTCTGAAGTCCACATCAATCCTTCTAAGCAAACTTCCTTTCAAATGCAGATAAAGTAGAGTACTTTTTCTCAACTTGATGAAGAAAGCTCCTTTGCCTCCTTTATTATCTGCTTTATGATACCTGTTTCATAATTTTAGATGGTAAGAAATCCTCATGCTTAATTTTCATGGTGTTTAAAATCTATGTTGAATGCAAAACCAGATGAGTCATGTTTGATAGTGGGTGAATCACAGCTGACCTGCCTGTTAAGGGAGTGTGAATATAATTCTGTCCTGAAGTCTGTGCAAATCTCTTTTGTGGCAGCTTCTTTCAGTCAGGGCTTGCTGTGTTTGGCTTTCTTTCCCATTGTGGGTTAATGTTGGGTAGCAAAGGCACATGCACAAGCCAGAGGTCTGTCAGGAGTGTGTGTACTGTACACACACTGTGCCATATGCACATGGATGTATGCCATCTGAATTAGCATGCACAGGTTTTGGACTGTGATCCTCTGCAGATCTGTCCGCAGTAACACCCACTTAAGGAGACTTAGGCTTCTGACAGCCTCTCAGCCATTTCCATGTAACTGCTCCTGTGGTCTGGGAAACTGACACAAGGTAAACATCAGCTGACACACACACACACAAAAAGAAAGTTGCTACTTTTTACACACAGCCCAGGTCACAACTGGACCCACCTTTATGCACACCTGAAAGTGTGGGATGTGAGTGTGAGCAACTGCCTGTGCATGACAGCTACTTAAACTAGCTGCTTAAACTCTGTTGTTCTGAGAGACACAACTGTGGAGCCTGCCCCTTTGGTTACCTTGAATTAACTACTAACCAGACAGCTCAGGTCACAGACTGTCTTTTAAGGCCCTGATTCAGAAAACCATTTAAGTGCATGCTTCAGTTTACTCTTTCTGTACAATGTATGTAAGCAATGCTTAGCCTTAAACACATGCTGAAGTCCTATTGAAATCATTTTGCAAGGGACTGGGATAAACAAATCCCAGCCACTCAACAGGGAGAACTTTATTAAATGAAAATGTTGGGTTTATCTCTTCGGTTTCTGTTAATAGGTCTAGGATGTGGCTTTCTACTGAAATGTTGCAGTGAAAGTATAAATTACTTCGAAAGTGTCTATAAAACATTCCCTTTGTCCTTCCCTCGTTCCCTATTTTTCACTAGCAATTCATCACAAAGAACGTATTTCTCACCAATTCAAAAATGAAGCCAAGCAGCAGCTTAATCTGCATTGCCTGTATGCCTGCAAGCTGCGTGTCTCTGGGAGTGTTACGTATTTTGTTATTTTAGAATGAAAAGCAACTGAAATTGTCACACAGAAGGTACCTAAGCAGTCTGGCAGCAAATCTCTGTTCCATGAAAGATTTATTCTTATTCTCTATAGCTTGATCTAGGTATTGTATGAATGCTGTCTAGCTTCCATGCCCAGAAATACATACAACCAAATACGGGTCTGGCTTACTGCATTACAGGGCGGAAAAATTTTGTTGCTATGTTTTATACCTGGCTGCTAAGAGTGGTGTCTGGAAAAGCTGCTTACCTGTCTCTGACTGGTGGGCAAACTCACTATTTGAACCCCCATTGTGGAATCAGGGTTTTTTTTGGAAGTGATGATGATGTCTCATCCTCACTTCTTGCTCTGATAGATACAGAAATATCTAAAGTGCTGGAAAATTGCAAGGTGCTATTTCCCCCAATGTAAAAAGGGAATAATAATTGAAATAGTTAGGGATTATAATTACTATACTATATATTGCATATAAGCCATATTCTTTGTCAGATAATGATTTTTGTTATAAATGGTTGGCATGACCTAGCAAAAAAAGACGCATTGCATATATTACCAGTATCATTCTCCTCATCAAAATCCACAGTATTCAGAAATAGAGTAATGCACATAACAGAAGTCAAGAGAATGAAGAGTTTTGGCTCTGGCTACCTTCTTCTGGAGGCAGTTACTTCACACAAAATTAGGTTCTCCCAGTAAAAGTAAAGAATGGCATCTTTACTTTCTTTAAGGTTGTGGGAAGTTTGCTGTTTACTCAAAACCAGAATTTAACCTTAGGGACAGAGATGTGGATCTCTGGGATTGAAAAAAAGTAAGAATAGAATAAAGCTAAAGAAGTTACTATCTGAGTCTGCAAAGAGCCTGAAACAGTTGTTCTGCAGCTCGCCTGTTGCTTTGCGCATGGTATTTTCAAACACACAACTTCAGAAGGAACAGTCAACACTGTAAAGAAATTACAGTAGTCTTCCAAGACCATCTTTGTATATCCAGTGTACCCAGCCCACGGGTAGGTCAGGTCCACTAGCTATTACAAAAAAAAAACCCAAAAATGCAGAAGGATCTCCATTCATCCTCATAGGACAGTGAGCATGGCAGTGACTACTGAAGTAGAAATCATAAAAATGCTGAGAAAAGGTGGAGGAATTAACTGTGGAGAAAGGTCTGCATAAAAGCAACACCTTTTTCTGCTAAACAAGCAGACACTGGTTCATAAAGTGGCATCACTTTTTTGTCTTCATTTGACCTCTCTTTACTCTGTTTATGGCTTCAACAGATTTTGGCTTCTTTTGTGTTTGAAAATACTTAATTAAAACAACTGGGGGTGGTGCAGGAGGGAATGTACCATACAGTAGCACCACACACCGTGATGGTTAATGGAGAGTTAATATTTTAACTTTAAAGGTTTTCTTAGCTTAAGCCCTAAAAGCATTGACAGTTTTGCTATACGCGAATCACACAAGCTGTATTAAAATCATCAGGAAGATCCTATTGTGAATATTTTGAGAGCTATGGAAGTTCATTCTTTTAATTTGCGCCAAACTAAAAACTGGCATATTTCTGGCTTTGCTCAGTATTTTTAGACTGTGATTAATAGCAATATGTGCTTTTATAAGGCTTTAAATACGACTTTCCTCAGCAGATATGGCTAAATTTTACAATTAAAGATGCTGATACATCCTTCAGTGCATTTTTGATCTGAAGTAGATCACACTGTTTGTGCAAAGCACGCCGGACACACAGTTTTGGCACAGGCGTCCTGGAACAGGAAAACGAGAGCGAGTCAAAGCAGTTCCCCGATGCGAAGCTGGCGGACAGTAAACGAGACTGGGGAGAATCACAGTATTGGATGTCACACTCACTTCAGGAGGGGCAGGCTGGGCACAGACTGGCAGGCAGGGCAGGGGGCAGGCAGGAGCCGGGATGCAGCGGCAGGCAGGGCCGGGCCGGGATGCGGAGGGGAAGGTAGGGCCCGGCAAGGCAGCGGGCAGCGGGACAGGGCAGCAGGCGGGCAGGGGACGGGCAGGTCCGGGGCCGCTGCGCTCCCTGCGGGCTCCGGACGCGGCGGGGGGGCGGGGGCTGCCGGGGGGTGGGGGGGCGCAGCTGCCCCAGCCCCCAGGGCCAGGCCAGAGTCTCGCCCTATGCGGGGCGCCCCCCGGCCCCGCCGCCGTCTGCCTCAACCAGGCGGCGGCGAGACCCCCCCGCTGCTGCCCTGTCACCCGCCCCCGGTGCAGCGGGCCCCGCGCCCTCCCCTTCCTCCCCCCGCGCTCCCCCCCCCCCCCGCCCGGCACGGGACCCTTTAAGAGGAGGGGGCAGCGGCTGGAGGGCTTGGCTAGGGGACGGGGCCGCTTCTCTGAGGGCTCTGGGATTGGGTCGACCGGCCGAAAAAAAAATAATTAAAAAAAAAAAAAAAAAGAGAGGTGGGTGGTGAAGGCAAAAGAGGGGGAATTAAAAAAAAAAAAAGGGGGGGGGGGGGAGGTGTGGAAGCAGGACAAGAGGGGAAAAAAAAATAGAAAAAAGGAAGCCGTCCTCAAATTGTGCCAAGCCTGGGAGCGAGCAGGGATGGTGCACCCCGGCTGGCTCTGCCTGCTGCAGGGCTCCCTCCTCCTGCTGGCCAGAGCGCGGCAGAGCCGCGGCCCCGCCGGCGCCTGCCCGTCCCACGGAAAGGTAAGCGCCGACGCGTGGGGGGCACGGCCGCCCCCCGCCCCGCGCCGCCCCGGCCGCCGGGCACTGCCGCGGTCCCGCAGGAGCGGCGGGGGTCCCGGGTCCCGGCGCGGCGGCCCTTCCCTCGGGGGCGGTGGCGAGGGGACGGGGTGCCGGGGCTGCGGAGCTCGGGCAGCGGCCGGGGCGGGGGTGGCTGGCGGGAGCGGGGCGGGGAGGGCGGTGCGCGGGGCTGCGGCCAGGTGGGGCGACCACCGCCGGTGCCGACGGGGCAGCGTGACGGAGGAGGAAGCCCCGGGACGGGCCCTGGCAGGACCTTTCCCTGCGCCGTGCGGGCGGGGCTGCGCCGCTCGCAGCGGGACGGGCCGCCGGCAGCGCCTTGCCCCAGCACCCCTGCCCGGCGGCGGCCCTTGCCCGGCGGCTGGGCGCCGAGCGGGCGGGGCGGGCTCGGGCCGGCAAGCGGCCGTGCCCCTGAGGTGGAAGCACGGCTGTAAGTTGTGCTCGGTTTTGTGCGTCCTCTAACATCCTCAGCTTGACTGGAGCGACCAGGAGCAGCACGGGCTGGAAGGTAGTGAGCGCAGCTGAGGGACCCTGCTGCGAGTTAGGGGTGATGTTCTGTCCAGCGTGAAGCTCGAGGGAAGGGTGTGATTTCTGTTATAAATCGGACACTGAGAAAAAGCAGGTCTTGCTGAAGTTTCTGGGATGAAAGGACCAAATACCATGTAGGAAAAGACTTCCTGAACTTTGTCTTAATGTGTCTGTTGGTGTTAACAGACCATCCATGCTGTCTGTTGGCATCTGCTTGCACCTGGAAGCAGCCTGACCAGAGGTGCTGTGCACCGAGATTTCCCTGGGACATGTGCCTTGCCATTTGTGTTCATCTGCACCAGGCAGGGTTACCTCATCCAGCACAGCTGGGAGCCCTTAGGAGTAAGTGCAGGAGCACTGCGCTGGGGAGGTGCCAAAGCCACAGTGGGCTCACTGCAGGGTAGGTGTGAGAAGGCTTCGCAACTATGAAGAAGGTCTGTTCTGTGACCTTTCTTCTCTTTCTCTCACTTGGAGGTGCACCTACATATAGCTGCTGGTCTAGGGGCCTCGCTGCTTCCAGCTAAGCATGCCAGCCTCCCTGCAGCTGTAGAGGCTGAGGCGTCTGTCTCCTCCCAGACATAGGGCACTGCCAGTTCAAACATATGCCAAGCTGCGTGTGCCTCACTGGACCTGTCTGCCTGACCTTGGGCTAGAGCTTAACCTTACCTTGGGGGATGGTGCCGTAACAGTTCGCTTGTGCCTGGAACCAGTTTGTCAAGTGGATTTATAGGTGGCCAGCTGTGACATTGCCCTAGAGTCAGCTCAAGCCTCTGGGGTGGGTGCCCCTTTCCTCCTGAGGGCATGAAATGCAAAAGCTGTGGGCTGGCATTAATCTATTGCAAGGAGCTAGTGAGAGCAAGAAGAAGAAAGGGGACAGCCCCTGAGAGCCTAAGCATACTTGTGAATTACTCATTTCCACTAGTTTGGTGGGACATGAAGGGAGTTTTTCTCAGGAGCCATTGACTAGACTTCTGCCAGTTACCAGCAAAACTAGAGATGAAATGTGTTAATGGTATCTCATTATCTGCTGATTACTCTGTCATTAAAATGTGAGACCACCTGTAGTTCTGGTATTGGCAGGTTGCTTCCTAGGGTCATTAGAACAGTGGTGGTAACCACACTGTCTAGGAATGGCAGCACCTGCCTTATTTGTGAAGCTGAGTGTATTCTTACCCTTACACCAACCCCTTGGGAAAAAATATTCCTCCTTGTCCCTGTGTCATCAGGGAAGGCTTTTTTGCTTGTTTTTATCATAATTCTTTATGACACCTCTTTTCTTACTTCTCTAGGTTACAAGTATACCTTTCTTCTTTTTGTCAGGTTGCCTAAAGCTTCTGTCTTGAAAGAAATATGTACATCAGTGCCTGAAAGAGAGAAGCTGCTACTTTAAGGAATGAACGTACAATACTTGAGAGGATTTTCTCATCATCATTCCAAATTATAGTTAAATCTGCAACCAATAATGTGCACCACCCTCCTTCTTCTAAAAGAAAAAAAAGAAAGACTTTGAAAACAGTTAATCTAAAATAAAGTATGCTGGAATCCTTTGGGTTATGTTCCAGTTAATAAGTGGTGTAGTCTGGTGATGTTTTCTTTTTGCTTAACATTGGAGTGTATTGGTAAATTTAAAGCCAGAATCCAGAGATTAACAGCGGAGTGCTTATGGTTGTAGCCGGTTAGTATTTTGTGCTGTGTTGTACCTTACAGGGGGGTAGTTCATTGGAATGGCTACTTCCCCATGCCCTTCAGCAGGGCAAGTAATCTGTCTGCTCTCAACCCTTGGCTTTTTTGTTAAAAGTTTTATTTTTATTTTTAATCTATATCAAACAAAGACTGAATGTGTGTTCTTTTAATAGTTGTAGCCACTGTGGTGTTTATCCCCATGTGAATTCTACTTACAGTCTTAAGCTGAGTTTGAAAGCCTCAGTAATGCAGGTGAGCAAAAGCTCAAGACGGTGACCTTTGAAAGCGTCCCTAGCATTTCTGTGTGCATTGCCACAGATGCATGGGGCACTTTACATGGCGAGTAAAGGCACAGTCTTTGCCCCAATTAGGTATAAATGAAGATGACAAGATACAACACCAATATAGGTAAAAGGGAGGGAGCAAGCCATATAGGGAGGGTGATAGGGCTGCCTGCCTGGGTAAGATATTGCATATCACATGCTTTGGCTCCTGTAGCAAGCAAAAAAATGTTAAGAGAGTATTATGGGTTGAGAAACAGTGCAATCCTGGGCTGAGGTTTGGAAGATGTGGCTGTGGCGCCAAGTGGTGAGTATGAGTGTTAAGGGTTCTGAAAGACACTGAAGCCACAGAGGGCACCAACCTGCACGGCGAGCTACACACATTGTGCTGGAAAATCTATCGTCTACATAGATGAAACAGGCAGGAGATGGAAGGAAGCAGAAGTGATGTAGAAGGGAGCAGACGAGGTATAGGTTTCCCATGTCTGGAGTTTGCATCTGGTTCCTCAGTCTTTGGACAGCAGTTTTTCTTTCCCTCTGAACCTCTGTTCCTGTATCACTACAACTGTCATTATTAAATTTTTTTTGGCTTTTGAACTCCCATGCTCTTCTAGACACTGAAAGTGCTGCCACTAGGTGCATTCTTTGTTCCTCCTGTTTCTTGCTGAATTATTTTCTGGAAGTTTACCATAATTTTACTCTTGACAGTCAGTATGTCATTTGGCCCAATTTGAGCTATTTTCTCAGAAGAAAGATGACACTTTCTCTGATCCTCTTTGGCACCTCTCTTCCAGCAGAATCATTGCTGCCTTAGCTGAAGATGCATGATGTCTGACAAACACAGTATTTGTGTATTTGAAGACTACAGGTTGCATCCTATGGTGGACTATAAATACCGCTAGAAAAGCAAGCTGCTGGGGTAGTTAAAATAAACAGAATCTGAGGCTTGGGGTTTGGGGTTTTTTTGGTTTGTTTTTGTTGTGTGGGTGTTTTTTTCCCCAAATCTTAAAAGAAACAACCTATTGGAAAGATAATGAAAATACTTCTCTGTCAGAGCCTGTGTTCTGCTGAAGCAGATAGAAGAAAGGCAGGAGGTCATGGCACTTTCCAGTGCCACCTGTGGACAAGCAGCTATGTGATTAGAGGGCAGATGTGATATGGGATGAGCACGTGCTGGTTTCAGCTAGCAATCTGCAATGCATCATTTCGCTGTCCCTTTCTTTAAGTTTTTTGTTGTTCTTGCCTAGACCCCTCCTCAGCTCCTGAGGAAAACCCCTTGATGTGTACCATGCTTTTCCAGGATTTCTGCAGTGCCTGACGCTCTTGTCCATACATTTTAGGAAGCACTGTCTGGCCTTACATGCCCCCAGTACATCTCATGGGAGGCAGTGGAGTTTGTCCTTTGTGCAGCCCTGGCTCGGGAGGGAGACATCCTCAGTCTTTTGGTAGGGAGTGGATCCTGTAGCTCCCAGTATGTTGTCTCTGTTGACAGTGTCAGCTTAAGCAGCTCCTTTTTCTTCTCCCTCATTCCCCTGCTGGCTAGGGAAAAGACTTTCTCTTTTTCCTTTTTTTGTTCCAAGCCATTTTTTGGCTGGGCTGATACCTTGAATTAGTTCATAGCCAGCTGTTTTTCATCTGGGGAGGTGAGGTAGGGGAGAAGGCACTGTGCCATAGTGCTGAGCATTCAGAAATACCTTGATTTGGGATTATGTAGTTGGAGGTCAAACTTGAGGCATGGAGGAGGTGTGGTATGGCTACTGTGATGCTGCTTCAGGTCTTGATGTGCCCGCAGATGGGGAGACCTGTGTTCTCTTGTGGGACTGCTGCTCTCTTCATTAGGCTGCCCCTCATTTATTTTTTTTTAACCCTTGTTTCTACTTTCTCCTGTCACAAGTAATGTGTTGAGTACCACCTGTAACTTGGAGAGCGGAGACAGAAATATGTGTCTTGATGTAATACATGAACCTGACTTTTGTTGTTATGCAGCCGAAAGTGAAATTCCTAGAGTTATACAATGCAGCTCTCTTAAGCCTCCAGGACACCACTTTGACTGTAATTTATGCTGGTTTTAAAGCACCCCTCTCTGATGTAACAGCTGTGTAGAAGGATCCTACTGCAAAGGAAAATTGGGTTGTAGCACCTTTATCTACTGAACGCTGTCAGGGAAGTGAGGTGAGGGAAAGGCAGTGCCAGTGACGGCGTATACTGTGATGCTGAGCAAGCCTCGGCACTACTCCTGTGCTGTCTCACAGCCACCTAAAGCATTGTTTTAATGGCTTCCCTTTTATGGTCTTGGGGAGAGATTATACCCTTGCTTTTTGTTCTCTGAAGAAGCTGTAGTGAAACGCGTGTGAGCTCTGGGAAGGGGGATGTGAGGGTGCCAGAAGGGATAGCAGGGGAAGCACAGACCTGCTCAGGCACACCAACGACTTTGCTCCATCCTGTCTCACATAAGGCAGTAGCAAGCTTTTTGCAGGGGTCTGGCATAGAGGCAGAGCAAAGCTGGGACTCCAATCTCCACCTTGTGCAGGAAAAGGAGATGCCAAAAGAGTGTGAAGCACTAGCATGTCCCGAGCAGCTGTAATGCTACCTTTTGGAGGGAAAGTGAGCTTTGTGAGCTCCTGTTGTAGCATCACCTGGTAAGGATGACCAACTGCTAGTGCCCGGAAACTGTCTGTGCAGGGTCTGGGGAGGTTTCTCATGAGGTTTCTCATGTTTCCTGTAAGAAACAGGACGGTTCTCCAGCCCCTCACACTGGCTTCTAGCAGTTCTGAGAAGGGAGGTCTGAATGGTGCTTGGGGTGGGTTGCAAAGTTCGTGATAGCTCCTGGTGGCATAGAAGTATCAACAAGGGTGCCCAGCTGCTCCCCTTTTCAAGGTCTCAGTCTCTAGGACTGTGTGAGAAGTTTCATTAGGTTGAAGCCTGCTATCTTCTGCCTGCGCTGCAGGCTCTTCAAAGGAAGACTATTTACTGTGTGCCTGATGGCCTGTGTGATTTCCTTGGTAGTACTACTAATAGTTGGCAGTATTACTCTGCTTTCAGTATCCGATTGTGAAAGCTGGAGTGATTTGCAGAGCAAAAAAAAGTGAAAGTGAAATGCCAAACATCTTTCTGGCTGGGCTGTGTGAATTGTCCAGAGCAGCATTGATGATGGGCATTAAAGCCTGGTACCATCTATCTGGACTTGAACCTTCTGGCTTTGTTCAGGAGCTGAATTGAAGTTTTAAGCTGGCTGGTGACCACTAGTTCCTTATGATTCCTTGCAGTTGTGACTGCTCTTGTGCACTGCCATGTACATGATCAGACTTGTGTGAAGTGAAGGAGTGTTGACCTCTTGACCTCGTGCCTGTCCTAGATGCCTCTTCTGTCTTTTTGCTTGCTTATAGATAAAAAGTAGCACTTCTGGTCCTTCTTTGTTGCTGGCTGATGACTACTTCCCATTAATTTCTCACTGTAGTGGTGTGTCCTTCCAGTTTTCCCTCCTGAATAACAACAGGAGGGAACCCTGTGGTGTTCTCCCTCTTGTTTTACTTTGCATATTTATTTTCCTGTGTTCTTCCTGGGTCTATGTCATACTCATACTCACCTATTGCCCTGTATCTTAATTACCTCTCTGTGCTGCATCATGTTTTTTCTCCCTTCTTCCCGTGGTCTTCAGGAGAGTTTTTATGCTCTGTAAGTCAGGAGTGAACTCCAAGAGTGTCCTATGGGATCTGGAGTTGTAGCATGGTGTTACCAAGGTCTGAAGTATCCTTCAGACTCTTTACATGCTGCAGAAGTGTGTGAGGAGCTCTTTGGAGTATAGTTGGTTTGTGGATCTATGTGGGTAAACTGGACTGGTGGTAGCACTTCACTGAAGTGCTGCCTGATCCATGGCCTGAGTTTGACATAGAGAGCTGCTGGAGAAGGTTGTCCAGGATGAGCCATTGCAGAGCAGTCCTTAAGATTAACCTTTCTGACCCTGGGTCTTTAGTATCAGAAATTTATAGGCAATGTGCTTCCAATAAATTCCTCTAAGCAGCCTGTTCTGCATTTGGCAGGCAGGCAGGCTGCTTAGATCAGCACACATGCACACTTAATGCTAACCTCAGCTCTGAGGCTATCTGCTGGCTAAAGGCTGACCAGATGTTTGAGTGCATCTGGAAGCCTGTTCTCTTACTTAGACATGCAAAGGCTACCTCTTCCTGTCTGCACAGAAAGATAGAGACTGTGTCCATTGCACCAGTAAGGACAACTGCACCAGCAGGGTGCACATGGTAGGTGATGGAGGTCATGTCTGCTGTTGGTGTAAAGTGACTTGGCAAGATCCATTTTGCCCCATCTGCTTTCCTGTCCCCCAGGATTGCTTAGGGCTTGAGCACAGCCCTGTGCTCTGGTATTCCTGGGGATGCTATGAGGCACATTTTGCAATGGAACAATCTTAGTCTGATTCTGACTTCCTGATGGCTGTGGTTTATTGAGAGACTTTAAAAGCTAAATTAAGAAAGAAGGAAGCTTTTTCCTCCTTTGTGTTTGAAATAGTATGCCCTGGAACCACAGGCCGAGTTTGGTCTGCAGAATTTTTTCCCTCACTTTCCAAGGTATTGCATGCATGTCTCTGCTACTTAAAAAAGGTAGCTCAGCTGGAAGAGGTCCTGTACATCCCTGTAAAGTTTCTGCCCCATATTTCTGCCTGCTCCAGCAAGTCTGCCTGCCAGCAGTGTTGTGTGTTTCTCATTTGTTTGGTGTCTCGCTCAGAGTGGAAAGTTCTTCTAAGATGCTGTGGCATTCTCTAAGTGTCACATCAGTTTCTTTGAAAGGTGCCTTGCTATGCTGAAGTGCTTCAGCAAAGTGATGCCAGCTTTTGCCTTGTTAAAAGGTGGGAATGTCTGGAGCATGGCCTGCTTGGGCTGTGCTCTGCAGCTGGTTTTGCCAGATGCTTGGGTGACAAGCCAGGGGGTGTTACTGTTGAGAAGACCCAGTGTTAAGTTTCAGGAGGAGAAAGCCAAGGCCAATCTTCTTGTGTTTTTAATTAGTGAAATTAGAATTTTGACCTCAAGAGCTGAGAGAAAGGATGGTCAGAAAGTACTGACTCTGTGTGAGCAGAACCACCGCTGGCAAGCTGCTGAGACAGATGACCTGCTGGCTTGGCACCATGCTTTACTTAAGCCCTGGACTGCAGTGCTGTGGTGTAAATGTTTGTACTTACTCAGCTGTGTCTCCCTCTCCCCCAGCAAAGCGAGCTGAACTCCTTCCTGTGGACCATCAAGAGAGATCCCCCATCTTACTTCTTTGGCACTATCCATGTTCCGTACACACGTGTCTGGGATTTCATCCCAGAGAACTCCAAGAAGGCCTTCCAGCACAGCCACATTGTGTACTTTGAGCTGGACCTCACTGACCCCTACACCATCTCCGCTCTCACCAGCTGCCAGCTCCTGCCACAGGGGGAGAACCTCCAGGATGTGCTGCCCCATGACATCTACCACCGGCTCAAGCGGCACCTGGAGTATGTCAAGCTCATGATGCCATCCTGGATGACCCCAGACCAGCGGGGCAAAGGGCTGTATGCAGACTACCTCTTCAACGCCATTGCAGGCAACTGGGAGCGGAAGAGGCCGGTGTGGGTGATGCTGATGGTGAACTCTCTGACGGAGGTAGACATCAAGTCGCGAGGCGTGCCTGTCCTGGATCTGTACCTGGCCCAGGAAGCAGAGCGGTTGAAGAAGCAGACTGGGGCTGTGGAAAAAGTGGAGGAGCAGTGCCACCCGCTCAATGGGCTGAACTTCTCCCAGGTGAGACAGTGGTGTGCTGGGTGCCAGGCTGGCTGCTTGGGTGGATGTCGCAGCAGCAAGAGCACGGGCTGGGGTGTGTGCTAAGTGTGAGACTTGTGTTTGCTCCCTGTAGTCCCTGCCTTTACCTGTGCCCCCAGGAAAGCTTGCTAGCTGTAGGAGTTCAGGCCACATCCTAAATTTATTTAGAGCTGCCCTGGAGAGACCCCTGTCCGCTTCCCTGGGCTGCCTTGGGCAGGCTCCACCCCAAGAGGCACCAGACCTTTGGATGTCTGTTCACTGACATTGAGTGAGCTGCCCTGCTGGAGCCCAGGGCAGGCTGGGGCTCACTGTCTAAGCTTGATTTTGTAAAAGCTAGTTAAGAAGAAAGCACTTGTGGGAAGCAGAGGTGCTGCGAGTAAAGCTGAGAAGTAAGTGCTGATTGGGAAAGTATGCCAGTGGACCTCTTAGTGCCTTCAGAAATAAGGGCCCATCCTTTGCATTGGGAAAAGCGTGTTTCAGTTTTGGGTTTGGTGGTTTTGGTTTTTTGCTTCCTTTAAGACCAGATGAGGGTCAGCACAGCTTCCTGCAGGGAGCTCCACAGGCTACTGTGGGCCCTTGTGCAAATGCCTTCATATTTTCAGACCAGCTGGAGTTTAGCACTGTTGTTCATGCAGTATCACATCAGGCAAGAAGACTGACCTCTCTTGCCCATGAGTTGGATGGGGCAGTTATGGGCTCTGCTTTCTGAACTAAATACACCAGGGAGCTGCATCTGTTGCTGTCTCTGCCTGCCCAGTGGGATTACAAGCAGGCATAAGGCAGCTCTCTGGCCTGGGGTAACTTTGCTGCAGGGAGGTGCTAGTCTGGGGAGAGAAAGTGGTGTTTGCTTAGGAATAGGCAAGACCGGCTGTTGCAGCGTGCCCTTGTAGCCCACGGTGGGGGGACCTTTCGTTGTGGGGTGAGGAGTTTCAACTGATGCCCGACCCTTTCCCCTGTGTTGATGCAGTCTCCCGTGCTGAAGGGAGCTGCAGCCCAGCAAAGGCAGGGACGGCAGTTTGGGGCAGATGTCAGAAATGCTGCTACCCTGGCCAATCTTGGCAGGGACCATAATGCAGGGAATGGCACTGCAGCCCACACTGCATTTTACTTATGCTGTCCTTAATTGCATGCAGGATATCTGCACTCTTCTCTTCCCTTGTCTGGAGCTGGGCAGTCTCATTTGCATCTCCAGTCTTTTGCTTAACTGTGCTTTGAATACTTGTGCTGTCGCTGTTTGCTCGCAGCCGCCCTAAAAATGGCCTGGGAAGTTTCATCTCCACCACCTCTTACCTGGTTAAGGCTTTATTAACATTGTTATTAACATTATTGCCTATGTTTTTATGTTGCTGAAACTGCCCCTTTGGTTTAGTATGATAGAAGTGGGAGGGCAGGGGCGTGTGCTTCCTCCACTGCCTTGTAAGAAAGTAGTAGGAAGGCTGAGAAATACAGGTTGCAAGTCATGTCCCTGTCAAGCTTATGCAACTGTTGACGCTTGCTTTAGGCTGTCACACAGCTTTCTTCAGAGTGGCTGTTGCTGTACTGTTTTGCAGGCGGAGTAAATGCCAAGTGAGCTGGCAAACTGCATGGGTGGGAACACAGACCCGCAACATACAGCTGCCCAGCCTGGTGACATTGACTGTCAGAGCCCAGCTGAGGAAGTCAGGGTAACCAGAACTGCAGGAGAAACTTAGCTCTGGTTGGGAAAATCACAGCCCGTGATGACCCCATAGTGGGTCGAAGTGTGCACGTGCACCATGTGAGCTGTGGCTGCTCTCACACCTGCTCACTTCCATAGGGAAGAGGCATGTTGTCCCATGTGGGAGCAGGTCTGGAGCAGCTCTTGCACTGCAAATTCACACCCTCACTTCTGCCCACAGCTAGATTTCCAATATGGGCAGCTCAAGGAAAAGGAGAACCACAGGCAGATGCTTTTTGTGTTTCTAAGCCAATTAATTTCAATTCCAAGCCAAGGCATTTCAGAGTCTGACTTGTGAACTCTCATGGTTGGCAATTCTGTAAATCTTTGATTTCAGAGCTTTCTTCTCAGTTTGTTGAGGCAGTTGATTTAATTATGTGTTTATATTAAACCAAACAAATACTTTGAAATAAGCTCTTTGAAAATGATTTTCCGTGGTATTGTGCTGCTATCTGGGAACTTCCAGTATCAGGCTACTTCTGTGTCTATCTTTCAAGTGGGTGAATACACAGGGACAGCTTATAAACTTCTGCTGGGGAAAATGGGGACACAAAACCAGAAGGAATGGTCTAATCCTGTACAATGAATGTTTTTTGTTGCACAGAGATGATTTCCTTGCCAGAGAAGCAAGTTCAGTACTTTCAGTTTATGCTTCTGCACAGGGTTTGCTCTTTCTTTCATTTATGGCATGGTTGTACTACTTGATGAGGAGGACTCCCAGGCCAGTTAGAAGCAATACACTATTACTGGCTAGGTCCCACTTTTGATCCATACTGTTGAACAAGGCCCGTTTGGTGTGGGTAGTGGTTATTGCAGGTGAAGTCTGCAACAGTTTGTTATTGATTGTGTTGATGGAGTTTTACAATGCTCAGTAGCTGAAAAATGCAGACAAACCCAGGCTAGAGACTTCCTCCTCCTCCTTGTGAGGAGAAAGAGGAGAAAATATACAAAAACCCACACACATACAACAGCTAACACTGCCTGTCATGGGGCTCTTTTTCTTTGACTGTATTTGTTCCAGTTTCCTCTTTATCTTTTGTTTTATGACTCTCTTATTTTACCTGCCAAATCTGTCTTGTTCTTGCTCAGCTCAGGCTGGCTGCCCACATAGCCAGGCCATAAAAGTATCATTTCTATATGGTACACAATGATGTGTAAACAATCTGTGAAATACCTTACTGCCTCC
Source organism: Falco biarmicus (assembly GCF_023638135.1). NCBI lineage: Eukaryota > Metazoa > Chordata > Aves > Falconiformes > Falconidae > Falco > Falco biarmicus. Next base: position 31,168,061 of record NC_079311.1, on the reverse strand, counting down.
TAAATCCTCCTCTCTTGTTCAAAGATCTATGTAACTGTAGGGAGTACGGAAAGATTAGTCTGTCTCCATGCCAGGACCATGGTGTTTATTTTCCTGTTTCGCAACTGTTTCTGTCCTAGTTTGTCTTGAAGACTTTATCCCACCCCACCTTTTTTCATGGGTAGTGCCTTTCTTGTTGCAATACCGTATAAGGATGCTGGTCTCACTCCTAGCAGCAACTGGGCTTCTAGAAGATAAAAGGCTTTGTAGCTATACACAATCTACCACTGCTGACTCCCAGCACTGGAGTCAATACCTCAGACCTCACGACTGTTCCTTTCAAGTTACGCATGTGCTTAGACGTTTGCAGGATTGGAGGCATTAGTGCTCCAGCCTAAAGCCCATGCAGCTTTGCTGTTGGCTCTAGCTGTAGCATCATGAACATCAGTTTGGTATTGACTCACAAAATGAGCTGGCCTTGGCCCTTGCCGTGCCACACACTTGAATTGGCTGTGCTTTGGCACACTCAGATGGTGTCCAGGCTGTGTTTCTGACAGACTCGTTTGAGCTTGAACACAGAAAGTTTAGGCTTGTGACTACCCTCTGCATGGGACCCCGGCTTGAGCCATCGCTAGTTCCTAGCCAAGACCATAACCTGTTTAGCTTCTCCAAGCTTGGGATGCTTGATGGAAGACTACCTGTTAGATGTTCTTGATTTGAGAATGGTTTTTGCCATGTGGCTTTCCTGTGTCCAGACCCTTGCCACGGCACTCTGTTCCTACCTAAGCATCTGAATACATGCCTACATCTTTAAAAGTAGTCTTCAAAGCTGCTGGGGTGTCAGTAGAAAGCAGAGAGCCACTAAGGACTGACTGCTCTTGAAATCCTTGCTCCAGCTCTGAGACAGAGCACTTGAAAGTCTTATCTTTTGCATCTTTCAGCCACTTCCCCAAAGAGTCAGTTGTAGATAGAAGATGAAGCAAACACTTCTAGGATTGATCATTTTGCATTAATTAGGACATCAGTTGTTCATGTTTTTACTCGAAGGGCAACCCCTGCAAGCAACAAAGTGGTGAGAGATTCCTGCTTTTCTCTAAAGGGTTCTCAGGTATTCCAATTTCTGGATCACTAAGAAGACTGTGAGAGCTGTAGACTCCTGCTTAGTAAATACAACCCTTCTGACTTACCAGTATAATTTTTCTTGCTTAATCTATGTACCCAATTGGGTGAAAGGACTAGCCTTGATTGCCCCTGGAATAAAACTAGGAGCACATCTGTGGGGCAAAGTAGGAAGCCAAGGCACCCACTGCCTTGTTAGGTGTGGAGGGGGGAGCTGGTTGATTTTTTTTTTCCCTAAGAAAGTTAGAGGAACGGCAGTGATGGCCTGCAATTAGGCCCAAAAGGCATGAAGTTAAAGGGAATTGTGCTAGTCTTCTCACTTCAAACAAAGGGCCTTTTTTCTACATTGAATTGATCATTTATAACATTCGTCTTTAATTTCTGGGGTGATGAGGTCAGATCTGGCAGTGTTTCCATGCATGAGACCCTGGTTCAGGTTCACTTTTGCCAACAGCAGTAACTGAGAACCTTGAGAAAGAAAGAGCAAGGAGAGGCATGTGGTGGGAGCTCTGCAAAGAGTAGTTCAGATCCAAACTTGGAGCAAAGTGAAGAGCAATTGCTTGATGAAAGAGCTGACAGAGGAGCAGAGCACTCACTGCTGAACAAGTTGGACAGGACACTACTTGTGGTAACCTGATTGCATCTTCTGCCCTGAGGGTGTAACTTCAAGATGTATGCATCAGGAACAGCCCTCCCTTCTCAGGTGATGGGAACATCAGGGTTTTCTGCACATGAACTGGAGCTGAAACAACTGCATTGATCCTATTTGCATCTTTGGCTGCTTGAGTCTATGACCTACATTTGTTTTTGTTTTCAGTTTGTATGTAGACACACCTGCAGCCTCCACGTCTAGACATCAGGCAAGGGGAATGGGCTGGCTGGTGGGAACCAAAATAGCTAAGGCTTCGCATTTCCATTGTCATAATTAGAGTTTAATTAAGATCTTATTAAATACCTGAAGAGTTCAGAGTTCTTTCTTTACTGAGAGTGAAAGGGGAATTCAGTTACTGATCTGCTGTCTCTGCATTCAGAAGGGTGGAGACTTTGTTTCAAACAGCCTGGACTCTGCGGTAGGGCTTTGAAATCCCAAACTGCATTTTGCTGTGGCACTGGTTTACATGTGCCACTGTAAGCTTCTAGCATTTGTACTCTGTGTGCCTGTCAACCAGCTGGATTTGCCTATTAAAAATGCCCTTTGTTCAGCATACTACACAGCAGAAACAGAAGACGTCAGGTGGTAAATGTGGCTTTGTCTCTCCTTGCAGCTCCCACAGATGGCCCCTTGCCTGGGCTGGCTCCCAGTGTTACGATGTGAGCATGCCAATACCTTTCCCCTTTTCCCAGTTCGTGAGGGCTGGGTGATGAGTTGTGTGTACACTGCTGTGAGTGTGCTCGTAACTAGGTTATCCTGCTCTCCTCTGACAAGTCAGCACTAGGTTGGTGAGCTGGTCGGCAGACACACTCCAATGACACTTGATATCCTCTAGCTTGGGTTGAGAGTACTGCTGCTGCAGAGGAGCACAGCCCTGTCAATGGGCTGAGGGGTCCTGGGCATTGGGGGCCACTCAAGGGAGTGCACAGAAGCTCTGGACTAGATGCTTTTTGGAGCAGCTTAACCAACAGTAAGGAGTGTGGAGCAGGAAGGGGATGTGGGCTTGGCTCATTCAGCTGGTCAGGTAGTCAGGTGTGTCCATACTAAGCTTTGGTCTGCACATCCTTAGGTCCTGGTGCAGACTTATGGTGACCAGTCGCAGTGGCCTGATGCTGTGGCTCTGTCTGACACCTGATCCTGAGCGCTCACTGCTTATTGCCAATTACTGAACCCAGACTGTGGGACTGTAGCTGCCAACTTTTCCCTTGGACAGGAAGGTTGCAAGCTGTCAGGACAACCTAAAGGCACATGCCTGCAGAGTTGTAGAAGACCAACTTCCTTTCTGATTGAAGAGCTGGTCTGCACTGCTGTCACCTTCCTGCCCAACAGCTGTAGAACAGTTCCTATTTGGCCCAGACTGCATTGCCAGGTCCATGGGTATACCACTTGGCTCCTGCATCCCAGTGACATGGTTTCTGTCCCATGGCAGTGGTTCTGAAGACTAATTTTTAGTTTTCTTCAACAAACCTAGACATATCCAGACCAAAAATACAGCCCAGCTTCAGCTCTCAGCTAGTGGAATTTGTGAGGGTTTGTGATTCGCTGAAAAGCCTCTACTATCAAATTTCTCTACCTTGTGCGGGTGCTGCAACTGTAATCAGTTTGCCCTTGAATGTTCGTTTTGTTAAATGAAGCAAGTGGAACCCCTTGAGCCTTGGCCAGCAGGGCATGTTTTCTATGTGTTAACTATTCCTCAGCTTTTCCCAGGCCTAGCAGAATCTGTCTTGTGTCATGGCACTCAAGCGTGTGCTTCGTGCAGTGCTGTTGTCACTACCCTCATCTTTCCTTGTTTATGCATCGGAGTTTGTCTGTGGTTCTTCCAGGCACAGTGGTTTTCTCAGAGCTCATGCCTGAGCGACTCAGTCTTTTTTACTCTTCACTGCTTCCCAGGAAAGGGAGAGTGTAACCTGTGGTGGTGTGGTCCAGTCTCTGCCTGCTCTGTGGCCAAGATGAACTGCAAACCAGCAGACAATTTTTGTTGTAACAGAAGTTCCAGATTTCACAGCACCTCTGCTTTCTTCCCCTTATTATTTTGCTCCTCTGACCTTTGTTTTACCTGTAAAATCCATTAATGATAGAGTTGGGGGTTGCTGGGTGTTTTTTGCTCTCTAGGTTGTTGACATGTATATTGAATGCTGTATGGCAAAGAATTTCCCCTGCAGAGGTGCTTAGTAGCTTACATAGTGTTCTCATCTGCAGTTACATATTCAGGTCTACTAACTACCATTTCTTTTCTCCACGTCTTCGGTGTGTGATGTGTTGGGTTTGTGTTTCTCTAAATTCCTACTGCCCGTATGCTTTATTCAGAATTCTGTTCACTGATGCCATTGCCTTTACCAAGTAAACTTGAAAGCTCACAAAAAGCTATCAGGATTTTGGAAAGGGTATGTTTTCCATTATCCTTGCTGTTCTGCAGTTTTCTATAATCTTGTAAGTATTTCCAATAATCTTCATGAAGGATTTTATTAATTAGAAAGGTTGATTTCAAGTAGGATGAGGAAGCTGAAAAACAGTTTTAAGATGTCTACTGCTTTATCTGGCCTAATGCAGAAAGGGAGCAGCAGGAACATTTCTTCATTGCTTTTGATAACCTAGGAAAGATTGGGTCCCTCAATAAAACTATTATCGGGCAGAAATCTTAGCAGGTAGATGCACATCCGCACAAGGCATCATTCATTTCCAGCGTGCTTGGGTGAAGGGTGCTTGAACACAAAGATGTGTGAACAGTTTTGAAAGAATTAGACAGATATATAGTCACACCAGGGAGTCTCATGTGATGTGTGTCCCACGTGGCATCTTTGGCTAAAGACATCCCTCAGCCCCTGACAGCTTGAATTGAGGGCAAGTGCTAGGGAAAGAGCCACTCTGTAGGTGCTCTGCTGACATTGGAGATAGGGTGCTGGGCTTCTGCCTCACTGGGCAGGTGTGGGAACATCATTCCCAAAATGTTACTGGGGCTGCATTTTCCAGAGGGTTGGCTGAAGTGAGCAGCTGAAACAAAGGGCATGACTTGTCTCTGGAGATGCTGAGCTGTGCCAGTGGGGACAGAGCCTGTGCATCCACATGGGCCTGGCTAGGTGTCCTGTGTGGGAGTCGCCTGGTGCCAGGCTCAGCTGAGTGCACCGGTAGCTGGCTGCCCACTTTCCTTCCTCCAGGTCAGCCTGTTTGCTTTTGGAAGAGAGAGGCCAGGGTAGGCTGGGTGTCTGGGTTAGTGTTCCTGTCACCCCTGCATGTGCTGTGCCCTCAGAAAACAACAACCTTTCCTGCTGGTTTTCAGGTGAGATGGTGTTACCAGGGGTGCAACAGCCCTTTTCCTTCCAAAGCCTAGCCCTGGCACGTGTGATGGTCCTGCATGCAGTGCCTGCAGTCCAGGTTGTGCTCTGGGTCATGCTACATCTGTCCAGTCTCTTGGAGCATGCAGTCTGTGTGGGCAGATGCTTGGAGACTCAACCTGAGACAAGTGGCAGTAAAAGTTGGTGCTCAGACACAACAGCTTTCAAGCTCCATTGGCTCACCGGGAACAGGAAGTGGTCTTGGAAGTTGATAAGGAACAGGTCAGCAGACCTAACCTTGGCGGTGTCTTGGCTGGAGCACTCAGACTTCCACATTTCCTTCCTTTTCATGAAGCTTATCTTTATTGAGCGTGCAAAGGTCAAACAGACAAGCGTGTGAGGAGCAGTTAGCTGTGCAGTCTGAAAGCAGGGAGAGGTTTATGAAGGGGTCCATCCATGCAACTTAAGACCGGTCCTGTCAATTAAAAACAAATGTGTAACAGTGTTTAGTCTGCCACTTACTGTGATCACAATCCTGTCATAGAACCGTGTAAGGGAAGATTTAGGTAGCTGGCCTTGTGCATTTCTCAGTCTCTTTGCTCTAACAAGATTAGCAGGATTGCTGGTTTTGGCCAGAACTCAAATTAACCTTTGGCAAAAAAAGATAGGCTGTTTCAGACTTGACCTACATGAAGTGCCTGGTAAATGCAGTATAGGAATGTTCTAGCAAATATGTATATTTTTTTAAATGGTAGCTTTTATGTGGTTTTGTGTTGCTCTATTTTGTTTTCTGAGCATCATTCTTTTTGCACAGAGGCTGCATCATCAACGTACTCAGTGCTCCTGTCTGACTTTCATCTTATTTACTCAAACCCTTAATTTCTGTGTGGATTACCTATAATTTATCAGTGTGTCCCACAAACTGTACCATGTGAGAAAAATATTTCTACATCTTTATGGACCATCAGGCTGTCAAAGCTCAAATGAACTGTGTTTGCAACTGTGCATCAAATCTTGCTGCGATTTTTTTTTTTTGCTGCAAGTAAACCATACTACTTGATCCAGACAGCAAACATCGTCCCATGGATGATCCTCTCTCTCAAAGATATAAGCTGAGGTCTGTGTATGTCTGGTGGTGAGGTGTTGTCACACTCGCCACTTGCAGTAGCTGAGAGACCCCACTGAGATGCGTGGCTCTGGGAGAGCGTCCTGCCTTGTTGCTGTCTTGAGAGTGTCCCAAGTACAGTTAGCACCCTCCACCTGTCAGAAGTGGCAGTTGTTGGCTTACTGTGATGTCACACAGGATGAGCCATTTAACCTGCACCAGGGAGACAGGTTTCATGGTGTGTTCCACTTGGCTAAGCAATGAGCCTGCTCCAGGCATGGCTCAAGCTTATTTTCACTCATGCTTGAGGCAGGGCAGCAGAGGACTGCATCACTAGGGTCCTTGGCTTTCCTTTTGTGGCACCTTGTGGCACTTTGAAGAGTTTCCTGCAAGCTCAGAGAAAGTGTTTGGACTTCTTGTGGGAACCAATTATATAAATAAAACACCAGAAGCTCTGAACCAGCAGGAAAGCTGCAGCCCTGCAGTGACGTGCTGCTGGATGTGTCCCAATGCAGGGTGTTGTTGAAGTCCCTCTACTGACACTACAGCCCTGGATTCCTCTCATTCAGTGTAAGCTAGATTTTCAGTTATTTCAGCTAAAGGCTTTACTTTTTCTGAGGCTCCTGGATTAACTGCTTAAAGATTTTAAGTGCTGAGAAAATTTGACCTTTCTTCTGGACATTTTCCTAAACATCTTCCTGCCTCTCCACCTGCAAACCTTTCACCAGATCATGGAGTCTTGGCTCACTGGTACATCTGAAGAAACAGGGTGAAAAGCAGGTTTTATTATTGCTTTGGGCTTCTCTTGTACTTCTTTTGTAGCGGGGAGATGACTAGATCACTCAGGTGCTCGAAATCCACTGGTCTCTTCCCACAGTTCTATCCCTCTGCTGTGCACCCAGAAAGACAGGTAAGTTGTGTCAGAATCCAATGGTAAAGAAGGCTAAAGCAGGTTAGCTTTCCACAGTTGCACAGGATCAGCACAAAACTAACTCTCACAGGTCTTTCACTAGGCATCTCAGGGCTGCGCAGCTTTGGGAAGGCTTGACAGTGTGGTTGCTAGCCCACTTGACAGGGCTGTCCCAGGAGGGAAGACGTGTCCTTAGCCAGCGCTAGACAGACAGAGGTTTGCTGCTGATGTTCTGAGCTCAGTTTTGAAGCTCTTACAGTATTCTGGCCAAACAACCTGTTCTGCTGGGATTGTGCAGTAGTTTGACTACCTGAGTGTATTGATTAACTCAGCTTTGTGATGTCCCATGCCTATATCATATAAGAATCTCCCTAACTTCCGTGTATGCTGGGGGAAATTCCTGCCCATGGAGCTTTCAGGGTATCCCCCAAAATGCAAACATACCATATTCCTCTATAGCTCTTTGAGACAGGATCTGAAGTCCTGTCACTGTTGGTAAGTCTGGTAAAATGGTCTCTAGGGATATTTAGGGCTGAGATTTCTGTACTCGAGCAGTTGCAGACATCCTGAGGTGAGGTATATGTATACTGTCTTTGAGACCATGGTGGGTACCTGGTAGCCAGATAGTGTACCTTTCAGTCTTGCATTGGTAAGAGATGACTAAGCAGATCCATTCTGCCCAGTCTGGCTATGTGCTCCCAACGGCTCACCAGTCTGTGCTCTGTGACAGATTGAGCGTTTAAAAATAAATTGCACTGGACCCTGTATTTCTAGTTTTCCATATGCCTGCAAAAAGGCTTGACCCTGCAAAATGCAGACATATAAGGAGTGGTTGGGAGCTGCTCATGGAGGCATTAATGCGGAAACAGTTCATACAGTATGGCCAAAGTCTGGACAGTCTCTGCTGCTTAGCCAGCATACAGTGACTTGTTAAGCTGGGGTGTTTTGATCACGTTTCTTCTTTGTATGAATTTATAAGGCCTGTTTATTAAGATAAATGGGCTATTGTTACAGCTGGAGTCCGGTGGGGTGAGTTGCATGTTTGGAATGTTTAAAAATAAAGTAGCTACAACCCTGCTTTCTAGGAAGGATGAAATGGAGAAGGAAGATGGAGTGACACCATATCTTTTTTTATTTGCTGTGAAGCTGTTGGTAGGTCAAAGGAAGAAGGCTTGGAAAGCTCAAGGTTGTAGGTGATCAACAGCAACATAGAGGATGGAAATAACTTCTTAGCAGTGTTGCATAATGCCTGGGTGAGCAGCTCCTTGAAGCTCTGCTAGAGGAGAAGAAAGAGAAAAAAATCCATTTAGGTACCTGAGGTATGGTTTTGCAGCTCTGGAAGAAACCTGTTCACTTAAAACACATACCTTCTAGACAGAGTGTTATTCACGTATCACAGCTGGCTTGGAGTAATGCAATTTCAGCCCTCATCCAGGTTAATGAAAATGAAATAATCACTGAACTGAAAAGGAAGTTTGCTTAGGTACGAGTAATTGTGACTGAACTTCATTCGCTACGTGAAAAGGGAATATATAGTCCCAACTAATAATATGTATGATGGGTGCTTTTAGGGGGCTTAACTTCCCCAAACTGAAGATAATTATAGGCCAAATAAAGTGGGAGGAAGAACTTAAGCATAAAAATGTGAATGATAATTGGGAGTTGTTCAAGAATCCTATGTTAGGTCCCTGAGAAACCACAATCCTGCATTTGCAAAGATGAATTCTTTAGTAAAAAAAAAGCTGTTTTGGTTAACAGAGGAGATGAAAGCAGCAATAAAAACCCCAAAATACAATGAAAGGAAAAATAGAGGAAGCGGCGTGGACAAGTAATCTGCAAGGAAATGCAGACAATTGATGAAAGAACTGAAGGGTACCAATGAATAGCCTTTGGGCAGTGGGTTTGGAACAATAAGACAGGATTCTTTAAATGTATCAGGGATTCATGAAATCCTAGCAGTGGTACAGGCTCCATACTGAACAGGGTTGCAAAATTGTTGCTTATGAAAAAGAAAGGCAGAAATAACTAGTAACTATTTCTTGGTGTTTGGAAAGGGGAACACTGGGTATTCATAGCTTGGTCAAAAGGGAATATTTTCTGCTCCAGTAAGAAATTACTTCCAGTAATTAGGAAAAATGTTAAATGTCAGTGTTTTTGAATGTACGAAACATTAACGATGGTTAACTTACAGTCCAGAATATTTAGAGACTAAGCCAAGGAACTCTTTGAATCATTAATATAGGCACTTGAAAAGCTTCAGGGGAGTGGAAAAAACTTACTGTATCAGCATTATTCTGGGACAATGAGTGGGTAGCTTGTCAAGCTCCCCAAACTTCAGTTTGCTCAAAGCATAAAAAGGCTGATAAACTCTGCAGCTGGTGAAGAGCTGAGAGAAGGCAGGATGATGCTAGCCAGTTTCCCTTGAATGGGAATCTGGCCTTGTCAAACAAACATGATTCCACTTCTTGATAAGAGTATGACTTTTTGGTGATAAAAATCATTGCGCTGATTAATTATACATAGATTTGAAGGCTTCTGATTTTGTTCCCGGGGATACTCTGATACAGGAGTACACGCTAGACAAAATCAAAGTGGCTTATTGTAAATACCTATGGGGAAGTGATCATTCTCATAAAATGGCTGCAGATGGAGAGTCATCCTCCACCAGGGAGGAGGAAAGCTAGAAGGTGCTTGTAAAGAAGTACTGAAAGTATCAGTGGCTTTGTAAGTGATGCAAGTACCAAATAAATGTTAGCACAAACATGGAGATCCTGCAGATGGATGGGACGTGAACAACGGATCAGCTGTGGGAGCGGAGCTGAGTCACCTGGAAAACTGGGCTGATCTTCTGCTGTTAAATGCAGGGCCGTACATCTTGGAGCAGAGCATGGAGGTCAAGCTAGCGAGGCTGGAGGAGGCCTTATCTGGAATACATTAAAGGTGCAAAAGGCTTGAAAGATAACTTGCTAACATGACTGCCAAGCCCAGTACTGCAGTTGAGAGGGAGATTTCCCTGCTCCTACCACTCACCTGAGGATGGCAGAAATGTGCTGAGGAGCCCAGTGCAGAAACACTGCGTAGTCCTGGTGTCAGCACTTCAGAGAATGTTGAAGAATTGGAGCAAGGTTAGAGAAGAGCTACACAGTTAATCTGGGACCTGAAGACCATGCTGCACAACAGGAGAGTGATGAAAATTATTCTACAAAGTTGTGTGTAGAGAAACTGAGTCATTTCATGAGCATGCTTGGGTATCTGTCTGAAGAAGAGGGACAATGCAGCAAAACCCCTAAGTCCAGTCGTCTGGCTGCTGAGGATACACACTATCAGAATCAATAGAATTGGTTTCTGAAAGTAGCCAGCTGAACAAATTTCCTTCATTCCTGGTGGAATTGCTGTTGTTCAAGCTTTAAATCACAACCAAATTGTTCTCTGAAATGGAAAAGATTTCTAGGTAGTGTTCAAGAGCTGCTGATTCACGCATAGGATCAATGTACATTTTGTTTTGTCTTATAAAATACCACTTTGGGGCATGTAGACATCTGTAATTAAGGCTAGACAAGCAGTTTCAAGCAGCTTCCAGTTATTTTTTTTTTAAGATCTTTCCTGTAGATTGAAGCTTCATAAGTTTGTTGTCAGTGCCAGCGTGACTTTCTTAATGCTGATCTGAAACCAGACCTTTTTTTTTTTTTTTTTTTCTGACAGTGAGACATAGGACAAGAAATTATTCTAAAACAGAGTTACTGAGGTACTGTGACTTTTTTAGCATGGAGGCAGGCAGGAGTGGGAGGCAGCTGCAGGTCAAAGCTGTGTGCTTTCTGCTGCACATCCACTGCAAATGGGCTTGAGCTTTCAGGAGCAGTAGTACACCACCACCAAGCAGAGGGGTCTGTTGTGTGCTTGTGGTACTGAAGGCCTTTGCTAGCCAGTTCCAAATGCCCTCAGGCATCAGACAGATGTGTGTGAGTGAGAGGGACCAAATACTTGTAGGGCTGCATTCAGTGCTGCAGTACCTGCAGAGGAAGATCCCTAAGGAACAGGCGCCAGTTCTTCTGGGCTCTGTTTACCTGCTTAACAAGGAATGACGTGTGACCATAAAGACATAATGCTGCCTGTAAGCCACATTCCTGCTCAGGCTAGTCACGGGTGAGTGGTTAGAGTTCAATGCCCCCTTCATCTCACTAAGCTCCCACATTAAACTTGTGGCTTACGAGACTGTAAAGGGCCTGTCCCTGCCTGGTGCAGGACATGGATGCTGCAGAGATGCATGGCATGTGGGCTCTGAGTGCCCTGCCCTGCAATTGTTCGGTATCGCACTGCTCCCTTTATGTTCACGAAAGCCCTTGCCATACCTTGTGCTGTCAAGTAGAGGGCTGGGATTTTGGCAAGTGACAACAGCCCTTGGTGCCATTGGCTTGCCCTTGATTTGTGGCACTAAGCACAGGGAGCATCAGCCAGATGAAAAGTCATTTAAAAAGTACTTGTGTTGCCAGGTCCCTTTAGTTGGAATGCAAGACACTTTCCTGGGCACTTCTGTGAAGATGGCTTGAGCTGGTCCCCAGAGCAGTGCTTTTTGGTAGTTACTGGGACAGCAACAGTGGTGGGGAGCCTGTGATGCATGCAGGTGGGAAACTGAGGCATCAGTGATGCTGCTAAGTAGCAGAAGTTGCTCCTCTTGCTCATACTGTCTGGGAAACCTACAGCATGTCTGTACAGTAGCATTGTAATGGATCCTCAGGGTATAATCCTGTTTCCTTTGCCTAAAATTTGGTTGCTGTTTTAGGCTAGTCCACTTTGACATTAAGAGCTAAAATTTCCAGGCTGGATTCTTCAGACTGTACTGAATTCTGGCCAGCTGGCCAAAGCAAGAGTTGGAGGTCATTACTGCTGGTGCAAAACTGTTTCCAAAATGTCATCGTGGTGCCGCTGTTACAGATAGCATCGTGGATAGATGGGGATGTCTTTTCTGTCCTTCCCATGTTCAGTGAGGACTGGGAACCTGGCCAAATGCATTAATTGCCTTGCTTAGGCAGTTTTCAGGCTGGTAGTGTTTCAAGGCCATTACAGTGTTTTGAAGACCTGTCTTGTATGTATCCGTCCATTCCTTGTTGTGGTGGATTAGGGAAGCTGGGTCACCTGCATAGCAACCCATTGTCTGTGACTGCTGGAGTGTAATGTTTTTGTAACTTCCAGAAGTCGTGGGGTCACTGGGGAAAGTCCTTGAAAGAAGGCACTGTCCTCTTTTTCCAGTGCCATCGTGTGTGATTGTGCATATGCAATAGCTAAGCAGACATCCAAAATTTAGAGGAATTACATCCTTTGGCAGCTCAGGAACCTTAAGTGAATCAAAGGCTGTGTGACACTGAGACAGGAGAAACAGGTATTTCCAGATACTGTTGCTTTTAAGAGATGTGTGCTGGTCCATAATTGATGTTTCTATATATCCTTCTGCCAGCTATGTCTCTCTGGAAGGAGCCACCCTGCAGGCTTCTTGCTGAGCTCCATGCTGGTGGCTTTTGTTTGGAAGGGAGTGTGCAGGACAGTATGCTGGCATAAAGCAGGTTCCCAGGCCATGTGGTGAAGTGATGGTAGTGGCTCGATGGTATCTGCCTAGCCTCCACCGTTGTGATCCCATGTGCCACATGCTTTTCTGTTCTTGCTCTTAAAATAGAGGATGGAGATCTCTTGAGAGATTGTCCATGTCTAGAGATCAAGCAGTTGTAGAGCTGCTGCATGATGCTAGACCTCCCTAAATAAGGTGTCTCACCATGTGATGTAGAACCAGAGTGGTGGATCTGGAATGTGTCCCCCAAGCCAGAATAGGCTTGGCTTAGGAAAGACTGTGAAAAGGAATCCTGCAGCTCTCAGGCTGTTAGAGAGTCCTGTGTAGCCAAACAGAAGGTGAGCTGCTTCAGATCAAATCTAAATTTTGCAGGAAAGCTCTGCCCTAGCTTGTAGTGCCATTTTCCTTGTTCTCCTAGCTTTGGTGAAGCTCAGAGCCTGGCAAAGAGCTACTTCTGCATGCAGATCAAGTTGGTCAATGGTGGAGCAGGTAGACTGTGGAAACTGGAAAGGTAACAATAGCCTTGTCTTAAGGATATTTGTGAAAAGTCAGCTGCTGTTTCTTGGTGCAAAGCTCGTGAAAGTCAGGAAAGGATCTCCTGCAGACATCAGTGGATTTCTGCTTCAGTCCTTTTAGAAGAAATGGGAAAAGTCCTAGGAATAAATTCTGATGTTAGATCTCTTTATACAAACATGGGACCTTTATGGGTCTTTATGGAGAGTATGTCTCTGGAAAACACATGGTATATGCTGAATTTACAGCTGCTCCTCTGGGTCAGGGGTGCTGCTGACCTTCATTTTTTAATCCCTCCTTGCACACTGCTTTCCTAAGATGTGTCCCAGCCAAGGAAAGCAGCAATTCCCTGTATCAAGAATGTTATACACGTTTTTGTGGTGTAACATTGCAGGGTGCTAGTTCTGCAGTCACATGCCTTAGTCACACTGGTTTACATCCTGAAAACTGCCTACTCATTAAAATGCTCAGTGGCTGCAAATCAACATTGATTTTACTAGAAATAGACAAGGTTTTTACACTCATCGCTCTCTTTTTAGTCTTTATATGGGTACCTGTGCACTCAGTGCTTGAATTTTCAATGGAGACCAATGTGTTACATGGGCTAGAACCAGCACAAATGATCTCAGCTCATTAGGAAACTGTTGCAAGTGACCCTCCTGTCTTCCTGCTGTTTCAGGTCAATCAGCTTTTCCTTGCTGTCCCTAAAACGTCACTCCTCCAGTTCATGTGGTAAAGAGCCTTACACATAGCGTTACGAAAAACATTCTTTGCTCAGTTGTGCTTTCCCTTGGCTTCTGTTTTTTTATTCTTCTCACCACCTCTTGACATAAATGCAGCTGAGGTCAGACTGCTGGTGATGCAGAAGCTAAACAAAATGTTACTTGGCACTCACGTGGTTGCAGGCACAGCAACAGCCCCCAAGGTGTATGTGCAGCAGGAGAAGGGGAGAAGTCAAGGGGACCGGGACTTGAGTTAGTCTGTTTCTGCCTTGGGCTGTCATTCTGCACTTCGTCCCACATCCAGGGCTTGGTTTTCTAGAAACTCTTTAGTCAGATCTGGCTTGCTTGACACCCTGGTACTGTGGCACTATGTACTATAGTGCTGCTGTCACTTTCCCCGCTGCCTCTGAACAACACAGGCATTGGGAAATACACTCCTGTTCCACTTCAGTGTGAACTGACTTTTTTTTTAACTTTTTTCCCCCCCTCTGGATACTGACCTTATGCCCTTTTTCGGAGTAAGAGTAAAGGGGCAGAGCTAGAACTGAGCTTTAACTACATTTCTGCCTGGCTCCTTTTTCCAGTTTAATATCAACATTTGGCCAGAATTTTGTTTTTTCCTTTTATTTCTTTTTTCATGGAATACAGAGACACTTTTATTCCCAAGACAGTCAGACAGGTCTAGCATGAACCAGTGGAGTGCCTGAGGACTGACTCTAAGCAAGCAAACACTTTGGACTCCACCAGGGTTCGTGTTTAAAAACAAAGGCAACTGTTAAGCAAACTTTCCTGGACTGGTGGGTGACAGGCATCAGCTCTGCAAGAGCATCACTGCTTGCCCCAAGACACTTCAGCTCCTTGCTGAAGTGCTGCAGGCCTCCTGGGAGTCAGTGTCTGCTGGAAGTTTTCTTCCTCAGCATTGGGTGCAAGCACGTGTGACATTCTGGAAGATGAGTGCAGAGCTGGGGGCAGCAGGTCTTCCGGCTGTGCTCCTGCCCTTAGTGTGTGCACACCAGGTGGTGGCCCTACCTGCCAGGAGGTGAGTGAGAAGGAAGCCCAGATTCCTGGCAGTCAAACTGCCTGTCTCCCACGACCTTGTTACGCCCAACACAGAAAGTGCCCTCTGGGCAGGATTGTATTTCTGGCTGGATTCATACATCTGCACAGTCTGCAGGTTGCACAGCCAGAGCTGCAGGGAGACATCAGGAGGATGCTGAGAGGGGATGCGATAAGGCTTAGGTTTCCAGTCACTTACAGCCTCTTGTGAGGTAAAAAGAAATGGTCTTTCCTCCAGCTGGGAAACAAAGGATGGGGTGAGAGCAGGTGAAATGGGTTTACCAGGGCACGTGGTGTACATAGACCATGCCATCCCACAGAGGGTTAAATAGCTTCCCAGGGACTGCAGTGGTGTTTGCTGCGCAGACACCTATCAATTTCTACCTGGCAGAGGGAGTAAAACATGCAACTTGTTGGAAGGCTGGGAACAAGGCAGTTGCTCTGATGGGTGCTGCTGCATTTCCTCTGCATTTCCTTCCCAGCTGAGTTTCCTGGTCTCTGTGCTTACCTACCTTCCTCAGGGACTTCCACAATGAGCCAGAGGTTGTCCACATTGCCTTTTTGTCCCAGGGGACAATGCAGTCCTTCTGTCCGGAGCCTGTCTGTAGGCTTTTAATAAAGAGTATTTCCCTTCCTTCCTTTCTTCTTGTGTCACCCGTGCCAGGCAGAGGTGCAGCACTGCTGAATTAGGAGGAACATCTGCTTTGAAGCTGGGATCGCACACCTGATTGAGCAAGATCCTCTTCAGCCCCAGCATCTCTGCCTGCAAATGCCTGTCTCTAGGCTTCCAGAGCATGTATGTGCACTTCAGCACTGCTGGTCTGCTTGAACTCCTGTTTTTTTTCTGTTCCCACTGCTTTTTAATCCACCCTGGCTCCCCGAGAAACTAGTCAATGTATCATCCAGGGTCTAGCCACAGGTCGTGTAATGGAAACCTGGAGACCCACCAATGTATGAATCTTCACCTTACATATTGTAAGTATTATGTGGGGATTTCAAACATCCTGTAGATAACTTACTGTTTCTAATTGCATTTGCCCTGGCCAAGGTATTTTTTTCCATCCACTTCAGTCCCTAGGGAAGAGTAATTGCAGATTAGTTAGCTGATAACGAGAACTTTATCTTGGCCACATAAGAGTCCAGCAGAGGATTTTATTGATGGACTTTCATAGCTTAGACTTAATGCTGTTGGGAAAGCATCTTTCTGGAAGCTGTGATGCATTTACTTTTGATGAGGGCAGAAACTGTACTTACTCAGACTGATTTGAGTAGAAGCAGTTGTCCCTTATCTTTGCTATGATTTTTGAAAAGAGTGGGAGAGGAAAATTAAGGTACTGTCTTGTTGCTAAGAATCATAGGAATTTAAATGGGGTAAAGTCTCTAGGGCCCAGATAATGGTGCCTGAAGACAATCCGTTTCTCAGCCTTAGCTCCTACCAGGAAGGTGGTTTTCTTTTCAGTCACGTGCCATCTTATTTGTTGAGGAGGGGCAGAACTATGGTAGGAAATGGCTTTGTCCCAGCATGAGTCAAACAGCAAAGGGATTGCTGGATTTGGCTTCAAAACTGCACAGCATGAGCAGCCATAGGAAGAGGGGTTGTGAAATAGTTGGTCCAGGATTGGAGATGGCTGAAATCAAATTTCTCAAGGACAGAGACTACTTAAGCCTCAGAGATATTAGAGAGTCATAAGTGAGAGAGTGTGCAAGGAATATAGCACAAGAGACCGGCTTCTGGTTTTGGCATCGCTGCTTTCCCCTCTACCTCCCCAGGCTATGCCAGGTTGGCAGTCGCTCAGCATGTCCTGTAAAGGTCTGGTTGCTCTTAAGAGTTTGCACTTTGCACATATCTGCTCATGCTGGTTTTATCTGATTTTCAAACAACGTGTAACCTTGCAGAGTTTGGCTCCAAAGCTTTTCAAGGTGCCTGGTCTTGGCTTACACCAGGCTCTACCACTGAAATGTCGTAGAGGTGAGTCACTTGTGCTGCACATCATTGGGCAAATGGAGCGGCAACTGGAGAAAGCAATGCTCAACTGCAGAGTTAAAGACACAGGGTACAGTTTATGAGATAGGTGCTTGATGTTTTCACTCTTTATATATCCTTTAAAGTTTCAGATGTCAAGGTCTTTTGAGAGCCTCTGTGGAGAGCATCACAACTGGTCCTACTGAGACAGTGAGGACACCACGTGGCTTTGCTAGCCAATACTCCTTGTGCTAATTTGTAGCTAGGCTAGGCTTTGTAGGTTCAGTGCATCAAGAGAGGGGTGTGTTTAGAAGAAGCAGTCCGGTTGTGGCATTGAGAGACAGAAGCAGCCATAGGGGAAGCCTGTTATGGTATTTATTGGAGTGCAAGATTATAATGCTGTACAGCAAGCTGGCTGGAGAGGATTGCCTAACATTACATCAATAATTATTAGTGGTGTAGCCTATGGCAGCAGAGAGTCCTCTTACTTTGTAGTTGGTGAAAGTCTTTCTCACCTTCTCATTCTCTTGTTTTGTGCTGAAACAACTCATCTGGCTGTACCTGATTTGCAGCCTGCTGTTCTGTGGACTGTGCTGAATTTAATGTACAGTTCTGTGCTCCGTCTAATCAGATGTGGCAAGGAATGCTCCTGTTCTGCTTTGCAGATCCGTTCACCTCCTCTGGGCTAGGAGTGTTTACAACTGCAAATTGTGCAATAAGGCAAATTTTATTCACTTAGGTTCTTTCCAGTGAGCAGTGAAATGGGAAATTCCTGGACAGAGAGTGAACATAGCAGTTCCCACTGTCCCAGCTCAGCCTGACTCTTTAACAACAGCTTTACATTTGCTGCTTAGCTATAAAAAATAGGAGTCATGGTTCCAGCTAGATTTCACCCACAGGGTACTTAAGGAATGAGCGTAAGAAATATGCCATGCATAAATTTACTTCCCCCTGTGTGATCTTTCAGTTTGTGGTTATCAGAGGCATGGGGACTTCCTGAGCTACAGATACATTATGGCTGAGGGATGATGAAGACATTACAGCTGCTCTGCTGAACTTGGCTAGCACAGAGATGCTGTCCAGGCAGGCACAGACATGAAGGAATTGTTTTGTTTCACTACCTTGTAATAAGATTTAGAGAAAGTTAGCCTACATTAGCCAGGCAGGACTAGATAACTTTTCCAGAGCCACATATCAAAAGCATTATGGGTTCGGAGATACAATACGTACTGGATTTGTTTAGCTGGAGAAGAATTCCTGAGAGGAGGTCGTGGGCAGAAGACAGTATGTGGGTGCAGCAGGTAACTGTGGGATGCAGCATACCATTGTGTTGCAAGGTAGTCTAACAGTTATGGCCTTGAAGACCTTGCTGGTTTGTCATTTCCAAGTCTAGGGATTTCATTACTCAGAAAACCTTTCAACCATCCAGGCCTGTTGGTGCTGTTGTAAAGAATGATACTTCAGTGGCTTACAAACCAGAGAAAGGTCCGTTGGTGACAGAGACAGCATTGTGGAAAGTGCATTCAGGAAAATGCAGTTGGGAGCAAGGAGGGAAGAAGGGCTGCGAGGAAGAGCCATACATGCTATTATCAGTGATGTACTGTTAAAATAGATCATTGTATCTTCTACTGTAGAACAAGGTGTGTGAAAGACTGAATGCTTCATCTGTTGTCTCCATTGGTATTTGTAATTTGAAGTGGAAAACCTCACTAGAAATGAGAAACCAGCCCAGGAAAAGGGGCTAGTTTGGGACTCTGTCTACAAGAAAAGAATTGCCCTTCAACCATCTTCCTTATAGTGGGTTTTTTTGTTTTGTTGTTTTTTGTTGTTTGGGGTTGTGGTTTTTTTTGTGGCTGCTGATCTGGACCTGTGGGTAAACAGTGTGACCTGTTCAAACAGGTCAAAGCATGTGCATCATATCAGCTGAATTGAGTAAGTGTTGGCCTCTTCTTAAATGTCTTTCAGGCTTAGTATCCTGTAACGTTGCTCTTTTCTAGATTTTACTTTGTCTGCTGCAGGCAAGCAGTGTAGCAGTTCACTGGGGAGCTGGGACGCAACGTGGTGGCACAAAACCAGCAAGCAGGCTTTGAACTCCCAGCAGCAGGTGAGCTGGTAGCACAGCTAGTGCATCCATCTGAGGCCTGGCTAGCATCTTGTCCTGGTTTAGGTGGGAGGGAAAGCTGAACAAGGTGCAGTCCTATAAAGGAGTGGATTGGAGTTTAACAAATGCTATAGGATAATTACCTCACTGTAATAGGTTCAGAGGAACAGCATGCTGATATATCCACCTTAATTGTTCACATATAATCTAGACTGGCCTGGGCCCTGTGGTGTAGTGTAGCATGTTTTGCTAATACCCTACCTGTGCAAAATTTGTCTTCCCTTGAAAAGAGAAGAGCACAGGACACCTCTGCTGTTGTAGGACTGGGGTATGTGAAGTGAGAGAGGATGCTACAAAAACATAGTCTATGTGTGAGGACACCCAGCTGCATGGTCTCTTCTCCCTTACCTCTCTGTATTTGTCTCCTCAGAGTGATTAGTTCTGACACATACCAGAGAGATCTCACCAGATAAAAGCTGACGTAGGCTGTGCCCAGGGTTCATGTACAAGAACACCAAGCAGAGCTTGCAAGACAAGTTCCAGAGTTGAGGCAGGCTTTGGTAACCAGGAGAAAGAGATAGAGAGCCTTACTTGCAAGTGGTGGCTGGAGGAAAGTTTCTGCAAATGGGTCCTGTGGGCTAGAGGGGAAGCAAATGCTGTTGTGCTTCTGTGAACTTCCATGTGTCTTGTTCAGGATGACAACACAGCGTAGTGCCTGCCACGTCTCACCTATGCCTGTTTTCTGGGCCAGCTCTGTGGCAGCACTGTAGTCCCTCATTGGCAGTTCTATAGAGGGCTTTGACTAGGTTTGGTCTGAGGATTTAAGGTAGACTCTTTTCTACCAAAAGTTTTGTCAAAAGCACAGGGAGTCTTCAGTTTGGAGGAAGAAAAAAACAAAACCAAAACCCCAAACCCGTCAAATGTAGTCTTGATGGTGGTTTGGAAAAGAAAATTTCTAAGACTGTTATTTGGGTTTTGTTTTTTGTTTGGGTTTTTTTTTTTTTTTTTTTTTCCCCAGGAACATTCCTTCCCTTTGAAGGATGCTGTGGCATGGTATGTGATGAAAAAAGAGCCTGGTGTCTCCAGGCTGAAACCTTATAATTGGAAGACCTCACTTCAATTCCCAACCCTGCTTCTGTCTTCCTGCCCCTTCTTTGCCTTCTGTTACTTGTACAACATCAGGTTTAACAGTGCTGTGCATGGCTGTTGTGAATATGTTGCAATCAATACACTGTTTTGCTATTGCTACAACAGGATCACAACAGCCCACAGGAACAGAGTGGGTAGCATGCTGCTTCTGCTGTTGGTTTTCCAAAATGGATATAGCCTGTCCACATGCTTTAGTCATACTCTAGGTTCAGTTTTTTAAGGACTCCTGAGGAGCTGATCCTTTCCTAGCTTGAGAATCTAGTTTCCTGAGTAGCAGCAAGCCATTTCAGTAGCCTTTTAGAGAGCTGGAAGTGTGGTTTTTAGTGCAAAGGAAGCTGAGGAGATGTGTAAGGTAGCCTGACTGCTTTGAGTGAAAGTGGATTTAGCTCCCCATAAGTCTAGATTTTTCACATGCAGTGAAACTATGTTAATAAAGTAGATTTCAAATGTTTTCTTTCAGGAGCTAAGAATGTCTTTTTGGAATGGTGAAAGGTAGAAAACATGCATTAGGATTACAATGGGTAATTGTAATTACAGTTCATTCGTGGATGGATACAAAATCTGTTCTGTAAGCAACAAACAAATAATTGCCTAGCAGAAAAGGAAGTACCAGAATAGAGTTGTTTTTCTTCCTTTCTCCACTATTCCCTTAATGTGTCTGTTAACCTCAGGTGATGCTGTTCTTGTTTTGATTGTTTCTATTTCAAAAAATGTTTTTCTGTTAAATGATTTGGTGAAGGTGGATTTTGTTAATTTATCTTAGTTTAATTTTAGCCCAGATTTTATTAGGATTGACAGTGGCCTAGCATTGCAGTGTCCCAGCTGTAGGGTGTATTTATTGTGTTTTGCCTCTTAATACATCTCTGTTCCTCTACAGGAATTAGATTGACATGTTTGAGAAGATTATCTTCTAAAACATAATTAGAGCATAGTGCTGCACCAGTGACTCTCTCTCTACATGCTTCTAGGGGAGGAAGGTAGGTGAAGTCTCAAGATTTCTCTGTTTTCAGGGCTCTGATCAGCATAAATTGAACTATTTTGGAGACTGGAACAGTATTTCACACTCTGTTGTCAATGGGCATGTTGAAAAATAGCAGGAGGGTAAATCCCTTATAGTAGGGAGGTTCTGGCAGATTGTGCTATGTGGTCAACCTAATGTTACTATGTCTCCCATGGTTAAATGAGTGACACTGTGTTGTGGTAACTTTTAGTTCAAGCCTATGGCTTATGTTGGTGAGTTTGTGCTTAGTGCAGGGAGTGATGCCCAGTGACTGCTGGTGCTGTAGAAGATGCAGAGCTGAAGAGAGGAGCATGAGACAATGTGTGCTGAACACAGTTGGCAAATCAGTGCAGAAGTCACCTAAGAAGTAACTTGAAAGTGCTTCTGAAATCCCTGTATGTTTTTCTGTAGATTTCTTGCAGAGTGAAGGCAGAACACACTGCTCCTGGATGTGATGTTTGCCAGATAAGAAAATATTTATTTGCTGAAGCAGATTTTGGAAAGTGCTAAGTGGATTAGAAGAACAAGTCCTGTTAGTCTCAGTGGGTTGGGAGCTCCTATGTCCTCTTTCTGCATCTGAAAATCTTTGCTCATTAGGGCTGTCTGAGATAGACCAAAATCTGTATAGTTTTGGATTGTTGAAGGAGTTCTTTAAAGCACCCTTGTTCTTTTTAGTGACACAGTTTGTAAGAGGATGTTGGGTCTGAATCTTGTCACAGTTACTTTGTGTTGTGACAGTCCCATCATCAGTGTTACTGCAGAAGGAGCTGTGAACAAGTGATTTTTCCAGCTGTTAAGAAAGTGCATGTATCTGCTCAGATTTCTGGCGTTGAGAAGACTCTTTGCTTCTTAGTGGTTTGGCTTTGCTGTCAGCTGTGTTGCTTTGTAACAAAGATGCAAAGAAGTGTCAGCATGCTTTTTGGCCTAAAGCAGAGGTGAACGTTGCTTTCCAAGTAAAGTGCTTTGCTGAGTATCTTTTCCATGGATTATGCTTATAGCAGAGACAGCAGGATAGGCAAAGACAGGTGCGAACAAACATCTAGTGAACCTGGGTGGTGGGTTTTTTTGGCTTTTTAAAAATGTGTGCTTGGTGTAACTCAGATCAAGGGAAATTTGAACCTTTTACAGACACAGTTCACACTCTGTAAATAAATATTTTTATTTATAAAATGAATGAAACAGGGGGGAGCCTGAATTGGAGAAGAAAAGCCATGCCCTTGAGTTCTGCAGCTTAAACAGTCCTTCAGCACAGTCCTGGTAGCTGATGCTTATTCTCTGTCCTCACTGGACTGATCATGGCCCCAGGTCAAGGAATCATATTTTCTCAGCTATGGCTGTTAATGTTAATGTTACAAGTAAAAGTGGGTGGGAAAGGGTTTCTTTTTCCATTAGAATTGTCCAGGCTACAAAAAGTTCCCTCTGTTTTTAATTATAATGTGTGGCTGTAATCTCAAATTTACAAGAACTGGAGACATAAAAGGACTTTAACTTAGCTGAAAATCTTTTTGGTAGCTCCAAAATGACGTATTTCTAAATTGTTATCTCATTACATTTGTTTGTAAAAGTTAAATTTTGTTTTAGAGGTTCTAACTCCAATGATTTCAGTTGAGGTGAAAGAGGCACAGGATTTTTGAAATGCAGTCTCATTATATAGAGAAACTTAATCATAGGTTGACTTTGGAGAACCAGTTTTGAAAAACCTTACTATGACTTCTGGAAAGCTGGCTGGATATGCCTTGTACTGACTTCCTGGGCTTGTTCTGCAACTCTAATAGCTTTGATTTCCTTCTTCAACTCCAAGAGCACCTGCGCGCTTGCTATCTTGGCAGTCACTAAAAGATCCAGCTGTTGTATGCAAATTTCTTCTGGGCTTTCAAGTCACTGGCATGTAAGGCATCAGGGAAAGATTAGAAGTGTCTACCTGTGAATTGCTCTGACTGATGAAGGCAATATGAAGTTTATAATCTACACTGAAAGACTTCTGTTTATATTTGGATGTTGCAAGCAATTTTGTGGAGAATTAAGAGGTCTGTGTAAATGCTGTGTCACAGAATCCTTTTTTGTCTGCTTTTGTCTCCCACAAGTATGTGAACTTTTATAATTCATGGGGAGGTAAGAGCAGCTGGTACCATTCCAGTCAAGGGAAACATGCACATGTGGTAATACTAGGCATACTGCAACACCTATCTGCTACCAAGATTTAAACTTGGCTTTTGCTTCTGCTCTGCAGCTTCTTCTGCCAGTCCTCTCCTGCAGGAGCTTTTCCTCCTGCAGCCTGCTGATTGCTGCTGACAGTACCAAGCTTCTCATATGTGGGAGCTGGCTTTGTGGCAGCGTGGCAAAATATGGGCAAACTGCTAGTTATCGTTATTCCTTCTGCTGTTCAACATGCTGCGTGGCAACACTGGCATCCAGGTGGTTGTGTGGTGCTGCCTCCAAGTAAAAACCTTGAGCAGCCAGTGCTAGGGATGCAGCTTTAGGTGCTGCTGATGCTGCTGCAGTTGTGGCTTTTTGTGTGTATGCATGTAAGTGTAAGCTTGCTATTGTGGGCGAAGTCTTGCAGCTGCTGCTGTCTCATCAGCCTTAGGACTAGTCATCAATGCTGGGTGCATTGCCTACCATGCCTGAGTCTCAGAAGGAAGGTGAATGCACTGGATCCATCTCTCTTGGAGCTGTCCTGTGCTGGGGAGCAGCCTTAGCTGCTCCATCACACTGCTCTGAAATGGCATTCAGACTTCCCTCGGTGAATGTGTTGGTGTTCCTGGAGCATGCGAGCATACTAAGGTGAAGCAGCAGTACGATGGGAGGTCAGATGTGTGAAGAAGATCTGAGAAAGACATAGGGTTGAGGGGCAGGGTTTAGCAGAAACTGATTTATCAGGAAGGACTGGAGTGCTGGGAAATCATGACTTTTCTTGTGAAAGTTGTTTTTGGTTGTTTTTTTTTCCTCTGCCATAAAGACTTGTGGATGGGACCCATGTATGCCATCCAGTCCCTTGGCTGCAGTCACACTTTCGGCAACATTTTCTGGTTGCAGAAATACATTGTGAAGCTGCCTGTGCTGTACAAACAAACTGAGTGGCCTGTGAGCTCTGTGGATATGCATGAATGATTTCTGTTCAGTAACTAAATTAACAGCTAATTTAATGACACTTGGTATGTTAGGTTGGTTTATAAAATAAACTGATTTATTTAATTAATTTAATAAAATAGAAATTGAAGGACCAAGTAAGCGCCTGCAAGTTGGCAGTTATTAAAATTCCTGACTGAGCTGGTTTGCAGACCACTTCTGTGGGTACTGAGCTCATATGTGGGTGATTTTATTGTCATCAGGTGCCATGATCCAGAGAAAGTTCTAACCACCACTATGTAGACAGTCTCCATGATGAAATTATTCTGTCATGTAACAAACAGAAACATTTCAGATTTTGTGGGTTTACCAAGTTTAATGAATTTACCAGGTAAGTATCTTATTATTTTGGACACTGACCTTCTGCATACATTTATTTTCCTTATACTAGATGCCTCTTTAATTATTGTGCGTACAATATTCTGTTCTTTAGCCAATTTCAGTTTTGTATTACAGTAGCATCTGGAACTTTTTAAATAGGGACACACAAATATACAAAAAAGACTTGAGATTGGAGCAACCTGTCAGTCAATACATCTCTTGGCTTCATTTTAGTGCTGTTTTCCAGTGCTAGAAAGTTCCAGTATTCTGGTGTCACTTGAAACAAGAAGGTTCTGGGCAAAGTAGCTAGGCCTAGAAGATAGGGAACATTGCAGAGATAACTGGGAAAACAAGACTACAAACATCTTAAGATAAAATCCTCAAGTGTTATGTCAGTTCAAAATGGAGATGGACTTGAACAATTCAGTTGATACTACTACAGTAGGAAATGCCACTTTGAGGCACCTTGCTTGGTTTTGTCTGCGTTTTATAATACAGTTTATAAAAGCAGAGCTTGCTTCCTTTTTGTCTTTGATTTGCTGGACACAGTTAGTAACTTAGTATTTTACTTAGTTTACTGTCCAAAATGAGCCATTTTTTGAGCATCCATTCCTTAACAATATAGCCCGAGGAGGATGGTAAGTAAATGATGGTTTAGGTGTCAGAGGCTGCAAAACTATCACACGTGCCTTGCAACGCAAAAACATACAGTGGGAAACATTAGCAGGCCACTTCAAAGCATCCCCTATGCGCTGGACCCTAAAGACAGGAGACAGCCAGGAGTTCTAAACTCACGGCTTTCAGGGAAACTGTCTGAGTGGTTCACAGTGAGTTACAACGTGTGGTGGGAGCTCGGTGGCAGGAGGACCAGGTGTGCTCTGCACCCAGGCTCTGCTGAGCACACTCAGCCTTTCCTAACAGCAGTGTGTCTCTCTGTCTCCAGTTAATGTTTTCTTACCTGAAGAAGCAGTTACTTGTAGCATGTGAGCATTTGGCTATGACAGCTAAAGAGACTTGCTGAAGGTCTAGAAACCTAATAAATCTTCTTGTCCAGGCCAGAGAAGTACAACAAAATTGTGCCTGGGAAATAAGGCCAATGATGTCTTAGATCCTGTGGTGGAGACTGTACAGTGACCCTGGAGAATCCATCCCTACTTCATTCCTTCCCATCTTAGCTTCCCTCTGTACCTAAAACACTTGCTGTTGCAAGCTGAACTGGTGTCTTCTTGTTGTCCCCAAGCTGTGGACCACAACTTGATGGCTTTTTCCTTTGTTAATCACCTTTTGTAGGCAGGGTGAACTGTAGTGATGCCTGTCTCCTTCCTTGGGCTTCCTTTTCCTGAACTGATTAAGCCAGCTTCTTCGTCCTTTCCTGTAGCTTATGTTTCCAAACCTTTGAACAGTCTTCCTTTTCCCTTCTGGACTCTGAATTTGTTTCTGTCTCAGCAGCATTCAAAACTGGATGCAAGAGTCTGGCAGAGGCCTCGACAGGGATGGATAAGACAGGATAACTACTTCCCAATGTTTGCATGTTACACTCTTGGAAAATGTCTTTTGCAAAAGCATCATGTTGTTGACTCAAATGTTTTTGTGCCCTGCCACCCACAGATCCTGTGTGAATCCTCACATTTACTTGTGTATTGATTTTTGTTTTTTCCTCCCATATTTCTATTTGATCCATCTGAGATTATTTATTAATTTTGCCACGGTTGCTGTGAAATATTGCTGTGGCTCCAAAGAAGTTCTGAGGACCATTTTGACCTTGAAATTAAAAACAGCAACAAAAAACAGAAGATGGATTTGTCATAGTAAATCTCCCTGTACTAAGATAGAGAGCCAGGAGTCACAATCAATTTTGTTACTTTGAGCTCCTTAGCCTGTTACAGAAAGACTCATTTAGTTTGCAGTGAAAGCCCCTGTCCTGAGCAGACCTCATGAATTAGCTTGCTTGAGCATATTTGCCTGTTTGTAGGTATGAAAAATCCTTTGATTTCAGTACCCTTTCAGTTTGGAAGCTCAAAAGATGTGACAGACTTGAGACCAAATTTTGTCAGAAATGTTACAAATGAATTGTAATTATGCATTCATTCCATTAATGTAGTAAATCCCATAAGCTTTTGCTGGATAGGAAATACGTATTAAATAGTGTTAGAAAGTATCAAGAATAAAATGGAATGTGGAATGAGTAAGTTTCATTATTATAAATCTTATAAGATTTAGTATACTTAGCTGTACTAGTTTGTGCAGTGGTCCTGGACGAGTTATTGGATCACAGCATCTGACTTTTTGCAGTGCTGCACACAGGTCACAAGCCATGTGTGACTACGGATTCCCCAAGCCATAGTACAGCCATGGCTAGTAGCGCAGGGTGGTATGTGTGCTCCAGCTAAAGTCTGTGTTAGATGTGCATTGCTATATGGAAAGAGGAGCAGCAAAAGTTTTGGGAGATCTGTCCTAAACAACTGTAGCAGTGTGTGTGAGATCATGGTATTTCACATCTGCAGAGGAGGAGGAGGACTTTTGCAGTCAGAAGTGTTAGTGCCAGCAGCCACCCCAGGGTCCAAGTTCTTAGTAGTTCCCAATGAGCTGTTTTGGCAGGCTTGGTGCATCTGTCTGGTCACCCTTTGTGAAAAGGGAACCTGATGGTAGGTAGCATTTGGGCTGTTTGGGGTTTTTGCCCTTCTAGAGCGTGTGCTTTCTGCAGAAGTTTCTTTTGTGTGTTAGCTGTAGTGCTTGCCAACACCTTTGAAATACATCCCTTGGTCCATCATGTTTTTTTTTAAAAGATCAGGACTGAGGATGAGGTCCTCAAAAGCAGAGGTATTTTCTTATGTCAGCAGTTAGGAATTTAAAAGACGCCAAGAAAACTTTACGGAAGCAGACGTGGGGCTTCTGCTGCCCCCTCCTGCCCTCCTCAAGTAGCCTGTAAATGTCTAGCTGCCACTCAAAACCATGGAAAAGTTTCAGAGGGCTTTCTGGGTTCAACCAAAGTAGTTATTACTGCAGCTGATGCTTTGTTGCTTATGTTCCCTTCTAAATGAAGTAAATTAACTGTACAAATTTGTGCTCATTTAAATTCAGCACTTTTTACTTGAGTTGTTAAATGAAGAATTTGCTTCTAGCGTAGATAAAGCCATGCAGTCCAATGAGTGTGATAAGAAAATGGTGTAGGCAGAAGCAAGAAGTGTCTTAAAATGGATTTTTTGCTGGCCAGATTTTTTGAGAACTCTCCACCAGCAGGTCTGCACTGGTGGAAAGTCCCTTGTGCTGCGGAAATATTCATTACATCATTTTGCATCAGGGGAGCAAAAGTTGTGGAAGTAGGAAAGGAAAATATAAAGAGAGAAACTCTTGAAGGAACAGCTTTGGAGTGTCTGAGGATGGCAGAAGGGCTGAAGCAAGCAAATATTTACTAGTGCTGTTATGGAACATCTTGTAAGGAATGGAATAACCTGTTGGTTTAGCCAGCAAGTTATTGATGAGGGAAGGGTGAGAGGAAACCTGGTAAAACTAACCATTTCAAAACCAGCAGGACCAGATGACACAGTGCCAAGGCTTCGAAAGGAACTAGCAGAGGATACCATGAACTGCTAGCCAGCCTTTTTGAACATTCATGGAGAACAAGTGAGATCCAAGACAACTGGACTAGGAAAACATAGTAACAGCCTTTAACAAGAAAAAAGCATGTCCTTGGAAGTTGTTAAACAGAAAATGTGAATTAAAACCATTTTGAAATGTGACAAAACATCAAACATGGCAGCACTGGCATCAAGCAGCGTTTTTCAGCTATTTTAAGTTTAAATTGAATTAGCCCTTTCTGGTGGTGGAGAATTGCAGGCCATCTTGTGTAGTGCTGTTGCAACAATTCCATCAGCAAAGAACAATCATGCTAGGCTTAAGGTGTTAATTATTTTTATTTCATGATTGCATGGGTCTGGTTTTTGATGGCTTTTAAAATGTGCAGTCATCTCATGGGCTGATGTCCTTGGATAACTGGTCTGACTGACCACAATTTAAATAATCACTGAGCTGCACGAAATACATCCTTGACACAATGTACTGAGGGCTGGCCCAGTGGCTTTTGAGTATCATGAAGTCATTCAAGATAAAAGATTGTGCTGACAAAACTTTGATGGCCTCTGGAGCAGAATTATGTGATCACTGAGTAAGCTGAAAACACGGGCCTGAATTAACTGGACCATGAGTAAAATTGTATGTTCCTTTCTGGAGCAAAATAAAGGTACTAATAATATTTTTAAGGGCCTCTGCAGAGGGGTGATATAGTCCCAGCAGAGGCTGGCTATCTCTAGTGGACAGACTCAGAAGGGAATTATGATTTGGATTGACATTTATTTGATTGTCTTTCTTGCAGAAAGAGAGCTTGGCAGAAGTCCTGTGTCCCAAAGCTGGGCTGGCTTGTCAGTTCCCATACCTGAGGATAGTGCCAAAGTGCACAGTTTCAAGTTTTGTTTTACTTGGTTTGAAGTGTTTGGAAACATATATGCAATTAGACACACTAGCTGTGAGCCTGGTGTATGACTCAGGTTTACACTCCTTAACCAGTGGTGCTGCTATTTTTATGTTCGTAAACTTGCACTTTCATCATGTGCACATTAGACAAGCAAGCCGCTTGTCAGGTAGCAGTGCTCTCTGCTTCGTGTGAAAGGTCTCCTGGAAGGGACTATACAAGGGGGTTGCAGTAGAGGCTGCAAAAGATTGGGGTTCTGGGTTTGGTACTACACTTTGATGCTGACCAGAGGGCATACCAAGGGAGTGAGTTTCCTCCCTTGGATCTCACTCTCACCATTTAAGGATAAGTGTTGAAGCACTTCCTTCCTCTAACGCTTCTTTTCACCTGGCAAAGCATCAATACTGTCATGTTAGAAGAATCTGATACATCAACATTGCAACTAGAATTTGATACTGAAACCTATTGCCATGGACTCTGGGAGGCATGGACAGCCTGATCATAAAAAGCAAATGTGATGGCAGTTAGCATCTGAGGTTGAGCACTGAGCATGTGACCATCAGGAATGGAACCTACCCTTCTCTTGTCCACCTTTGTAGCAGCAAAGAAGCCCAGGAGTGTTGCATTGAGTGAGTTCTGGCTGAGCTTGTCTGGTTTCAAGCCCACCAAGGGCACTTTCAGTGACTCTGGGGGTTATTTGAATAATCATGCAATCAAGCTGAATGCCAGCAGGTCACAAATAAGCAGGCCGAAAGGGAAGACTAAGTCTGGAAGAGGGGGCTTGGAATGGTAAAGGAAGGGAATTTATATACAGCTCAGGTTTGTGCAGTAGGACGAGGTGCTTCATCCAATGTATCAGAACCTACTCAATGTGCTTATGTAGTGTGAAATCCTATTTCTGAGTGCAAGAAGAAGAGTAGAAACAGTCAAGTGAGATTCTAGCAAGAGCGTTACACTTAATTTGCAGCACTGTTCAGCTGCAAGACTGTAGCTGGTTAGGACCGAAGTTTTTAGCCAGCAGTGTGGATGCAGGTGATAAAAGACTTTAATGTCCTCTATCCTTGGTATTCACGTGTCTCCCCAGTGTAGTTTATAGATCACCAGTGGGCTCACAGAGATCACAATGGGATTGATGTGCAAGACTTTCCAGGGGTTCTGAAACCTCTTGGGAAACTTAAATTTCCTTTTTGCATTAATTCCAAATGGGTCAGCAAGTTCTGGAGGCTTGACCTCATTTCAGGTTTTTTGGATTTATACAAAAGCTTGAAATGCTGTTCTGAGGGATAGTGATTTAATTCCCTTTTTTGTCTTTCAGACAGATGTTCTTCTATGTAAGGTTCCCTAATGAAATGCTTGTTTGCTGTGAATTTTCTTTTAAACACCAAGAATGTTTAACAACATGTTCAGTATGGCATATTCTGAACAGGAAATCTCTGTTGTCCTGGTAGGTTTTTGTTTGGTTGTATTTAATCATGAACAGTGCAGAACTTGGAGAACTGGCATAACATAGTACCATGCAAGAGTTGTTCTGGTTGATGAGTGGTTTTGGAGCAGCGTTCCAAAGGCAATGTCTAGGAAGGTTCCTGCACCAGGAGGGGTCTTGTGGGCTTTTCTTCCAAGATGAAATATTGCTGTGTCTGGAAAAAAAATAGGGAAGAGGTAATATTGACATTTCTCTGTCTTTAAGTTCCCTGTCCTGCTCATGTGTAAGGAAGCAAAAGAACCCAAAGATAAGCTCGAGTGAAAAAGCAAGCTAATGACCCTGGGAGAAGAGTAGCAACTAAAAAATGAAGGGAAGGTTTGGACCTAGGGCTGCTTTGGAGGTGAATGAGCACCAAAATGGAAACAGAATCCTGATAAGGTCTGGTGGAAAAATACATCAACATAAGGATGCATTGTGTATTGTGGCATACTGGTCTGTGTAGTTTTCAAGAAGGGCTGAGCTGAGCTGCCACTGAGCTGTGACATGAGCTAGTCCAGTAGGGTCCCTCACTGTTCATGTCTGCGTTAAAAGAATGTCACTTTCCTATTTGGGGAAATTTGCACAACAGCAAATACCAGATCTCCTGTTCTAAGGAGGCAACTTTTTCTCAAGAATTGTTTCTAGTTAGAAAGGTTGAAGATGAAGATTGATCAGAAATACCAACAGGGCAGCATTTTTCCCAAGATGATAAAATTTAGAGGAGTTAATATATGAGATTGTTTCTTCCATCTGTTGGATTTTGGGACATTTCTTAATGCCAACTTTATTTTCCTTGATTATGAGTTTGGGCTAGCATTTTAATCCTTTCATATATATGAATATTAAAAAAAAAGCAGCAACAAACCCTGAGGAGATTTATAGGGGTGTTAGGTAGTGTATTTCAAGGGTTGGATAGCTTCTTTTTGTTATTTATTCTGTGTCACAAAACAGAGTGAGGTAATCTCTGAACTCTTTTATCCTTAATCTGGTGTCACAACACATCTCACTTTAACATGTAGTCAGCAGGGTAAGGAAAATAATAAAGGCCTGTTGTACAGCAGATAAGTATTGGTGTTAGCAAGGGAAATAAGAATCTTTTCTTCTGGCGTTGGATGTATTAAAACTGGCACAGAGTTAAAGTCCACAGGTTAAAATCTTCCAAACTTTGAAAGCAATAAGCTTACCTGATCTGTAAGATTGTTTGCAAATCCATTGAACTTAGTTGCTTAAAATTCCTGATGGGTCTTTGTTGGCATGCAGCAGTCCCTCTCAAGAAAAAGCAAAAACCTGAAAGAGAAAAACAAAATAAAAACCCCAGATACTTTTTAATAATAAACAGCCTATCTTTCAGAAGTGCCAAATGCCCAGCAGTTCCCTGATTGCATTGGCAGCAGGTGGGTTTTCATGGGTCTGAAAATCAGAGTATTTTAGATTTTTCCACAAAAGCAGTTTGATGTGTTGGCTGAAGTGAGAACACTGCTCATGTCCTAATGTGGACAGCCAGGGAGGTGACGGAAGGTGCCATCTGGCAGCAGAGCCAGCTGGCTCATTCCAAGAACATCTTCTCAGGGGGGTTGCACAGCACAGCTGGTGGCTTGTAAATTCCCATCCTACCTTGGAATACGCTAATTTTTCTATGTGGCTGAGCTTACAGTTACTATGAAGCACAACTTTAGGCCTATGTTTCACTATGTGAAAATTGTCAACTATTTCTCTTGGAAAGCTTTTGCACTGAGAATTTCCAGCCTCTGATCTGCCTGAAAATAGCTAGGGACCATTTTAACAGTTCTTGCATGAGGTTTTTCTTGGCAAGTCAAAGTCTACCGCTAATATAAACTTTCTGTTTCACCCCTGTACCTTGAAGAAGTCATTTTGCTCTGCTGTGCTCCATTTGGAAACCAGAAGCTTCTTTTGAAGATGCTCTGAGTTGCTTTTGACATAAACACTGGTCAAAGTTGTTGTTCTGTTTAGAACAGCAGCCAGAGTCCTGGCCTAATTGTTCTCTTGAGTGGAAAAAATGTTTTATCAATGCCGAGTGTTTTATATGGAACATGCATTCCCAGCTGGCAGAACTTCAAGAAAACCCAAAGTATTTTGTTGCATGGTTACCAGAAGACATACGATAATGGTCTGAGCTTGTTCTTCATATTGCAAGGCTAGATTGTTTTCTCTATTAACTTTATAGTCTTTATTTGCTCATGCTTACATGAATTATGCAAGTAATGTACATCAGTTTTACAGAACAAGGGGGAAGCCCTGAAGCAAATGAAAAGTTTCCTTTCTGAATTACTCCATTCCACAAAAAGAAGTGCACAAGAACTGGGGACAGTTGTGTTAGTAGTCTGCATTTCTATGACATGCTACTTCTAGCAGTCTTCCAAATGGCTGTCAGGTTTAGTCTTTACCACAGGCCATGCATAGAACAAGTGAAAAAATAATCAATGCAGCCAAGAGCAGGCCTGTAAGACTATTTTTCTTCATCTAGCAGCACTCCAAAGAGCATCTGTGAAAGAGAACTAACTGGAAGCCAAATCCCAGGTCATCAATACCAAATTTGTTTAGTTTCAGTGATTGCGTTTTAGGAAGATAAAAAGTACTGCTAAATGTTGTCCTTGAAGGTGTGGAGATAGGCTGGGCTATGTAAGCTATGTTACTAGCTTGCTCCTTGCAGTGGCAAACACAGCGATGTCTTCATCATTTCTACAGTTTGGAAAGCCAACGTGTTTCCTTTCCAAGGGAATTTTCCTGTAAAGTTGTTTAAAAGTTAAGAAAAAAAAAGTTTGGTTTCTTTTGTTAACCTTGGTATTTTAGTTTTGCATCCACTAAATTTAAGAGTATCTAGTGGAAAAGAAGAAGGAAGTGGACTAAAGCAACTCCTATTGTAGTAGAAGATTAAAAAAACCAAACCAAAACCAAAACAGTCAAACAGCAAATAAAGCCTTGCAGATCTTGAATTTTAAAAGTATAGCCAGTCTCAGCCAAAGGAAACCAAGTTTAAGATTTTTCATTTTCCAGCTGTTGGTCTTTTAATACAGTTTGGAGTTAAGTGTCTTGTAAAATAAATAATTGTGCAAAAGAAAGATACCCTTACTACTAGCATACTGGTTAAACAGTCCTCTAAATTGGAAAGCGGGCATACCCAAAGAGAAATCTGGATTGCTAGTAATTCTTTTTCATTTGGTTAATTGTTCTGATGCCTGTTCTTGACCCGAGTTTACCAGCTACGTAGCAATGCTACTCCAAAACAAGCTGGACATTGCTAACTGAAGAAATGCTGAGTAGGAGACAGGCAGGTATGCTAAGTGTAATGTGTTGAAAGTCCATTGTTTTGCTATTCGAGGGCTAGTCCCTAGTTCTGTTTGATGAGGTAACAATGTATCTGATGAAGGTTTTAAAAGCAAACTTTCTAATGTTTACAAAATCCTTAACAAAGATGAAATAAAAAAAAAGTTACTTCTCTAGTAACGTGCAAACATGCATCACCCATTCATTTCTAGCACAGAGTGATTTTCTGCACAAGCATGAACTTCATGGAAGTTTCAGGCACTCCTGCAGCACAAGGAGGCACCCCAGTGAACACTTGGGTGGAGAGCTCTCAGGGATGAGGTGTAGCGGCAGGTTCATAGCCACGCTATGACCCTGCAGAAAGACGGGAGCAAGTTGCAGCAAGGTTATGGAAGCGTCTAGCTGTGAACTGCAAACTGACCTGTGAAAATGGGAACAATCTATTCCACTGCTGGTCTTATTCCACATTCAGCACATAGTGGGATGTTTATTTCTCCTGCTTTCAGTGGAAACATAAAAGCCTGTAAGTCAGTGTAAATTACTCAGGCAAAAGACTACATATTAATGCAATCTGTTACAAGTAAATGAGCTGCACTTCTTCTAGCAGTGCTGTAAGCAGCGCTTCTCTGATTCAGCATTATCTACCATCCTTCTGCATCAAAAGAAAGATGACAAATTCATTCACTACTTCAAAAGTGCCCAATGTTGAAAATTATTGGAAGTCCCTTGTTTTCATAGCTCCTAGTTGGAGAAAGGTTGGCTTGTGTATTCCCATATAAGTCTCAGATAGCAACAAAAAACTTCATGTCTTCTTATTCAGTTCTAGAAAGACACGCTACAAGAATCTGGCACCAGATGTGCCAGGGTGATTTTGTTGTCAGCAGACCAAAGTTCAAATCCTTCACTGCCATTACCTCTGTCAGCATCTGTGTGTCTGATTTGAGACAGTGTCATCTAAGTGCCTTGGATGATTGTGCTAGAGGAGAAGTGTTCCCTCTGCTTGCCATGCTGGCTTTTGAGAACACAAGTCATAAATAAAACCAAGTCCATGGGAAATTTGCAGCTTGTAGGTAACCTAGAACAGTTCCCATTTCCTTTTGTTTCATGACTTGTATTGTTTGTCTCTTGTCCTCTGGGTGCGTCCCTCAGAAAACCTGTCTTTTCTAGTCACCTGAATCCATCCTTTCTCACAGAAGTGATCCAAGTTTGGGAAGTTGCTCCCTTTTTGTTGTCTTTACAAAAGCTTATTGCAGGGGCCACAAGGAGCATCTAATCTGATGCAACAGCCCTTAAAGTGACTTAGGTTCTTCTGACAGGTGCAGATGGTGGGTTAAATCTCCTGTTGGCAACCTCAGCCCCTGCCAAAATCAGACTTCTCCTGCCTATTTGTGCAGGCTGGTGTTTGTAGGGCTTCTCATGGCAGGTGGATTCACTTTTCAGGCTCTGAGAATACCAGTCCAAACTTTCTGCCTTGAAGGCAGCTGAGGCACGGGCACCAGACATCTCAGGAGCTGCGTTACATTTGAGCAAGGAATCCTGCTTTCTTCTCAGCACTTGGTGTGCTGGACCATTACCATGACAAAGGAGGACTATTGACTTTCATAGTGATAATGTCTTTGATTTGAGGCTCGCTTTGATTTGGGGCAGTAGTGTTTGCTGGCCCAGAGAAGCATTGGTCTCCTCCAGGTGAAGAGCAAGGAGAGAAACACACTTTTGAGAAGGAGGAGGAAGAGGGAAAGAATTGGCTGAAGAGACTGAATGGAAAGCCATAATAGATGCAGTTAGTCGCTGGGAAGGGCCCAAAAGCAACCCATGATTCCTTAAGACAATTAAAAGCAAATTGTCCGGCTGAGCGATCCCAGAGCAAGGAAGATGCTCCCCCAGACTATAATTCAAGGGGCTGAATGGCCCTCAAAAACTGAGAGCAAAGAGAAAAAACCCCAGAAGATGAGGCAAACGATGGAACAGATGTGAGTGCTTTTGTTGGGAAGACTTGGAGGCTAGCGGGATGGCGATAGGCTAATTTGAGGCGCATAATGCCAGGTTCCTTTCATATGCAGAATAGCACTTTGATCCACTGTGGATGAAAGTGCTGAAAAGTGGAGAGGATGGCAGGGGGTCTTTTGTCTTTGACAAAAAAGGCATCTGCTGGGCTCTAACCCCCTTTTCCCCACCCCCTTAGCCTAGCGGGCCACTCCAAGAATGCTAGCAAAGGGGACAAGTGTCTCCTGACAGCTGAAGAAATCTCCAGGAGGAGAATGAGGCTTGCAGCAATATGTATACCAGAGAGCTTAATCGATTTTTTCCACAGTACAAAAAGGGAGAGAGTTGGGGAAAGACAGAGAGATCACAGTAGAAATGGGAGGTGGGAGGAAAAAAATCCCTTTCTAATAAACTTGTTACTTTTGTTCTCAGAATACATCTTTTCAGGAGATGCTTTGATGCTAGTATGAATACACTTAATGGAGCAGAGTAGGGTAGAGTTGCTGGGCTGGGGGGGTGGGGAGGTGTGAAGTAAGGAAGAATAGTTTTGCAAGGAGGATTAATGTAGAGTGATTTCTGTGGATTCTAGCACAGGAAAGATTTTGGAATTGGTAAAACAGTGCAGTGGAAGAGATACCTGGGAGACAGATGCATGCTTTCTGTACCGTCTGTTGGAGGAGCTCAGCTCAGCACAAATTCTTGGTTTTGATTTCTAATCAAAATTGAAAATTTCTCTTCAACCTTCCCTTCTTTCCTGTTGTTGTCTTAACTCCTTGGACTTCCTAGAAATGAAAGGACTGCATGATTGAATGGGGACCTAGGAAGGCAAGCAGTATTTGTGCCAAGCACATATAGCAGCTGCAGATCGACTGGTGATCTGGTCCCCGCTTCTCATGCTTTATCGACTTTCTTCAGCTTTTTGCATCTGGTAAACAAGACAGGGATCTGATCCACCGAGTCTGATGGCTGTGGTGTTCCTTAACTATTACTTTGCACCTAGTCTAATGTTTTCTTTGAGAAATAATGACAGATAAGAGTTACCAACCTCTGAATAAGACCCACCTCAGGGTCTTTAAATATTTTCAGAACAGTAGGTTCAAGAATCTTCTTTCTCTTGAGATCCTGACAGTGTTTATCCATTACTATTTACTGAAGATAACCTTCTCACGAGGGCACAGCTATAAGCAACACCTGGTACTGGAAACAGCTCCTCCCTCTTTAACCCCACACTCTTCTTTCTGCTGGTTACAGTTCCTCCAAGAATGTACGAGTGATGCAGAAATGGAGAGAAACTATTACATTCCTTTGGGAGGCTCAACACACAAACAGACACCAAATCATAATCCTGTGTAACTGTTCAGTAGGTGCCATGATCTCCCTCCAGCAGATGCCACCATTCTGTTCAGGCCAGCTGATGTGGAGAGTACTTTTGGCAATAGCATCTCCTACCCTCCAGCTGTGCAAAGCCTGATGACATGAATTACTGTAACTCATTAGGGAAGGCTAACTGTCAAAGACATTGATGTTTTTTAGATTTCTACCATTAATCGTATCCTGACTTTTCTGGCTCCCAGTGCTCGGGCTGTGGTGGACAGTGGTATGCAGGGACTTGAGCTGCTGCAGCTGTTTTCAAAGGAGCTGAGACCACCACTGTCCCTTACAATGTCACGATGAAAATCCCCTCTCTGAGTAGACTTCGGGTTGTTCTTGTGTGACTTCTCTCTCAGTGCTATGTACAGTGATAGGATGCAGATCTAGATCCAAATGGGCAAAGATGTTGCTCATGGGTAAGTCTCACCTGGCAGGGAACAGCACTTTGTAATCCTCTGTGCCAAAGAAAAACAGCCCATGCAGTGTCATGCGAACCCACTGACTGGGCTATGGGTCCTTAGCAGCCTATTGGATGGTCTGTCCCCAGGCAGTTTGGTCAGAATGGAGTGTGGGAGTCTTGGGCAGTGAGCCTGGACACTTGTTATTCTTTGAGGTGAAACATGAAGCACCTCATTGTGAAAGGTCTTTTGTGTTTCCCCAGCTGGGAAGGCAAGCCCTTCAGCTGCTGCCATCCTGAGATTTCTTCACATTTCCAGTATCAACTCTCCCACCTCCATACCAGAAGGATGTACTCTTAGCAAAGACTGGAGAACTGCCAAAACTGCCTTACCAGGACAGCTCTGTGTCATGCCAGCAGTAGAAATCTGAAGTGTGTGTAGTGGGGCGGGGTGTGAGTTGACTCTATTCCTATGTAAACATGTGTGGTAATCCTCCATAACTGCAGGTAGTCAGTGCAGTTTTAAACTGTGCTCTTGAGACACATTTATTTAGCTTTTTGCAGTTCACTGTGTGCTAGTTTATTGTGGCCGGTGTGTGGGCACAAGGAAGAAAGATGCTTGTGTGGCTTGACCTGACTGCCATGGTCCAGGCCAGGTCTGCTTAGAGGAGAGACTGAATCTGTTCCACCTGAAGCACACTGCAAGGGAGGAGGGAAGATATGTGCGTGGAGCAGAAGGTAGCATGCGGAGCAAGTGACAGCAGGAGTGCAGGTTGTGGGAGTGCAGCAGAGAGAGGAAGGTTTGCTTTGTTCTCACGTCTCACCCAGCAGGCTGGTGTTTTCTGCACAGAAGCCTGTTACCCTCCACTGTGTTCTGATGAAAATCGAAAGGTAAAAATTGTAAAGCCTCTTTGTTGTACTTACTGTAAATGGAGGCAGAGCTACCTGACCCGCTCAGGTGACCATCACAGGTCTTATTCCTGCTCTGTGGTCAGGGACTGCCTGGTTATTGTTTCAGAGGCTGCTGAGTCTAGAAAGGGCCATATTGCTTTAATGGTAAATTGTCCAGGCAGATGCTGCGATGGTAGTCGCATAACTTACAAACCAAGCCATTCCCATGGAAGTGCCTTTGGCTGGACTGATTGTATGTATGAGATTTTCCTGGCATGACCTAGCAGTCCTGGCTGTAGAAATCCTGTGTTATCAGCATGGATTTGGCCTGTCTCTCAGTGAATCTTGTCTGATCATTAACATCCGTTAGGGCATCTCTGTGTGGGAAGTGAAGCCAAACAAATGGAAAATGATGGCTTCTGAGTGCAATGAGCCTCAGCCAGCATGCAAACTTTTGTTCAGATATGAAGTGGTTTCAATTAGTTTTGTTTACTTCCAAATTAAACAGGGGTCCTTTGCAAGATGGCCACTGGTTAGTTCAATATAACTTTCCTGAGTGTCTGCCTGGAGGTATTCTTTTAATCAGGTGCAGTTTGTACCAACAAAGTGAATTCTTGCCCTTTTTAAAAACATGAGATGGGAGCTAATGTTGCTATTCATGAACACCCTTCCAGAACTAATGCGAAGTTATGTGCTTTCATATTCAGTTAAATACACAGTGGTTTGGATCCAGACAGGCAACCCTAGCTGTAGTGGGGACAGTGTGATTCCAGGTTTGATGGGACCTGCATCTTTCTGTGGGAGATGGATTGTTGTGTGGGGAGAGGGCAAATTGCACCTGTTTTGTTCCTGCATCTGCCCTGTCCTGTAATCCCAAGATTTGGTGCACATAATCTCAGTACATCATGAGTATGCTTACTAACATTCGACTTTCATGGTGTTGATGAATACCTCCAGCTCCAGAGTGCTTTTGATGGTGTTCAAGGCAAATATCCAGGAGGTATTAATTACACAGAGCCCTTGTCAGGCTGCAGAGAGTCACGAGAGCTTGGAAAACAGCCCTCCCAAGAGTAGCTTGTGAAATGTGTTTCAAGACCTCAGTGATATCTCTCAGCTTTCTGTCTCCTTTAGAAATAAAAGCAATATGCCAGTACGCAGTAGGAAAGCGTGTTCCAGTTGTCTAGTCTCAGCATGCAAACCAGTGGTACTTGAGTAAGCGCTGTTTGGGAGAGATGGCAGCATTTTAGTTGCCCCATGCTGATATCGAGCTGCTGTCTGCACAGGTGAGTAGCCAGCCCTGCGCCCCACCTGTGTGCCCACTGGCACCCTGTGCTCAGCCTGGAGGGGGTTCTGGACTTGGGGCAGAATGGGCTCCCTGCCCCTCCAGAGCTTGGTGGCCACCTGCCGTGGTGGCTGGAGCAGCAAGGTGTACAGTGGTCCTGTATGGTCTGTTTGGCTCCAGAGGCCCCTGTCAAGTGTTGCTCCAAATGGCTGTCGTGCCTTTGAAGTGGCAGTCAGCCTGGTGAGGTGTGCGCTGCCCTGGCAGCTGGGGGGCAGCTCTCTCTGGGTCAGGCCCTGAGGCCACTGCCTTGGGACACCCATGCTGTGGAGGAGCTGGGGAAGCAGCAACACCTGGAGAAGACCTGGTCTTCTGGTCAAGGGAGTGGCTCACTGTGGCTAGGAGCTGTGGAAGCCACGCTGGTTCAGCTTGGGGTGAAGGGAATGAGAGTGTTTGCATTCCTGGGTGAATGCTGAGGAGGAGGAGGATGGAGCGCAGGCAGTGGCAGCCCCCTGCCTGCAGAGTCCATCACTGGGGGGAGACCGCTAGGCTGCTGTGGGACAGCAGCCACCAACCTTCCCTGGCCTGCTCCAGAGAGCCATTCCTGCCTGAAACAAATGGGGTGTGTAGGAGAAGGAGACACAAAGCAGGAAACAACAGCATTGATGTTCCTCGCGGATGAGAAAGAAAGGGCAAACAAGGAGAAGCTGTGCTTAATTTAGGTAGGTAGCTGAGGAGCTGTGGGGGTGGGAGCCTGTCTGGGTGCTGAGGCTCTATGGTGGTCAGGCAAACTGTCATCTAGGGGAGCAAGACAGCCCCTGTTTCAGTCTGCCCCTTTGTATCTTCTGTATT
Organism: Falco biarmicus; assembly: GCF_023638135.1. Classification (NCBI taxonomy): domain Eukaryota; kingdom Metazoa; phylum Chordata; class Aves; order Falconiformes; family Falconidae; genus Falco; species Falco biarmicus. The sequence goes on along the minus strand of NC_079311.1, from coordinate 31,127,522 downwards.
AATCACATCATGGGCAAACCTCCTGGAGTTACTTGTGGTGAGCCTGTTCCCTGTGAGCAGGCTTGTGGGACCTGAGTATCTGCAGACCTGGAGGAGGCATGGGTTGGCAACATGTGGACTGACTTGCTCAGAGTGGGAGCAGCTTCAGAGAGCCCTCAGCAGGCAGCTGTGTGTCTGTGACCTTCTCAAGGGGCAAGATGAGAACTCACCAGGAACTCTGTCTTTTCCTCCCTCTTCCCCTTCCTCAGGTGGTCTTTGCTTTGAATCAGACTCTCTTGCAGCAGGAGAGCCTCCGAGCAGGGAGTTTCCAGATCCCCTATACGACAGAAGATCTTATCAAGCATTACAACTGTGGAGACCTCAACTCCATCATCTTCAACCATGACACTTCTCAAGTGAGTCTTGCCACCACAGCCCTTGTACTATGTACGTGTCCCCATAGTGTAACCCCTGTCTCACTCATGCTCATCTTTCCTCAGGCAGGCCCTTTACAGGCAAGGGCCAAGGGCACATTGCTGGCTCCCTGGCCTGTTGGCTTTCCTGTGCCTCCTGTCCCAGGAGTCTGCACCACCTCACCCCATTTTCCTGCATGCAAGAAGTAAAGGCACACCTGGCTTTACCTTTTGGATGAGTGCTGTGTTTGCTGTAGCATCAAAGCTCTATAAGTTGATCCTTTATTTTCTTAAGGATCCTGTGACATTATGCTAGCTTAGGTATGAGCAAACTTATCGCCAACAGAGAAAAGCAGCAGGCTCTTTTTGTGCAGACAGCAACAGAGAAATGCACTCTTGACTTGGACACTTGTGTAAGGCTGGGCAAGCTGCAAGCTTTTTAATATCCCCTATCAGTATGATTGTGTACTGTGGGCAAGGCCCAAAGAAGGGAAATGGAGTGAAACAAAGAAAAGATAGAGACTGAATCTTAAGGAGAAGAAAACCTTCTGAAGTCTCATAGACTTGGTTTATGGAGACTGTTTCCTAAGCAGCACAGTGGAATGTAATGCTCTGATCTTTAAACCACTAGAAAATGCCCAGCAGGGACCAATTTCACCTGTTTGGGCTGTTAGATTAGCTAACCTCAGACTGGGATATCAGGCCTTTCTATTCCTGTCTGTGAGGTACTGCCTAGCAGTTTGTGCACATCAATGAAAACATAGGTTCTAGCCTCACAGCGCTGAACAAGCGAGTGTTGGTACCTGGGCTTTCACTGCTGAATAACTATTTTCCTATGGCTTTTTAATATATATGGTGCAGTGCTGCAGAGCTGGAAATACTGTCATATGAACCCTTACTTCTCCAGTGCTGAGCTTTGTGCATGCGTTCTCCCCTTTCTGTTCTGCACACCCTTCAGCCTGCAAGTGCAGGCAACCTGGTCATTAATACTGCTTAGCTTTTACACAGTGCATTTGATTCGTAGATTTCAAAGGGCTTCTTAAAGGAGGCCAGCACTGTAAGAGCATACAGATGCTGCATCACTATTCTGCTGAGGTGTTACAAGCTGCAGACAGCTGGTGTTGCATTGAGGTCCTTGGAGAAAACAGCTCTTGCCAAGACATGTATGTCTCCAGGGAAGCAAATGCCCGTTACTTACCTGAAGGGCCCTACTGCAGGACAGTTTCCCTCACAGTGGAGCTAGTCTGCAACGGTATCAGCTAATGTTTTTAAGCAGAACTTCTTTGTAAATTGTATTTGACCCCATCCTGTCTGAGTAGATGACCCTCTGTGGGCTAAGAACCCTTTGGAAACAGTCGATAATAGTCTTTAACTGCCTCCAGATACTCTTTAGCTGCTGCAGCCTTGCAAGGGAAAGCATCTAGTTTAGTGTTTGCTCCCCAGAAACCACCATTTGCAGGCCCTTTCCTTAGTAGTCCCTGTAGCTGCAGTGCCTGAAGCTACTTCTCAAGAAGTCAGGATGACTGCAACTCCAGACCCATGTTTCTGTTTACTAGCAAGAGGTCAGGGTAGTGTGCAGCCACAGCTGTCCTGGGGGCCCCAGGGGAGGAAGCCAGTAATTTAAAAGATACCTTGAGGACAGGTGAACTGGAGGTGGTAATACTTTCTTTCCTGACAAAATCTGGCCCTCTTTCTTTTGGAAAGTTTAGGGATGTTTTGTTAACTAGTTCAAATTGCAGTTATTTTTTGACAGCCTGAGGGTTCTGATACCAGTCAAACTCTCTTAGAAGAGTGTAATTATCGTTACAGTTATGTCATACCTATGGCAACTTAGGGAAGAGGTATGTAGCTAAAGATAGCCCGTGGCAAATATTTACTTTCTTCAGCCAAACAATCAGAATTTGGGATCTAAAGTGTGGAAAAGGGAGGATATTTGTTGACTTTGTAAAAAAAAAAATAATATTCAGCCAGCTGACTTATGAAACAATATGTTGAGAGAATTGAAGCTCTGTGCATTATTAGAAATTTGCTGAGTAATTTTTTAGCTTTCTTTGGGGTTTTTCTTACTGGGCAATTGCTGCATTCAGTGATGGAGCAAAATACCTGTGTATGATGGCTGCCTGTGAAATAAATGCCCCTTTCATGAAGACTTTTTTTTCCCCTACCCTAGGTCCCAAATTTCATTAATGCTACACTTCTGGCCCATGAACGCATTACTGCCCAAGAGATAGACAGCTACTTCCGTCAGGAGCTCATCTACAAGCGAAATGAGCGAATGGGCAGGAGGGTGAAGGATCTGCTGGAAGAGTACCCAGACAAGAGTTTCTTCTTTGCATTTGGAGCTGGTATGTGATCGAGGTGCCCTTCAACCTGAACATATTCTTCCCACGTCTGCTAGAAGCGTTTTACAAATGCTTGTCTTAGTTTAAAGAAAGGTTAGAACTTTCGCCATGGTGGACACAGAACACAGCTTTACCCTGATAGTTGTACTCCAGCAGGAAAACTTTTTCAGTGTAGGAGACTCTTTTTATTTAGTATGCAAAGAGCTCAGAGTGTATGCATTGATTCCAATATTTAATAATTATAGACTTTTTTTTATATGCATAGCCAAAGATACTGAACGAACTACAGTGCATACACAAAAGGAACAGCTCTTGGGTATACGTCCTTGTGGTCTGGCCAACCAGGGTGGAAGGGCAGGAGAAACATGGAGCTGAGATAGAAGGTATAAAGTCAGATGTTGCACCAGTGCTTGAATAAACCTTTCAAGAACATATCCAAAAGAGTAACATGCCAAATCGCATGAATTTAAGGGGCTCAATAAATGCAAGGGGAGAGGTGAGACACACTTTCACCTTTCTCTTTGTGCTGCAGCTCCTTACGTCTTTCACTGTGCTTCCACAAGGAAATTGTGTCTGCCACTGTTTTGGAGGAGACCACTGGGCCCAGCTGGGGAAAACCTACTCCATTTTCTGCCTCTTAGCAGCCAGCAGGAGTCTACAGGCACATTCAACTCAGCGAGGTTAACACCCACACTTCACACTAGGGCTGGGTGCAGGGTGTAAATAGGATTGGTTTGCCGTGACTCCTGTCCTTAGCTCTAGCTCCAGGGAAGGGAAGAAGTGAGGATCAGTGTGTGAAAAGACACCTATCGGTGTGTGAAATTCCTAGAGGAGTATCACATCCCATCACCATGAACCATATGGGCCTTGAGAAGGGGGGAGAACTGAAACTGGTGTTAGGCTCCATGTGATGTTTTCCAGTCTCAGTGGCTACTGCTTTAGTGAGGATGGAAGATCTAGACAAGGCAAGGAAAATATTTACTTAAACATTCAAAAAGCATTGGTATTTGAAGTCTGTGAGAATCTCTTCACTTGCAGCAGGGAGCTGTGGTTACAAACTTATCATAACAAGGGTCCTGTGACAGCAGGGAGGTAATGAAAGGTGGCTGATAATGTCTGTTCAGGCACGCATGAAGATTGTAACACACTATCTTCCTGCGCTATCGTTGCTCTGTGCAACTTGCTGTCGCAAAGAACAGTGAAGCAGGCACAGGTTGTGTAGATTTTGGTCATGTCTGTCTGTAAGCTAAGACCAGAGCTTTGCTGTACTTTGCTGCTGATGTTTTGATTGCACTTGTCCCTGCTGCTGAACTGATGTGCATTCCTGACCAGCATATATGTCAGCCCTGACTGCCAGTTGCATCAGTTGCAGGTAGCTAGTCTTCCATCAGGAGGCTGGTCACAGATGTTGGGGCTGCAGTAACTGGGTCACAACTGTGCAATGAGTGACCCATGCAAACAGACAGTTGTGGGTGCAAGTGTCACTCTGAGTATGCCCTACTCCAGGAGCAGAATCCTTTGAGAGAAAAGAGCCTTTTCCTGCACATAGCCCCTGAATCCCAGCAGCTGCGTTGGACAAGTCACCTGTCTTTAAGATGCTTTTGTCTCATTTGTCTCATTCCATCAATTTCCTTCTCTTCCCGCTCTTCTGCCCCAGACTTCATTGTCACTAGTGGGCACAGCTCAGCCCCAGAGCCCAGAAACACTTGCAGGAGCAGGACAGATCCCTGTCCTTCCCCATCTCTCTTGTTTTCAACCTTCATTGACAGTCCTACAAACCATCCCAGGCTTTCTGAATTCTTGCTTTCCTCCTTCATCTTATTTTCCTTTTCCCAGTTGTCCCCTTCTTTGTCCCCTGATTTACACTTCCAGTAAAACAGATTCACCCAACACTGCTGTACTGCAGCACTGCCTGGAGCCTTGGGCCTATATGAACACCTTTGATCCGTGGCTTATGTGCACATGGCTTGTTTTCCAAGCAACATGTGTGGTCTTCTTGTGCTTTTCCATCATACTTTTGAATCCAGACAGGTTCTCTGTCTTCTCTGGGGGCTCTAGATCACCTTTGAAATTGTCCCCGATTACAGTCTGGCTTTGATACCAGTCTGGCCTCTGTTCTCATCTGCCCTTCCAAATAGCTCTGCTCAAAGGACAGTGCCAGCCTCCCACTTTTAGCAGCATATTATCCGCATTATCCCTTTTTTTTTTGACTGCATGGGCATTTCTTTTTTCTTTTTTTTTTATTATTTGTTTTGTATTATTTTTCTAAATGACAAGTAACATCACAGGATATAATGCAAAAAACAGATGCATTTCTACACAGTTTAGAGGTTTTCTGAGTGCACATTACAAATATGAGTGCATGCTTTTATTATTTTCCAGCAAGCTAATTTAGCCTTTTGCTTATCAAGGTTGCTGTATGTGATAGATAATTATGCAGAAGATTTATTTTTATGCTAGCCAGCAATGAAGATGAACAAATGTCTTCTGTTCCATTTGGAGCACTGCTTGAGTATTGTACAGTTGTTAATTACTGGACTAGGGTTCTGGGAAAGTGCTCACAGAAGGCAGGTTAGAATGAGCTGCAGAAGAGGAGAAAAGGGAAGGCCATAGGAATGGGACAAAATCATCACTGCATCGTGGCTTCCCCTCTTCTGGCCCACAGTGAAAAAAGTATCTCCTAGCACTGGCTGATAAACTCCAGGACAAGGTTGAATTAAAATAGTAGTAGGATACTGAAGGGTCTCCAGATTAGAAGGGAGAGAAGACTTTTAGTTGTTTCTTCCCAGATTTTTTTCACCCTGTGCTTTTTATTTTTAAAAGGGCTAGACTTTTTGTAAGGAAAGTTCTGTTCTTTTCATTAACCAAACATCATTGAAAAAACCACTTTTATCATCAATTACATCCAAGCAGGGTCATGATTTGTGGGTGGCTGTGGTATTACAAATACCCCCTCTTGTTATTTAAACTACTCTTTGTATTTTTATTCTTATGGAGGAAAAATCAGAAAAGATTGATGATTAATTTTATATCTCAGATGGGTTGATATAGTTCAGAGATGCGTAATGCATTGTGCAAAATAAAGCTCCTACCTCTTTCCAGATCTTAATACAGCTGCAAGGCTATAGAGGTTGATTTCTTATAGGGTATTACATGTGGTAATTTGGAATGTGATAGATTTGATCATTAGATCCAGCATATTTTATGCTTCTACTACATTTTAACAGATCAGAAAAACACCCCCTATACTCTGTTGAAAACATTACGCAGTCAGAGCTCATTTCTGGAATTGTTTTTGTTTGGAAGTAATTTAAGCTTGCACAAAATTGGAGAGCTAAAAAATAACAGATTTTGCTGCAACTGTCCAAAAAGCTTTGCTTCTGGCCAAAGTGCAAACCTGGAAAGTTTCAAGCCAATATAACTCTGTTTGAGGGAATTAGAGGGAAGTATGGGAAGAGAGATGGTAATGCCAGCGGCATTCCACCATGTTCAGTAAGTATTTTATTTTAATTGTAGACAGGCTTTTTTGTGTGGTGGCACTAAAGTTACAAGCCAAACCTACTCCCTGTTGCCAGTGGAAGAACCTGTGAAGCAAAGCCAGCTATAATCTCTCACAAGCAGTCTTTCTTCCATGTGCATTTTTAATTTCTCTGAACTGTAAGTGGAACATTCAGGATTTGAACGCTAAGCCAAAGTAAGTGATGTCACATGTGACTTCATAGACAGCCAGCTAGATAACACTATAGGTTTCTGGTTTGTCTAAGAGGTGTACATTGACATAGAGAAGGCTGCTTCACCAGTCGTACAGGTCTTACAAGGGTGCTGCCTTCTGATTAAACCTTCACAGAATCACAGTATAGCTGAAGCTGACAGGCATCTCTGGATATCTTGTGGTCCACTCTTCTGCTTAGAGCAGGATCATATAGAGCAGTTTTCCTAGGACTGAGCCTGGTCAGATTTTGAGTATCTGCAAGGATGGAGACTCCAGAACCTTTCTGAGCAAGCTATTCTAGTGTTTAACCGCTCTCACACTAAAGAAGCTTTTTCTTACATTTAATTGGCATTTCCTTTATATCAGTTTGTGTTCATTGCCTCTTTTCCTTTCATGGGGCACCACTGAGAAAGGTTCTGCTCTACCTATTTTACAACCTCCTATCAGGTATTTATACATCTTACACCCTCTGAACCTTCCCTTTGCCAGGCTGAACAGTCCTAGCTCTCTCAGCTTCTCCTTGTATGACAGATGTTCTAATTGTTCATAATCTTTGTGGCCCTTTGCTGGACTCTATCCAATATGTCCACATCTCTTTTGAACTGGGGAGCCCAGAGGTAGACACTGGATCCAGATGTATGTTGCTGGGGCTGAGGAGCAGGGAAGGATTGCCTCCCTCGGTCTCCTGGCAACACCTCTCCTAATGCAGTCCTGGAGGCCTTTGGCCTTCTTTGCCACAGGGGCACATTGCTGGCTTAAGGTCAACTTGATGACCACCAGGACACTACATCCTTTTCTGCCAAGCTGCTCTTCAGCCAGTCGGTGCCCAGCCTATCCTGGTGCCTGGAGCTATTCCTGCTCAGGCGCAGGACTTGATTTGCTGAGCTTCATGAGCCAGGACACCCCCATCATATATCCGTACCAACCACTCTCAGTCATCTGCTTATCCCTAATACATTTGGAAATGGTTTGCAGGATAATTTGTTCCATCACCTTCTGCAAGAATAGAGGTGTGGCTGACCAGTTTGTAGTTCCCCAGATCCTCCTTCTTGCCTTTCTTGAAGATAGGAGTAATACTTGCTTTTTTCCAGTCCTCAGGGACCTTCCCCAATTGCCACAAGATTTTAAAGATAATGAGAGTGGCCTCTTAGTGACATTGGCAAGCTCACAAGGTTCCTCTGGGTGTATCCTATTGGAACTTGCACGTCTTTTCTGTTTGAATGTACCTTAAACTCATTCTCCTCCACCCAGGGTAAACCTTTTCTCTGTACTTTCTCTCTAGTCATAGAAACCTGAGATTCCTGAAGGCTGGTTTTACCAGTAAATAAAGTGACAGCGGCACTGAGTACCTTGGCCTTTTCCATATTCTTTGCCATCATGTTTCCTGCCCCCTTCAGCACTGGGAAGATATTTTTCTAGCCTACATTTTCCTGTTGAGGTAGAAGCATTCCATGTTTCCCTTTATGTTTCTCACCAGATTCTACTCTAGATGGGCTTTCCTTCTGTATGGTCACTTTTATTCTAGGATGAGCATGGCTTGTTTGCTTTGGCTTACTTACTACAAGGGGGGGGGGGGGGGAAGCATGGGATTTTTTTTTTTGTATGCAGGAGGAAGCATACTTAGTGGCATGAGATCCTGAATTTATTGTAACAGACAAGGCCTCAGGTGAAGCCAGAGTTTCTGGGAGCCAAGTTTAAATTCCCTCCAGTATCTCCTGCCACTTTGAACAGCTGAGAAACTCCAGAAGTGCCGGCTCGGGAACAAAAAGTACAGGGGGAACTAAGATGCCTTATATCCCTGTGGATGAAATGACTGACTTCACTGAGAGATGCTAGTTGATGTGACAAGATTAAAAGGACCAACTTCTCAAGCTGTAAACACTGGCAAATTCCTTTTTCTCTCAGAGCTCTTTTTTCTTTGCTGCTCCTGAAAAAAAAGCATGATTCTGAGGCTTTAAAGTATAGTGGATGTTGGCAAGCTACCACTAACACTAACAAAAGGGGGATGGTGGCGAAAACTTCTTCAGCTATTATTTCTTCTAATTACTAAAGAAGATAATGCGTGTGCTTATTTAGCATTGCTAAGGCTGTATGGATTCAAACTTCCAGGTACTAGCTGCTTTTTTTCCCAGCCTTTACTACCCTGCCCTTTGCAAGACCTCCCAGAAAGAATTGTTGTGAGCAGACTGATGAACCAGTATCCGAATTAGCAATCCAGCTAAGAGCTCCAGATCTTAGCTGTCTTCCTCCCAGCAGCTGAGTCAACTGATACTTGCTAAACTAAAATTAACTCATGGATGGTTGACATGTGATTCAACAACACACAGAAGAAGGATTTGGATATCATTATAGAAGTGTAATTGACCCTGTCTGAGCTGAAGGTGGGTGTGTAACCTATTGTCTTAGCCATCTGCACAAGGAAAAGAAAGAATGTGCTACCACGTATAGTTACCCCAGAGTCTGCCATAGTCCACCAAATGGCTTCTTCAAACTTCTCTAGGTTCTGAGGCAGCCCTTGGGATGTGGGAGATTGGTCAGTTATGTGTCAGTCTTTGGTGCCAAGTGCATTGGATCCACAGGCATGTCTGATGCCTTTCCCCTTTCCCCTTTTGTCATAAAAAGCAAAAAGAAAAGATCAGATTTTCAGCACAATTCCAGTTTCCCTTGAGTCTCTGTCCTGAGTGGTGTGTTAGGTGGTAGTGTTTCCATGTAAAGCTGTTCACTGTTATTTCTTGAAACCTGCTATTCCATCTAGCATTTTTGGATGGGAAATTATGCAAGAGGAACAAGATACATTGTCTCTGGAAAAGAAAAAACTGGAGAAAGGACCTGTCACCACTGTTTGTAAAAATAATCAACAGTGCTAAGCCCAGGATGTCTCTGTCCACTTTGTGTAGGTGTTTATACCTGTAAAACAAAACCAAACAAAAACCTGCCATGAGAATATGAAAGTTGCCCAGGTAAATGGGCCATTAGTTTGCCCTTGAACCTGCCATCAGCACATTTAGGATGGGAGATGTGGGTGTACACAGGTAATGTAAATTTATCTGTACATTATATAAAGGATTTGAAATGTTTAACCAAGGAAGTTCATGAGAACAAGAAGCTGAATCTTGGCAGGTCCTGGAAGAGGACAGAAATGGAGGGGAGGGCAGGACGATAACATAATGATAAAACAGATTAAATGAATCTTCTGGGGCTACATCACTTCTACATGGGCACAAAGGGCTTGCTGATTGCCTGCTTGCTTCTTATGTCTCTGCAGTGCAGCATCACTTTAGCCTATTTGGTTGGGAGGAAAGGCTGAGTCCCTGAAGGTGTGCCTGTACCTCTGTAATCTGAGAATGCCAGATACAACCCAGCAGTTTGAGACTGTTTTCCTGAGTAGCCTCTTTGAGTCTGCAGAATGCTAATGACAGGGTTTATTAGAACAACAACCCCTGAAGGGGATAGATAATGTTGTGTGGAGGCAGGATCCACATCCAAAGCCCCAGGGTTCACATGAAGGGCGCTCCTCCTGGCATGTCTGACACATGAAATAAGGAAAGCTTTGCATTTCTGCATTAGAGGCAGAAACCTCTGTTCCAATGTATTAGTAAGTACAACTGTTAAAATCAGCCAGGTTCAAACAACTGTGTGCTGTTTCTGCTCAAGTACTGACAGTGTGGTGACCATCAGCTGCTTCTCAGTGCTAGGGTTTATCCAAGCTACCTTTAGTGGGCAGCTACAGTAGGAAAACTTTCATCTCTTCTTGTATGTTTTAATATAGTGGGAAGCAGTGGGGTGGAATGGGAGCAGGTCCCACTGCAGAGGTGGCTATGAATACTGCAGCTCAGACATAGCATTCATATTTTGTTCTCTTACTGGTAACAAAATGCTGGCTGCTAACATAATTGCCTACATGAGGGTCTGCTTGCCTAATCAGACTAGAGCTTCAACAGTGGAAAACTCTGAGTAAATGCCGGTGCAGATGCAGCCTCAGTGGCAAAGGCTGACTAAACAGAAGCTGTTCCTTTTGACTCAGTTTTTACAAAATAAGTGATATGGAGCTGTAAACTTTTTCCTTATGTTAACTTTGCTGTAAATTTGGCCTTATGATCAGTGGAAAACCCTTCTCTAGCTTCAATTATCAGTCAGTAGTTATCAGAAAGTTTGACTTTACCCGAAGGTAAAAATGGGAATCCTCAGGACCAAAAGTCATATGTTTATGAGACCTAGTTTTTGACAGAACCTGGATGATAAGAGTGTCTTGGTGTCTTTCACAAGAAAAATGCCTTCATTTTGGCTCATGCAAATTGTAACTTCATATGGTTCTTTTCTGTGGTACTAGGCAATTTTTCCCATGTTGTGCAAGTCCTTCATCTTCAACTATTCTGAGAAGGATTTAATGTTTACATGATTCTCCTACAAACAAATATGGAAAATGAATCTTAGTAATTCCATATAGGTGAGTTAATTAGCAAAGCACATAAGTTTTAAAGAAATGGTGGGTTGTTTTTTGTTTCCTCCTGAGTGAATGCAGGTTTGAGGCACCTTTTTTAAATCTCTCCATCTTTAGTGAAATTTTTTTTCTGGGGCATAGAGATTACCAATGTTCCACAGTCTTGCCCACCAGATTTTCCGCTTTGGATTGAGAGTGACTGAATCCACCAAGATTTTGTACTAAAAAAGAGGTTTGAAGGAAATCATGGTTTTTGAAAACAAACACTTGACCTGGCCTCAGTGGAGTAAAACCTGAACTTCAGTGTTTATGGAGTAGTATTTAATCTTACAGGTAGTCACAGGAAGGAGTATGTTTGGAAGTCTGCAGTCTTAAAAGGATTGGAGGACACAGTAGGGCTGCTTGCTGGGGATTTGATCTACATGCATGCAGAAGTATTGTAATGCAACATCTTTGTAGTCCCTCACTTAATGTGAGTTCGGGAAGTCTTTAAGTTGATGTACAATACCCCTAGGGCCACCTCCATCACCTTCAATTTTTGTCATTCCCTTCTCCTGGCAGCACTAAATTTGTGAGAGTACCGTGCTCTTGGTCCTTTGGTTTGTGTTTCGGTACCTGAGCTTTTCCCAACTTGGAAAGCAAGAAGGTTTTATTACTTTTAGTGTTACATGTTTTCTCTTTGAGAAACTGTTTTAACTTAGGTGGCAGATCAGGAATACCAGCTACTTTATCAATAACCTCTGTTTACCTCCTGCACAGGACTTCCTCCCTCTGATGCTGGGAGAAGTGAAGTGTGAGCTCACCTCGCCTGGGTGCATGGTGCTCATGCTTGAAAGCAGTGTCTTTCTCTTGAACAGTGTCTACAAAGGCATGCATTTAAAGGAAACTAATGTAACAGTTGATCACATTACCTGCTTTCCTCCTTTTGCTTTGGATCGTATTAAATACTTTATCTTTTTTTCCTCCAGAATTTTACTAACTGCATTAAAATGACTCCATGTTCTGCATCCCAACATGTAATTAAAAAGTATAACTATGTGTATGCATGAGGGATTTCTGAGCACCAAGTACAGCCTTATTCAAGGGTGCTCAGCTGGGAATGTTTGCCACTGCTGCCATTGTCAGCCTGTATAGGAAGTTCTCTGCATTTGTGCACAGATATTTTTGCAATCAAGTTTGGTAGTAACTTGGTTACGGATAGTTGAGGACTCTCTCTGTGCTTGCTATGGTATGACTACGGTATGACTGCCTCCAATATGGCTTGCCAAGCTCCACCAGTAAGACATGGTTAGGGTTATCTTTCTCTGGTCACTTAGTACTTTGTGGAAGCAGAGTGAGGTCACTTTGTGGTATGTGTGAAAAATGGACTTTGCCTGTTATTCACAGAGCATAAGCGGTCCCTTGTCCTTGTGCCAAAAGGTTAAACTAAGTAGAGATTTGGGGATAGGGAGGAGCATCCTTTTCTTTCCACAGGTTTGCTTCTATTTCTCTCATTCAGCTCCTTTCAGGGGATAACAGACCATGGGTTCTTGCCTGTGGGGATGCTGTGGGTAGTTATATCACATGACTGATTTTTGAGTCTCCATTCTTAGTCATTGTGTCCTAAGAGCTGTGTCTTTCAGGAGCTCATTTTAGTTTTGCCAGGTACCTGATGTCAGTAAGGATCACTTTAGCATTCATCAGCCCATAAGGTGGACAAAGTGATCTGTACCTGTGGGAGGAGTAGGATGTCTGTTTTGCAGTTTGAATTCCATCCAATGAAATTGTTTAAGAGTACTCTGCATCCTCTATGTCATTGGCTGGATCTGCCACATGTGAACTTTCAGCTCTTGACTGCACATACCTGTGGGACTGACTTGGGTCATGCATGTCCAGAGAAGGGTGATGAAGCTGGTGAAGGGTCTGGAGCACAAGTCTTACGAGGAGCGGCTGAGGGAACTGGGGTTCTTTAGTCTGGAGAAGAGGAGATTCAGGGGGGATCTTACTGTTCTCTACCACTACTTGAAAAGAGGCTTTAGGCAGGTGGGGTCTCTTCTCCCAGATGAGTAGTGACAGAACAAGAGGAAATGGCTTCAAGTTACACCAGGGGAGTTTTAGAGTGGATACCAGGAAAAGTTTTTTCACTGAAGGGGTGTTGAAGCATTGCAAAAGGCTGCCCGAGAGGTGGTGGAATCACCATCCCTGGAGGTATTTAAAAAACACATAGATGCAGTGCTTAGTGATGTGGTTTAGTGACAGACTTGGCAGTCCTGGTCGGACTTGATGATCTTAGTCTTTTCCAACCTAAATGATTCTATGATTCTTTGTTCTCCAGACCATCAGGAATTCTCCTTTGCTTGGTTTGCATACTTTGAGGGAGCACTGGCAGTCTTGAACCCTTCTCCATGGCTTCATTGGCTCACAGGCTGTTACTGGAGGATACTTTGATTACTGAAAGGGTAGGAGAAGAATCCTGCCATAGGTGTGACATAGAGAGGGATGAACTGTCCATTGTGCCTTACAGTTAAGTGGTAATTTTTGCTTAAGTTTCTCTTTTTTTGTTCATGGATAGCATAGTCAGCAGCCTCATGTCATGCCCTTTTTACAGGTCAGTATCTCTAATCCAGACACTCCAAGTGTTCTGTTCACCCTCCTGGGGCATGTTATATGAATTTATCTATACAAATCTTGGAAGCAATCTAAGAAGAATGATAGCAGATGATCGTTGCCATGGGTATTTGCAAGAAGCTTCTAAATAATAATAAGATCTGTACCTCTAAAACATTATTGAAAATACTTGTTTCAGTGACCCATAGACTCTCTGGCACAAAAAGCCCATCTGAGCACTCCCAGCCCAGGCAGAGATAAACATCCTACTTTACGATGTCCCCAGTGGCTAGAACTGTTTGTGCCGTTTTGTGGTTGCACTATTATGATCATGTGCTGTAGCTGTTGCCACCACTTCTTGGAGGCCAGCAATCCAGATCAGGTTTCCTAACAAACAGTTTTGTTATTTTATGCGTACATCCAGTGATTCATTGTCTTGGGATATTTGTAGATGGTGAGGTCCTGGCATGTTTCTGGGGCACATGGAAAGCGCTGTCTTTCTACCAAGGAAAATACAGCAGACATAAAGAATTACATGGGCTTGGGGGTTTCCTTTTACATGATCCCAAGAGAAGGCCAAGGAAATTTGTGTATCAGCCAGCCTGGAATTGTGGATTTTGTTGAAATTCAGAGAGGAATGTAGTTTTCTTCAGCCTTACAATCTTGCTTTAGATAAAAAATAACTATTCAGGAAAAGAAACAGAACTTCTGTTGTGCAGTATCTCCTTGTTCATTCAGCCTCATGATGGCTCAGACTGTGGTTCAGGACCCCCTGCTGAAACCCACAGTCCTCGCACAGTTACCTAGATGAAAACACCTCTGCATGCACTAGCAGTAAAAGCTGCAAGCAAGAAAAGTGGATTTTATGGCAATAGTTGTAGCCTGTGTTCTGCAAGATTGGGTATTGCTACTGAGGAAGGTCAGGAGAGCTCAATGCATGTCCACAGGAGTGTGTGGACTAGTCTGCAAGTGCACATTAGTCAAAGAGCATTGTTGTTTGAGCGTATTGCCTGTTGTGGTCCCTGCATGCCATCTCCTTTCAATGCAGATTAAAGGCTGGAGTCTTATTGACTCTCCAGTAGAGTGCATGGCTGAACTGGTGCACACAACAGCTTCTTAGTTTCTCTTTGAGCTTGAATACAGAAGAATAGAGATTCATGGCTCCCCAACCCCCTACCAGAGTAAACTGACCTCTCAGAGGAATCTCTTCACCTAGGGGTATGAGGATAATGCAAGGCTGTGTACAGAAAGAAAAGAGCAGGCTTTCTGATGGGACAGGGCCCGGGGCTTTTCTTTTGGGGGGCATTCAAGTGTGTTAGGCTAAAACAGAAAACAGGTGAAAGAGGCCTACTCCCTGTCATGTGACTTTGGACAAAGTCTCACTTGCAGTGTAGCTGCTTCATCTTAAACCTTGGAGTCATTATTTCTCATGTTTCTTACAGTTGTTTTTGGTAATCAGGTCTCTCACACACCACCAAGCTCTTTCTGTGACTATTCCCAGAAAAGAGGCAAAAGTGCTGATGCTAGAGAGGCTCCTGGTTAGGTCCTGTACCTCAAACCCTCACCCTTCTGTCTTTTTTTCATTTGCATCTAGCTTGGGTAGAGCTGGGTCCTCTGGGCGCCAGACCAGCTCTGTCTCATGGAGCACAGCAGCCCACCTTTTGGACAGCAAACACTGACATCACCTAATCCTTTTATGTACCTAGCCTGAGGGGCTCACGATTGATCACATCTTGTGAACAATCTAATGTCACATGCCTGTCTATATGTGTATGCCTCTGTTTTACACATATCTATTAATTTCATCTGTTCTCTTTTGCACAATATTGGCACACCATTTTTCTTTCACAGGCAGATATAACTTGTTGCATCAGCAACAAATGAGCAAAGTCTTCCTGTGAAGGCCTGCACATGTGACTGTGGTATAAAAGGTATTCTTATCATCCATCAAATTAAAAAGAAAATTATGGCCCAGCTTCAGGATATCGCACGAGCAGGTTGAAATCCATGTGCTACGGTAATTTCCTACATACCAACCTAAATCGCTGCTCTGAGCAAGGGTAACTGAAGATCGATGGGGGTAATGTGTTTGATGGTGTGATGTGAATGCATGTGACTGTAAGCTCTTAAACTGGCATGAGGAAAATTATTTTCACAGCATAGATTGCCCTATATATTCCTTATCTTTATGTCTTGTCCCTTTCCTCCTGAAGGACTTGGATTAGTAAAATATGAGTTCAGAGTCTTGGCACTGCTTTTCATTGCTCAGCTCATCCAGCATTGCCTGCATGTGATGGATGCCTAGCCTGAACTTTCTATATACGTTGCCCCTATCCTTCTCAATAAAGTTAGTTCTCTAAAAGTCTGAATTGTCCTGCTTCACTTTCACAAGGGGTGGATCACCCTTTGGAAGCACCCCTTTCTTCTGCTTTCTGGAGGCAGGGGTGGAGGAGTTGTGAATCCCCTCTCCCCTTCCCTTTGCACATACCTCTCCTCTGTGTTAAAGGTGGGAGACAGCAACTAGGTCTAGCACCTTATATACCTAGTAGTGGCCTACCAGTGGCTAATTTTACTCAGCTGCAATGTTTAATTACAGTCATTCCCATTCCCTGCTGCATCTGGTCTTTCTGCTGACATGTGGAAATCCTCAGCAAACTACATGTGGGGCTGAACCATTGGCAAGTGACAGATACCAATAGTATTAGGTTAGGTCCATATAATGGCATGTTAGCTTTACTCTTTCTAAAGGCAAAAGATAGACCAAGGAGCTGAGGAAAAATCTGCTTAAGTAAGTGAGAAAATATGGTACCTGACAGGTGTGTGTGTTGCAGTGTTTGGTTAAAATATTTCATTTAAGCTAGATACATTTGTGTTCTTAGACTCTTGGGGAAACTTCATCTTGATAAATACCTGTGCTCAAATAAGCCCTGTGCTGTTGTGGCATAAGAAACTGGAATTTTGTGCTCCTAATTAATTGAATCCATTTTGGAGTGAAAAATCATAAATCCCTTGGGTTTAGTCCTGTGTTTAATCTCATCACCATTGAACTTCTCTTTCTATGTCCTTAGGTTTCCTGGCTACTAGAATAATTCTGGTGGGTTTATTGTCACGTATTTATGAATAATATTAGTGGAAAACAGATTTTCTGAAATTTATTATCAGTTCTAGCACTGCTTACATCTACCTACAGAGGCAAGAGATCCCCCTAATAAGTCATTTGCTCAAGCCTAATTTTAATTAATGTAGGCTGTTAAATGAACAAATGTTTTCGAGAAAGCTAGATCTATGAGGGACTGTACAAAGCCTCTGTTGTCCATCTGCTTCTCAGCAGCCTTGTCTGATGTGTTAGTGATGGTGGAAGTCAGTCAGTGTGCAGAGCATACAGTCCTTCAGGAATACTCCTGCATCCTTTGAGTAGTCATTTACTCATTATGCCAAATTATGGGCTGACCAACCACCACAACTGTATGGAAATGGAGTGGACACATAAATAAGAGGGGTAAAATTAGGGCAGAGCTAGCTAAGTCCTTCCAAAACTTTTGTCAACATGACTGAAGTGGAGTTTCTGTCCTCAGTGGCTTATACTGAAAGAATGAAAGGGATTGATTTAAGTCATTGGCTTTCAGAGCTGTTTTCAGTTCTCTGCAGTTGGATGATTCTTAACCATTTATAAATTGTTAGTGATGTTGACCAACATCTCAGATAGTGCCTTTATGATGCCAGAGGATATTAAAATGATGAATGCACTGCAGCCAGATTCTGACCTGGTTTGCACCACCACCAGTTGTAGACTCAGTGCTGCTCCTGAACAAGTGTCTCCTGACTTCATCTCTTACTGCCCCAAGAAATCCACAGTAGCTTGGTAATGCAACAGCCTGCGGGTCCAGAGTAATTTCAATCAATTCTGCCTTTTAGAAAGGCAGAATGTGTTATTGAAGTGACCGTGAGAAAGTTCAGTTATTGTTTGTTAGAGATCCTGTGCTTCTGGCGCATGGTGGTGGGGAGTGGTAAAGCACTGCCTGCCCTGAGTGTGGCACTCCTCCTGTGATGAGGAAGAACTTTGTTCTTTCTCTTTCCTTATGCTTGTTGAGTTCTGATGTCATTTTTCTCTTAACTGCAGGTCACTTCATGGGCAACAACACAGTGATTGATGTTTTGAGGAAAGAAGGGTACGAGGTAGAACACACTCCAGCTGGACAAGCCATCAACAAGTAATGCATGCTTCTATCTAGCTGAGCAGCCATTGGGAGGGTGGGTTTATAAGCAGTCAAGAAGAGGTAGTGCAAGATGGGACTATACCTACTGATGAGCCAGGCTCCCTCTCTCCTCCTCTGTTTGCATTTCTTTTCCGTGAGCCAGTTTGGAAACAGGATTTTATTTGGTTTGGGTTTGGGTTTTTGTGTGTTTTGTTTGGGGGATTTTTTTTGTTTGTTTGTTTGTTTGTTTTGTTATGGGGTCTTTTTGATAAAATGAAAATATTTTTTCCCCTGTAAGTTTTTAACTCTTAAACTAACAGCCATACAGTATGCATGCTTGGTTCATCAGGTCTGGATGTTCTCTTATACCACATAGGCTTCCAGGCTCCTTCCTCCCTTTTATGTGTTTGACTGTCCTGCCTCCCTTCTCTTTCACTGCTATTTTTGATTCTTTCTGATTGCTCTCTCAGCCTGGAATCTGATTGCCAGAGTCCACCCAGCCTCTTTGCATGCAGTCCCCATGACTGATGGCTCTCATGTCCCCTGTTCTCTTCTGCATTTTTAAGCCAAGGTACTTCATTGGTTTTGTTCATCTTGGAGTTGTCCTTCGGGATATACCCTTACTGCCTCTTTTTATTTCTTACTGGATGCATGTATCCATCTCTATGGTTGCAGAAACTACAAAATGCCAAATAATCTACTGTTCCATGCTCTGCTGAGAATTACATGTGCTCTTGACTCACCTCTTCCTGGCCTTCTTGCCACCAGCTTAGGGTCTGCAATCCTTGTCTCCCCCTTCTCCGGACTCTTGCCAAACATGCGCTCCTGTCTCTTGTCAGACATTCCCACTCTTCCTTATATCACTGCTTAAAGACCACAGTGGAAAAAAGGTTTGATCCCAGTTATGGTACTGTTTCCCTCTTATCCTCTGTGTCAGTCATGCTGTCCCTCAGTGCTTACATCTCTGTTCCTTTTCCCCCATATTACTGATATGAGGCTTTCAGGCAGGATGATCACCTTTTATACAAGGGGCCCAGTACAAAGGCTTGGTTTGTGCCTGAGGCTACACAGAAGTGGTGCAAAATAATAACAGATGTTTTTCTCATACTCTGGTTGCTTCATCTTTCTCTTTGCAGCATGTCTGCCTTTTTCAGACCATGAGATTCAAGTTCTGGCAGGTCATGTTTTTGCTGTGTTTCTTGACATGGACATATACCACTAACTCTACATGCAGTGAAACAAAATGAGCAAAGATTCATCCCCATGAGAACACGAATGCAACCCCTAAACCTGTTGCCACCTAATAGGCAGGTAGTCTGACATGGAGAAGCTCTCTGTGCTTAGGCAGAAGATTTAATGATCCTATAACACTTCAGTCATGATAGACAATTCAGTGTATCAGTGTTTATGGGGTTAATCAGAAACCTGTCTGCATTGATATTTTCCCCCTCAGAACATCATTAGCTTAGGTATTCCTAAACCCAACCATAACAGCTTCTTAAAGCTTAAAGAAAGAATGCTTAATATGCTTAATATATACTTGAGAGTAAATAAACCCCATCTCTAAACGTGTAGCTGTAAGGAAATCAAGGGCAGACAACTGTGAAAAGGAGAGATAGATCTTCACACATCAGGCTATGCATCAGGAAGGTAGGTATCAACCTACCATCATCAGGGTAGCTGGGCACCCATTTCTCTGACTACATCATGGAAGTTCATTGTCCCCCCAGTGATTCTTGTGCTTTTGCAAGCCCTCAGTTTGGCATTGATTACATCTCAAACCTCTCATTAGAACTACTGGACAGAACATCTTTCATGGTGTCTTGGTTTTAAAGCTGAGTGAAGAAGCTGAAGAAAATTTCACTTTAATATTTTCTTTGAGAAAAGATGTTAACATTCCTGGATGACTTGGAAACAGATCTAAAATATGAAGTTTCAAGGAGAATGTGTGTTCTGAAGGAGAAGAGCATTTGAGGTGAGGGAAAGACCTGCGGCAAGAGTACGTCAGAGTCCTGGGAACTGAATGGAGGGTTTCACTTGACTGCTATCCTGGGCTTGTTCTAAGGACCAAAGTCCAGGGCAGTCTGAGTCAATAAACACAGTCCAACCCACATAAATATGGAAACATATCCAGCTACTGTCCTAGATAGCAGTGCTGCACACAGTTAAGTCAATACCCATGGGCTATTTCAAATGACAAAATTGAGAGAGGAAAAAAAACTGGCAAGTGGTTGAACTGAGACAGAGCATTCAAATGGCTGTTCTACTGTCCGATGCAGTAGGGGATATTAGCTGAGCAGTCCTAAAACAAGAAGATGAGGAAGTCTGCAATTGTCTCCATTCCCCACAACATGACATTGTACAGTAGCAGCACAGTCTGCTGCTGCTTGTGCTCTGGCTAAGCAGAAAGTCCCTCCTAAGGTATCTTGTAGATACTGCGTGCAGGAACACAGAAACATGCAGGAATAATTATGCATGTTTTCGTGTAACAGGCAAACTGCTGGATGCAGTAACACAATTTCACCTGCGGACAGGGCTGCCATCCTGCCCGTCTGCAGGGGGAGAGGAATGAGTGCCGGAGGGCTCCTTCTTTGTGGTGTCACCAAAGCATGGAAGGCAAAAGGGCTGCTCCAACTGCACAGCAGCACAAAGGACAGTTTATAAATAGTGCCACAAGTTCAATCAAGCTCTTACTGTCTTATTTTGGGCTTTAACTGTTGATCCTGATTTTAGAATACATATATATGGTAAAATATTCATCACACAATCACAGCCTTAATTAAGGTGCTTCCTGACTCCTCTGTTAACTGCTATGCTGGGAGAGGGAGCTGGCCTTGGGGAAGAAGGACATGCTTTTGCATCTGTGTGCTTTTTCCTGTGATTGCTCTGTCAGTCCTGGGAAGAATTGGCTGCAGGAAGTGTTGCAAAGGAGGTTATGTATATGAGTGTCTGTTGTTATTAGAGTTATGAGGCTGCAAGTATCAGAATAAATAACTGGCCGTGCAGGATAGAGGTCATCCTGTCTGTGCCTGTAGCAATGCTGAACTCCAGCGTGGTATGGACACGAGTTTGGCAGGGGAGGCTGCAGGCAGCAAGGCACTCAAATCTACAGGGGAGGGCTGGTGCCTGCTCTGTGACTTTCACAATTAAGGAAAAGGCACACAGTGGAGAGACACTGCAGGAAAGGGAACCATAAGCCGATGACCTTCAGAGAGATCAAATCCGTCGTCTCTGGAGACAACTGGGTGGGGTCACTCTGTAAGGTGGAGTTAAAAGGGTGGGTGATGTGAAGGTGTTGTGGAGGAGAGTGAAAGGGTCGTGAAACTTCAGGTGATAAAGTGAGAGTGTGACAGTCACAAGGATTTTGAAAGGGGTCAATAGCCCAAGACCCATTCTGCACCAGTCTCTGTCACATAAAGTTCACCACGTGATCAGTCTGTGATTTTCCTTGCAAGAAATAAGACTAAAATCTCTTCGTTTTCCCTCTACTGTCTTCCTCATGTTACAGTCTACGACTTCGTTTCACCTGTTTCAGGATGAACCCTTTTTATTCTCCATCAAAGAGATGTGCCCACAGTGATGGGCTAGCTTGAAAATGGCAGTCATGCTGAAACATGTCTCCTTCAGGACCTACTCCTTGCGATGCTATTGCAGGGCAGAAAGGAAACACGCTATAATTCTGGAAAGGTTTTACTGACTGAAGCCAGGTTTCTGCAGAGTGGTGTGTGGTCTTGTTACTTTTCTGAATTTCAGCCCAAGCCAGTCTTCAATTTTGTCTTCTTACAGATGACTGCTGCATCTCTTCTCTTTATGAAGTAGTCATAAAGATCAAACAGATATTTTTGTTGTGCTCTGTGTATCCACAGAGTGGACTGAATTTGTGCGTTTGTCCAGAACGCTCATGAACAAATGACGAGGGGGAATTGCTTTGTTCCAATGAGGATAAGTGTGGGCCAGCAGAGTGATGAATGGACAGGAGACTGCAGACTGCCTGCCTTGGAGTGTACATGAGGAAATGTTGCTTACTTTAAGTATAATGAAACAGATCTTGAGGAATCAAGGTAGAGCTGATTGATTGTTTCTTCAGTATTTCACCTTCCTATGAAGTTGGGTATGCGTAGCCCTTATAGTTTTTTTCTGAGGGCTTTGACTGAGTGCTCCTTTGGGCTTCCAAGATTTGCCTTGTGAGTTTGTGCATGCACATAGTCTCACTGCAGTATCTCACTTGCTGGAGCTGCTTTGTAGTGCTAGATAGTGGTGCCAACCTAATAGAGGATCTGTGCAGCCAGAAAGCTGAAGTCCTGACTCCTGCTCCCTCATTACTTGCTATAAATGTGGGCAAAGCTCACTCCTGCATTGTGGAAGGGCTATGATTCCTCTGCATTCTCCTCTCCACATTGACCTCCATACTTGTCTGATACAACCCTTTAAAACCACAATTTCATGCTCCCTGGTGTGCTTATCTGAGTGGTAGGACAGCATTATCTTCTTTTTTAGATCAGCATGAAGTCATCAGTGCTTACACTAGAAGTGAATGCCACAACAGTGAGTTGAGCTCTGGTCTCTTACGTGTCAGACATGTCCCCTGACCTGACGTTTTATAAAGGCTATGCATTCACTGCTCTGGACCACCTGGCTTCATGAAAGAGAAAATTAGATGATGGTGAACTTGGCAGCACCACAGCTAGTCTGCTTCCAGTTGCTGCAGACTAGATGGCCCAAAGAATTGCTTAATGGTATATTGACCCATTCCCTTCAAAGATGGTAATTCGCAAGATGCATTTCTGCAGCTATGACTGCAGTCTGTGCCCTAGCTCATTACTTGTCTTCTCCACCAGTGAGACCTGTTGGTCTAGAACTGGCTCCTTCAACTAGTGTGCCTTAGCTGTCCTGTCCCTGCCCCTTCCCCTAGCCCTCCAAGTTAGTTGGCTCTGGGCAGGAATTGCTGAAAGGAATAATCTGGTCTGTGTTCCGCAGTACAACAGACAACAGGAATGTGGTTTGACCTCTTATGACTTAGAGAGTGATTCCTTTTTTGTCTCTTTCTAGATACACAACATTATTGCCAAGAGTTATTCTACCATCAGCCAGACTGCATTCTTTCTGCAGTTCCAGGTTACCACTTTTCCAAAGCTTTTTTTCATTAAAGAGAACAGTTTTCATCAGAATATTGAGTTAAGGAAGGGAGGGCAGGAGCACAAGATAGAGAAATAAGCATCCAGCTGAGACATCAGGGAGAAATACTTGTTTTGTGTGTGTGCCTTGATGGCATCTGTACCAGGATTCTCCCTCAAAGCCCTTTCAAATATTATCTGTGTTCCCTCCTCCTTCCAGCAGAACCCCCCCCAAAACCTTGTTAGCCTTTTCATCATCATCACCGGCACACAGCGCCTATGTCACATCCCAAGAGCTCCCACTGCCGTTGCATGCCCGGAAGGAGGAGGAGGAGGAAGAAGTCCTACCTCACCTGCTGCTCCCTGACAGCATCGACATGCTGGAGAAGGTAGACAGGAAGTACAAAAAGAAGAAAAAGAAGCAGCAGAAGAAGCAAAAACTGCGACAGTTTAATGACCTCTGGGTTCGCCTTGAAGAAAGGTACCTAACGGCTGGGAAGGGTGGAGGGCTTGTCATGTAAACTGGACTTTAACTTGCAGTGATTAATCCAGTACTCCAGACTTCCACAGGGGCTAGATACATGCTGAGGGCAGGATGTGACTTTCTACCTTACCGTGATTCCTGCTGAAACATTTGCTCAAGGCTGCTTGTGCTTTTAATGACAAAACAGCTTCTGCTGCATGGTTAGGTTTGTGGAATATTGGGCATAATACAATAGAAGCCTTGTCTAGACCATTTTGCCTTTGGGCTTGAGGGATTGTGAGCATGTGGTAGTCCTCTATCACAGAAGGCTGGGTCCTGTGGTAGATGGTATAGATAAAAGCCTTGGACCTTTTTCCAAGAGCTGCTGCATATGTGGAAACTGCCGTATCAGGCATGTGTACTCCTTGCATTTGGACAGTTTTTGTGTAGTATTTTCAGTTTCTGTATTCTTCCAGTCTTAAAAAGCATGTGAGCCCTGTGGCATTACTGGAGATCTGGAAAGGGAGATGACAACCTAATGGATGATGGAATTGATATTAAAAATTGAGTGTATTGTATATAGGGGCAAAGGTTCACACATACCCCCTAGTTTTCAACCAGAAGAGCTTACTCGACTACAAGAACTACAGCAGCCTGCAGAAAAAGCTAACTTGTCCCTCACTAACTATATTTAGGCCTGTGGCTGAATGTGTACCTTAATGTTTCCCTCCTGTCTAATAACACACAGACCTAAGTCTGCTCACTTTTGTACTCTATGTCTCTGTATCTCTGGTATCTAATACTCAGGTTGAAAGCACTTTATTTTTGTGGTACTGTACATAACAAGACAGGTCAGGATGATGGGGAAAAGCCTGCAGTTCTTGAAATGAAGCTTCTACATTAATATTTTTCTTTCCTCTGAAGAATATTTCTTCCAGCTCCTTGAGGTACTGTGTATATCATGGTTCTTCTATGCCTCTTATATCACTTCCCTGGGTCTCAGCTGTACCACTTCTTTGAGTAAGACATTGCTCAGGCTGGATGCAAGCAGGTGCAACAGCTGTTGTTCTGCTCTAAGCATTCAGCCATTGTCAGACTTTCTAGACCAGACTCCTTTTCCTCGTTTCTACAGTAGTTTTTGGGTCTTATCTCTGCTCTTCCTTCCAACCCAAGTCTGAGTAGTCTGGAGAGAAAGAAAGACGAATAAATGTGCATGGAGGTTTGCATGCCCACTGACAGACCTACAAAGAGTCCAAGATTCACCAGTCAGCAAATCCTTATAGTCATCATATTTGATTTTGTCTTTTAGTGTATCATTGACTTTCTATTAATGTAGTTGATACCAGTTGTTTGTGAATGGGGTTTTGGAGCTTCTGTTGAAGTTGGAGTCTCTATGATCTCAAGATCCCTCCCTGCCAGCACACTGACGTGTTCAGTTTTTCACATGCAGTTGTTCATATGAAACTCAGGGAAGTCAATGGACACAGTGATGTGAGATACACATGCACTTGCAGCATCAGTGCCTTCAGAGGAAGAGGGAAGATGGGAGGATATGCTACTGTGACTAAATTGGAGGTACATACTGGATTGCAAGTACTGCAAGGCAATAGTGAGGTAAAAAGCAAAGGTAACCTTAGGAAACTACTGCATAAGCCTGGGAGCAGTGAATGCCTCCTTTCCTCCTTTTGTAATGTTTCCTTTTTTCTCCTGCTAATTAAGTCATCCTTTGTGCTAGAAACTTACCCAGGTACTAGGTGACAAATTCTTTTTAGGGGTGTGGGTCCTTAGCAGGAGAGAGCTTGAACTTCTAGAGGTGGAGGTGTTGCTTGGGAGTACGGGGTAAGACAGGTAAGTGATGTTTATTGCTGCCTTGGGAGATCGCTGCACCCTTGCTACAGAGGGAAAGCCGCGGGTGTCAGAGAGGCAGCTGCCGTTCGCGTACAGCCCCCACCTGCTCCGGGTCTAGGCTGTGCGAGGCGGGGAACGTCGGCCCCGCGGCCCCGCCGACACCCCGCGCCGCGAGCGGGCCGTGCCGTGCGGGCTGGGCTGAGCCGACAGCGCCACCTCGTGTCCCCACGGAAATGCAGCCCCCTGGGCTCAGGCTCACAGGTGCGCAGGGCACGGCTCGCTGCGAGCCTCAGCCCTTGCTCTAAGCACTCCCTGGGGTCCCCAGGCACAGGTAGCGCTGTCAGGTTTCTTATGTCTGGGCCGTTCACAGCTTTCCTCCTGTGAGCCTGAAAATGTGAAAGGCAGAGCTCAAGTGATTTAATGCAATCTTATAGTCCGCTTGGCAGAGTGGCTTTCATTTGTGCTCCTGTATGCATCAGCTGTCAGGTGTATTTCTTTGATGTGTGGCCAGCTGGCTTCTCTCCAGTTACTGTTCAAACCTTCTGTGGGGACCTTCGGGTATGGAAGGGTAAGTGTCTCTAAAAAGGATACTAATTGCCTTCAAGTTTCCCAAACCATTTTTCTTAATGGGGGTGGCCAAAATAAGGCAAGAATGGTGCACAGCAGCGGGGGGAGTGGCGGCAGGAAAAATTACTATGCCTTTTTATTTGGCAGGTAGACTTGCATTTAATTTTGTCCCCATTTGTCTTCTGGTTCCACAGAGCCCCATGAGGCCCTGGGGTGTACGTCAGCCTTAACAGCTGTGGGGTCAATCATAGTTTCCAATACATTGACAAAAAGAACGACACCTGTGCAGTATCTGACCCTTCTGACTCTTGACCTGCCATGGTGTGGGAGCTTCCTCAGTTTGGAATGGTTGGTGTTTTCAGTCTGGAGCATACAAATTTCTCTCCTCCATCACATGTTGCCATAATGGGAGTTCTGCATCACATAGCCTCTGACTCAGTTCTTGTTCATCACCACCTCAAAGTCCTCACTACCACTGGGAGATACTCTGGGATGTGGTGGTCGTTTCCCGGTGACTCTAGGATGCATTTCTGGAAGTAGCTCTTCCTCTCCTTAAAGCATGTCATGTAAACCCTTTGTAATTCTGTAGTACAGGAACAAGTTTGGTCCATGCTAAGATGCAAATACAGACATGGCAGGGGAAGACTGATTCAGCTGAAAGCAGGTGCCTCACTCCTGCTGTGCTCAGCATGTTGCCACAGTTACAGTCCCCTGCAAGAAAGCTTGTTTTCTTCTTGCATGTTTTCTGCTTAGCTGAAAGGTGCTAGGAACATGGTGGTCCTGCCCATCTGAATGTGTGGGAGCAATGGGCAGGCTGGCTGGGTAGGCCTGCGTACAGGGCAGGTGTTCAAGGGCTACCTCCACCCTCCTCAATCTCTTCCCCCTCAAGACTGGTTTGCAGTTCAGCTGGGCAGCACCCTGGTCCATATGGGCTGTCATGGGAGCTGCCCACACCTGTGAGGAAGCGATGAGGCAGTGCTCTGCCACCAGGAGACAGTCCTCGGGTGAGCATGGAACCAGTACAAGAGACCATTCCCAGGAGCCCAGGAGACTGATGGTGGGACACAGAGGCTGATGACCATGGAGCGGTTCTGGGCTGAGTCTGGACTGATGTTCTTCTCTTGCCTTGCAGTGCTACGGACCCTCCTCCCCGGATCCGCATCATTAACGGCTACATCACGGTTGAACCGCAGCCCCGGGGCCACAGACGGTCTAGTCACGCTCGTGCAGACACTGGCAGCGCTCACCAGCTTTCCCGTTCCATTTTCCTCCCACTATTGACTTTGACTTTACATATGATAAGGCTGCATTGAAACACAGGGGGAGACAAACTGCAGGGAACTCACCTTAAAAAGCGAAAAAAAGAAACTTACATGAAAAAAAACAGAAATAGAAGACTGAGTGGGACACCTGTTCTTTCAGGTGTTCTTAAACTGCCTCCTTTTCCTGAATCTGGATCATTAACACTATTAACTGGTTTGACCTGCCCAAAGCAGGAGAAGATATTTTAATGAAAGTGTTAGTTATCCTTCTCTTGCAGAAGAATGATTTCATGTTATCCCATAATGCTTTGGGGAGATTATAATGTTTGCTATAACATAGCTGTTGTTTAGCTGTATGAGCCCAACTAAATTACACTTTTTTCACCTTCAGTGCCTTGTAAGAAGATTTACACACACTAACTTGTTTGTTAGACCAGAATATCTTGGTCATACAAGCACAGCTGGGAAAGAGAGGTTAGTATTTTATGTCTCTACTGGGTAATACTTTCAATTCTTGCTCGTTAGGGCTCCAGATTACATTTAAAGGTTCATGACAACACCTTCTACAATAGAATAAACCACTAAAGACTTCTGAACACAGAATGTTTCTGCCGCCTGTTTGGTGCTGTTGTAAGATGGGTACACCTGGACCTCCAATGGCCAGACAAGTTTCATAAGCACAAACTAATATATGTTTAAGAAAAAATATAACCTGGGAGCTTCGCAATCATACTGTTGGATGCTTCCAAAACAGGAAGTTCTCAAGAGCTGATCTGAGAAATCCAGATGCAGGTTTTCCCTCTCTTTCTACATCACAAATACATAGTTATTTTATAGATGGAATCACTTTTGGGGATAAAGGGCTTTCTTTTCCTTTTCTGCACAGTTAGACTTCATTCTAGGAAATCCTTGCAAGTTTTCCACCAATTTCAATGGAAATTCTCAGACTTTCCAAATTGTTTTAAGTCCTTTGCTGTCTACTTAAAACGGACATGCTGTTGACTGTTGAATGTAGGAGGCTTGGAAGTGGTGATGAATGGTTTTCTCTGTTTGTGCAGGACAACCTCATTATCACACTGACTTGTTTAGCGAGCAACATATCCCTCCCTCATCTGAGGAGGGTTTCATTGCCTGGGAAGGTCTCATAGGATTCACCCATGGGAAGGCTTGGAGCCAATGTGCTGAGCCTTGTACCTTGGAAACACAGCAGTCACCTGGCCAAGCGAGACAACAGACCCTCAGGTTTTCCTTCCTGTGCATGTACATATGCTTTGCTGCTTTTTTCATTGCCTCTAAAAAGTACCTCTTCTCATTCTTCTACTGCACATGGGAGGAGGAAAAGCAAATGGTTCTAGCTTTCTTAACAGTTCTTTAATCTCTTAATCTCAGATTTCAGACCCCCCTTCGGAAGAACTGAATCTGAACAAATTCTCAATTTGCTGAGGAAAACTGAGAAAGGAGAGGCTAAATACCACAGTTTGCAGCCACACTGTGGGGAAAGAAATATATCTAGGCTGAGGCAGAAGATGGAACCATCTTATTGTATGTTCCTTCTTATAGGGACTACTACAAGACTTCAGGGTCCTGAATGCGTTCTGGCTTCCTTGGCTTTACACAGCAGCCGGGCTGGTGATGTGCCATCCCTTGTCTCTCTCTCTGGTTGATCTTTCACTGGTGTAAACTGTCATAGGCCTGGTGGGTCCAGAGCTGTTTTCCTTGGCCTGAATATGACCTGAGGGGAGCAGATTAGATGGCAGATAGCGTGGTTACAAGATGCACTGCAGGCCTGACAAACTGAGCACGTGTGTACTTACCAGTGCACCTGAAGGGGCATCAGATACATTATGTCCAAGTGTGTTCTGCCACTTGCTACTCTATGCATTGGTAGTGCTTCTCCTCCCCCTCTCCTCTGTCCTTCAGAAGTGCATGAAGAGGTATGGCACAGGTCCAAAGGGCTCTGGAAGCACTAGGAGAAGGGGCTGAGGCATTTCTTTTCTCCATTACAAGACAAAGGCTGCTGTGTAAAATAGCCCCAGACTGACCTTTCCCTTTGTTCCCTCCTCCATGGTTGCTCCTGAGTGTCACCTCTGTGAAAGGAGCTGAGTTGAGTGGAACAGCCATGAACGTTTTTCTTAGGTTGGCATGAGGGAAGAGTAATTATAAAACACTCAGGAGTAACAGAGACCTGAAGCAGCACTATGGATAATTCAGTTCTGGTGGCATAACTTATTTTGTAGCCTGTGTCCAAGTGCCTGACTATGTCAGGGAAATAAAGATGTCCTTAAACTGTGATTGATTGTGTGCCCACAGAAGCTCCATCCTGGGGGTCTTTCTGCAAAGTAATCAGATTCTTTCAAGGTATTCTTGAGGGTCTCATGAGCTTGGCTTGGTACCTGTGAACTAACCAAGTGGTTCCTACCCCTCACTTTTTCTTCCAGAGTAGTCTTTGCCGACTGGCCATAGGACACCAAAGTCTTGAAACTGTGACTGGTATGGAGAGCAGAGCCTTACTTAACTGCACGTGCTACTCAGCTGTTTACAGTGACCACTGGGGAGTGCTACACTGAGGTCCAGTTGTTTCTCCTTAGTTCCAGAATAAGAAAAGTTTACCAGGACTGGAACAGCCTGAGGAGCCATCCTAATGGCCAAGGTCTGCTCAGGTATCACCCTTCTTTGAGCAGGAGAGCATCAGGAAAGCAACCGGTCCCATCATGTGCCTGGAAGACTTCACTGTCCCTCTATCTGTCCCTCCCAAGCAGCTGAGATAGTTTTTGTGGCCTTGCAAGTGAGATACTGTCAGGCTTGTGATGAGTAGCAGACTTGACTCAGAAATAACTGTGAAAGGTGCAGGTACTCCTTTCGTCAGTGCAGGGGCTGAAATCTCATGTTGTCTCCTGAGCTAGGTGCCTCTGCATTCTCTAACTGCTATTACAAAGTGTTTGTTACATCTGAACATCCTGGTCTCCCTTTTCCATTCTCTTTCCTTTGTACTTACTGATTAACCTGTGCACTTTGCTGTTCCCCTTCTTGCTTAAATAGTTCTCATAAATCCTCTCTCCAATGTTCTCTGTTAACAGATCTGTTTTGAGGTGGTTGGGACTCTTGCCATGGGTTCCTTGTGGTCAAGATTTCTCTTTCTCTGTTGGGAGGCTCCTATTTGAAAAGTTATTAGCAGAAATTAGAAACCTACTCACTTCAAAATGTACTAGTTTGATAATATATTCTATACACCACCTGATCAAATTGTAATGTTGGAGAGTATATGTTATAACTATTGCTGATTTTCAGCAGTGTATTGTGAATTCTTGTGAATATTTGTTGCTTGACTAAGCTTGACTAATGGACTACTGTATTTTGATATATATGCTTTTTAATTATGTTAAAACTTCACATTTATGTATATAGCAAGGAAAAAAAAGGCAGACAAACATCCTCCTTGGGAAAAGGGCTTGCTGTTTCCTGAGATAGTCAGCACTTGCACTTTATTTCTACTTGCTGATAAATGGACCAGGCGTTAGACACCATTTATTTTGAACTTATTTACCTTCCAACAGCTACCTCCTGCAATTTCACAGCTTTTTCTTTCTGCTGCTGCATTGAAGCTTTATTTTCTGATATGGTATTTGGTTAGCAACTAGGATTCCTTGCAAAGCACTGCAGGAGGCATGACTTCACTCAATGTGCTTTAATACACAGTAATGTGCTCCTACCTGACACAGAGTTTCTGTGAACTGTGAATGCTCCTTAGCAAGCTGGTGATGCAGTGCTGGTTTACTTTCAAACTCTTTCAGATTGGGATGTGAAAAATAAAAACACTTAAAAAAATAACGTTCTTGTTGTTTAGATATGGTCTAAAAATGTACACATCCCTCCTAAATAATAATTACAACAATGTGAGAGGGGATCAATAAACTTTGTGGATTACCTCATTCTAACTTCTGACATGCCTTAAGGACCTTGCATGGTTTTGTTATTTTAAAGGTGCAGAAGCATAAAAGAACACAAAGTAATGCAAAAAACCTTGCTCAGTGATTTGTATTTCTTTCTTTTCACTTTGAAACTTTTGAAAGTGGGTGTTTTTTCCTGTTTTTAACCATTCATATAGCAAAATTACACTTCTAAAACAGATTAGAGGGAAGAACTGCAGGAGTTACATGAGGCAGGTAAATAAATAAAAATTAAGAAATCTAAACATATTGTTTCTTTTTTTTTTTTTTTTCCCTCTGTGTTCCTTCTGTACTCTCTGCAACAACACTTCAGGGGAAAATATCGCACTCTTTAACTAGGGAAAACAGCCAGGCACTGAAAGAGCAGATCCCTCTCTTTGAACACCACGGTAGTCTTGTGGCTGATCTTTCTTGTCTCAGTAGAGTTGAAAGCACAATTACTCCTTAAATATGATAACAAGCTAATATAGTTCAGTGGGTTGTTATAGCCTCTTTTGATCAGCTATTTAAAACACTGTGACACAGCCAGTGTGTAGAAATCAGGCTGAAACCTCTTAGATAACCAAGAAATGTGCTTTAGAAGATGTATTTCTCCAGTGGCTTGCTGTCTAGAAAACGTGGACAAAATATATCATTTACCCTTTAACACAAAAAATAAAATCTAAGCCATGAAAATTAATAAAAGGTGATCTTGTTATATCCATGGTGAAACTGATTGCTATTTTCTACCCTCCTACTCTGCTTCATCCAGACTGCTATCCTGTAACCACCAGTGAATGCACATGAGGTTTATTCAGGTCAGGTCTGATGCTGAAATTAATTTACCTTTCAAGATCACAGTCCTGTTGTGGTGCAGGTTTGTTCTTATCAAAAAGACTGTGTGTATCAGTAAAGGCTGGAAAAAGTGTCTATCACAATGTATTAACACTCTTGCACACAAGCAGGTCACAGCTATACTGAGTGGGTTAAATGGCATAAAATTAGAAGCACACAGTGTTGCTGGGTGTTCCCTGTGCTTCAGGATAGCAACAGCCACCCAGCATTTGTGCTCTGAGGACTGCTCTGAAGATACTTGTGGTCTAGGCAGAGAACTGAGGCCCCTGCCTTTGATCCTCTGAATCTTTCTGAGGTGTGTGTCTTTCTATATGGGTATTGCCAGCAGTGTTCAGCTATACCTTACCCAAGAGCTAGGTTTTCCAGTGCTCAAGCAACCAGGTACTACCTGGGAAACTGGGCATCAAACAGTTCAGAAAACCTCCACCCTGCAAACACTCTGACCGTGGTAAACTTACCTCTAATTATACAACTTGTGTCTTGAGTCATTTGATCATTCAGATTGCGACACCCATGGAGAGTTTATTCCCTCCAACACTGCAAACAAGTGAAAGCTTTGGATTTTAAAATGTCATTTCTATGTGCCTTGATATTATTTTTTTGTAGATGCATAAATAATTGATACCCAGCATAAAACATACTGTTACTGTCACAGCTCTTTCTCTGATACCTGTGACAAATGACTACAGGTCTTTTGTGCATTCTTCCATTCTGATAATTTTAACACCTCCCTTTAAGGATGTAGCTATGCATGTAGCTTTAGCTTCATGCAGCTGAAGACAAGAAACAGTATTTTAACTTCATTTCCTGACAAATGTTACTATTCGTGCATTGTCTCAGATCTCCCTTCTCCTCCTCTTCACACCTCACCCTGGCTCTAAATTAGTCTGTGCAATTTTAGGCAGTACCAGCAGAAGGTCAGGGGACCTGCTTTCTACATGTGGATACCTAGTGTGGGAACTGCCTCTAGGGTCCCCACAAAACAAGGAGCAGAGCTAATGCCTTTTTGCTGTCAGGTAGCTCTGGGGTTAAAGTACTGGGTAAGACCTGTTTTCAGCTCTGTCTTTGCTAGAGGAGATTTGAAGCCACAGCTCCTCCAAGTGCAGTCTAGCATCCACTGAGAAGTTCACTGGAGGGAGGTAGTTCCTCTCTGTGTAGGGTGCATGGAATATGTAAATGTTTGTTAAGCAATAGGTGAACATGACTTACAAGTTTAAGAGCTGATTACCAGCATCTACCAGGGATAGCTGTGATCAGCCACTGAAAGCCCACCTTCCTGCTGCCGTTTCTGTACCGGCTATTTGATATTCATTGGATCCAACATGTAAACATTCCTGGGACATATTTGAGGTTATCAAGTAGTGGCAGAGTATCTCAAAAGACACAACACTAATGATCAGCCCCCTGAATGATTCAAACCTTGCATACATGCAGTACTTATCGTTCAGGGTTAGTGCACGTGACAGAATGTATACTGGGAGTACCAGTCCTGTCCAAGATGGTTTTGCCTACTGTATGTCTTCTCAGTACAGCACAGTGGGCCAGTTTGAGGCTGGTCTGATTAGCTGCTGGTGGAACTAGAGTCTTTGAGGAGAGCTGGTGCTCCTTTTGTGGAGCAGCACCTGGTGGTATAGACATCTCAGAGAGACAAAGCAGCTCTGACCCTGTGATTAACAGGCAAACAGAGCTGTCAATAAAGCTGCACTGAACACTTCAGATAAACCCCCCCCTTTTTTTATCCTCAATAATTTAGTGAGTATTCACTATAAGCTTATAAACATTCGTCTGTGGAGGAGTGGAAGGAGGTGGCCCCTTCTAAAGAGACGGTCAAAATCAGGTATTTTGATTAAGTTCCAATTAGCCATAGAAGAAACTAAATCTGTCTTTTCAGGTTGCATTGCAATAGATGTGCTGCTGCATGCCCTCACATCTCATGTTATTGTGATTGTCCATCTGGTATGCAGCTTTTGAAAGCATCCCAGGAAATGCATTTTGTATGTCTGATTTGAACATAGTGGAATGTTATAAATAAGTAGGAACTCACTGGCCCGCCCCAGAGTTTGCTAGCAGGCAAGGCAATCTTCTGAGACCTTCCAATAGTGGATGCCAAGCCTCAGTTCCGTGTGGAAGGCACATGAAGTTTTGTGCTGGACTTTTATGACATACTGGGTAATTACCTGCCAATATAGCTTCAAGGATACAAACTCACACCTACTCAGATCAAACGGACAAAGGCTATTAAAAGAATTGGAGCAGATATTGCTACAAGCAACAAGAATCTTGAATATCAGGCTCCTACCATGAAAGGTAAAAAGATGCATAACCTAAGTACAGCAGTTACACATCTGTACTTAGCAGGCCATATAAACCAGCTGTCTTTGGGCTTTAACGTTACCAAGCACTGTGCCACACCCCACCCATTCAGAAGAACTTAGGCATTTCCATTGCTAAGTAGAAAACCCGTATCCAGGCTCCTGTGAGACATGCATGTACACAGGCTCTTTTCCCCACATTAGACTTACGCCAAAAGGTTAGATCCTTAAATGCCACGCAGCACTATTTCTTTTCCACAGTGTTGTGTACTTCCCCTGTAGCTTATGCTGCTCGCCAGTAAATTTGTGCTGCCTATAGCATTAGAATATAATAATGAAAATAGTGCTTTGCAAAGGAACTTTTCTCTAGAAGATCACTAGAGACCAGTGTTACTCTGGTGAAGTTTCTTCATATTCATAATGATTCAAGAAAATATGAAGTCCTTGGCACCAGAAATCACCAAACATGGCCTAGGATCCACTCATATTTTTCTGAAGGGTCACAGGCTAGCAGGAGAACCTCTTCAGGCTTGCTCAAGCTTTTTCAAGGTTGGTGTTTAATCGTCTTGATGTGTGACAGTTTAAACAGAATAAAACCACTCCACTCATCTGAATTTATGGCATTGTTTATTTATTTATTATTGTGGGTACAGTTATCCATTACCTGCTGGAGAAGCTGCATGGTACTTAGTTACTAGCTGGGTTTAACCCATGACAGAGGTAAAGCTGTCATGCTGGAGTTGTTTTACATGGCAAGACTCAGATATGAGGAAAATCAGTTGTGTGAAGAATTGTGAAAATGTCACTTACGGTTAGCCCAAAAACTCAATTGCTAGAAAGGAAATTAGGCAAATAAAGCAATTTACAGAAGAGCTGGCAACCTCTGTCTCAACAGTTCAGCACCTAGACAGCAGGAATAGAAACTGATAATCCAGGAAACATTTAGGTGTACCACCCTGAACAAACACACAATAATTTGCTCAGGAAGCCAGGTGTCAGTGATGAATTACAGTACAGAGACTGGTTTACTGCCTAAAAAATGACAGAAATGCCCTTCCTAAGATTTCAGTGGCAGCTGCTAATAGCAAGCTGAATATTCTTCAAGTACCCAATTCTTTACTGAATTTGTTATCTGTTTAGTCACAGCAACTTCCTCTGGTAACGTGTCAAAGATCTGACTTTGAATTTCCTGCACCTGCACTTCATTAAAACTCAAACTTGTTTCAAAATTTCTCCATGCTTGCAATTCGGGGACTGCAATTCTTGATGCATTAGTTCTCTTTTTTTAATTCAGAGTTACTGTGCTGTAGAACCAGAGGTGTTTAAAGCCAGTCTGTTCTTTGTGTGGACAACCATAGCTCATTAGAGGTCTCTGTGCACCTCTGTCTTGCTGCGTACATCCTGCCAGAACTCTTTGAGGAATCTGTTACTTCATGATCTGTTATATCAAAAAGAATTAGGGTTCAATCCAGGCTGACTGGTGGATGAGCAAATCGAGGATGAGGAAGTTTCAGTGATTTTTACATACTCTGATATGATGAGGTCAGTCTTCAAACTGGGAGATCAAGAAGTGAGTTAGAATTTAGGCTTGAAAAGCACAGACACATGTTAAACAGTCTTAAAAGTGGTCACTACCTCTAGCAGCTCCAGATCCTGAGGATTCCTCCTGCCTGGTAGCTGGAGCCTGGTCCAGGGACCCAGAGGTCTCTGTGCCAGACCGATGGATGTAGCTGCTGCTTTCCTGTTTGCAGGTTCAACCTGCAAATAAAAGCGGCAAAGCTGAGCACATACTCCAGAGACAGACAGACAGGCGGACACACACATGGACAGAAGACACTGACATGGCCGGTTACCCACACTGACACAGATGAGACACTGCCTTCAACAGCACCCACATAAAACATAAGCACAGGCAGCCAAGACCCCTCTTCCTCTTCAGTGGTAAAGACAGACATTTGCTACTGAAAATGTCTGCATCCTCACCCGGAGTTCATGAGCACATACACAGTTGTGGCTTGTACGGGCACGGCCCACTCCTCTGTCCACCTGCCACCACCACCCAGATCCTGAACACTTTTACATGCTTCATGGATCTCCTACTCACCATCTTGTCCAGCTAACAAATCCAGAACTTACACACTCATCTGACAGGTATCCGCACTCACGGGTCCCCTTGGTTAGCAGCACAGACCCTCTGCCTACTTGGTACCCCTGCCCAGATCCAGCACCTACTACTTGCTGGCTGGTACAGCTGGAGGTTTGCCAGTTGGAAGTACACACCACCCCTGAACACAGTAGGTGTGCGGAAGATACAGACCCTCTTCGGCCCCACAGCAACTGGTGCTGGGTATGCATCTGTGACCTGAGATCCCACTCCAGCTGCTGGAGCTGACCCTCACCTGCTTCATTCTGCCCAGTTCCTCACAATTACTGGTTTTCAGGACACACACTGTTCCCATGCCAGTGCCTAGTGGCCAAGACCACCACCTGCTGTAGTTATGAAAAGATTTAATGAGAAAATAGGGCAAATTTCAGTGATCAGGCACAGGGTGTGGTCAAACAAGCATACTGATGAGCAATGTTTTACATGCAACCAGACCCTTTTACACCACTTTGTCCATTCCTCCCCTTTGCTCCTTCCCAATCCCCTTTCACCAAACATTCCTTTGTAAATTTTGCATAGTCCCTCAGACCCCCCTTGAATTCCCAAATCCTCACATTATCTTTTTTCCCCTTTCTTATCAGTTACAAAGTCCAGGTGGCCATCTCCAAAGCTGTGCCTGGGAGTTTCTTTCAATCATCCATCAATTAGTAACTAGAGACACTTAATCCTTGGCATGGTCTCTTTTATCTGTTGTCTCTTTATGTGTTCTTGCTTATCATTTCACCTTTTATTTATTATCCCCTTTGCACTGAAAAGGCTCTTGATCAGATAACCTTCATGAGGCAGACACACTTACCTTCCACATAACCTGACAATACATACTGCACAGGACATTCTTTTAGCAGAATGATGGAAAGACAAGTGATTTTTTTTAATTATTATTTATTTATTGACAACTTCTATTTGTGTCACAGCAAGAGCACAGTCCAGGGCACACAATGTACCAAACTCATACCACCTTGAAGCTTCCTTCACTGAAACCAAGTCCATGGTGCTAAAACTGAGAAACAAAACTGTATCCCCGACTTTGGAAATCCAGCATGGAAGGACAAACTGCAGGTGCTGCTATAATCATGTCTAGCATGGCGCTTGAAGCTGTTAGCTTGTGTGACCCCCTGATGCAGCTGTAGCCACTAGCACCTTGCACTGAGCCAAATGGGCTGAATCAAGGTGGTGTGAAACAGGAAGCTGATGACACCATCTCAGAATCTTTGTTGGCAGCTTATTCGTAGCTTAAGAACCATCCATAGCTTGCTGGGAGTGTGGCTGTCAACTGGCAGATACAGGGATAAGTCTCTGCAGGGACGGGGAGTGAGTTCTGATCCTGTCAAAAAAGCAGAGGTGTTTTCCCCAGGGCCTCATACAGCTATGATTTGCCATGCAGGCAATTGCTGTTTTGGTCTGAAGCCACCACATGAACTGCATCATGGGATGTGCCTGCTGGAGGCAGTTATCTGTATATCTTGGGTTTTGGGACCTGTTAATCTCAGGCCAAAACACCACATTTGGTTGTCTGGGGAAACATACCAGCTGAGCACACCCTGCCTTCTCCCTCCCCACCAATTTTTCTCTTTGAAACAAATTACAAGGTAAAGGTCATCCAGAGCTGTGATGTAAAACTAGTGAATACGGTGTTTGGCTGACCAGACTGTTGGGATTCAGCAGATGTCAGTATAACGTGCTGCTGAGATAACAGATTCTAGTCTAGTATTGAGGCCTGGATAAAAGTTTTGGGGTCCAAAATATCTCCCCAAGTCTTAGAACTTGTTCCCCAGACAGGGCAAGGGAAAGATTCTCACCATCTTAGACAACAGATTGTTCTGGAGCACCAGAGGAAGGCTAGACCCACACAGTAAAATGCACCCATTTTGGCTACAGCTTGATTGTGATCTGGCCAGTGCTAAACCTATTCAGAAAGTTTGTAGACATTTGCTGGTCCTAGGGCCTTGCTGTTGCACTATGGAAGAAAGATGGTCATTGGAGGAGGTGGGTGACAGATGATGAGGGAGGAACGGGGGAGAAAATGGGCTGACTGGCACCTCACCAAAGGGAGTAAAGGCTCCTGCAGAAGGATCTGAGTTGTGCTGACCTCTACATGCCAGCATCAGATGACTTTGTAATGATCTCTGCAACACAGCCTCCTCCCTTTCTTCATCATTCTAAAAAGCATGTCTGGAGCATGCACATCATCACTTATGATCTCGTCATTCCCTGCTTGAAGCTCTGAGCACACTACTCAGGCTTTGCTTACTTAATCAAGACATCCATCCATTCCCATTCAGTTACTGCCCTGCCTCGTTCTGCAGGTCAGTAACTCTCCTCCTGTCTGGCAGGACCAGCGTGTTTCTGGCTTCTTGGACTGTAGTCATCACCATTAACTGATACTGGAGACAGAAACTCTGCATGTCTCCATGTAGATTTTCTAGGATTTGCAGCTCAAATGATGGTGAGACCTTTGTTATTCATTTTAGCTAGTTCAGCATAGCATTAGTCATGTGGGTAAGAAATTTATCTAAAACACATCACTTCTGAGTTGATACTGTTCCTTTAACCTGCTTTCCCATGGCTCCTGACTGTTTGTTTATTACTAAGTCTAAACAGGATACCAACAGAACTGACTACTAACAGCATACAGGCATTGAGAAAA
Organism: Falco biarmicus; assembly: GCF_023638135.1. NCBI lineage: Eukaryota > Metazoa > Chordata > Aves > Falconiformes > Falconidae > Falco > Falco biarmicus. Next base: position 31,088,695 of record NC_079311.1, on the reverse strand, counting down.
AGCAAGAAAATATATAATGTGTGTCTTTTGTGGTAATGCCTGCCTGATCTCTGGGATATGCCATCTTGACTTGAGGTAAGAAGACCTGGTTTTCGTAGAAACTCTTTTATAGTCATTGATTATGAATGACAGATGTTTAGCCATCCACGAAGATCCTGGAATATGCAGTATCCCTCAGCTAACACTAGATGTTGCTGGATGTGCTTTAGAAGCTGACACTCATCATGCAAAAGGCAGCAAAGCTAGCTGGAGGGCTTTAGGACAGCTAACCCGGCTGCAAGCTATGGGCATCTTATTCCAGAACTGTTTCAGTCAGCAGTACAAATATATATATCTTCCGCAGTTTATCTGGCAGTTATTTCTTATTTTTCTCACCACTCTTTAGGCCTGGCTAGTGCCATATGAATGGTGATTTGGAAGGAAATTCTTGGCTGCCTTCTTAAAATATCCACTCTGGTTTTTGTTACCTCTGTCAGAAGCAGTGGTGCCCACAGTGGAAGTATGTGCCCTTCAGATGAATATGTCAGAGTTGTTACTAAGCCTCAAAAATGTCCTCATCATTTCTATACCCTATAGAGCATCTTTGTCATGTTTTCTCTCAGGCAAGAAAATGCACATGGTTAAAGCACTGGAAGGGTTAGTTGGAGTACTTTGTTCACATCCTTGCTTCAGACACGTCTTTTAACTGTTTTAGGTGAGTGATTTTCCTCTATTTGTGCTTTGCTGTCTCTTTTCTTAACAAGAGGCCTAGGGGTGCTTCCCTCCCACATGGGAGTGTTACATTCTTAAATATATACCTTGGATGGGAGTGATAAAATCATGTGGGAGAAAAGTACACGTAAAAGCATCATCTGTGTTAATGATGGAAGTCCATCTCTGAATATTCAGCTCTCCAGAGTATCATGTATTTCAGGGAATTAATGGCCAGTGTACAGTCTTCGTAGCCAATTCCCCTGAATCCTGGCCAGATGACTGCTCTTCTTCTGGTGAGGGATACCTTGAAGTGAAGTCTTGTCCATCTCAAATCCTTCAAAATGTTTTTATCATCACTCTTTCAGAAAAAAAACACCAAACCACATGTGCTCTGAATTCCGTCCTGACCTAAGGAGGCAACAGGCTGGCTGTATACTCATCACCATACCTTAGGAGACCCCAGGTTATTCCAACCTCTCCCCCCCCCACCCCCCCCCGAAAGCAAGCCACTTCCCCTCCCAGCCCTACTGCCTTTCTTGACAATAAATCACTTTCTTCCTGATGTGCCAACAAAAAGTGTCAGCTGTGTTTTTTTGATTTTACTGCTTTTCTTCTTGGGTTTAATATCACTCCTGGGTTTTGTATCAGTTATTCACCTAGTGGAATCGTATGCTGCATCTTCACTGTGTGTGTCACACAGCACTTCAGACGCAGCCTGGCTGGGTGATGAATCTAAGCACACAGTCCGGAAGGCTGAAGGCCTGCCCAGCGCATGTCCTCCTGCCCAGCGCTGCTTTCTGGTCTGCTGCGCCTTCCCCAGGTCCCTTCGGTTTCAATGCTCTGGGGCCCGGTAAGCTCCTCCGTTCCCGACGTGAGGCTGCATGCTTCCGCCGCCTCCGCGCAACGGTCGAGGCCGCAGCCCGCGGCACCGCCTCCCGCCCCGCCGGCTGGGGGCTGCCTCGGGGCTCGGGGCTGGGCTCGGGGCTGGGCTCGGGGCTCGGGGCTCGGGGCTCGGGGCTCGGGGCTCGGGGCTCGGGGCTGGGCTGGGCTCGGGGCTCGGGGCTGCCTCGGAGCTCGGGGCTGGGCTCGGGGCTCGGGGCTGGGCTCGGGGCTGCCTCGGGGCTCGGGGCTGCCTCAGAGCTCGGGGCTGGGCTCGGGGCTCGGGGCTGGGCTCGGGGCTGCCTCGGGGCTCGGGGCTGCCTCAGAGCTCGGGGCTGGGCTCGGGGCTCGGGGCTGGGCTCGGGGCTGCCTCGGGGCTGCCTCGGGGCTCGGGGCTCGGGGCTGGGCTCGGGGCTGCTTGTACGGCAGCGCGGCGGCGCGTGGAGCCCTGCCCCGGCGCGTGGAGCCCTGCCCCGGCGCCTCCCTCCATCCGGGCACAGCCGCTGCGCAGGGGAGGTGGCCGGTGGTCCTGTCGTGAGAGACCTCCGCCGATACCCTCAGGGGAATGCCCCCGGGAAGAGCTGGCCTCCCCCTCCTGTGCATGTACCCCGAGGCTCAGCCTCCGCCCTCACGGCGGCGAGTGAGACAGCTGCACCTCGGCTGCAGGCGGCCAAGGTGATGAGGATGGTCACCCTGCCGCTTTCTTCTCCTGTGCCTTCCTCCACCCCCAACTCCCCCTGCCCCAGTTTTTGGATGCTCCAGTTCTCTAACTTCCAAGCCCTAGCTGCTGACTATTGTGATTCGCCTCGCCCACAGAAAGAGGCCTTTAAAAAGGTAAAAACAATGATCTATTAATCAAGACTCTCTGTGCAGTCATCTCCCCCAGGTTATTCTGTTTCCCCTGGACAGGGCTGTGAGGGGCTCCCTGTTGTCAGAAAAGATGGAACTGGAAAATCTACAGTCATAGACTTCATCTGCTTGAAGAGAGAAGAAAGATCTGAGATTTAACCACTGCAAATTTAAACAGAAAAAGTGTTAGAACTATTGTTGTATGTTAACCCTGGCAGGCAGTTGACTTGCTCAGTCCCTTGCAGTGGGATGGAGGAGAGAGTCACAAGGGCAGAAGTGAGAAAACTCATGGGTTGAGTTAAAGCAGTTTAGTAGGAAAGCAAAAGCTGTGTGTGCAAGCCAAGCAAAATAAGAATTCATTCATCACTTCCCATTGGCAGGCAAATGTTCTGCCAGAAACAGGAAAGCAGGGCTTCATCACGTGTAAAGGGTTACTTGGGAAGACAAACACCGTAACTCCAGATGTGTCCCCCCTTCCTCCTTCTTTCCCCCAGCTTATATTGCTAAGCATGATGTCATATGGTATGGGTCATATGGTATGGGATTCTCTTTGGTCATTTGGGTTCAGCTATCCCAGCTGTATCCCCTTCCAACCTGCTCACTGGTGGAGCAGCATGAGAGACAGGGAAGACATTGATGTTGCACAAGTACTGTTCAGCAATAACTGAACATATGTATGCTGTCAACACCGTTTTCAGCACAAATCAAACACATACCACCATACCAGCTACCATGAAGAAAATTATCCAGTCACAACCAGTACAAGTACGGAGGAAGATAGTATCTGGGCATTTAAAGTTGTACCTGTTAGATTTGAAGTTGCCAAGCCTTTGGGTTTGGTTGTTTTTTTTTTTTCTTAACAGATAGTATGTGCTTGCTTTGTAGGCAATGGTGTCTAAGAAACTCTCCCTGTCATCCTTCTCCCCTTAGTCACCCATGAGTGAGAACAGCAGGAGTGACAAATATCCAAATGAGGAGTTAGTTAGTACTGTTAGTAATCCCAGCAAGCCAAGGGAAAAGCTGCTTTGTATGGCTCCCAAACACACAGCAACAAACCCAAGTGCTTTGAGGTTTCTGTGTAACAGAACAAGGAAAAGACAGCAAGCTGTGAGTGTGAAACACTTGGATGGTAAAGGCTTTAATGTAATTTGAAAGATCTGCAGTGAGACCTGCTGCATTTATAGTCTATAGGACAAATGTTGTCAGAAATGTTCTTTCAGAACTGATGGTGACTCATTAGAGGAATATTCTCTGCTGAGGTCTGAGGGAGGATGACCTGGTGCTGCCTACTGGGAGCTTTTCTCTAGTTGCTAACAAAGGTCACTAGAACTAATTATTTTTTGTATGTATAATATTGAGCAACATGCTGATGTCTTCTTCAGTATTTCTTAATAGAATGTATTTAATGAAGTCATAAAACAAACGTGTGTTAGCTAAGGAATTTTTTATTTTGTAGGAATCTTCAGTTGGACCTACCATGCTCAGATGGAAAAAGTGTATTGCAATTTAAATAGTTTTTTATCTTATCTGCCACAAAATAATATCTTTTTTATTATTATTTTTTACTTTGCAGGATACTAAGAGCTTATTTTCCATACACACATATGCTCAACAATAACGTATTTCACATACTACTCTTCAACTGCAGTGTGTTACTAATGTATTTAATGACTGAAATGTTGCCACTCAATTTCAAGATTCATAATAGTTTATATGAATCAGAAATTCTACATTTCTGTTTCATGTAAGCAAAACCATCGTTGTTGTGCCTGATAAAGGGACATTGGACCAATAATCTTTACATCACAGCACAAGTATTTGCTGCTTATACTAAGTAATAGTTGCATATAAGAAGAAGCTATTGCCCTTTGTGCACTAGGCAGTAGAGGAGGAGGTGACCCTGTCTTTGAATAGTGCCAGGTATTTGTAGGTATAATGTTCAGAACTGGAAATCTTGATTCCTGAATCAGTACTGTCTGGAGGATTAGGAGATCAGATTTCCACAGTAATTGATCATGTTATTTATTCTGAAAGTTATTATGAATAAATAAGCATATCTCAAGTCCACAACATTATAGACCTCTGCCAGGGTCTGTTTCTTGTTACTGACACATTAAGTGTTTTGTCTGTGTTGATGTGTTGAGAAGTGGCTAGAGCAGCCTGCTCAGGAATGTATAGCACTTGGCTGTGTGTGGTGGTTTGACCCTGGCTGGATGCCAGGTGGCCACCAAAGCTACTCCATCACTCCCCTCATCAAATGGACAGGGGAGAGAAAATATAACAAAAGGATCATGGGTCTTGATAAGGACAGGGAGATCACTCAGCAATTACTGTTGTGGGCAAAACAGACTTGACTTGGGGAAATTAGTTTAATTTATCACCATTCAAATCAGAAAAACACCCTTCCCTTCTTCCCTGGCTTAACTTAATTCCTGGTTTCTCTTTCTTCTCCCTGCAAGCAATACAGGGGAATGGGGAATGGGGTTTACAGTCCTTTTATCACACATTGTTTCTGTTGCTTCTTCTTCCTCACTCTCTTCCCCTGCTCCAGTGTGGGTCCCTCCCATGGGAGACAGTTCTCCATTAACTTCTCCAACATGAGTCCTTCCCATGTGCTGCAGTTCTTCACAAGCTGCTCCAGTGTGGGTCCCTCATGGGCTCACAAGTCCAGCCAGCAAACCTGCTTCAGCGTGGGCTTCCCATGGGCCACAGCCTCCTTTGGGCATCCACCTGGTCCAGCATGGGGTCCTCCATGGGCCACAGCTGGATATCTGCTCCACCATGGACCTCCATGGGCTTCAGGGGCACAGCCTGCCTCACCGTGAGCTTCACCATGGACTGCAGGGAAATCTCTGCTCCAGCACCTGGAGCACCTCCTGCCTCTCCTGCACTGAGCTGGGTGTCTGCAGAGTTGTTGCTCTCGCATAGTCTCACTCCTCTCTCCTGCTGACACAGATCTATTTATTTAACCACCACCACCACCGTGCTCCCCCCCTTCTTAATATGCTGTTACAGAGTCACTACTGCTATTGCTGATTTGTTCAGCCTTGGCCAGCAGCGTGTCTGCCTTAAAGCCAGCTGGCATTGGTTCCATTGGACGTGGGGGAAGCTTCTGGCATCTTCTCACGGAAGCGACCCCTGTAGCCCCACTGCTACCAAAACCTTGCCACGTAAACCCATTACGCTGTGTATTGGGTAATAAAGGGAAAATATTGTCAAAGGGCTGTGAAGTAGAATAAAAGGCAGTGATCAGACTGCTCTGCTCTTGGTAGCCCTATGTGGTGCAGAAACCTGTAAGACTTCTGCAACTAGTGTCGAAAGCTGCTCTTATGGTAAGAACATTGAATACACAGAGGCATAGGACAGACCTGGGATTTTATACTCTCCCAGTCGCCAACAGTTCTTAGCTTTAGCACTTTTTGTCTGAATCAGATGTCATTTCTGTGTGCCTAGTAACCTCTTATAGATTTCTCTTCCATAAATTTGTTCAGCCTCCCCTTGGACCCATGTAAACTTAGCATCTGCAATATGTTTTGGCAAACATTTCCAAGATCTACTTCTTCCTCTGTGAGGAACCATATCCTTTCATTCATTTTTAACCAGGCTTTTGCTAGCTTCAGATGTCCTTGGAAATAGCTGAACTGTTTTCAAATTAAGATTTGAACAAATAATTTCGCAGTGGGCAAAGAGACAAAGTGGGATATGCTCTGACAGCAGCATATTGTATTAGCTTTGGAAACATTACTGCACTTGCTAGTACAGCCTAATGGAGTAGCATTAAAGATTCAGCTATAGTAAGTCAGAGGTTAGCAAAGGTTATCTGTGAAAGTGCTTGCCCTAACTTACTTTTCATTCTAAACTTGGATCTGTGCTGCTTCTAGTGTCTGACTTTTAAATCACTTTCACGGCAGTACTTATACAGTGCTACCACAGCTCAGATACCTCCAAGGGAAAGGTTTTGTCAAACACCGGTAATGGTACAGTTATAAAATAACTGAAAACAAAAGTTCATAATGGAATTGTTGAACAGTATCAGTTCCAGTTACATTTGTTTCCTCCATTTATAGTATTTCCTTGGTTATATGTTTTTTTAACAAATATTTAATTTCTATTACTACAATGATTTAATTAAAGTACTGCATATCATCCCTGAGTATTGAACCAGTTTTCGGTTTCTTGTGTTTCTTGGCAAGTTTACAGACTGATCACAGCCCCCATTCCCCATCCTCCTGCACCACTCGTGGGAGAGTAGGTAGCAGCATTGGCAACAAAGGAGTGAAGCTGAGCCTGAGGAAAGGATAACAGGTTGCTTCAATTTCTTTGCCTTTGTTTCTGAATACCCAAATCTATTTTATTTGGAAGTAAATCAAATTCATTTTTATCAGTTCAAGTCTGTTTTGCCCTTAGTGATAAATGGTAAGCAATCTCTCTGTCTTTGTCTCCACTCACAAGTTTATTCACCCTGTTCTAAAAAAAAATGTATTTCTGAAAGTGTAGCTTTATCTTGATAAATTGCATTTATTGACTGCCAGCCCTTGTAACAAGCACTGTAACATTCAAAATCAGTGACATGGGACTTTGTCATGTTGAAAAAGGTTACACATGCAGCCTGGAGGAACTTGGAGTTTCTCACCTCAGGCAGCTGGAGGAGGTAATTAATTGTCACTGGCTCAAAGCTCTGGCACTTTTTGTTGGTTCTGTTAGGGTTTTGGTATCTCAATTCCTGAAGTGCACTACTGCTTTCAGGTCACAATCTGTCTACTGGAATTCAGACAGCTTGCAAAACTAATTGTTGGAAATGCTCATGAGGCTACTCAGGCTGTATTCAGATTAGCTTCTGATGATTACATGTGTAGAACAGAGTATTACAGGTGTAAAAGCACGCTGAACATGGTGGAGGTGGCTCCTACTCAGATACAGCTTTCCAGTAAACTTTTTCTTTTTTGCAGCTAACTCAACATTCTCTGGAAAGTCTTAATATTCCATTTACTCAGCTTGTGATTTTATAATTTTGTAAAGAAATACATTTAGCTGAATATTCCCAAAGAATATTAAATTATTGGAGAAGATAATAATAGCAGTTATGAATGCTTGTTTGAAGAGGCTCCTTTTGCCCTTCTCTTTCATCAGAGAGGTTCTGCATTACTGCTGCTGTAGGATAAGTTGGGAAAGTTCTTTTGCTGGCTTATGTATGTTAGGTTTAGGAAGTGGGAATGGTATAAAGCTGCATTTCTTCATTTCCTCTCTCTATTTTTCAATTAGAGCTATTTTGACCTCATTGTCAAATGCTATCTGCAAGTCTCTACTAAAGACTTCAGATTGTGTGCCTATACATGTTTTTATGGTTTTGAACTGTCTCCTATCTTAAATTTGTCTGTAAATATACTGTTTGGGAAAGGCAGAAGTCCTCTCCAAAATAAATTGTGACTGTCTGTAGTCACTGCAGGATCACTTGACACCTGTCAGAGAACTTAAGCAATTTGAAGCCTTGCTGTTCTCTGGAGGAATCATAAAGGGCTAGGAACTGTGTAATGGGATTGTCCATCAAATTTCTTGTAGGTGCTTCAAGGTCCTTTAATATTGTGGTTTTACATATATCAAAAATGACAGTTTGTTTCTAATTCAAGCCAGAAATGTTTGATTGGTGCACTTGTGTATTTTAATATTTGTGGCATTTTTATTAACAGACTTTATTTTATTTCCCACATTGAACAGGCATCAACATTCTCATACAGTCTGTTATCTAGACTGAATGTCCATGCTCCCAATTGTATAAAAAAACATTGCAAGGAGTCAGCTGTAAAATTAATTTTGTGGAGCAGGCCACAAAAAGGTCTTTTTTGCAGGAGGTTAACCTGGTTAATGATTGCTGCTATTCCTAGAAAAAACTATTTTTGTGCTTTCTCCTCTATTATTTCATTACCATATAAATTCCAAATAACTTGCACAATAATAACTGTTGAGCTGATGAATTCTCTAAATTCTGAGCTAATTAACTATGTAAATAAAACCTGTATAGTAGATCAAACGACACACCAATTTAGTTTCTGAAAGGACTGAATATTAAATACTTCAGAGTGTCTGTATGTGTGTTTCAGACTCATCAAATAGCAACAAGATTCTCTCATAATATTTTTAACCAGTTCTTCAAATCTGATGTAGATGAGAGAAATCTACATCCTGATCCCCTCAGCTGAGAAAACAGAGCCTAAAATATGTTAACACTGTTTTTAGATGAGCTCATAGCTGCAAAGGCATGTTTTTTGCTTTTTTCCTTCATTTTACTGCAGCATTTTGTATGTGTAGTATTATTTACTTTAAATTTTAAATGTCAAAATTAGTTTTTTAATTAAATTTGAACCCTTCTATGTTTAATTAGAGCTGGGAAAGAAAACTAAAGATTGCTATGGTTATGTGTCTATACATAACTATACTGAAGACTGCACTAGGTCTCTTTAAGAAGCATTTCTGTGTGGTCTTGTGAAAACTGTGGTAAGATCCTGTTCTTCACTCACAAAGTTTATGGTCATAGTCTGGGCTAACAAGGACTTTCAGGTCCTCTGTTCTGAACGTCACTGAAAGACAGAGACATTTACGGTACGACTTAAACCTTACTGTGGATCTAAATAATAGCATTTTTGGCGGGCAGCCCTACGAGTGGCAGCATGGCCTGGAAACTTTGCAGAGCCGTGACCTTGACTATGACATTCCTTGTTTATACAGCCACACAGCACTGAGTCCTCAGCGCACACTCACCCTCAGAATTGCAGAGGTCCTCTAGATGTAGCATTATGTCTGTCTTCTGCCTGTACCAATGATGAGAATCCTCCTTTTCCTGGAGATGAAGTTTTCAGAACCTCTGCTTGTGGTAGAATAACCACAATAAGGCTGAAACAACCAGAAAAAACCAGAAACAACCAGAATAAGGCTGAAAGTCTTACTCCATGATTATTTGATGAGAGTGCTGAGACTCCAAAGATGAGATTCAGACAGTCTGAATCTTCTCTTTGCCTGATATTTTCTATGCCAGTACTTCTGAAGCCTGGAACCAACCTGAATGAAGTGTATAGTCAGTGAAAAATAATGATTGCATGTGAGGCTGGTGCCTAAATTAAGTAGTCCTAGCACCTGAATATCCTGGGGGTTCTCATGCTTCCTTGCTTCCTCTCTTTCTTCATTTGTACCTCTAGCCCCAGAGTACATAATTAATTATGTTAATTTTCATGTCATTTACTTTTGTTTTCTATTATGTCAGTCTATTTATCATTCTCAAAATCCTCCTGGGGATTTCTCTCTACCTTATCCTCTTAGACGTTTTGTAATCCTCCATGTGAGGGCAGTGTCATAGTTTTCCCATAATGCCATTGCTTTGTGTATCCTGTAATTAATTTAATTAATCTTGTAATAATCCTGTAATATCCTATATATTTCAGCATTGCTGAGATCCTGAGTCTTTTCATCATTCAGCTCTTAACAATGCCAGCATTGTGTCTCATGTCTGTTTGTGACTATACAGGTTGTCTACCATTCTCTTGGTCTTATGCTACCACTATAAATAGTAGTAATTAGGTTAATGTAGTACCTTTGAGTTAAAAAAATTGAAAGTCATTCAAAGCTCGGGAAAGATAGGTCATTTGCCATCGATTTAATATAACGATGATGCTATGTCTTTGGTACAGAAAGTCCAAAGGATTGCGAGGATGTCACAGAAGAGTAAAAACAGCTTTCCTGCAGTTTTCTTCTGTATCCGTGAGTGTTTAGTGCTGGAGATAATACCCTAATTTACCTTAGCAAAATAGTGAGTGACTTCTATGCTTACCATTTACACCTGGACAATGACTAATGGGAGAACCAGGGAACATTTTATGCCCCTTTTATACCTTTTTTATGCCTCCCTGACTCCAGGAGGTTTGGAAGACCTTTCCCTGCCTACAATTTTTTCAAAAGCACATTTAGCAGTTCAGTTCTGAAGGTTCTTTACGCACATGTTATACATTAAAACTGCCATTATCTATTTTTGGGAACAAAATTGATTTATCTGATTTCAGAGATGCTCAGTGCTGTATGATCCCAAATAGTGCTATGAAGGGCTTAGCTCTTACCTTGTCCCTGCTGGACTGCAGAGACGACACATTTTTCTGTCTGTTTTTGTCAGCAGTACCCATTTGGATGAGCACTTCAGAGTGTCTGAGAGAGTGTCATGGAAGGGAGTAGAGGCAAATGAAACTGTGTGTCCCGTTTTCACTGTAGATGTAAGTCTTCCAGTGTTTGAAGAAAACATCACTGCATGACAGTGAAGGTCCATTACAGATTCAATTTTTTCTTCATTTGGAGGGGCTTGAGCACCCATTAATGTGGAAGAGGCAAGGGCATGACTGCTCAGCTGAATAGTTAGAGGACTTTCCTGTGAAGGGTGGGGACCTGCACAGATGCAAATCTATTGCTTGAAATGGGACAGGACTGTCCCAACTCAGTTTCACATACAGCTTATGCCGATATAAGTCCAGGCTGGGGCCAAAATGAGTGAGTGTCCTGCTTATAACTGTTCTGTCTCATTGCCCCCCTTATGGACCTGTGGCTCCAAATAGACCAGGCCAGACATACGGGTGGGTAGAAATTAGTTTACTGCTATTTTGATTAATTACAGAGGCTAAAATAGAAATTCATAGTAGACATTAATTTAGCCTCAACCAAACAGTGTAATTGTTTCTTTTTATAGTAAGACACAGAAAATGGAGTGTTCCAAAGCTGAATGTAAAGACATGAAGAGGCTGATGTTCAAAGGACACTTTTTTGGGTTATAGACCTTTTTTGAACAGAATGAATGGGCATATATGTCAAATATATTTTTCGCAAGACAGGTAACTGAATGTGGTTAATGTCATTTATGGATGCCATTAGTTCTAGAATCCTTAGATTCTAGATCCTTACTGTGTCCCTACTGAAGCTAAAATCCTTCTAGTATAGGACAACAGTTTGCTTTAGCAAGATTTGAATGAGTATTTCAGGATTCACCCTATTAGAAATATAGTATTTGTCTTTCTACCAGCTGCTGACATTGTAGCATGGAACACTGAAGAAATTATAGACGGGGAGAAAAGGTCATTTAATTTCTGCAGAATTGAAGGTAAATGTTTTGAAATATGAGCATTTAAATGTTTGATAATGAGGCATCTTGAAGACAACATGACTTTCAAAAGTGCTGAATCTCACAAGAAGTACACATATCACCAAAGCTAGTCTAGACAAGGTAGGACTTGTTCACCTTCTCACACTGCCAGTTTCAAAAATTAATGTGAAGGTTAATCTTTGGTATGAAAATTTACAACCCAGAAACTTGCTAAGAAGTAGGGTGTATTTGCTAAGATTCTTATAGAGAAAAACCTTGCTAGTGCAGTTGCTGAAGTGTTACTCTTAAGAGCTATTGTTCACTTGCATGAGTATTTGCTACAATTCTGACACCAAAGCAAATGAACAGGATTGGCTGGCCTGCGTACAAGCTTTGAGACTTAATTCACATTTAAAATTTTACTTTCTCTCCCCATCCTGCTGTCACACCTGAAGCCAATATGTGCCAAATGCAGATCTGCTATAAAATGTGTGCTTAAGCTTCTAGAACTGGAGCATTTCCTGTGTTCCTGGATTGAAATGTCATTTTTTTCCAAGAAATCTCACTTCTAAATATTTTGCTTGGCGCCTTGTCTGTATAGTACCGAGGAGCAAAAAGATTCGCTTGTACTCATTTGTGAGAAAGAAGTCTCTAGATGGCAGCAAAGCATAGCAAAATTGCTGCTCTGACATTGGCAGAATCTCCTGAAGATTTTCAGCTGACGTAGCGCAGCAGTAATCACATATAATTATTTTGTCCCCAGTGGTGCTGTTCTCTAATTCTTCCTCTTTAACCGACATCTGATACAAATCTCCTAAAGTTTGTCCATAGAAACAAACTTAGAAGAGGGTGAAAGTTTTGCTTCTGGCTTCTGTGGTATCGTGCCATCAGCATTTAGCTTGCACTAGGCTTTTATTTTTTTCTTTACACCTTAAAAATATGCTCAAAACAATATAGTGATTTTTCATAAAGGATTAACTATTTATTATTTAGTATCTTCCCTTTTTGGATCTTACAGCCATGTTTTAAATGTGACTTTCACTTCCCACTTCTTGGCTTCCTAGCCAGAGGGATCCACATAAGCACTGTCAAAGAGCTATTATTTACAATATGCAAGATTTTCTTCCTTGGGATGTGTTGTCTTAACAGATCCCATGATCTACTCTTCTTCCCTCTTATTAGAGTTTGAGAAGGACATGGAGGCCTACTGGGACAGCTGTCTTCTCTATCCTGTTGAAGGGGAAGAAGTAATGCTTGCTGGAGCTCAGCCCAGGTGTATTCCCCTGGTGAGTACACCTGGTTGGAAGGCAGCGGCAAAGCATTAGAATAACTCATGTAATACCGTCACTGGAGAGCTGGTGAGAGATTTCCACTTATGTTAACGGTTTCTCAGATTTGGGGGCATATACTTTCAATAACAACCTTTTTGGATGAATTCTGGTTTGTTTGATTGTTTGTTGTAAAGATTTTGTGTATACTATTAGAAATTCCTCAGTTTTGATGCTTTAAATAAACAAACGATAATGACACATCCCCAGTCTGAAGTTTACTTGTCCATCTAAATTCATCATGTCATTAGACAATTACTGGTAGTTTTTTACAAATACGCTACTTTAGTCCCCAGGTTTTTAGCATGGTTTTCTTACCTAAAATTTTTATTTTTTAGATTTCATAAATAACAGTAAAAAAAACTTAGAGAAAGAGCTCTGCTCTCACACTTTGAGAATTCAACCAAACACTCATTTCCTTGTGTAGTGCTGAAGCTTACTTTAGGAGTAAGTTACTCTAGAGTATATTTTCACTGCTACTTTCCTCCTACGTGATTTTCAAATACAGGGTAAACAGTGCTGCAGAAAAAAAAGATATTAGAAATGAGTCCCTAATCTGAAATGGTAAAACAGGCTTATATGTGCTAATGCTAATATAATAAAACCCATATGAAACCAAATTGTGTCTGGAATTGCTTTTTTGGAGTTGTGTTTACATAATATAGTTGGTTTTTACTTCATGCATTTTATATTTCATGATAAAAATTCAATGGGTAGTACTCTTCAGTCACTCAGTGAGAAATCAGCTTCCAAACAGGCTCTCACATATGAAAGGCCATGGTAGATCTGTTCATAATAGGATACATTTCCTCATGAATTTAATACATTACTGGCATAACAATTACATAATGCAACATCACGTAACTCCTTTTTTTTTCCTGTATTAATTTTCTGGATATGGCTTTATCTGGCTCAGGACTTGGGAACTGATGTGATCACTTTTTTTGGTGTGCTTGCTTGTTTGCATGCTGCAAGGGAGTACCAGGCTGAATGAATTATTAGCACTGCAAGAAGCACAAATTTACTTTATGCCAAGTATACCAGTGTTGTATAACAAAGAATAAAAGTGCAGCCTGACATTTCACCAGCATTTATTATATAAGCAACTTATAGTAACAAAAAAGAACTGCAAGATGTGTAACTGAGCTCCTTTCCTCATGCTTTTGTAGCTACTCTTGACCTCTTTGCTCTCCTATTCTCACCAACCTAATGCATTATCATGGAAGGGTGTTGTTGATGTTGGTTCCTGCAGTACCCTGCCATGACTCTCTTCTGAGGAAAAAAGGCCCACTGCAGTAACGCTGTTGTGAAGGGGAGAAAAAGAGAGAAGATACTTTATTTTTCTTTTCCTGTAAATATATTGATATATTGATTCAAGATTATGCAAGCTAACAGACATTCCTTAAATCAACGTTCCCATATTGAGAGGATGCTAAGACATGATTCTTTGCATTATTAAGGAAAAGATAAGAAGAAATAATTTTGATTAGCAAAAATGAAGTGTTAGTTGTAATACTAGGGAAAAAGTCTTTATGGAGAGGGTGATGAAATTCCACCCAGAAAAGTGTGGAATTTTCCTTTCCTTAAGTTTTTTGTTATTTTTGTTGTTGTTATTGTTATTAATTATTATAATAATAGTAATGACTGTTGTCATTGTTATGAATAACAATAATTAATAACAACAACATATTAGACAAATGTCTGTTCGGAAGGTCTAACTTTTCTTAGCTTTCCTCAGAGCTTGTTTTTGCTGGGTGGTTTCTATAGCCCTGTGCTTCTCTTTCTAGCTACACAGGAAACGTAAGTCAGAAGTGGTTTTGCCTGCATGCAGGCTCGGATTCTCCAGCTACATTAAGTTTCTGAAGATGTTTGACATGAATCCTGTGCCAGTGCTGGGTGGTTGTGAGGTAATGCAAGTCCCTGCCTGTATAAAGAAAAAACCAGATGCCATCTATATGGACTTCTGTAAGGCCTTTGACATAGTCCCCCACAACGTCTTTCTCTCTAGATTAGATCTGATATGGATCTGATGGATGGACTGTTTGGTGGATGAGGAACTGGTTATATGGTCACATGCAGAGAGTAGTGGTCAACAACCAGATGGAGTTCTGTGACAGCTGGTGTCCCTCAGGGGTCCGTATTGGGACCAATAGTGTTTAATATCTTCATCAATGACATAGCGTGATCTAGTGCACCCTCAGCAAGTTTGCAGACAGCACCAAGCTGCCTGAGGGATGTCATCCAGGGAGACCTGGACAACCTTGAGAAGTGGGACCATGTGAACCTCATGAAGGTTCAACAAGGCCAAGTGCAAAGTCCTGCAATACTTTTGAGTATTTTGAGTATTTTGGGGCAAACCTCAGTATTAATACAGGCTGGGGGATGAAGGGGTTGAAAGCCGCCCTGCAGGGAAGGACTTGGGGGTACTAGTAAATGAAAAGCTGGACATGAGCCAGCAGTGTGTGCTTGCAGCTGTCCTGGTTTTGGCTGGCATGCAGTTGATTTTCTTCTTAGTAGCTGGTACAGTGCTGTGTTTTAGATTTAGTAAGAGAATTATGTTAATAACACACTGATGTTTTTAGTTGTTGCTAAGTAGTGTTTATACTAAGTCAAGGACTTTTCAGCTTCTCATGCCCTGCTAGCAAGAAGGCTGGAGGGGCATCAAATCTTGGGAGGGGGCACTACCAGGGCAGCTGACCTGAACTGTCCAAAGAGATACTCCATACCATAGAAAAACTTGCTGAGTATATAAACTGGGATATATACATAAAATATATAAATATATAAAAATATATAAATACAAATATATAAAAGTTGGCCAAGTGGGGCCATGGGTCACTGCTTGGGGACTGGCTGAGCATTGATCAGCAAGTGGTGAGCAATTGTATTGTGCATCAATTTCTTTCTTTTTTTAAATTTCTTTTTCCTTTTTGTTATCTTCCTTTACAATAATTATTATTAGTAGTATCAGTATTATATTTTACTTTATTTCAGTGGTTAAACTGTTCTTATGTCAACCCACAGATATTACCTTTGATTCCCCTCCCTGACCCACTGGGGCATGGGGGCAGTGATTGAGCAGCTGCGTGGGACTTAGTTGCCAGCTGGGGTTAAACTGTGACAGTCCTTTTTGGTACCAACGTGGGGCTCAAAGGGTTAAGATAATGACAGAACTGACCAGAGCATGTTCAAATGATCAGAGAGCTTTTGCTGGAACTCAGGGAAAAAAGGGGAGTTTACCACCTTTGGAAGAAGGGGCAGGGAACTTGGAAGGACTATAAGGATGTTACAAGGTTATACAGGGCAAAGATTAGAGAGGCAAAAGCCCAGCTAGAACTCAGGTTGGCCACTGCTATAAAAGACAGCAAAAAATGTTTTTGTAAATACATGAGAAACAAAAGGAGGGCCAAGGATAATTTCAATCCTTTATTTGATGCAGGGGGGAGTATTGCCACAAAGGGTGAAGAAGAGACAGGGGTACCTAATGCCTTCTTTGCCTCAGTCTTTAACAGCCAGACCAGCTTTCTTCAGGGTACTCAGCCCCCTGAGCTGGAAGACAGGGACAAGGAGCAGAATGAAGTCCCCACAGTCCAGGAGGAAACAATCAGTGACCTGCTGCTCCACTTAGACATGGACAAGTCTATGGGGCCAGATAGGATCTGCCTGAGGGTACTGAGGGAGCTGGTGGAGGAGCTCACCAGGCCACTTTCCACCATTTATCAACAGTCCTGGCCAACTGGGGAGGTCCAAGTTGACTGGAGGTTGGCCAGTGTGATGCACTTCTACAAGGAGGGCAGGAAGGAGGATCCGGGGAGCTACAGGCCTGTCAGCCTGACCTCAGTACCAGGGAAGGTTATGGAGCAGGTCATCCTGAGCACCATCACATGGCATGAGCAGGGCTACTGGGGAATCAGGCCCATCCACCATGGGTTCATGAAAGGCAGGTCCTGCTTGACAAACCTGATCTCCTTCAGTGACAAGATGGACTGCTTAGTGAATGAGGGAAAGGCTGTGGACATTGTCTGCCTGGACCTTAGTAAAGCTTTTGGCACTGTCTCCCACAGCATTCCCCTGGAGAAACTGGCTGCTCATGGCTTGGACGGGTGGACTTTACACTGTGTAAAAAGCTGCCTGGATGGCTGAGCCCAAAGGGGGGTGGTGAATGGAGTTACATCGGGCTGGTGACCGGTCACAAGTGGTGTGCCCCAGGACTCAGTACTGGGGCCAGTTCTGTTTAGTATTTTTATCAACTATCTGGATGAGGAGACTGAGTGCACCCTCAGTCAGTTTGCAGATGACACCAGGCTGAGCAGGAGTGTTGATCTGCCTGATAGTAGGAAGGCTCTGCAGGGGGATCTGGATGACAGGTTCAACAAGAAGTGCTGCATCCTGCACTTGGGTCACAACAACCCAATGCAATGCTTAGAGAAGAGTGGCTGGAAAGCTGCATAGTGGAAAAGGACCTGGGGGTGTTGGCTGACAGCTGGCTAAACATGAGCCAACAGTGTGCCGGGTGGGTCAAGAAGGCAAGCAGCACAGCACCCTGGCTTGTAACAGAAACAGTATGGCCAGCAGGTCAAGGGGGGGGATTTTTCCCTTGTACTCAGCACTGGTGAGGCCACACCTCAAATCCTCTGCTCAGTTTTAGGCCACTCCAAGAGGGACATAGAGGTGCTGGAGCATTTCCAGAGAAGGGCAACAAAGCTGGTGAAGGGTCTGGAGCACAAGTTTTATAAGGAGCAGCTGAAGCAACTGGGGTTCTTTAGCCTGGAGGTGACTCAGAGTGGACCATATTTCTCTCTACAGCTACCTGAGAGGAGGCTGTAGGCAGGTGGGTAGGTCTCCTCTCCCAGATAACAAGTGACAGGACAAGAGGAAGTGGCCTCAAGTTGCACCAGGGCAGGTTTAGATTGGATATCAGGAAACATTTCTTCCCTGAAAGGGGTTAAAGCATTGGAACAGGCTGCCCAGGGAGGTGGTGCAATCACCATCCCTGGTGTTGTTTAAAAAATGTGTAGATGTGATGCTCAAGGACATGTTTTAGTGGTGGACTTGGCAGCCCTAGGTTAACAGTTGGACTTGATCATAAAGGTCTTTTCTAGACTAAATGATTCTATGATTTTATGATTCTAAAATAAATCTGTTATAAGCATTTGTTGTATTCATTAATGGTCACTGGTCATAGTATTGATTTTATTGCTCTCAGATTTGTTGTGCTTGTTCTCAGAGTTGTGTTATGTCACACCTTACTTGCAACCGTGTTCACGGTATTCATGACCTTTGGGGCCTGGGCTAAGGTTCTCATTTTGCTGTACCTTGTGATACTGGCTTGTGATATGATAGAATTGCTGGTGGTGAAACTAATGTGTGCTCAGTATTGCTGTCACTTCTGTACTTCAGGAGTCATCTGATGGGAACTGTTAATAATTACACCTTGTATTGGGTCTGGCTGAGATGGAGTTAATTTTCCCCACAGCAGCCCTCCTAGTGCTGTGCTTTTTATTGGTGGCTAGAAAGGTGGTGATAACACACCGTTTTGGCTACTGCTGAGCAGTGGCTGTATCTCCAATCCCTCCCCCTCACCAGCAGGCTGGTGGTGGGCAAGATCTTGGGAGGGGACATACCAGGACAGCTGACCCAAACTGACCAAAGGAATATTCCATACCATACAACATCTGCTCAGCAGTAATAGCTAAGGGAAAGGAGGAGGAAGAGGAGGCATTTGTTATTTACAATGTTAGTCTTCCAGAGCAACCCCTACAGGTACTGAAGGCCTGCTTCCCAGGAAGTGGCCAGATATTGGCTGCTGATGGGAAGCAGAGAATAACTTCTTTTGTTTTCCTTTGCTTCCATGTACAGCCTTTGCTATTGCTTTACTAAACTGCCTTTATCTTGACCCATGAGGTGTTTTTTCCACCTTATTTTCTCCCCCTCTGTCTTGATGAGGAGGGGAGTGATAGAGTGCCTTGGTGGTCACCTGGCATCCAGCCAAGATCAAATGAGCACATACCTTTTGGTTTTTTTCTTTAGAGAGCCAACCTCTGGAGGAAACATCCTCCCATATCTCCCCCCTTCCTGTCGGGTTAATTACAGTAACATTTGAGAATTCTGAAAATTTTGAATATCCTTGAGATGTTGAAATCAGCATGGTCCTATTGCTGGGAATGGTGAATGTATTCCAGGTCTTGTTTAAGGTTAAACAACTATTTAGGAATACTACCCAGAGATCTGCCCTGAAGTTGGGTAGTTAAGGGTCGTAGAGTGTGTGGGATAGTATGGGCAAGTACCTAGGACTGCAGCCACCTCCAGTGTTTTGGAACTTCACCCCTGAGCAAGTGGAGAATTAGGAAAAACTAGTAAAAGATTTGGAAAAAGTATGTTGTCACCCTGGTAATTCCAGAGAGGCAGAAATCACTGCAACATGCCAGAGCCTAGCTGATGTCTGCTGAGACCTGCTCAACACTATTCAGTACCTTCAAGGAGAAAAGAAGGTCTCTGGGCCTGACAGCAAAGCAGCACACTGCAGCTGCTCCAACCCTGGCAGCAGGAACTGCAGGTGAACCAGAGGACCAACCCATGCCAGGATCAATCACCCCTATACATAAGAAAGGGACAGGAAAGTCAGCTCATTTGCTAAAAGGAGGATGGAACAGGGCCATCACAAGAACAGGAGAAGAGGCAGAACAAGAGGTAGCCACTCGATCCCTATCCCTGAGTTAGCTATGGGATATACAAAAAGATTTCAGCTGTTGTCTAGGTGAGCACATTATCACCTGGCCAGTCCAATGCCTGGATTACAGGGCTAGTAGCCTGGAATTAGAGGGTAGGGAAGCCAAACAGCTGGGATCACTTTCTAAGTGATTGGAAGAGTGACACAAGTCCTCAGCCTCTGGAAGTGACTCCTTTCAAGTATGAGGGAAAGATATTCCTTCAAGGAAGGTGTTATATGTCACCCAGGAATGTGGACTGTCATGGAGAGGGGTGTCCAGTACCCTGAGGGAATTAGCTGTGCTAGAGATGATTTATTATGACCCGAACAGCATGTAGCTACCCACAGATCCAGATGAAGTCCAATGCATATGACCCATGTGGCAGAAATTTGTACAGAGCACACCATCATTGTATGCCAACCCATTGTCAGTAATGACCTGGAGAGACAAGGAGGCTCCAGTCTCCAGTCAGCAGTTCCCCAGACAGAGTGGAAGGGCTGATCTTACTCCTGATCTGTCTGCATGGTATTTAGTTGCTGACTGGGGTTAAACCACAACAGTGATGGAACACCTGTTTTACGAAGAAAGTTTGAGAGAGTTGGGATTGTTCAGCCTGGAGAAGAGAGTGCTCCAGGGAGACTTTACTGCAGCCTTTGGTAAAGGGACTTATAAGAAAAGTGGAGACAAGCTTTCTAGCAAGGCCTCTTGCAATATGACAAGGGGTAATCCTTTTAAACTACAAGAGAGTAGATTCAGACTAGATATAAGAAAGGACATTCTTACAGTGAGGGTAGTGAAACACAGCAATAGGGTGCCCAGAGAAGTGGTAGATGCCCTGTCCCTGCAAACATTCAAGGTCAGGTTGGACACGGCTCTGGGCAACCTGACCTAGTTGAAGATGCCCCTGCTCATTGTGGGTGGTGGTGCTGAGTCGTGGACTACATGACCTTTAAAGGTCCCTTTCCACACAAACTGTTCTATGGTTTACCACTGAGGCTGCCCTGCAGCTGAAGTCTCTTGCACGTGTTGTGGAGGTTTTGGTATGCTACACACAGGGACAGGAAAGCTGGACATCTTTTGTGTATGATGTTGCTACTGGGTAGAATGTAGTGTATATTCTAAATCAAAGGGTGGAATAGCTGTGGGCTTTTAAGCTTTAATTTCTGTGATTTTCTTTCACATTTTCCATAGCTTAAAGCTTCTTGAATTATTTAAACTTGTGTTTCTACTTGTTCATTTTTTTAGTAAGTCACAATACCTTTTTATATGATTTACCATTATCTATTTGTGCCTGTTTTCTACTCTAACTCCAGTTTGATGTGACTTGTTACTCAGAAATAAAAAATGAAGTTAAGACAATGAAATAAATAATCAATTTCTGTACCTCTGTGGCATGTTCAGTAGCACAGCGTTCTTTTGAGCATGCCTCGAAGGAACTGACCTGCCCAAACTGATGATACTTCATCCTGTTTCGTGAATCAGGAGGTAATGGGATGCATTAAAGAAAGAATGTGCAGAGCTGAAACTCAAACAGCTGCTTTTGGATTCTATTGCTGAATGGGAAGCACTCCAAATAGAAAGACTTAGGTCAATTTAATACACAGATTATTGAGTGAAATACCATGCAAAAACATGTAATGAAGTCAGTAGTATGAAATTATGTTCAGTTATGTGCATAAAATTTAAAAGCAGATACATTTTTTCTCCAAAAATGGTCTTAAAAGTTTTACATCACTGAGCTAAATAGAGGTTACTTTTCCATATTATGCTGCTTAGATTTCTCTCCGACCTAACTGATGTTCCTAAAGCATGGTTAGTAACACACAATATTTCAGACCTCAGTAATAGAAGTTACTCTGCGGGGGGTGGGGGGTGTTCAACCCTCTACTCCAAGCAGGGCCAACTTTGAGGGTAGAGTAAGGATTTCTGCAAGTTTTGAATCTTTTGCAGGGTGGCGTCCACAGCCTCTCTGGGGCACTATTTCAATGTTTACAATTTCTGAACATGAAAGATTTTTTTCCTAATTCTAATTATAACTAATATCTAATTATAACTTGCTTTGTTGTGCTTCTTACCCTTGTCCTTTAGCTGTTCTCCTCTAAAATGAGACTCTGTACTTTCCCATTAGGTGACTGAAGAGAGTCAGAAGATCCCCCCTTTGCCTTTTCTTCTCCAGGCCAAACAAAATAATTTCTCTCAGGTCTTCCTTATGTGTCACAGGTGTTCCAACCCCATCATGTGGTTGGCCTCCACTGAGATATTTCCAGTATGCAAAATTTGTCTTGTGTTGAGGAGCCCCAGACTGGAAACAGTCATCCAGGTATGGTATAACAAGCATTAATGGAGCATAAGAATCACTTGCCTTGCACAGCTGCCTGCACCCTTGCTTATACAGCCCAGTCTGCAGTTAATTCGTACTGATGAAGGGGCACATTGCTTACTGGTGCATAATTTGTTGACTGCCGAGACCCATAGATACTTTCCTGCAGATATTCTTTTTAACAACTCAGTGTATGGCCAGTCCTTTTACATGAGGTATTCTGTCCCACATGCAGGATTTACCATTTGCATTTGTTGATCTTCAGAGATTGCTGTCAGTCCATCTGTCTAGCCTGTCAGTATCCCTTTAAAATGCAGCTGTGCCTTCCAGACTTCCAGAGTATCAACTACTCTCCTTACAACTAGCTACCATCTATAAACTGGATTCACTCTCCCATCATCCTAGTCATTAATAAAGACATCAAACTGTATTCATCCCCATATAAAACTTTAAGATGCACAGATTGCTGTAAATTGAGTGTTGCGGAGAAGTAATATTTATTCCAGCTGTTTAAATTATAAGTTCAGTGTGTCAGTCCAGTGTCTCTTGATACTTCAGTGCATCATACTCATGGGATGGGGGTGGGTGGGGGGTGGAATGCATGAAACCTGCAGTGTTTGTTTCACTTTCCTAAAGGTATCTTCCTTTCACTTATATTCCAAAGTAAGGAGTTGTTCCATTTTCCACATTCCACAGTATCTTCTGACTCCCTTTTGTCCCACTGTGCACTTTGACAATCCAAGCTTCTGCAGCAGTGAGTTTTGCAGATAGATTACACAGGTTTCTAAAGAAGCACTATTGCCTGTCTTTTAAATTTTCCCAAATAAAGTTACCCATTCTGCAGTTACTATGCCTGTTTTACTCTGCAATGACATTTCTGGCCACTTACAGATATGGTTGGTGTCTGGTCAGTATGTTGTACTGATCACATGAATGTGCAAGACTCTACCACAATAAGGCCCTTCTTTTCAAGTAAGACCTCTGGTACTATTACACTACAGAAATTTATTACTATAATGTGACAGCTTGTGAAGTCTCATTAATTGTTGTAATTCTTCATTTTTGCGTGAATACTCCTTCTTCCTTAAAAATAGTAACTGCCTTCACTTTATAGTTCTGTGACAGACTGCTCCATCTGCCAGCGTACAGGACATTCTCTTCTAGGTGCGGCATGGAGAAGCCCGTAGTCCTTCAGCACCCAGACCCTTTTTCACTAATGACTGTGAGAGAAGTTCCCCATCACTTCCTGCAGCTGTATTCACCTGGATTACCCAGCATTTTATCTGCTTTAAGATATTTATTACAAGTTTTCCCTCAGAATTTATATTTTTTTATGTAATTAACTTTAATTCTGCCTGTGGAAACACAGCTGATACAAAAGGAGGGAAGGTAATTATTTTTCTGACTCATTTCCCTTACACATCTCCTAGAATAGTGTGGTATTGCATCAGTCTCTACATTGCTGTTAGTCACTCCAGCTTTCTGAGCTCAGATCTCAGAAAAATATTAAATATCTGTGAGATATTAAATATCTGTGTAATCTAAGATCTTTGTCATCCAGTTGTGTGGAGTAGTTGACATAATTGTGTGTTTACTTATAGTTATTAATTGCTACCTAGACTTGCCGTATGTGGTATATAAAGTTTTTGACTAAACATGCACCTAGTAGATGAAAAAGGCAGTCATGGGACCTGGATTTTTTGAAACGTCTTCTTATCTGTGGTTTATCATTGACATAAAAACTATGTTTCCATAATTTGTAACTGAAGAAATGAAAGGAAGAGTCTTTGCCTACAAGCTCTCAGAAGTTTCATTTGTTTATGAAATTTAGCAGTTCAGGAATGTCTGTCCTTTTCTAGTCTATTGCAGTGTGTTGTTGAACCACTTGTAGTTACCAATTTTTAATATATAATAAAGTAATAATTTAACATGCACTGTTTCTGATGCTCCTGAAAAAATGCACAATTTAATTAGTATATGTTGTTACATACAATATTCAAACAAAAACGTTTGAATACACAGGAATTACAGGCTCTAGCTCAGAACCATTAATATTGTATTCACTTTACTTCAACTTTTGGTACTCTTTTTTGGGTCAGTCATACATCAATTTGTGAATAATTGCATTGATTTCTATTTTATCCTGGTGAATAAATTTTACATTCAAAGTGTGTGGCAAAGTCTTATTCCATGATCACTAACGAATACATTTTTGTATGTGTTTGATTTTCTAGAGTGTAAGTTTGAGAGCTTGGATGCAGAGCCACTAAATTGCTTAGTTTCCAAATATGCCAGGTTTGTGAATCATCTGGATCCACACCATCTAATAGGGTGCCAAATATGGTTGCCACCTAATAGATTCATAGAATCATGTCGGTTGGGAAAGACTGTTCAGATCATTGAGTCCAGCCATTAACCTAACACTACCAAGTCCACCACCAAATCACATCCCTAAGAACCACATCTACACGTCTTTTAATATCTGCAGGGATGGTGACTCAACCACTTCCCTGGGCAGCCTGTTCCAGTGCTTGATAACACTTTCAGTGAAGAAATTTTTCCTAATAGCCAAACTAAACCTTCTCTGGTGCAATTGGAGGCCATTTCCCCTTCTCCTATCACTTGCTACTTGGGAGAAGAGACCAACACCCACCTTGCTACAATCTCCTTTTAGATAGTTGTAGAGACCAGTAAGGACTCCTTTCAGTCTCCTTTCCTCCAGACTAAACAACCCCAGTTCCCTCAGCCACTCATCATAAGAGTTGTTCTCAAGACCCTTCACCAGCTTCTTTGCTCTTCTTTAGACACGCTCCAGCACCTCAATATCTTTCTTAGAATCACAGATTCATAGAATCATTTAGGTTGGAAAAGATGTTTTAGATCTTAGACCTTCCCCAGCACTGAGGTCAGACTGACAGGCCTATATAATTACATAATGCCACAGCCAAAGCAAAGGCAGAAAAAAGGCAAGAAAAGTAAAACTGAGAATAGAAATTTGAATGTTTTCAATAATATGCATTTTTAAATATAATAACATACATGGACTTCTAAGAGGGTTTTTTGTTTGTTTATGGAGAATTAATTGTGTGAAGCTGCTTGTCATATTTTGAAAAAAAAGAATTTTCAGAGTTTTCTCCAAAATGAAAAAAAACCCTCCAAACAAATGAAAACTAGCTACTCATAACAAAAAAACCCCACAAAACAACCCCACAAAAACAAATGTAAAGAGACCTCCAACAACACGCACCTTGTACATTTTCCCCCAAAGACATAATCTTTTAAAATTAGAACTACTCTCAGTTCCCAATACCTTTTTAAAGGGATGAATTGTCTAGGTGGTCAAGGCTGTAAGCAAAGCTTGACTTCTTGAGCTCAATGCTTTCAAATTTGCTTAGTAAATTCAGGATGTTTCTGGGGAAGCATCTGGCAAAGCTTCTATGAGTCAGTTCTCAAAAAGGTACTTTTAACAAAGAGATCTCTGGCTTTGATCTTTGTGGTTTTCACGGTTCTGGATCGTAAGATACTCATACTACATTGATATTGTCGTTATTATAGCTGAAAAAATAGTAAGCAAAAGAATACTTTCTGTTGTTGTACCTGTAGGTGTTATGAGTGAAATTTACACAGAGCACTGTTACAGTCCAGATTTAATCTGCAATTGCACAGTGTTACTCTAATTAGCAATTACTAATTAGAGCAATTTCTCTGCTTTTTGCAGTTCCTAGAGCCACAGACTAAGTCTTTAAGTCACAGTCGTGTTTTGGAAGGGAAAGTTCCTATGTGAATCGACATTTTTGCAAGTGAACAAAGGCATGATGCATGCAGTTTCTTTGTTTTGCGAATGAGAAAATAATGTGGTGCTTACTCAGTTAAAGAGAACAAAAGTAGCTGCAATTTTCCACTGTGTTTTCTGACAAAAGGAAATGGAAAAAATAGCAATCTGTTTATTGACAGTTCAGATAAAAAGGGTGTGTCAGTCATCAAAATATTTTGTTACTTATACATGATTTGTGAAACCTAAACATTTCAAGATTTTAACTAGATTTAGAATTCTCTAATTTTCTCAGCTAAGTGGAACATTCTCTTGAAAAGCAACTGCATTTATTGTTCATCCTCACCATCATTTTGGAGAGGTATTTATCTTTGGTCCCACAGAAAATATTCAAGCATGTAAATGCTTTTACTATAAAATGTTACTCAGTGTAGGACAGATAAAAGTAACAGCAGTAATTTTGACATAATAACATAATCCGGTAACAACATATTAGCAAAAATGTTCTTAAATTAAAAATCTCACATCAAAAATTTAAATTCATGAGGTTCCTCATAACCATATGAATGACAAAATATTTTCTTAAGGCAAAACTTATTTTAATAGTTTTCCCACTGTTTCATTAACAAGTTATGGTGCTTATCACAATATGACATTTTTCTCAGTTAAACAGAAACACAGTGGAATGTTTGCATTAAGAAGAAGAAGCATCAGCAGTTTTCTGGCTCAGAGCCATGTCTGAGAAATCTTGAGTTCGGTCTGGTGCAGACTGACCCTGGCAGAGGCCACCTGCAGATACTTCCTTCCATCTCAGCAGTCATTCAAAGGCCTCTGTGCAGATCTGCTTTTTCCCTTTCTTGTTGATTACTGATAATGGTTGAGGATCTTGGAATGGCATTGAGAACTGTTTACTGCTTCCTTAAGGTTACAATTAATGGCAGCACTCTTAAAACAGCAACTATAGCCTCCTCAAGATATATGGTTCCTCTTAAAAACCATGTAGGTGAATGGCAGAAAGAACTTTTATTTTTCAATCGCTGGTGAGTAGCAATTAACCGAGAAAAGAGAAAAAAACCCCACAAAACATTTGTGCTCTTTGGTTCATCTTAGTTCATAAAATCAACTGGATTGAGATGGCTGAAAAGAGAATGCTTTGTCTTCTCTGATACGGTTTTGCAGCTGGGCTCTACGTCATAAGAAACCTTTTTATCTGGGGAAAGTAAATCATCATTTAAAACATATCATTGCCTTTATATGAAGCAGTGATGGGATTACTTATAGTTAAATTTTATCTTAAGAAGGTTCTTCACTTGGTAAGAAAATGGCTCTGGAAACCTCACTTATGTGCTGATTATAGAGGCTTGGAAATATTGTGTAGTTCTCTTCAAATGCTGGAATTCATATATAGGTTTGCTTGCTTACTTAGAAACAGTATGCAAGTATTTTGAATATGCAGTTTCTTAATGCACAAATGGTTGAGACCAGGACTGTATGAAATACTTCATATTATGAAGACACAAATACTTCATGGTACAGGCGTTTCTCAAGTGTGAAGTCCGTGGGAAGTGGTTTGAGTGGATGACGTTTACAGGCGAGTGGTTAGGTGAGACATCTGGTGGGAGAAAAATGCTCTGCAAGAAATTCCTCAAATGGGACAGCATACAAAGACTTTGTGGTTGGAATAATACAATAATTTTGGGAATCTGAATTTTACAACACCCTTTGCTGCACATGGAAATAACAGTGACAAAATAAACAATGAAAAGGATAATAAATTTCATTGAAATATAGGAAAATGGAAATAATTATTTTTAAACTATAAACTCTCCTACCAATATTAGCTATCTAGCTGTCACAAATACTGCACAGAATTTATGCTTAATAGTAGAAATACACAAATCAGGTTCTGTATCCAGTTATCTTCTTTGTAAGACAAGCCTGGGAAACAATCACCGCTTCCATACACACACACACACACACACACACACACACACATATACACACACCCTCTTGTTTTAATCTGTCTTCAGGAAGATTAGTAGACCTGTCAGAAAAAAAGTATTTTAAATACTCCTAATATTCGAAGACATTTTCCTGGCAAAGCAAAAATATTTTTACACATGGGTAAGTCCTGGAAGTAAATAACGACAACAGTTAATCATCTACCAAATGCTCTCCATGCTGCCATTTGTCCTGACATACCAACAGATTGCATTATGTATTGTGGGCTGTGTTTATCTTTACTTAAAATATACAAGCCTTCAAACTGAGCCAGAGATGAAAAATCCGCAGATCCACAGAGCATTTTATTTGTGACAGTTCCTTTTCCAAGTGAGAATAGGGGATGTAAGCTGTTCATTGGTACTTGCATTTGGTTACCACCTGTTTTCACCCAGATTTTTCGTTACTTTGTTTCTAAACTTGCTATGCTTCATACCCATCTCACGGTACAGTTATTTTTCCTAAGGGTATTTTGATTTTTTTCCTCTTCTTTCTGATCGCTACTGCTTGCCTGCGTGCATATTCAGGTCTCCTCTCTTGTTTTACACCCATTCCTACCGCTTTTTCTTTCTACATTGCAGACTTTTGACATCCTTCCTGTGCTTCCAGTGCTCCTTCAGGTACAAGGTATGACATTCGCAAGGTTTTAAGTAGGCAGAAATACACCTTTTTATAACTCACTTGGAAATTAATTTTAAGTTAGCTTAGGCAAAGGCTGAGGGGCCCAAGGAAACACAGAAGACTGGCTCTTTGTAGTGGAAGAAGCAATGCACAGCTCTCCTGCATGCCTGACAAATGGAGCTGTTGCTGATTATCAGACCACGCTAAGAAGGGAATGGTTTGCTCCTGGACACCTCTCTCAGGTAAAACATGACCTGGTTTCTCTGTACAACCTTTTATTTTAAATTATGAACTTACTCTTTGATCCTTCAAAAACTCAATCAAACATTTTAAGCGTACTAACAATTGAATTTAAAGATGTTCATTGCTTGCAACATCATAGCCTTACAGTTTTGTATGGCACCCTCAATGTATGGTGTAATGCTTGCTCTGTTTAAGAACCTGGAATCAGGCTCCTGCACTAGGAACAAAGAGCTCAAAAGGGATGGGGGGGGGGGGGGGGGGGGGGCGGGGGCGCGGAAAGAAAGAAAAAAAAAAAAGGCAAGGAAACAACAGGGAGACAGGGAGAGACTGGGGACATTTCCTCCCTTAGCTGGTCTTAAAAGAAGAGCTGAAATAAATATGTCTTGACAATGCCAAGCTTCAGATTGTGGTTAATGCCACTGATGGCCAGCATTGCTCACAACCAGGAGTGCAAGCTTCTTTTAGGCCACAGCTATGGAGAAGAAATTATGTACAAGCCGTTTTAGGGAAGGGCTAGTAAAATTAAGTGTGTGAGCACCAGAAAAAAAGTGCTCAGATGTTCAAGGTTAATTGTTCTTCTATACCACTGGATAATATTTGCTTCCTAAGAAAGAAGGTATTAAGAACTATCCTCTGCATAGTAATAGCCTATTTGGTTTTCTCGTATTTCTTATAGTGATTCTGTACTTTATAGGGACTATATTTGAATGTGTAGGTTTTACTTTTTTGTACTCAGAACCAATCCAAATATATAAAAATTACAAACAGATTTATTTTACTATGCTCTTTAAGTTTTACTGATATCATTAGGACTGTGTCACTTTTATTTTTCAGTCATGAACTAAGCAAACGTTTCCTGCTGACTCTCTATTGAAACTAGTGCAACCTTAAGAAAACTGTATTATACACTGTAAGAAAATGACCTTATAATGTATTTCTTCATATCCAGAGATGTACTGACTGGATTTGTTCTTAGTAATCTTCCTAAATTACACAGCAATATTATGACAGCACTGGTAGCTATTGACAAGCATACCAAAGGCATTGTTACAGGGCTTTTGACAGAAAAGGTTTCTGCTTGTACAAACCTGACAAGATAACGCATGATCAGTTTCTGCAAGTAGACTCTGATGACAGATCTGAATGGCAAAAATAGCTGCATTACTACTGGGTTTCAGCTCTGGATAACCATGCCATTAGAATGGGTTTATCTCAGTACACATATAGTGATGATTACCTGGAAGCATGTCCAAGTTTGGTTATAAACCCAGATACTGTTTGGATTTTGTTATAGTTTTTGTTAGTGTTCTGTTAATGCAGTGTTGGATTTTTATTGGATGCAGCTGTAGATAATTTGTACCCATTTAGTCTGATAGTTTGGACCTATTAGTATGACATTGACTTGCAGCATGAACAAAGTGGAATAACTGTGCAGGGTAATCAAAGATTGTGAGATTGTAGCTGTTAACTTTTGCTAGCTGCACCTTTAACTAAATAATTTAAAATGTCCTAAGCTTACATAGATATGTGTAGTCCATCCAGTCTTTAACATCTGCATCATTGTCATATTAGATGAAAAATTTATAAATACCTTCAGATTAAGTTTACTATTTCATTCAGACTAAACCAGTCAAAACTGCATTTGTAAAAACTAGTCTCATATACAGTAAGAAAATGTCATGTTTGTACATATGGGCTTTTAACTTCAAGGTGGGTATGTTCTTGAGCATACATACAACTTTTCTCATAACTATTCAGATATACATATGCTTTGTACCTGTGTGAATCCCTGTGCATGCCATTCCTGTGGTTTGGTGTGTGTAAGTGCTGGACCAGCCCAACGCTTTCATTCCCTTTTTACTGAAGAAATAGCGATGGCCAGATCATTCCCATTCTTAACTTCTTCAACAACTCAGAAGGAATGAAATAGGGAGTGCAAACTCAACCTGTTAGGCATCCCTTAACAGACAGATTGGGACCTACCTGAGTGTAGTGGATTTTTTTTTGTTGTTCTGTTTTTCCCCAGAAAATGGCAGTAGTATTTAGACTGCCAATATACGCACCTGTCCATGGGTTTCACAAGTTTGCCATTCTTTGGGAAAGTTGGTCTATTCTTTAATAGCAGAATTCTGTAACATTGGAAATAGTGGAATTCACTCAGTGGAATAACCTGGGTCTGCATAGAAGCAGTTTGACATAATACCTGTGACAATAATGTACCTATCTGCAAAACTTCCCTGCTATGCCATGTACACCAGTAGTTCTCAAGTGCAACCTCTGTGGCTGGCTCTCCAGTTTAAAACCTCAGGCTTTAACTGCATGGCAATATGCTATCTTTTGCCACAAGATATCCATCCTGGCTATCATGGCTGCTAAATTGTTGGAAGTCTGCAGAAACCAAACTTTTAGTTTGGGCTTGCTGGAGGAGAAAAGAGAGCTGTCATATCTGCCAGGTTTCTTCTGCTTTCTTTTTCTGAAACTGAATGAGATCCTACTGTAAAGCTAGTTGAAAAATCTAATACTAAGTTCCTAAATAAGCCCTGAAAGTGCTTCTTCTTAGATAATGGGAGATTTCTTCAGTGGCTTGGCTCTATCTGGGGCATAATGCTGCTTTGATGAATTTAATTGTATTGATAATGAAGTTATTTCTGTGATTGTGCAGCAGCCTATTACCTTCAGGAATGCTAAAGTTAAAAAGTTGGACTTTTTTTCTATTTCCTATTAAAACAATTAAGTTTTTATGTACATCATAAAAGGTATTCCATACTTGTAAGTCCATCAGGGTTGCTGATACCACTGTGAACTGATTATTTTAAATTTTATTTTTTTATTTTTTGTTTACCCGGAGAGTAAATGTCTTAGGGGAAGTGTGAGGGAAATGTTCTCACCCACAGCCAAGCCACAACCCTGAGGGCTTGAATCTCCAGTCTCTGTACTCATTCAGACCTTATGTTTTAATGTGACTTTATCAATGTAAATATTAATTCTTTGTAATTAAGGATCTTATCCAGTGAACTTTGTAGATCTTATCTTTTATCCCTCCTTGTAGGCCTGAAGAAACCTATAGGATTATACATAGAACCAGGAGTATTTGAGCCTAGTTTCATTGGGGATCATCACAGCAGAAAACTGTGGGCTGTACATAAGTGAGGACAAGACATAAGTTCAGGTTCATGCCCTTTTCTCATCTGGAGACTGTGACAGTAAGCAATCTGTTCAAGAAACAACAGTTCGACTGTTTTAGCTGCATTTAGTCCTTGAACAGTCATTCCCCCAAGGAACAAGGGAGTAATCTTTTTCCTTTTTGTGAGATATCATTTGGAAGTAGGAGTTATGCTATTACTGATGCACATACTGCAGTCAAGAATGTCTGGACTGAAAAAAAAAAAAAGAGAGAATAGTTGCTTTTGCCAGAATTGTACCTGTCATGGCGTGTTTCTTGGTGCTGAATTGAAATCAACCAGGTTTTATGGTAATTTTCTGTCATCAATTTTAGTTAATTGTTGCTTTGTTTGTAGATCATGCAGTCTTACAATTTCCTACTTTTAAAGCCATTTTCCAGAGAGTCTGATAAATTATTCCCTAATCATACTTGTACCCCTAAACATCGCTGCTATATTAAGCTACAGCTTGTCTACATATCACCAAATTGTGCAATGCAAATTGTCCTGGGGAGTGTTTGCATATACGTCAAGTTTATGTGAACATACAGTGTACTTGTGTGGGTGGTGATGCCCCAGCATGTGTGACTTTAGACACCAGTGCATGAGAAATGTCTTCGTGGGAGCCAGACAGCTTGTACCTGGTTAAGGATGCTGTTACCCAGCAGTTCCTTCACTACAAGCTGCTCATTTGCTCTGGCTTAAGGCAAGGGCCAGGCTTAGTGATGCAGGTTCACGTTTCAAAGATTACCAGATACTTTGCTGTAACCTATCTTCATCCTATATGTTCCATGCAGAGTATTAGGGTGCCATCCTATAGGAAAAAGAAAGAAACAAGATTGGTTGATGTTATTGTTTGATATTAATGATTTACAAGAAGTTTTGAAACTGACCCCTGTTTCTATATGTGTAATTTTATACATTTACTATTGTTGCCAATGATTTTACAAATACACCTAGATATCTTTTAAAATTATTTTCTATGAAATAGAAATAAATAGTTGAAACTACTTATTAAAATAAACTTAATTCTTCAGAGAATGTATTTTTCTGTGGATATAAAATGTACTAAATATCGTTTAGGTAGACATACCCAGAAGTCTAATTCTTTTTCCTGTGTTGACTTTTAATTGTACTTTTGCTAGGCTGTCTTCTACAGCTGCACTATGAGACATTTACTTCTGCTTTTGACAATTCAGACACCCAGAGTTTTTAGTCATGATAAGCTGAAATGTGCATGTAACTTCTTATCCTGACCTGTAAATTTAAATTTAATCAGGTTTTTTTTCAGAAATTATTAAATTTATTTTCTTTTTTGACTCTAGTATTTATAGATGTGTGAATATATAATGGTTAAAGGTGCCAAGAGAATGAATAACTGCAAAATTTCTACTGTTTGCATGTACATCGGTCTTGTGAAATTTTGTTCCCTTTAGAGTAAATCCTGTGAAAAGCGCAAAGTCTATATCCACAAAATCTTTCAAATGTAAAAGGAATTATACATGCCTGCCTTCCCCACTCCCACCCACCCACCCACTCACTCCCACCCAGTGTTATTATTTTCTGAAGAATTTGATTACTGCAAACCTCTTGCAAAGAAGATGACACAAATCTACAATCTACTAGGACTCTGGAACGGCAGCAGCCAAGTTTGTATTAACAATGTCCAAGTAAGTTTCTCCATACATTGCAGGTTACAATAACCTTATGAAAATCTCTGAAAATGTTTCAATTCAGCCACTGATTATTTTTTTAAAAGCTACAATTTTTTACAATCCAAAAGAGGAAGACATTTAGATACCAAGAGAAAGATGAACAGTGTTTACCTTAATGGATCTCTCAGAACTCTGTTGGGTAGCATTGATTGGTTTTGGTGACAAGGTTAGCTAACTTTGTTTCCCTGTTCAGCACTATTGGGAATTAAATAACAGATAAACACCAGCCAGTCAAAAATGGGAATTCAGAACAAAAGAAGTGGTTTTCTAGTTGTTCACAGCTTTATTAGTGGAGCATGTGAATAGAATCAGATCAAATCAAGTCACATCCAAATAAATAATAATCTTGACATTTAATCCATTCAGTAGTTATGTAAATAATCAATTAAACATTTATAAATAATTATAATTATTTAATAATTATATTATATTAATAATAAATATTTATAATATAATAAAGTGAGTGTAGGTCTAAACATTTAAGAAAATTCAACTATGTTCATTATTTTTTGTTCTACTTCTCTAGATCACAAAACAGAGAAAATTCAGATCTGAATGAAGACATGATTTTAGTAAGGGCTTCAAGAATCTCCAACTTTTAAAAGACTATTCCAGATGTTGCAGTATTGTTCAGGCATATTTTTTTTAATATAATACTTCTTTCTTATTGCATAATCATGCTATAAATGATACCACAGTAAAACATTCGTGCACCTGTTACTCTTAAGTCTAGTTTATCACTTGTCATAATTTAGCTTAACTTGTTTGATAGGAAGAGAGTCACATTTTTGTTTACACTGCCTTGCCTTGCACTGTTTTCTGTTCATGGTAACTTTGAGAAAATCCATCTAGTCCTTTTGGAGTTTAGTTTTTTAAGTTTGGACTTTGATATTTTTTTATTGGTTTAGCAACTTCGAATAAAAAAATTATTTTTGTCAAAAATAAGTACTTTTAGAATTCTTTTCCAGCACTTTTTCAGCACAAAGCTTATTACTTTGGAACAGAATTTTGAAATTCAGCACAGATATAGGTCACGTCGCAGAAGTGTCATTTTGCTGCCTGTTAAAAATAATATGTTCAAGTTGTTCACATTGCAATTTTCTAAAAATTGCTTATGTGTTGTTTTTTTTTTAAGACAGTGTAGTAAAGGGCAAGATTATCTTTTATCTATTCTATTGATTGGATGTTAATAATTGAATGCACTTATATAATAATTAATATATTTTATATTATAATAATAATTAATGAGTCACTGCTCTTATTGTTAATATTTGTGACATCTTTGTGTTATTAAGGGAAGAAATAGCTGTATTTCTCCCTCACTCAGCCTCATTCAGGAACTGACTGAGGTCTTAGGTCTTTACTAACATATGTGTTGAGTTTCAGTAGCACAATGAATTTGCTGCATCTGTCTGTGTGGTTGACTGTGTTGTCCACAAAGTTGAACTCATCGATAAGCACTTTGGAGCTTCATAGTCATGCATGTGTTGGCTGCCTCCAAGATTAAGCATTTTACTGCTGTCTGGAAGTCATTAGCATGTTATCTAAATTGACAGAAATTTCACAATTGCATTTGGTTTCTTTCCATTTTATTTCAAAAACACACACAAAACATTCCTATTGCAGTACAAAAACATGTGAAAGAAATTGAGAGGGTAACTAACTTAAACCCTGAAAAGATAACAAAATGTCTGTGTTAGTTTTGTTACTTAATTTTGATCACATTTGCTTGTGCATTTCATAAGTCTTTTGTGGAATCATTATTAGGCACTGCTTCGCAAATTCCTTCATTGACTTAATCTGATTTGAAGGTCTGCAGTGTTCATAAAAGTGTCAGATTTATTTTGTAAACAAAACAGTTGCTTAGAAAGGATATACCTAATTCACTTTAGTACCTGAAAGGCATGTAGCAGGTATAAAAAGCACTGATGAAGAAATATGATTAAACCTCTTGTCTGTGTCTGCAGAGATTCAGATTCTGTTTCTAGCTTGCAGATTTCCTTCCTAAAGCCTGTGGTCAAATTACATTCAGCAGAAATATCAATAATTTCTCATTTCCTAAGGACCTAATTTATAGATTGTAAGCTTAGTATCAGACAGATCAAAAATTTCAAAAAACTGTCACACAGAGTGGTGTCGTTGTGTCTCCTTAGGTCAGAGCTGATTTCAGATTTTGCACTCACCAGGCCTTCCTCCACAGTAAGTGCCCTCAGGGTTGGAAATTATTGTCTTTAATAGCACATTCCACTCTTTTAGTTCCAAAAAAAACTAGACAAAGGTGCTTGAAACTTTAGTTCTTGTGCCTCACTAAGTGTTCCTGCCAAGGAAACCGATACCAGAATGACTGTGCTACCTGGTGGTGGTTTCTTGGTGTCCTTTCATGTCAGCAGAGGCAAAACCTCTTGATATGTTGGGGAGGATGATCCAACAGAAGCTTCCATTTCTTTGCGACCTGCAGGGGAAAAGCTGTTCACTTTGCCTGCTGTGTTTCAAAGAAACACCCTCCTGTTGATTTTACCATTGGAGGGTGGACTATATTTGTAATTATAATTGGTGTGCTTCAATCACAAGAAGGGGGGTTATAAAAGCAGTGAAATCCTTTATAAAATTCAAATCGTCAGTTTGTGTCAGTTTTAAATCATCATTCCAGGCAGGTTCTTGGTCCTGTGTAATTCCCTCCAAGGCATCAGGGAAACCAAGCATAGCTTGCTGAGCAAATCTGTATGCCATCTTATGCAATTTTACTAAAAATATTCAGGGGAACTGTTATTTTTTCTTTTGCTTGCATTAGGCCTGGGCTTTGATGATTTACTTGATGTACTTGCCTTGTAGTTAATAGGAAGTACTTCATTCATGACAGCTGGACTTTTTGCAGATTGTACTCTGCAGAAAAATACTGTAGAAAATACTTTTAAATCAATATTTATTCCTCACTGGGGCACTCAGGTTTGCATACCGTCTTTTGCCTGATGTTTGCTTTCTGCTTCTCATGATCAATGGGTAAAAATTAAATTGAATATTATTGGGATGATTTTGATGTATCTGTGAGACTAATGTTTGAGGAAAACCCTGATGCCAAAATAAAGAAACCCAGTGACTAACTGGAGGGGAACTCTGGGAGGTCAAAGTATTAACTTTGAAAGTAGAAGTAATGAGAAAGATACTTACTGAAATACCATGCCTCAGGTACCTGTAGTCATCAGGGGTCTTATGTGAGTTTTTAAGCCTCACAGACTGGTTATTTATTGGCTGTATGTTGTACATTAATTTTCACCTATACAGCCATCAATTTATAAAGGCATAGTTTATGTCAACATTTGTAACCTCACATTTCAGGTGTTAAGTGGTTAATCAATATGTAGAGCAGTAGCATATCAGGATACTGCTGTGCTCATCATGACTTTTTTCTTTTTGAGAACATTCACCTGCTGTGCAGTTGTTTTGCTTCTATCCTTAATTCTCTCTATGCTTGTATATCCTTGTACTGCTAGACAGCTGCCATAATGTGACAATGGTGATTCTATCCAGTAAAATAAATGATATTTTTCTGGATCCTTATGCCCCTCTGCAATATATCTCTTCCCTAGGACACACTGCTTTCTTTTCTTTCAAACCCCTGCTCAGTTTTTCTCGTAGCTGTAGGCAGGTCTGCAGATGTGTGTTGCTATTTTGGGGCACTGAAACAGCTGCTGCCCAAGTCCTAATAGTACAGAAGTGTTCATCTGTTCCCCACTCACATTAGGAATCCCAGCCTAATCTTCACCTCATCTATCTTATGGGCCGAATCTGACAGTACTAGTCTCAGCAATGATGATAAGAGGGAAGTGAAAGAACAAGTCATGGCAGCACTGCAGCTTTTTGGGGGTCACCTTTAAGAGCCACCAGTGAATCCTGCACAGAAATCTTCATTCTGCCAAAGCAAAGTGACTTGATATTCAGGGGAGCCAGGTGCCAGCTGTGCATTTCTTATGCTGTCTGAGACTTCCCAGGAATACATGCCTAGCGGTGAGCCTTCAGGTGAGCCTGAGCTGCTTTCTAGTAGCCAGATTTCTTCTTGGCACAGTGAGTTCCATCTGATGTCCATTCCAGGGATGCATCTTTGTTTGGTGGAAACTGGCTGTAAGACTAAGAAGTATAGCAAAGAGTATTTAACAGTGGAGTGCTTCAACATTATCAGGCATTAATCATTAAAACATCAGTAACCTTAAAAGCTGAAGAAATCTGTCTGGATTTCTGGATAGTAAAATTAGGGAGGACAGAATAAGACAAGTATGTCAGAGAGTTATAATCAAGAATTTACAACAGTTTACAGTTCCTAGGAAAGTGAAACATCATGGTGGAAGACATTTAGTGTTGGCACATGCAAAGTGGTGGTCTCATGGATCATGATTTTTTCCCTGTTCATGCATCTTATTCTATGCTAGTCTGACTGTTGGTTCAAGATACAGGCCTAGGCATCATGTGGCCAAACATCATTTTAGAATACATCAAGAAGAAAAAATAAGAAAGTAGAAACAGCAATTTAGTTTTAAGAAGAAAATGTACCTGGACCAAGTTATTCTATAGGTATTTCTCAGCTTTATTTCCTCTGGAATACGTGGCTTTGGCAAAAAAAGGTTGCTGAGTTCATATGGTAATTCATTGTTTCTAAGTAACAGGTATTGTAGGTGCAATGTGAAATATCCTGGGCACATCGGTTTGCAGCGGTGTGTCTCTCCAGAAGCAGAGAGGATTAGCATAACAACATGTTCCAAGGGGAACTGGAAAGCAGAAGGAAGGGTTGGCATCTGTTTCACTTCTCCTGTTCCTTTGAATTATTTCATTGAACTGTGTACACTATTGCATAATTAAGCAGAAAATGGATGCGTGTAACTATACGTAGCTGGAAATATGCTATAGTTGTTACTAATAATTTTACATTTCTTTCTGATGCCTGTGGTGGCAATGGAACTGCTAAAACAAGTTCAAGATAAACAGTCTATATGTCAATTTATCTAAATTTGTTTGCTCAGATATCATCAAGAACACAAGAGATTATTGAATTGAAAGTAGAGAAGAAAGAAATATTTGAGCTACTGTTTTCCTTATTATTTCTTTATTTGAATGACAACATTTTGAAATACTTTCTGCCACAGATCTTCACATACTATAGTTAGGTCCAGTGGAAGGCCACCAACATAGTTAGAGGGCTGCAACACTTGACGTATTAACAAAGGCTGAGAGAACAGGTTTTGTTGTTGAGCCTGGAGAAGACTCAGGGGATATAAAGATTGCCATGTGGGTGAGCAAATACTGGAATAGTTTACTCACAAGGACTGTTGAGTCTCTATCCTTGGAGGTGCTCAACACTCCACTGGACAAGTAGACACAAGTGCTCTATTGGGCAAGAAACCTAATTTGTTTGGTCCAGCTTTGAAGTTCAAGGTCTCTGGGGGTCCCTTCTGGCCTAAATTATTTTATGATTTTATGATTCAGTGATTCTAATGAGATATTATGAAGCACAGTGACTTTGAAAATTAGCTTCACAGTCAAGTTACTATTAAACTGTAACATTGTAAATGAAACTTCAG
Source organism: Falco biarmicus (assembly GCF_023638135.1). Classification (NCBI taxonomy): domain Eukaryota; kingdom Metazoa; phylum Chordata; class Aves; order Falconiformes; family Falconidae; genus Falco; species Falco biarmicus. Next base: position 31,049,724 of record NC_079311.1, on the reverse strand, counting down.
CTCTATAATTTAACAGATGTAGTTCTTTCAGTTTTTTCACTTTTCAGCTGAGCACAAAATTGAGGCATCTCATACTTCAAATTTATTTCAACACAGAGCTTTTCATATGAAAAAAAATTAGACATTTTTACCAATATGACTTACAATTTGATGTTCAATCATACCCACATGGTCTGACATTAAAAACATATTTTAGGATTATACTTGTAATATATTACTTGTCAGCCAACTTACTAACATAGAGAGAAATAAACACTATCCGTATTTAATTCACATCTAGACTTAGCCCCTGCCAGTACAACTGAGCAACTACAAACTCTTCTGTTGAGCTGTAGATTGGCTTTTAATGTCAATATTTTTGTATGTAATGGAAATGTCCTTTTCTTCACCAAGTGTGTTTACCCCATAATCCAAACAGCAAATACCTATAAAAATATGGCGACAGCAACAGACAGGTAACATTTTGGGCAACCTGAGGAACACAACTAGAAAGCAATAGAAGTATACAGCCATATACTTCCTTTATGGAACTAACCAAAACCTTTCATGGGTCAGCACTGCTTCTCAAAATTTGGCAGATCCTCTTGTCCCATATATTCTTGTCCTCTGCCAACCCTGATGGCAAAATATTGAACCATAGCACTGAAGAAGCACTACATACTTATTTGAATGATTTGAATTTTTCTTTCCAGAAATTAACCATTGTGCACTTTCCTGAAAGCTGAAACTCTTTTTAAAGTGTGCTTTATTTGGCATTGCTAGATTACAGAAAACATGTAAGTCTGGAATAGTGAAAAGTCATGCCATCATTTATGAAGACTTTGAACTAGAGAATGTAACAAACACTGAGGAAAATCCTGTTAATTTTGAGGGTATCTGTGATTAAAAATGATGGATATAAATTGCTTGCCTGGTGTAAGTACTTACCAACTCTTTCAGCTTCTAAATGAAATGCCATGGAAACCTGATTTTTTTCCTCCGACCTGTCCTTAATTTACAGTTAAATCTGAAAGACTGCATCTTTCAGATGCATCCTGCTTCCATGGCATTTTTCTCCTGAGTTTTTTTCTACTGACCTGGTAGGTTTTACTCTTGAGTTTCATATCACAGGGGCGTGAATAAAACTGCTACCTAGGTGTCTGCATCATGACAAGACCTGTAGGCTGGTATTCCTTTGATCTAAAATTACACCCTGTTGCATAGTGGAAACTTCAGAGGTCCTTAACCTCAGAAGTTAAACAGCAACAACAATAGTAAATCTTTTTTTCTTGGTTGTAAACAGTTCTGTCACACAGACAAAAAAGTGTTACTCCAAAACTGTAATTTTAATTTCATAAATGGAAATTATAAAGCAATTACATGTCTCTCTATTAATTAATTCATTTTTTGTTTATTTCCTAGGTGCAGTAGGAAACAAAACAGTTGTTATTTCTGTGGATGCTTTAAACATGCATAAATTGGGTCATTATGCCTCTCAGACTCCTCCTGAGCTGCTTCAGAAGATTTGGAGGTGTTTTATCACAGGAATAAACTTTTTTGTAAAGAAAATAGGGTCACCTTGGGTTCTAAATTATTCATGTGGTGAATCTGGTAAGGTTTTTTGGATTCCACACTTTTGTATAGTTATGGGATTACTACTTTTTACTGTTTCTTAACATGAATTTTGGTTTTACTATTCTTTGCATATATTCAGAGATTTTCTTCCTTGTCTGAATGTATGCAAGGACTTGGTCTCAAGTACTCTGTGACATGCACTTTACATAATGGCACTTATATTGTGTATCACTTTCATTTGAGAAGGACACATTTCTTTCTGATACTAGCTATCACTGTTCCTTGAAGCACTCACTGTATCAACAGTATGAATTACATATTTTAACCTTCTGACCTCTACCAGCCCAGGGACTGAGGTAGCAGGACTGCTTTTCAGCAGTGCTTAATGGTATACATCAAGGAGTCAGCTTCTGAATTTGGTCTTTCTCTTCAAATGGTAATTCCAATATTATCATCCAGCAATTATTTGCTTTTACTAGCTTCTTATTTAGTGTCTATTCCTCTGTCTGCACCACAAACCAATTTTATGAATGAAGGTTCTGGTCCTCTTTTTGTCATCTGCTGCACGCCAAAAATGGCAGGAATGATTGCTGGGGGGGCAAAGCCACTACAGGACTTAGAGTTTGATGACAAAGAAGAAGAGGGCAGGGGTAACATGTTTTAAAACTGCCTCTTTCCTGCAACTGACTGAAGGAGACTCCACTGGGTGCTCTGTAATGTACGACACAGATCTGTCAGGGGTGGATCTAACCCATCCAGAATCTCTCTGAAGTATGGGAAGTTCTCCACTGCCAAGAGAGGTCCATGGCCTGTCAATGGTCATTCTGTGCTACAAATGGGCAGTAGTATAAATTATGAGAATGTGATAAAAACAGAGTTGTGTAAACCTCAACTGTTTCACTCTTCGGTGATTTTCACATGGCTTAGCAGCAATTTAGCTGGCAAGAATGCTCTCCTTGTGCTGGCTTCCTCATTTCATTGCTCTTCCAAGCCTAGAGGGGAATTTTGTATTAATAATAATAGTGAGTCAAAACCATCTAATCAGTAATCTGTACAGATATAAGGGAGGAGATGCAAAAGTTCATACACAACCTCATCTAATCTTTCAGGCCTTCGATATAAAGGTCTTAAATCTATAATTCTGGTAGTATACTATACATTATGTATCTTCTCTATGGATACTTAAATTTTATGCCATATGTAGCACTAAAATGAATATGCTGGATCTATAATATGCCTGTGAAGGCTGATAAAAAAATACTGTAAACATTTCAAGGACAGAACGATGGAGCTGTGCAGAGTATGAATTACCTGGTGCTTCCTTCATAAAGCACCAGTGGCAAGGCTAAATCTAAAGTATAGAAGCCCATTTTTTAAGAATTTTCTTCTGGCGAGAGAGTTTCATTTCACCATGATGTGGAGTAAAGCTTGAAATTAATTTTTAAGATAGGGTAACCTTGTCATTTCCAAACTGAGGACTGAAGTACATAATTAACAAGGGGTTTTGCCCCATGTTTGTGTCTCGTTTTTAATGCAAATTAGTGAACAATTGCCTTTCTGCTTGTGCAGCTATAAATTGTGGGCATTAATTCAGTAAGTTATAATTTTAGCATATTGTAAACCCATTGAAAGCAAAGAGTAGATTGTTCTGAAACATTACAAGAGTCCTTATGCAATTTTAACTGTCTGAATAAAAATATACAAGTACAGTAAACTACACTGATTTTTTATTAATTTGCCTGTAATCTGTAAGTCCCACTAGCCTTCATCTTCATTCTTAGGATGGCAGCTGCAGTTTGCATTGCCCATATTCTCACCATCCTCACAATAAAAAATTTCTTCCTTGTATCCAATCTAAAACTATCCTCTTTCAGTTAAGAACCGTTGTTCCTTGTCCTGTCACTACAGGTCCTGGTAAGAACCACTTTCTCTGACTTTCTTATAAGCCCTCTTTAAGTACTGAAAGGCCCCAGTAAGGTCTCTTCAGAGCCTTCTCTTCTCCATGCTGAAGAATCCCAGATCTCTCAGTCTTTCTTTATAGGAGAGGTCTTCCAGCCCTCTGGTAATTTTTGTGGCCCTTCTCTGGAACCACTCAAACAAGTCTGTGTCTTTCTTTTGCGGGGGACCCCAGAGCTGGATGCAGTACTCCAGGTGGGGGTCTCACAAAAGCAGAGAAGATGGGGCCAGTCACCTCCCTTGATCTGCTGGCCATGCTTCTGTTTAGGCAGCCCAGGATATGATTGGCTTTCTGGGCTGCAAGGGGACATTGCTGGCTAATATCCAGTTTTTCATCCACCAATATCCCCAAGTCCTTCTCTGTAGCACTGCTCTCAATCCATTCAACTTTGTAATGTTCACATAAGCCTGCTCCTCAAGCCTGTCAAGGTCCATCTAGATGGCATCCCTTCCCTCCCTCAAGCCTGTCAGCTGCACCACTCACCCTGGTGTCATCCGTCAAACTCGCTGAAGGCACACTCAGTCCCATTGTTTATGTTATTAATAAAGAAATTAAACAGTGCTGGTCCTAGTATGGACCCTTGAGGGAGGGACACCACTTATTAAGGTTTTCCACTTGGACGCTAAGCCATTGACTGTAACTCTTCGGATTTGGCCATCCAGTCAATTCCTTATCCATTTAACAGTCCATTCATCAAACCTCTGTCTCACCAATTAATCAGCAAGAATGTTGTGGGGGACCTTATAAAGGGTCTTTCAGAAGTCCAGGTAGAAAATAAATCATAGCTCTTCCCTTGTCCACTGATGCAGTCGCTCCATCATAGAAGGTCACTAGATCACTAGGCATCATTTGCCCTTGGAGAAGCGATGTTGACTCTTTCATATATTTTGACATAATCCTGTAACTGCATGTTTTATTACAATGCTTGGCCATGCTGTGCCTTCTAACACCTTCAGAACATAACCTGAACCAGTTTTTTTCAGGTCAGTAGCAATATACATTTTTCTGTAAGGAGGAGAAAATAGTTTTGAAAGCACTATGTCATATTGCAATATAATTAAATTGTCTCTATTTCCCTTCACATTTATTCTTGTTTCAACCTTTCTTTCCACATTTCTTCTTTTTTCCTAATTTTTTGCATCTTTCAGCCAAGGAGATTCTGTGCTAGCAAACAGTGCGAGAAAGTTTTGGACATAAGGAAGAAGGCTAAGAAATTGACCTGCATCTCTCCATTTGGTTAGTGCAGACCTCATCATGTATTTGCTTTGTCCTGGAGTGCTCTTATATCTCTGTTTTGCCTAGATTATCTGGAGGTAGACAGCTTTTCAGCGCAGAGAAGATGGAGTGCCAAGTACTCAAGGGACATTTCCAAAGGCCCTTTACCTCTTGACAGACATTAATTTGTTCCCTACAGCCCAGTCTCTTTCATATGTAGATGTTTGGCTATGAATTAGAACTTTAAGTGCAGGCACCTTCCAGTAAAATTTAAAACTTAACTAATAGATTTCTTAAATTAGAATCATTTACTACAGTTTTGTGGTACAAGTGTGTCTTCTGTTATGCTAAACTTTTCAGCTGAGATTCCTTGAAATGGTAACAGAATGGGACTGCAGGTATCTGATGATCAAAGTAAAAGCAAATTTCCTGCATGTTGCATTCTGGGTGTGCTTTATTCTTCTGCTTCTTCTTTTCTCAGAGGCTGTCCTGAAGGTCTTCTGGGCAGAATTTGCTCAAACAGTAAAGCAGAACACAACAAAGTTTGTGGATGCTGCTGTGGAAATTTATCAAAGCATCAGTACTGATCTTCTTGCAGCACCAGACAAATCCCATACATTTTTAATTTATGTGATTTGTCCAAGTGTGTCTAAGGTAAGATAAAGCTGTTTTTAACACCTTCAGATTAAGTTGGTCAGGACAATTAAGGGCACTATGCTACCCAGCACTGACCTTTGCAGTGCTTCACTTTCTCATAATTGCATCTTCAGAACCTCTTGTTTTCCTCCTTCCCCAGTGTTGTAATTGGATTTTCTGAGGCAAGGTAAAGGATTTTCAGTTATTCACTCTCATACCTTAGTCTTGTTTTCTCTGCTAGCAGACTTGATGAAAGAAGCTTATGGTTTCCCACAATATATTTTTTTTCCCAAGAGGTGTAAAAAAAAAGGCAAATGCAGTGGAAACACTTAACATGAAAGGATTGTGTATAAATTAGTGTCAATACTTTCACTTTGCAGAGGTAATAGGGCATACATATTCACATTTCGTCCCTCTGGCTTATTTTCTTCTTCAGCTGCTCAGGTATCTATTATATGTTGCCTGAAAACCAAATTAACCAACCTCTTTTAATTTATCTTTCCCTCATTTACTTTAAAACAGATACGTGAGCACACACAGTGAATAAAGAGAAGACAGGCTTCTATCTTTCTTTTCTGATTCTGCCTTCTGTTTGCTTTCTCAGTTAATTCTGCCTCTGCAGTTTGTCCCAGCAGATTTAGAACATTATTTGCAAAGAAATATGGTTCCAATTGGTAAAAGCCAGAGAAAAGCAATGAATAGTACAAGTGGTATGATTGAATTTACATACAGTACATTAGCTTGCAGGGACAATGATTATTTTGTTCATAAAAGAGAAGAGTCAGTGTAAATCAGCCGAGATGCTCATAATTCTACAAGTGACACTGAAAAATGATCAGACCTTCTTTTACTTTTCCCATAGTGGAAGGAAAGGTGGACATATAGAACAAATTGGGTAATAATTTGTAACTAATAATATTTCGTGTATATTATAATCTACCAGTGGAATTCATAGTGCAGCCAGTCATCAGACACTATTGTGACAGACCAGTTTTATTACTTAAAGTAACATGGATAGATCTCCAAGCTAAACTAAGCAGAATAATCCATTTGTGCTTCATGGCCCTTAAAGAAGTTTTTCTGAAATAAAGCATGACATTTTTCTTAAAGTAACATATAAATGGGCTTGATATATATGTCAAGGGAACTTAAATACTCCTTTGAATCATCTGTCCCTGTCAGGATTTAAAAAATGAAAAATTTTCCTAGATGTCCGCTCTACATAACCAAATATAAGATTGCAGTTTTTTCCTCCTTGCTTAAGTTTGTGCAGAGAATGTTATTTTTTAAACTTCACAAATATTTTAAATAGCTTTTCTTATGAGGCAAGTTAAAAATATTGGTCAATAACATATGCATGCTGTAGTATTGAAATTAATATTAACACCACAAACACACATCAGCATTCCTTTTCCTTCTTTCTTCTTTTCACTTTTAATAGGCCACTCTGTCCAGTTACAATTTCTGTGACATTCCATCTCAATTCTTAATTCCATTCCAAGTGATGGAGAAATAGTAAAGGAGGATTAAGCATTTCATTTCTGAACTTGAATTTTTCATAGACTTTTCTTCTTCCTCTAGCATCATTCTTCCTGTGTTTTCTGCCACAGACATTTGCAGGCATTGTGTGATTTTGTATAACGTCTCACTTTTTCTTCTGCTTCTTCTTTTTCATAATCTGATGCTGTTAGATTGCTGAACACTTTTCACTGCCAATAAGGCTTTCTGAATGGCCCTGACCAACTCTCTTCCCACTTGTAAAGATTTTTAAAGGTTATATTAACATCAAATGAAACTTTCTGATTTTAACAACAAAGTACTCCATCTCTTTTCTACATAGATTTTCTCCACTATGATCCTGTAGTAGGAAGAGACAAAATGCAGCTGTGTTGTCCTGAAAGCCAAAGATTTTTCCACAACCACCTCATCAACAACAGAGACCAGCAGCATTTCCATCCTATGCCGTCTAAAATAGCCAGTAAGGAAATCAGCTTACTTTATTTGTGTTGCACTGGGTATGCAAATATGTCTTACATAAACCTGTTTAACTTTGAATGTTGATTTGTAGCCAAATGGTTTGGAATCCCAGAATATATTGTGTGTAAGGCAATTATATTTTGTGACTTTCTTAATGTGAGCATACCATAGAAGTATTTTTTTAAAAATGTCTGATGTAACTGAAATTATGGAAAATGGAAGCGAAAGAAGCTGCATGTGTTCAATGGGTCACAAACCTTCACATTTAGCAGGGAAATTACCTTTTAGTACATATTATGAAATGTCTATATTAATAAAATCAGAGTTTTGCCCAGCTGTGGTCTCGGTCTGTCAAAAAGCAAGTTTCCCCTTGTAAACAGACTGAACTGCATATAACACTGTAATCACTGTAGCCCTAGAGATCTAAAAACCTCGTAAAAATTCTGGAAATGAAGAGATAAGTGCAAGTCTATTTTCTGTGTGAAAGTCTGTTTGTCAGAGAAGGTGCTGTTCTATTTTTCAGTAGAGGAAGCGGCTAATGCTTTTAGGCTGTTAATAGTAATGAGTTTGTAGCAGCAATGGCAAGGGTTTGGTGGTGCATCTTCTCCAGCAGCAATGTTGTCTTAAAATGTCCCATCATCCTGTCAGCTCTCACCAGTTCCAGGGTACAGCAGTGTTCTTGCTTGGTACATGTTTGTGAAGCTGCACAGTAAGCCCATTCAGCAGCCCCCCTTCCCCACAAAACCATTAATAAAGCAACTTAAAAATTCACAATCTTTCCACTTTTCTTTAAGTCTGCTTGTTTCCTGATTTGGCTTGTAGTGTGGTCTGCAATCAGTCCTGAGAGTAGAAAGGAAGCAGGGCAAGTGTGGGGAACACCACAAACAGAAATAATGTGCTGACCAGACAGTACTGCATGCCTAAGGATATAAATGAGGCAAAGTTTATAGGAAAAGGTGGTAACTTTTATTACACCAAATAGCAAACCCACAAGCATGTTTCCAGGCATGCATGGAGAGCCCAAAGTTGGGTTCCTGCACCTGAAACTTCTTCATGTCAAAGATTTAATGAAAGACATTGCATTTCCTCATGGTGCTTTATAGGTAACTAGAGAAGTATTGAGGTACTGAGAGAGGCACAGTTTACACCTTAACTGTAGAATAGATGGCTGAATTGAATTTATTTCCCCTTTAATAGTGCTTCTTGGACAGACAATGTGTCAGGTCACAGGGTAGTTCAAGAGTAAGTTAATTAGCAGATATACATGGATGATACTGGCCACATCATTAGAAGAGCTAATTATGTTCTCTGTCCCTTTTCAGGTCCTGTGAGAAGTAGATTACACAAAACTTTTTGATCATTAGGCTTCAACGGAACAAAAGGAAAAAAAATAATTGGTGACTGACACTGTTTGTTCCACACAAAAGAAAAATTCCAGCCTGAATTTTTTTAAAAAACAAAGGATTTTAGCAAAACAATTCTGCTGAAAAGGAATTTGAGCTGCACTATTGTCACTTGACTAGATCAGATCACTTCACTATGCATCACAAGATGTTTCAGACAACCACCTTTCAGGGAATTGTCTGCACATTCTCCTTCCTCTTCTCTGCACAGGCAAAGCTTTTATTTTGCTTTGACAGACTTCTGTAAGTGGATGCTCAAGACTTTTTAGGATACCTTTTATACCTAGTCCCAGAAAAGACCTCATTATATAGGTAGCAGGCAAAAAGAATCAATTTGGTGTGTAAGTTAAAACTGAATAAGAAAGGTTGTATGGGTACAAGCTGAAACATTTCAGCTGCATTGTAATGGTGATTTGGCAGAAAATGAGGCATGAAACAGAGCTTAATTGTAATTAGAGAAGTCAATTGCTTATTTTGGCCCTATATTGAAAGATGTGGAGGTGGAGCTTTTAATGAGCTGAAAAACTAAACTGAAAATGGAGATAAGGTTGTAAACAGCAGAAAAAATAAGCATGTATTTTAAACACAGTTCTTCAGCTTGTAAAAATAAGTATATTTATAAGCCTGTTACTAAATTTCCAGTTTTGAAAGTATGAACAAGTAAATTGTAGGATATTTTAGGATTGTACTGCTTTATATATTTTTTCCACAGTTTTATTTTGTTCAGAGAATTTCCACTCAGTTTGGAACGGAAAAAGCTGGTAGACCGTATGGGCATCTGGCTGATATGGAAACAAATGATGTTAGTCCTGTCACCCAGCATAATCTATGGCAACCTAAAATTGAAGGAGACAGTTGTAATTTACTGCAAACAGTAGCATCCCGTACTGAGCACTGGGATCAAGAGCTCAAGGAGCTGTACTGACAGCCACCTGGATAGCTTGCCTTGGATGCAACTAGTCTGAATGTGGAAGCTGCATACCTGCCTACCCCTGGCTTGCAATAGAAAGTACACATCGTTCCCAGGAGCTTTGCCTTGTTTAAAAAGTAAACCTAGGATGCTACCTACCCATAACATTATTTTTATGGGAAGTGGTTAGCTATTCATATCAAAGACAACAGGTCTTTTCAAGTTCTCTAATCTTTTATATAATCAGTAAGGTTTTAGTAACCATCCTTCTATTCAAGTCTTCCAGAATGTCTTTTCATTTCCAGTCTGTATTTCCTTTTATGCATATTTTAAAGATTCCATGCCTTTGTATGTTTGGCTCCTATCAGCTCTTTTGCATGCTGAAGGTACTCCATGAACAATACTCTCTTAATATGAAAGCTATGTAATGAGTCTTTCTGACTTCACAACTGGAGACATAAAAAGGAAACTGTGAAGAATGTATTTGTGATTCTTTGTGTGTTTGTAGGTTTTTTGTAGTTGCGGGGTTTTTTCCTCCTTTATAATAGTTTGAAATGCTTTTCTAATGTTAAACAGCTTTTTTTTTTAGTCAGCCTTCCATATGTTATGCAATGTGTAGTATTTATGCTGTTAATACCAAATTTTATGATTGCTTTCTCTGTTTCTATTTTTGCAAGTGGCAATTAAATGTATGTACAACCTTGCCTGTACATTGTTATAGAGGAGTTATTGAAAGATGTAAATATTCTTCATTCTGTGGAATTCCCTAATATATTTTGAAAAGATTAAATAGATAGGCAGCTGTCAGACCTAAAGCAAGAGAAACAGAAACACCAGGACTGGATTATAGCAGATAGCATTTCCCATGGAAATCAAGATACTTATTTTGAAAGAAGCAAAGGCAAAATTCTAGTGTCTTTTATGCATCTTCTATGTATCTTATTTGAAAAGAAGGGGATATTACGTTTGCTATATTATATTTGCTTTATAACTGAAAAGACCACTGTCTAGGTTTTCTGATGAATTAGGTGCTCTATCAGGTCTGGACAGAATACTAATAACCTGCTTTTAGTGAGAGGAGTTCAGTAGGTAAATAAGTATTTCAGAAAAGTCACCTAGGTATACCTTCAAAAATGGATTTTTTTCTGGCATCATCAGAGGGATTACTACTAATCACTTGGAAAGAGCGAACATCTGAAGTCTAATGGCGGAGCCAAGTTAACTCACTTTACCTTGTGAGAACAAGTATTCTTAATTGAAGAAGAAAAAGGAAGTGCAAGATCCAGATATCCATCTCTTCACACAGCAATTCAAAAAGTGAAAAATTAAAGAAAACCAAAGGAAAATAAGATAAAAAGTCAAAAGAGTGCTCAGAGATCAGATACATCTTTATATCTCTGTCTCTGTGTGTGTGTAAATGTGGGTAAATGCTTTGTAAAAATGTGCAGATAAAAACAAGCTACGATCTATATCAGCAGTGAGTAATTCAAAACAAGGGACTTGGGAAAGAAGTTTGGAACTGGAAAGTCATGATCTTGGTCCCTAATATTGTACCATTGTCAATGTTTTACTTTTCTAATGATCATTCTTCACAGCCTAATCTTTCAAGAGTTCATCACAGATCTTGTCCCTAAAACACTGTAAATTCTCCAAAAATGTTGGCTACTGTCAACAGCTTACCCAAATGCAAAGTTTGGGAACTTTTCAGCTTTTCTCAATAGCCCTCTGGTAACAAAACACGCTAATCACACATAGCGCAACAAATAACTTAAATGTGCATAGGCTGACCCTGGATGACCAGAGGTGCTATTTGAAAAAGCTGGAGGGAACAAACCCAAAAACTTGTTAACTGCTTATCATACAGAAGAGTTCTCAGCTGGGAAGTAACATGAAACAAGGAACAAACGATAATAATCTCTGCCCAAAAAATGTAAGTGAAGGGTCACTCTAAGAATCTAATATACATTTCTTGATTCTCTGGACACAAAAGCAGAGTTGTAGAGACACCTGAGTTAACCTGGGTGGAGTCAGTGTGATCTAGACAACTTAACCCCCGACTAGTGGATTCAAGGACATGCAGCATCCCTAGGAAAGGGCATGCAGACATGGTGAAGGGGAAAAATTTGTGTGGAAAAATAGTGTAGAAATCTGGACCTACTAAGGCATGAAGCGTTGCTAATTTTGTCACAGCAGACTTTGCAATAGAAAGATTAAGAAACATAGGGAAGTAGTTAAAACCAGCCACATCCCAACGGTACTAAAGCAAAGCTGATATACAACAATCTGCTTTTCTGTATTTCTCTTTTTTCTTCAGCTTTCTCAAGAATTTTCTCCTTGAAACTCCACATCAATGGTGTATTTTGAATAGCAGAGAAGATAGAAAACAACCTTTGGATTAAATGAAGTTCAATATAGTTTGTCCTTAAATCCAAAAGGAAAAAGTTCTGAATCAAAGTACTTTTCTTTAGAGGAAACTAACCTGTACAAGCAGATTTATTAGGAAATGTCACATTGAAAGAGGTTGAAATTATTAGACAAGCTCAATTCATGTCACTCTTTTGTGTGGAATTAAGCTCCAAAATCATTATTTAACAAAGAAATATCTTTTACTTCATAAATCAAATTAATATGCATCCTCCCCGTGAACATATTTGTTTAATTCTTTTTCTGGGGGTTTAAATGTCAGGAAAAAGTTTGGAGGAAAAATGAGGACCTCATTACCAAATTTGTTGGTCTTCGTATTTAAAACCTTTTTTATCATGCTTAAGCTGAAAAACTAGTGAAACTTTCAGACTAAGAGCCGAAGCATCACATAAACATACCATGCCCTGTTCTCTTATTTAATATTTAAGAGGCTAGGCTCACTGAAATACTCAGTGGAACTTTCCATTTCCTATTCTGTCAGAACTTTACAGTTTATACTACAAAATAAAAAATACCACAGCAATGCACTGAAATGCAGTATACTGGTATAAATTCCCTCTGCTAATACAAACACTTGAACATTCAAAAATGTTCATTTTAAAAATAATTTAAAATTTAATGGGTTTTGATTTTTTAAAATTATTTTTTAAAATGTTATTACATTTAAAAATAAAATGTTCGTTAAAAATCTCTTAGATATAAGAAATGCTGTTGGAGTAGAACAGGCAGCTCAGTACACAGGACTTGGCTTGGCCTGCATATCCTTCGCAGCTGTATGTTGGGAACACTGGGGTCATTCCTAACCGGGACATTCAAGCTTATTACAGTCTTAGCTGCAATGTGCAGTGGTGACAGGACGCCACAGATACTTAAAAGAACAAGATCATTTGAAGTGATATTGCATAGGTTATTCATTAGCAAGATAAAAATACAAGATGAGCATATATAATTGCTACATATTGAAAAACAAAATACAGCAATTTTCTTCTGTAAAGGATCCTGTAACTTTCTTATATATATTCCTCTTTTTGCATTCAGCCCAGATTGCTGCCTGCTAGCCTCTCTGAATTTGGGAAGTAACCAGAAAAATCAACAAGAAATAGCTATTCAGAACATTAGTTTTGTTTTTTAAAAATCCATCTTTTTGTGTTTGTTTTCCAACCAGCCCTTACCTACATCGCCTATTTTTGTGCACCTGTGTGGTGTGGATTTGACTAGCTGTTCCTAAACTCACAAAAATTCACCTATGTTGAGTCAAGCTGAAGATGAAAAAAGACATATAGGAGAAAGTTACAAGACCAGCTGAGGGTTATTCTTTTATGTTGTCCAGCGTATAATAAGTGTTGTCAGCTTGCTAATATCCTGCAATTCATAATACGCACCTGTTTTGCTTTGTGTAATATAGTTCTCTTCTATTTCCATGGTCTTACAGGCATGGACACATGCTCACATGGTGTTACAACATTTCCTTTGGATATTCCCCAGCAGCTAACAATGAGAGCTACTAATGTTGCAAAATAACAGCATTCTATCCTAAACCTCACTGCAGTTTTTCAGTACTCAATGGGCAGCTACAAAGAGGATGAAGGTGCCAGAAGGTACACTTCATAACATGCCACATGGAGAAGACAAGGAGCAACGGGTGGAAGTTGCACTGGGAGAGGTTTCATCTTGATGTAAGAAATATTTTTACAGTGAGAGCAACTAATCACTGGAACAAACTCCCCATGAATGTGGTAGAGAACCCATCACTGGAGGTTCTCAAGATGTGACTGGATGGGGTGCTAGATCATCTCATCTAGGCTCCCCTTGCCATGAAAGGATGGACCAGATGATCTTCTGAGGTCCCTTCCAACTGAGAGTGTTCCATGGTTCTATGCTTTTCTATGTAATTCTCCGGTAACTGCTGCTGTGCCTGTGGAAGAAAGTAAATGATTGTTTCCCATCTCTGTACACTCTTAAGTGGAGTTAGTGAATATTAACAGTGAAGAATAAACTCTTTTAACTCTTTGAAACCCTTGACTGCACATTTAATTTCAAGTTTGTTGTGTTGTTCAGGAAGATGAAGCTAATGCTAAAGTGAAACCAGAAGAGACTCAAGCAATAGCTAAAGATGCTCAGAGAAACGTGGTTGAAGTTCTTCCAGTTTTAAAGGCTTTAAATAAGGCTTTTGACTCCTTAGCCAAAGTGTGTATTTCTGAAATTGGAGCTTTTATGAAACCCCCAGTTCTTGTCATGACAGTAATGTAAACTGTTTATATTCTTTGAAATGCTGAGTAAGCTGGTTCAGCATTTCTTACTGCTTTCTTTTCTTTCCCATTGGCCAATCACCTTTACATCTAGTGTGCTGCTTGGTGTCTATCAACACCTTTCACAGCAAAAACATTACTTACCCTGTATTTATTTTTCCTCAAACAAAGTACCTACTAGCCATTTTAAACAAAAGATCTTTTTTTCACCATGCTGTGTTCATTTATGAATGGATGTTCCTGGACCAAAATCCCTGTGAAGAATACCTTGAACTTAAAATACATTCAGTATTGACATTTAGCACACCTGACTGGCCTCACTTAGATATGCAGACCTTCTGAACTTCACAGACACTCAGAACAAGCAGCCAGCTTTGTGCCTACCTTCCTCTCTAATTTCTAGGAGAAAATAGGAATAGGAAGATAGAGTAACCTGCAAAAATTAAATATGCATGACATGTAATGATGCTTGTTACATTTTGGTTTGTCAGTTTTTTATTAATTTTCACACATAACATTTTCAAATAGTCTTAAAATTGCACTCAGCTCCACTTCCTTGCTCTAAACTAGCAGTCATTAGGGACTGTACTGATATGTTTTATGAAAATACTACAACCAGCATCTGAGAAGTAAGCAAACATTTTCTGCCAGGAAAGTGTCATTAAAAAACAAAGGGTAGGCATAACTTTTAATTGATGACAGGGTAAAAAAACAGACATTTGACAGAACTAAGAACAGAAACCACAGACAAGAAAAGAGCCTTTTTGTAAATATGTGTAAAGTGAGCTTTTTTCTTCTTGAAACTTTCTATATTTTTTTTTTTAGGTTACCTGTTTATAAACTGTATGCTCCAAGTATTTTTGAATACTACAACTGTGATATTTAATTTAAGATTGAGTTACCTGTTCACGCTGTTTATTGCATTAGCAATTTCTCATGATTTGGTCTCTAGGCCTCTAGGCCTAGGATGGCCTTTGGTCTTCACATAAACCTGTTCAGTTTTTATCATGTCTTTAAAAACTTACTATAAAAGTTACAAAATCTAAAATGCCTTTAAAAGCTTATTAGAAAGGCTGACTCCATAATTTTCAGTAAAAAGGTCTTGTTTATTTTCTACTCTGTGGCAAGCATGATTAGCCTTTCATGAAATTTTTGGGAATTAAAACAAAAGCCAAGTTCTTTGCTTTGCAGACTGTCTTGAGAGTTCAAACCTGTCTTGCCTAAAATTTCAGTATCAGAAAACCATAAGACCCATTCTGCTAATGAAGAAGCAATTTTGGAAATTTGCCTTTGAAATGTCTGCACTGATCAATTAAAACTAGAGGGGTGATGACCCTACTTCAGTTCATGCTTTTATGAAGCAGTAATCTGAACCGTTTCCCTGCTTGCACATCTGCTCTCTTGCTGCATATAGTACCTTTCATTTTCCTCAGGAGGAAGGCTGTTCCTTAGCTTTCAGATGTCTTAAAACAGAGACCCAATTTTAATAAATTTAGGTTATATCTACAGGAAAATAATTTATTTTTTAAAAAGGCCCATTGCTTTATCAAGCATTTCTTGTGGTAAATCACTTCAAAACACTACACATGTTCAAATCACTCAATTTGTGTTAGTTAAAACATTGTTTGCTAATTTTATACCACTGGTTTTTTAATTTAATCCCTTAAGCCTCTTATCTAACTTCTTGGATATGGTGGTTTTCTTAGAAAGCTTTTAGAATAAGATAAAGAAAATGTAAAGCCTAAATTCTCAAAAGCTGCAGAGATACATCAATAACCCAGATTTTCACCTGAAAAATTAGAAAGGGTTTCAAAAGCATGCAGTTCCATGTTCCTTTAGGTGAGAACTATGGATTTTTTTCTGTCAGATATTCAAAGAAGTTAAACAAAAGAGAAAAAAATTATGCTACACAGGTACTCAGTTTATGTTACACATTATTTATTTCTTTCATGACTTCTTTTTAGTCATGAAAAGCTGAATTATTACATTTAGTTATGTAATTTAGTGCTATGGTCACATTGGAAGCTAAGATAACATTTACTCAAGCCTGTATGAGCAAATACAGATCTGTCATTTTTTACCAAAGCAGGTCACAACCAAATACAGCCAATCTCACCTCTGCTTTTCCTCCATCTCCTGGGCCCAGCCTCTGGGCTGCTGGCCTCTCCAGCTAGAGAAGCTAATTCTTCTGGTCCTAAGCCTTGTGTATTCCAATGCACAGGGTAGGAACCTGCACAAAGAGGCATAGAGAAGCATTATTTCTAGGATAGAATCACCACAGTGATTCACCTGCGTATTTGCAGTGATGTGAGCTGTTTTTTCCAGGTTGAGTGGTCAGAAAGGATCTCAGGATGAATTTCTGAAGACCTGCAGTCCAGAAGAGACTTTCTCCCTTACCTGTATGCCAAGTTTCAATAAGCTATTGAAAAAAGAAGCTTTACAAATACAAGCATGAGAAAAGACATCTGCTGTTATGAGAACACTGTTTTACAGGCCAGACAGAAACATTCTATATTACAGTCATGTGACTGAAGGCAGATTTATTCTGCTTAGCAGTAGGTTCATAATTACATCTACTGATTGTGCATGTGATCTCTCACTCATGTTAACAGCTTCTAAGTATCAAGCCAACAGTCTTGGCTATTTCACCCCAAATGTTTGTTCTGCCATCTGAGGCTGAACTTAGTGCTACAGTGCCTACACTTGAAGATGAAGAGGTGAAGCTGAGACGGGTGGACGACCAGAAAAAAGTGTTCCAAGGCCAGTATGAGAAAAGACTTGAAGAGGAAGAAAGTCTTAGTGATTTTTTTTCTTTAAGTCAGCAAACTGAAACTTAGGTTTTCATACTGCCAGCATAGAGCTAGCTGTCCATATTCATATAAGGCTGTAAGAGCTTTGCATCAGGCAGTCTTATGACATATGAAATATACAGTCAACAGCAAAATATCTTCATGCATGACACCAGGACTTCACTGCTGTAATACTTCATTGGCTCTTACACTTTTTTTTAAAAACATACACTACTGTATTTGGGAAATCCAACAGCCAATATTTTTGCAGCTTCTTCTGGATGTCGTCAGCAAATGTTGTTGTATATTAGGGACTGAAAGAAACTGCTAGGAATGTGAAAAGGAAATGCACGTATCAGCTCAAGTCTGTCTCTCCTTATCTATAACAAGTAAGGAAAATGTCCCGTCAACAGTGCCTTTCACTAACCTACCAATGAGACTGGGGATAAATACAAACAAATAACAGCAGATAATGCAACAGGAGGTATGCAGGGGTGAGGGAGGGGGGAATCTTAGAAAAGAATCTAAACCTTGTATTTTTCAATTGGTTACCAAGAGCCATGGCTTACCTGACCTAAGATGGAGAGCTCATAGATGTGCTGGAGGTCAACAGGTTTGATGGGAGGAGACCATCAAGAATTTTGAAGTTGAGATTTCAAATATCACAAAGAATGAGTTCAGAGCAGCCACTTATGTGGCCTGCTATGGAGCTTTCACAGCACTATAGAGGAAGCTTGTGAGTAAACATCATCTTTCTTTTCTTTCTTTCTAGAATGTGCTTGTGAAAGGTATCCAAGATCAGTTTGTATTGATTTAAAATGAATTACTATATCCATACATGGTGGGCTGACCCAGACAGCAGCTAAACCCCACGTAGCTGCTCATTCATTTCCCACCTTTGAGTGGGATGGGGGAGAGAACTGAAAGAGCTGAAGCTGAAAACTCATGGGTCAAGATAAAAACAGTCTAATAGGCGAAGCAAAGATGAGTGTACAAGCAAAGCAAAACAAAGAATTTATTCACTACTACCCATCAGCAGGCAGATATTTAGACATCTTTCTGGAAAGCAGGGACTCGGCACACATGATGGTTACTTGGGAAGACAAATGGCGTAACCACAAACATTCTCCTCTGTTCTTCTTTCCCTCACCTTTTATTGCTGAGCATGAGCTCATATGGTATGGGATATCCCTTTGGTCAGATGAGATCAGCTGTCCTGGCTGTATCCATTCCCAGTTCCCCCAGCCTGCTCACTGTGGGGGCAGAGTAGGGGAAAAAAAACCTTCAAAAATAAAACCTTCACACTGTGCAACTACTTCTCAGCAATAGCCAAAACACTGGTGTATTATTGACACTGGTTTAGTCAGAAATCCAAAACAGTACCATATGGGCTGCTATAAAGAAAATTAACTCCATCCCATCCAGGCCCAGTACACCACTAAGCAGTCCTACCCATCTACCTAATGTTCCTCAGCCTGCTGTTAGTTCTTAATAATACAGTCTCAGCCAGATGTCTTCTCTGAAATGAGGTGAAGCTTGTAATTTTCTAATTCAGTTCATGGCCTTCCAATGGCAATAGTTTTAAGTCACTATGTACTCATAGTCAACCATTTGTTCTTACAAATCTCTCTAAGAAGTATCTAAACATCTTGTTTAACAGCTAATATTTTCCAGCCTATAGATTGCTGTATCAAGAAATGCCAAAATATAGAGCTTTCACCGAGTCTGGATTTCAGTCTGATAAACATATTGGGAGATCTTCAATAGAGAGACTGACATGTGAAAATGTATTTACAGAGAACAGATTTCTTGTCATTCAGGGACAGTGCTGCCCAGTGACGATTAATTCCCAGATCAGGTGGGCGGCATGTATAAACAAGCCCAACTGATGTATTTCATTGAAAGCTGGACTCCTTCACTGAGTACTGAGAGTTTCTAAAAGTCATGTGATCCCAGATCTTTAGATGTTGTAACATGATGGAGAGGTCCAGTGAAGCCAACTCAACTGTGGATATTAATAGCAGCTGAATTTTCAAGTCCGTATTTTTAAAGTACTAGATGAATTAAAAAAGTGGCTCAACAAACATGGCGAAGTTACTCACACTGAACAAAATTCTATGTTGTAACTTTTCCATTTTATTTATTCCAAAACCCAGTTAACATAAATTGTCTCAGGATCAAATTGCCTGCCCTAGAAAAAGAATAGTATATGCTTTCAGCCAAAGAACTCTGAAACACTATCTTCCCCCTCTCTGCCAGGTTCCATATACAGGTTGTCTAAAATTAACAGAAAAATACATTAAGCTAGGATTTCTGCATATGCGCAGAAAGGCAAGATTTGCCTTAGGCTAGTATGTTCATAAGCACAAATCATTCAAGAAAAATGTTCAAATCCCCATTTCTATCATGTCCATTTGAAGAATGAACTGCATCATTTAGCATGTCCACTATCATAGTGTGTTAGCTTTGAAAATCATGGTTCAGTGGAACTCCCCTCAAACCAATTCTCTTTTCAGATTAGATCAGTTACATCATTTGGATGTCCTGAGTCTGTAAATGGGAAAGATATATGCAATAAAAAGAAGTTGAAGATCCCAAAGTGTAGGATAAAACCTGTAGATTTTATGGAGGCAAGAAGAGGCATTATCATCTGAGGCTGCTTAACAGAGAAGTGATGCAATTAATGTACTCTTCTGATAAAAAAAACCCCTCATTTTAATAATTGTAATTTGGAGTATTGTGGCAATATGGTAATTTCCCTGATTTTAGTGAAGATTCTTCTATTTCCTATGAAGGCAAATTGTTAGATAAAAAACCAAAAAATAAAATGGCTTAAAGATAGTTAATCTTAGTTATTCTAGCTTTCTGTGTACTATGAGAATTCAATTAATTTGGGTTTACTTGTTCTTTCAGAAAAGTTTTTTAATCCATAAGTTCAGGTTACTGTTCTTGTATTTCAATTTGTAATAGCATGTTGTACAGTTGACAGTTTCTCTTATATATGATTCCACAACCATCACATAAAGTTTTCTTCATCTTAACTGTATTATTATTTTCAGATGTACCAGACTGAAACAAAAAACACAATTAAATGAAGCTGTTTCAAAAAAAAAGCAGGAAAAAAACCTTTGACATTTAAAAAGCACAGCAGTTATTTTGTGTAAGAAAAACTTAGACACAAGCAAGACTCAATAATACCTGTTTTGTGCTGGTTTCCCTTTAGGAAATTATATTCCATTCGAAATTTGATATGGGTGAGAAATAAGCACAGGAAGTGTCGTTAGTAGGACAAGGTGGTTTTAAAAAAATTAGAAAACATGTTATTTCTTTAAAAAATTATATTACCACTTTTTCTTCATAATTCTACATGGTTTTGCAAGGGAATGCCACATTAATTTCCTTTACTGTCCTCAGAGATAATATTCATCAAGCTCATGAAAAGAATGCTGAGATACCAAAGGATGAGAAAGTCAATGTGTGGGTTGGAAGAAAATCCTTTATTTTAGAGGTGTTAAGGATAAAGAATCTGAAAGACTTAAACATACCTTGCAAGATATGCATCTACAGAAATGTCTAATATTGAAGAGAAAATACACATTAAGGGCCTGAATAAGGGAATAGTTAATTAATTAATAAATATTAATTAATAATTAATACACATTAAGGGAAGTAGTCCCCACATGAAGCAGCAAAGTAAGCAGCAGGGATGAGATGCTTGGAAAGAAAATGTGAAAACTGCTGCTTTAGCAAACAGATCACAGAATCACAGAATGGTCAGGGTTGGAAGGGACCTCTGGAGCTCATCTAACCCAACCCCCAGCTAAAGCAGGTTCATCTAGAGTAGTTTGCATAGTCATGTCCAGGCAAGTTTTGAATGTCTCTACAGAAGAAGGATCCACAACCTCTCTGGGCAACCTGTTCCAGTTCTCTGTCACCCTCAAGGTAAAGAAATCCAGAAGGAACTTCTTGTGTTTCAGTTTGGCCCATTGCCTCTTGTCCTGTTCACTTGGCACCACTGAAAAGAGCCTGGCCCCATCTTCCTGACGCTCAGCCTTCAGATATTTGTAGACATTGATAAGATCCCCTCGCAGTTTTCTCTTCTCCAGGCTAAACAGGCCCAGCTGTCTCAGCCTTTCCTCGTAAAGGAGATGCTCCAGTCCCCACTGCAGCCCTCTGGTGGACCCTCTCCAGCAGTTCCCTGTCTCTCTCGAACTGGGGAGCCCAGCACTGGACACAGCACTCCCGATGTGGCCTCACCAGGGCAGAGCAGAGGGGGAGGATCACCTCCCTCTGCCTGCTGGCCACGGTCCTCCTAATGCCCCCCAGGATCCCACTGGCCTTCTTGGCCACCACGGCACACTGCATGTGTGGCCCACACTTGGCCCATGGGCAACTTGCTGTCCACCAGGACTCCCAGGTCCTTCTCCGCAGAGCTGCCTCCCAGCAGGTCACCCCCAGCCTGTGCTGGTGCCTGGGGATGTCCCTCCCCAGGTGCAGGACCCTGCACTTGCCTTTGTTGAACTCCATGAGGTCCCTCTCCGCCCAGGTCTCTGGCCTGTCCAGGTCTCACTGAATGGCAGCACAGCCTTCTGATGTATCAGCCCTGCTCCCAGTTTTGTTTCATCAGCAGACTTGCACGATGAGGTAACTACGAGAAAGTGCCAGAGCTTAAGACTGGCTTGGAAGAAGGAGATTAATTTTAAGACAGCATAGCCACACTGTTTGATTTTATGCTGCTGATGGCAATCCACAGAAACAAGACTAGAGAGAAAGGAAAAGTGACAAAGCCTCTTGAAACCCTCTAAGGAAGACAAAGAGGCAGAGGAAAAGAGACTACAGAAACCAGAGTTATGAAAGCCAGAGAAAGACAAATTTTTAGAAGACTCAGTGAGTGAACTGATGTAACTGGAGAGAAACTGGAGAGTATATGACAGCCCCTACCCTGGTGTTATCTGTTGGACAGGCTGCAGTGAATTCTTACTCTTTCAATGCCTACCCAGCAGGTGGCATCAGGAGGACGCGAATAACATCAAATTTCGAGCTTCTTCAGTTTTTGGTCTTTACCTGCTTCCTTGAGGACAGATGAATCCACTTTTGCGACTGAACTGTTGGCTGTCTGCTCTGTAACCTTGCTCTGTACCACAGCAGTTAGCAAAAAGAAAAAAAATCCTCTCTGCACTAAGACTGACATTATACAAATGAGCATCCTAGTGCTCACCCTGCAACTGGTGGGGTGGTAGTGGTATAGCAGAAAAGCACTTCCTCACAAAACACTGTTGGGCTCAAAAATAAAAAATATCCCCCAGAGCCCCAAAAACATCGTACATGGTGGAGTGTGCAAGAAGACTTTGTTGTGGTAACTCAGGATAGTTTGCCTCCCTTATTGTCATGAAAGGAGTGGTTTGATTTTGTTGCTTAAAGAATTACCACTAAAGAGTTTGAGTGAAGTAGTTTAATATGAATTTGTGAAAATGCAACTACGCAAGATTTGATGGCAAGGTTCTCTTTGTTACTTTTAACCTGGAGTATAGACACAGAGATAAATCAAGCTGAAATGGAATCAGAATAGAGTTGGAAATAGTTTATAAAGAACAAAGGTATAAAAGGGTA
Source organism: Falco biarmicus (assembly GCF_023638135.1). Classification (NCBI taxonomy): domain Eukaryota; kingdom Metazoa; phylum Chordata; class Aves; order Falconiformes; family Falconidae; genus Falco; species Falco biarmicus. The sequence continues at coordinate 31,027,000 of NC_079311.1, read as the reverse complement.
AAGGAGACCCTCCCACTGAGTCACAAGGTTTAGGGTAGACACCTTTGCTTTCTAAACTGTCACGGAGTTTAGGTGCGGCTGGATCTATTCCTAGTCTCAGGCTTGGACAACCTATGAGATCTAAAGGGAAATATAAAGGGTAAGGGGAATTCTGCTGTTGAGTCATGAAGTTCAGAATAGACCCCTTTGCCTTCTAAACTCTCATAGAGTTCAGATGCGGCTGGATCTATTCCTAGTCTCAGTCTTGGACAATAGATTCAATCTAAAGGGACAGAGACAGGGAAAGGGTTTGTTCACAATTCAAGATTATCCATGAGATTTTAGCAGCAAATAAATAAAATTTCTTTTAAATAAAAAAAATACATAATTAACCTAATTACTTCAAGCTTGCAATGTACACTACAGCAAAGGAATACCTTCTAAAAGTTTGGCCTCGAGTTCCGTGAAATAGCTACATACAATGCCTTTGCATTCCTCAACAGGAGAAGGGTAGAGCCTCAAGGAGGCTCATACCGCTATATCAGCAGAGGCCCTGTCATCGACTGATGACGGCCCCTCTAGTATCACAAACTTAGTGCTTTGCAAGCTCTGAGCAGTATCCTGCCCAGAGGGGGATGTTGGTTGCAGCCCTTTGCAGTCTAGGAGAGCTCAAAAGGGTGTCGCTTTAGGATTGCTCTTTATAAGGCTGTGAGATGATTGGCTGTAGTCATCAGCAAATTTTGGTTCTGACTGCAACCTGAGTTGGTAATTTTCTCAAAAATTCCCTTTCCACTCGAATTACCACTCAGGCTATGATCTGGCAGGAGCATTCCAGGGCTGTCAGGGAAAACTGATTGTCTCTGTTCTGGCTCCCTGCTTCTACCAGTCAACAGGAGTTCCAGTACAGACTGGGGCCGTTCTCTGCCTCAGCCAAGTAAGAATCACTGGTATGGTTAAGGGTTGCTTAACAGCCCAACTCATGACACAAGGTGCCGAGGCCCAGTTGGTAGTTCCCAGGGTTGCAGAACAGCCCAGAGAAGGGGAAGAAATGCACCACCACACCTGTGCAATTATGTAGATCCCACACATGTCTTATCTCATTGTCAAGATAACCCAGGATTGTTAGGTTACCACCCCCCACCTGCACATACTTTGGCACCCTCACCAATGATGGTGGGCAGCTGTGAATGTCAGAATTTGGACAACAGAACCTGCACCACATCAGTAGGTTTGCTGATGAGCAAAACAGGACATTGAATATATATGATATGTTAACCAGTACCAGTTTTATTATCCACCCCTGCAGTGCTTTCCTTTGAGCTTCACTCCTCAGCAGGACTCCACTGCATCAGGTCCCCATTTGATCAGCAGTGGTGTCCCGGGGCTCCCACTGTGGTAACATTAGATTTTCATTAAAGCCAAAGCTGTCATTTGCCAAGTGTTGTGCCTTGCCCTTCAGGGACCTGCACCTGTTTTTCACTTTTAAAAAATGGCCATGCAGATTTTGTCCTTTTCTGGTAGTTGCCATACATAGATGCAGCCTCAAGAACTGACAAACTTAAATCAGAAAGAAATAATCTGTGTACTCAGAGGAATACTTTTTTTTTTGGTAATTGCTAACTTTTTCACAAAGACATGTAATTGGTAGCAAAGGCTGTGTTTGCAAATTCAGAATCTAGAATGGAATAATGTCCCAGTTTGTGATTAGCCAACTGCTTTAAGTTATCTATCTAACTAATGCCAGAGGAGAAAAATAAATGAAAATAAATTTGCTGTGATATAATAAAATTTCAAAATAGAATTTTCTGCTCTTTTGGAAACATGCAAAAAGTTCTAAGTCAACCAGACTATTAATGTTTGATTAGGTAGTTTTAACACATGAGTACCAGAGTTTATTCCCTATTTATTACATTAAATTTATTTTACTTAGAAAATTAATTTTACTGTAAAGCAGTTTCTGTAATGAAGTTTATTCTTTAGAGCCCATTCTATGTGAAGATTTTACAGCACATTTATGCCCAGCCTTTGTCCATAAATCACTTCCTAATTTGTAATACTGAGAAATGTTGCATATTGGTTGTTCCTATGCCATTGCTATGGATTATTCTTAACGCTTTGTATTTCTGATTTTTAAAATGAAATTTTAATTGTTTTTAATTTTATTGTTAAAACTGTGTGATTTTTAGTACAATTGACATAAGTTTCCTATGCATATGAATGATGCAGTTCACAGAGGTGCTGCTTGCCAGGCTGTTGTTTAGTTGGTGTACTTCTTTACAAATGATGCATAAGAGAGGCCAGCTAGCAGAGGAGCAGTTGAGAGGCAGCCAACAAAAGAGGCATTTTGCACAGTAGGCTGCACAAAACAGGGGTAAGCAACTTGGCATAGAAAAGCACATGTGTCCTTAGCCATGGTGTTGCTGCACCATAGAGCATGGTCCCCAACAGCTGTTGGAGTAATGGTCCCAGTAACATCCGAGCTGGTGACCCAGATGGAGCTCTGAAGGGTGGCCTTCCATGAGAGCCTAAGGCCTCTGGCTGAGACTGGGGCAGTGGGAGAAGGCTTCCTAGGCTGCAGGAGGTGTGCCTGTGTTGAAAAACAGTGTTATGAACTAAAGACACTGCAGGAGGAGTTCAGTGGACTCTGCAGCATCAGAGATGATGAGAAAGAGATTGAGCAGGTCTTCTCCAAGACCTTGCAGCTTCAAGAGCCTGAACTTAAAAGTGTGTTGAATACAGTGCAGGTGGAGTCTTTACTTCCTGGTTTGGGAAATAGACAGTGTCATGGCAAGAGGTTCTGGCATCAGGAGGATGGCTTCTGCTCTGTCTGCAGATATGCTAATATGAAGTAGGTGCAGTGCTTTGGCAGCTGTCACGGGCTGACAGCTCTGTCAATGGAAGCCTCCACTCAGGCTGAGCTTGAGCCCTGCAACTACACCAGGATGAGGCAGCAAGCCATGATGGTGAGATATCCCTGCTGTGATCCCTTTGTGACACTCAGGAGTTGCATACACAGAAAAGAATCTGATTTAGGTTTTGTGGGAAAGAGTGAGAACTGCTGGAGCCCTGAACTGAGGAAAAGGAAAGCAATGACCACAAGTAACAGAGCAACCAACAGAAATTCAGATCTTCCCTAGTGATGCTGTGCATCTGTAGGAGCCAGAGCTTCAAGATCAAAGAACTCAAATCAATGTGTGCCCCAGTGCTGACAAATAAAATCTTAAAACCCAACCCAAACCAAAAAATTAAGACCATTGAAGACAGAATTCTCAGAAAGTATTCTGTTTCTGAGGGAAATGCCCTGGACAATGAAGAACTCATCAACCCGCCTGCAGGAATCAAATGCAAGAGGTGTGCTTGCAGCTCCTGGTCAGAAATCAGAAAAGCTCAGTGATTTGCTGATTTTTGGTTTCATGTTTCTTCTGGATAGAATTATTTCTACAGAGGAAGTATCATCCAGCTTTTGGAAATGTGACCTGTTACTACCACTAGTTAGAATTAAAAGTCTTTTTGAAAATTGACATGAATTGCACACACTGCTTCCTTACAGTGTATTTTATTGTTTTCAAATGTTCACATTTAAGGTGTTTAATATTATGCTGATATGGTTGTTATTACAACCAGTGTTTGTCTGTGGCTACAGCATCTTATGATATGCAGTAAGAGGAATGCTCCTTAGAACAGAGAAAAGTTGCAAATTTTCTGAAGCCTGTTCAGAAATGAAAACTTTCCATAAAGCCAGTTTAAGTATATCTGAATTGCAGTTTCACATTTGTTTACTCATATTAATGCCAATAATTATTTTATTAAACTCAGTAAGTGTCATTCTTGCCATGCTTGTTCATCATTAACTTAACTTTATTGGTCAAAGGAGGCTTTTGGCAAAATAAGAGCAAACATGACATTTTTGTGATATTTAGGATATATAGCTGGCTGTTTGATATATAACTGTCACGCTGACCTCCTAACAGACCGAGGTCTGCACTATAAAGTCATTCCAACCAAGAAAGTTAGATAGGTTGTGTGTAGCCTCCATATAAATAAGGGAACCCTAAGGTGTTAAGTACCTTTCTCAGAAAATCACTTACCTTTGCATAGATTTCTCCATAGAAGGCATTCCTCAGCTGGTGTAATCTGGCATGATTTCATTGACATTTTGAGTATTTATGCTGCCACTCTGCAGTTAAAAAAAACTTCGAGGTCTCCACACCACTTAGAAAACAGAGTTGAAAAATTTCTTTGCTTGACTAACAGTCATCAACGGATTACTTTTAAAACATTCTGAAAATATTATATACTTTCTTGTCTTCTAATCAGAATTTTTGATCAGGAATTCAGGCTCAGTTTTCATGATCTGCTGGGATAGTGCCTGTAGAACAAATACTAACTACTGCCTTCTCCTGGGATTGACTTGGGTGGCTCCCACAAAATGCGAGTCCTCTTGTTTTTAAGATTATGTTGTTATTCTGTAAAAAAAAGTGCACAGTATCCAAGACAGAAATATCTTTTGGTCTTGAGCTTCTGTCTGTAGTGAACAGAAGTGTCAGGCAGCATTTGAAGTGGAGTCAGGTCTCCTTCAGCATGAGGTAACATTTACATGCCACCAAAGGGTTATGCCCAGAGGAACTGTCCCTATAACCACTGGAGCATTGAGAAAAGGTGGTTTTCTCCACTGTCCCCAGTATTCAGTTAATAGTTGTAGAAACACTGCAAAAATGCTGTGGAAAATATACTTCTTTTAGGTTATATCAAGTGCCATTTCTGCAAGGCTGCAAGAGGCAGAAGCAACGTAACAGAAACTAAATGCTGCACATGAGAAATACCGGGCTGTCGACTGTTAAGGGTCAGTCATGTACTTTGTAATTGCCCATTTGTCAGAGACAGATCCCATTTATCAGTTTTCTTTGAAGTATTTTAAGCAGGTTAGTTTAATATATCTTTTAAAGAAAATTGCATTTTGCATTACCCATGCTTAAAATGCCCTAAAATAGTAACTTACTAAATTGCACTAAAAATTCCACACTTACAACTAGAATATTTGTAGAAAAAAGTTAAATGTGTTTCTCAAAATATGGGATTAGTATGGATCTTTTGAATTTACCCTGAAATGTAAACAAAACTTCTTTGTTCTATACTTCATGAGAGCATTCATTCTATTCTGAAATATTTCATAAGAAATTAATAAAAATAATTTCAGTTATAAAAATGTTCATGCTTTACTCCAAGTGCAGCTTTGTATTGAGCCCTGTTTTATGTGACAGATGAAAATCCCCTCATTTCCAAAGTGTGTGTGTGCGCATATCTATCTATCTATCTATCTATCTATCTATCTGTCTATCTGTCTGTCTATCTATCTATCTATCTATCTATCTATCTATCTATCTACATATATATATGTAAATTAATTTTAAGGTCACAATACTTAGAAAATGCTCTTGGACCTTGATTGCACATCTGTCCCAAAGCAGGGCTGGAGATGCCTAGAACCCTCCTTACAGGCATTTTCTTAAGCTTTTATTAGCAATCTTCACTGACAGAAATTCTGCAAGTTGTTCACACCATCTATTGCTGTGCCTAATTAATATTCATTACCTTTTAAAATCAGGTCATTTTTACTGTGAGTGAGGTGGGTGGATTTACTATCAAGCAACATTTGACTAAATCAACTTTTTCCAAGGTCATGCATCCCTAGAAGAGACCAGGTTCTTCTGCTCCTGTTTTCCTCAGTATTTCACTTCATTTCTCTCCAGTGGGGCAGTGATTTATCCCTATCAAAACAAAAATAAGAATATGTAATCTTGTCCGCATACTAAAACAAGTTAATTTTCTTGTCATCTTGCCTCCCTAGTGATCTTGTTACATGAGTTTGGCATTAGAGATGAGTTTGGATTCTAGAGAAAAAATAAGGGAGTCACTAGTGAGAAGCGAGGACCTATGAGCTTTTTAGTTTAAACTGTATTTGGCATATGAGATCAAGTAAGAATAATGGTTCCAGACACTCTAGTGAATTAATCCAGGATTCTGCTGTAATTAATATTAAATTAATGAGCTCATCTACAACTAATCTGTTCGTCTTTCAACTATTTAGTAAAACTACTAAGGCTTTTGAAATGAATGATAATCTGGAGCAGCACTGGTAATAGTGCTTAATCAGACTTTCTGTGTGACATACACTGATGATTCTTGAGGTCTTTCTGAGTAACATGAAGTCCTGTCCAGCTTTATGTTATGCCTTGAAACCCTGTGGCAGAGAGAAGTTAGGGGTGCAGGATGGAATTCTGTCTCCAGGTGCCTGCTGATTTGGGTTAAGGTACCACGCCATAAGCTCGGGTCAAAGAAATCAACAATGATTAGATGTTTGAAATTCACAGTGGTATTTGCAGATAGGGGAGAAAGATCGTTTTCTAGTGTTTAGACTTAAAAATATTGATATGTAGGACCATGAGTAATATTTTTCCAACACATGGGGTCTTCTAAGGCATACATGATTTTAAGCTATTATCCATTTGCTGGCCTGAGTCCAGGAAAGTATACTCTGATTAGCACTTCAACATTTCAGTGGAGTTTAAGAACGCGTTTACAGATATGCTAAATGGTATCTTCAGTTTAGCAGTTCATTTAAGAACATACGTAAATGACTTTTTGAAATAGGATGTTATTTAGAATGCTCTTTGTTTTATAGCACTTGTATTTTGCCTATTGAAAGTCAAACACTTCCTAAATTTTCCTTTGTCTTCTCTTAATTTATTCTCACTGATTATTCTCTCTACTCAAGAGCAATGCCTTGCTATACTGGATGTGCCACGGCTTGAAAACGCCCCGGGATTTATGTGCTAGGGCTGAGACAAAGCACTCCCAATGGAATTTGAAGGGATGGGATTTGTAGACCTATCTTAATTAAATTAGGTAACAAAAGAAACTAGAAGTTAGATCAGAAAGATCCTTGGCCAATCCAATGTTTTAGAGTAGATTTTTTTTTCAGTACTGACACTGCCTCACTTCATTTCACCTACATTTCACCTGTTGAACAATTTCAAAGGCAGCAGCTCAGCTCTGTCGGTAGGTGGTTTCCCACAGGCTACTTGCCTGTGTTTCCACTTCCCGGGTGGAAACTGCAACACACTTTGATAGGACAGCCTGAGACTCCTCTTCTGCCTCTACGCAGTACGGAAGAATATGGGGAGCCCTTCTCCCCTCCTCCCTTCTTCCCACTCTTTCCTGTTCCTCCTCGCAGCCTCAGCCGGTGTCACTGTTTGTGCCCTGGTCTGATGAGGCACGAGGCAGTATTCTCCACACATACACAAAACTTTCTTTAGGGGTAAGCTGCATAGGGCTGTCAATCAGATGACAGTGTAATTCATGTCTTTGTAAATCAGTAGGGCATGTTATCCCTTACAGTAATATTATTTGAAGTATTTACACTCAGATCCCTCTTTCAAGCACTCCTTTGTGATTCCAGGGAGAAGGACCTATTTGTTATCATAGAATCACTGAAGTTGGAATAGGCTGATAAAGATCACCTAGTCCAACTTCAACCTCCCTGCTCAGAGCAGGGTCATACATTTATATACTGATTTTTATGCAGTATATATATTAATATAATATTAATAATTATTAATAATTATTATTAATTAAAAATAATTATTAATATAAATAATTAATATTAATATAAATAACTGATTATTATTTTATCCCTTAACCCATCTTAGTGTGTTCCCATGTGAATGTAATAAAATGTATGTGTTCACTTTGAACTTGAGAAAGTTCAAAGGTATTTTAGCTTAAATGCACAAAAAATATGTTTCTTATATATGTGTCATAAGTATGACCTAGACATGCTGGTTCACCGATATGGCATTGATTAGAAATTCCTGGCACAGGTAAAGGTAAATTCGTATGTGGAGTGTCTTGAAATTCATGCTCACATAGAAACTTGGGGACACTATGACTTGGAACCATTTCATATGGAACAACATGAGGAAGAAAAAACTGAAAATGTGACAAAAGCTTCCTGAGGCTTGAGACTGATCATGTTTCAGAAATTAATTGTGGTAAAGTTCTTTATTGCACAGAAGTTATGGTTTCTCCTGAATTCTACCTGCTCCAGAACTCAAATAACTGTCTGTGAGAGGAATCATGAAATCAGAGTTTTGCAACAGTGAGGATATGGGGTCCCTATGAGGCAGTTCCAGCTGGGTGTAAGGTGGGGCCAGACTAGCTTGTAGTTTCATAGCTGTTGAGGAGGAACATAGATCTGCAGGATGCTTCCTGCCTGCAGTTCCTGCACAGAGGAATAATTGGGCTTTTTGCAGGTTGGAATACCACCAGTGTCATTTACAGTCTTTTATTGTGAAGGCAGTGGGAATTGTAGCCCTAGTGAAACTACTTGGAATGTCTGCTCTTTTGTAGTTCAGCCCTGTGTTAAGGGCATTCTAGAAGCTGACCTAAATTTCTTGAAGCATTTATAGTGTAAAGGTAGTATTATTAGAATTAGTAGCTTGCAGAGATCTCTTCTTTTCTGCTTACAGTTACACCGAGGAGGTTGTTTCTAGGTACGATGAATTTTCAGATTAGTAGCCTAGATGAGTGATTTTTCTTTTCATTCTTGAATTTTTATTATTTGTAGCATGATGACAAAATAAGAATCATCTGGTTTTGTCAGGTATTGTACAAGAAGCTGTTAAGGTACAGTTCTTTTCTCTTAGCTTTTCCACATTTATATACTACTACATCATTATTTCCTCTGGTGGCCTTTGTACTTCCTGAGTTTGTAATACAGAATCTTGGAAAACAATTCATAAAGAATCCCCGGACTGGGCTTGGATCTCTATATGAAGACATGTCTACCTCAGCTGCACTAGTGCTTGTCTTACACTGGGCCTGACCCAGTAGGAGCTTCTCAGCAATTTGAGGAAGAGCAAGGGCATTCAGAATGGTATTGATTACACTAGTTCATCTCATGTGCTGTTGAGTATGTATTTGCATATATCAATATCAAATTTCTAAATATTTTAGTAATATTTAGGAAATCAATTCCTTAGGCTTATTTGAAAAAGAATTTCTCTAGGTCCCTTTGAAATACCAGTCTCTTATAAAAACATCTTTATTGTGCTATATTGTGTAAAATACTTAATTTTACATTGCCTGTGCACGAAATCTTAAGTCTTGTAACAAATAGTATTTTGCTGTTGACTTAGAAGAAACTGAGATTTCATCTGCATAATATAAGTGTAGTTATATACTTCTACCCAGTTTATGTATGCTCTGTACTTTACATTTGTAAGAACAGTAACGGTTTTGAAACCATGTGCCTGAATTCATATACAACAATTAAAAGCCTAATGCTCACTTGATTTCTGGTTGTTAAGCCAATATACACAAAATGATGTGCTTACAGATTTGGTGGTGCCTAGCTCTTCAGAAAATTGAGTCATCTTCATTTTAGGTCTACATATGAGAATGAGAAACCTGACATCAGCTCTCAAGCCCAAAAATATGGTCAGTGTTTTTCAAAATGGCAAATCCCAAAGCCTCTACTATTTTAAAAGTGACCAAATATGAAATTGTACTTAGTATGAACACTCATAAAATTTACTCTTTATTGCAGACTGGATTCAATTTCAATAGGATAAGGCTAAGTATACACTGCAGAAAAGATGATGCAAAATGAAATAAAACTGGGAAACTGAGTATTTCTGTGAAACAGTCAACTTGCCTTTTCATGGATATCAGCTCTATGAGAGCTTCTAAAAAGTTTAACAGACCCAAGTATGTAATTTTCATTCTGCATTAAAATATGTTTTCACAAAGTTGGTGCCAGATCAGAATTGTGCTTTTACAGTTCTCACTTACATTATGGTGTAAGTAGAAAGATGTTTAGGATCGAAAAATTTGCTATTTACTATATTGTCATGCAAATTATGTTATGCCATTAGCGGCCTTCAGATCATTGCCATTTTACAGTTTTTAAACATACTCCATGTTACTTACCTATGGTTCTTTCATCAAAGAATGAATGACAATCCACTGGAAAACTGGGAACTCTTATCCTACTTTAAAGCCTGGGAACTGAATTACAGAAAGGCCTACAGGGCATATAGCAATCTGTCATTTTTGCAAAATCCACTTTTCTGCCAATATTAACTTTCAGTAATGTAGCAGGTGATAATTTTGCCTGCCCTCACCACCTCACCTTGCTTACACATCCATAATCTCTGATTTGTTTCTTATTGATTTCATATGTTTGTACTTTTTTTTTAAATAGGTATCAGTGACATCTGAAAGGAATGTCTGTATTCAAGCTGTGGTGATGCAGTTATACACAAAAGAAAGATTGTGCCACGACACAATTGCACAAATACCCCATAATTACTGTCTTTGCAATTCTCAATAATTATCTTTGAATTTTAAGCTTAATTCTTAACTGTTGTCTCCCATAAGTTTTCTATGTTTTTTTGTACTCTTTGTTATTTCTCCTGGACCTTCAACCAATCCCAAACCGCCCATTTCCAACTGGGCTTTCAAAGTGCAATTACAATATTGCTTATTCCCTCTCCCAGATCATAGGTAGAGAAACTGCCATGTATTACTAAAGTACTCTAATAATGTAATTAATTTTGTCATACCATGTTGCTTAAAATGTGGTTATTACACTAAACTGAAGTTATTGAGAAAGCAGTCTATTCAACATTATTTGATTTTCAGGTCTGTTTAAGCTCTATACTTTGTGAAACCTTTCTTGCTCCTGTGCTACCAAATCCTGCCAAGGTAATATGTTCAGAAAATCCACAACAAAATATTAAACAATTTCCTTATAAAATGCCTGAAAGAAAATATTTATGTTGTTTTCTAATGAGTATACTTGTGGCTGATGATTTTACACACTGGTGTATTTGTGTCTTTGGTTCTTTCCTTTGTGTTGTGAGACACACCCAATTCATAAATATGTGAAATGGGATGAACTTACTGGCAGCATTGCTGGTAGTAAAGGCTGGAAGAATCCAAAGTTCCAACAAATCACAGTATTTTCCAAATTTAGTGGTTTATTGACATTGTGGTGCTTGTAAATATGACTACTAAGCAGGTACCTGTATCAAGTCTTCAGAATGGAAATGTAGGTTCTGAAGAAATGCAGGATAAATTCCCATCCTCCTTTGCTTTTCAAAAATGTGTTGTGGATGTGACTCAAAGTACCACAGAGGAAGTTGCAAAGGTATAAAAAAATCACAAATAGTTCCTTTTCCAACTATGTCAGAAGCCAGAAGGGGAAATCTCTGGTTAAGTAAATTATCAAAGAACAAATCAGGATGAAAACAGACTAATTATGGAAGCATATATATCCATATGTACACTCACAATCTGTAAGCTTAAGCTTCAGATATGTAGTTGTTCTTTGAACTGCTTGGAAACACAGAAATTACTTTGTGCTTATGTGTTTCCTTCCTTTGTACTGTGTATTTCAAAGTTATCTTTAAGTTGTAACAAGTTTTGTGTGGACCTTTCTGCTGAATGATGATTAGTCCAACGGGTGAAAGGCTTTGCAGTAACTAAACAAATACAGTACAGATTCCTTTAAACTAGTCACTATATAAATTTTGCAGAAAATGTAATTATGGTTTTGAAATACTGTTTAAAGAAATATCATAAATATGTAAGACAGGCAGAACAACTGGTTTCTATAACTGCCTCTTCCTATGAGCTCCAGTACCATCAGGCGTACTCAGATAAGAGCGTGAAAGAAACAAATGCCAAAAATTATTTTTCTCTTTGCTTTTCCAAGGTTATTTTCTTCAAAAAATGTATCTGTCATTTCTGTGAATGCTCACCTGATGTCTGCATGAAGTTCTTTTTCAGGTTCATTGGTTAGCTGAATTAAAAGAGAAAACACCGACTACATATTTAAATTTACTTTCTGTTTTTTACTGTACTGCTGTGAAGTTAATAGATAGGCTCTAGCAATATCTAAACTATATTTTCTGAATTTATCTACAGTGAGTTTTAGTGTTTAGTCAGATGAACATGCTGCTCACAAGTAAAAGTGAACATTTGTGAAATTTGAATATGGAAGAGATTTGGAGCAGGAAAAGGTGTAAAAGAAATGGTCTTGCAGAAATGGGTATAACCATGCCATAGATTAGGTGAAAGTTGCCTGAGTACATCTTATGGTAATTGAACTGGGTTTTTTAGCTATTATAATATCCCACTGTCAAGTGCTGGTTCAACAGATGTCTCTACTACTGGGCAGAAAGAATGGCCAGCCAGAACAGGCCAGAATGCTGATTAAAAAGGTAAGACAAGTGCAGTAAGTGTGAAAAGAGAGTATAAAATCAGAGTACAAAATTTGTTCCTCATAATATTCTTCTAGGCACCGATGTTTTGTGGCTTATTTTTCCCTAAGCTAGAGGTGGTTTCTCTGCTTTCCGGATTTCATAAAGTAGCTGTAAATGGGCATTTTTCTCTGGAAAAAAACCCAACTGCTTTTTGAAACCATGTAAACTTCCAGCCTTCACAATGTTTTAAGCTAGAGCTCCACTGATATATTTTTTTTTTAATTTGTTAGCTGCTAGCTTATTTTGATGTCCATACTCCATTTTCTGAGGAAAAGTATTCCTTATTTCATTCCTCTAAAATTCTGGGGTCAATGCGACTGCGCCCTTTTTATTTACAACTCTCAGATGCATTGATGTATTCTATCCACACCACTTCTACCAATACTAAAATTTGAGACAGATCAGAGACGTTTCAGGTGGGAATTACTCATAGCTCATCCTCTATAAATACAAATGCAAAGTGCAATTTATATTTTCTGTCACAACCACTTTGTTGAAAGTGTGTTTCAATAAGAATACCATTAATGTTACTTTACTGATTGTGCGGTAAGGCACTATTTATACTAATTTCCACTAGAGCCAGCAGTAGTTTTCTTGTAAAAGAACCAACATAATTTTGCTAAGTTTCATCCAAAACTAGCAGGATTTTCTTTCTTATTATTTCTCATAGTTTAAAAAATATATTTCTTCAGTGATGCTATGAAGATTGTGCCAAACTAAAATGTTTATTTTAAAACATAAAGTAGACACTAAAAAGCCCTTGGTTTCAGCTTAAATTCTGTTTTCCTAAACATTTCCCATTACTTATCTCACAGCATACTGAATTCTTTAGAAGCTGAAATCTGTTTTCTTTCTAATTTTTTTTCTAATGTCTCCTTAAGAAAGTTGCTGCTGTCAAATTTAGTGAATGCTTGCATGATCATCTGCATTCACTCCACCTGGGAAAAAAATCATAAAGACTGTATTTTGAAAAAAGTCTTATATTTATGTACAGAGAATTTCCATTCACGATGTTTAGAATTTGTGAGAAAAATATTATTAAGAATCATGAAAAATTATCTCAGAATCCAATCTAAATGACCAGCATTCAGGTAGAGATTTAGGGGTTCCAGAATTCAATGGCTCATTTTAACAATTTTGCAAGTGCTGAACTGCTAACTACAGCTTTTTCAAGACTAAATTAAATTGCAATTCAGAGGAATTTTTCTCAGCATTACTGTTTTCAGCCAAAGCACATAAAGAGAACATCTGATATACCTTTTTCTGCCTTAGGGGACAAGGTACGATCTATGCTTCGGTCATTTTATGTTTTTAGAATTGCATGAAAACAAATCCACAGAGCAATTAACTACATTTTACATTAAATGTAGAAAGAGAGAAAGGAGTTTGCACCTCTTCTTTGGAACATGAGGTGTGAATTTAATGACAGAGATGCTCTACTGAAACCTTTATTGTCAAGGCAGGGAGATGCCATGGGATGCCCTCACACAGCCATGTCCGTAGCTGTCTGCTTCTGGCATTTCTCAGAAAAGAAGTGTTCTGCAGTCTGTGTGTTACACAACGTGACCCAGAAACTACACAGCCAACTGGCTTCCAGCTAAATCTGTAAAGCACTTGCAGAAGACAAAGACTTTTTTGTCTTCGAAACGTGGCTTGTCGTGGCCAACTAAGAGTAGTGTGAGTGTTAGTGACAGGCAGGATTATTTCGCTTAACTGTGGCATAAAGTTAGAGGTCTAGTCTCTGAGCTGTGCCTCTTGGATCCATTGTAAGAGGAGGGAGAGGGAGGGGAAAGAGGAAAGACAGGTACTGTCAGGCACAACATTATTCTGTTTTACATGTTTATTCCATCTGATTTAAATGTTCTTCCAGTTTTATTAGCTGATGATGATCTTAGTAAAGTGCCCTTCTCACTCCATTGACTAGGGAGGATTCAATGCAGCAGGCTAACAGAAGGCACCTTACTTACTGAAGGTTAAAGTTAGGTGAGCTGAATTCCATTTACTCTCTGAGACTGAAGCACCCAGTGAAATGAAGGACATAGTAGAGTGAAGTATAAGGGCTGCAACCACTGCTGATTTCAGAGTCATAGATTAATGAGCAAAGGTTGTGAGGCTTTGAAATATTCTTAATATCACTCAAGGTTTTTTATTCTTTAAACCTCTTCATCCTCAGGAAAATGAAGAGCTTTCTAATCTAAAGACTCCTGTCAGTGTAGGCATATAGACCTCATACACAGAACAGTCCAAGACTCTTACATGCTTTGTATCAACTCGTAAATACTCTTCTTGAAGTCTCCTATCTAAAAATAAGTATATAAAGAAATTAATTTTCTCACATTAACAGATAGCATTTCTTCATCCACCCTTTTCCAAGATGAAAAGCAAATTTCCAATTTTTTATCTTCCAACACAAAATGCAGAGGCTTTTCTTTTTTATGATAAGGAGCTTTCATAGCTCACAGTTTTCATTCACAGTCCATACTACTGTCCTCTTTGAACTCTACTATTATCTTGTCCACCAAGTGTGTTACCCATCACCCAACTGCTTGTTTCCTTCTTGCTTGCACTGAACAAGCTACCACGTAGCAGGATCTTCATGTCTTTGCAGAGCAGACAGCACCCTTACCCCCTGCAACAGGAGCAATCCACAATTACTTAACTTCATACTTTCATTGCATTTGCAGTGGAATGCTGTCTGGTTATTCATATGCCTGAAGTTTTCCCCCTATGGCTGACCAGGCATCTGTTCTGTGTATTGAAGGAGTCAGTGAACAGATTTGCACAATTTATTTCTGGTACGAGAAGTTACTGAGCAAAGCGCTCACAGTACTGCAGTCACTTGTGCAAGGTTATTACAGTTTTTCACTCTTAGATATACTTGTCCTACATTCTGCTCTAGAATTGGTGGTGTATTGCTCCCCTCAATTATCATAGTCTTTGTAACTGCCAACATTGATGCTAAATTCAAGCTCCCCAAGACTCCATTTTTCTGCCCAAAATTCCACTGGAGTCATAGCTTCCATCTACAATAATAATGATAAGTGAACCTTGTAGTCCAAGGCAACTGTATTTTCTCTCTTACTACCATCATGAAAATGCTGAAAGGACTCAGTGTTGAGTTCAAATATTTATCATCATTTAATCTATATTTTCTGCTCTAGTCCATTTCCTTTTGATATGAGTATTCCTTTTTTTTCTTACATATAGCTGGCTAAGGCAGTCTTACTCTTCCATTGCATTTCTGTAGCTTTCTAAGTTCATACCTGTATGCCTTTAACAGATTCTGTCAAAGCATTAACCATCTGCAGCCTGTCTGTGAGTTTTGTCAACAGGAGTGTGTAGTACATACAAGGTGCTGATTGCCCGGGATGAAATTCTTTATCCATTTAAGATTTCAGCAATTGTACTGAGAATATTTTTAATAATTTCTGGAGAGTCTGAAATGGTTCCTTCCCTGAGTGATACTCGCTGTATATTTAAAAACAGGCATTGCAAAACCTTAGCTCCATTTATTCCCCATTTTTCACATCTGAAAAATACAGAATTCATAGGATACCTGAGAACATTTCTTTCCCTAATTTTCCATGGATGTCCTGACATCTTACATAGTCAAAGGCTGTTCTGCCTTTTTATGTTCCCAAGCGTTCCTGCAAAGTCCTTTCTGCATACTTCTTTTCAGCATATTCTTGTTCCTAACTTCCCTACCACCTCTCATTATTTAACATGCTTTCGAGATTATCCCTCCAGGTGTTATTAATCAATTCATCATTAGTTTGAAGAATGTAGCACTTTTCCTAACAGAAATAATGTTTTGCACTTTCTTTTTTATTCATTATGTTGCCTTGATAAGCCTATGAAAGGATTATTTCTCTTTCATCAGGTACAAAAGCTGCATTCTTTCTAGTTATGAAAAGTTTTCTGTAATTCAAGAGTTCTGAATCTCCCGTGAATCACTACATCATTCTCATAGTTGTCGATCTCATAGATCCACTGCTGTAGATGCTTTCTTTGACTTTTGTACATTCTAGATTAATTACATTTTTAATTAACTATAACTTTAAGTAATTAAATTTTAGTTGTGAAAAAATCTTTGTATGATCCTGACTAGTTGTGATTAATAGATTTTACTTTCCAGTGTGTGAAACACAGGAAGCTAATTTGGCAACTTATGATAATAAGAGGAGGGTAGGATGTGAATAAAAGGAATTTACTGTAACATATAAAAATAGTTGTAAAGATCTAGGTCAATTCACATTTATCTGATGAGATAGATCTTCTATTCAAATATATCTCCCGGATTTTCTGTTGAAATATGAAAGTGCTTTCTCCAGATTAGTTTGTTGTATTTTATACCTTTTTATGTAATCTTGTATTTATCAAAAGCCCTGAAATTTTCTGGATTTCCATTACACCTAAGTTGCTTCTTTTTTTTTTTCTTTTTTTTTTTTTTTTGTAAAGCAAATATTTAAAAAGATAGATACCTGAGTATGACAATAAAAATTGTATTTCTGTCCGGTCTTACATATTTTATGTTAGTTACCTTCCCTATACACTAAGAAATATAAGCCAAAGCTGGGCATATTGTTCTGAACTCTTTTGCAAAGCTGAAGATTAAGATTCTTATATATTTGTTGAAATGAAAACAAGTGCTTTAAAGCATCCCTCTTGAGCAAAATCCTTTTTGATTTGCAAACTGTAGCCAATATGAGTTTCAAAAGGTTTGTTCATTTACCATCAGAAAGTAAATGCTTGTTTACAGATGACTGATTTTATTTTGACATCAAGATTAGAATGCCTTTGACAATCTTTTTATTATATTAGAGAGGGTATATGCATGAATATTTGATTCCTCTAATGATATCTTTTTGTGCAGAATGATTTGTCTCCTCAGTTTAAATCTTAAAATTTAGGGGTTTATTATTATTATCATTATTATTTATTTCCTTTTCTTCTGTATCTTTCCTTTTTGAAATATGACTAGGCAACCATGTTACTTTGGGGTTTTGTAGTCCCGGTTTATAAACTAGCCTAGAGAAAAAGGATAGCTTTTGTTCCCAGGCATTACCCAAGGATTTCAAAGAGATGCTACATCCGTGAGAATATCAACTCTGTTTATCAGGTTTTTTGTTAATTGCCAGATCTTGAAAAGTAGAAAAGCTACTAATGCCAGAAAAAAACAGTGTGGAAAAGCAAAACCACAAAGTAACACAGAATTAAACTCTAAGAAGCAGATGTATCAGCCCTTGAAGACAGACTCTGCAAAACATCTGCATATTGATTCACTACAAACCATATGAAGTTTTCTTGGCTTGGTTTTCCTTCTGCTTCTAGGACTGGTTTTGAAAACAGATTAATTCTATCAATTTAGGGGTTTTAACATTTGTTGAGCCTTCTCATAGTCACTTCTTTATTAACTGTTACTTCTTGTTTACCATGTCACAGGTATATGCCCTGTGGGATAAGTCAGAACACATAATAACACCTGTCTTCATTTTTCTTGAAAATATTTCTGCTTTTAATTTGGCAAGCCAAATGAAAATGGTTTGTGATGTCTTTGCTAGGGTCTGTTAGCTTACACATATGTAATTAAACAGTGATGACATAACATTACTTGTACAAGGTTTGTAAGTACCCAGTTTTATTTCTTACTAATAAACTAGTATTTCGTATAGAACTTGAAACGCTTTTTTAATACGGTCATTATCTGAAGTTAAGACAAAAATAGTTTAAGAATGTTGATGATCACACTAAGGACCAGAGTTCGAGGTGAAGGTGAAAAAAGTGAGAACAAGTGTTTGTTCTGCACATGTATTGATTCTGTTTACACAGGAAATCAGGCACTTGTGCAAGTAGATGGGCAAAAGTAGTTGTTCATCTATATGGCTAATGAAGGAAAGAAAGGATATACAGTATACATATACAGCTTCAACAATAACTGCAGTCAAATCAAGTATGCAGTTGCTTATGTATGATGTTGAAAGTTCAATATTTACATGATTTTTAATGCTTGATATAGGTATTTTCTAGTACTATTAGTACTTGTTTATAATTCAACAACTGAAAGGAACTGGTTATGATATGAAAGCACTTGCATTTCTATATGCATGACAAAAAAAATCAACGTCTCCTAGGTTCTTGAAAACAGGAGATTTGGAAGTATTATTTATATTATATAAATACTTGTATTTTTTTATTGTTAATAATAATAATTAACATTTTTTTAAAATAATATTGCTAATAAGAATAAAGTATTATTTCTATTATATAATTATATATATAATATTATATATGCATTTTAATATTCAGTAGAAATCTATCAATATCATAGCTGAGATTACCTCAGGAAGGCAAAGTATTGAGAGCTAGGATCAGAGATGTCTTTGTACAGCCTTAGCTGACACATTGAAAGTGACAACAAATACACATAATCAGGTAAATACATTTCAAAGAAAGGATGAAAATTTTTCAGTTGACTGCATATCTGTGTAGAAGAATTCATTCAGTCTCCGGTGTTGTATGTGTGCTCCATGAAAGTAAATGATTGTGTGTTTGTCTGATTATATCACATTAAAAAAAATATGTCTTTTTAATGTGATATACAGAAATGATAGTCTTCAGCTGGGATCATGCTCACTCCATGCATCTAAGCAATATGTTAAAATTCAGCTCAATTCTATATAGATATTTATGGAAAAAACATTTTCTATAGTGAATGATATTGGCAGTGTCCCTCCATTCCCACACGCAAAGCTTTCTGATCAGAAGGAAGAGTTGCAAAGAAGGCATCCGACTCAGGCTTGGCATTATTTAGTAATCTTCTGTTATGAATCTTGCTTGTGGATTCTTTGAGCATTACTTTATAAAGTATTATCTGCAAACAGATAAACTAACTCAATTGTTTTACTTAATTCTTTCTTCATGTCAGAGAGTAGAAGGGGAATAAATAATCCCTCCTCCCTTACAGTGACAGCAGAAGGTTCATTTGACTCAGTTGTGCTGTGGGATTTAATTTTTAGTGTTAAAAGTTGAAACAGATCCTAGGATTTCTAAATCTTTTATGGTACCTGTATGATGTCTGCAGAGTAGTTGGCGTGTGTGACAGAGTGGTAAATTTCACATTGTACTTCACAGTCAAGGCAGAGTATTCCAGAATGACAGCTGTGCTGAGAAATGGGGGAGAAAACCCTCCATTTCAGGCTGCATTCTGAGAATACCTGCTCTAGAAAATTCGAAAAGGCATGTAGCAGCTATGATACGTAACTGATCGTTTTACAGAGCAACATTCCAGATCAGAGTGAACCCAGTGCGAAAATCAGGAAAAAAGTTAATAGGCTGTACAGATACTAAAGAGATTCTTGTATATTACACATCCTCTTTCATCCTTAGAGATTCTGTTGGATTTAGCACAACTATAAAGATTACGTATTCCTACAAGGTTCAGGAATTCCCTGAATCCTACTACACCGCATTCATTTGATGCATTCATTCTTTGACTTGGCCAGCTTCAGAGGAAGATGATGTCCTTAAAGCACCAGAAGCCCATAAAGCGCTGACATGGTATATAACACCACATGCAGCAGGTGGCCTGAGGTGGAGCCCACTACCTAGACTGGAGCTGCAGTCACTGCACATCATCGACTTTCTGTATGTGAAATACATGCATAGAACAGAAGAATGGGACTTGTGGATCATAAAGGTGATGGTTTGTTTTCAAGCAGTTGTAGTAGTTCCTGCCAGCAGCTGTCTACCCATCCTGCGACAATGGGGGATGTCTAAGAGGAGTGCCTGCTACACAGGGGTGGCCCAGGTGCTAGGGTGGCAGTTGCTAGTCCACTGCAGGTTACTGTCTGATGAGCTAGTGTGGGTTGGTTTTTTTGTTGATTTGACAGTTTGCAACTGTAACACATGCAGTTGTTCTAGCACAACACGTAAAGACATCATCCTGTGTTACTGGAGGATGGAGCAAAAGGGAAAGAAATGAGCAGTGCAGTGGGAGATGGATGAGGAGGGAACTCTGTTATCTGGTATGGCTGCTGAAAATCACGTCTTCTGAGTTAATGAAGTTTTCCAGGATGTCTGGGATAGTGTAGTTTCAGATCTGTGTCTCCCAGTGGACAGGTGCCCTACACTTCCCTACCCATGCTTCAGAGTAATTCAACTGATCTGGAAGGTAAGGCAGACAAATGATAAAGATATAAAAGCTGGATTTTGTCAGTCTTTTAGCTCAGCAGTCAGGTTTTGGAAAGCTTTATTGTTCTTTTATTTTGTGTGTGATCTGTTCTGTGTAAATTGTATCACAAGCTACATCTTGCATCCAGCTGTTATTTTTACATTGTTCCCTCAAGCAACAATTTGGTTTTCTGTTACAAAGTGTAAAAAGAGGGAGGAAATACTGTGTTTCAACATCTTTTTCCTGAAATGCAAATGTATATTAATATATGACATGTGAATGTGAAAGTTTAAAATTGTTTTTTTATATATATATATTGCTTATTTTAATTTGAGGATGTCAAAAGCTGTCATGGCCTGTGAAAAAATTTGCCATCTGTGTGCAGATGCAACTGTCTTCCTACAGATATTTTCTTATTGTGAATTATATATAGCTTCAGATACTTTAAAGGTGATCCTTTGTTTATATTGGTTATGTTATATGTATAGCCTGATACTTCATTTTTACTTATTTAAGTCACAAGAAAATATTTTAATATGCATTTCTGCAGGAGGTGTGTGTTTTGCTCATGTGAATGACACTTTCCAAGATTTTAAAGAATATGTTGAAATATTCCTCTGACTGTTGATCCAGAAATTGTCAGAATGCATGGGAATGCCAATTTAGTGTTTTAGTTTTGTAGGTTTTTCTTAAATACATTTGTAAACTAAATATGTTAAATGAATTATACTTTGTAGCTTAAAGGCCAAATTTATTTTAACAATCACAGTTTGTTAAGCAGAAATAATTAGGAGGAATAACTGTACTATTCATTAGATCTGGCTTCTTTCATGTAGGTATGTAACAAAGGATTCTTGGATGTTCTTTTTAACCCATTTCTTATTAATTCAAGTTTTAATAAATTACTTATTTATACATTGTGTGTTATATACTAACATATATGTTATCCATGGTTTTGCAGAAAAATCACTTTTCATGGAGTAGTGGTTTTATACTCTCTGATTTTGACAAAGGAACACTGTAAAGGAATACTAAGAAGCTGTTCAGATCCATGTTCTGAACGTTATATTTGTTAAATCTTATTCATTTTTTCCTAGGGGGGACCCCAGTAATCCTCCAAAATCTGCTTAAACAGGACATTTATAGCAGCTGAACCTAAATAATATTATATGCTTAGAAACACTCAGGGTAAGGAAGTTTGAGACTTTCAACAAAAACTAATGGATGCATAAACAAGAAGGAAAAGAATGTCCTTTTGTGTTTAATATTTTGGTGTAGAACTGCAGTGATTTTGTATGAGTCTTGATTGTGCCACAGATCCCTGGGGTAAGTCATTTGATCTCTTTTTATCTGTGCTGTCTTTATCTGAATAGAGAATGAGATATACCTTCTTCCTATACCTGTTCTATTCAATTTGAAAGCTCTTCAGATTGATTGTAGACAGCCAAGCACACTGAGATTGTTTTCTCTGAGTGCCTTTGTGTCTTCAATAATGAAAACCCGTGAGTTTAGAAGTACATATATGTGAATGCCTCCTATACCATTTATCTGTAAATCATACTTTTAGTATAGAATTGTAGTATAGAATTGTAGTATAGAAGTGTAGAAATCTGTCGGTTTCTACAAGATTTCCATTTCTTTAAATTTCTGTTCTAAATCTATCAGACAACAAAACACATCAGTCCCTTTATGAAAATGGTATCAATTTCAAGTTTTAGAAGTGGTTTTTGAACCAAGTCAATTTACTGGCCTCATAGCTCTCTGTTTGGGGAAAAGCTCCGGTTTGTGTCTGTGGTATAATCGTAATTGTAAACTTAGACTTCTGGAGCAATAAACTGGAGTACTAGGAAAATAAAAGAAATCCCTTCCTCTAGAAAATAGGGAAGATAAAGAACACAATACTTAATGAACTTTGTTCCTCTGGGCTTGAAACAAGGATTTCATAACATCTAGTACTAAGAAAATTAAGTAAAAGTATTAAATTTTTAACTCATTTCCTTATGTTTAAAAGTCTTACTCAGGAATATACGTAAGGATTTTAATAGCAAAATTAGAAACATACTGAGAAGAATAAGCTTCTTTATGT
The DNA here is from genome assembly GCF_023638135.1 of Falco biarmicus. Classification (NCBI taxonomy): domain Eukaryota; kingdom Metazoa; phylum Chordata; class Aves; order Falconiformes; family Falconidae; genus Falco; species Falco biarmicus. Next base: position 31,004,436 of record NC_079311.1, on the reverse strand, counting down.
CTGAAACAGTGAAAATTGTCTTTAGAATGATCAGCATAAAGTATTAATAAACACTTTAATCTAATTTTAAGCATCTATCTTGAATTTAAATAGTATTCATAGTCTAGAATTCAATGGAATAGATCCTGTGCAGAATTAAAAAATATATTGTATATTAATTCCCAGGAATGAGGTTTAGGAAGTATATTTTTCTTGTGTAGTTATTCTTTTACTAAATAGCTGAGAGCAAGTAGAAAGTTGGTGCAGAATAATAGAACGGAATTTTGAAGTGAGCCATGTAAATAAGATCATAATCCCAAGTATTCCGTGGAAGTATTTCTTATGAACAAAGAAAAAAAGAAAAGATGAGATGAGGCTTCTCATGAAAAGTGCTCTGAAAGATCCTGTTTTCTATTTCCCCGCCTCTATCCAGTGTAAAGATATAAATACTTTAATTATAATAATCCTTGAGTTGCAGTCATGAACAACAGCAAAAGGATCAGGAAAAAGCAGTGACACAATTGTTCAACTGCTTGCTAGCACCATTTTGTCTAAACTTCCTAGTATGACAGCATCACTTCTATCCTTCTTAGTGCTGCTGTTCTGTAATGTAAAAATTGTTGGTTAAAAAGAGCGAAAATTGGTTCAGTCTTTAATAAACTCACTTTTAACAAACACGTACTTGTGGTGATGCAAGTCTTACTGAATGAAATACAAAAGAGACATGTAACATAAAAAGCTAAAGCTTCTAATACCCATGAAAATTTTCTGTGCTTTGAATGCAAAAAGAGGGAAAAAACCCTCCTGATCATAATTCACGGTTAATCCATGGAAGTTGTTCCTGCTAACCTGCTGCTCATATGGGCACAACAGGGAATACATAGTCAGCAACAGATCACAACTTAGAAAAGCACCAGAAGAGAATTTCAATGCATGGTAAATTCAGTTTGTTAAGCACCTACTTTTGGGGTTTCTTCAGTTTCTTTAACCAGAAAAGCCTCCTTGCATTTGAGAAAATGGTTCTTAGAAAAGAGAAGTATATGAAATTAGGTTCAAGCCCTTCTCTAGCTGAGCTCATCCCTCTTCTGTTTTCCAGAAGCTACTTTTTGATGGGTTCACAAACTATATGGGAAGACAGAAGGGGAACAGGCACCTGGGGCCAGATCAAGCCCTGGACTTTTTATGGTACAACGGTGAGAGTCTCTGTGCTGGATTCAGGCAAGCCAGTGGAACAATTTCCACTGAATTCAGTGGGACTAGAAGCTGGCAACCACCAGGCCTCTTCAGTATTGTAGTGTAAATGGAGGCAGGCAAAACATTTCACCAGGATAGTTCATGCTTCCAGGGTGAGCATATAAACAGCTGTGAGACTTACGCATTTCAGTGATGTGTTAAAATTTTTAGAAAATTAATTAATGTAAAAGCTAAGTGAATGTGTAATAATAGCTGTTTGCCAGAAAATAATGGTATTTTCCCTAGTGGAACAAAAGGTGTATATTGTTCCTACAATACCTCATAATGAAAATTTATTTGAGCAGTAGAGATGATTTTTCTAACCAATTAAGGCTGCCAAATCCATTTAAAAATACTGCTTTCTTTTCCCAGGCAAGCACTGCCATCAATGTCATGCAGTCAATGCACAAGTCAGATACAGTCATTCTCATTCCATGTTTTTCTCATGAACACTTGTACCTGTTTGCCTATAGGAATGCTATTATTTGCTTTACCATAGTTTTGAAGGGGTTTAATTTGTATCTGTTTTGTAATACATTTGAAAGAGTGTAATCTTAACCATTCAATGTTTTCTGCTTAGGAAATTATGAAAAACATTGATTTTAGAACACCTTTAGGAAACTTCACTCAGCTTTATCCTTTAGCTATAGAATACTTTTCCAAAGCCAGTTCTCTGGTCACTGTGTAACTTGTGAAGTGTTAAATGCAATACAAGAGTGGCCAGATCCTCCACTGAAATAAATGGATATGATTCCAAAGGCTGCTGCTTAATTGGCTGACACAGCATGAGAGATCTAGTTTGGGTGGGGTTTTGTCTTATTGTACATGATACAAGAGAGATCAATATCTCTCAGCAAAGATTGTTCCTCCCTAAAGCAACATAGCTTTCAACAACCTCGTGGGAAACAGGTCCCTGCTGCCTGCAGGGATTCTGCACACAGATAGTGAGCAGACATTCAGGGGCACAGTGAAGCTGGGAGGAAGATAGTTTGGCATTCCATCAGTTGTTCTCCTTGTATGGTGGAAAGGAGGGTCCTATGAGCTACTAGCCACTGTGCTTGGCCAGGAGGTTGGATTGGTGCAACAATCTACAAGAACTGTTCAAATTATGGCACTCAAGTAGCTCATTTTGCACCAGGTGACAGCCGCTATAGGTGTCATACTTTGGAGACTCTGGAGACTCTGTAAGTTTGGGTTTTGAGCTGCAAATAATGATTGTTAGATTTGATTATTCCCAGCTAGCCTTCACCACAGGGTTAATAATTTTCCTTAAATACTTCTTAGAAATTTTTACTACCATATACTACTATAATGAAAATCTGATTTGCACTCAAGTTTATGGGATTATTTCTTTAAGGGAACTCTTTGAATATTTAGGGTATCTCTTATTTTTACTGTGTCTCTGAAATAGAAGAAAAGCAAAATGGAAAGTAGAAGATGCTTCTGTATTACTCTGCTATTATACAGAGCTTGCTGCTGACAGTAGTCATTTGAACTCATTGTCTTTGCAACTCCGATGTCCAACAGATACCAAGAGCTCCCAGGTTCTATAGCAAGTACAGCAAGATTTCAGTCTACTGCTTGCATATTACACAATCTTTTCAATTGTGCTTTGCAATGACTCACTGAATGTTCTGAGTTAATTTTATTAATGTGAGCTTGCATAAGTTGCAAATTCAAGTTGAGTCTTTCTGTACAAAACTGTAAATTAGATCTAGTACTTTTTTTTGGAGGTCCAAGCACTTGAACCATTAGTTTAGATCTGTGGAAAGCAAAGGTTCTGAAAATCATTCAAAACAAAGACAATCTGCATTTAAATACTGAGGAGTGAATGTAGGCACATGGCTGGAACTCTGTAATTGAAACCACCCTTCTGATGCCCTTGAGAAGGGAAAGCAACGACCCACATATCACTCAAGGTGTGTTTGTAATTTGGTGGCTAGTCCTCCTTAATCTCAAAGCTATTTTAGCAACGCTGCTTGTAAGCAACAAAACCAGCAGGATTTCATTACATCCATGCAATTGGTAAGAATCATAGAGAAGAAGATGTGCCATTAATGTTTCTTGGAACATAAAAGTACAGGAATAAACTGGCCGGTATTGTGAGCTTCAGTGCTTCTCACTGTGCAAATCACTCACTCCTTTGTCATTCCTTCAGTCAGTAGACAAAAGTAACTTGATAATCGCAGTGGTTTTACTGAAGCAGGTCTAATTCTGCCTTGCATATAGACAGCACAGTCTCCCATGTCTGCATGTCTTTACCTGGAAATTACAGTCATCACAAGTATGCGATCAGCTGAAAGTTTGGCACCTATGTCTCCATACACATTTCACAGCTGCAGTTCTCTAGTGAAGTCTATCACAGTGTAGAAAGCTGTATGTATGTGTGTGTGAGAGAGGATGTTCGTGTTTTGGTGGGTTTTTTTCTTTTTTGTCAGTCCATCTGTATCAGACACCTCTGGGTCCATCCATCAGGAAATGTCCATCCCCATTAGAACTTCACCACAGGTCACCATGGTAGTCTTAGTTACCTTCTCCATGCTAAGTCTCAACAGAGCAGCCCATAAGCCAGCACCAAATCCTACACTGCAGTCAGAGAAGAAGAAATATATTCTACTTTTGTGTATGTTGTGGGGAGAAGAATTTGCTGCCCAGATGAAAACATTCACCTTTTGTCCGTAGAAGGTTTACAGATACTCAGTGATGCTGGTGTTGAGCTTGGTTATGAATAAATTCTGATGTCAGCCGGGGAGCCTGTCACTGCCTTGGTAGGTGCAGTGGTTTGTGAGCACGGTGAACCACTGCTAAATATTCAGTAGATGCACCCTATTCTTAAGATGTTAATTGTGCAGCAAATTAGTACTCGCTTGTCAGGTACCTGCCATAATCTTAGCTCTGAGCTCAAAACAGAGTGCCAAGTGAGATTTCTTCCTGTTGCAGAGGAAAATGTTAGGAGAACACCAGGGAGTTCTTACTCTAAAGGAGTTAATACGTTGCACTTCTGCAAAGGTGTAATAACTTATTTGCCCTCTTCCCTTCAAAATAGGTGAGTAGTACAGCAAGATGCTGCCCATGATGAACACTGAACCCTGAACAGCTTGTTCTGCCACTGGCTAAATCTCCTGTTTCACTTGTCACATTTCTTTGTTTGGGAATTCCATCAGACAGACTTCAGTTGTGCCATCTGGAAAAACATATCTCAACAGAGATGAACTCCCAGCCAGTCTGAGAGCAAAGCCCTTTCTCATCTTGACAAGAAGATTCTACTAATATGTGGTAGAAAACATATGGCCATTGAGCTGCAAAAACCTATAACTATTGTGTCAATGAGATAAAAGCCAAGCTGTTTTGATGTGCTCATGGGAAGGAAGCTCATGTCCAAAATTAATAATAAAAGTAGTGACAAAAGCCACTAAATAGTATTGTTATACCAAAACTTGTCTAAAATGAAAGAACATATTTGTTGCTGTCTAATCACCCACAGTGCTTACTGCTCACCCATTAAAGAAAAGCATGAACAAATGTACATTGATTTTTTTTGTCTCATCCAGTTTTAGAAGATCAATTAGTCTTTTTTATGTGCAGATGAGCTACAGGCCCTGACACACATCCCCAGGAACTGAGGAAAATAAATTTCTCCTTATAAAATAGGTGTCCATTTCTCTCACTACTGAAGTCTGCCAACTTCAGAGGAATCTTCAGTGCTTTGCAGATGCTTATCATTGATTCAGTTTTCAAAAAAATCAGATTTTCACATGGCAATCTTAGTTGTCCATGGTGTAAATCTGGCTGCTTCTTGCTACTGACATCCTCCCACAAGTACCCAAATACACGTTGAGACTGTTTTCTGCATAAAAAGCATGTTATTCTTACCCTGTAGAAGCAACCATTACAAAAACATAACTATGAATAAATGATAAGTGGTCCACTTCTGATTTTGTGACAACGCTTCTAAATCTTGGTTTTAAAGCTCTTTGGAAACCCTCAAAAAATTATTGCTGATTTTGTGGTTATGTCAGAAGAGACAGGTAATATCTACAGTCATTTCCTAAAAAATGAGTTCCTGATCTGTGGGCCAGTCCAGAAGAACCTTTGAAGCCTTTAGGAACCTGGGTACAAGATCTTGTCCTCAGGACAGTGTTTCTAGATGGTACAGGAATTTCATTCTGAATTTGATTTCTTTCTACTTCAACTATGAGAGCTGCTCAGAAACAGGAAAGAAGACACTGGCCCAAATTTGCTGTGTAGTCATTTCTTCAAAGGTAATTTGGAATTAAAATCTAAAATTCATGCAGTCCACCCACTGAAAACTCTGCTGTTTGTTATTACCATGTTATTACCACGTTATTACCAAGTCTGTTTCTGGACACTTGGTTTCAATCTGCTGCTATACTCCAAGGCAAAGACCTCTGAGCAGTGGGAGGAACATACTGAAGCACAGCCTTTGTGACACATGTGGCAGTCAGCACCTCCACAGCTTGAGCCTTCCAGGTCATTGCACTGCACCAGTCTCTGAGACCAGGTCATTCCCTTCACCTGCCCGATCTGTCTGGGGCTACTGTTGCCCTTTCCTCTTTCAGTAACATGGGCTTTATGGCGCTTTCCCAGGCACATGGTCTAGCAGGTTGCTGGCAGCAGCATCCCAGTTTACGCTGATGTCACTTTAAGATCCTTAGAGAGACCCAAGTCTCTAGCTGTCATCCTCATTACCACAAGCACTACTTGCCTTTCAAGCATCCCCTGCTGAGAACCTGAAACTCCTGTAGTCTTTTCTGCTGATGATACATATATGCTGGGTCACTTAATCCCAGAGCACATTAATTTTAAATTCAACAGCAGCAAGAATTTAGCAGAGAGATTTTCTAGAGTGGTAGTATGCAGTGGACACACCTTCAAAGGATACCCAAGAGACTTTTACAGATAGGGCATTTCAAATGGTAGATTTGGAGCTGGGCAAGTGCTTGGGATTACATACGCTACACAATCCTAAAACATCAGCTTCTCTTCAGGATCTTGCCCACCTTATCACTAATGTAGAAATTTCCCTTTTCTCACTTCCACTTCTTTCTGATTATCATGTGCCTTGGCTATGTAAGATCTGGCACACTTTTGCAATGAGTTTTTTTTTTGCACATGATTATAAAACTGGAAGCTTTCAGATCTGGTAAAAAAATGTTGTGCTGAGAAAATGCATTATTAAAATACTCTGGTCATATGCAGAACTGTTCACATTAGCCATAAACATGTTTTATAGTCTCAATACTTCTTAACACACACTATGTGGCCTGTTAATTCATTAAGGACTATTCGCTGCAAAGCTGTAGAAACAAATTTCGATTTAGGAGGCATAGTCAGATCATAGGCATTATTGGTACTCTTGGAAGCTGGATACTGGGATAGAAGGGTCTGTCATCCACCCCACTATGGCTATTTCAAAAATGCTTCGGATGGGCTGAACCTACCCATGGACTTCCACATTTAGCAAGTATGATTTAAGTATACAGTGTTAAACTTCACAACTAACATTAACTAAAACACCCAGGTTTTATAGTCTTGGATCAAAAAAAAAGGTCACCCAATTCTTTTCTTGTGCTCTAGCTTTTCTTTTCAATAAGGATTTTTGACAGGTAAAAGAGAAAAAAAAACCAAAAACAAAACCAGACAAAAACCCCAGCACCCTATATGGAAATATATTTGTTTGCCTTAGAGTTCTGGGTCATGGGTGCTAGCTGTCTGTATGATTCTTTTGACAGGGCGTCTCCTTTCCACTGCCCCTGGCTAAGAGGAAAAAGGGAGTCAGCAGCTGCCGTTTTGATAGTCCTCATGGCCTGACAGACTCCACAGATGTAAAGGCCATTCTGCACCATTCTTCCATTGATTTTAAAATGAAAAATTTTGGCTTTTTGCATAGAAATCAAGAAGAGTGTTTTCTCAGGAAAAATAGGCATCTGCAGGTTTTGGAGGTACTTTCGACATTTGCTACCAGAATTATTAAGGAAAAGTTTTTCTTAATAAAATAAAACTGACAGTGCTAATCAATTAAAAATTAATTCTTAGTTCCAGATCAATGTCTTCTTTAGAGCTCATAAAAACTGATGGAAGTTTTTAATCAGAATAATTTCAAATGAAAATTAAATTTAACATAATGTTGGTAAATCTATTTAATCTATTTTTAGGTTTTCTGTGGTTTTGACCTCTTCCCTTCCTTCATGAACTTCAGTATTTTATGCTGAGTGGATTTTTTTGTTTTGTTTTGGTCTGTGACATTTTACTGATTGTTTTTACTTTTTGATATTTGCGTCAGTGGTCATGTCCTGAAGATGGTGTATTGGTTAATGGGATGATTTTGACTGCAAGTCCTTGGAATGATGAAGAAATGGTTACAGGAGATGCCTTGCCTAGGCATACCAGTGATCCATTCTGAACTACAGAGGAACTATGAAGCCAGTCCACAGCTATACCATTCAGTGTTCTATAACTGGGGCCACAGCAGGCACACTGTCAATGACAGGCAAACATTTCTTTGAAATTCCATTTTTCTGTCAAAATATTTAGTTATTTCAGCCGTAAAATGAACTTTTTGAATGCACAGAAGATCAAATCTAAACCTTTCCTAGGATGCTGAATGAAAACCATGCTATAAGTGTTTCCAAAGGAAATGTCTTTATTATGTAGAAATAAAGATACTAGAACTCTCTCTCAAAACAGGTTAGCTGTTTCACTGGTGTTACATCTCTGGGCATTGTGACAGAAGTCACTGCTGTACACTGCTCTGAGGAGCCCAAGATGCTGGGAGTGTCCAGTTCGGATCAGCTGACTACTCGTTAAGCTTTTCAGAAGCACTGGGAAGGATGCAGATCATTTGGTTTCAAGATCTGTTTTCCCTGAAATGATCTAGTCTAAGCAAATCATCCAAACTTGGTGAAAGGACTGGGGCTGTATGCTTTTCTTGTAGTACTGGTTTTAATGAAACTGAAAGGGGTAAAATCAAAGAAGCACACTATTAAGATACATTAAACTTTATCAGTGCTGCTTTAGAGTTGGTGATAGTTAACAAGGTTTATTTGTAAGTATACTAACTACATACGCTGGTGGTATAGCTACATTAAATAGTGAAGAAATTGATCCCAATAGCTTAACAGAACTAACGGGATACAAAGTGATCTGTGAGGGCATGAATCTTTTCAAGCACCAAGCATGTGATAAAGGCAAAAGTCTATGTGAAACCCCCATCCTCTCCATTAAAGACATCTCCTGTGTGAGCTGTACTGGGAGCTGCCCATAAGTCTTGTCAGCAACAAGGTGAGATATAAGTGAAATTCAGAATTTACTGCATCATGTTATATGAAGTGCTTTTCTAAGTATGAATGCATTAGTACAGCATTCAGGTAGAATTCAGGACAGGTAGAATACAAAAGCATGGGAGTAGTGTTAAAGTTGCTTTCAGGCCTTGCTGCATGGAGGCAGAGTTAAGGTTACATCAGTGTGCACTATAATCTGTACTTCATAGATTTCAGAATGCTGTACCTGAAATACCCTCAATCTAATTTTTTTTCCCAAAAGAGTTTCACAAAACATTATAAGATCACCTTTTCTTTTTTTTTCTTTTGCTTTTCATGCTTTTTTTAATTAGTAAAAAGGGCCTTTTCATGCCTTTTTTTGACATGAAATTTGTGAGGAAAAAAATGTTGTTTGTCGGCTTTTTAAAAGTTAAAAAAGATACAGTTCTTGAAAAAATAGCTGAATATACAGCTGTAACTCTGACGGTTGTAGACAGTCAAAGGATATTTGGATTCCTAAGCATACCTTCCCCTTTTTAAATATGTTCTATCACTGAGAACAAATAGTGATTGTGCTTGAAAATTCTGGAGTGCGATGTCACGTCAAGAACGTCACAAATATGATCTTAAAATTTATTTTCCTTAGAACTCAGTGGACATCTCACTGTACTGTGTTGTGTATACATTCCCTTTCTGGATGTTGTATAACCATCAAATTATTTCAATAAAAATAATTTTCTATATAAGAAAATAGATACTCCTAAAGCCACACTGCCATATTCCTGTCCTTAGTCTGAAATTTAAATCTCCCTTTCTCTGATAAATGGATTTAAAAACCCAGGAAGATATAATGCTTGTATGAGATAAGCATGCCCCTGAAAATGCTAATCTTTTTCAGTTCTCTTTGCTGCAATAATAGCTCTTTTTAGAGTTTATCATCAGAATGACTGCACGTTTTTTTGCTAGTATTCTGTCCTTTTCCTACATTCTAAATGTATTGACATTTATTTTTGTTTGAACATACTTGTCTTGTCAATTCTTTTCCTTTAATCAGACAAGTCTGTCTGGTCTGTGTCAAAACTACATTTTACTTGGGAAGGTCTTCACCGATTTCTTATATTAACTGAAAATCTACAGGGACAAGATGCTGATAGCCTGTGTAGCAACTCCGAGGTTTCTGTTCACAAAAGGAATTGGCTATGTATTGAGGTACTAGGAAGTTTTTTCTTCCAAAATTGTATCTGTGACATGATCAAGAGCTTGCCAGTATTAAAATAACTTTGTCATAACAGATGATCATTAGGACTTCTGATCACTACGACTGCTGAAAACGACCGTGATTATCACCATAAAGAATAAAGATACCGAGTTAGCTAATGATCCTGACATTTTGCCTTCTCATATGAAAGGTGGTTTTTTAAGTGGTTGAGTCTAGTAGATTCATTTATATGCTAGAGATTAACAAGCAGTGATAAAATATGTCAACGATACATTAGGGAATCTGAAATCTCTGTTATTGGATGTTTAAGGTTAAGCATCTGTTCAAAACACTTAAGACTCTGTTGCTCTTCCTCCCATACTGGGACAGGAGAAAGATGGTGTGGTTTCTATGATTCAACAGACTTGATAAGGAACTGAGATTAGAAATCTGAAGACCATTATCTGGTGACAGAAAACAGTTGTGATGGAGTCTAGCTTTTACAGCTGTGGTATCAAATAGTGTCAAAGAGACACTTCTGCTCTTGTCTGTGCAAAATCTGTGTAAGTAAATCCCTAGCAGCCTCCAGTTCATTCAGCAAGAAAGGAAGGGAGCCAGTTTTCTGAGCATATTCTTTCTTATTAAACTGAAAGCTTGAGTTTCATATGTTTTGTGTCCTTTCTCCCTCAGTCTGCATGTCATCAAAAGAAAAAAAAAAAAAAAGAAAAAAAAAAGAAGAAAAAAAAAGGCTAAGAAACCCTTGTTTTGCTTATAATTCCAAACTGGATATATAATTCTGGGAAAAGGAAGTCTGCCAGCCAAATGATCACCGCTTTAGCCCAGCCTCTTAACCCAGATATAATCTCACCAAGTGTTTTATAGAGTTTCAAATTTTTCTTCCAAGTTCTGCCAAGAGGAGCCTCACAAAAAGAAAGGGATTTAAGCTGGTTTCACTTCTTTATTTCTGTGGGGATTTCACAGTATTTTACACTTTTATTGTCTAAAATCCCAGATTAGTCCTGTTCTTCATTAACATTTTTCTGATTTTATACCATTCGCTTACCCAGGGCACATGATAATTTAGAGGAAGAAAATGGTTTTAGCTCATGATCCTCTACCTCTTTATTATAGCCACTACTAAAACGCTGTTGCATGAAAGAACTGTCTAGCTTTACTGTAATAAATAAACACTTGATATTCACTCTTGGAAGTTACACAGCTGTACTTCTTATGGTGGCAGATAAAATAGCAAACTTTCAAGGGTGACTAAAATGTTCTAACTGGAATGGAAAACACATATTTTCAGGTATATCTAGATATTTGAATCAAGATAGTTAAGATGCTTCAAAAAGAAATGGTAACCCATGGGTCAAAGTTAAAGTTACATTTAATGATATCAACAGTTCTTCATGTTTGATCAATAAATAAGGGCAGATTCTCATCTTCTTATGCCAAATATCTCCAGATCAGAAATCTACTGTGCCTTCTGGGAAATAAGGTACTCCTCAGCAAGAGAAAGTGGACAAGGACCTTTACTACCATGTTCCTGCGTTACCCATGGAAGGTACAACAGTGACTCTTCATGCATGTTTAAGTAACTGAATTTTGTGAAGGACATTAAGTGTTGCTTTCTTGTTGCCATTTATCCTCTGTAATTGATTTGGGAATTTTTCCTTCTTTTAGAATTCTGTAATACCTTTACAGATACTCTGAAACACTAACTAGTAATGCCATGAAGAGCTGTGAATTAAAATATATAGATGATGTATCAATCTTTGTGTAATTCTCCGAAAAATGCATTCACACTTTATTCTGCAATGTTCTGCATGTACAGTAACCATTTGACTGTGCCATTTTACACTATGTCATTCTACAGATTTTGTGGTAACAATGTTATTACCTTCCAAAAGATCAAGTGGCAACTGGATATCAAAAGGATCTGCCTTACTTTGTCATCTGAAAAAGTAAGCAGCCAGTAGTTTCAGTGTAAAGATTTGTAAACTACATACCACTAACACAATTTGAGTTTTAGGACATCTTTATAAGAGACAACCTTGACCTGGTAGTCTAACAGTATAAGGTAATAATCTATAAATGGAGGGGTTTTATTTCCACTGGCTGTTATAAAATAAAAAAGTGATTGAAATAATATTCTGCTGTAGCTTCCATCCTCCTTTTGATCTTAAGATATATGCAACCAGTTAAAAATACTCTTATACAACAACTCTGTGTTACATGTAAGGATACATGCTTTGCATTAGGATGCTAAGTTATTGTGACTGTGTGCTTTAACATTAGCTTTTACCTTTTTCCCCCCTGTCACTGGACATTAATTTCAAAAATGAACATTTTCAAGCAAAAATATTAGTTGTCCTTGAAAAAGTGTTCTGAAGTTCATTCAGCACCCTGCCTCACAAGCTGCAAAAATAATTGGGTATTTAAACTTTTTTTTTATCTATTGGTTGTCCCCATAACTAAAGCCATAAAATACAATGAGCATTTCAGCTGCTGTCCAAGAGCAGGGCCTAGTATCACTAACCCAAACCCCCAGACCAGTTCTGCTGTTCAGTTAGATTTTTCTATTAGACAAAGCCCTCTGGCATTGCATGCTGTACCTCAGCAAGGCAATTTTTTAAAGTAGAAGCAGCAAAATGAGCAGGAGAAAGAAGTAGAGATCATGGGAGTTTTCTCCTGCAGGCACAGCAAAAGCCACTTAGAGCACTAATGCTTCTGCGAAGGAAAACAGTATCTCTCAGAAATATGTACAGAATTTTCAGTAGAGGCTTTTACTATAAACCAGTTACCCTTTTGAGCTGCACCCAGAACTGAAGTAACTGCAAGAAGCACAAAAGCTAAGTGAAATACAAAACAGGCCACTGTAGTCAGGACCTCCAATAGCTTCTAAGTGTTTTGTTGAACATAACTCCAAGCAGTATCATAAATCCATTGGTGTGATGGTCTAACCTTATAGCTACAGAGCTAACACACATTACAGTGAATGTAATAAAATGCAATAAAATAATCTGTTTAAAGGGAGCCATCACCACCTAATGAAGCACAGTACTGGAAAAGTTCAAGCACCTTATCCTAAAAGAAATTGTTGCATATTCCGTCAGTCTGTAGAACTACCAGTTTCACCATCACCTTTTAGATGGAAACACTTTCCGTCAAGTAATAGTGCTGTGATATGCTTGTTTCTCTCCAACCGTGATGGTGGGAAGGGTCCCATCTCAAAGAAGTGGGAAATGTTGATTTTGGTACACTAACACTGTAAGAATGGGAAGTTGAAAGTCAAGCAGAGAGGGTAATAGGTTGTTGTTCCCTTTCAGTGAACACTTAGAGAAGTGCTGTGTTATCCCAGAGAGGAAAGGTGTCTACATCAGCCCACATCCTTTTGTAGCTCTGCTGTGACCAGTAGGCAAAACAAATCACTCCAACAGAGATGTAATTCCTCCACACAGTAGTGACTGGAACGAATCTGCTATTGAGAATAATGCTTTCTTCCCCCTTATCTTCCAGGGAAGTGGTATAATTGGATTATTTTTCACTAATATATAGATAATATGTTAGAGCATGTATGGACAGCAAATTAATAGTTAACATTGCTACATTGAAATTTAGCAAAATTACATTCGTCTATTACACACTCCTTTTAACAAAGCCACAGTGCCTAAGTTGGAAAGGGGACTGTACTCGCAGGATTTTCAAAAACTACTACTTTGGTGGTGTAGACTACATATGAAATCCGAGCCCAGTGAAATCAGTGCAAATTTCCTACAGATTATGCAGACCCGAAATTGTTTCCCTGATTATACAGAGTAGTACACACAGTATTAAGTTGGCAACCATGTCCCAAGAGATCAGAGATATTTCAAATTAAGTAGAGTTTCAAGGTGACAGCAACAGTTAAGCAGCAGGAGAGCTAAGAAGGCACTGTTAATGATCTATATGACTGTCAGCATGGAGAATGAATTTTTCCCCAACCTCACAACCAACATTTTCTAATTAAAAAAATTAAAAAAGAAGTAATAGTCTGGGGAAAATTCATTCTTTTAATATATTTACTGAGAAAACACTCCAGTCACCATACTAGTAAGAGTTAACATCATGATAGTTTATTTTTGTCAATACAATACACAGAATCATAAGACTATGAATGTCCATCAAATCTGAGAAGTGAATGTCACAGCCACATTAAATAAAAATGAGAAAACAAATATACTGAAAACAGAATTCTGTAAAGCTTATAGTAATCAGTGATCATTTAAATTATTAACAATATCTAAACATTCACAAATTCATAGTAACATTAATACTAGTGTTAACGTAATAAATATATTGTAGATTTGAATTCTTGTCTATCACTTGTCACAGATCATGACATAATTACATGTGGTACTAGTCTATGAAGTAAGTAACAGAGCTCAATATATTTACTATTCAGTAACTACAATCACTAACATCAGGAATAATTACCTCCTGAAATTATTTTCATCCCCTTCTGTGTATGTTAGCACATATAAGTACACTTCTCTATTTGAGTTAAATTATCTAGCAAAATTACTGGCAATACTCACTTTTAAATTATCATGCTCATTTTGAAAACCTTATGCAAAATCCTTTGAAACAGCTTCTATAAAATTTGGAGCAGACATGAGTATTGTAAATGTGCAAATGATGGCAAAAAGGGTAAACGCAACCAGGCATAATCTGTCTATGACAGCAGCTGCAAACTTCCACTCACTGCAGACCTCTTCACCCTCATCTTGTTTCCTGAAGCGCATTGCTATGAACTGAACTTCCTCCAGGATCTTCACAATAACCGGAACGGTATCCATTAAAGCTGTCTTTTGAACAAGCTCAGTATCTTCCGGTACAGGGCAAGTAATCTTTCCGCTCTTGCTACCCAGATCATTCTTCTGAGGGCAGCATGGATGATCCATCGCATGGTAGCTATAGATCGTGTTGCCGTTGCTGGACTGGTGCCCAGGCAGGACACTCATCTCCATGCTGTTTATGCTCAGGTGGTGCTTGGGATAGCTATATTTGCAGGAAAGGGGCTTTATGTTTTCCCCAGGTTTTTTCATTCGTAAGAACCAAGCACACCAATTCAGCAGGATGACACGAACCTGAAAGAAAGTGATCATGATAGAAAAAAGGGAACTTTTCTGCATTCAAAAAGTTTTTGAAAACTTGTGTGACTATTACAGTTATTCTATAAGGTTCTTTAGAAATACTGACTGCTTTCTGTGTTCACCAGCTATGTCTTTCAATTTTTTCTTTTTTTTTTTTTTTTTTTTTCATCTGGCTTGTTTCCAAGGATGACCTTTTTTTGGATATGTCTTGAACACAGGTGTTCAATGCCCACTTAGCTTAGAAAGCAAAAGCAAAAGCATTGTAAAATCTTTCAAAATTATTCTTGAAGTCATATCTTTAGCAAACAAACCCAGATCTCTGTAATTGAGCAAAGGGCACAAAATTTGCTGCATTGTTTTCAACTATTTCTCAGATAGTATGGAAAGAGATAAACTCAAATATTTGGGGGGGCAATGTTTAGATTCTGATGAAAAAAACCCCTATACAACAAAGAGCTGGTTTTAGCGCATTCCCCATCTGAATTTCTGTTGTTTAAGTCTAATTAAATAGCCTTGGTTGCTGGTTATTTTCTAATTTGAAAGCCATTTTAATACTTTTTGAAGAGTTCAGCCACATAATACAGCAGGCCTTTTTTCAAAAGAAGAATAGTAAATTATTATATAGAATATATTAAATGGAATTATTATGGTGAAAAATTAAATTGGGTAGTTCCAAATCTAAAGGCTACTATGGACTGCTGTCATTTCTCTGTGCTCTGGTGTACAACTGCTCTGGTGCATCATGAAAGTGCTCTAACCTGCACATGGCAGATTGTGCCCCTTATGTTTCTTGTCAAGATCAGCAAATGAGCTAATTCCAGAGACTGCATCCAGCATTTCTTCCCAGTGAATTGATCTTCAGATGTCTTGTCTGAAATCCAAGCCTGCTATGACTCCTATTGCTAACATTGTTTGCTGTGAAAGGCAGTAAAAAGGCTGCAAAATCAGTAACATCTTGTCTAAAGGGCAGCAAACTAACAGTAAAATCTTGTAATTATAAGGTCCTTCAGGTATTATGTATACAAAATGGAAATTTGCAATGTGCTTCTGAGAGTTCCTTCCAGAAGAGAGGTGGGGTCCTTAATGATTTTATCATTCTGCTTGCAAGTCAAATAATCTGATGTCCAGGAGAGAACAGATGTGACCTGTGGTTTCACTTCTGAGCCTTGGCCCAGGACTCCCTATGTGATCCTGCCACAGTCAGGCTTGACTCAGGACCCCACTTTGCCTTGAAAATTGTTTCAGAGGAAGGATGAGTTGTCTCCTGTATTTTTACAGTACAGATGCAGGGATGGGAAAATTACAGCTAGCACTTTGGGTTGCTGCTGTAATGACAAGCATAATTTCAGAAAAGAGAGGCATTAATTACCACAATTGGGAATTATAATAGTAAAAGACAGCAACAATGACCAGCGGAAGATGGTTACACAATTGTTAAATTCTGCAGCATGAATTCTTCTGGGTCACAACCCCATGCCATTTTCTGTGAGTCTTTCTGCTTTTCTCCCACTAATGAATCTTTTATTGTTCATCCTGAAAGACTGTTTTCCTGTGATTCATATTATTCTGCTTCCACTGGGGTCTTTAAATATTTCATTATTTCCTCCGTGGTCACCACAGACAAATAGAAAATTATAATGTAGCAGCCTAAATAAAAATCAATCTTGCATTTAATTGAACTTACTTAATTACAATGTTGTCTGACTTCTTATGGACACAAAATGGAACATCATGGAACAAAATAAAGATCTTAATTGCTAGCAATATTTCCACAGTGTCAGTGGCAAAGGAAAGAGATAAATTAATTCTCCAGTACTGTGAAATTCCAAAATACTAAGCCAGACAAACTTTCTTATTAGAAAATGTTAGTATGTCTGCCTTAGCTCCTTAGAAGGAGATATGAGGTGAAAAAGTCCTATTTTATAGCAATGCTACTTCTTCTTACAAGACGAAGTGTTACTCCTTAGGGGAGTTACATTTATAAATAGAGCCAAACCCATTTCCCATTGAAAAATAAATATGCAGAAGTCAGCAACACAGCTTTTAATTTGCTTGTACTTCCAAATGCCGTATTTCCTTGAAAACACAGACACAGAGGCATCAACCTGCTCTTGTCACACCAATTAATTTAGGAGACAGCTGCTGTATAAGGACTGTGGGATAAGAGCCTGGGCACGATGGCATGAATCTGTGTTCTCACCTCCATTTTCATATACAGTTTTCTATGAAGGAAGGACACAGATACAGCTGTCCTCAGAGGCCAACAACCTAACCTTGCTATGGCCCTCTCCATGAAGTTCCTCCCCTAACCATAATACAGCTGTATTTCTAGATCCCATCACAGCCACCTGCCTGGCCTAGTCCAGAGGGGAGAGTCTCCCAACTAAAGCTCTCCTGCTGAGGGGCACCAGCACCCAAGCAAATCTGTGCATGCCCAGGTTTAAAGCATATCAAAAGAAAAGCCTGAAACCTAACAAACCTGGTCTAGGAACAGCAAAGAGACAGAGTGCTCTTGCCTTTTCCTGCAAAACCCTTTCTCCTCTCTGTGTTTGGTCTCTCCATGTCTCTCACCTATACAACGGTCTTAGTTGTCAGCAGAGGTACCAGTGATCCTCAGCTGGGTGCCCTGTAGCACTCTTTTCCATGCTAGCTCAGCACACATTATGAAATGTGTCGAGTAACCAGCACTCTCACTTCGCAGCTGAGTAGCCAACAATTGCCCTGACTGAACACCTTGTACTTAGACTCCTCTCTTGGAAAAAGTTGGCTTTAGTAAGTCATCAAAGATTAATAGAAAGGAAGGCACAATTCTGAGCAGTAAAGGGGAGAAGTAAGCACCTACAAAGAGGCTAAATACTAACATACACATCTCCCTTTTCTGGTTCAAAAGCCAAGGACAGATCCCTCGAGAGGCAGGGAGGGAAAAGAAGCTGCTCAACTGTAAATAGCTTAGGAAGCAGGTATTTAGGAAACACGATCAGTCAAATCTTCTAGGTCTGGAGCTGCTCCCCCCCCAAGCCAATACCTTCTCCTACAACAATCTCCTGCAGCTAAATCCATTTAAGCAGGAGGTGAGAACAATCCTCTAATGATATCCAATTAATCAGGGTTAGAGCTTTGCAATTAACTGATGTCTGGCTCTGCCAGGATGAGGAGGGTGTGGGGAGTAAGTAGACAGACGTAGGGAGTATCTGCTGGGACTGGAACTGCAGAGAACAAATTCCAGGTAAGCCATGTCTTTATTTCTGCAGATGGCCATCTTAGATTCCTGGGTTTCATTGTGCAAAAAACTTTCAGGTTTTCTCTGTAAAAAATGCCTGTCATAGGTAGACAAGAAAAAGAAATAAAAATGGAGACTTTGCCATGAATCCTAATGACTGAGCCTTGTCCTTGCAGAGAACTAATGCCTGCTTTTGTGGGGTCAGCCTCTTCTCTACATACTTGGCATTCACCCTTTTTCTCTTGACATCTCTCAGCCCTGTCAGTTTTCCTTGTCTACAGCTTTCACAGCCTATCATCTGTGCTTCCACAGTTTTTTGCTTCCTGGTGGAATTTTTTTAATGTATGCCTGTTCAGCTGCCAGGCCATTGAACAAGGTTCCTCAACAGTGCAATTCATTGCATGCTGTTTTTCCAGCCAAGAGAGTGAGAGACGATCAGAGCAAAAGCTGACTTGCAGGGCCTGTGAGCAGATTTAATGTGAGCCATTGTGTCTAGGCTCCTTGAAAAGCAGAAAAAATGATAAAATTGTCCATGGGGGCTGTTATGCTGCTGCATACCCTGTCCATGTAGACATGCGAAGCATATTTACCCAGATCTGTGGCCTCAGGTCTTGCTTACATGCACATTCATTCAGAACTCATGTGTTCTGTTGGCTTAAAAGTAAGATGATTTTAAATGATACAGAACTTTATAAATAATTGTTAGTATGCTTAATTGCTACTGGATTTTTTTTAATTTGCATTTATGCTGTGGTTTATTTGTAGAGATGTTAAATTAGAAAGCTGCTCTGTCCTCAGGCTGCCATTGGTAACCATGTGATATTCAATATCATGTCAGGATAATTGTCTATCATGACAAATGTGGTGAATGAGATACCAGAGGTTGCTGTACAATCAGACTTCTGTGAAACTAGAGTAGGTAGATACTTGACTGTAACTATTTGTATCTGCTTCTGCTTTCATTCCTTTTCTTTTTGCAAATACAAAACATACCTTGCTTATTCTAAAATCTGATCTTAGGAAAAGGAGAGGAAAAGACAACATTGTTTTCTTTTAGCTTGCAAACATATTTCTCCTGAAAGCCAGCTGGTGTTGGTGCTAGACCTCACTGGGCTAACAGTCTGCTGCTGCGGAGAAAAGAGGGTCCATATGCTAATGCACTGAGAACTGATCAGATGGCAGTAGACATGATTGGTTTTCCTCACAGGCAAGTGGATGTGGCTTCAGCAGAAGGCAGAATTCCAAGCCAGGGAACTCCAGGAGTCTCCTTAGTACAGTCACGCTGAGCCCAATAGCATTGCCTTTCTGTTTCTGCTGGTGGTGCAGTAGCAGTGAGCTCAAAGCTGTGACAAGCATAGCTGGGTTCAGCAGGCAACACCCCTACTACACTAAAGTATTAGGGTTCCTGACGTTCCAGCAACTCAGGGAGCCAGCTCATAGTTGCAAGACAGAAGTAGATTGGGTTCCCTTCCTGTCTTTGTTTTGGGAGATTATAGCTCTGTCACAAACTGCAATGAGAACCTCTGTAAGGGAACAAGGCAGAAAATCTGCCCAGCAGAGACCAGTGTTTGTTTAGGGGTCTGAAATGTCAGATTTTATCAGTACTGGTGTCTGCAGGAAAAGAAATCAAAGGTGATGCCCACAGGAGTAGCACTTGCAAAGGGAGTGCTGGGCAGGATTGCTCTGCCATGACTAAACTACTCCAATAACACCCCAAACCCAAGTAACAGATACGGTTTTTAATGGACAACCAAATGTAGCATGTTTGTTCTTTCCCTCCAATAGCATATGTGAGTATCAAACGTGCTGTGCATAGCTGACTCTTCAGATTAATGGAGAGCAACTTCTGTCCCTCACCTATAAATAGCTTACTACAGCTTTTGGATTATTTTTTTCTTTCAGCAGGCTGTTGAATATTTACCACCAAAGCTGCTTACCCATTTGGGCATCTTTCCAGCTTGCGGGTCATGATGGTGAAACTGCAGAACCAGCACTGTTACCACCACTGACAGACCAACGATGACCATGATGCTAGCGAAATACTGAGCTGCAAGTAAAAGCAGGACTTGGTTAGAAGAAGAAAAAACAAACAGGCAAATAATATTCCTTGGCCTTGCCTTGAGATCTGCATTTGAGAAGGACTACATCACATCCAAACATTCTCTTTTCTGCTCTGGAGCACTTGAGGCCTTTGAGGTTTTCTGTGTATCTGCTCAGCTCCCTCTTCTCCAGTGAGGGAAGGGCTAGAACCAGTGAAAGGCATAACCTGCTTTGCTTTTGTTCCCAGAAAGGAATGTAGGCCCCACTGCGAAGGATCAGCTCCCTGCCCGGTGCCAGGATGGCAAAGACATGAGCTAACCAGACTCACTGAACACTAGCATCCCCAGTCCTGGGCTGCCCTACTGTACCAGCAGATGTGCCGGAGGGAAATGCTGTCTTCATGGTGTCACTGGACCCCCCCTGAAAGTATCACCAGATCCCCTCCCTCGCTTCTCCACTACTCACAAAGGGTTAAGCATGTTTTTCAGCACCCTCCTTGGCCCTCAAGACCACTTCTTTTCACTCCTATGAAAGCACACTACATCCTTGCTGAGTGCTAAATTTAAGCCTGCCATGTAGGAAAGCAATCAAGATCTTCAAAGCCAGAACTGAGACTTGAAATTGTATCTCCTAAGTGGCAGTACAGCCTCCTCATGGCAGGAGTGTAGTTGATGCACTGGAGTGTAAAGCAGAATTATCCACACGGTTGATGACATTTGAAGGCTGCTGTGGCAAAATACCAGGGAGCAGAGCTGTTGGCTGATACAATGGGGTGGTGTGGGGGAGCAGGTGACACTGCCCCAGGCTGCAGCCTCCTCCTATCCCCAGCCTTCCCTCCTGCATTTTGCAGGCTAAGTCAAAAATACAATGCAAGCTCCAAGGCAAGTTTTGTTCCGGCTCTGTTTGTTAATACCAATTCCCACTGCCTCAGCGGCAAAAAGCTTGTTCATAATAATGAGGTTCTCAGGCCTCCCTGAAACCAATGCTGCGATTGCTTCAAGAGGTGGGCATGGCTTTCCGTGGCAAAATGAATTATGCAGCTGGATTAAAAGAAGAGTCCTGAGGGTGAGGTGACTTGAAAGGCCTCTGTTGCACTTACTCATGAGAGAAGAGAGCCAAAAGCCAGGCAGAAGCAGAGCAAACCAGGAAGTCAGGTTTCAGGGAAGCGGGGTGATCTGATTCATGTATGCCCCATGTAACAGAAACACAGCAGTGTTGACATCACTGATTTAATTATTGCCATAAGTAACTAAATAACTTACATAAATTCTATGCATTTTGATGCTACCAGACTTCAAAGGCCTGAAGTGGTCCATTTAAAATGGCTTTAGCTAGGATTTTTTACAGATCCTTGGAATTTTAGTCTCCCAGTTGAACTTGGAAACAACTTGGTATTATCTGGCTCAAGATCCCAGCAAATGATTAGCAGGGGAATTCACACTCCCAGTTTTTTATGCTTTAAACCCAGGAACAGAGGTCAGGAAATGACCGTGGAGACCTGCTAGTAAACAGGGAAAACAGTTCTCTCAGGAACAGATCAGGAACGGTAGTGGACCTGTGGACCCATAAAGAAATGTGGTTCATGTTTTTACTTGGTGACAGGCAAGGAAGATGGCTGGGTGTGCATCACCTGCATTTAGGGATGAGGGGGTTTCTGTTTAAGATACACTGAAGTTTTCAGTTGGAAAGTAATGATAGAGGAAATAGGGCATGGTATGTTAGCCCTATTGTCAGTGTCAGGCAGTCAAATGTCACAAGATATCTGTGAAATGAGAACTGGCAGGTAGATGTACACAGCCCAGGCAGGTGCAGGTGCTGTATTCATTTCAGGGTAAGAAAGTCTCAAAGCCCTGGTGCAGCCCGGACCTGCTCTAGGGCTGAATTTTGCCAGCCCCAAGGAACCAGGAGTGAAAGGAGAGGAAGGAAGTAGCAACAGCTGGCACATCTGTCACATTAGCCTTCACATATCTGGTTGGAGATTTGATAAAGGCTATCACCTCCTTTCCTGTGGCAAGACAAGGTAGGTATAATAGCCATTGTTCACAAAGGAATTGCTAGATCTTCTGCCCGCAGGTCTCTGATTGGGAACATGACTCTGCCTACAACCCAGACCTTGCACTGGGGCAGAGCCACAATCCAGACACTGCAGTGGGGCTGAGCCACAAGAACTAGCTGGGCTGGGGTTCAGTCACGATTCACTTGTAAGGGAAGAAAAGGCCCCAAAACTGAGTAGGTACGTTCATGAGGCAAAATGGTCCTGGCTCTGAAACAATACCCATACCCACTCAGTATTTTCTGATCTTTCCTTCCAGGATATAATCCTACATCCTGTCTTTCCCAGTAGCAGAAAAACATGGTCCTACTGCAATAGCCAGGAGAACTGGTGGGGAAGACTTCTGTGCTGTCTCCCACGCACCTCCCTAAAAGCATGGCTTAATAGTCCTCCAGTCTGCTGGCTTGCATCTCTGCTCCTGGCAGTCTTCAGACCTCACACCAGCCAGATCAAACCCATCACCTGGTGAAAGCTGCAAAGGATGCTGTCGCTTTTCACCTCTAGCACCTGCTCTGATATGACCATGACTTGACCTTCTTCAAGAACCCTGTGAGAAGAGGAGCCTAGCTGCTGATAGGATCAAGCTTTCCTTGTTATTCTTGAAAGGGTGACACTTGAAGCCATGGGACTGCAGTCTTTACTCACCCTACCCAAGGTCCACACAGCCTTAAATCAGAGAGCTCTGTTCCTGGGCCTCCACTGATCAAGAATCAATTAGGTTGGAAAAGACCTTTAAGATCATCAAGTCTAACTGTCAACCTAGGATTGCCAAGTTCATCACTAAACCATACCTCTAACATATCTACACATTTTTTGAACAGGGATGTAGGGATGGCAATTCCACCACATCCCTGGGCAGCCCATTCCAATGTTTGACCACCTTTTCAGTGAAGAAGTTTTTCCTAATATCCAATCTAAACCTGATGCTGCTGAGCACAGAAATAGCAAGCTCTCCTGCGTGATGTGGCATGGGAGACAAGCAGTGGAGTAAGAACAGAGTTTTGGTCTCCCAGGCGGCAGTCACAGCCCAGCCACCAGACTGGTTTTGCCAGTATTTTAGGGTCTATCCTAAAGCCTACAGCACTTATGCAAACTGGACTCCCACAGAGTCCTACCCCTACTTGTGTCCGTTGCCAGGAGTAAATGCAAATCTGATTTTACAAAGAAGCTCAGCCCCTTTCACTTACATTGCAGAAGGAAAATGCTCAGCAACTCTCATTAAGCATCTCTCTGTATCTTGCTCAAGAACTCCTGGTTACTACGTGGTCCCTGGTATGGATGGGTCAGCTTGGAGGCTTTAACAAATTACTTCACCACAGGCAGTGTCAGGAAGAGCAATCCCAAAACGGAGTGCAATTGGAAGAGCAGGGGCCTGGCTGCTGTATGTCAGCAGCTCTGGGGCACAGCTTGGAAGCAACATGACCCCTTCCAGAGGGGAACTGGCTTATTTGCACTCTGCCCTGGACAGCTGCCACAGGCCAGGAAATGGGAGCAGAAGATATGTGTTTGGATTGGAAGCCCTCAGTATCCCTGACTGACGCAGTGACATTCCCCAGGGATACTGAGGTCTGCACAGTTCACCGCTACGTGCTCTCGTATGTTTTTCAGACCTGTTTTCTGCTTTCTTCAGCAGTTGTGTGTGAATGCAAAATCTGTTTCGGATGCTTGGTTGATCTCTTTCATGTAGTATGAAGTATTTGTGCTTCTACAATAGATTTTCTTCCTTTTCTTTGCCAAAGGAGGTATTATGTAACACAGTACCTGGCAGCTGTTTTAACATCTGGGAGTTGTCAGCTTCTGTCTCAGCACTGTCAGAAGATGACCAGGTGCTGTTGTCATAGCAAGTATAGATTTAATACAACCTCAGAAAGCTAGAAAGTATTTTTTTAAACATCAGTGACAATAGCTATTTTTTTCTTGTAAGCATCCTTTAATGTCACCTATATCAAAAGGATGGCAATGACTTGCAATTCATAACTTGAGACACATGCGGTACCATTTTTGGACCTTCTGTACTGTTATCTGATGTTAGAGGAGCACCTTTGGATTATTCTAGAGATGTTTTGGAAGATTTGATGTTTCTGTGGAACTGGATTAACTTTATGGACTGATTAGGAGCAGGGTAAATGAAACAGAAACTCTGAGAGGAGCAAGATGATTCCAGGTGGATGTTTTGCCTTGTTGATTTTATCACTGAACACTGACTGAGAAAGCAGTATATTATCCAGATTTGTCAACAGAGTTAATCATAGAAAAGGCAGAGTTTCTCCATTGTGACCAGTTACGGTCTTGTTGTTCCTATGAAATACGGGGGGAAGGAGGACAGTGTCATGCTGACATATAGTGATCAAGTTGGGTAACTCCAATTGGTGTTCCTGTTTGTATTCCCTCTTTGTAAGAAATGTCAGGTTCCGCATGTGAAATGATGACTTAGTTTAGAACTGTTCTAAGTCAGGTCATTTCAGTCATTCTGAGTGCTACGTTTCTGGTGAGCTCTTAGAAAATGGGAGAAATGTCTCAGAGCACGCACAGAATGAGATACTCACTGCTCCTCCTTGTGGAAATGGGCCAGGGCAATGAACTGAAGCCTGTGGAGGATGTAGAAAACCTCAGACACGACTGGAGGGGCTTTCAACCACCCTCTTCTGCTGTGGCAGGGACCAGGGCTGGTGCTGGAGAGACACTATTGCAGTCTACACAGGTGGTGGCAGAGTTTCTCAGAGACCAGGGAAACCAAAAGGTGGAGGAAAGATTTCCTTGCTGATTGATTTAGTGTTGTACACAGACAGCAAACAAAGACCCAAGAGGACACAGAATGGTAAAAAATTTCCACCATTGCCAAGATTTGATGTAGCTAGGACACCTCGTGCCATCCATTAGCTTTTACTGACAGTACAAAGCAAAGACCATCTCAGTCCAGTTGGTCCCTCATAAACACAAAATGTCTTTAAAAAGTGAGAGACTTTAGGGTTAATCGCTGTGTCTACCTTTTGGTTATGGTACTTGTAAAGGACACAGGAGCAGTGTTTTTGCAGCATTTTCAAAGTCTTCTCCCATATGCTTTTGAAGAATAGAACTGGGTGTTTGAAAAGTAAAACTGTTCTTTTTCTTTTCTTTTCTTTTCTTTTTTTTAAGTAAAGAAAAACATTCAAGACTCGTGGCTTTGGTAAAAGCATCATTGATCACAAGGCATGAAACTGTAAGAGCTGCTGTGAATGAGAATTTCTGTTTCATAGAAGAGGCTGAGCAGGGTTCTGGCACCAACAAGGTACTAGGCAGGACCATGAAAGGGAGGTGGGAAAAGCACTCCACAAAATCAAAAGAAAGATAAAGTGAAGTGGCAGCAGCTGAGAACACACTGGCAGATGATAGAAAATGTAACAGGAGATTAATCTCATTTTCTCTCTCTAGTCAGAACCACAATGCCTAATGCTCATCACTTAAAACAATCTGTAACTCCTGGAGGTGGCAAAGCACCACATTGCTTCCTTGTCTTAGTAGTCTGCAGCTTTGTTTGCTGTACAACTAACTGCAAGAAATCACCTGAAGCATCTGCTGCAAACATACTTACTCACGGCGTCAAACCATTTGTACTGAAATAATGTGGGCATGATAAAGACTGGCAAGGAGGGGCACAGCTGAAAATAAGTCATGATAGTAGACCCCTAAGCAGTGTTTTCTAAAGAAGTAAGCAGAGGAGCTCAGCAAAAGAAGAAAAGGAGAAATGCAATATTGTTTTCTGGAGGTGAAGATAACTTCATTTTTATTGTGCAGATTTGATAGATCCAGCCAAGGTGTCAAACACCATGTAGATGTTAATCATAGGAAGTGACAGCTCCTCATATTCATGAGCCCCTTGTTCCCCTTTCAAACACACTCTGCACATGCCAGCTTCCAGGTGTTCCAGACTTTCTACTATAAAACTCCTTCTAGGGCAAAATACAGATTCTTGATCCAAAACCAATAGTGTTATTTTGGTCAGAGCTGGAACGAAATAATGATTTGCAGCACTTTGCAGTTATTTGGGCATGGGAAAAAGTAAGAAATGATTAAAGGGACGCCTTGAATTTCCAGCTGTAAAAGGTGTTTATGGAAGAAACAAACCATTTGACTGTCTGGAAAGGTCTGAACATTCCGTTTCAAGATTTGGATTTTGGGCAGAAGCGTGCCTTCTCTGCTTTGACAAAGTACCTTGAAAGTGATACTTCCTCGCAGCGCTGGCTGGGGTGGAGCAACAGCAGCCAACTCAGAGCTTACTGCAGCTTTGATCTCAAGCTGAAAGCGTTCTGCTGCAGGTGCTCCTAGCAGTTTCTCTGTGTGACTATTTTTTATGCTACCTGGGGGTGAACTTAAAGACTGCAGTAGGTTTGGACCAATATGAGAGTAAAGAGCTGGGTGGGGTTTCCAAAGTAAGCCTTTTAGGGTCTGTCTCTGCATGGTATCACCCTGTTCTTACAGCGGTGGGACTGCAGCACAGTAAACCTGAGGTAAGTATAAGGTGGGTGAAGTTGGGGGAAGGAATGACACCACAGCCTGTGTATCACTGCAGAGTGGAACGAGAAGTGAACCTGCTGGTTACTGGAGCTGGGGCCTTAATGATGTTTTCTATCTGGTGCTGGAAGCAGCAGGGATCACAGAAGGAGAGGGAAAAGTGGGGACAGCTCTAAACTTTTCAGTGCCATGTGGCCCCTAATGATTTCCCCCTCTGGAGATGATATTGCAGGCAGGGAGAAAGACAATTCAGGAAGCTATGCTGGTTATGCTCACAACTGTGTTGCTCTCAGTTTCCCAGAGCAATGGCTTTTGACCATGTCTGACTTTAACATGGGCTGTGGATTGCTCTGTATTTCTGAAAAACTAACTGGTTTCGGTAGTAACCAAACTTTGCATTAGGAACTGAAATTTTTTTAAGTCTCTGAGTCCAAACTAGCAGCTTATACTGAGACATTGATTTTTGCAGACGTTCCTACAGTAGTGCAAGATGAATGAGATTCTGGTCACTGCTTTATCAAGTACCACTGGATATGGGTAAGCACAACCACCCTAAGGAGTCTCTAGTCAAATGTTAGTCATGAAGAGTTACAGTTCAGAATTTGTTTTGTCTTAGGGGAACTTGTTCCTTAGTGACTTCTTAATGCATGATTTCCTAGCCTTAATTACAAGGTTGCTTTCAAATGGAAAATACAGTTTAATGAAACAGGTCAGAGATACAGAGACTGTAAACAGGGAGGCACAGTGCTCTTTAAAAAAAGGAATTCAGGCTTATGTCTATTGCCTAAGGAAGGAACTCATCCTTTCTTCAGAAATGGTCATAAAATCTTCACCAAAACCAGATCTTATTATCCAATGCCATTTACTTGGATCACATTGTCTTTACAGAAATAAAATAAAATGCTTCCAGTTGACATCTACAATCCTCAAATGCAGTTCTCAGATAAATTATGTAAGCCTTTAGTTTCAAGAGGCAGGACCTGAGCTTGTGGAAAAGCTGTAACTGAAATAACAGTGTTTGTTTAATTTGAGTTTGGTCATTGAACCAGGAAATCACGGACATGGGCACCCCTTCTCACATAATGCACTAGACAGGGAGCAATGGTGATATGTGGTAGGGACAGGAAGGTGCATGGAATTCCAATGAAATTACTGGCATTTATAGTGCAAGACAAATCTGTGCAAAATTGCATAGGATTTTAGAAGCAGAAAGAATAATTTTTGTCATATACCTGAGCTGTATCATACAGACTTTATGATTTTAGCCAGTGATTAGTGCACTTAGACCAGTAATTTCAGGTGTGCAACACATCTGGAGTTCTCTGCACTTCTGTATATCCTTTCCTCAAGTAATAAACTCCAGCCGTCTACTTACATAGACTCTTGATAAAAGTATTTTTAAGGACAGAAATTAAAAGTAAGTCAGATCACAAGTGCAGCCAGACATGTTTCCTGTGAGGCATGATTAAGCTATACTAGGAAGGGTAAGTTTAGGACACGGCTGTATAGTCATGATCTGAAAGTCTTTTAGGAGCTATACCCAAGAGATTTTAAGTGCCAGGAGGGACCTCCAGGACCCTGTAGTGAAAAAAGCCTTGTTCATACAGTCAAATTGTGTTGGATTCTGGCCAAACTGTTGTGTTTGTAGATGTCATGGGATGTTAATGCTTTTGATCTAAATGGCTGAGCTGGTTTCTGTTGCTATGGATGGTTAATGTTTTAAACAGAAACACAAACATCTTTGCTCTCGTTCCCAGACTTCTCCTTTCTTTGGCATTGCAGATGAGTTTGCAGAAGGGCAGGATTCAGCTTCTGAAAGACTGTGGTGCCTTGCTTTGTACATATGCATGCTGCTGAAAACTGGGCTTTGAAAATACCTTGTTCCCCCTGGAGGACAGGACGAGACACGCTGCTGGCCAAGGAGTGGCTAGTTACTGGTGTGAATGCAAGCCCCAGAAATCTGAGTAATGGTAGAGGGCAAATGTAGTAACCCAGCCTGTCCAACTGGCACAATTCTTGATGCAGAAAGGAGCTGGCTCACTGTGGAAAGGAAAGCTCTACCCACCATCCCACAATATAAAGCAGCAGATGGGTCCCTATGTTCAAAGGTGCTGCGCAGCCTACTGCTAATTTCTAGGCCAAGCTTTGACACTTGCTCTGACATAAAAGAAGTCGGCTTCTTGTTTTTAATGTGTATTAACACAGCAATGGGTAGGCAGGCTACATAGAAATGGAAGTCCATTGTGTGAGGAAGCTGGATGTGTGGAGTTAGAGAGCTCTGCTCTGAGCAGCTTTACAGACAGACAGAGAATGCAGAGAACATACCAAGAAAGTGGGGAGTCATTTTGCAGAGAGGTAGAAAAAGGTAAGTGTCTTGCTCCACTTGCCTCCTTGTGATTATTTAGGCTGAGTGGTGCTTCTTTTATTGCAAACGTAAGTTGAGGTCAAAGGAGAGTCACATCAACTAACAAGAATTGGGATATGAATTCCACATTTCTTCATAGAATCATGTACTTCTTTGCAAGTATACAAGACCTCAGAAAATAGTTCTTTTCTTGGTGTCATATTAGACCAGCTTTCCTTTGATCCCTCAACAAAGACACTTCAAACAGCAGCTGTGAGAATTTCCTATGTTATTACAGTTCAGTAGTTAAAGCTGTGGTCAGAAGGCAGAGAAATGTAGGGGGTACAGCATGTTAAGTGCTAGTGGTTTCGTCCTAGCAAAGGCTGGGAGTGTTCATCTTGGTCCAGGCAGGTGTGGATGCATGTTTGTTTTTAAAAATGAAGACACTAACAATATAATGTAGATTTTTAAAGTGTGTGTCATTTTCTCAGAGCATCTTTGCTCCCACATTCACGAAGACCAGTGACAGTGGCTTTTCTGCAGACCAGCAATGGATCTTTCTTCTTCAAGATCAAATTACTTGTGTCCTTCTCAAACTACATGCTTTAGAAGGTTTGTTTGTTCATGTAACCTGGCACTGACCATGCTGCTTCTTCAAATGTTGAACAAGATGTCTAAGCATCCTCCTTTTTCTCATACTTATTTCTGAGGATTTTCAACTGGATCAGAGATCACACTGAACTGTGATCATGACGTGGTATATCCAGTTCAGCAGCTAAAATATCCCATTTGGGATCACCTATAAGATCACTGTGGAGAGATTATGCTGTGCTACCCTGTTAGAGCAAGGGTAAGGTTTTCAGACCTCAAGATCATGTAAAACCACAACCCTAGTTTGAGCACTTATTGAACAAGGGCTGTTTGGGTGCAGAAGCCAGATGGGTGAGCAGTCTTTCCCTGCCTATTCAGAGCAGAGCAAGGAGTTAGGAGCAAGGCTTTAAACTAGGAATACTGTGTAACGGAGATTATGACCCAAATTTAAACAGAGAAATGGTGGACAAGAGTGGAAAGGAAGTGATGTTGTGTGGCCAGACCTCAGGAACAGTGAAACAAGGTGGAGGGACTCACCTCCAGAGTCAGCAAATGCATGAAGTCTGGAAAATATGCAGGAGCAACTGGAGCTCTACAAGTTGTCATGAAACAATAATGTTGCTGGGACAACTGAGATGTGAAGGGACATCTCTCACTACTGAAAGACTCTGATGTATAGGTACAAGTTCTCCAGGGGGAACAGACAGCAAAGACAACATTGCTCTCTATGTGAAGGAGACACTTGGATGTGAGGGACTTCTCTGTGGGATGGATGAGAGCTCCTGGAGAGCTTGTGGGACAGGCTGAGTGAAGAGGCCAATGAAAGTGATGCTGTGGTGGGGGTGCCTTAGAGACCACCTGCAGGAGCGGTCTGCAAACTAGGACCATGCGTGGCAATCAGTTAGCTGAGGGGAATGTGCTCGAGCTTGTCTAGACAACAATTAACATGATGAGGCATGTTTGCAGAGCACAGGGGAGTGGGAGACAGATGGCACCAAGGATGGCGCCAAGGAAAGGTAACACCTTGCTGTTAATTGATGGTAGTTAACCACCAATCGGGGATTGCCTAGTATGCAAGGCTTAGCTTCAAGAACCAATCTGTTTAAAACATGCAGCTTTTGAAAGTGTATATAAACTCGTGCTTCTGTACAATAACTTGACATTTGCTTGCATCAAGCTGCGTCCCGTCTCTTCATTCGCCGCAAACTGGTGACCCCGACGTGATGCGTTTAAGGATCTAACGTGAAGGGCTCTCGAATCGCCTATCTGAGCGACATGCAGCGAGTCCTACAGAACTTTGAATGATCTGCTGAAGGGAAGCAGGAGCCGGCCTGAAATCCCTCCG
The DNA here is from genome assembly GCF_023638135.1 of Falco biarmicus. Lineage (NCBI taxonomy): Eukaryota > Metazoa > Chordata > Aves > Falconiformes > Falconidae > Falco > Falco biarmicus. The sequence goes on along the minus strand of NC_079311.1, from coordinate 30,973,527 downwards.
GAGTTGAGAGGTGAGCTGTGGGAAATCCGTAACAGGGAATCAGGCTTCGTCCCCAGAAAGAGACGTATATGGACTCATGAAGGGTCTTCTAGTCAGATCAGGGAGTCCGTGCCTCAGTCTCCTCAAATGGTGACCCCTATGGTGGTGTTCCGAAGCCTTGGAAGAATAAGGACGGAACTGGTCGATAAAAAAGACAGCTCGTGGAAGAGGGCTGTGTTCCAGAGGAGACGGTTTGGCTGAATGATCGTCTTGCTGTCTGGACCAGGCGGACAACCTAAACCCCGAGGATAACACCTGTATGCATCGAGACAGGTGAGCAGCCAAGAAACTTTAGAGACTTTGAAAGAATGCAAGTGTGTACATACAGCAGCCAATTGTATGATGCTGCCGCGGAGGGGAGCTCCGTGTCAGGAATGCATTTAGCATCTTGGTGGCAAATTCTGACTACTCTTTGCCAAGTGTGGACTAATTCTACTAACGGTGCTAAACCAGAGGAAGCTGTAAATTCCACCGACAGCGCGACTCTTCTCAAGACACCATCAGTGATGGCGATTCTGTCCACACCTCCTCTGCCCCCAAAGCTTCTGTCACTGATTGCAGCGACCCTCACAACACAGGACCAAGCACGGGAACAGGACAACTCGGACAATGATTTCATTGACTCTGATAAACCTTTTGATCCAGGTCCTATAGATCTGGAAAAGGAGCTAGACCTTTTCCCCACCCCCTCGTCTCTCCTGATGCATTGATTGTATTTTTGGGGAGGGTGAAAGGGAGTCTGAGGGATTGGTGACAGGAATGCAAGTGGGAAACACTTAAGTGATGGGTTTTGGGAGTCGTTATGGCATGTTCAGTATTTTGTCAGACAAATCAACCTGCAGAGTGGCAGCCTGTGCAATACGAGGCTGTTAAAGAGTTAAGCAAAGCAGTGCGGGAAGGGAGGATTCATAACACATTTGCTGTGTCCGTTCTTGAAGTGATGGCAGAGCCTTATACACTCACACTGCATGATTGGAAGTTATTGCTTTGTATGGTACTAACTGATACAGTATATGATGTGGTTATTTGATTTTTGTGAGCTATGTGTAGTGGCCTTGACTGAAAACCTTAATCGGGGAATTGCTGTTAACTATGAGCAGTTGGCTGGAGAAAATTAACTGTGCCGATTCTGTGACTCAGGCAAGGTATCCCAGGGACAACTATTTGCAAATGAAGGAGATTGCTATTAAAGCAGTCCGGATGCGGGAGTCTTGCCACAGTCTTGCAGGGTCCTAGAGAGTCACTAACTTTAATACTAACTTTATTGATTGGCTTCAGAATATTTTGCAACAAGTCGAACTTCAGGAAGCTCAAGGGTTGCTTTTAAAACAACTAGCTATGATAATGCCAATGAAAATTGTAAACGGGCAACTTTCACAATCGCAACCCCAACATGTGTCAAATGATTGTAACGCAGAACTCACAGGAGACTGTAATTCTCAGGCTGAGTTCTGGAATGCAGCATAACACATTTTTGCTTCTCTAATCTCTTCTGTAAGAATAGTACACGCTTTTAACTTGCTTAGTAAATTAGGCTGCTAGCTTGCTAAACAAAGTAATACTACAAATACTATTTTTTTTCTGGCTTATTAACAGATGTTGATTCTGTCCATCATATGTTGCTACAGAACCGAGTTGCTATTGATTTTTATTATTAGCACAGGGACACAAGTGTGAAGACTTTGATAGGATGTGTTACGTGAATCTGAGTGACCACTGTGAATTAATTTACAAAAGTATACAAAACTTAAAATCCTTAAAACAAAGATCTGCAACAGAGCCAGGGGCGGGATGCCTTTGGTCTCGTCTCACGGCTGGGAAACTTTGGGCCATGACTCAAAAGTATTACAGGATTTATTATAATAATCTTTAACCACCTTATTGATGTTTGCCTTATGTCTCCCATACCTTTTTTTCCTGTATTCAGTGTTTAGTTGATTGTAACATAAATCAGGTCATGGCCACCCAGCTACACACAACCATTGCCTTGTCGCAATTAACAAGCAAAAAAGAGGAGGATAGAGAATGTCTGAAGAGAGATATAGGAGAGGAAGCTGGAGAATATTTGACCTAACAAGAGATGAGAGAACAGCTGGGTATTGTGAAGGAGACTAGGAAAGATAAACATGGTTATCTAGTGTTTAATAGGTGTCTGCATGCTTGTAGAGATATATAGCTATGTAACTACATGAATGATTTCTGCCCTGAGCCTGGTGGTGCATACAGCTGCGGTTTGTGTCCGGGCTCAGAGATGTAAATAGGGGCTTCTCTGTTATGGTAAAGTGTTTCTCTTTGCATAAAAAAAGAGGGAACGAAGGGAATGACCCCAGAGGTATGTTCAGAGAAGGCATGCGATGTTTCGATGTTTCGAACTTTTTGACTGAACCAGTTCTTGTTTGGTGTGCCCTTCCACCTATGTATAATGTTAATCCAAAAGAAGATTATATTGTTTACACTTTGAATGTCGATAATTGTCTTTCTGTAGATGCTAATGTAGTAGGAGGCTATGATGGGAACGTGTCGCAGCGGTTCTTCTCTTATCCAGAGCAACAGCAGGGAAAGCATTAAAGAGTTAAATCACCTTGTTTGGTAGGCAGTTAAGAATGTGAGTCAAAATTGCCACTGCTTTTGTTGTTGATTCAAGGACATGGCTGTGAGGATTTGGATGGTATGTGCTGAATGGATTTTAGGCACCCCATTGCAGCAACATGTTATCAAAATCTGAGAAAATTTCAGCCTTTTTGGCATCCATTCACTCAATTGGCAGTATTGTTTGTTTGCTATTACCTTGGTTGCTGTCATGTTTGCAAGGGCCCTGCAGAACATGGCAAACCTGGTACTAGCTGTTCAAAAACAAAAAGGGGAAATTGTAAAATTGTATGGAACAAAGACAGTGGGTTATTTTGACATTGATAATATGTCTTAGTTGGTTTTTTATTTGTTCTATTACTTGTGCCTTGTTTTTGCTCGGTTTCAGGGGTTCTTTTGTGCAACAGGAAGGGGGAGATGCAGGAGCGGTCTGCAGACTAGGACCATGCGTGGCAATCAGTTAGCTGAGGGGAATGTGCTCGAGCTTGTCTAGACAACAATTAACATGATGAGACGTGTTTGCAGAGCACAGGGGAGTGGGGGACGGATGGTGCCAAGGAAAGGTAACACCTTGCTGTTAATTGATGGTAGTTAACCACCAATCGGGGATTGCCTAGTATGCAAGGCTTAGCTTCAAGAACCAATCTGTTTAAAACGCGCAGCTTTTGAAAGTGTATATAAACTCGTGCTTCTGTACAATAACTTGACATTTGCTTGCATCAAGCTGCGTCCCGTCTCTTCATTCGCTGCAACCACCCAAACAGAGTGGATAAGGGTTGCCTTAAAGCAACTCAGGGAAGCCTCTGTATCACAGATCCTGGTTGTCACAGGGGACTTGGACCTCCTAATGTCTGCTGAAAAGGCAACACAGAGTAATGCAAGCAGTCAAGGGGATTTCTGAAGGATGTCAGTGATAACTTCTTGATACAAGTACAGTACAGGCCAACCAGGGGTGGTGCACAGCTTGCTCTGCTCTTCACTATCAAGGAAGAACTGGTTGGGAACATGATAATCAGTGGCAGCCTAGGCTATAGTTATTATGGTGTTCAAGGCCATGAAGAGAGTGAGGAAAGAGAACAGCAGAGTATAGACCTTGGACTGCAGGGGAAAAGACTTCTCATATTTGAGGGAAGTAGTAGCTGGGATCTGACTGGAGAAAGCTCCAAAAGATAAAGCAGCACAAGAAAACTGCAAGAGCTTAAAGTCAGCAGCCTCCAAGTGCAATAGAAGTCCCTCCTATTACTCAGAGAAATAAGCGAATACATGAGATAAGCACATCTAAGCCAGGATCTCCAATGCAAAAGATGGAGAGATGTGGGAAGCAGGGTCAGGCCACAAAAGGAAAATTCAGAAGCATTGCCTGGGCATTAGGGTTGGTGTTGGGAATGTTGAAGCTCTTGAGACTGCCAAAGGAGACAAGGGCAACTGGAAGAGTTTTTACTACTTACACGAACAGTAAAAAGCTGAAAAAGGAAAAGATGGTTTTGCTGCTGAGTGGGGAGGATGAACTAGTGACAGTGGACAGAGATAAGGCCAAGACAGTGTGTTCTTTGCCTCAGTTTTTGCCATCATATGTGTCTGTGCTTACATGATTCAAGGAGGAGGAAAACAATGAGCAGTGGAAGAGGGTGGAGTCAGGGACTGACTGTGAGATCTGAACCTGACCAAGTCCTTGGGACAGCCAGGTGACCCCAAGAGCTCTAAGGAAATCATGCAAGGCCGTGGGGATGGGGTAAAAACCCGTACAACTGGAGAAAGACAGTTATTGTGCCCATCTTCAAGAAAGTCCAAAAGGACAGTTCGAAGAACTACAGCCCTGTCATTCTGACTTTGGTCCCTGCGTAAATCAGGGAGTAAGTCTTTGGGGAACATTTCTGAACACATGAGGGAGAAGGTGGGCACTGGGAACAGCCAGCCCATATTTATCAGGGATAAATCACGTCTGACCAACATGACTGCCTTCTATAATGAAACAGTACTATTTGCAGACAGAGGGAGAGCAGCAGATGTCATTTATGCCAACTTTGGCAAGGCTTTTGATGCAGTTTTCCTGAGGTGTTTTCCAACCTGGACTGTCTTGTGATCCTGTGAAAAAAGAGATTCCATTGCATGGGGATGGTTGAGTTTCAGAGCATGCAGCCTGAGTGCACCCCAGTTTGTCACGGTTCAGTTTGTTTTTGGGCTGTAACAGGGAAGTGTCAGATGACAGTAGCCACAGGACTGTTTTAGACATCCCTCATCTGGATACCTGAAGCCAGTCTCTAGGGTGTTACAAAGCATCCATGTGCAAGGATTATTCTTTTACAGTTTCACAATATAAAATTTGTCTAATGAACAGATGAAAGAAACAGACTGTGTTTGACCTACATGACAACTTTGGGAGGTGCATTTCTAATACATTTGGTACGCTCTAATTATTTGGGCATTAGGAAAAAACTTGCAACAATACATGCTGTCAATGAGGCATACTTGTGAGAAAAGACTCCTTTATCACCTCCATGAGTCTGTGGTCCAAAAAGAGTGAAAAGATCTGTGAGGTCCTAATAGTTGAGCCAATATTCAACTGGAGAAGAAGGATCTGATGCAACAGGGTTCCCCAACACCACTGCCCCTCACCTTCTGACATGTGATGTTCACTATGCTATGCTATAGTAAGTAGAAATTAATGTTATCACAGCATCAAAATCTGTACTAATACATAACTATTCATAGCTTTTCTTGGTACAAAGCTTACCTTCTATCACAGAGGACTGTATCAATCAAAACTGGTCTGTTTAAAGCCAGTAGAATAGGCATAGGCCAGGGCATTCCTTTACTTATTCCAAATGGCTTTTGTTACGTATTACACAAAGCAAAATTATGTGAAGACTGGTCCAAGGTGCCTTGTGTCTCTTCCCTACACACAAAGTTTCCCTTAAAATTGTATCTGTCTCTGTGGAGTCTGGGCATTTGTTCAGAGAGAGATTTTGTTAGTTTTTTGGAAGCTCCTGTATGACTTAGAGGCAAGAGTCCTGTTGACTTTCAAGATGTCCAAGTTATTTGGAGGTTTTCAGAAACTCTTGCCTATGGGTGTTGTTGCCCTTACTGCTGCATAGTCACCCCAGAGTTAGGTCTGAGGTTTTAATCCTTGAAGTGAGATAATGAGGTTGTCTGAGTAAATGCTCTTTTTTCCTATTCATGATACAACTTGTTCAAGGTTCTAATTATATACATAATGGTGAGGTACACCTTCCATCAGCACCTAGATATATTGTTGAAAATTTTGTTTGTTTCTACTGTCTGGTATGAGTACTTCAGTCATGATTTGTATTCAAAGATAGACCTTAGCTCAGGAGTTTATAATTAAACAGGTTCTGAGGTTTCTTGTGGTGTTCATAGCTCTTTATTTTGTAAACCAGAACAGGTTTGTTTTCTCTAGCCTGCTGTGAGGTCAGGGAATAAAGATTTCTCTAGTCTACAGCTGAGAAACTGAGGCCTCATATGATCAAAGTACATGGATGGTCCTATGAAAACAGAGGATGTAACAATGCTTGTCTGGCCCACGTTCCCAAGATGATAATCTGTCTCATAGCACATGTTAAAATGCTCTAGTGATATGTTTGAATTATGGCTGTAGTATCCTGAGTTGCTGTTCAGGTAGAGAGAAGAGGAGGAAAAGGGGGCAAGTGGGGAAGAGATGCATAACAGCAGGGAGGGTGAGTGGTGCAGAAGAAGATGAATTTTCTCCAGACAGCAGCACTGAGATCTTCAAAAGCTCTCTGTGTGCAGTTTCACCCAAAGTGCTGTTGAAGGGGCTTTATGGACAGACTCAATGAATACAGAGCCAGCGCTGAGTACTATTCCAGTATGCCTCTCATGCCTGTGCACTGATGGTGTTGGCTTTGTGCTTTGCCTACTCAAACCTCCATGCTGTGTTTGTTCCATGTCCCCTCAATCATGGCAGTTACCAGCTTATCCAGTTTCCAGCCCTCATGTATGCTCTTTTCATACATGCAAACAGTAAACTCCAGACAGAGGTTTACTGCTGCCATCACTGAAACGCAAAACTACAGTAACAAAGAGAGTTAGTCCTTAAATAAGCTTTGAACAATTCTTGAGAAGCCTCATACATTGTACATAGAGAAGAGAAAATCAACCAGCTGTCTTTATCAACACCACAACAGTAACTCTCATTTAGCCTTTCCTTGGCTGTCACTGCTTTGTGTTCATGGGGGTTTCATGGTTTGGTAGTTTGGAAGCTGAATTTGGAAGGTGCAAATCCAGTGTCCAGCTGCTAGTGCTCAAGCCTTTCACTCTCTGTGTCTTAGTACATCCTATCTGAAAAGCAGAGTTAATCAGCTGTGAACATCATACGTTGTGCACAGAGCAGAGAAAATCAACTTACCTATTAGTGGGACTGAGTCGGAGGTTGCAGGCATGATCTCTGCCACAAGCAGCATGAATACTGTCAGGGAAAGCAGGACAGTGATACCTGCAGGGAGTGAACATTGAGGACAAGGATGAGGAACATGAACTCTGCAGCTGCCTCTCTGATTTCTTTGCTGTTCAACATAACCTTGTCCTAGTCTACAGCTGAGCCAAACCTATAACTTCATGTCTGCCAGTGCAGATGAGAACTTCCATGAAGCGAAAGCAGTTTTGGAGGCAACTTTATCTGGTGCCTTTTCACTTTTCTCCACTACACCCAGACTCTTGCTCCTCTTAAAGTAATGGAGAGATCATTCCTGCTGAGTTAAATGAAGCTTGAAGAGCTGGTGAACTACATTCCTTTTCCAAAGCATAACACAAACAAAGACCAGATGGTTCTTAAGGGCTAGGAGAGACTTGCAGACACATAAGTATAGTTTTTGGCTATTGCATATTATGTAACACCCTCTACAGACCTGCAGCCTGTTTTAGAAGAAGCTCTTTGTCCTATCTGGAAAGACTGTTACCAAACCTAACTGCCCTGGTGCTGAGGAATCACCACGGTCAATGCAGGAGCATGACCTTCTACTTTTGTGCCAGCATTGTACTTCAGCTCAAATAACTGCTTTCCTTGTCTCCATCCTATCTTTCATAGACAGCAATTGTATCCCTCATAGCCTGTGTTTTACTTCTTGTAAGACAGACTCCTTAGATCCTCGATGGTTTTGCTAACACTGAGGGCACTCCATGTGACTTAAAGGTCTCTATTGTCATTGGAATTGTGCAAATTGTGCACACCCTTATAGTCTCACTTGGGACAGTCTTGTGTACTTCCAGTTCCCTCCTGTCTTCTCTTGGAAGCACCCCTGCTGTCTTTATCGACACCACAACAGTAACTCTCATTTAGCCTTTCCTTGGCTGTCACTGCTTTGTGTTCATGGGGGTTTCATGGTTTGGTAGTTTGGAAGCTGAATTTGGAAGGTGCAAATCCAGTGTCCAGCTGCTAGTGCTCAAGCCTTTCACTCTCTGTGTCTTAGTATGTCCTATCTAAAAAGCAGAGTTAATCAGCTGTGAACATCATCAAGACATACTAGAAAAACAGAACACGGGTGACAGAGTACTATCACTGCCGCCTGTGCCAGTGACAAGTTCTGCCTCGTCCCAGGTAAAATCCAAAAGGTTTTAGTCGTGTTTAGCACAGGATGTGTGAATGCCTTACAGAAAGCTGTTACTCTGGTCTCTGCAACCAAGTAAGTCTTCTATTGCTCCTCCAGGGAAGTACTTATTCATCAAGCACTATAAGATGATTATTTTCCATTTTATAGGAAATGCTTTCAAAACAAATGCGTTCTTTAAGCACTTACCTAAAGAAATCTTCTCCCCTGAATCAGCTGGCAAAAGGAAAACAAGCAGTGCCAAGCCAGAAATGAGAACGCAGGGAATGAGTAGGTTCAAGCCATAATAGAGGGTGCGTCGGCGCATTGTGATGGTGTATGTCACATCTGGGTATGGTTCTTTACAGCATTCATAGTACATCTCATTTCTCTTTCCTGGGACACCTACAGAGAAGGAGATCAGAGCAGTGGGAAGAAGTGCAGGACTCCCAGGTACCCCCTTGGAATGGGCCAAGAACTGATGGTTTATGAGCCAGTGTGGTGTCTCCACCACATATTGTGCCTTGAAGAGTGCTTTGAGGTGTCCTGTGGCAATTGATAGAGGAGAAAAGACACCCCCAAATCAGTTACCAGGCAAAAGCCATTTTCTAGCGCTTGTGACCTATGATGCTCATGTGGATGAATAGATTAAAGGGGACAAAGGACAATGTGCCTCAGTTCAGTGTCATCTGAAACCTGAAATACATCACTACAGGGTTAATAGAGGCAAGGTAACTCTTCCTGTGCTAGTGTCTTCAGCGAGGTCTGAGGCAACAGTGCAAGATGTCTGCTGTTCCCAGTCCATCTTCTGTGTTTTCTAGGGGTTATTTTCATGCCTTCTGAGTGATTAGAACCTGGCTTAGCCACAAAAGCTCATCTGGGCCAGATCAAAACAGTTCTGAGCATCCTAACATCAACAAGAAAAGATTTGCAGGCAGTGGCCAAAGATTAACTCAGTAAAACATGTATTCTGCCTTCCTGCATCCAGGGAATGGTGACAAACAGATGTCATGTTTACTAGCCCACACAGCAGATTTTATGTGTGACAAGTGCCACCTGTTCTTATCTTTCTGTCGTTCTCTTATACACATTTGCTTTGTTTCGTCAGGAAAAACAAACAGGATATGGCTTAATTTTCAAAAGGGATGTCAAGTTAAGCTTAAAGCTTGTCATATCTGAAGGTTAAGAGACGTAGTTGCCCAATATAGCTGTACTGCAGGGTTGCCCATGGTGACCCAGCTGCACTAGACTGTGTGAGATGCTGTGTGGCAGGCACTGCGGCAGCACAGGAAATGTCAGGGGAACCAGAAGAACTCAACACCTTGTATTTTTCATGCCACCATTGCTCACCTCTTTATTTCTTTCTGTGCACATGACAGAAGATGTGATAATGTGTATGTTTTGACAAGAGCCTTCAAAGTCTCCATAAAGGATATGGCCATGACTTTTCTGAGGTGTTACTTCAGGTCTCTGCTGTATGAGCTACATAAAGGCCTGTTTTGTCCACCTCTGGCCAGGGCTGAAGGCAGTTAAACCACAGGCCAGGCTCTTAATCAGATATACAAAGTTATTGGGCAGCAAAAACTACTATAAAGGACCACTGGAAAGTCAAGAGTGCTCTGAAATGGACAGACTTTAGGAGGACTTCCCTATAGAGTCCTTCAGCTTCTCATGAAACTGAATACTAACTATGTTTATTATTATACTCTTTCTCAGATGCCCTGAATGATAAAACCACTGCATGCACTTGGTCAGTGAGAGTTATTTCCTTGTCTGCATATCCAGACTAGAAGATGAAATGTTCCTTTTGCAAGCTCTCCTTAGGATGGTCTATCAAGTTTCATAGCATTGCTTCTGCTACAGCTACATAAGTTCAAAATAACTCACTACAAGCCCACTCCAGATAACTGGTTCTGAGCATAGATTCCTTTTTAAAAAATACATTTTCCAAAGCACAGAAGGGAATAGAGACATACTGAATTGCAGTTATTATGAACTGGTAGGCACTTAGATGGTTTGCTGGGTTGAGAGATATTAATCTCTGTAAAATCTCATTCCACTTTTACTGAAATAGTGGGTTTTACACCATTTGTTGGCTGACATGTTAGAGGAGATGTGACAGTGGTGTTCCATGCACCTACATGAGACACATCCAAGTTTAGTACTGACAAACCGCTCAGATGCATCAGGACGAGTAGATTTCATTTATGTACCCAATTGCAGGCAATTGCTTCAGAACACAGTGTTTTCAGACACAGTTCAATGAATGCAGCTGAAAGATTGTCTCTGAGGTGTAATTTTTTTCTTTCTTTTCTTATTCTTTTTTCTGCCCCTTACATAGGAAATGTCTGTATTTTGTGTTCCAGTAGGATTGATCATTTCTATATATTTGGGATTTGCCATTGAAAACTAGAGTAGTGAAAATTTTTAGGCCAGCCAATTTACCCACTAAATCCCATTCTCCATTTGAGATGTAGTTGGAAATATCAGCCTCGAGCATCTGCAGGTCAATCAACCAGCCACTGTGAGTCCAGGAGCCAAACTTCAAATCACACTTCTGCACATCAAAGGGGAACCAGCGGACATCAATGTAACATGTGCTCTTCAAAATGCCTGTGGATAGAAATCAGTGAGAACCAAGCACGGGCAAAGTGCAATTCATCTCTATCTTTATTTGTCCAATTGACCGCAACCAACTTTCTTCTCCAAAAGTCTGTGTGGTGTGGTCATGGTGTAACCAAGTCAGTAGAGCAGGTGGAAGATGCTACTATGAGTGGAGTAACCTCCCTTTCTGGGACACCAGTGAAGATTCCTCTCTCTTTAACTGCATCCTTGAGATAGGTTGCCCAGGACACTGTGGCCACCCAGGAGCAGCCCAACCCATCTCCTAGGTTGGCCCTAGCAGATCACATGCAGCGCTGCAGAGCCCGACAGGAACGTAGAGTACTTAGATATCTATGCTCTGTGGCTGGAAGTAATGTGACTCACTCTGAAAGAGGTTCCTTGTCAGGCCCTGCATTAGACCCGTCGTCCTTTGAAAATACATTGTTATGCTAAACCTCGCTCTGTGCTTGCCTTTATCTTCTGTATGTTAACTGGGGCCTTGAATTTTTACTCTGGATGTGTCTGGTCCACCATCATTATTTCATGTGACATTTTAAGCAGTTTAGGCAAATAACATTTGTATGTTGTTGCAAACTAATTATTTTTTTGTTATTCTGCTGAGAGAAGAAAAAAAAAAACACCAACATTAATGGATGCTCCAAACTTTCTTCCCCAGCTGTCCAGCAGCGTGGAGGGCTTGGAGAGGAGGGAAGATGATCTGCACAGGCTGTGTCACCTGCAGCTGGTGGCAAAGAACAGAGGTCATCCCTGCAAACCCTCACCCCTGTGGGTCTGCAGCTTTGCAGCCTTCACCTTACCTCGCCAGCTCACTGCATGCTGGCCGGTTCAGAGGCACCATGTGAAGCAGGGCAGCTTCTGCTTTACTGGAAAATTATCTCCAGTGGTGCACTTAGCCTACCAGTTTGCAGTAACTGTTTCTGTGTGCTAATGTGAAACCCAGCTCTGAGTCACCTAACTGAGAAGAGTTTAATGTTTTCCAGTAAGTTCTTGAGCCATGCCTTTTGAAGATAGAATCCCCCAGACAGAGATCCTTGATTACTGCCTTTCCCAGCCACTACGAAGGCTGAGGGCACTGTCACATAACCATGGGTGCAGGACCCTGCACAAACTGCTGCTCTGGGGCATCTGGGTTCCCTTTGTTGTCCCATTATGTTCTGGCAGGTCTGATTCCCACTGTCATGGCCATTTCTGGATGGGCTATGTGGAGGCTTTTCTCATAGTTTCTCCTGAATCTTGGCTCTGCTGTTTTCTTTAACAGCAGACAGCTGTCCCCTGCTTGTCCTTTTTCTCTCTGCCTCCACCTATCTTTTTTTTTCTAATGGAGAGCAGCACTGAGTACAGCCTGCTCTCAGAGTCATGGGAAATAAAACTTTAATGAAGCTTTGGAAATACCACCTTTTCCACTCTTTCATGTTTTCCAGTGTCTTGACTAATCTAGCTGCTTCTGCGAACCTTTGTTGCCAGTCAGTAGTCTGATAATCAACATTTCCTTCTAAAATTTTGAAAAGTTGTCTGGCAGCAGTTAAATCCCTGTAGCAAAGGGCTTCCTGTGCTTTACAGAGCAGATTTCCCTTATTACTTCTTCTCTCTTTCTTCTTTCCTTGGGTTCTTAAGTAACCAGTTCTTCACCATGGAGTTCATAGCTCACCAAGAGATGGGTGTGACACCAGATCTGTCCATATAGGCACCCTCTGCATCTCCTCCCTACCTGGAGGGATGAAGAAGGCTCTAGTCTGGTACATGCCATTTTTATTCCTGTCCCATGTTGCTCCCTGGAGACCAACCTACCCATGGCTCTGTCCCAGTGAAACCACAGGGATGCTTTAAGGGGTCTCAACAGAGGACCAGCCACCAGGGAAGATCCATTTGTTCCCTAGTGGGTCCTGTGAAATTGTTTGGGGTCAATCTGCCAGCAGCTATGACACAAAGTTTGGGCATTTCTTGTCCACCACAGTGAGTGACTGTGGGGATAGCCAGTGTATTTGCTGGTAGGTCCTGGCTGCTGGGCCCTACAGACACAATCAGCCATACAGATGGGGAACTGGCTGAGGCTTGGGTCTGGCTGTCTGAGACTGGTCTCTGTCTTTCCACCTGGCTTCAGCCTGGCAAGGAGGGTTCACTGCAGAGGGAAAGCTGATCTCAGGGTTTCAGGGTTTCTCAGCTGTAGCCACACACCTCTCCACCCTCAGGAAAGAGCTAATTGGATTGCACATGAAACATGATGTGAGGGCACACGACACCTTGCTTTAGACAACACCTCAGCTGGGCCTCTGAATATTCTGAGCAAACTGCTCAGGAGAGTAATGTATTAGTTTGTGAAGTGGAAGTGGAAATACACAACTGGACCTAAATTATTTCAGTGGTTCTGTACCATAATTACACAGCTTGCAAAATTTCCACAGACTGCTTCTAAACACCTTGGTTTCATTCATGAAGGAAAACTGCTTGAGTTATTTGACTTAAAGCAAACATATGTTCTCTGTGCCCTACCTGGAGGAATATATTGGCAGGATCCGGAGTAATTCACCAGCACATTTGTGTGAAATGTCGCATCAAATCTTTCATCCGCACTATAACACAGTATAAACAAAACAAAGAAAAAGTAAGCTGATGTTTGAGTTAAGATGTAGTAACTGTCAACATGAAAATAATTATGTCTAAATTTAATGCACAGAATGTCTGAGTTAAGGTCCTACTCCTGGGTGAAGAGTCCACCCTTGACTGGTATCTCAGCTTCCAATAGACACTGTTGGCCTGCACCCAGGCATGCCGGTTGCATGCTGCAATGTCCTCAAAGAAGTGAGAGGCAGAGCTGTTGGGTCTCTCAGAGTAAAGACAGAAGTGAAAAGAACAAGTGTCACAGTAGCTGTACCCAAAGACCAGAAAGTCTGGGGCTGCTGTCAGAATCAGGCAGCTCACGGTATAAATCAAGTTATCTGTTACCCAAATATCTGTTGTAAGAGTAATGGTGGCCTGAGGCAACAGTTCTGCAGTCTCATAGGATGTAGAGAGGCCAAAGGTTTGCTTCAAGCAATGGAGGCAGGCACTGAGGAGAAGCTGTTTTAGATTTTGGGGCTTGTAGGAGGACACTCATTGAAACTCTAAGAGCAGAAACTAGGTGAAAAGGATAAAAAAAAAAGATAATTTCTTTAGGATTTCAGCAATTCTGAGAAAAATAAGGGAGTTACAAACAAGTAAGAACAAGAATTCTTCAAGGGAGCAGGCCCAGAAGCTTTCTCCAGAGGGCGTCTTGGGAAAAGATTAACTATGGAGGGTTCCCCTGGCAGATGCTGTAGAGCTTTGCCTGGTATGGATATGTGCAGGTCTATGTTGCATGACTACACCATCTTAGACACCCTGTTTCACAATCGGATGTGGAAAATTCAGACTGTCTGTTCCTCCTAGGACCTGCTCTTTATTGATGTCTGTGTCTTCTGTCCTCAGTATTGTCCTCAGCACAAAACAAAGGGGATAAAATTGAAAAGGAGAAATGCAGGATGACTAGTAACTCAGAAGACATAAAAGGCAGCAAGAAAGTTTTTTTATAAATGCGAAGAAACAAGGAAAAGGCAAAGAACCAGACAGATCCATTACTTGCTGTGGAAGGAAAAGAAACAACACTGTACAGAGAGCTGTAGTATCCTACACTGTCTGTGCTTCACTCTTCACAAACAATTAACTCACTACAACCATTTCTCCCACAGTGGCAGGAGCCCAGGACAGAATAGGAGAGGAACAGGTTAAAGAAGTGTGGATAAGGCAGATTTCACTTGGCAGGGCTGATGAAATTTACTCTTGAGAACTGAAGGAACTGGCCGAAATACCCTCTGAAGCATTAACAATTATCTGAGAGCACTCATGGAGAACAGGAAGAGCTCAGTGAATTGGGGAAGATCAAAGAGAATGCTGTTTTTTTTCTTTTAAAGGTGAAATTATAGACATACCAGCCTAACTTCAAAGATAATGAGGTAAGAACAGCTGGCACAGATTTGTCAAGGGCCAACTACATCAAATCAGTCTAATTTTCTTACTGACCGAATAATAGGAGGCAGGTAATACATCTGAAAATCAGAAACCCTTTGTCACGTCATGTTCGTATGAACAAACTACAGTAATATGGACCAGGCTATAAGCCTGCTTTCTAGAGACTGAAAAAGGAATAAAGAGACTGTGAAGACTGACGCTGAGGCAAAGAACACTTAAACAATCCAGGTCACTCCAAGCCTCCTTTGGATATCTTGTAGTGAGGTCTTGGAATGGAAAATGGATCTTGGTGATCTGGGGAAACCAACAGAATGAAATTCAGTTTGGTTGATTAGAAAGTATTACCCTTGAAACTGTCAGAGAAAGACAGATCAGTGACCTAGGAAGACAGCAAGGCTGAAGTAAAACATCTAGGGTTTGTGATAGATCAAAAAATAAGTCCAAAACTAAGATGTTAGTCAGAGTAAAACCAAACCACCATCCTCCTGGAAAGCATTAAGCAAACATCTGTCTAGAGAGTTTCCACTCCATTTAACATTGCAGAAGTGCTGGCTAGAGACCTGGATTCAGCTCTGGAAGAGGAAAACATTTTAGAGAGCTTTCCCTGAGAGAAGAGCAGAGAAATGATGAAAAGAGGTCTAAAATATGAGTGATAAAGAAAGTGAGAAGAAAATCTATTTGTTTAGTTCAGGCAGGAACACTATGGCAGAGACATGGTAATAATTCTTCAGGACAGCAAAGGTAACAGTAATGAGGATATGGATTATTTTCCCTCTACATCATTGGGAGAAGTTAAATAAGACATCTGCAGATCTACAGCCAGGAAGACTTAGATTGGCTGTTAGAAAAATCTATTAGCTGGCACTTGTTTGCTTCATTGTTATTGTTTCAAGGGTAAGAGCCAAACCCTCAGATGGCAGCGATAGCCCCAGAATATCAGTGAAGTGTGGCTGATTTCCAGTATCTAATGCTTTAGTTCTAGGCTCCCAACGACTGTTGCGCATCTTGCTTACCTGTTATACAGAAGAATGTCTGGTACCCAAATCTGGTCAGCTGGAAATCGCAGGTTCTGCACCCCTGGGTATTCATACTGGTCCCAAGACAAGTAAACATCAACCCAGTACTGTTGGCAAACATATACATCAGATTAAATGAGCTGGTAAAAGTCACCTAAGCTGTCTGGAATACTATGGGAACAGAATGGATTTTGCCCATTCAATAGCAGTAGTATGATAGTAGTTCAGTGCTTTGCTTTTATTCTTAAGAAAGGTTGGCGTATGTACTGGGGATTCCACAGTATGACAACTGAATGCTGTGAGTTGTATCTTAATGTAGTGTTTAACCTCTCCATCTTGTGGCCTGAATCCAGGCATCTCAAACCTTTTCTGGTGGGCTGACAAGAAGGCTGGCAATAGGTACCTCCACAAGGCACCCTGGTTCTCATCTGAGGTGGTTTGAATGGCTTGAGTATCATCAGTGGAACAAGGACCATAGTCTGAGAATCTCTCTTTGGTGGAAATAATTTTATCTGTTACAAGGATGGGTGAGTCTTTTAATAATCACCTTGCTATGAGAGGCAGGTAAATGAACTTTATATCCCAAGGGGTTGTTTCTGATCCCCACTCCTCAACCTCAAGACAAAACAGTTAATTCAAGAAAGGTGTAGGCACAGCGTACAACATACAGCAAAGCTCTATGGGAGGGCTCCAAGGGAAACAGTTAATGGTGCAGTAACTGAAGAACACTTCTGCAAGGGTCATGACACCCACAGGCTCTGTCTTAACAATCCTGTAGTCCTATAGGTGGGTCTGGGTTGCTTTTTACGATTAAAAACAACTCATTTCTGCTGCAAATCGCAGCGGGTAGCTGAGGAAGAAACAGCTTGTTCAGTTGCACCCATTAATATGAGATAGTGCTTGATTACTTTAAAGTCAGAGAAGAATCAGTTCAATCATTCAAGTGTCTCACAGGTTTTTCCCTCCAGAGCTGCATCTTTACTGAGCACAAGCCATTAAGGAGATTGGTTTATGTGCCTTAAGAAAAGACCATATCTCTCAGCATACACAGGCAGCAGCAGACCTGATGGGAAACTCCTCCCCCAAAAGCCCTCAGTGGAGATCAGTTTTGCTTATTCTGCATGCCCAGGTCACTCCTCAGCTGGAGAAGGCTGCAGAAAAGTGAGGAGGAACATTTATGCGTGAAGTTTGGAAAGTGCAAGGGAAGGCAATGTGTGCCTGGGCACTGCCAGCAGAGGGCTGTTTGTGGTCCCTGGCTACCCCACCACCCAACCCAAGCAGTTTCCACAAGTTCCAGCACGACTGTATCACTTCTGTTTGGTGTCAAGCGCTGCAGATCTTTGTGCCCTGCCCTCCATGGTCCTGCACCCCTGGCTCTCCATTTCAGACAGAGGTGGGGATTTTCCCAGAAGCTGTGAGCGCAGGGTGCCCAGGTCTTACTGGGTGGCTCCTTCTCAAAAAGTCCCCTTCACTGGCTTTGGAGGGGGCCTTGAGCCCCCTGAAGAATCTCTCCTTCAGCTATGTGGGACCCTAACTTTGGCCCATTGTTACTATATCCCTACATCCACTGGCCTAACAATGCAGTTGGTTTCACCATCCAAAGGTCAACAGGTCTGCGAAAGGACTAATGTAGTCTCCTGCATTTAATTTTCAATGTTAGAGAAATTTCAAGGGACTTAAAATGCCTGTTTTTTTCATATTTTAGACAAGTTAAAAGACATTAATCTTGCTTTTCAGCTAAGAAATAACATTTAGTAGTTTGCTATTAGAAAGGGTTTTTTTCTTTATTGACACAGGTTACTCACCATCTGCAGCCAAGCATTTGTGATCAATACCTGATTCTTCTCATCCTTTGAATAAAAGGGGAAAGCAAAGGGAGGAGGAAAAAAAAAAAGTATGAGACTCAAAGTACAGTTTGATTACAGGTGGGAGTTTCTGTTCCTTTTAGAAAACTTAGAACCTTGGGCTAAATAAACACAAACTTTATGGAGTAGATTGTGACCTCAGTGCAAAACCACTGAACTGCATTATATGGCCCAGATAATAATGGCTCTTTTCTATCTTTTAAACCTACAGACCTCCTGCATTCATCATACCTGATCAACAATAAAAGTAAAAGTATTATATAGCTCTTATTTTGCTGGGGACAATCACACTGCTTACCAGAAGCACAAGTTTTTCTTTCTAGTTAGCTGGTCAAAACAAGATGATTTTCAGTCCCACACATCATGCAGCAGTCAGAGAGATTTTATTTTGTATTTGCTGCCACTGCAAAACAATGGTGGAGTGGTGCTGGAAGTGCTATTACTCTGAGTGTCAGTATTAGCCAAGTTCAGGCTGAAAGGGAAGGAAGGGCTGGCGCTGGGCACAAGATAGAACACGGCAAAAGGACACAAATGCTGCCTGAGATGGAGCTCATGGGGCACCTGCACAGAGCAGGAGTCCGTAGGTTCAGACACCTGCATATAGAGGCCCTGGGGGAAGCAGCTCTGGCTCGAAACAGAAACAAAAAGGCTGTCACCCACCTGGTCTCCCAAGTGCTTTGGGGAGCCACAGGGTGCCCAGTTTGCTGCAATTAGCCTGCAGGTGCAGACCCTGCAGTGCTGCTGCCACAGTGGTGATGGAGAAGCAGGGCTGCAGTTACTGTGATGCAGAGACCCAGACCCACACCCCTGCCTGGCACAGCTCCAAACACCACCACAGGCTCCACACACCCCTGGAGCTAAGGCTGGGGTACTCAGTGGGGCTGGCTCACCATATGCCCAGCTGTCTCCACACCATGGGGAGGTGTTTCTTCCCTCTCAGAACATGACCTGTGTGCAACCCCTACCTCTCCAGAGAGCACTCCAGCTCTCACTGAGGTGTGTCCTGAAGTTCGGTTTTGATGCTGTAGCTGGGGACAGGCCTGATCAATGCAGCCACTCTGAGAAAACCATGTTCTTGGCCAAGAGGCATACCAGAAAGCAACAGTTCTGATTCAGCTCAGCTCTCTTGGGCACACTGTGGAAAGCACAGCTATGGCCTGGCCCAGGTGACTCACCTGTACACAGCAAAGTGAAAATACTTTCAACCTGTTTTCTCCTGGGTTGCCACCCTGTGGTGTATTGACTTGACTCCCCTTCCTACAGATAAGTTGAAATAAACTATGATTTGCACTCCTGAAACACTACTCTTCTTTAACTAGAGGAAAAAATGTTATTTGATTGTTTTCTTTCCATTCTTCTATAGCCAAGGATAAACACAGAACTATGCAGAGACCAGAGATGATCTACATTACAAGGAAGATAAAGAGATCTCTGAGGGACAGAGGTGTGTTTTAGCATCACACAAGGCTGCTGTGAAACTCTGCAGCAAACCATTTGAGCTGCAATCCATCATTGCTGGACTGCAGTGATCAAACCTCAGGATACGACACGGAAGTGTGAGAACGTGGAGGCAGCAACAGCGTGCAAACACTCATGGTGAGTATGCTGTAATAACAGCCAGACGGAGCCTCACCAGGATGCAAGATGATATGTTGGCTGAGAATTTCTAAGGAGAATCTCTACCGCCTACTTACGGGTCCAGACTCAGGCTCTCTCCTGATCAAGTACTACCCAGTCTCATGATGACAACCACATGGTGCCAGTGCCCAGCTCCGCTGGATGGCTGAGGTACCTATTCATGTGTCTTTGTGTGTGTTCATGCCCTAAGAATTGCGTATGGTTGTCTGCAGCGTTAGGGGTGGGAAATGTTGCAATCATAGACTGCTCTATGGTCTATTTAAATGGTAGGCATTTAAACCCTATGGAGTACCCTGGCCATGCCAGCCCTCTATGGTTGTGCATGTCCTTAACGTAGAAGATGAGTTAGCGTGTGCTTGCTGTTGTCCTCCATGCCAAATATCTATCTCACTACCACCTCTTCTGCTTTACTTGAGTCCATGCCACTTCTACTGTTCATTGGTGCTCAACATCTAAAAAGCCTTGTCTCCAAAACCATAAGGTAACCCACAGTCCTCAAATAGCATCGGCTTTCTGGTTCACTGTGATCCTAATTTTTTTTTTCAGTACTTATTTATATCCTGAAGGATTCAAAGGGATAAACACCAACTTGGAAAGGTGAAAGCAGGACAAAGATAAAATCCTTAAGTGAAAAATACCAGAGCTGGTAGTTGACGGGGTCATCAGAATTATCTCCATCAACTGACCTGGGAAATTAAAGCAACCCAGCAACACAGAGTCTGTGTCTCAGAGATCCTCAGAGGCCAGCCCTTCCCTATCTGACTGATGCCTTTCTGGCCACTAATGACTCCTCAGGCGTCTTCTAGGGACAGTGAGCATGATGCTTGTTCTGAGTTGCTCATTAAATCCTAGCAGTATTTTGTGTTGCTAGCCAATCAATAATTGCTTTATAGTTGTTAGCTGCACATGTCCTCCTTGCAAAGTCTTTCTGCGTACTGCTATAGAAGCCTGAACACCATGACCAAAAATGGGCTGCAACAGTTAAGCAATTCCTTTCCTGTGCAAAAATGAATAATTTTCCCCATCTACATTGCACCTACGGGAGGCAGGGAGAGGATCTTCCTCTTTTTGTTGGCTACCTGAGAGACACAGGGGGATGCATGAAAATGCAATGTAGATCTGGAAGGCCTATGGGTTTCCTGCATGGGGAGATGCTTCCTGTAAGATGCCTTTCATGTGTGGCTCTGGATTGACAATGAAACTCCCTTTTGTCAGGCGTAGCAAGTTTGTACTTCACAGACTGCAAAAGAAGACATCTAGGGCTGACTTCTGTATTTCATAAAACTGTCTGTTGCCCTTACCTGCTCCCTTGTCACACTTCTGTGAGCTCCAGGTTCAGTCAGATGCCAATGACCTTGGTAATCAGCTTTGGCTCCAAGCCATTCATCAGCCATGTATTTCAGGTAGCATTAAATTTATTATCTTTGGTATGTTTTGCCTCCTCCTCACAGAGCTACTGTACTGACCGTGTTTGTGCAGCTTCTCAGATTTCTTTTGCAGAGGAAAGCTTGTCTGATAGAGTTTTCACAAGTTTATATACAGTGTAATCATGCCCTGCATGGTCTTCCTTGTCTTGCCTTTTGATAACAGCAGTCAGCAAGAGCACAGAGTCTAACTAGGGCGTTGGGCTACTTATGCCTTTTTCTGCCTGGGGCGGGGGGGGATGTCACTTCAGGATGTTTTCATGGCTATTCCATCTACTCTCATCCTTGCCTTCAGGCTGCTGAGCTTTCAAAGGGTGTTTGGCTTTATGACAGCAAAGCGCAGAAAATGTTATTTCTGTATTCAGCATTGATCAACACATGCAGCCTGATGGGTCCTTCTTATCACAGGATGGAATAGAAAGTTTCCCAAACAAGGATCTAAGTTTGCCAGAATTGCCTGGCTTACAGAAGCAGCAAAGCTCACTTTACACTAGGCAGGCATTGGTCCAGGTGTAGCTCTCTTGCTAAGACCCTTCTAAAGAAAGACCCTGAGGAGCCTGACCGGGGAAGAGTGCCTGCTGGGGCTGCCCAGGAGGTGAGGGCTGTGGCAGTCTAGAGCCTGGATCCTTACCCTGTTAGAGCAAGAGGCTTTTAAGGACAAAGGTGTTTATGGAGCTCTCCATCTTTGCAAGTATGATGATTTACTGAGCCGTATAGCTTTGTAAGGAAATAGTCTGGCCTCTGGAGTGGACTTGTTGCCAGAACTGCAGAGGAATCACAGATCCTGCTGTCTTCACCAAGACCTGTGGACTGTGTGCATCTCTGAGATACCTGGGCACAGGAGGGAATGTACTTGTCTGTTACAAAGATATTTACAGACAACCATGAGAGTGTGTGCCTTATTGTGTCCCAAGAGGTTACTGGCCAGTACTGCTTTGCCCAAGTAAAAGCTAACTCTTGACTTGGGAAGTACTGCAGGTGGTTCCCTCCTGGTGTGACATTGGTTTGTGCAGAGGGTTTTTAAGGAGGATTCCTTTCCTCCTAGGAAAAAAAACCCAAAAAACCTGAATAATCTATTACACTGTTTTCCATGTGCAAGATTTCTGTCTCACCTGGCACTGTCAGCCCTGGGGATGACCTTCCCTCCATGTTTGGCTTGCCCTCAGCTTCTGGCTCTCCCTGCAGTAAAGCAACCAAAGCAGTCCTGCTAAGGTCCCAAGGGAGCCTGGAGATGACTAACCCCTAGAAATACTTCTCCAGCGCTGCCCTGGCAGTTCCCCTGGCCTGCAAATGCTCAGCTCAGACAAATGAGTGTGCTTCTGGTATTAAAAAAATGCTGGAAAAGCTAATGCTGTGGTCACTAGTTAGTGAACAATTGTGCTCTAAATCCTTCCTGTCTTTATCTGGGTCACTTTCTCCCTTCTCTTAACTCCAGCCTGACCTCAGTTAATCCTTTGCCCTGGTTGTCTGCTTATTCCTACAGCCGCCTTTGACCCATGGAGAGCAACAGAGTTAGTTTGGTTTGTTCCAGTGCACATGCTGTGACATGTGAATGTTTTAGTTTAGTTTTCTTTTCCCTGCTCTCAATCCAAAATTTACAAAACGTGGGTAAGTCTGCTTGCCTTTTGCACCACTGCTCACCAGTAGATTCTCCCTTGCCAGGCCAACATCTAGCTAAAATGTAACTGCCCTCAGCCACATAATTAGCTGGGTCACAGCTCATGGACAAAAAAACCAAATCCCTTCCCTGGTTCAGCAATCACATCACATGGTAATGTGTCATCTCTGTAGCAAGGCATTTGTTAACAGGTGACTTGCAAGTATCATTAAGCCTTGCCCTCTCACAGAGCCACAGAACTGGGAGTTGAATCAGCCATTGATTTATTGCAAGGCACTGATTAGAAAAATCTCAAATTGAACAGGTAACTCTTAGAGGTCACCAAAGGCCATACACAGCTACTTCTACTCATTTATTTTCTCATTTCTTTTTTCTTTTCTTTTCTTTTCCTTTTCTCTTTTTTCTTTCCTTTTCTTTTCTTTTATTTTATTTTTCCTTTTCTTTCCTTTTCTATTCTTTTCTTTTCTGTTATTTTCTTTTATTTTTTTTTCTTTCTTTTCTTTTTTTCTTTCCTTTTCTTTCCTTTTTTTTCTTTTTTCTTTCCTTTTCTTTCCTTTCCTTTTCTTTCCTTTTCTTTTCTTTTCTTTTCTTTTCTTTTCTTTTCTTTTCTTTTCTTTTCTTTTCTTTTCTTTTCTTTTCTTTTCTTTTCTTTTCTTTTCTTTTCTTTTCTTTTCTTTTCCCCTTTCTTTTCTTTTCTTTTCTTTTCTTTTCTTTTCCCCTTTCTTTTCTTTTCTTTTCCCCTTTCTTTTCTTTTCTTTTCCCCTTTCTTTTCTTCTTTCTCTTTTTTCTTTTTTTCTTTTTTCTTCTTTTTTTCTTTTCCCCTTTCTTTTCTTTTCTTTTCCTCTTTCTTTTCTTTTCTTTTCCCCTTTCTTTTCTTCTTTCTCTTTTTTCTTTTTTTTCTTTTTTTTCTTTTTTCTTCTTTTTCTTTTTCACTGTTTTTATGCCTGAACAGGAGGAGGGATGTGGTCAAGAGACATTGACAGGGAGGCTTGGAAGGTTTTGTTAGCTGAGGCATTGGTCTCCACACAGGATTTTGCTCCAGGGTATCAAAAGGAACTCATGAGGCTTTCAAATGCTTGTACGTTCAGTCTACAACTGCAGCAGGCAATCCTTTCCAATGCTGAAACACCCATCTGCCCACAACCTTCAGCTGATTAACTAAAACTCAGCTTAAATGCACTGTATGGTTAAAGTCTCACAAAACCACTTTGAGGAAAATTCAGGTTGCCTTGGCAACATTCAGCAAGCATTGCTGGACAGCCTGCATATTTCAGGGGTCTCATTAAAAAGTTGGAATAAATGTTGCCATGGTAATATCAACTTTGAGGTGATACCTGAAGTGTAAGTACTTAATCTCAATACCTTTAACAAAGCACCCTCAGGAGGAAGATGGGAATCAAGAGGCGATGGCCTAGAGTCTAGGTGACTGGTTGGGGAGAGATACAAAACCACGTTAGAATAACAAAGGATGAACAAACATTCACCAGTGCCTGCTGAGCATTTCTTTGCCCATCAGGACAGAGAAGCAGTCAGCCCACTATTGTCAAGCCAAGAGGAATATTGTTAGTGCATAGCTGAACACTCAAGTCCTCCTGCTTTTCTCATTTTGTTCTTGGGCTTTTTCTCCCATGGATGGTTGGAGGTGATGTCTGCTAAGTGTTTTTCACCTAAGGTTGAGCCACATTCTCTGTTGCCACTGGCTTCTCCTTCCGTCATGCTTTTCTTGGTCCCTTTCCTGTCTTGGAGATGCATGTGTCTTTTCACTGTGGTCAAGCAGTGCAAGTTGCCTTTGGTATTTGCACTAGGTAGCAGCATGAGGCTGCCTGGTCCCACAGCCTCTAACCACTCACAGTGTTCTTCTCCCCAGAAAAGCATTCTGGGTGGAGTGTCATTGCACCCTTACCTGCTGCCTACAGCAGCCCTGTGCACACTTGCTTTCTTAGCAGGAGCTGTGTAGCTGGAGGGTCTGACCACTGTCAGATCACACTCTTCCTCTTGTAAATTCCTGGAGCCAGGAGTAATCACATGGTGAAAGTGGAGAGCCTAAGGGAATCCTGTACTGGAAGAGGCACAGCATTCAAACAGGAGTGTGTGAGAACAGCCTGCAAATGCAGGGATACCAGTTCTGTTCCTCAGGAAACATAATGCATGGCCAGCAAGTCCATGAAAGGTGTTTTTTGTGAAGACCTTGGCTCCCTGTACATCAGAGACCAACCAGCTGCTTTGGTACAGATGTCAAATGCAAAGGCCTGGATGCAAAAGCCACTTCAGGAAGTACTTCACCTGCGGTCCCCGAAGGCAAGAGCAGGAAGAAGGAACAAGGGCAGAAATGCCATTTTCTGCTGCCAATATGGTATCAGAAGAGGCAGCCTTCCTACTCACACACACAACCAGTGACTGAGCGTCTGCCAAGCCTACAGATTTGTGCCTTACCTGCCCACACTTTCCAATTTACACTGCCACTGCCTAGAAAAAAGGCAGATTTGTTCTTGTCCTGCCTATGTGACATGACCTTCAACTACAGCCCAGGGCTGTGGGTACCTGCCTTAGGAAACTATTTTTTTCCCAAGATGCAGCTTCTCAGCAGTGCCTGAAAATCAGGAGTGTTGCAAAGTGTGTCACATTATAGACTCCAGCACTGGTTTGGAGGCTGTTTGACCTCAAGCCCTTCAACAAAGACTTGCGAATTCAAGGTACTCCCTGTCCCCACACTGCTACAGCGTCCTGGCGTTAGTGAAGCCACCAGATTTGTCCAACTGTTTCACAGATGCTTCTCATGGAAACCCCAGGAGCAGGGTCAGAGGGCCTCACATGGCTCTCCAGCACAGCACTGCTCTCTGACTGCTTGGATGAACTGACATGCATGCTTGGCTCCTGGGGGAAAGAATGTTATGTCACCATCCAAAAGCAGTCAGTCCTCCATTAAAATCCCAAGTCATCCACACATAGTATGTAGGTGATTTGTATATTCTCCAGGGTGGATACCTCATCCTGAAATAGCCTTCCATGTGTTTTGTGCACAGTTAGCAGGCATTTCAATAAACAGGACAAGACAGGAATTGTTATTCCAGGCTTTTCATTATTCATTGTCTTTTTCAGCATTTGAAACCACAGGGAAAGCTGTGGGAGGAGGGTTGAGAAAGGCCCCAAACAGGTCAACCCTGAGTACTTATCAGAGACTCATACTCGGGCTATCTGCAAGGCTGCCTTTGCTTTTACTTCCTCTGTTTGCATGCTGCTGTGACAGCACAGCAAAGTAAGGGGACATAGCCTGTTCCAAAACTCAAGTATGCTCTTAAAGCTGGTAATCAGGGATGGAAAATGGGGGGAAAGGTTTTACTGAGGAGCTGAAGACACCGTCTCTCAGGAGTTACATTCAGAGAACACAGTGTTAAAATGCTAACCTTCCAAACACTGAGAAACTAATAAATACTAGGTTCAAGGCCACCCCAATGGCTTTTGTTTAATTGCTTTATTACAACTGGTGGCTTTAGGAACACGACCATTTGCAGTGCCCCTGCCTCATGCCAGCTTCCACAGTCCCCTGACAACAGTGAGGCATGGCCAGGAGAAGACTCTGAATTCTGGGGACCCTGCTGACTGTCCTGAAAAGAGATGTGGAAAATATTTTCAATTTCAAGCAGCTGAGTGCTTCTCCGAAAGGATGACTTTCTTTCCCTGCCACTGCTATTAAGTTCCTGACTGATAATCAGGAATATCTCACTTTACATAAATTTTGCTCCTGTGCCCCTTGGGGAGCTGATGTAAAAGTACTATACTCTCTTAAAAATCCTTGATGGGTCAAATTAACTACCCAAGATTAAGGAATATCCATAGGCTCAAGACCTAAATTCCCACATCATCAAGCAGCATAGTACAGTCTTTTCACCAGGCAGGCAGAAAATTGTTTAGTCATCGTGAAATACCCAAGCTGGATGACCACACTGAAAATCTCAGAAGAAAAGCAGCCATTCTTTTGTAAGAGCCACGTCCACCAAGTAAAGCTTGTGGAACCATGCTGAGAGAAAACAAACTACTGAACTGCTGCTCACTGAGTGATCCCTCTCTGCTCTTAGCCTGAAGCCAGGAGAAAGCCAATGAATAAAAGCTGCAAGTAAAATTCAGATAATTAAGATTTCATCAAAATGCTTCATGCAACTGTGTGGACAAAGTAGTATTAGACAGGCAGCTGAATACCCATGGTGACTAACCTCATTGTGCTAGCAAACTCATGTGTCACCTGTTTAATTGATATAGTGCAAATTACATTTTGATAATGACTGGCACTTAGAAGGCAGCCAAAATAATAATTCATTGCTCAATTAGCACTGGTTTTCCCACTTTTCAAGCTCCTTCCATGCTAATGAAGAGGCCAATTTATTTTTTTTTTTTCCCCAGAGTTCAAAATTGGTCACACTTAAGTGAGTTTTATGACCAGGAGAGAGAGAGATTGGGACTTAACCTTAAGGAATCTGTTGCTTTAGCAACTTTTTCTGCCTGGAATTATAATGACTATTATTCATAATCACTTATTACTGATTTTCAGCTTTTATAATTATGTCCAGTCTGTTTTCCTTTTCAGTTACACCATTTTGCATCAATCTTACTGCTCTGGTCTCACTGAATTTGCTCTTGCAAGATGCGACTGAAATTTCTGGTGGATAAAAAACTTTCTGGAAAGATACATGATTTGGTAGTGTAGGTCTATTCAAGGAGAAACAGAGTAAAGAGCTTGCAATGGCTGTGCAGGAGCCCCACAGATAAATGCTAAGACATTACTAGAAGAGGAAAAAGAAAGGTAGTTTAATCTGGAAGGTTTCAAAGAGTCACTTTCTCTCTCTAGCACTTGTCAGTGTTTCAGAATTTAATAAAATTCACAATATCTGCTTCATAATCCTAACCCTACTACTTTTCTCGCTTTCGTATACTCTGTTTCAGTCTTGAATGTTTATGCTTACATTGTTGAAGTTATCTATCCATGAAAGATTTGTACAGGATGTACTATCAGGATTATGGTTTAATCTAGTGAATACTAATACTATATTGGGAATAATACGTGAACAGGTGCTTGTATGTACTGGCGTATTTATATTTGTTTCCTTGAAGCACTTGTCTATTGATCTAGGCTTGCTACGTAACACACAGTACAGAGATTTGGACATGTGATGGTGGTAGGATGAAGGGTGGGAGGGGTTGACCTAGCGCTGTAAAGTCAGTTTAGGAAGGGAGAGGGGAGTCAAAGCTAGAAATTTAACCCTTGAACTTTCTAGCTGTTAATTCACCTGCAAAACCAGCCCCAGAAAGCCTCTTTCCTAGGGGATGGACTGGTTAGGAGGCCAATGGCCTGGCTTGCCCCTGGGACAGCACCCAGGACCAGTGTGGCTGGCTACTACCCTGCTCTGCCTGGCTAGCAGGACCACTGCCAGGCTAGCCTGCTCACAGCCCTGCCTTCAGTCACACCTCACAAAAGGGGAAACAGTGCCTGCACTACATTAATGTTTGTTGGAACGAATAAGCACATTTTCAGATGAGAAAGCAGACTTGTTTTCACAAGTTCATGGATTTTAACAAAGCCCTTCTCTATATTGCACCCAATGAAACAAAAGCACTTAAAAGCAAGGAAATCAACTGCTAAAAGCATTCACATCTGACAGATTTTGTGAAGAAACTGATACTACGAGGGCTGTGTCAGACAGAAGGTAGCACAGGGCTGGGCACTCACCTTCCTCCTGCCTTCTCACCTTCACCTTATGGCACAAAGCCTACTGACAGCCAGCCTTTAGCTTTGGTAATTCTCACTCAAATGGAGAACTCTCCAGGAAAGACTTGTCACACACAAGTTCTTGGGGATTGAATTTGAGCGTCCTGCTAACTGAGGAGCAGATCACCTGGGAACTGAGTAGGCTGATGAGGGCATCTCTGATTTGAAGTGATGGCTACATCTGTAAGTTGTTCTTTCACCAAATACTTCCTAAAAAGCAGGCCAAACAAACCCAAAATAATAATAATTTAAAAAAAAAAAAAGAAAAAAGAAAAAAAGAAAGAAAGAAAAAACCCAACCCAGCAAACCCAGCACCTTCAGGGCTGCAGTTTCTGATTTAGGGGAAAACCAGTGCAAGCTAAAGCTTAACTCCAACAGTTTGATAGTTCCTGGTAGAGAAGATAAATATTGCTGTGCTGCTAAGCTAGTATGCTTCTTATAGTGGTAATGACTGCATCTGAGTGCTCAGAGAAAGCTGTGAAAAGCTCTTCCCTTAGTTTCCTTGCACAGCAAGGCACAGACAGTTTTCAGGTGAAAGCCTGAATCCTCATTCTTTGTTGCCCCACTAAACTCTTCAGTTACCTTGTCTTGCTGCTTTCGAAACATGTCAAGTGCTTAGACACACTGCAGCCACAAAATCTGCAGTGGAAGTGAGACTGTTCGCAATCATGGGATCAGGTTTGGGATGATCTTGCTGTCACCAGGATGTACAATCATTTTACATACAGTTCAATCAAATCAAAACAGTACACACTGAATTTTCCAGATATAGCATTTGTTTTGGGTTTGCAGCCCTCAATACAATAAAATCAGGTATTTTTTGGCTCCTGGAAGTGCAGAATGACTCATGGGTAGCTGCGAGCTTTTTCAGTATTTTTGTGGCTTCCCACTAGGTACTCACAGCCCCTTTTTCTAGTCATTATGCCCTCTGAAACAGGAGGAAATTTCCACAAGAGGACCTGAACAACCATGTGGGATTATGTACTCAGGCAACCTGACAGTTCTGGGGTGGTTTTCTAGGTCAGTGGCAGCTGGAAGGGTGAACATGGAGGAGAAAAGCACTACGGGACTTCACCACATGCAGACAGCTGAACAGCCAGACCCCTGAGGTGGCTCTGCAGAGGACAACATTGTCAGTGATAGTGTGGCAGCTAGACCCTCCCTTCTTGCACAAGGCTAATGACTGTGCTTAGCAGTGTACACCCTCTGAAAGCCAACAATGCAGTAGTTACTGTAAATCTCAGAGGTGTGTTAGTTTTTGGAAGGGGATTTTGAGGCATTTATTATCTCTTGCAGCATTGTGCGACCATCTTGTATCACTCTGCTTGAAATTAGGCTCTTCAGAGATTTGTTTTTTTTTTAAAGTGTGATACATTTCTGGTCTGATTTTCTTCTTCATACTCTTCTACCCATTGACTGCTTGTTTCTTTTTCTGGTCATACATTTAAAATTGCAGTTTGAAGGAACACTCAGCTTAGGAAGCTAATAAAACAAGCTATTCCTGCGGACCACCAAGTGCAGTGACACTATTGTTGCAGTGGTTCTCACACACTGACCCAAAGATAACGTTAAATAGTATCACTAGCAGAAATAAAACTGGAAAATAAAGACTGTGGGTTGGTTTTTCTTTTAAATACCTCACCAGTGCTTCCACAGGAAGACCCTTAAAGATTTGCTTGGGCTGGCAGGGCTTGGCAGGGCCTGACAGTGCTCTGTGGGAGAGATCGCTACCCAGATGCCCTGCTGATGCACAGGGAGTACTTGGCTTCTGCCAGGGAAGGGTGGAGGACAGGCTCCAGGCAAAAGGGACCCTCAGAAACTGCACACACATACAACAGCTCAGCATGAAGATGTCCTTGCACACAGAGGACAAGACAAAGCGAACTGAGCCCTGCTGCTGAACTGGGGGTGTAACTATCCCTCTCTCTGCTCATTTATTTCCTGGATGTAAGAGGCCTGCCTTGGCTGTAATGAAGTAGAATAATTTTGGAAAAAGTCTTAACCCTAATGACAAGAAGGCCTTCACTTGTACTTGTCTACTACTACTGCAACAAGCAGAGAACATGTTTTTCATGGCTTTGGGTATGATGGCTGTATTTGAGCTCTAAAACCCACACATATCCTGTGCAGGCAAATACATGCTCATAGGAGCAGAAAACCAAATCTAATGTAGTCATGTTTTGAAAGTTTCTTTGAATGGATGTGAGATTTTAAGTAGTCACTTGTCACTACTACTTGGCAAACCACAGGGACATCAGAGCGGCTTTTCCTCTTTATGTAGCAAAGTGAATCTAGATTGTCATCAAAGCTGTTCTCACCGGGCTGGCTGTGGAAGATGAGTTTAAATTTCGTTATGTTATAATACAGTATGTGTAGGAACAGCCTTATGGAGGCATGTCATGGAACCTGTACCAGGTAGAAATGATATCATATGATATGATGCCAGGTCTTGGCAAGGGTAAGGAATGAGTTTCTGTGAGTATCAGTGGCAGATCCCTTCTTCTTTCCATGCAACAATAGAACAGGAGACTTGTTTTCATCTTCTTTACATTATTTCCTCCACAGGGACACCAGTCCAGGGTCCACTGTCCCATGTTCTTTGCAGTGGCTACTTGCAAAGCATTCCAGTGAGTGCAGCAGTACTGTTGTATGCCTTGGCACATCATAATCCCCTGAGAAGAGCACCCTTCTTTCCTCCCCAGGGAGCATGGTGCATGAAGTTGCCTCAGGCTGGGACCTTGCATAGCACCCTGCTCTGCTATGGTAATGGTGCACGCTGGACACACAAGTCCTAGAAAAGAGCAGCTTTGTGCTTTGTTAGTGCATACACCATTACCAAGACTGTGATGCTGTCTATTCTCTCCCCTGAGCAAGAAGCAATTGTGCACAAATTGCTTTGTCTTGTATAGGCAGGGCAGCTGACAAGGCAGAATCTGCTCATCCCCAGCCTCCCTCTGAGTGATCAGAGACAGACCTGTTTGATTTGCCTCATGGTGTGTCAGCTAATAAAGGTTACTTCTTCTTTGTACCTTGCCTGCTACTCTTTACATCACTGGAGCTATCAGTGTGTTTAAGAACACCCTCCTTTTAAACAGACATTTTCTTCAGCAGCTGGAGCATCCATATGCTGCAGTCTGTCCAGCCAGCCGTGGAGGCAGAGGAGCTGTGCCCATACTCATGACTTGCTTGCTGCTGGCAGATTCCTGCATTGCTTCCTGATTTAGGGACTCGAGGGAGCTGTGTTTAGTGGATTTTCAGGGCAGTTGGTTTAGCCACTTGTTGATGCCACAGTGACCCCTCTACTGCAGGGCCTCAGCTGCCAAGGGATCTTCTGTCCCTCCCCAGATGGGCGAACATCTTTTTATATCACACAAGATAAACACTTCAGGTGACCCTGGATCTTTTTTAAAAACCCCATGACTGCAGTTTGCAAGACCATGAGATTGGGACAAGTCAGTAACGCTCTGAGCTGATTAACTTCTAGCATCTGTAGTGTGTGAACGGATGGAGGGAAGCAAAGCTTTGTTTCTCATATGTATGATCATTTCCTATTGTGAACAATCAAAAAGGGAAGACTGGAATTAAATTCATTGTAATACACATTGACATAATGTAGGTAAAGTGCTTAAAGAAATGCTGATTTCCTGAAAGGATGGGTTTCATATTCCCAACTGAAAAATCTTTTATGTAACTCCTCCTGACTGACTGACTTTGAAAATGTACAGCCACAGCCCTAAGGCTAAAAGTCCCCTTTACCACCCTCAACCTCCAGATTACTGCAAGAAAATACCATCAGAAAAAGAAGAGCTGGAGCAAGACCTTCAGAGCTAAGATGCCTCTACTAAACCTGGAATTGCTTGCTGAAATTTACTTGAAATTAGCTGGAGGATTTCTCTGCTCTTTCATTCATGAAGACGACTGTGAACTCCTGCCGTGAATGAGTGACTTTACTTGAGAGCACTGATCTCCTCTCTTACAGCTCAATGCAGTGGTTAACATTTCAAAACAGAAAGCTGCTTACCCTGCCTGGATGGCTGCTCTCCGCCTCCAGCAGCAGCACAACTGGCTGGACCTGCCACATGTACATCATGATGCTGGGGGACTAGGTTTTCAGGGTCCTGCTTACCCCTTCAGGGAGAGCACCTGGTGCACTATTCATCTTCAGAAAGATTGAGAGCTTTAGAAAGTTCAGATATTTGAGGCCTCTGTCAAATTGATTTACAACTGCACAGAGGTTTGTACATTTCTGCCTCTACTCCTTGCTGCCTCCGTGACAGTTATGGTGTATTGGAAACCAGCTCATAATAGTGACTATAGAAACGGGAAGATGAGGAAAGGAGCACCAACAGGTTCAGCTGTTTGCTTGTGTGGACAGCGTGAAGGTGGTCATAATTGTTCTCCTGGTTTGTTTTTCCCATGTAGATGAAAGAATTTTTATATATATATATATATATATCATGGTTTATCATACAGAATCCACAGATTTGGATTATTATGTTAAAAAGTTCCATGGGTCAAATCTCCAATTCTGAAAAAGTATGTTACAGTCAAGACAGAGGGCTGTGCCTCTAGATTTTCTTTTTATATGTTTCTAACCTCATCCCAGGGCAGGCTTCTTCAACAGCAGTGCATGGTAAAGACATGATGGGAGAAGAGGCCAATGTCATTGTAATGTGTAATGAAAAAGTATAAGTGCAGTGATACTAGCCTTGAATGCTGCACATGGTCTTCAATTATTACATCCTGCATAGCTGAGAAGAATGTATCATTAACAATTTGTAGCAACACATGGCTTCTAAGGTATTGAATTCTTTTTTCTGTTTAAAACAAATGGAAAAAACTGTACATAATTAATCTCCTTGCAGCTCATCTTGTATCAGAGATGGCTGTGCTTTTAGGAGGATATTGACTCCTCCAAAGTATCAAAGCATGTACTCCAGCTATTAGGGAGGATCCTTAGCCAAAGACAGTCCGCTTTCATCTCTCATAGCTTGATTAAAAGGAAAAGTATGGGCCCTACACAGAGATCAGATTTGTTATGCTGAATGAGCACGGCAGAGAACAGAACAGCAAGTAACTTACCACATCAATTATCTGCAGCAAAGAAAGCTGGAGCTCAACTACAATGGGCTGGGAATCATTCACTACTGGTCGTTCAAGACGATTGTAGTTCCTCAGTAGTTCTCGGTACAAGCGTCTCTGGCTTTCGCCCTGCTGAGAAACTAGAGAAAAGAAAGAAGGCATCTGTCATTTAGGCTGGTCACACTGTCCCCATTGCTTGCTGTTTTGTTGAAAACCCCCTTTTAACAGGTTTAACTAAATTGCTACTTGTAATTTAAAAGTAGTTCCCAAAAAAATCCCCAAAATTCTGCACATGGGTGCAACAGACACAACTTTTCTGCATAGCTGAGTGATGAACTCTTAAAAAAAAAACATTAACTACTAACACTCTCATTACTAACACTCAGAAACTACTGCACCACCTTTGGGGCTCTAATGTGCCCCCTCCCTTGGCATCTCTCCTGCTCATGGTCAGTGAAGATGTGACTCCAAAACCACCAGATAGCTTCCTGGAAGCCAGTCAGAGCACTTTTATTTGCTTGTTCTTATTTCCTAAAGACTGGCTGCTCTAAGCCAGCACTGTTATTACTTGGACATACTGTGTGTTTACCCAGCATGAGTAACAGCTATTCTTATTCTTGAAGATGATGTATCAGGCCCTTATCTGTGCCCAAACAAGCCTTCTTCATACCCTCTTCAGTTTTGTGTGAGAGTCTTTACAGGCTTTGGATTACTTCCCTTGC
Source organism: Falco biarmicus (assembly GCF_023638135.1). Classification (NCBI taxonomy): domain Eukaryota; kingdom Metazoa; phylum Chordata; class Aves; order Falconiformes; family Falconidae; genus Falco; species Falco biarmicus. The sequence goes on along the minus strand of NC_079311.1, from coordinate 30,939,603 downwards.
CTTTTTTCCTTCTGATGGCAGCACACTTTGTTAACACCTAATGAGGTGGTGATATGAAGGCCAGAGTATTTCACAAGTATGTACAATGATACTGAATTTCTCATGTTACATGCTTTACTCAGCTTCCTCTGGGAACAGCTTAACACAGTAGCTGTTATGTGAACACTTGAGCATGTTAAAGACTAGCAGAATTTCAGTCTATGCTTAAATTGCCAAATGTCCCTGTTCACCAGCTTTGGGGTGAGTATGGAGAGCATCCATCTAACCTGCATGACCAGGTTTTCTTGCCACAACAACCACAGATGAGGCACGACAGCAGTGATGGCTTGGGTCTCTTCCCATGGGAAGGTGAGCACTTTGTTGTGACACACTGCCCAGGAACTTAGGTGTCCCCTAACAGTGTAGGTGTTGGTGTTCTGGCCAGTGGCAGCCTAAGCTCTACCTAAAGGCTGCATCTAACAGAGGGTCATGGGCTGCAGGTTCCCTGAGGCCAAACCAGTCCTGTCAGCATGAGTGCGTATTCCCTGAACTGTAGAAATCCAGTCCCTGGCAGGGAATCTGCACTTTAAATTATTATTACTTTGGACTGAAGCATTTTTTTATCCATGGCAGCTCCCAGTCTCTGTGTGTGACTTTTTTTAACTCTTGAGTAGAGCTCTGCACGTTGAGAAGAGGACTCCTTTGACAGTGGTTATGATGAATATCTTTTTGACAATGTAAACAAATCATAACAACCAGCTCTGCCTTCCTGACATTCTTCCAGTGCTCAGCAAACCTTGCAAGCCTGGAACAAACTGTTCTCCAACAGAGCAGCCATGCCTTTTAAAGCTAATAATAAATCTAGTTTATAAACAGTTTATAAGTCTGTATAATTCATGTTATCTTCATTTTTCCTGATACTAAAGGAAGCTTTGTAGCTCTCCAGTACGCAGTGCCTGGTGAATGAGAAGTATTCTTTTTTATTTTGGTAAGTTACACCAACACATCCTTTTCATGGGCCCTCTCTGCCCTCTCTGCCTTTGTGTAATACCTTACATGATCATGGGGATCCAGAGGAGCAGCTGCTCTATGTGCTGCTCCAATAGCCCTTGATGACATGTCAATATTGGATGCTATGTTTTCACCATCAGTAAAGACAAGCTGTGGCCACAGTTTCTCTCCTTCACCACCTTAAGTAAGCTTGTGTGTAAGGCAATGACTTAATCCTCTGTTATGGTCTTAGTACTTGCTTTCCAGTGCCTCGGCAGACCCTGACTCCCCTGTAAGATCCTTCTGTGGAAAGGAAACCAGTGAAAAATCACTACACATTGTTCTGCCGGGAGAGCTTCTGTGTTTTGAGCAAATTTTCTGTCCTTTCACTCACCCACCCACCCTTCCACCAGCATCTCCCCATGTTCCTGTGCTTTAGGGAAGGAATGACTGCCTGCACTACTGGTCTCATCTTGAGTACTTATGTAATATTTGCCTTTAACCTTTCTTTTAAACTGGCTGCCTCAGCTTCTACAAGGGAAAAGTGCCCTTCACCAGTCTCTGAAAGTTGGCTGGGCTGCTAGAGTGCCCTGGTACCATCGCTGTCACAGTGCACTAAAGCAGCCCCCCAAAGAGAGGTCTGACTTGCAGAGATGTGAACATAACCCTTTGCTGTATGCTTCAGAAAGCTATCTTTGTACTGTGTGCTCCAACCACGCTGAAGCCAGGCCCCTTCCCCTGACAAACTTTGTGAGCTGAAGTAGCCCAGTACAGCAATTTTGCACCTGTTTTTTCTATCCTTTCTTCAACTTTCCCCTCTGTGATTTAATCTTATTACTTTGCAACCTCTTGTATCCCAACTTGTTAGCATAGCCTTAGCTGATCTACTTTTAGCCTGCTGAGTTGGCACTGGTGACCACATGTTTTTGTGCTTCATGGTTTTTCTTGCAAAATTACATAGATTCAGAAGCAGTGGAGACATTGGGGTGTCCTGGCAAATAATCATGGCAGCTGTTGGTAGCACAAAGACCTGGCTGATCTAATCACACTGCCATGTCTCTGCTACAGGTGCTTTGGAGAAGGCGCTGAGGTGAGTGACAAATCAGGCTTGTATTTTCATAGACTTTTTCTTTAAATTCTAATCTTTAAATACTTAATGCTTTATACTCCAAAGAGGTTTCTGCTTTTTTTCCCTCCAATGCTTGTGCTAATGCTTTGTGACACTACATGTCTGTCTGCTAAATGGAGTGTTTGCTGGTGATGGGGAAGCCTAGAACTCTCAGGAGCAGTGGTAGAATAAGCTTTACCATTGCCTACAACTGAGTCACAGAAATCTAACCAAAAGCAGTGTCACTGTTTCATCTTTTAAACTAGGCTGGAAGCTGGCTGTCAATATTTAAGATTGCCAGGTCAGTCTCCCAAAAGCAATGCCAGAATTACTTGTCTGTGTATGTTACAGGAAGTGCAAGTAACTGGCAAAGGGTATGAAACTTTCTAGATAAAGTATGTTTGAGCAACAGACAGCCGCTTACCTTCCACTGTCTTAGGCAGTGTCCCCCTTGTTTCTGAATTATCTCTGAAGCAGTAGGAAAACATACACTCTCATTAAAACTTGAGGGAAGAGCAGTGTATGGTGTTTATGTCAAGTTCAGCAAGGCTTTTGACACCATCTCCGAGAACATCCTAATAGACATTTGTCTATGCCTTACAGGCTAGATAAGTGAACAGTAAGGTGGATTGGATGAAAAGTGGCTGAACTGTCAGGCTCAGAGGGTTGCAGTCAGCAGCACAAAGTCCAGCTGAAGGTCAGCCAGTGGTGGAGTACTCCAGGGCTACAGTACTGTGGCCAATGCTGTTTAAGATTGTTATGAATGATGGGACAGAGTGCACCCTCAGCAAGTTTTCTGATGGTACAAAACTGGGTGGAGTTGCTGATACATCACAATGGTTTTTTGCCATTCAGAGGGATTTTGAGAAACTGGAGAAATGGCAGACAGGAGCCTCATGAAGTTCAATGAAATGAAGTGAAAAGTCCTGCACCTGAGGAGGAGTAATCCAAGGCACCAGGGTAGGCTGGGGGCTCACTGGCTGGAGACCAGGCTGGCACAAAAGCTCTGGGGGTCCTTATAGACACCAAGCTGGCCATAAACCAGTAATGCAGCCTTGCAGCAAAGGCCACCAGCATCCTCAGCTGCATCAGGCAGAGCCTCACCAGTAGGTCAGAAGTGATCCCTCCTCTCTACTCAGCACCAGTGAGACACACCTGGAGTGCTGGGACTAGTTCTGGACTCCTCGGTACAAAGGAGAGCATAGAGTTACTAAACCAAAGGCTAGACTATCCCTCAATCTTTACTCACCAAATAATCTGAAATGATTCCCCAAACTGCTCCTGGAGTTTACAGGCAACTGAGAGGCACAAGGCAACCAGTCCCCTGGTGGTTTTGTGAAGAACTCTATGGACAACAGAGTATCCATGGTCTACATTCAGCTTTTAAACACCTCTCTGAATCTCCTCGATGCTTCTGCATGTGCAAAGAAGTCAGCAAGAAGTCCACTGATTAAACATGACCTAGAAACTGATAGCAATCTTTTGGGAATACATGCTGTAGTTGAATTTAATCTTTCTTTCTAGGATGGAATTCCTGAGAACTGCATAGCAAGGTAACCTGCCAAGGAGCTATGTCTCTATTGCAGAACGCTACCTCCTCTAACAGGAGATACAAGAAAATGTGGGTCCCTCCAAATGCATTGCTGTGAGACCAGGGAACTCCTCTGGCAGGGCAATACTGCATGGTATCTTCTGTGCTGGATCAGGGAGCCCCATGATGTGAAGGAAGAACCTGTAGCAAGAAAACAGAAGATAGCCGCTGCCCTATGAGCTTACTTCTGAAATGTATCTAAAGAGCTGTCCTTTACCTCCTTTATTCCCCTATGACATGCTTGCCTTGAATTATTTCAGCAAGAAATAAAGCAAGTCATCTTGCTGCTAGCTTACAGTCTGAGCTCTGTCTTTCACATGTAGTCTGCATGTGAGATTTCATCCTTTTTATTAAACACAGACATGTTGCAAAAACCAGACAGGCTAGGCTGAGAGACTAGGACTGAAACATGGGATGGTTGTGTATTAAAAAAAGCAATTGCAGACCAGGCCTAGAAGCAAGTTAATAACTGCATCCATGTGTATGAACAAAGTGTGGATTCACAGCTAGAGGGAGAGGCACCTCTGATGAAACTTGCACCGATGGTGTCTCATACAGACTGTGAGCCTTCATGGTATCTATAAAGGGGTTTGAATTCTCTGAAACACTGCAATTAAATTAGATCAAGCTGATACTGGCTGATGTCAGGTCCAAGTCAGCAGCTATGCATGCCCAAGCTTAAGCTCAGACTGAACTCCTAGACATGTCCTAGTGCCAGTGATGGCAAGGAGAGCTGCCTCATCGGCTTGCATGTTTCACAGTGACCTAAGTCACACTGATCTTGGTGTAACTCAGATTTCTGCTCTGGCTGCAAAGTTAAAAATAAAATAAATATTCCAAACTTCTGGGTAGGAAAAAAACAAAAGAGAAAAATAAAGAAACAAATATATAAATAAATTGAAAGACCAAGAGCAAAAGCAAAAGTGGAAGAAAAAAAAAGAAAAAAAGAAAAAGGGAAAAAAAAAGAAAAAAAGGAAAAGGAAAAGGAGAAAAAGAAACCTGACTAAAACTAGCAAAGCCCTTCCTCCTTCCTTTGCGTGCTGTGTATGGTTTCCCTGGTTGCACTGGTTTGTTCCTTTACAATTTTACTTGGCCTGTTGAGGAGACATAGGCCTCTAGGCATATGGCTGCAGGCTGACAGCAAATCCACCTTCTCTGTACAGGTGGGATCCTCTGGGCGTGGATTGCCTCTTCCATGCTTGTCATCCCATCCTCCCCACTGTTTCACCATAATACTCCCTGTTTCTTCTGTGGGTTTGGTTTAAGATCTGGGGAAGTGTCTGACGGGGCTGGAGGCTGTTCAGCATTTTCTGGTAGGAATGGCTGTCAAAACTGCAGTTAGGTCTGGCCATACTGTCCATATGCCATCCCCAGGAAGGCCAGATGCTCCCTCCTTTCCTAGGAGCTGTGCTGCCATGTCTCGTCTTGGCTGTTGATCCTCCTGCCCTGTTTTGCACACAAAGCTCCTTGAGCTACAAGGCAAGAGTCCAGCCCTTGTCAGTTCCCCAGGTTTGCTCCAAAAGTGGTCAGCACCTTGATGGAGCATCCCTGGTGTGGGCCACATTCTGACTTTCTGTACACAGTAAAGAATAATAATGAAATATTGGCAAGAGGATAGGTGGAAGGACATGGATTTCCATGAGGTTTTCAGCCACAGTACCTGTATTTATTGACCATTCCACCTCTGGTTCGTAGCATTCCCTGGTTTTATCTTCATAATATTTGAACTTCCTGTTGGGCCAGCTGCTAGCTGAATGTTTTCTAGCTGTTGCTCATTTCTTTTGGCAGAGGCCTGAGACTTTACTTACAAGTTATTACTATATTCACACAAGATTATGGTACCCAAAGGACCAATGTTTTTCAGACAAAATATCATCTTTTTCCCCTATCACTTTATATTCACACTTACGCATGCTAATGTCTCTGAATTTCAAAGCATGCCTTTTTTTCTTCCCTTCTCAAAAACATTTCCTAGAATTGCTTGCATATACAACTTCTTTGCAGAGAAGAGTAAATTAAAATCAACAGCATATTCCTGGTTCATCACATGGCTTTTAAATATTTTGCCCCCTGCTAGTTCATAAAAAGTCCTAAACTGCCATGATATTGTGGTTGTGGTATTTATTCACTCCCCTTGTACCTTCTACAGGTTTTCCACCATACCTATGTAATTTTTTTCTCTTTGTACTGTTTGCCACATTTCCTCTGTTTTGATTTTTTCATTTGTTTGTTTGTTTTACTGTTTCCTAAAGGAAATTGAGTTGAGTTCTGGATTGTTTTGAAAAACAGTGTCGTTACACTGAGAGGTATTGTTGTATTTTGTTGTGTAATGATTGTATACTATCTAGTTACAATTGGAATATTTACAGAGCAAAATACCATCAGGAAAATTTACGGCTAACAAACTTAAATCCTAGAACTTCCAAGTATTTTCCTGACAGCACGCAGACTCTTCTGCCAGAGCACCTCTTCTATAATTTATTTTCTTTTTAGTTTATCACTGTACTCTTACAAGAATTTTTAGCTATTTATTTAGGAAAGCAAATAGAATGATCACAGGAAGACAAACACACACACTATATGCAATTATGAATTATAGGGGTTGTAACAGGAATTGTATCAGAAAAAAAGCAGGTTGTTTCACAGGCAACTTCATCAACATAAAGAATTGGAACAGCAAGAACACTTACAAAAATGTGGCATGTTCTGATGCATTGGTAGCTATATAGAAAACAGAACACCTTATTTTGTATATTTCTCAGATTTCTGAGAAACGTATAGCATGTCATTGCCATATGTCACTTAATCCCCAGAGACACAGATGTGTCCCATCTGTTTTTGTTCTTACGTGCAGCATTGTTGCTTTTATCTGTGGCTGCAAATGCATTATTTCTTTCAATGTCCTTTGATTTAAAGTGCATGGTGTCACATCTTCAGGGAAGAGTACTCACATAAGAAACAATGGAACCACATCAGCTGCCTCTACACTGTGTGCATCTGTGACTGTGTGTGTGTGTTTGCATGTTGCGTATTTGAATATAGCTCTCATTTAAAACCTCTTTTTAATCTATTTCCCTTGCGGGTAATCTTTGACTCTAATCTTTGGCTCTCACTGTGCAGATTGTTTCTGCATCTTACACACCAAACTCATTAGATACCCAGAAGAATGTGAGAATTGTCATGTTTTCCTAGGCAAAAAGGATCTAATCTTCCTGATATCGGTCATTTCTGTTCTTTCATAGCAGATAAAGAGCTCCCAGCAAAGATGGGTATTAAAGGGTATGCTAGGAAAGGTTTCATCTCAAAGATTTAAGGCACATGACAGCATGCTAAAATAGGCCATTACATAATGAAAGGATGGGATTATATTTTTGGTCCTGCTGGCTTGGTGCAGATATTTCAGAAGCTGAGATATATGTGTAAGGTGAAGACTCACACATTAAGATATTTACAGTGGGATATCTCTCAAATGTTTGATAGTTCTTTGAACTGCCTCATTGCTGCTGGTGAGAAACACAACTGGCTACAGGCAGAAAGGGAAAAGACTGTATTTTTAGTGTAATGCTAGTTTACATTAGCTCCATGCAATATAACTTTAGTTACTGTAATACTACATGTAGAAGGAGCACAGAAGGAGGGAGTTGGTGCAGTGGTGAAAAGGGTGACTCTCCTATGTTACAGAGAGCTGTGGCTGTCTGAAGGTGACCCTTGCCAGCCATCTTGGGATTTATGGGGAGAGGCAGTAACAGAAGCCAATGGAAAGAAACAAAATTGTATGACAGATGTCAGATATGGGCAACCACAGAATCACAGAATCACAGACTGGTCAGGATTGGAAGTGACATCTGGAGGATGTCACTTCCAACCTCCTGCTAAAGCAGGTTCACCTTGAGCAGCTTCCACAGTCATGTCCAGGCAGGTTTTGAATGTCACCAGAGAAGGAGCCTCCACAACCTCTATGGGCAGCCTGTTTCAGTGCTCTGTCACTCTCAAAGTAAAGAAATTGTTCCTCAAATTCAGGTGGAACTTCTTGTGTTGCAGTTTGTACCTGTTGCCCTTGATGACATATCGTCATCAGTGTACCAGACTGGGCTTCTGGGCTCCCAGCTCCCACTGGCTTGCAGAGCAGCTTGTCACATCCCTTCACTTCTACATGTCTCAGTACCCAAACCAGTAAACTAAGGGAAATCACCTGGGAAAGCACTGTGGACTTGACTAACCAAGAGCTGTCAGTGAGGTAGCCATGCCAGTCTCCCCAGCATTCACAGATGGCTCTGGAAAGGGTCACAGGCAATCTGCACCTCCCCACCAAAAGTGCACCCAACATCATGTCAGGCACATGTGGAGAGTTCAGATCTGAGAAAGCCATATATGAACAGACAGGTGTAATAACAATTTCAGTGGAAACAGATAGGCAAGTCTGGTTGGGGCTGAGAAGATGATAGGTGGGAAGAGAGGTGTTTTTCCTAAACCCAGTGCAGAAAATAGCAGTGATATAGAGGCTGCAGTAAAATCACCAGGCTCTATTTTCCACCCTGGAAATGTCATAATATAATTAGAAAGAAGCCCACATCAGGATCAGCAGGACCCTAGAAGAGAAGGAAGATACGTGAATCTTCTAGGAAGAGAAAGAGAAGTAATTTTGTCCCCAAGACATGAAGAAAGCAAAGACAAACCCCCCAACTTAGCCCTCCCAGGTGCTATTCCTTAGTCACATACATGCCTTTACTAGGCAGAGAAAGCTCGTTCCTTTTTTCATAGTTCAAATGTGAGGGAAGGATCTTGCCTCAAAACCATTGCCTCAGTGTGTGGTTAACGAAGCAGCAGTGATATTGTTTAACTTCTCTGGGCAATGCAGAGGACATACTGGAGTGGAAAAGTTACAGAGAGTAATATTGTGGAAATGAACCACCCAGTGTGGCCAAAAATGTTGCAGTTATTCTTTCCCCTTCCCCTTCTGCAGTGCTGGTCAGTAGCAATTGTTATGATCCCAGAGATGGCTAGTTTCCTGAGCAATGGACTTTTGCCTTGTCAGCCTGCCAGCTGTACTTGCATAGCAATGCTTAAGCAACAAATGTACCTAGGATACAACAGGCAAGGCTAGTGATGACTCCTTCTGCCTTCTTTCTGCAGTGCTCAAGCCTTAGCTGCTGCTTGTGAAGAAAGTGAGAGCAGCATGGGCTGCAAGGCACAGGCAAGGCACAAATGTTTCCCTCGATCACTAGGCAGGTCACCTTGCATAGAAGGAGATCAGGTTTGTCAAGCAGGAACTGCCTTTCATGAACCCATGCTGGATGGGCCTGATCCCCCAGTTGTCCTGCATGATGGTGCTCAGGATGATCTGCCCCATAACCTTCCTCAGCACCGAGGACAGACTGACAGTCCTGTAGTTCCCTGGATCCTCCTCCCTGTCTCCTCATAGATGGGCAGCACACTGACCAACCTCCAGGCTTCTGGGACCTTTCCATTTGGCCAGGACTATTGATGAATGATGGAAACCAGCTTGGTGAGCTCCTCCACCAGCTGCCTCAGCACCCTCAGGTGGATCCCATCCAGCCCCATAGACTTCTGTCTATGTCTATGGGAGCAGCAGGTGAGTGACTGTTTCCTTCTGGACTGTGGGGACTTCATTCTGCTCCTTGTCCCTGTCTTCCAGCTCGGGGGGCTGAGTACCCAGAGGGAAGTACCTCAGCCTCCTCCTCATCCTTTGTGGCAACGTTCCCTGTCACATCCAATAAAGGATGGAGATTATCCTCGGCCCTCCTTTTGTTTCTTATGTATTTGTAAAAACAGGGGGTTTGATATCTCTTATGGCAATGGCCAGCTTGAATTCTAGCTGGGCTTTCACCTCCCTAATCTTCTCCCTGCATATCCTCATGACATCCTTATAGTCCTCCTGAGTTGCCTGCCCCTTTTTCCGAAGGTGGTAAACTCTCCTTTTTTTCCATGAGCTCCAGCAAAAACTCTCTGTTCAGCCAGGCCATTCTTCTACCCCACCAGCTTGTGTTTCAGCATATGGGGACAGCCTCCTCCTGTGCCTTTATTTAAGACTACCTGCCTTAAGAATGTCCAGCCTCCATGGACTCCTTCAGAGCTATCTCCCAAGGGAGTCTGTTGACCAGGCTCTTAAACAGACCAAAGTCACCCCTCCAGATTCTGCTGGCCCTCTCCTTATTCCTCTGAGAATCAAAACCTTTATCATCTCATGATCGCTATGCCCAAGATATCCTCCAACCACTATATCACCCATCAGACCTTCCCTGTTTGCAAACAGCAGGTCCAGCAGGGCATCTCCTCTAGTTAGCTCACTGACGAGTTGTGTCAGCAAGGTATCTTCCACAAACTCCAGGAACCTTCTACACTGTTCCCCCTCCATTGTCTTGTTTTTCCAGCAGACATTCAGTAGGTTGAAGTCTTCCATGAGCACACAGGCTAGCAAACTTGAGACTTCTCCCAACTGCTTGCAGAGTATTTAATCTGTCTCTTCATCCTAGTTGGGTGGTCTATAACAGACTCCCACCAGGATATTCACCTTGTTGGCCCTCCTCCTGATTCTCACCCATAAACACTCACCTACTGTCACCATCATTCAGCTCTAGGCAGTTGAAACACTCGCTGATACACAGGGCTACCCCACCACTTCTCCTTCCTTGCCTATCCTTTCTGAAGGGTTTGTAGCCCTCCGTTGCAGTATGCCAGTCATGCGAATTACCCCACCATGATGGTGACTACATCACAGTCTTCCTGCTGCACAATGGCTTCCAGCTCCTCCTGTTTGTAGCCCGTGCTTCAGGCACTGGCATAAATGCTCTTCAGCTGTGCTATCAAGCTCACCTCCAACCCTGGCATGCTACCCTCAGGCTCATCTCTAACAAGTTTGGTTTTAATTTCCTTCCCCTTTCAAACCTAGTTTAAAGCTCTCTCTATGAGCCCTGCTAATTCCTCACCCAGGGTCCTTTTCCACCTCTGATACAGGTGAACCCCATCTATTGCCAGCAGGCTTGGTGCCATGTAGACTGACCCATGATCAGAAAAACTGAGATTTAACCATTGACATCAGGCCCAGAGCCAGGTATTTATCTGTGTGACCTTCCAATTACATGCCCCATCATTCCTGCAACTGGCAGGATAGAAGAAAACAGTAGGTGTGTTCCTGATCCCTCAACCAGTCACTCCAGGTCCCTGAGGTCTCTCTTGATTACCCACAGACTTCTTGTTTGGACTTCATCATTGCCTACTTGGAAGACCAACAATAGGTAGTAATCAGAGGGCTCCACCAAACAAGGGAGTTTTCTAGTAACTTGGTCCCCAGGGAGGCAGCAGACTTCCCTATGGGTTGGATCTGGTCAGGACATTGGGCCCTCTGTTCCCCTCAGTGTGGAGTCACTGATGGCAACTACCTTGCTTTTCTTCTTAGCAGAGCTGTTGTGGGGTTGACTGACTCTGCCTAGGCATCTCCTTCAACCTGGACAGGCTTTCACCCACGTCATCATTTTCCTGGCCTTCAGGTTCCAGAGCCATACACCTATTGTATAGGGGTACCTGGGAAGGTGAAGCAGGTTGGGAACCTACTGCCCCGAGCAGGGACCTGTTTCCATTCTTCCCCATCACTTAGGACTTCTCCATCTGCCTGGTGGCAAGCAGGTAGGGGAGCCTCTGCTTCTTGTGATGTGTCCATCTGGTGCATTTGTCTCAGTGATGGTAGAGTGTCTCCACCAGTCTACCAGCCCTTCCTGCACAAACTGCCGCACCATGCCCTGTTTGCTTGCTCTGGCTGCCATGCTTCAGGCTGCTTGCGCTCCCTGGGGACTACTTATGTACGTGTCAGGGTTTGTCTGCCTTCAATCCTGGCCCCACCAATGCTGAATCAGAGCTGCCACTTGTCAGGGTCTCAAGACTTGAGGATGGGTCTCAAGATGAACATACATGTTCCTGAATCTGAAACAGTTTCCCACTTGAGAAGCAAAACTTCCACAAAAAGCAAAACTTACATAAAACATCCATAGATGAGTTTCAGCCCTGCTGAGCTTTCACTAGGCCAGGTAGAACTTGCTGCCTGTTTCTGTGAAAAATGCTTTGCTGCTAGGTAGCTGATGATATTTTGGAGGTTTTGGCAACAGAAGTGGCTAGTATTAAGGTACTTTTCCCAAGGGAGAGAAGTCTGAGGCTTTGGTGGTCCAGGTCTTCAAAGACAAAAGGAACTGTAAATTCTCAGCAGAGAGTCTGAATTTATTTCACACTGAAGACAAAACCTGCTTCTAATACTGTCTTGATGAGGCAAGCGACTGGCTCTGAGCAAATCAGACTTGTGATCAATCAAACAAAGTCTGTGGAGATCTGACCTAGAACACTTGAAATTGTAAGAAGTGCTTTGTTTTGGCTGATTCAGCCTGGATTTGCCTATGTGCATATAAAGTGGCTGAGCATGGTCTGTATCATGAAGTTTACAGCTGGGTTTTTTCCCCAGACTGAATACCACAAGGTCTCAGTGACAGCTGAGCATTGGTTAGCTTTGATCTGTCTGTTTTCAGAATGCTACCTGCTACTGTCTTTCCCTCAGGTACAGGGCTCGAGTCCTGCGTTTGTTTGGATTAGTGGGGATATGAAATAAACGGCTCTCCTTGCTGCACCCTGCCAGCCAAACCTGCATTGCCTGAGTCACTGATCCTGACTAAGAGCAGAAATTAGCTGCATTGAAAATGAGGTACTTCCAGACAATGATGATCTGGGGAGCCTGATTTGTCTTACTTTGTTGATTTAAAGCTTTGGTAACTTCAGTCTAATGCTCCTGAATTATGTCAGTGCAAACAAAACAAAATTAAAACAAAACCGGTGCCCCGCGTGTCCAAGTGGAGTATGACTGTCATCTTGTGATACAGTAGCAATGCCTGCAGATGCAGGGTGCTTGGTCTCAGAGACACCAAAGCTATCCCGAAAACAGAAAGTGGCCCTGTGCTGTCTGGCCGACCCTCTTGTATTCCCCAGCATATAGACTTCCTGAGTTGCTAGAACATTTTGACCCAAAGGGGAAAGGATTTGCCCACTTGGAAAAAGGCCTCCTCTGGAGAAGGATGTATCCCCTTCTACCCACAGACCTGTTCCCATTCGATCTAGCCTTTCTCCATCATCCCGCCTTGTCACTATCATTGCCAGGCAATGTCGATCACCTAAGTAGACCTGACGATGGCTGAAGCGCTTGGGCTGAGATACCAATCCAACAAATTTGAATTTTAAAGTAAATGGAAACTGGGAATCCTAATATCTTTGGAGACCACATTAGAAGGCTTATACCTTGAATGAAATGCTGCCAAAGAAAGTATGCTGCAGGATAGCTGTTTGGCTATATTAGAAAGGTAAATCTTTTGCTTAGAGCTCTTGAAACTGTCCAGTTGCCTTTTATTAATTGTGCGTGAAGCCTGAACAAGAACAGCTAATTCAAAGTTGCTGCCTATTTGCCACTTGAAACACTGACAACTGCAAACCATCTAACATCTATTTGTTTAATTTTTTATCTCCTCTTTCTATTGTTATAGCTGTTGAAGCTGGACTTCAGTTTGTCAATGACTTTTCTAAACTGGCACAATATTCAAGGGAATGTGCTCCATCATTTGTCATGACCTGCTCTGCCACTTTTCAGACTCAAGATGCGGAAGTTCTTCAAAAACAGCACAAGATGGCTAAGAATTATGGAACGCATTTTCTGCATCATTATATGACCTCCAACTTTGGGTTTTTTCCCCAGTGTACTGACTTAGAGGTGATGAAAACACTAAACAGCATCCTTCTCTACAAACAGCCTACACTCAACATCAGTGAGACTCACCGCATGACACACAGCTCTGTTCCGAATAAAGCCTCCCCAGTGTGGCACAAGACGCACACTGACCCTGTGGAGTGAGTCGAGTGGGGGCCACTAAGACAGCAAGCTGCTGGAGCACAGCATGTCTGATGAGAGTTGGAGAGACATGCCTTTGATCACCTTGGTGACAAGGAAGCAAGGGGGAGGTCTTTTGGCTGCCTTCAGCTGCCATGAGGAAGGGTTCTGTAATGAAGAAGCCAGACTCTTCTGGGAGGTGCACAGGGACAGCACTAACCAGATACAAGTTGCACCATGGGGCATTGCCAGGGTATCAGGGGAGCCTTTTTTTCTCTGAGGGGTACTTACTGTAGGGGAGACCACTGTCTTTGGAGATCATCCCAGCTTGACTGCCCAAGCAGCAACCTGATAGAGCTGTCCCTGCTCTGAGAAGACGGGTTGGACTGGGCATACTGTGGAGGTCCCTGTCAGCCAAAATATTCTATCAGTCTATGAATCTGTATGGATCAGACAGTCTCTCTCGCCTCAGCTGCCACACACGTATCTTTGCCAGTTTACAACTTAATTTTCTTTCTTGGCATGGTGGAGATCTCTGATCTGGAAATCTCTGGAGTGACCAGAGATTCTTTACCATGTAGCCACAGCTGAGCTTCAGCAAACACAGCGTACAGTCTTGTCAGCCCAATCTGCAAAATGGCTTTAGGCTGTTTGAGGCGCTAATGTGAACTGAGATCTCCTCAAGCCTGCCCCTTCCCTTTAAGTCCTTTTTCTGTCCAAATCTATGTTGCATTAAGGACAGAAATGAGGACTGTGGCTTTCTCTGCAACATTCTGGAATGCAATAAGTACTGAAGACATGCATTTCTGGAAGGTAAGAAGGATTGCAGACATCTGTTTCAGCACTCTGGTAACCACAGCTTCCCTAACTGAGCACAGCCAACTGAGAGTAAGGCAGGACAGAGTCACCTGCACATCACTGTTGACATGCATAAGTACCCATGCTGACTACAAGATCTCTTTCCCTTGCAATTTACTGACTTAATTGCAAGCCCCAGGTGGGAAGATTGTTATTTCCAAATAACTCATCATCTAGTTCTGTTCTCAGCCTTGTTATCAGCTACTTTGCTTAATGCAGAAAGGACTTGATAAGCGAAATTCTCTCTTCAAGCCATATTTGCTCAGGCATGTGTCCCAAAACAGCAATAAACACCTGTCTACCTTTTTCATTGCCATGGATGCTACTGATTGCCAGTGCTAGCTCTACCTGTCTCAGGCAGATTTGCTCTCTTTCTTGACAAGATTATGCAGGATCTCTAGGCAGCAGGCATCCTCAAACAACCATGTCTGGAGTGTTGCAAAGGGTTTTGATCTACTTTAATCACACCCTAGAGCTGGAGAGACTTTATATCTCCCTCCTTGTTGAGACATAGAAACAAAATTCTGCACTAACCCATTGTTCAGGATGTACAGTGAAATGGAACGGTATTTGGGTACATGCATTCCCTCAAAAATCACAGCCATCATGTTCAGGTGGAAGCACTTCCTGGTTTGTGACTCACATATCTCATTCTTAAGACTCTGGAAAGAGTTCCTTCATCATGCAGGTGTGAGAAGGAATACTGCTGTTCACTGTTCTCACTGCACCACAGAGACATAAAATACCTTTTTCACTCCTTGGAAAAGTTTGTAGTTGCTAACAAAATTGTCCAATATGCATTGCCATTGTTAACTCATGTTCTCCTCTACATGTCTTAGGAAAATCAACCAGAGGGAGAAAAAAGGTCTGCAGCTGTCTTTAGGACATGAATCCTGTGCCTGGAACAGGAACTTCTTCTCCCAGACCATCAGAAGACCCCCTGCAAAGCTGAAGGCTCCCAAAGCACCATCTGGCATCATCCCAAGGACCAGATGGATGCTGCTTTCTTGTGCACTCTATCTGCTTCTGGATCCCTTCCTACATGCAGAGTGCTATACCAACAGGATCATATAATAGACTTTGGTGACATCAGGGCCTAGGTGCCCTTTCTGAACCTTTCCATGTTTTCTAGTGAGATTTGAGGAGAGCTAACAGAAGACTTAGCCCAGATCACTATCAGCAAATATACATGGAAATACCTCCAGCTTTCCTGAGGCCTGGTGACTTTTCACTAGTGTGGGCCAGCTCCACAACTGCAGCTGTGCCTGTGGTAATACAGCGCAGCCCAGTGAACGCACATAGATTAGTGAACATGAGGTCTGGTTCACTGAACTGAAAAGTCAATCTCAAGAGGCAAGCACATACAGCAAGTTACTGCAGCAGACAGCAATTCACAGGAAATAATCTCAGAGATTTGCCTAGGACTCTGCATGCATGTCTTAAATGTGTAGACACATGTTTCTACATTAGTGTTCTTTAACATAGAACAGAGTGACATCTATAAACAGACATGTACTATGACAAGTACATTCAGTCCCATCTGACTCCATGTGTATGTGATGCCTTAACATACTCTCAGCATCCAGAGTAACCAGCCTCTGGTGTCTGTGTTACCAGATATTATAGTAATGGCAGGGATCTGGCACTAATTTCCCATCTCTGCAAGGTACATGTGTGACATCTTTTTGGCCAATGTGGAAGAAAAGACCCACTTGTACAATCAAAAGATTTCCTCATATCTTTTCTATTTTAAACCTGAATCTGCTGCATTGTTGTCTTTGAAACTGTGTATCGCTCAGTGGGATGATACAACTCAGAGCATCAACATAAAGAATGTGGGGGACTGAGGTGAATGCAACCTTCAGACCTCAAATTAAGAGTATGAAAGATTCTAAATGATCTGACTTTAACATCTGGTTCTAGTTCAGTAACATTTATGAGATCTTAAGGTAGAGATCCATCACCAACCACCTAAATTACCAATGACATTACATTGCACCATATTAAGGCACAGAACTTGTCACATCAATTCAACAGTGTCTCTTTGGAGTAAACCAGTTTTATTAATACAGCTCACTGCAGTTCCATCAGTCCCACACAGCTGAGGCCTGAAGTTTAGACTCCATGTGTAGGTATTTAAGTACCAACTTTGATTCTTGCTGCTACACAGATCTCTAAATTTGTGTCACCTCAAGTCTAACCAGCTCACATTAGGGAAACTGTAGCTTGGCAGCAGAATTTGGCCTTTTGAGACTGTGTTGCCAATGCTGCTACTGCTGCTGCTGAAACAGCACCTGCTTGCATGGAAGTGAACCAAGAGCAGCATCTTTGTAAGAATTTGCTCCTAGAGATCACCAGTTGTGTTCTGATGTGATCACTAGAGCTCATCCAAATCAGCAAAGCTGCGAGAAAGCATGAAATTAATGTAGTGCAGGAATTCAACTCTGTATTGTGATTAAGCCAAAGAAAAGCTGCTTTGCACCAGCTGGGTATGCCAAGTCAGGCTGAGTTATTTCATAATTTACAACTTTTAGCTGGTTAGTTTGCTCGCAGCATCCCCTGCCATAGGATTTTGCCCATACTGCAGAGTACTTACATTTCCACTGGACTGCAGAGGAGGGGCTCTGTCCTCAGCCTGCCTTTGCCTTTGCTGGGCTTTTCAAAGCCCAATGGCCAGAGTATTTCCCTGATGTCAGGCTGCACAGAGCAAAGAAACTAAGAAATTGACAGCTCTGCTTTGTGTGGTATATGTGGCATTTAAAAAAAGGACACAAAAGCACAGTAATTAGAATGCATGGGTTGACTGGAGACTAGCAAAGTGCATGTTCAACTTCCCTGGATGTTCAAACCTCAGCAGGTTTCAATGGTTGTGCACTGAGGTGAAGGTAACACGCCTCAGACAGTCTGGGTGCCCATGTGGTCACTGGGACATGTTTCTTAGGAGGAGAACTCCCTTGCAGGGTCACCTTCACCCTGGCTCCCAGGCTACACAATGTTTGGAAAAAATAGCAGAGGTGGGTCTGATCCTTCCCTCCCAACCTCTCCCCGGGTCAGGGTTTTCAAGTCACTCCACCTGAGGCTGGTATGTAGCTGCTAGGACTCGTAGGGTACTTCCATCCTCCAGGTTTTCCTTCAAGGATTGCACTTGGCTGGGAAGCGACATCTGGCTTAAGGGATTTCATCTGGCATCCAGGGAGGTTGAGAACCAGTTTCCTGATTTTCCCTAGGGCCCATGTCTCAAGAAAGCATCACTAGCTCCCGGCTTTTCAGGGAGGAGGGCTGCAGTGACTTAACGTGAATGCCATGTCTATCAGAGCTCCTAGCAGTAGTGTAAGTGGAGTCAAGTTGAAGCAAAAAGTTGTAGAATCATAAAAGCATTTAGGCTGGAAAAGACCTTTAAGATCACGTCCAACCACTAAGTCAGGACTGCCAAGTCCATCACTAAACTATGTCCCTAAGTACCGCATCTATGCACTTTTTAAACACCTCCAGGGATGGTGACTCCACCACTTCCCTGGGTAGCCTTCGACGCTCTTTCAGTGAAAAATATTTTTCTTAATAACCAATCTAAACCTCCCCTGGTGTAACTTGAGGTCATTTCCTCTTGTCCTGTCACTTGTTATCTGGGAGAAGAGACCAGCCCCCACCTGCCTACATCCTCCTTTCAGGTAGCTGTAGAGAGCAATAAGGTCCCCCCCAAGGCTCCTTTTCTCCAGAATAGACAACCCCAGGACCCTCAGCTGCCCCTCATAAGACTTGTGCTCCAGACCCTTCACCAGCTTCATCGTCCTTCTCTTCTTTGGACACGCTCCAGCACCTCTACATCCCTGTTGAAGTGAGGGTCCCAAAACTGAACACAGTATTTGAGGTGCAGCCTCATCAGTGCCTACTGCAGGGGGACCATCACTGTCTTTGTCCTGCTGGCCACACTGTTTTGGATCCAAGCCAGCATGCTGGTGGTCTTCTTGGTCACCTGGGAACACTGCTGGCTTGTGTTCAGACAGCCATCAACCAGCACCCCCAGATCCTTCTCCACCAGGCAGCTTCCCAGAGAATTGTTTTGTGGAAAGGACTGGAAAAAATGACCAAGTTTTTAATTTTTTTGATTTTTGGTTTTTTTCGCCTAGTCCTTGTCACAACTTTCCTGTCAAACAGCCTGCATGAGTATGAAGTAGTTGAGAAATTGCTATGAATTCTGTTGAAACAACTCAGCACTATGTGAGAGTGATGTTAGTTATGATGGACTTGCTGTGACTTCCATGTGGGTGCACTGAAGAATCCTGGGGGAGTTCATGTGGAGCTTACTGTTAAAACATTCTGCTACTGATAACATGCTAAGATTATCTTGACTTTTTTCTGTTTTGCCCCAGCTGCACAATTCCCAGCCTTTTCTTTTCTTTTTTTCCCCGTTTTCTTCAAAAAGGAAAACAAAAAATACCACCCTATCAAAAAAGCAGAGGTCAAATACAGAACACATTAATCAGATGTTCATTTTACTCTGCTTTAGCAGTTGTCTATAAAAGTGCATACTTTTACACTGCTGGTAAAAGCACCTAACAAAAAAATCCTCTGAATTATTTACAAAAGCAGTTTGTGTCTTCAGGTGCAGCTCAGAGAAACTAAGTGTCCCCCTGACGAATTAGTGATTACTCTGTATTTAAAAGGAAGTATTTACATGACACACAACTGCTCAAAATGGGACTGCACACAAAGTGAGTTATAACTAGCTGCCATCAGCTGCCTGTTCGTTCAGCTCCTGAGGTAGCACAGAAACGTCTTACAAAACAAGGTAGCAAGGTTCTTAATTTAGCAAGGTGGGGAAACATTTTTCTGCAATACCATTGCTACATTAGGCAGCTGAAACGTAGAGCTGTAGTAATGAAATGCATGGATGTTTTGCAGATTCAGATAAAGTAATGAGGAATTATCTGCATGGCATGAATAGTCCAGTGCAGCATCACCTATATGCAAGTTTTCTGTGCCTCTGTGCTTCTGAAATATGCAGACCGCTTCCTCTGTTTTAAAAAGACAATTCTTATTTCTCTATGCATAAATAATGAGTAACATGACATGGTCCCTCACACCTGCAATATCAGGTTTAGAATTTTTAGTTGCTGCAGGCATGTGTGTTTCAGCTGTTAGGGACCAATAAAAGTACATTTTGTGTAGAATCCTGAACATCTTTCAGAACTCTGGCTATTTCAACCTACCTTCTCATTTAAAAATTCTTTATTATTAGCCTTGCAATCCTCCATGTTTTGGAAGAATCACACTGTTCCTACGCTTGTTTGTAACATGCTGAAACTTCAGAAGATAACTTGGTCACAGGTGACACCTGAGACTACAGAAGCCCATTATTACTTCTATTAAATTTTTCCCACTTAGACACATCACTGTCTGGAGGGATTCTTATTAAACATACTGAAAGTTAGAAGAGAAAACCAAACCAGTAATAGTAAATCCATATATTTATGCAGCTATAAATCTTCCCAGATGTTGCATAGAAAGTCAAGAATCTCCTTCTGGTTATTTCTCTTTTTAGAACGACACCATTTCACCCTCACACCTACAGGGTTCTCACAGCCATCCTTTCCAGCCTGGTGTTATAATTTCCCATTTCACGAAAATTCATGGATAGGTTAAATTTTCAAAGGAATGCCAGAACTTTTTTTTTTTTAAAACAATCATTTCAATTCATTTCTGAAAGTGCAAATGTCTCACTTTTTATTTAAAAAAAATGGCAGCTTTTCATTTCTTAAAAGAAGGTGCTTGGCACTGTAAGATCCACAAACTTACTCAAATTGATCACAAAACTCAGTGGGACCGGCACTGGCCTCTAACAAAGTTTAAACTACAAGCACATACAAGTCCTTCTGAAAATAAGAGTTGAGGTAGAATGTGACTAGTGTTTACAGAAAATAATATAAAATCAAATAAAAACTCCAAAAAGCTGGACAACCACAGAAAAGCTTACCTTTAAAGAAAGACAGGAACAAGGATGCCCAGAGGTATAGTCCAGAATAAACAAATCCCAAGCACTTTTCTGTGAGCATTCTCAAAATAGGCTGGCTATCCTTCCTCAGCAGAGGGTGAAAGAGGATGAAGTCTTGGAGACAACCTGGAATAACTGATGGATTTAGCAGTTACTGTAATTAGGCATCAAACCAGCTTCCCACAAGGAAGGTGATGTGCATTTTCTCGTGTGCTTCTCCAGCCCCCAGGAGCCAAATCAGCTCAGTGCTGGGGGTCAGTAAATCCAAACACTAAGGGGCTGGTTACTTTGATTGGGACTCACATTCACAGGAACTCTGAGCTTTTTCTTGGTCAGAAGCAAATGCTAGAGATCCCTGCACACAGTTGTGTGCGCACTGCAAGGAGGGGGAGCGCACTGCCTAGGAGATGATTTCCACATCCCCACAGATTGTACCTAACTCGAGACAGCACGTCTGCAGCGCTTCCAGTGCTTGCACTCTAGTGCCTCTAGAGCTGTTTCCCAGCAAAACGAGTCTGCGTCCCTCTCTGCTCTCTCAGCTGCCACTGCCAGCGCAACTTGCAGCAAGCACCTGTGGCATGGTCCCTCCGCCGCGCACCTGCCCCCTCTTCCAGCAGAGGTGGCTGGAGAGATTCAGTAGTGCAAAAGCTGGGGAAGGTGAAACTAGCCAGTCTCCTGTCCTTGCCGATGCACCCCTTCTCGCAATCGCTTCCACCAGAGGGATGGGAACCGCCCCGAGTGCCCTCTTCCCCAGCTGCTGGCTGGCTGGCTGCTGGCGCCCCACTGAGGGATTTTGCACACACGCTGGCTCCCCCGGGACAGCTCGTCTTCATTTTATTCACCAGCCAGCCAAAGGCAAGGCAAAGGCTTGAATACATTTCATGACATTGATCATCTAGGCCATTTTTTTAGTCTTTTGCCTGCTGTGCACACTCACCTACTTCTCTTTCACTGAAACAGGTGCAGGACTTTGCACTTCCCCTTGTTGAACTTTCTGGGGCTCCTCCCTTGCCAGGGTGCAACCCAGGGGCGACACACAGAGCAGCACCAACTTGTGACTGCGCAGGAGGGATTTGGACACCACCACAGCGAGGCTGCGTCCAGCGGTACAGGGTGGTAGGAGGGCAGGGCCGCAGGACATGGGAGCAGAGGGTGCACTGAGGAGGATGATAGCCTTGGGGTGGTGAGCGATGAGGCATGGACTGGCCCTGGGGACTCCCCAGCTGAACCAAGCCCTGGGACCCGCTGCAGAGATGCAGAGCTGGAGCTGGGCAGCACTTGCTTTTGGGGGAACAACAAAATACAGTACATGGCACATGCAGAAGGACCCATCAGGATCAACATCCCAACCCTCCTGGCCAGGGGCTGCATCGCCACACCCCACTCCCACCAGGCTCACCCCAGCAGCTGTGGGGCCCTACAGACATGGTGAGGAAAAGGTAGCTGTAGCTTGAAGAAAAAGGGGGTGAAAGTTGCACAGGTGGCAATAGCAATGCCACTGGCATTATTAATAATACTGAGGTTTTTTGTGCATTTTTGTGCTCTCATTTTCTTTTATAAAACAATAACTTTGAGGGGCCAGGACCACAAGGGGCTGGTGTATGCACCAGCTGCAGCCCGGCCCTGGTTTAGCTGGCCCCTGAGGCATGCTCCCAGTGTCACTGATGATGGTGTGGCTTCCTCAGGGGCTGGGAAGGGTTTTTGGAGCTGCTGGCTCTCCTCTTCAGGGCTCGCCATGGTCCCCCATGTGTATGTTTGCTGCCACAGCTGTGCATGGAGGGCCCTGGCACATCTTCCTCTGGGTTCTTCTGTGACAGTTCTTCCTCCCTGTGAGTGGGAATGGGGGCAGTTTGGGGGCTGCCTGGAGACCCCCACGAAGGGCTGGGCTGGGGGCAGGATACCCCCCTTGAGAGGCAGCAGGGCTGGGGGAAGCTGTAGGGCTGCCCTCCCACTCCTCAGCAGCATAGGCATGCCCCCCAGCCCATCCAGCGTTGGTCGTCCCCACTGCACCAGTCCACAAAGGTGTCAATCAGCTGGCACATGAAGCTCCTCATGTGTCTGCCTAGGGTGTCCCGCAGCAGCCAGAACAGAGCCTCCCCATCCAGACCAAAGTTCTTCAGGCTGGATGTGACAAGGCTCTGTGCTGCTGCTGCTTCCTGGGCATCCTCAAAGAGCTGCCCCAGCCCCTGTCACAACCAGGGCAGCAGGGGATGCAGGACAGCGAGGTAGTCACAGAAGAGGGATGCCCAGACATAGACATGGAAGTCAACCACTGGAGCCCCAGGCAGTGGTCCCATGGCTGCTGGGCAAGGTGCTGCAGTGTGATGGAGGCTGTGGGAAGCTGTGTGTTTGGGAGCTACTCGTGTCAGATGGATGACGACTGATGGTGCCACAGGTGATGAGATGACGTGCTCCTCAAAGTCGTCATCTTCCTGCACTGAGTGTATGATGGAGGTCCACCCTCCCCTTGCAGAGGGAGCACTTGGGCTTGCTCTCAGCCAACCACAGGATGCAGGTGTAGCAGAATTGTTGGAGGCATGGCATCATGTAGCAGGCTTCCTCCCAGCTGTCCAGGTATAATGAACAGTGGTGCTCCAGCTCCGTGGCCATGCTCTCCATGCATTGCAGGGGACTGGGGGGAGCGGGGGATGACAAGCTGCTCCCTTTCACTGCTGCTGCAGCAGCCAGTGTCACACTAGAGAAGGAAGAGGCCACAATTACTGGCTTGCCCAATGAAGGGATGGAAGAAATGCCCAGGTCCCTCAAGAAGGAAACCTGTCCAGCTCCCCACTCCAGGGTGAGGCATCCCCACACAGCTGCTGCAAACATGCCTCCTGGGTGCCCCAGCTGCCTGAACCTGGCAAGGCCAGGGGAAATCTCTGATGGCTCTGGGATCGGGCACCAGGAGTTGCAGTGAACAACTGCCCAAATATAGCGCCAGCACCAAACAACAGCCTTCCATGACATTCCAAACCTTGTGTACTTGCTCTGCTGGAGTGCAGGCATGAGCCAGCTGGGTGAGACTCAGAGCACATACATAAGCATTGAAGGACACATGGTCACAATCCATCCCTTGCTGACATCGGAATCCATCAGTCACTGTCCATCGCTCGGGGACATCACAGTCCATCGCTTGGAGATAGCACTGCCCACCTGAGTGGCCACAAACCTGAGCATGACTGTCACAAGCCTCTGAAGGGGTGCCCTGGGAAGTCCAGGAAGAGAATGCACTGCCAGTGAGAAATGTGGGAAAGGCTTCCAAGTGTGTGTAGGAAAATTACTTGGGGGGGGGAATTAGAGAAAACTGGGACACAGTAGAAGTGTATTACAGAAAGCTTTTTAGGGTAAAATACAGTTATCGCTTTCAGGACGGTTGACGTGCACAAAATCTACTTTACCACGGCTCATTAAGCAACACACCCTGTCATCTTAGCACACACTGATAGGAGTAATGGAGGGTGCAGTGGAGTGGAGACACTGTGGCCAGCCTCGGTTGTACTCCCTGTAGGAATGGGAACTTGATGATACCACACAGCTGATAATATGAGAAAATGTCCACTCCTGAGCCAACAGTTGTGAAGAAATTGCTTTCCTTGGATGAGATGATCTCATTGCAATACTAACGCACACCTGCATCCCAAAGTTACCTGCTTCCGAGGTACTCCCACACCTCACTGAGCATATGACAGCAATTAGTAACAAAAATATGTACTAGAGTCACTCAAGCTTCACCTAAATGTAAAAGAAAATGAACTGGTTTTGGACTGATACAAGTCCAAATGGGAGTGGGGTTGTTGTCTACACTCCGGAATTATCAAACTTTTTGCACAAAGGTTAGGTAGAGCTGACCTACCTTCTAAAGTCGTGAAAATTTATGAATGAAAGGACTTCTAATCAAGGGAGACAAGGAATAGGTGCGGGGAAAAGAACATTGTTACCTAAATTATGCAGAAAAAAGCCTCCAAGTGAGAAAGTTCTGGCCAAGCTGGTAAGGTGAAAATAGGACAAAGGTAATTGTGGTAGTGGAAGATCGTGACCTCCAACTCAAATAGCTCCCCCCAAAGAGGGCAAAACCCCACTTGGAGAGCATGTGTAGTGAAAAACCTCAGTAGCTCTGTCTGAGGATACGTACTAATTTACATTAGAAGTGAGAAACTTGTAACTGATCCTATGTATGATAATGAGTATGCAAGGTACTATAAAGTACAAGAAGTAAGCAAAGGAGGGGAAAAGTTAGGGAAAACTCCATTGTAACTTCTGCAATCAGTCAACAGGGTGAATCTGTCTTCCCTGCATAGGGATGCCTACTGGGTCAGAACTTTATTCCGTTACTAACTCATGCCAGCTGTATTGTTTTAAGCTTGCTTTGCAGTCAGTATATTATCACCAGCAATCTTTGAACCTTATTCTGCCACAAACTTGCATTTTGTATAATAAAATTCTTCAGCTGAAGTTCACTTTGTATAAATCTTCAGAGATTTGAGTAGTTGTAAGGGATCTGACTTGGTGATACTGTCCATAGGGGTCCCTGAACAGGTTGTTCGAATCACCCTCCGATACGGTGGGCTGCCAAAACGCAGGTAGCAGGCAAGGTGGTCGGGCACAAAGGTCTTGTCTTTCTTGGAAAACTAACAGGCTGATCAAATATAGAATGTTTGATAAAACCTACCTGCTTAACATGACAGAATGCAACAACTTCTAGATGTTGCAGTGTCAGAAAACCACTTTCTTCATTTGGTTCAACAGCTTTCGAGAGACTCTTCCAAATTTGGAAGGGAGGGGAGGTGTCGCGTGTTTGACTACCTGCTTGTTCTGTTTTGCTTTCAAAACAAATTTCTGCAGCCAAAAAATATGTTTGGTGAACTACCTACATTTGACAGAGGAAACATGGTAGAAGTCACAAAAGCAATTGAGGTTGAATTCTGCCATCATTTGGTAGCTGACTGGGGTGATCTTGTTAATACCCACTGTCTTGGTTTTGCCTGGGTTAGAGTTAATTTTCTTCCTGGTAGCTGGTACCATGCTGAGGTTTGGGTTTAGTAGAACAACGCTGATAAAACACTGAAGTTTTAGTTGTCGTTAAGTAGTGCTTACCCTAAGCTAAGGACTGCTCAGTTTGCCATGCTCTGGTAGCAAGGAGCTGCTAAGAAGCCAGGAGGGAGCAGAGCAAGGACAGGCAGCCCAAAGTAGCCAAGAGGTATTCCATACCACAGAACGTGATGCTCAGTATATAAACTGGGAGGAGTTGGCCAGAAGGTGTCACATATCGATGCCCGGGACGGGTTGGCCATTGGTTAGTGGGTGGTGAGCTATTGTACTGTGCATCGCTTGTTTTTATTGGGTTTTATTTCTCTCTTTTCCCTTCTCATGACTGTTATTGATAATAATTTTAATTTCTATTAAACTGTTGTTACCCCAACCAACAGGTTTTACCTTTTTGCCAGCTCTCCTCCCCATGCCAATGCCCGAGGCCTGCAGGGTACGTAGGTGCCAGCTGGTGGGCGCGCAGTGGGTGCGGGGCGCGCGGGGGGCTCTCAGGGACAGGGCGCCGTGCCCGGCCGAGGCGGCGGCTGCAGGGGCTCTGTCACTGGGAGTCCAGCCCTGGCTGTCCTGCCCACGTGGCATCGCCCGGGAGCATCCCTGCTCTCCGCTGACCTGCGGGAAAGGGACACAGTGTCCCAAAGTGCAGGACCGCTGCCTGGGACAGCCGCGGTGGCCCCAGGCGCCACGCTGCCTGGCCTCACTGGCTAAGGGCAGCAGGACAGACGGCTGTCCCCGTGCCTGCGCGGGGCGCTGCGGGGGGAAAGGCGGCCTTTCCCTGGTTTGAAGGGGAAAGAGGCGGTGAGACACAGGGCAGGGACCTGGAGAATGTGCTCCAGGAGGACGCCGGTACTGGGGATCTCCTCTTCCCCGTCCTGTTCCCGACCGGACTGCGGGCAGCGCGGTGCCCATACCCACCGCAGCGCTGAGGAACATCCCCCCCGCGCACCGCCCCCGCGCACCGCCCCCGCGCACCGCCCCCGCGCACCGCCCCCGCGCACCGCCCCCGCGCACCGCCCCCGCGCAGCCGCTCGCCGTGCTGCGCCCGGACCCCTGCGCATGCGCGCTGCTCCTCCCGCCCGCAGCAAGGCTGCCACGCCGCGGCTGTGCGTACGGCCCCGCCTGCTGCCCGCTCGCGGTACTGCAGGCACAGCGCTGCGCATGCGCGGCCCGCAGCCTGCGCCCGGCCCCTCGCCGCGCTGCGCCCCACAGCGGGTTGGGCGCCGGCCGCGTTCCGCCGGCAGCGCAGCCGGTGGGCCTTCGCGGGTGGCCGCTGAGGCTGGCACCGTTTGCTGCTTCCTGGCGCCTGGTAGCAAGAGCAGTGACCGGCCGCGACCGCCACCGTCGCCGCTCAGTGGCAGACGACACAGCATTGCTGAAGACCGGTGTCACCCGCACCACGCAGCGGTGCCCACGCACCACGACTGCCCCTCTGATGCCACCGGCCTTTCGCGGACCGGCAGGGGCTACCGGGCACCGCGGACGCGGCCTGTCGGCTCCTGCAGTGCGGAGCCTGTGCCGCCGCCCGCCCCCGCAGCCCTGCCGGGTGGGGGTGCGAGGTGCCGGGCCGCCCCCGGGCTGTCTTCAGGCGGTCGGGAGCCGGGGCAGCGGCAGGGCACCCCCAGAACGTGTGCTGGTAGCACTGAGGCAGCCCTTCACTACACTTACCCTCAATTTAAAACAACTCCCACTGCTGCCTCGGGGTACTCGGTGGTCCCTAAACGCACCCACATAGGCCTGACTGCTCCCAGAAAAATCCAGACTGCCCCCAGGTGCCCAAAGCTCTGCTTGAGGCCCTCGAAGTCTTGGCTTCAGGGTGCTGAATCCCTGCCTGACTAACCCCAAAGGCCCCCAAAGTTGCCCCAGGGCCTCAGAACACCCCCGAACCTTGTTTTGGCCCCCCCTCCAAATCTTTCTCAACAGCTGTTGTTCCCCCCTCCGGCCCCACACCCTGCCTAGATGCCTCTAAACAACCCCATCCCTGTTCCAGCAGCCAAAAACACCCTACACCCTGCTCCAGGGTGCCCCCATGTACCCCTACAGCCCACCTGAGTATCCCTAGTACTCTCCAGTTCTGACACAGTTCCAAGCCCTTCAAATACCTCCAAACACTCCTCAGAGAATGTCATGTAGGTATCAATACCTGCAAACCCTCCCCAGGTACTCCCAAAATTGCCCAAAGCTGCTTCAGCCCCCCAGAATTGCAGACCCTGTTTCTGAGCCCCTGAAAGTCATCCTCTAAAGACCCACAGACCCTAATTTCCCACAAAGACCCCACAAACCTTTCTTCTAAACCACAAAACATCCACAGGTCCTTCCCAGGGTGACCACACAACCCCAGACATGTCCATGGGCCCCGAAAGTCCCCAAATCCTGCTTCCAGATCCCCAAAGACTTCCCCCAAACACCCTGGATTGTTCTTGAGCCAGCAAAACAAATCAAATCCAAATGCCCTCAAAGACCCACCTAAATTGGCCCAAGCATCCCCAAACATCCTAAACACTACTTCTAAGCTTCTCAAACCTCCCCCAGGCCACACCAAAGGGTCCAAACATTGTCCTGAAGCTCACATCAAACCTCAGATATCCCCAAATGTGCCATAGTTTTTGCTGGCTCCAAGAGACCCTGTATCCTGCCCAGATTTCTTCAAAACCCCAGATTTGCCCCAGGCTCCCCAAGCAAACCTACTTCAAGACACTCAGAAACTTCCCCAAAACCCTAACACAAACTCCAAACCTGCCTCATGCTCAAAAATTCCCCAAGGAATTCCCTTTCCGAGGAACACGAAAAGCTTCATCTGACCTCCCAAACCCATGACCAGGTTTACTGAAGACCCTCAAACCCTGATCAATAGTCCCCAAAGATCTCCAAACCTGAATTAGGGATCCCAAAACCCCAAATCCTGCTTGAGGTCCTCCAGAAATGTTTTCCAGCTCCGAATTCCTGTTCTAGGTTCTCCCAAAACCTGCCAAAATGTCCCAAGAACCCTAAAACCTGACCCAATGCTGGGTGAAAACAAAACAAAACAAACAAAACCAAAACCAAAACAACAATTACAAAACAGTTTCACAGGCTGCAAAGATCTCTCCCAAACACCCCTGAACCCTGTCCTAGCATTCCCAGTCCCCCCAAACTCTGTGCAAGTTCTCCCAAAGACCCCTGCATCCTGCTTGAGGTCACCATAAGTCTTTCTGAAAACCCCACCAAACTGTGCTTCAGGTATCCCATTTGCTCCACACAGTGCCCACATTCCTGTCCAAGGGCTCCAAACCACCACCAAAACCTGTTTCAGGACCCTCAGAGACCTGAAACCCTATCTTAGAGCTGTCATCAGGCCATGGACATCCCCAAACACTGACTGCATGTCCCCACAATCCCAAAAAAACTACTCCCAGGCCACAACACAAACCCTGCTTTTAAGTTTCTCTACCCCAAAAACTCCCAGACTCTGCCTCCAGAGCCATAAAACCTCCACAAACCTGTGAAAGTGCCCCAAAAAACCTGCAGACACTGCTTCAGGTCCCTTGAAGCCCTCCTGCAGCCTAACCCACACCCTACCCCAGGGCCTCCACACACCCTGCCCCAGTACCTGCAATGCCTCCCAGTCTGGCAGCAGAGTCCTAAAACACCCTGATAACTTGCTTCAAGACCTTCAAAGTCATTGTCCCCCTAGATTCTGCTCAACTGCCATCAGTGAGCTCCAAACCCTGCCCCAGAGCTCCCCAAACATCACCTAATCTAGCCCAAGTGGCCCCTACTGGCAAACGCTGCCCCAGAGCCCTGAAACACTAGCAAACCCTTCCCAAGAGAGACAAACACCCACAAACCTGTCCCCAAACCTCAGAACATAGAACCCTGCTTCATGGCCTGTAGAGATTTCCCCCAAACCTGTCCAAACCATATCCCAGGCCCTGCAAAGATCCCAAGTGATGCCCAAGTGTCTCCAGAGATAACCAACACTGCTACTAGTTGCCAAAATCTGTCCTAGGGTCCCCACATCACCCAAAACTCTACTTCAAGGCCCTCAAAAACCTTCCTCTGAACCCAACCATAGCCTGCCCAGCTGCAGTTCCCTGCCGTGCTGGGCTGTTCACACCAACCTTGACATCCCATACTTACATCTCCCTGCAGATGTGCCCCAGGAAGGGCTAGCAGTGATAGTCTCCATTGCAGAATCACCTTGCTGCCTTGCAGGGATCATGACCGTATGCTCGTAGGGCCATGTTTGGTCTGCTACTAGGCTCTTAGTGTGAGGAGTCTCCAGGGGGTCCCCCAGGACCAAGAAACTCTGGTCATACAGCTTTTGGGACTCCCCTTTGTGGAGGACAGCATGCAGTGAGGTGTGGGTTTGGAAGGGAGTGAAAATTTCCTTCTGGGAGGCAAGGGTGATGCACCTAGAGACAGGAGTGGACTACCCCTGGCCCCTCTGGCTGCCCTGGACCTCTTGCCTTTGACTCCCCCTGAAGTGACCACAGCTGTGTGCTGCAGCATAGTCTGAGGTGAGCCCTGGTGTGAAGAAGACCAAAGGCTGCTTTTAGGGTCTGACCAGCACGAGTGCTCCAGAGCCTCCTTGCTCTAACACTGGCACTTCGGGCAGGGGATAGCTTCACAAATTGCCCCAAGGGGGACACCCAGCATCATCAGTCTTCTTGCCAGGTTTTGCAGCTTGGAAGGGAGATGTATTTGAGAGTTGGACATTCCTGCCAAACCCCAGAAGAGTTGACCTTCTTTTCATTTTGGATTAGCTAGTTCTAAGTAATTGGAGGCTTTGGCTTTTGCAGATGTGGAGCTCAGCCTTCCTGTAGTAGTGTGCAACAGATGGGAATCGCTGAGAGCAGCCTGGCAAAGCTTTCTCTGTATGCAGAGGCAGACTGCAAGCAGTGATTAAAAGCTGCAGTTTCTTGCAGACCCAGGGAAACTTTCATGACAAGAGCTTGGTAAGGTTCAATTCCCTGCTCTAGAGCAGTCAGTGCAGTCAGGGCTCCTGAGGAGGCAGCAAAGGGTCAGTAGAGTAGATGTCCAGTCTTTTATTTAAAAGCACTGCAAAGAGCAGCAGACTGAAGGAATGGATTAGTGCCACATGTAACCCTGCCTGAGCTTGAAGTCCCTCCACCCCATTGATGATTTCATCATTTTAATGTCATCTTTCTGCTAAAAAAGCATGTGCAACAGCTGCCTTCCCTGGACTTCAAGGGAGATTGTCTGAGAGGACTGCTTTCAAAACTGAGGTGTGCAGCTTTTCGACAATCTGGGGTCACAATGGCCATAAACTTTTACAATTACCTGGCAGGTTCTGTGGAACTTTTCTGTGTATTTGATAAGTGATCACACCTTCCTGCAGAGCAGACCGCTTGGGCAGAGCCCACTGGGCCATAGCAGGCATGCCTGTTCCTGCGGTTGGTTGTGCTGATTGCGGAGCAGCTGTACCAAAACTTCTCTTTTCCTCCTCTGCTCCTCTAACCTCCCTACCGTAGTGCAACATGTACCATATTTTTGGCCATGTTTTTTTGTTTTAGGTTTGGAGGTTTTTTTAATTCCTTTCAAAATGAAGGTGTTCACCACTGGGAACAGCCTCACAGACACTGCAGTTCAGGTAGCTATACTCACATCCAGCCACTGGAGGTGGCAGCTTTCTGGCTGGGAACTGCAACGCCCCTGACTTAACAAAGCCGTTGGGAAGCTCTGTCTGGCCCACAGGACGTGCGGCTACCACGGGGTCTTGAAATCAATATGAAGTGATAGACTTAGGCAAGGATGCTTATGCTGTAACTGTTTGATTTTTGGATGTGTAACTTACTCAATTTTATTCATGTCTTCCTCCTCCAAGCAAGGTGTCATGGCACTTACTTTGGGGGATTCTGGGGGATGAGCTCCCTGAGGGGCATAGCAGCCCCCATCCCTGCCATATCCAGATGATCAATGGGACTGCGCAGGGGTTGCACAGTCTGTGTTCTTGGTGCAAAAGGAAGGCACCAAGTCAGAATAGGTAGGGAGTGCTGCCTACCCTCACTGTGGGCAAGCAAGGGCCATGGGGATGAAGAATGCTGGGCAGGGCAGGGCAGGAATGGGGAGGAGAAGCAGCGGGTATGCAAGGGCTACCCATCCAAATGGAGGGGCAGCTGCTGCTTTGGCTGCAGGAGCTGCCTGCACCATGACAGCACAAGGGAGCCCAGGAAGGCCTGTGGACCATCAGCAGAGGACCAGCTTTTGATTGCCTCCCCAGCTCCTTTGCAGGGTCACTGGTAGGACTGATCAGGGAGCTAAAGTCCCTGAAGACCTTCAGGACACTGGCCTGTAAGCTCCTGTGCCACTGCAAGGCCACCACCTCAGGGAGTGTGACCTGTTTGGGGAGCATAGCCCCTTTGGCCCCTGCCCTAGGTGGAGACTCTGTGGGTGGACAGGCCACCCCTTCCTGGTGACACTGGGAAGTTGAGGTCTGCCTCTCTTGTGAGGTCCAGATGACTTAAGTAGCCCCAGTCTGACTGCCTTTGGCTTCTCAGTGCTGACACCAAGGACTGCCTGCTGGCAACCCATCTCTGCCCTTCCATGTCTCCCTCTTGCATACCACGTGCTCTCAGAAACAGCAGCCCCTAGGTGGGACCTCCCCTTTTTCCCTCAGGACTTGCTTGGCAGAGGAAAGCAGGCTAAGGTGATGGGCACAGCAACAGTCTCTCAACTTCTTTTCCTCTGTGTTTCCTCAGTGCCAGAGGAAACCCAGTGAAGGCTGTCAGATTTCCCAGATTTTTTGGAGAACGTGTCCTGCAGGAAACTCCAAAGGGAAGAGGAATGGAGACCTGTGAAGGAAGGCTTGGATTGATGTCTGAATATGTGTGTTTTCAGCTGGGCCATGGAACGTCTATTCCTTAACAATGCAGTTCTTGCTAATGATTCATTCTTAGATGATATTCATCGTACTCTCTTAATTTCCCACGCTGTGGGTCTGTAGCTTTGTGCTCAATAAGCTGTGAGTACCACAGGGCTGATGCCATCTCTTTAGCATGGCTGGCTATGATCCCAAGTGGCTTCTAGTCACAGAGGGGAAGGCACTGAGGAGAAAGATCAGGCCTTAAATGAGCTTGTCCTATCTCTTCTGATTTTCCTCCATCGTGCCTGATGCTTTAATGCTTTCCCAAAAATGGGGTGGAGGGCTCCTCTGTTCCTCACAGTCTTTCTTGGTTTTGTTTTTCTACTGTATATTCAGGATGTTTCTTATTTGCAGTTCCTTGTGCTTATCTCTGGCAACATTTAGCTACTTGAAAACCTTCCTTCTGCACCCGCACCCATCTTTGCCCCTTTGCTGATTACACAGTTCACATATTTAGCCACAAAATGTGTCTGGCTATGATGCTGTTTGCATTACAGTATACTTACACACGTATTTAAGAGAAGTTAGTATTAATTATATCCTGATTAGCACATTTATAATTCATGGGTAACTCAAACTTTTGCTTTGGTTACACAGCCCCCTGTGTTACAGATCCCTGCAGGGCAAGATGCCATGGAGGGTGTGAGACACAAGGACTCTTACAGGATGCAGGGGGACTCAGAAGTGCTCAGACCGTGACCCATCTAAAGATGCCCTAGAAAATTTCATACCTGATGGTGGGGCAGGTGCAGACAGACACCCTCCATAGAACATGTGGCATGTCAGCTGCTGGAACTGCTTGGCATCATTTGCAAGCTGCAAGGAGAGATCTTAGAAGTTTGGGTCCCATTTTTGGTTGAGTTACTAGAGGGGACTTGGGGTACAGACTCATAGTGAGCCAATCACACACTTGTTTTCTGCAGCTGAGTCATATGCAGGAAATGGAATCACAGATGTGCTGCTGACAGGGCATCTTCAGTCCAGCCTCTCTCACACAGCAGGTTCATCCCCAGCAATAGGTCGGGACAACCATACCTTTTCCAATGCCAAAGCAATTGTTCCTTGGATGTGATTGAAAAAGCCTGGCTACAGGAAGAAAAGAAAGAAAGGAGAAAAGAAAAAGGAAAATAAAAGATTGTAGAGTGGCAGTAGCAATAGTAGTAGTACTGGTAGCAGTAGTAGTAGTATTAAGGTTAAAGTGAAGCTTTGGTGATTGGAAGTGGTTCTATCTAGATTTCTTCCTGCACAGAAACATGCCAAAGAGACCAAGGGGACTTCTAGCTCAAAAAAGCAGCTTTTGAGCAGAGAGCGGTTGGGATTTTTTGGGGGAGCAGAAACTATGGTGGGTCCCTTTTTAAAAGTAAGAGATAAGGCAGAATGGACAGGGTGAAGCAGAGCAAAGTTTCTACAGAGTTTCTTCCTCCAGGCACGATGTGTTATTTCCTCATTCTCCAGAAGGATGCACTTGATTAAATCACTCTCTTCTATTAAAGGAATGGGATGTAGCAAACTAAATGCCAGTATGATCATCAAATGTTAATAAAGCCTGGAGTTCCTGAAGTAGGATCACAGAGTGTGTACATGAGGGAAATGTATCCAGGCAGAAAGTACTATAATAGATGCTTCAGCTAGTTGATAATATTTTACCACTCCTATGGGCTCCTTTTCCACAGAAGCTCCCAAGAAAGCTAGTTTTGTTCCCATTTTGTAGCACATGTGTTTCCAGGATATATTTTTTTCAATCCTATGCCACCACCTGACTTGAGCCAAAATTGTTGAGGGAGCTGCCTGCAAAGCAGGCACACACATGAATGCGTTGCAGCTGTAAGGCCACTTGTTTTAAACATGTGATAAAAAATTCCTTGGGGAGTTTTAGAGCACTAGTTGCTTTTGGTGTTTATTTTATTTAAGATTGCTGAGTATCACACAGAACCTGAACATGCTAGCTGCTACTTTTTGCTCTTCTGAAGAGCTCCAGCCTCACAGAGCTCCAGAAAGCTAAATTACAGTTTGCTTTCACTGGTAGGCCATGAAATCCTTATGACAAAATTGATCCAAAGAGAGGTGTAGATGAAGGTGAGAAGTGGACAACAGGTCTTGAGTCTCTGGGGACTGGAAGAAAATAAACCTCTACTTCAGAAAGGTATAAGGCACAAGAAAGTTTTCTGTAGCTCCAAAGTATAATTCATTTTGATTTCAACCTGTATCTGTCTCTTTTCTCAAGGCTAAAGGTGCTGGAACACAGTCGTCCCAAAAGAGGGACAATAACAGCTGACAGAATAGCTACTCCAGCCATTGTCACAATTTTTTTCATGATGTGTTCCTTCCACTTCCCACTCCAATCTCTGCAATATTTTTATATCTATACAATTTATACACAGGTTTGGGTTTTTTTGCTGCAGTATTTTCTTTCTTTTGAAGAAATAAAAGGTATCTTCTGTCTTAAAGTTCCCAGGATTTTTTTTTTTAAAGATTTTGAGGACAAGTCTGCTTTTACCTGCTTAAAAAGACAGCACCAATGTCAGTTTTGTTTGGTTTTGCAGGCGTTAATGTAGACAACCTCTACCCTAACTCCAGCCAGGGTGACCCCTTTCTGTAGAGGCAGGCCTTCCTGGGCTGCTGCACAAATACCCATGGAGGCAATGCAGACTTGCTGGTGTGTCCCCTGCCCCCTGTGAGCGGTACAGTATGGATGTACTGGACACCGAGAACTCATCCCACGGCAGCACAAAGGATCTCACCAGAGCCTCTCTACATGTCTCTAATGAGGCAGCTGTACTCACAAGAGCATCCCTGGGGCTGCTTTTCTCTGTTACAGCCCCTGCCTCTTTTGCCTTCCTGGCACTTACAGCCAAGTCTGGCCAGTAGAGGCAGGAACTGCTGGGTCTTCAGACTGCAGCATACCTCACCCCCAAGCCTGTGTGAGCTTGACCTTCCTCTGCCAGCCTCACGAAGTCCTGAGAGAAGACTGCAGAAAGAGGACAGAGAGAGTTGGCTGTTCTGAGGGGCTACAGGAAGCCTGTAAGGGTACTCCACCAAGCAGAGCTGCTCTAGAGACAGGTGGTGATAGTGTCCTGCTTAAAGCCTTCAGACTGAGCTGCTCCAGGGTCCTTGGGACTGGCTGCTGTGCAAGAGGAACATTTCTTGCAACAGAGGTGTTGTCTTGGCCCCAGTTGTGTGCAGGATGGCAAGAATGTGTAACTCTGCCTGTGTAAGAGGACTTCTCTAGGATCCACAGATCTGATGGAAGCAGTTGGCTGACCTTTATGTCCCTCTTCTTTGGCTTTAGAAAAGCAGAAGGCCTCTAGTGAGACCAGACGACAGCCAGGACCATTAATCTTTGAAGAGGCTTTCTGCAGTACCAGTTTTCCAGTGATCCCTACAGAGTGTTGCAGAGGCCTCTGCTAGGGCTACTGTGGTCACAGAAGACTTGTTAAGGCAGCCAGACCACTCCTTTGGCAGGGAGAGGACATGGGTCCACACCCCAGCTTACCAGGCCCATGCCTTAACGTCAAAATCCCTCTGTCCTGCTAAGGTTTCAGCTTCATGCTTTCCATAAGCTTCCCAGGGAATGACACATCTAAACATGAGCTCTAAGAGATAGATGAGTTGCACAGCTTTGAGGAGAAGAATGTACAGCAGTAAGCTGACATCAGCTATGGTGGCAATTACAGACTAGCAGAGAAATGTGAGCCTCTTTTGTTCTACAGACAAAATGTGAAGTTAGCTGAGCCAGCAGAAACAGCTGATGGTGCAAGGCAGGTATTTGTGTGAGCTGCCTGGCCTCACTGTTAGCAGTGCCATAACACCTCTGTGGCATGCTGCTAGGGTATAACAAACCACATAGTGGAGGAACAACCTGCTCCACCATGCATCAGGAATTCAGAATTAGCCTCGCACACCTACATGTCTGCTGCATTAGTAGAAAGAAAAATCTCACTTTTTAAATCTCTTTTATATACTTGGATAAAAATAAGAGTGTCTTAGCTGGTGCAAGGCAGACTTTCTGACCAGGTCAATGGCAGATTTTGGAGACATCTGCTAGCACTATTTCCTCAGTCCTTTAAGCTACCCTTTTAAATAGAGCTAAATGCAGTTCAATTTACAGCTAATTTCACACTGTCATTTTAAGGACATAAGATACCTTTTCACATGATCCTTGTGAGCAGAACTTGATGCACATCTGGCATATGTGGAGACCTTTGGTTTGTGCTACATAGCAGATGTGATGCACCCCTGCATCTATAAAATACTTTTCAAAGTTTAATATAGTGATAAAAGATTAATCTTTTCTTAAACCACCCTTTATTAGAAAACATAAGCATTTGTAAATATATAAAAATATGAAGTACCAAGTGCTTCTTGCTTCCCAGCACAGTAGGACTCAGAAATGGCAGGTAAATTTGGTGGTAATCTGTTCAGTGTATTAGGTCCAGGGCTGCAGAACAGACCAGCTAGTTTTGCAAAAGACAGCTAATCTCATTCCTCTGACAGGTCCAAACTGATCTTGTTTCACCTCAGTTTCAGACTTCCCTCCTACTCCTTTTGACAAACATCAGTGCCTACTGGTGAGAGCAAGGCTGGAGCTGTAGGAACTAGCAGGCTCCCTAGAAGGATGCATCTAGGTGTTTTACAAAGGGAGGGATTTCCAGTTGCTAATGGTGAAGAGAATTCAGGCACTGAGAGAACTCCTCTGTACAGTGGTCCTCAGGGAAAGTGCATCTTTTTCTTTGGGATCATCCTATAGCTGAACTGGACAAAGCCAGTCACAGGTCCAATTTCCATTATGTTCCCTTAATCAGCAAGTACTCAGATCCCCTTGCAAGATGCATGGTATGAAGCATCACCAAGCCCCATCTATCTCATTTTTTTACCACTGAAATGTTACAGGTTAGAAGATTGTCAGGTTGTACATATAAAGCAGGACACTGGAAAAGCAGTGCGATGCTGTGGAAGCACTGTAAAATGAAAAATCCAGTTGTACCCATTCCAATTGTTAGGGCAACTGAACCTCAAATGGAATCTTTTGTGCCACTACCCATCTTTTCTAACACTGAAGAACAGCAGTCAGTTGCAGAGAACTGCAAGGTTCTTGTTGATGTTGTTTCTTATTTGGTCTTCCCCCAAAAGCCCCCATCATCTCTAGAAACTTATGACAGGCCCCTGCATTCTCTATGTGGTCACCTTTGCCACTTCTCCTGCCAGTTTCCACCACATCAGGCACTGCCGTATCATTCCACAAAAAGTGAGCTGCCTCCTCAGTGTTCCCCTATGGGAGTATGTCTAGGCCTGGGAAGGCCACTACTCACACCAGTGGGTTTGTTTTCCTTGTGGAAAACTTAAAACCACTGGAATTGCAGGAGAGGTGGAGAAACAACAGAAGCCCAAGTAAATCAAACTTATCCTGAATGTGTCAGCATCTGGCAGAGGACCAGAAGGGTGAGGAATGCTGTCACGTTTAACCTCTGCTGCTTACTGATACTTTCTTTTACAGGTGGCACTGCAGGTAGAGCTTTTCTTTTCCTGTCTGTAGGAGAGGACAAAGTGGCTCATTTTAAGAGACTTGTATTACAGATCACACACCTACACTCCCCTGCTGCAATGGAAGAATGCTGTAGCTCCTACTGCCCTTTAGCTATGAGGTACAATTAGCTCCAACCTTAGAGTTAAGGTTAACCTTATTTGTTATGCCGTACAAGAACTGCAGTCCTTAAACAGAAGTTATTCACTAGGTTTGTGATAAGCAAACCCCTCTTCCACCCCTCTGAAAGCTTCACCCCCAACCCAAGTACATGAAAATGAAAAAACAGCTGAAATATCATGCTTCTCTCCTCTGCAACATTTCTTTAGCTTGAATCAAGTCAGCTAAAAATCCCCATTACCTGCGTAGCTGGCAGCACAGCCTTTCTTACAGCCTGGACTCACAAATAAATACAAGATTGATGGAAGCAAAGCAAAGGTGCCCCAGTGACCCTGCTCTAGCCCTTGCTTGTTGTGCACAGGACCCAGATACCCAGTGTGCCAGCTGAGCATTTGCAGTCATGGTCCCTGCCCACAGGCCTGAGTCCTTCCCTTACTGGGCATCCCCTTTTTGGTCTGGTCAGGCTTCAGGAACATCTGCTGTTGCTGTGTCTTCTGCCTTGACCAAATCACCACTGTTTGTCTCAGCGAGGAGACGCTTGTAGTTAGTGTTGAAGAAGATGACGTAGGAACAAGCCATAGCACTGCAGAGGCCAGCCAGCACCAGTACCGGAGCTGCAAGGAAGATACACTTTCAGACAGTGAATTCACAACCCCCAACAGGTGCAGAAGTCTAGAGGTCAGCTCCCCAGCAGCCACACAGCCTGGGTGATCTCCTCCCAGGGGCTACCGCTGAGGGCAGGGTGCAGCTCACAGTGGGGCCTGCCAGCTTGGTAACAGCCAAACCTTATCTCATGGAACCCTGGCATAGGAAGAGGATTTCAGTGAAATGTGGAAGGTTTCCAGGACCTTTGTCCTGCATGACCCCACAGGTTGCAGGTCCTACAGTGGTGCATACAGTGTGTCTGTGGAAGAGTGTATTTCTCTGTATGTGCACATGTTGTGAGTGTTGAGGGGTGGTGAAGAAAGTTACCAGAAAGATTGAATCAAAACACTTCAACTTCATAAGAGAATGGGTCAACACAGGTAGTGCTTCTTGTTATATCACCTGAGAGCAAAGTGTAGGAAAGGTTCACTAAGGATAAACTTTAATCAAACACAAATTTGGTGGAAAGAATCTTTTCTGAAGGAAAAAAAGAAGTAAATCTAAAAGGCTGTGCAACAAGGCCTGGAAGTAGTTACATTCCTGCTCCAGCAGTGTCTCACACACCTCCATGCCTTTCTCCACAGATGTTCCTGCATGTATCAGACCACAAAATTAGTAAGAATAGGTGCCTAATCATAAGATTCAGCTCTGATCTGATGAGATGGAGAGTTGCGGGCTTTCAGACATGAAGCAGTCAAATTGCTTTTTGGGGGCAGTTATTGGGAAGCCTTGTTCCCTGACAGCTAGTGGAGCTTGTTCTGGGTAGTTTCTGCTCAGCCAAGCAGGATTTGTTTAAAAGGTATTTGCCAGCCTTTGTGTTACGGTGTGTCCCCAGGACTTGGTGTCAGTACTACGTAACTACGAACTAGCTGAGAGATCAAGCCCAGGGTTTAGCCTGTACTGAAAACACATTTGTGCTGCTCATCTCAGTTGCTCTCCTCTCCTGACCAGCTAGGAAAGGAAGGGAAATGTGGAATAAGTCAAAACAAAGCTGTACTGGCATGTTATAAACCCAGGCAACTGTGTGTGCAGAAGCAAGGGAAGTAGCTTTCAGTCAATGCATTTGTAGTCTTGGGCCCCCCATGCTGCAAAGCAGCGCAGGCTGTGCTATGTGGTAGTGTCTTTCCCCCAGAACAGCTGCTTTCCAGCTTGATGAAGCTCAGGTCTCTGCAGGGTGGCCATAACAGGAATTTTAAACCAGAGCCAGCAGCAGCATTCATGGCACCTTAGACATTTTCCCATTTCAACCCTGCAGGCCTGGTTTAGCAGGAGCAGCAAGGAGTGCACCATCAGGTTGGGAAGGGTAGCTAAGAGACTTTCTGCAACAGGGTCTTACAGGCCCCCTCGCAGTGAGACCTGAAGGAGAGGGGGGGCTACATGGGGTATAACGAGTGTCCAGCATCATTTCCTAAGGACATACTTACTCATCCAGTCCCGGGCTCCATCCTGGTCAAGGGCGCAGGTAGAGGATGGATCATCAGCAACTCGGACAGTAAGGGCTTGTAGCAGAATCATTAAAATCACACCTTCAATTTGGCTGTGGGGAGAAGTCAACATGGTGCCTGCCTGATTCACCAGTGCTGCAGACAAGTCCAGCTTCCCCAGTGCGAAGAAAGTGAGACTGCTTTCTGGAGCAGGCTTCTTCTAGAGAGAAAGCTACTGCTGGCTTCCTCTGGCCCAGGTGCTTAGTTAACTGGCCCTGGCTCACCGGGTGTCCAGATCAGCCTTTCAGCACACCCCCAGCCACGGGGCCAGTGTGGCAGGACCACTATATACTCCCTCTGGGGGCAGGCAGATGTTGAACTACGACCGTCAAGGAGCTGAGACCTAACCACTGGGCAGAGACTTGGAAATGCCTCTCACAGCACGAATGAGGATGGGAAAAATTCAGGCTATGACTTCAGCCTCCTTATCATTCATAGCTGGCTCACAGCAGCCACAAAGTCCACAACCAGGGAGAGACAATAGCCTTTTTGCCCCTCCTTGACTGATCTTTCTTGCTGCCGCAGCTCCAGCTGACACACACACGGCACCAGGCCACGTATATCACCATTTAAGGTTTCAACAAGTCATTCCTGCTGCAGCCCAGTGCCAGCCCTAGGCATGTAAACTGATCATGGGAAGGACTGTTACTGCCCCATTTGTTGTGACCAGCTGCCCTGTGAGTGATAAGCCCCATCTCTCTCAGCACTAAGACCTGACAAGTCCCTGTACTGCCATGGGAATGCGTGCCTGTCTCAGGCATACAGCCCTCGTCTGCTTCCAAGATAGGTGATGCCGGGCATGGTTAAATCCCGCTTTGTCCCAAGCAAGACCTACATCTTCCTTCTTGCTTTTTTTTACACCAGTTCCAAAATTTGTGGCCAGTGTATGTGTGTGCACGCACACATGTGCATGTCTGCGTGTGAACCCAAGTTCAGCTGCCAATTGGATTTAACCTGTCTGCTTACCTTGCAACAAAAATCAGACCTGTAGATGTGCCCTCTCCCACAGGGTAGGAGCACTCCACAGCCAGCTCCATGGCAATGGGGTAGATGGCAAAACCAAAGAAACCAAAGAGCGAGCTGGTGATGGCCAGTGTGACAGCCTGATGTCTGAACTGAGAAGCCTGCAGGCAGAAAAGCAACATTGAAGTCTCAGTGTCAGCACTACTGTACAGGAAGTCTCTGAACCCATAACCTTCAGGAAATCCCAAGGGCTCACCAGTACCTTCCCTACCTGTTCCTGAAATCTTTCTTTTACCTCCAACCCTCTAGAGTCAACAAATGGCTACAGGATGGAGCTTTATCTGTTGAATTTAAGTAAGGGGAAAGAGGATCAGCAGAATTACCTGAAAAGCATTGGTGTGGTCTTATTACTGTGAGTTGACTGGTCAATAACTTACCAGGCATGTGCTCAGCATATCTCCAGGACCAAGTGAAACACACAACGTCCTCCAAGTGCAAGCTAACATTTCAGAAGTGGTGTTTGCATTGGGTTACGTATGGGAATTCACTGGGTTGCTGCAGCTCATTGATAAGGAGAACTATTCCCTGGAAGTGTTCAAGGCCACGTTGGATGGAGATGTGAGCAACCTGGTCTAGTAGAAGCTGTCCCTGCCCATGGCAGAGGGGGTGGAACTAGATGATCTTTAAGGTCCCTTCCAACCCAAACCATTCTATGATTCTATGATTAGTCACTGCAGCTCAGCAATAAGGAAAACTATTCCTCATCATGTCAGACTCATGTTTGTAACACTGGGCTTTTACCACAGAAAAAAACCAACCATAAAACAAACAAAAAACCACCTGAAACATTCAGAAGCCCTGGAGATTAGTTTAGTGCCTAGAACAGCCTTGTCCCTAACTCTGGAAGAAAGAGCATGGCCTTGTCCAGCCAAAGCTAGTAAATTCAAAGTCATATATCCTGCAGCCACAGTGCTAGTATCTCTTTCATTAACCATGCTAATGGTTATATAATACATATCATATTATGTTATGTTATATCATATCATATATTATATCATATCCTATTATATGATATTATATTACATTATATATAGTAATAAAATCCCACAGAGGAACACAAGGTATTTGTCCTGGCATGGCTGCAGCAGGCCTGGCCCAGCGGAACTGGTAAAGTCAAGGAAAACTCTGTGTGTCTAGAATTCAAATTCAAAGTGTCAAGGCATCAAGCAGATTTGCATGGGTGTTTTTTGTTTTACTACACTGAACTAGTAGTTCATCTGTTTGGGATGAAGGGGACAGAGGGAAGGCGAGGAGGG
Organism: Falco biarmicus; assembly: GCF_023638135.1. NCBI lineage: Eukaryota > Metazoa > Chordata > Aves > Falconiformes > Falconidae > Falco > Falco biarmicus. The sequence continues at coordinate 30,897,257 of NC_079311.1, read as the reverse complement.
AGCCTTTTACTCCTGACACAGCCATTTGCCTACTCATGCTTTACCAGAGCCCAGGCATGCTGATTTGTATTCAGAGCATCCCCCCAGCAAATGCCAGAGTTCCAATGGGGGAAATGCAAAATCTGCTTTAGGCATGTTGTCCTACACCAAGCAAGGCATTGCATTTGCCTAGTGGAGCTAACATCACTGGGATCTTGGACCAGAGGAAGTTGTGATCATGCTGTATTGAAAGTCTGGATTTTTCAACACATAGGAGAAATGCACAGCAGAAGCCTATTGGGAAAGCAGAGACTTGCACCTGTCTGGGTCCTCTGCAATGCTAGGAGTCCTGTGCCTCACGCTCAGGTTCCTACTACATGATGACTCCCATTGGCAATGACTAGTTCGAGTGCAGTACTTGCAGGCCAGCCCAATGCGTGTAAAGTTTCCAGGTTCTGCATTCCTCTCCTGGGTGGATTTAAGTGTCCCTCTTTTCTGCCTCTCTCTTGTCTTGTCCTCCTCAAGGAAATACTGCAGAACTAGGCATGTAGCTGGGTCCTTTCTGGTCATCTTGAACTTGGCTGCCACCACTGTTAAAGGCAGATGTTGGGAAAACTATGGCATTCTTGTTCATTTTTATAAGATGAATAATTAGCAATTCCATTTCTTTTTTAAAAGAATTGTCTCAGGGCCAGTAAACAAACACGGTGATCCAATGTAAGGAAGAAAATTTATGCCAATTTATTTATATCCTGAAGCATCTGTTTCAGGCTCCACAGTGACTGTGAAATCCTCAGTAAAGGGTTTTTCTTTAAAATATTCCTAGCCCAGAAAGATAATCCCAAAGTATAACACGTGGCTTAATAAATATTATGACATAAAATGACCTTGGTTTGAATTGATTTATCCGAAGGCAACAGAACTAAGCTCACAGGTATGGTGCAACACAAAAGAGAACTCACCACTGCAAACACGATACTGGCAAGTGCACTGAGACAGAAACAAATCTTGGTGGACTCTATGAAATTCCTTGTCCGGTCGACATACAGGCCTAGCAGGAAAGCACCCAACAAACCACACACTGTGAACAGTGCTCCATTCAGGCCTGCAAATTCCTGGAGAGCAGAAGAACAAGTGACTGAGCAACTAGAGCAGTTAGGAAAGAGGTTTTAATATCACTGACCCATTTGCCTGCTGCTAGTGGATCACTTACTGAGGCAGGAAAAGCTTCCCTGCCTGTTGCAATAACTGAGGCCTCTCCAGGGCTCTAAGCAGCAAATAACAAGGCCCAGGTGCTGCTATAAGTATGTAGGGATAGCAGGGTCACCGCACTCCCAAGGTCTCAATAGATGACACGTCTCTGCAGACCTGGCAAGGGAGGCTGGGAACAGGGTAGCAGCAGTTCCCTGGCATTAAATGCTCCAGCCCCAGCATGAGACTGTTCTTTGCTCCTCCAGGGCCAACCACTGGTGGTAACAGCTTCAACTGCCTTGGAGTCTGCTCCTGTCTGTTATTGTGCTCCTGGCCCTTTTCCTACTGGGGATGAGGGACCTGCACTGGCGGAATGCCTTCCACCAGGCTAGCAGCCCTAAAGCTTGTTAGATGAGACATGGCAACACCTGGCTGTAGCAAGGAGGTCTAATTAGAGAAGCAGTGAGCCTCTAATTAGAGAGGCAGTGAGTAGTTAGGACAGGGTACATGCTCTGTTGCCTGCAGTGACTATCTTTGCTTGTCCCACTTCTTCAGTTCTGTAAGAATTCCAATGCAGACACCAATCCTGAAAGCAGGGAGGCTTCTGGGAGCCTCAGGGGCAGACTGGAAGGAAAGGGTACCTGAAATAGCTAAAGGGCCAGGGCAGGCCAGTCACACAGAGACAGAAACATTATTATGCACAGAAAGCAAAGCTTAAAAGGTTTTCAACTAAAAGCCAATGTAGTGTGTCAATGTGACCTCGCTATGGAGCACTGAACAGCCAGGTATCAGACCTGGGAGTTGAGGGGGAGCGGGCAGAGACCAGGCATGTAGATGTGCATACTTAACATTTCGAGATGTGTTTTAAGAGGACCTCCATGGGGATACAAGCAGCAGGACTGAAGTGCTGCCTGCCCAAAGGGAAACACAGGAACTGGGGCAGCCCCTTGCTATTGCAGGGACAGAGCAGGAGGAACCAGCTGTGCACACACTGTGCTCAACTGTAAAAGCAGCACCTGGCCAGCATCATGGGAAGGACAGGAGAAGAGCTGTCACAGTACCTGTGACTGCCTCTGCTGCTCTGGCTTTGGTCAGACTGTGGAAAGAGGAAAAGGTGCTTGCATCAGCCTGCCTTCAGCTTCACTCTAGGGCCTGCCTGGGCCCCATCCCACTATGGGAAGTGTCAGAAGGCTGCATAAACATAGACTTAGAAAAAACACAATACTTCTTCCTCCTAAAAAGTGTTTGAGGAGTAAAGGTTTTTCATTTGCAAATGGGAACCTAGCTATGGGCAGTAATGAAAATGCAGATCATCCATTATACCTGAGAGATTGACTGTGCTCTGGATTAATGTACTGCTTAATCTGTATTAGTTAATGTGAGCAAATAAGATATGAGACAGTACAGCATATTGAACTATCTTCATTTTGCTCTGAGTCCCTTATCAGGAAAAATAATTTTGATTGTATCACAGATGATGTGGACAATGGGGAAGAAAGGAAGAAGACTCACATTTGAATACCCCTTTTCACAAAGGATCTGTTCTAGCAGAGCTGAAAAGCAGGTGAACATCCCAATTCCTCCTCCAAAGCACACTGCGAGGATGATGTATGGCTTGTTTTTCAGGAGCTAGAGAAAGAAGTTAACATACAATTTAAGTGGAGGGGGTGAAAAAGGCCTGGTTGTGACAGTAGTCTTAGGGTCAGTGGCTCTGTCTGCCCTGTTGGAAGTGCTGACAAGGCAACCCTCTGATCATTAGAGAAGTTTGACTCTCCCCTGTCAGTTCAGCCAGAGGACAAGTTAAAATGGAGACCATATAGGGATGAAGGATCTCAACAGGGCCCAAATTCTTCCTTCACTTTGCCATGTGCTGTCCCACCAGTTACCACACCTGCTCAGAAAGCTCAGGTTGTGTGGTCCTCTTGGATGAGCCCAGGTGTGCCTGTCTGAGACAGGTGAACTGCAACCAGCCCACAGCTGAAAAGCCAGGTAGCATCTCTTGCAGCTTTGCTGTGAGCATCCTCCACTCCCTGAGGAAGGAGATACCGGTCTCCTTCAGGGAGCTTTCCATGGTGGGTTTGGTGGAGTCGGGTGTTCAGAGCCTGCTTTGTCAGCAGATTCCCCAGCATATCACTGCCTGGCAGGGCTGCATCCCTCACTCCAGCATTGGTGTCTCTCTGTGCTACAGCACTTACCATTTTGAGCCCCGTGAGGAATGGCTGGGAGGTGGAGTTAGTGGCACTAGCTGAAGGAGGCGTTGGAGGAACCTTCTCGTGAATCCCCACAGTTGCTAGAGTACAAGCTGTTACTGCTGGGACTGCATAAACACCCAGCTACACAACACAAAGCAAAGACATGTTACCAGTCTTTCCAGCTCCACCACCTCCACATAAATAAATCAGCTGGACCCCAACCAGGCCAGCTAGCTGATTAAAATAGTTTTCATTTACCATCAATGGGATGTGCTTTCCTTCAGGAACTAGTGCAGGTGACAGCACGTTTGCTATAAGAATACCCAAGGGATTGGCTGGAAGGAAATAAACAGAGACACAGTTTTTTCATGCAAGCAGTCAGAATCATGCCTATACCCCTACTGCCAGTCAGCAACAGAACTGCAGCGTGCAGCAGAGCAATGAGTAAGGACAGGACGAGGAATGCATAGGGAGAAACCAGGAGGGGAACATGAGAAGCTGTGTAGTCTTACTGTGGCCACATCTGTTCCCTCAGCCCCACGAAGTCCATTCTATAAACCTTTTTCCCTACAAACCCTAACTCCTGTAAACTGCTTTTCATCTATGAATTACAGTGTTCTCACCCTCACAAAGCTGCCTGAGTAAATGCTGAGCTGAAGGGATAAAATGAAGATGGATGAATCCCTGTCATCTGTCCTGATGTTATATAGCAGCAGTAACAAAGAGGTAGTCCCTTCTTTACTCCACCTATGCCATTAGGCATGTACACATACGCACAAGATCCCCCCGAGCCTTCTTGAGGGTGAGCAGTCCCAGCTCTCTCGGTCTTGGTTAGCATGAAAGATGATCCATTCCCTTAATCTTCTTACACTGGACTTACACTAATATGTCCACGTCCTTCTTGTACTAACAGGCCTAGAACTGGACACAGCTCTGCAGATGTGGGCAGACAACCTCCCTCAAGCTGCTGGCCATGATCTTCCTGATGGTCACCAGGATGCCACTGGTCTTCTGGGACCAGCGCTGTTTAACATTTTCTTGGTGATACGGACACTGGGATTGAGTGCACCTTCAGCAAGTTTGCCAGTGACACCAAGCTGTGCAGTGCAGTTAACGTGCTGGAGGAAGGGATGCCATCCAGAGGGACTCTGACAGGCTTGAGAGGTGGGCCCATGCAAACCTCATGAAGTTCAACAAGGCCAAGTGCAAGGCCCTGCACCTGGGTCGGGGTAATGTCAAGCACAAAAACAGGCTGGGAGAAGAACGGATTGAGAGCAGCCCTGAGAAGAAGGACTTGGGGGTGCTGGTGGACAGGAAGTTCAACATGGCCCAGCAATGTGCACTTGCAGCCCAGAAAGCCAACCGTATCCTGGGCTGCATCAAAAGAAGAGTGACCAGCAGGTGGAAGGAAGTGATTCTCCCCCTCTACTCCTTGTGAGACCCCACCTGCATTCAGCTCTAAGGCCCCCATAAAAAGGACTTGGACCTGTTGGAGTGAGTTCAGAGGAGGGCCACAAAGATGGTCAGAGGGCTGGCGCACCCCTCCTATGAAGAAAGGCTGAGAGTGTTGGGTTTGTTCAGCCTGGGGAAGAGAAGGTTCTGGGGAGACCTTACAGCAGCCTTCCAGTACCTCAAGAAAGTCTACAAGAAAGCTGGAGGGGGACTTTTCACAAGGGCATGTAGTGATAGAACAAGGGGTAATTGTTTTAAGCTGAAAGAGGACAGATTTACATTAGATATTAGGAAGAATTCGTTTGCTGTGAGGGTGGTGAGACCTGTAACAGGTTGCTCTGAGAACTTGTGGATGCCCCATCCCTAGAAGTGTTCGAGGCCAGGCTGGATGTGGCTTTGAGCAACATGGTCTAGTGGAAGGTGTCCCTACCCACGGCACAGGGGTTGGAACTAGCTGATCTTTAAGATCCCTTCCAACCCACACCATTCTATGAATCTATGATTCTTTGCCAAAAAGGCATGAAAAGCAGGAAAGCCCTATGACAGCTCTCTAAAATGACACTAGGTCGTTCCTGACACCTTTCAAGCCAATGTATTTCCTCAGTAAAGCCCAAGCTGGCAAACAAGTTGATCTCTGCTACCACTACCAACTACAAAAAGCACATGGCAGAAGAGAATCTTGGACACTTGTCTGTACTGGAGTAGGGGGTTGCATTGTTATGGGGCTGGAGCTGAGCAGCATGTAAAGGAGCACTCCTGGGGCTCTGCTTGGGAACGTCCACAGCTGTGGGAGATAATTTTTTAACTTTAAGGCAATTTTCTGCAAACGTTCAAACAAGTGAAGTTGCTTTTCTACTAATGTACAGGGATGGGGTTAGGAAAGGCAAAGTCAGCCTGGGATTAAGTTTGATAAGAGATGTGACAGGCAACTTCTTGTTGCTTCTACAGTTACATTAGCAGCAAAAGCAAGGTTAGGGAAAATATGGGCCTGCTGCTGTATGGGGCAGGACACTTGGTGACAAAGGACATGGAAAAGGCCAAGGTATTCAATGCTGCCTTCTCCTCAATCTTTACTGGTAAGACCAGCCTTTGGCTCTGAGACCAGAGGTAAGTCTAGAGCAAGGAAGATTTACTCCCATGGAGGAGGACTTAGGTTAGGGAACATTCAATATACCACACATACTCAGGTCTGTGGGACTGATGGGATGCACCAGTGAGTGCTGAGGCAGCGCGCTGTTTTCATCGCAAGGCCATTCTCTGTTTTCTTTAAAAGGCTGTGGCAATTCCAAGAGGCTCCTGAGGTCTGGAAGAGAGTAAAGGTCACTCCCATCTTCAAGAAGGGCAAAGAGAATCCAGGGAACTCCAGGCCTTCCAGTCTCACTTTGATCCCTGTGAAGGCCATGGAACAACCAATCCTGGACATTATTTCCAGGCACATGAAGGTCAACAAAGTGAACAGGAGTAGTGACCAAAGGAGAAATGCTTAACCAACTTAATACCTTTGCACAGTGAGATGACTGTCTGGGGAGGGGAGAGCAGTGGATGTTTTTTGTCTCAACTTTACTAAGGCTGTTGACACTGTCTCCTGTAACTTCCTCGCAGACAAGCTGATGAAGTGCTGGCTAGGTAAGTGGGCAGTGAGGTGAGATAAATTGACTGAACAGCTGGGCCCCGAGGATTAGCCGCAGCAGCATGAAATCAAGCCGGAGGCCAGTCACTAGTGGTGCACCCCAGGGGTTGATACTGAGGCTAGTACAGCTTAACCTTAACGGAAAACATGGGCAGTAGGGCAGAGTGCACCCACAGCCAGTTTACGGATGATGTGACACTGGGAGGAGTGCCTGACAAAAGATATGTCTATGCCGCCGTTCAGAGGAACCTCAACAGCCTAGAGCAGGGATCCTCAATCCAGCCCCCAGTATTTACAGAAACCCTCCCCCCCCCCCCCCCCCCCCCCCCAGGGGTTGGGAGGGGGAAACCAAGCAGCCGCAGATGGCTGCCTGCCACTGCATCCGCGCCGGCCCCCTGGTTAAAAAGTGTGAGGACCCCTGGGCTAGAGAAATGGGCAGAGGGGAACCCTGTGAAGTTCAGCAAGAGGAAATGTAAAGTCCTGCACCTGGGGAGGAATAACCCCATCCACCAGTACAGACTGGGGCTGACCAACTGGAAAGCAGCTCTGCAGAGAAGTACCTGGTGTGGGAAGTAAGTGTCCTGGTGGACACCAACCTGACCACGAGCCAGCAACATAACCTCATGATGAAGGCGGCCAACAGCATCCTGGGCTGTATTAGGTGAGGCATTGTCAGTGGGACATGATCCTTCCCCTCTACTTGGCACTATTGAGGCCCCATCTGGAGTACTGTGTTCAGTTCTGGGCTCCCCAGTATGAGATACACATGGATGTACTGGTCCAGCAAAGGGCTAAGAAGATGATTAAAAGGGACTGGAGCTTCTATCACATGAGGACAGACTAAGAGAGCTGGGACTGATCAGCCTGGAGAAGCTGTGAAAGTAATTTTGCACAGAACGTCATGTCCTGGTGGATTGCAAGTTGACCATTAGCCAGAAATGCACCCTTGCAGAAAGGTGCTCAACAGTACCCTGGGTTGCGTTAGGGAGAGCATTGCCAGCAGGTGGAAGGCAGTGATCCTTCCCTTCTCCTCAGCCCTGGTGAGAAATATCTGGATTGCCAAGTCCAGTGCTGCGTTCCTCAATACAAGACACACAGTAATGGCGCAAGTCCAGACAAGGCCTGAAGACGTGATTAAAGGACCAGATCATCTCTCATACATAAAGAGGCTGGGATTGTTCAGGCTGGAGAAAAGAACCTTGATCAGTGGCAGGATAAGAGGCAGTGGGCACAAACTGTAGCACAGGTTTTACTTTGACAGTGGTTGAACACTGGAACAAGTTCCTGAGTTGCAACGTCTCCATCCTTGGAGACAGTCAAAACCTGACTAGACATGACACTGGGCAACCTGCTCTAGCCCAGCCCTGCTTGAGCAGGGCGTTGGATAAGAATCTGAAGAGGTACCTTCTGCTGAGGCATAATTAATACTGTTATAGCACACAACTGTAGCATTTCTGCTCTGTACTTGGGAAAGGACTAGCTTATTCACACTGGTGAAATGTTACCTGCTTCTAAGTACATGGACACAATTATACATCATTTCCAAGAAGATGGATTAAAACTTCTCTGTTGGGGTCAAATGCATCTGGGTGTTGTAGGGGACTGCCTGAAAATGAGTCAGGTGTTTCCATGAACAATCAGCATGCAAAACCAGTTCCAGAAGGTATGGATGAGGGGTGGAAATGTGCATATTGAGATAAAAAGACTAAGTGAGACTATCTGCGTAATTACAGGGTTTCAGCCTCTTCCTGGAAAGATAAATTATATGAGCCTAGACTGTGAATGGAAAGATCAGTGGAGTTAATCAACTGTACATTATGGTCCAGGGGTCCTGGTGGATTGGCTTGCAGTACTCTGCAACGGGGCTGTGTTTTGTGAACAGCAATGCTGCTGCACCAAAACTCCACAGGTGCAGAAACTTACATGCTGACAGACCACAGTAAATGAAGAATCCCATGGATGAAGCAGAGTTCAGTGCACTCAGAAAAGTCTTTCTTCTCCTGAGACAGGAGAATTTCTCATGGTCTTCACAGGGGATCAGCTTTTTGCCCTGCAATGCTTCTTTGTGAGCAAGTCTCTACAGGTGATGGGGAGAACTGAGAGTAAGTACTCAAGAGCACAGCTGAGTCACAGTGATTTCAGCTGCTCAGCAGGATCCGGGGTGCAGTGTCCATTTTTGCCACACAAGGACAGGGAAGCCCACCCAGAGGCACTACCAGGAGCTGTGGGGATACTGACAGGAGGCTGTAGTGCCAGTTTCTGTGTGCAGTACTAATACCAGTAGTACTGGAATTCTGCGTGCTGCTCTGGCATTAAGAGATGAAATGGGTATTGATAAATTGAAGCAAGCTGAGAGAAAAAGCTCTTGTGAGCAACAGGCAGACATGGAGACATGTGGGAAGAAGCGAAGTATGCCTGTAAAGTGACTGGGTTGGAGACATTCAGTCTTTCTAGACAAAGCACGAAAGAGGTGACTCTGTCCATAACTACCTGACAAACTGGTGGAACAAGACTAAATAGCTTGGGGATAAGGTGCATCAAGATGAGAAGCAACATGTAGACATTTACCAGTGAGGTAATTAATCACTGGAGTAAATGACTGGGCCTGTGGCAGATGCTCCTTCTAGGCAATATTTAAACTTTCTTGAAACGAAATCCTGATTTTGTACAGCAGACAGTAATGGGTGTATAACCAGACATTATTAATGGAAGTCCCTCCACACAGCAATATGCAGGTGTTGCAGCAGATAATCACAGCCCCTTCAGTCCTCACACTGATATCTCAACATGCCACAGACTGAACAGCTTCAGGTCTTGGGTTTCCACTGTTTCTTGCTTTTCAGTTTTATTTTTTCCCATAGTTAGATCCATTTGATTCTGAAAGGATGGAGGACACTGTGTGAAATAAATGCTCTTTGGCAGCTCTGGCTGCTCTCTCAAAAAGACCAAGCTTTCTACAGGCTGGAGACCTTCAGGGCAGTGAAGGACTGAGTGCCCAGTGGTCCCTGGTAGTAATTGTATTGCACCACACGGCAACAGAGCTCCTCCTCTAGCAGAGAAGGTGAAGGTCTATCTCAGCCCTGGGAAACAAAGTCAGCCATCAGGTCTACCCTATTCTAGGGAAGGCAGTGCAAAAAGAATTTATTTGTTCTGACACCATAAATCCACTCCTGCTAAACAACAGTGCCTGTGCTCTGGGTTTGGACCTGCACTGAGAAAGCTGTATAGGGGTGCTCCTACACAGCCCTTTTCCCCACGCTTACCCTTTCCTCACAACTCCAAGGCAGCGGGGCACGGAAGGCGGCTATTAGCTGTTTTGAGGGAAGGGCAGGTGGGGCTCCCTCACACATGTAGATACTGTGAGATTTCCCAGCTGCAGCCAGTGAGCCAGCCCAGTTTCTGGGGCACCTCTAAGTCCTTGGAGAAGTGAGGAAGAGATTTCTTCAGGCTGCTGGGAAAAATGTTACATGGAGGAAAGAAACAGATCTGTCAAGTGCAGTATCCTGTCTCCAGCAAGGCCCAAAGGAGCCAAGACAGGAACGAAATTAGAACAAGCATATTTGGTGCCTCCGCTCCAGTTTCCCTGCTTCCAGGCATTTTGTGAGGCAGATGTGGTTTCTGTGTGGGTAGTGCTGCTGCATTTAGCATACTCAACATGTTTGTGCGGCCGGCTGAGTATATTTTATCTGTGCATGCATACATGCCAATTGGGAATACGTGCTCAGCCTTGCTACTGGATGAACTGGTGGACACAATTGCTACAGCAGCCTCAGCTCTATCCAGTTAACAGAATTTGGCAACTGCGAGCACTGGCATTGGATGCAATTTGGGCACCTTCCTAACAAGCTGTAAAATTAAGGCAGCTACACACTTCAGACACAGTAACACTGAGGGCTGTCCCCAGCCTCTATATTTAGGCAAAGATGATCACCTTTTCATAGCAGAGAGGAAGACTGGCAGCCTGGGTGGCTTACTTTGAACTTTGCACCTGGATGTGGCTAAGGCCATTTTCTTGCTCCTCACCATAGTAATGCCTGCCTGCCTTTCAGGGCCTTGAAGGCACTGCTTTATTGCACATGGCTATGAGACTCAAGCCAAGCTGTACTTGCAGGGCCAAATGGATGTAGTACACAGGGTTTCCTCTGCCTGCTGCCTCTGAAAGGCAAACAAATACTAGCAAGTTCTGGGAAGCAGCAATATTTCTTTGCAGCTATCACTTACACATTGATGCGATCATATTTGCTGTCGCTCTCTGGTGGTCTGGGAACCATAGTGCTGCCAGTTTTGTTGGTGAAAAGATGATAAGGGGCTGTGCCAGTGCACAGAGGCATTGCCCAATAAACAGGTACCAGTAACTCTGGGGACCCAAGCTGAAGAACTTCAGGACGCTGAACATCCGGATGATGCTACCCACCATGTTCAGCCATGCACTCAGGATCACCTGCAGAAACAGAAACAGCCAGGGGTTGTGTGCTGAAGCCTGAAGGGCAGAACTTAATACAACAGAGTTGCATGAGCAGTTTCAGATGCACTACAGGAGACACTGGTGTTAGTAATCATTGCACAGAAAGTTGCCTGCAGACGGCCCCCACCCCTTTGGGCCACTACAAGATGCTCCTGGATGATCCAACAGTGAGTTACCTGTCTCCTTAGGGAGCAAGGTGGCTGCCCTGGCCCCACATAACGACTACACCACAGTGTAGCTCATGCAAGACAGCAGACTGTCGTGAAATTGATGAGAAATCAGAAGTTCAGTAAGTACACTCTGTCTGCAAGTTTGCGCCATCCACCCATATTTTGCTGTGACAATCCAAAGATCATGGCAATAAATCATCCAGGATATGCATCCTGCCAATGCTCTTCTATACTACTAGCATGCTAGCATTCCAGTGCCAAATTACACAACACTCTTACTTCTGATAAGACTGTGTAGAGGTCCCAAGCTGGCTTAGCATAGACCAGGCTCTGAGCTGAGCAGGGGTCCCTTGCTTGCACCCTGCCCTGCTGCTCCTTAAACTGGCCCTGCAAACAAAACAGCTGTGCTAACACTTTGCCACGGCAAATCCTACTCAATTACAGCAAGCTTGTCACAGAGTCAGCTCACAGCATCTGTTCCGGTCAGTTGGCTAAGACAACAAAAATTAAAGCAGGAAAAGCCAAATAAGGATGCAACATTATTCTGACTTTTCCCCACTGATCCTCACCTCAGAGGTGATGTTACAGCTATTACTGAACTAGGACAGAGCTTGCTCATCCTCTGCAGCGTTTGGCAAGTCTCCCATTCATAGTATGCATGTTAGTGCTTTGTGCAGCTACTGCTATCTCCAGGTGAAACATCCTCAGGGAAACAGAACAGTTCAACTCACAGCACATCTGAGCCCCATGCTGTCAAGAACCCATGTTGCTACCAGACCAAATGGGATTGAGATGAGGAGGTACACTACTGAGAGCCAGTTGACCATCTCCAGGGAAATGTGGAAGTAGGCAGCTGTCTTATCAGCCACAGGAGCAAATGTCAGCCACAGCTGTAGAGTAGAGAACAAAGATTGGTAAGTATGCACATCACCACAACAGAAATTCAGCATCCTCTCAAACTGTCTGAGTTATGAATGGACTTGCTATCTTAGTCTGTCCTTGAAATTAGGATGTTAAGGCTGGTAATAAAAATTCAAACCCCCAGTGTCTGCAGTTACTCATGCTGGGACCATTTCACCACTGATATCATCTTTATCTTGGCCCTGAGCACCCCATCCGTTTCACTACGTCATGCCTGGTCCCCTAGCCCTCCTGCTGCTGGAAGCTGGCAGAAGCAGAGGTCAGTAATTTTTTCTGTCCCCAAGCTGAATATGTTGGCCCCTGATGCACGTACTTACCTGATGTAAACCACAGGCAATCCTTCTATGTTAGTGTAAACAAAACAGAGGCTGCCATCTCCTCTCTGCCCCTAAGAACCTCTTAAACTCAGCCTGGTATTTATGTTTGCATTGGTAACCCCTGAATGCAGCCTTATAAAAACATCTTTGCTATGTGTCAGCCAAGACAGACAGTATTCCATGCTGTCCTGCACACAGTCGATGGTTAGGAAAGGGCCTAGAACTTTGCATTATTCAATACATCATAACACATAACAGGGACATATATGAGGTACTTCAGTCTTTTCCTTCCAATGCCGTATCTGAAAATATTTCCCTAAACCTTGCTTTAGGTACTGGTTTCGTAAGGTTGCTGTCTGCTTCTGGTTTCTTCTGGGAACAACAAGGCCTGCTTTGATCTCAAATCAGCTCCTGAGATCATGGCCACAAGGATGAAATTAGGGTACTAACCCAAATTTTAGGATGTTTCTGTGGATTCTTTGCAAAGACACCCTCTCTGGTGCTTTTCAAAAAGACTGACCTAGCCTGAGAACAGGTTTCAATAATGTGGATGTACGCTACTCCACTGTTAGAAAGTGATCTTGCAGCTGGTGAATACTCAAGATGACAAAGTTTGCAGAAATGTGAACACAAACTTCCACTATAGCTTCCTAGAAAAGAACTCCAGTCACTGTCTCCTTCCAGGTACCCCTCTCTGCCATCACAGTCTTCCTCTCCACAACCTGCATCCTGCAGACAGTGTCAGCTGCAGCGTTAATGTGTAACTAAAAAAGGACTAGGATAACCTAACAGAAGAAGGTGTGTCCCTACATTCTGCTACTTGTTATTTCCAGCATTCCTATTTACTTCTTACAGGCTAGAGACCATACAAACTACCACATTAAATGCAAGCAGAAGGGGAGATGGACTTTTCTTATGTTACTGCGTGAGAATAGCCACATGCAAATCATTGTTTAGCCAAGCTTTTCTCCTAGCAGGGATGCAATGCATAAATGGCAGTAACAGAGAAGTTTTGAATGTATTATCACTGTCCTAGCAAGGATTCCTAGCATCAGCCCTTTCCTCTACTCTGAAAGGAGCTGACATGCCAAATGTCCTGCATTCAACACAAAGCTCATAGCACCATGCTGAGCTCAGATACACCCATGTGGGATCAGTCAAAGGTCTGGAAGGGGGTGGATTTGTTTACTCAGCATCTACAATCAGGTAGACAAAGATGCTGAATGCTGAAGGAAATTGTACTCCTGTTACACAACAAGGAGGCTATTCCAGGTCATTGGGAGACTTGCAGCAGTCTTCTAATAAAATGAGTTCTTTAAAAATTCCTTGAAATAATACATTATAGTAACGTTACTGTCTTGTCTCAGGAAGAAATTTCACCCACCTTTGTTTTTCTGGAACTGAACTTCATCAGACTGGCATGGGAATTTAAATTAGTTTAATGCTAATGTAATTGTTTAAAAATAAATAAATAGAGCATCACCAAGGCATGAGCATTAATTTGATTACGGGATGCTAAACTGCTGCTAAACAAAACCCAGCTATGTATTTCCAGCAACAGCAATTCTCTGTTCCTCACTGCCTTCCAGATGGGGGTGGTGGTGATGAAACACTGTATCAGGACACAGTGTAATTAAAGAGATGATATATTTTGTAAGCCAGCTTCAGGCACATTTTCACCTCTTCTGTTCCTCCACACAAGATGCTCACCTAGGCATGACATCATTAGGAGAATGATACCACAAGACAGAGCACAGCATTTTGTGTTCAGTGGCTGCATACATCAAGGCAAGCTGTGATCAAGCACTCTAGCGTGTTTCCATCAGATCTTGCTTAAAACCAAGCATTGTGGCTACCCTGTATTTCTATTCTGAGCAAGAGGTCCAGTTCCAGCATATGTGTGTGAGAGCACAGAAGGTGGGAAGTTGCAGCCTGTACAAGCCTGAGTTTGTTCTTCATAATAGCAAGCGGGTTTCTTTATAGGTCTGGAGAGAAAAAGTATGTTTCAGCCTCCATTCAGGCAGGGGTTGTTTACCATGTGTCACTCTAACAGAGAAATTAAGAGCTGGGCAATGGAGCTGTGGTCAAAGTGGCTTCCAAATGCCCCTGCAACAACGGGGTGGCACTGTGGGGTTTTGCCAACATAGGGAAATTGCCATGCTAAGCAAATGAGTATGCCACCTTCTGCTTTTGGTTGCCCCAGCTACAATGACTTCATCCGTAGTAGACAGCAAGCTCTTCTGTTGGGATCTAGAGCCCTTATCCCATTTATTGTTTCTGAAACTCTTCACTGCCAAGGCTGATACTCACACAGGGACTGCCCCTCAGGCAGAAAAGGGTGAGGATGATGCAGTTCTTTCCTGGTGGTGTCTCAGACCTGTAACCTCTGAAGATTTAGAACAGAGACTGAGACAGGTTCCTCCCTCCTCTACTCTCCCAGGGCCTTAACTCAGCCTTGGCACACCAAAAACAGCGTCAAAGCTCCCTACTGTAGATCATCGTGACAGATACAGGAGAAGAGATAATGCGTAGGGTTATAGGATGCCAGCCACCAAAAGCTGTTTGCTCCTGGGACAGATAAAGGAAGGAGACAGACAGGCACCTCTGCCCCTGCAGGGTTGTTTACACACTTGTTCAGTCCTTGCACAAGCCTCACTTTATGAAAATATGCTCTTGTGGTCTGATCAAACTGCATTCAGCTCCATTGCCTGCATAGCCACACAGACTTAGAGCCTCAGTGTGAGATGCACAAGGCATCAAGGGGAGTCTGTGTTACATGCTGCACTGCTATGTCCATGTCCACATTTGCTCCTCTGAAGGCAGCTCAATGGATGCCACAACAGCGAAACTGGGAAAGTCCAGCCCCTTGCCAATGTCTCTTCCTGACTTGCAATGGTGACAAGCAATTTCCATTCACCCATGTGACTTCTGCTCCTTCTGAGCCCTGACAGAGCTATAATTAACCAAAACCTTTTAGCAAGCTTTGACAAAATCCCCAGCTTGGCACCCCGCAGATCAGGAATGCCTTGTCTCTGAGGCTCCAAATGCACCCAGCTCAGAGCCCCATACCCTGACTGCTCAACAACTACCTTGCACAGTCCCCACAGCAGAACACAGCTGTGCTGCTTCACAAGTTGGAGTGGATGACTTTGGAAGTCAGCAGGAGTCCGCTCTCTGGCCCATGGCATAGTTAGGTCAAGTCATTTATACAGAAGTCCTCAGAGAGCCATCCAAGCACATGGACAAGAGTCTTTGAACACCAACCAACCACAATGGCTTCGTGAGCCCAAACCCCGACACTTTGCAAAATTCACTTCCCAGAGTTACCTCACAGATTTTGCAATATTTGTTCTCAAAGGACAGCTCCTGCTGTAGTATAATCCAATATCATTGGCCACAGTCGCTTATGTTGTAGACCATAATATTTGATTCTTCAGCATTTGGGATGAACTTTTCCCTCCCTTCAGATATGCATCAATCAGGACGTTGAAATAGATGCTGTAATAATAGACACCATTTCTTTTCCAGATGCAGGAATTGTAGTTCCCACAGTCCTCACCTGAGCTCTGTGCTTTTTGAATTTAGAGACAGCAAAAGCTCCAGTGCATGCTGTCTGGGCAGGAATTCGTACCTCATGACACACTCTTCACTACAAAATCTTGTGCTTTACACAGTGGCGCAGCTGATGAAGAGGACAGAAGGTCCCCTGAAAACCTGTAAGCCTTTTCTGGCTTGCACTGGAGTACAGCTGCATCTCCCACTGCTCTGAGCACATGGCTGGCTTATTGGGTAGCCATGCCCCATCACTAGAAGAAAAGAACAGAAATGTTTCCTCCCAGAGTCTATTTATATCCTCAGTTGCAGGAGAGCCCCCTCCATACATCCTTTCACAATGGAACATGTGGGTCCACCAGGGAAAGCAAATGCCCTGAAACTCAAAACATATGACTGGTACTGACGTTGGAGGGGTACTGGCTCCACTTCCAGCTCTCCCTCCCTTTGCTTGATTTATCTTTCTTCTAGCTGACATTTTCTCTTCTGCACCTCCCAGAGACTGCCTGTTCCCTTCCCCATTAATTGCAGATCTGCTTGGGCAGTCCTGTAACCAAAGCAGGTTACAGCTGTTCTCATCCTGCCCCCATTTCTAAGCTTCTTTGTTGCGCTTTCTGATTCTCTTGTATCCCTTAACTGATTCTCAGATCTGGATCCACCCCCTTTTCCTCCCAGAATCGGCCCTAACCCTCTAGTTTTCCTCCTGCTCTATTCCCCTTCTGCCTCCATCTTCTCCAGGTTCAGTTCCTCTGCAATATTGCCTTTACTGTTTTCACTCCTGTGCAGACTCTCCAAGACCTATTTCACCTGTAGGACTTGGTTTCCCTCCACCCATTCCCAGGGAATCCAGCACTTGCCCTCTCTCCCATTTCCACGGGAGGTTACTGGGGGGCTGTGAGCCACCTATTCTCTGCCTGCAATGGCAGCAAGGTGGTGGCTGAAGGACTCTACACTTTGGTAAGCAATAAGTGTGAGCTGCAGAAGGCAGCATAAACAAACACAGCCCCAGGATTTTCAGAGCTCAAAGAGCAGTAATGATAAGTCAATGCATCGCACATATAATCAGATGCAGCCCTGCCAGAAGTGGTACCAAAATTTTTCTTCATGAAGGCAAGCTGTTAACCAATGTTAACCTCCTCACCAACAAATCAAGATTCTAAAAGCGAAAAGCAAAATCATTTCCAGAATGGCAAGTGCAGGCAATCAGGCAGGGTAGAAATTAAGCCGTTTCGCCATGTCAGCGGTGGCATCAGCTAGCAAAGGCTGCTATATGGAGTGCTCTTCGTGCCTGGCATATTATGTGACTATGCACAGTGTAGCAATGTCCCTGTAATACCTCTTATGTACAGCTTGAAAAGGAGGAGACAAGGGGGATGACATACGTGAAATGGGACCTTCCACTTTCTAACAGGCATAGCCACAGCTCACCGCTCCCCAGGCAGGCACTGTCTGCAGCAGCTCTGCTGGTCCCAGCACGCTTTCTCCCTGACACTGCTCTGAAGGTGAGGTAGGATGTCTTTCTGAGAAACATGGGCTGCCTCCTCCTCCCCTGGGACTGGGCTATAAAGCCCTTATACCAGGCTCCTCATCTTCAGCGTCAAAAGGGCCACAGCCTGGGAGCAAACAGCCTCTGGCCTCAGCTGAAAGCACCTGTGCTGACACAGCAGCCAAGGAAGTAAGGACAGAGGCACGATCTTCAAAATGGTCCAGCCAGGCAGCAGCAGCTCTGTGTGCATGTGTATCTACAGGGGCACTGATGGATGGGTGTGGGCAAGGCGTGTGCACCCACTGCCCTGGCACACGCCAGTCTCCACTTGTGCAGCTCTCCTTCCTCTCCCAAGTACACTAAGTGGTGGTGGAAGTCCTCCAGGCTGGTGAGTCAGAAACCACCCAGCCAAGTGTGAGCCATGTCCAACCTTCGGCTCCCCTCCTCCTCCCCAGCTTGCTCATGCTGACAGGCAGAGAACAGGGCAGAAAACACTCTCAGTTTCATTCTTCTGTCCCCAGTGCTAAGGCAAGAAAAAGTTCCTTCTGTGAAACACAAAGTTCCCACCTGTTCAGCTTCACAGGAAGGACGCGAGGAGGAAGGAGGTGTTTCCCTCAACTCTTTGTGTTACAGCAGCTGTCAGCACACCATGAATACACTTAAACCTTAAGTCTTCAGATCAAAAAAACGCACACACTCAAAATACACCATCAGTTTGACAAAACAAATCTGTGGAGCAACCTTAGGGATAGTTATGCCACTGCTTACCAGGAGTGCTGCAAAAGACAACTGGAGATGACCAGCTCAGCTCAGCTGTGGTCAGAACAGCCTCTCTTCCCAGGACTTCAGGCAGCAACTGAATTATACTGATGCCTGCTTATGGACTTCTTAGAATGACGCAAAGGTTTTTCACACTACATTGTCAGCTAGGAAATTCCAGAATAGCCATGTTTAGGAAATGAGACCAAATCTTTTTGCGCAGCAGGGAGAGGCAGAGGCTTTTGAACTCAGGTCAGTAAAAGAGAATCAAGTATGGGCTATTTATCCTTGGTGTAAAAAGCTTCCCTTATATCATATTCCCTTATATATATTCACTGTGTTCTGGTTAAAGAAGGATTTCAAACAATAATGTGGAGTAGGAGGAAGCTGGGAGGAGTGCCCTTTTCATGGTCTGGCCTGGCCTTGCTCAATCGCAATCCTAAAACAGACTGAACTAAGAAACACACTTTTCTTAGCCTGCCCTTGCTGCATGATCAAGTGTGTTTTCCTGCAGTTAAGTTGCTTCTACCTTGTCTTCCTGACATGGACAGTCTCTCCCTCTCAGGATTATCTCCCCTCTGCCACTTCTAGTGACACTGAAGGCCACCAATAAAACCTGCACATGTGCATAGGTAAGAGAGGGGAATACAAGGCAGCATCCTGGAAGCTTGGTCCAGCACTTGAGGTGGTCTGTTCTTTCTAAGTCAGACAATTCAAAATCGTCTGTCCTCACCATATGCATTTTGCAGATAGCCTGATGCAGGAATACATAGAACACAGTGCTGCATGCAACATCTGTACAGGAACGGAGGACACACCTTAACTTGCAAAGCAATTTTCAGACCACAGAACTGGTAAATTAATCTTTCCATCTGGAACTCTTAAAACAGCAACCAAGCTCTTTGATTGCATGGGCTTTCAACCACTCCCTCCATTTTAATGTGATTTTCATCAGGAACATTTGGGAGAAACATTAGCATCAATAAATGTTTGACTAGAACTTCTGTATCAGCATACTTGCCATTCGAGACCTTTGCAGTGGCTTAGAAACAGTGTTTCTACTCTGGGATATTTATTAAGCACCCAGTTTTGAAGTTCTGGGTTAACATTCATGCTGTGGAAAAATGCTACTATGGACAGACAAGAAGTTGGCAAGATGCCAAGGAGACAGACAACAGCAGAATCATTCAGGGCTACAAAGTTTTCAGCCACATGACTCAGGTCACAGTTGAATTGCAAATGCATTGAAAGGGGCTTTTTAAGTAACCGTCCATTTTCACAGTTAAGGGGCCAGCAAAGTCAAAGTCTGACAAGGCATCCCGGAAAGGTTTTCTGCAGCTTCCCTCACCCCCGCTGTCACTGCCCACTTCTAGCAGAGTGGTTTTTTTCTTGCTACATAATGTTACTGTGCTGTGCCAATTCAACTGCAAGTGAGCAGTGTGGCTTCACATCACTTTTCTGCAGGACACTTTTTTACACCCTTGAAAGACAAACCGATTTTCCCTAGGGAAGGCACATTCATTTTGTGTCATCCATATACAACCACATTCTCACTATGTTTTTTTCATTTTTCTGCTCCAGCACTCTTGCATAATGCAATAGCATCATGCAATACCTACTCTTCCTTTGCTGCATTTAAATGTTTGCAGGTGACAGCACCTGATCTTGGCTGCCAGACAGCCTGCATTTGCAGCATGGTAATCCTCAAGTGCATGAATAATTCTACACCAGTCTGATAATTATCAACTATGTCCTGAATGACTTGGTGAGCAAGGATTTGGGCTTCTATCCCATATAATAGGACTTGGTAAGGGGAAACTTTATGGTTTATCTTGATAATTACTGAACTTAATTTTAATCTGCTCAACAGGTGTGGTGTGATCTGACATCTCTTTTCTTCAGGTCTTTCAAAATAAAGTACCTGTAGGCAATAAGAAGTTCATGTACCAGTACATTTAGTGCAGAATCACTCCTATACTGTGTTGTATGTGCAACAACAGACCCTAAATGGAAACCTACTTGCTCCTGTTTCTGACCAGGCAGATACGCTGCCGTAGGCCTGCAATAAGGCAGAGCTAACTCCTGCGCCTCTGCCCCGAGGGTTTCAGCGTAGTTCTACTGCTCTTCGGTTCGAAACATGTGACACTCACGGGCGCCGAATACTTTCTGTTCCTCCCCAAGGCCTAGGAGCGTACTAGGCAGCAGCTTTAGCTGTTCTCCCGGACTCGGCAGCAGCTTTAGCTGTGCTCCTGGACATGTTTTGCTTCATCCCAGCCTGGCTTTGCCGCTCGGTACTTCCAGACCACAGGCACCCTGCCATCCCATCCTGCCCTTCCCCATCAGCGCCCTTCCCGACTCCGGGTCCCGCCGGTCAGCAAGGCAGGTGTGCAGCCCGACGTCACAACCAAAGGAACAAAGTTGGAAAGGAAAAGCCGCTTATTCAGTCCCCAAGGCACGGCCAGGCCGAGGCTTCTCTGCACTGTGGGGTGCAGCCGAGTGCCGGTGCCCCGGGGTGGATGCGGGACGGGGCGCGGGGGCAGAGCCCGGCAGACGCCTGGCGGGAGGTGGTGTGACCCTGGCGAGCCCTGCACCCCTCCTACCCCGGCAGCTGCAGCCCGGGTTGCCCCCCGGAGCTCGGCGCAGGCAGGAGGAAGGGCCGGCCGCCCTACGCCCGGCGCCCCCTCCCGCGCTCACGGCTGCTGGGGGACCCCGCGGCGCCGCCGGCCTCCCCCTGCCCCCCCCGGCCTGGGGCCGCCCTCCCCCCGCCGGAGGAACGTCCCCGCTGCCGTCCGCGTCCGGCCCCCCGGCCCCCCCCGGCGGCGGGGTCTGCGCCAGCGGCGCGGCGGGAGCGGCTCCCCGCGGCGGGGCAGCCGGGCCGGCGGGCCGGGGCGGGCCGCACTCACCATGGCGTTGGAGCAGTTCAGCAGGCACACGGCGGCCAGCAGGAGCCAGCGCCGCCGGTAGGTCTTGAACGGGGACTGCCCCCCCGGGCCGCGCTCCCCCAGCAGGCTCGCCGCCTCGGAACCCTCCATCACGGCACGGCACGGCCCGGCACGGCCCGGCACAGCTCGGTACTGCCCTGCCCGGCCCCGCCCCGCCGCGCTCCCGGCCTGCCGGGGGCGGCCCCGGCCGAAGCGCAGCCTGCCGCCCGGCACGGCACGGCACGGCGCGGCGCGGCACGGCACGGCGCGGCGCGGCACGGCACGGCACGGCACGGCACGGCACGGCACGGCACGGCACGGCCCGCAGCGTGGGCCAGCGGTGCGGAGGCGCCTTGCGGAGCGGCGCCGAAGCCGAGCGACAGCCGCTCGCCGCGGGTGCTGGGCCCAGCCCGGAGCGGGCTGCCGGTGCCCGCGGGGCCGGGTTTGCCCTGTCGCGTTTGGCAGAGGGGAAGGCCCGGTGCTCCGGCACGGGGCTGCCGAGGTGGTGGGAAGGCGGGCCGCCAGGGCGGTCGGCGACAAAACCCTTTTTCCTCGTCTGTCGTTAAAAAGAACTTCAGCAGCATCGCTGCTACCCGCCGACAGCCCCGCGTTCGTTATCCTCAGTGGCGCTTCCGCGGCCGGGGGTGCTGGTGGCAGCAGGAGGGGGAAGCCCTGTCCGAGGGTGATGGCTTACTGGAGTAGAAAAAGGACCGGAGGAGAATGAAGGGAGGTTGTTAAGACCCACAGAGGTTTATCAGCCATGGGATGTACAGTTTGGTTATGGTTTTATATGACTGATGATGCTGCAGACGGCAGTAGCTTCTTCCCCCAATGCAGAGGCACCCACACTAGCTCTGATCTTCTGAAAAACTCACCAAGAGAAAAAGCCGAGAGTGCAAAGCAAAAGCCTCCTCCACTCCTAAACAAGATATGTGCCAATCCAAATGATTCTATGATTCTATGTGACTTCAGGTTGGTTGGACATTGGCAATGCCTGGATGTCTTTTTCCCAGCCCCGAGACATGATCACCCTCCCACAACCCCACCACTCGGTTTCAGAAGCTCTGAGCCAACAGGCTCCCAGAAGTGGCCCCAAGGCACTGTCACCCACCTGTCACCTCTCACTCAGCCCTTCGAAACTTGTGCCATTCCTCACCACAGCCTGCTAAGAACTCAACACCCTCTCTTCAGAGGTGGGGTCATTTACTGTGAGAACAACCTTATTTCAAGTGCTTTGGACGTATTTGGAAGAGTGGATAGGGAGGGTTATCCTGCATGCAAGTATTCTCAAATTTAGCTGAAATTTCCCACGCCAGGGTGGGGGGAGTGGAGGGAGGTCGAGGGAGGAGGTGGGGAGAGGAAGGAGGGAGAAGAAAGCATTTCAACCCAAAGTCAAGCCTGTTGTTGCAGGGTAGAGAGAAGCATGGGTTGTTTGTGCTAATGAGCAAGCTTTACTGACTTGACAGATTGTGCCTTCCAGTCTTCCTCAGCTGGAACTGGGGTTTGACATTTAGTAATAGCAGGTGGGACTATTAACGTAATATTAATGACTGACCTGTTCCTCTGTCTACAAATGCCTGGCCAGGTTTGCCTGGCTTACGAGCTGCTGACAAAGAGCACTGCTGTTCGTATGCTGCACGCCGATGTACAGCAACGTCTGTCCTGCTCTGAAAAGACATGCTGTGAGCTGGGTTGTGTGCATGAGTTAACTGCCCTTCTGACCCATCAGCGCTGACACATGGGGAGAAACTTGCATATCAACATACTGGAAAGAGGCCCAGGTGTATGGTACAGCAGAAAGACCCAGCAGTCAGTACTTTCTAAGAGAAACACCATTCCTCCTCTCCCTTGTCTCTCTCGTTGGCAGGCAGGCCCTGTATGAAAACTAACTTCTCTGAGGCTCTGTTCATGTGATCTGTTCATTGCGTCCATTCCTTTTCAGCTCAAAATCTGTGTTACCATCAAAGAAGTCTGAATAATGCTGGCAGAAACCAGGATCCCATGTGAAATACCTCTGCTGCTTCTGCTCTCTGCTGTCCATCTTGTTACTAGAATACACAAAAAGCTCAAATTGCACATATTTGTAGGCCAAAATTAAGGCTGCCCTGTTTAGCCCCTTTCTGCATTATTTTTTACATCAAGATAACATGGTGTGCTGTTTTCTACTTGAAATGCAGTCCAGGAATGCATTGTAGCTGGACAGTGAAGGACATGCTGTCTATGTGAGCCTTGTCACCTTGGGTGCAGACATCAGAAAGTATGTGTCAAGCAAGGCCACAGAAAGGGAAAAAAACAACTGCAGCAGAAGTGAACTGCTTTGCTGTTTGGACCAGAACAATCAGAAAAATCTGTGTAAGTTGATTGTATCTGGGAGGAAATTCAATTTCCCCCCACCCTCCTCATGCTTCTCCTAGTTATATTGCCTTGCTGTATGTACACTGCAAGGACTATTCTGGGGCTGTAGGGAGCTAAAACCACTCAGAGCAGCTCTGTGCAGCTTCATTGCTTTGCTCTATATGACGTCTCCCATCAACAGGGGCACCACTGTGTTACTGGCAGCACACCAAGGACAGTGGTAGGATTAGTGTTAAAGGAGAATGGCCCCATCTGCCTTCCACCTCTTGATTCTTTCCTGGTGCTCTGCTTCTGCCTGATATATTTCCACCAGTCCCTTTCTTCCCAGTGCCGCCTTCTCTTCCCCACACCCCAGCACATTCTATACCTTCTTTTCATCCTGGCTTTTGTTTTCAGGAACTGGCAGGTTAAGTCAGATGTTACAGGTGCTTCTCAGTTAAGCAGCTTCTTGTTTTGTAGGTAGTTGCACTGAGGCACCTGTGTTCTCTGATGTGTGAACATGTGATACACACTGAACAGACCCAGCTACACAATTGGCACACTGAACTGTCCCTGCTAAAAAACCACCAACAGCCAAAACCAAAACAACAACAACAACAACAACAACAAAAAGACCATGTTTGTTTTCTGTCAGGGAGGGGAACGCTGAGACAGCAGACATGTGAAAGAAGGTTTTCAGCAATGGGTAGCTGAAGTCTCTGTACGTTGGTTGTAAAATGGGCATGGAAAAACTTACTGTTGGGAGAGGATTCTGCATCCAAAGCAGCTTTACAGTATTGAGCACTCATGGTAGGAATTATAGGATCATTCAAGTTGGAAGAGACCTCAGGAGGTCTCTGATTCTCCTGTTCAAACAGGGTCAGTGATCAAGTCAGACCAGCTTGCCTGAGGCTCAATCTGGTCTTGAAAACCTCCGACGATGGAGACTGGACAACCTCTCTGAGCAACCCATTCTACTACTGGATCAGTCCTAGGGTAGATGCCACAGCACAGCCTTCAGACAGAGTACAGCTCATTAACCACAACCCACTGACCCAATCCAACCAGTACTCTACCCATCCAGTTGGCTATCCATCCAGACCATAATATCCTAACTCAGATACAAGAACTTTGTGGGAGAGAGTGTTGAAAATGTTGCTAAACTCATGTTAAATGACATCCACTGCTCTCCCTCCATTCACAAATGTAATTCTGTCATCAAAAAAAGGCAATCAGACAGGTTCATCGGGTATGACTTATCCTCAGTAAACCCATACTGATTATTCCAAATAGCCTATTTCTCCTTCATGTGTCCAGAAATATTATGTTATGGTTAACATAACTTGGTTATGTTTTTTCCAGGAATTGAAGTGAGATTGGACAACCTGCAGCTGCCTGGGCTGTCCTTTCAGTGCTTTTTGAATACAGATGCAACATTTCTCCAGCTGGCAGGGGTATCCATGTTCTCGCAATGATGATCAAAAGTGGCCTTCCTGTGGCATCAGCCAGCACTCCCAGCATCCTTGGACACAGCTCTTCTGGTTCCATGGGCTTGTACAAGTTTTATCCAGCAGTCCCTGGCTTACCCACTAATGGTCATCCTTGCCCTCCATGAATGCCAGGCCTTGAAGCCTGGGAGACCTTGCTGGTGAAGACTAAGATAAAAAAGGCATTGAGTTTCTCAGGTTTGTCTCTGTCCACTCTCACTAAATCACTCAGCCTGTTCAGTAACTGTCTGCCATTTTCCTTGTTCAGCCTTTTACCACTAATTTAGCAGCCAAACCTCTTGTTGTTACACTTGACGTGCAAGTTGAAACTCCAGCTGAGATTTGGCTTTCCTGGCACCATCCCTACATGCCCAGGCAATGTTTCTAATTTCTTCCTTTGTAGCCCATCCCTGCTTCCACCTCCTGTATGTTCTTCTGCACTCGAGTTCTGCCACGATTCCCTACTCACGAAAGCTGGTCTGCTGACACATCTCCTTTTTTCCTGAATATTGAGATGGCTTGTTCTTGCACTTGGTTGAAGTTTCAGAGACTTTGTCACTGCTGGAGATAGTGACAGAGTGAAAGGATGCTGCTTCTCCTGCTATGCACTGAAAGAGGCAGGGAACAAGATGTCCTGAGCTGCAGAGCTAAGAAGCCAGATACCTTAGAGGTGCACCTAGCATTGGGTTGACTAGCATTGACTAAGTTGCACCCTTTCATCACAGTTGGGACATTAGTAATATCCCCCTGCTGCATGGATTATCTGCTTGCTGCTGACACTGCAGATTTTCTGTGCTGGGGGGCTAACACGTTATTCTCCAGCCACAGATTTTAATGAAAATGAGGAACATTGCTGGTTTTGAGAAGGCTGTCCCTCTAGCAAGTTCCATTAAAACTTACTAACAGTAAAGAAAAAAACTCAAAACAAAACAAAACAGGAAGGGAAAGGGGAAGAAAACAGGCAGACATACTAGTTTTGTGCATTCCTTAATATCTAAGGAGCCCAGGTTAAAATGGTACCTGAAAGTGTTATTAAAGATCTTGCAGGCTCATTAGGTGCACAGTGTGTGTATGGGGGTGAAGGTGGAATTAGGATTGCTCAAACAATTTTTATTCTGGCATTTCCTAAGGTTTTAATGTTTAAATTAGCAAGTCTTCATTAATTTTAATGCCACAAAAATATAGTCTAAAGTGCTGGTGTTACATAGATAGATCCACCATCCTCTGCTGTACTGTATTCCAGCCTGGTACTAGAAGCATGAGGGGACTTTCCCAGGAATCCTGGCTTTTGGTTAATCTGGACATTTTAATGCTAATTTGTATTTGTATGTATTTGTATGGATTGGGGCAGAAAGGGGTCTGAAGACTCACTGCAGACCTGGAGGCCAGCATCCTATTTGTTTCCACAGTGGACAGTCCAAGGCGAATTGGAAAAAATTAGTAAAATCTTTATTTCCAAGACTGTTCCCAATGCCAGTCTATGACCCTTCACGGAGCAGAAGATCATATTTTTTTTCTAAAAAAAAAAAGGGGGGGAAAAAAAAAGGAGAGCAATTGTTAAGCACCCAGAGCAAACCAGCACAAAGGATCTCCCAGAATGCAAGAGACTATTGCGTTTGCAAGTTCTGCATTACTGGCAGGTATGGAAAGGAAACAAGAAAGCAGAAGTCACAGCACTGGCATGTTTGCCGACTGCTGAACCTGATATTTTCCTCCAGACATAGTTGCTTGCTTGGCCAAACAGAGCAAAACAAGCCAGTCAAATCAGAAAAATATCTTAGGAGACAGAAAAATATATGTCCAACACTCTGGGTAGCAAACCAGTTGTCAAGGTGCTGAATCTCTTCATGGTGAGGCAAGTCCTGGAAACGGTTCCTCTTGTTCCCACCTCTGGCAGTTGTGAGCCTGGAAAACCAACAAGTCCTCCAAGAGAATTGGAAGCAGCTGACAGAAGTGCAGCAGCCAACAGTCACCTCCACCACTCTTAAACAACAGTGAAAGACTAGTCCGTCATTCAGTCTTATCTCCGAATAAACTTTTCTACAGAATAAAGTTTTAAAGACTTGTCTACACTTCAGCTCGCTCATTCTTGTGGGGATGTTCCTTTTCCCAAGGCGAAGCACAGACTTGTCTTTGTAGCTGCAACCGTTTCTACAAATGGGTGGACCCAACATGACAATAGGACTTTTTTTGATAAATTACATGTGCCTTAGAAAGTTCTGCATGTGGACTGTATGAATGTGAAGAAAAACACACACCTGATTGCTCTATCTGTGCTGCCAATCTTTTCTGAAGCCTAAGATAACTCAATGGAAGACTCAAAATATTACCTGATATTTTAAAATGTTTTCTTATTTTGGTGTTTAATCATCCTTAAGCCAGTTTTTTTCCATTTATGTCTACACCAGTTACCCACTCACATAAGACGAGTGAGTGGAATTATCAGTATGTCTACATAAAAACAATTGTTTGCACACTGACAATCAGTAATTTCAATTTGTAAGCTTTCCTTAACATAGTATAAGGTAATTCAGAGGAAAGAAATATTCAAGGTTCTCCACTTGTTGTTCCTCACTCCCCTCAAACTTATTTCCTAGTGGCTTTTTTTTATACTACAACTTCATCTTTTCCTCCCTCCTCCTTTTCTTTCTCCATCAGGCACATGTATTTTTCAGTGCTGACAGTGAGGCACAAGGATTTAGCTGGAAACTGCATGCTTTGTTTTTCTGAGTACAGGCTGTCCCTTTGCCATGTCTTCTGTTTTTTTTATCATGTGAGTTTTTACTGTGCATTACACTTTGCTTATTATTTTTCTTTTCATTGCTAAAGGAGTGGTCTCATAAGTGTTGTAATATCCTGCCATAAGAGGCTGCCCTGAGCCTTTTTAGAAGGTTGCTTTGGAAAAGGGAGTTAGGCATCCATGCTATCTGTGCATATCCATTTTCTTAGTCCCTCTCCAAGTAACTTTTGTATCTACTGGCCAGCTTCAGTCTTGCTAGATGGAAGGGTGGATATCCCAATGACTTTGATGTCTTATAAATTTAGTAAAACTTGGTATCTGCGAAGACAGATGGCTGCTACTGTATGTAAGGGAAGACAGAGGGAGGTCAGGTATTCTCTCTTCTGGCCAGCTCCCCTGCTGGTAAGCTGGACAGCTTGGCACCCTGACTCCTGTGCCAAGCCAGCCACAGCACACGCTGCCTCTGGAACCCCCATTCCACTTAAGTATGAAGAGCTCAGGGTCATGGGAGTCACACCAGGTGTTAGAGGGAGACCAAAACAAGAGATTAATGTGGCAGAGTGGATACTGGACAGAAACCCATGGAGAATACAGCTTCTGTAGAAAGAACAATTTGGGTTTTTATTATACCAGAACAGAAAGTAAAAATCAGCTGCTAAAGAAAACCCAAACCAATGCCTATTTTCTTGGTGCTTTTTCAGTCTTAATGATTCTTGGTTCAGAGGATCACAGAGTTGCTAAGAAAATGTGTGGAATATATTTCAGGTCCTACCTTTAAATCTGCTAGACTAGGATCGTATTTCAGAAAGTATCTTCTTTGTATTCCCATGCTGAACTCCACAGTTGCTTCCCACCTTGAGCAAATACCCAGTTCTTGCTCCAATGCATTATTAACAGATCTAAAGGCAGAAATATTTTATAGACATCCCAATTTTTATAATTTGAAATTCCCTTTATCGCCCTGCAGAATCACTGAAGTTTCTTTTGATGCTGCAGAGCTAAACTCCCGTCACAAACTAACCACCTAGAGGCTGATTCATTCTCTGTTCCGTGCTGTCACACATGCTAGTATAGCTGGAAATGCAATTATACCATTTAAGTGTTCTTAATAGCACAAGTTTTTAAAATCAGAATTGTTACAGATAATTTTGGATACTTTTAGCAAGTAATTAGGATCTGTATAAATGATGGGGTTTTTACATCCTGTGGCTTCAGACTAGGAAGCTGGAATAATCATTTGACTTAGAAAACCCGATAGACTGCACAGACTGCAAGACTTCTCAGTGACAGACCTGAATGCATTTTTTATTCCAGAAGAAATGTCAGATTTAACTGTCATTATGGCCTTTACGCATGCTCAGAAGATATATTAGTGTTGCACAGAGACAGCATAAAGAGTTGTTCATACAAAGAGCTTGTGATGAACTTCATAGCAGAGGCCAGTAAAGATAATCCATGTAGAACTGATTGCTTGTAAAACAAATGTAAACTGTAATAGCAAAGCCAACCCAGACAGCCGTTCAGGCTGATGTTGCAATACATTATGCTGACTCATTAATAATGCAAAGAAAAAATTCCATGAAAATAATTTACCAAAATCTACTGCATTAACGCTGTAAAATCCAGCTGTGCATTTCCACGTGGAGCACACCATCAATTGCATTTTTAGGTGGGCTCCCTTGCTGACTGAAAGGTTTCCAGTTAAGATCCCATATTTTAAATATACATGGGGAAATGTGCACACTCATTTCATGCAGGTGAGGTTGCTTACTTTTCACCTACGCACCTACGCATTCAGAAAATGAATAGCAATGTTGGGCAAAAAGGCGTGCCCCTGTCTTTCTCATGGGAGCATACCGTGAATTGCAGCCAAAGCTCCTGTTGCCTCCTGAGACACCGGATTCCCCAAAGTGGAAAAAGCAGCTTGCTACTGACAATAAATCAAGCTGCTCTCCTCTGCTTTGTCTCCAAGTACAGTCAGTATAAGCACCACAGTAAAACTGCTCAGTCAGCGCAGTTACTGAACAGCCAACAGGGCACGAGGAACTTTGTTCAAGGTAAGCTTTCAATTTGGTGCTGAAATCTAGAAACAGGCCAAACAAAAAAAACGGAGTGGAGAGGGCTGCATCGTAGAATTCACTTTCTCCTCCTCCATGACTTCCTTTCTTTGTCCCACAGCTAGGGTAGAGATGATGTCTGCAATGGACTGTAAGCTATTGTTTACTAAATACTAAATAATAATTTAATAAATATAATATTTAAAATATTTAATTTATAATGAGAGTATAATATAATTTTAATAAATAATGATTTATCAGTACGTTATTTTATTTTAATAATGTTGACAAATTTTATGTAAAATAAAAATTATAAATACTATTTATAGTTTATAATAAAAAATAAAGCATATAAATGTGGATAACTGGCTAGCTGAAAAAGTTCACATAGACATAGTCCAGCTGGCTGGACAACAATGCACATTGCTCTCAGCTTATGTGAAGTAAAGCAAAAATGCACTGTCTTTGGCTGTTCTTGTTACACAGTAACAGGAAGATCCCGGTGGGAAAAGAACGTTACAGGTGGGAACAGATAACTACAGAAGAGAAACTAGGGGCAGGCTTGGTATTTAGGCAACTAACCAATAATGACCTTAACTTTTGTAATACGTATAAGCTAATTATAACAAGGTATAAAAGATGACTGTAAGGCACAATAAATGAAGTCTGCTGATCACTCATATTGAGTGACTGTGTCTTCCCTCCATCGCGACATATAAATAGAAAAATAATAAAACCTAACAATGTGAAAAAGTATTGGTTTCTACAGGAAGCTTAGAGACTCCATGGGATTTGCACTTCACCAGCGCGTGCTCATAAGCCTTCCTTGCAGTCAGCTGCTGCATGCTCACCACTTCTGACACTGGTGCAATCTATTTAGATCCTGGGGCAGGGATTAAGACCCTAGCTTCTGATATCTGTTTTTTAATACATATAGGCCAGGTTTTCTCCCCTGAGCCCTGCAACACCTATAGCAATCTGCATGTGTTAGTGTACAAGCAAAGACTGTCCAATAATAAGGCTTCCCTCTATATTGGAATAAAAATTTCAAATACCTTTGAGAAGGCAAAGAACTATCTCTCTGCAACTTAGCTATACAACCATTCTCCCATATTTTCATTGTCCTAAGGGGAAGTATCTTGCATAAGACTTGTTGATATCATTCTTAAAACCAAAGACATTCATATATTCAAACTTTGCTAATTTTCTTGTTTGGCCTCTGCTATAACAGAGTTGGCAGCTTGAAAGGTAGACTGATTATGCTAATTCTATAGTAAAAAGTCCAATTAACTTTCTCACCTTTATTTAGGTTCAACATCAAAGTTCACTTAGATAAAAGACTTCATAGTAAAACAATCACTGAAGCTCTCAGGGAACTTTTCAGCATTTAGTTAGGTCCTATATTAATAGTTTGTTTTCTTTTCTTTAATCTGGTTCTAATTTGGCAGACTAGCACCATTTCAAGTGACAGCATATTAACTAATCAGGGAAATAAAAGACTAGGTAGAATAACATCACTCAGCAGCAAGTGGGCTAGATAATGTTCAATATTTAAACTAGAGTAACTATTATGAAGTTAATAGTGAACAAATCATGGATGGAGATTCTTATTAAGATGAAGCCCATTGATAGGGGAAAGTAGATAAAACATAACAGCATGGACTGTCCCTTGCTGAGAATGTGCATGCGGCATGAACAACAAGCACCACTCAAGCCAAAGCTTATGCTCTGTGATGTTGGCTATGCTTTGCCTTTCTTCTGGATGCTTCCTCCTACTGTGGATTGTTCTGGATCCCAGGGTCCTCTAATGGCTTGCCTTGGAAATATGGTTGAACAGCTGCGGAATGAGAGTCAGTCACATACTGGCAGTCAATTCGCCTTTGACCTGTAGCTCTAAGGCACATCAGAAACACCACAATTTAACAAATCCCACTCATAACACAAATAAATGTATACCACACACACTGGAGGGCAACTGCTAGGTTAAAACTAATTTGCATGAAATTGTAGGAGTTTTTCCATAGCAGCAGTGTGAAAAGAAACACTGTTTTAGCACATTAGTCATATGTTGCTGATGCTAAATACCTGGGGAAAAAAAATGCGGGGGAACCTGCCCGATTATCAAGATGAAAACACCTGATACAGGTATGTTGGTTTTAATTAAGCCATAGAAGGTTCTGATGGGAAGTTGTTGCTATCTTTTCTGGAGTATTTTCCATCTATCCATGCAGATATTGGGAACTAAGGTCTCTAGCCTGCTGCAGGGTTACTGCCTCAGAAATGGGGGGAAAAGCTTCCCAAATCTGCTGCTGCATCCCCTCTGTAGAGCATGCTGAAAGATCTGGCTTGAATTTAAAACCAGGAGAAAAAGCACATTTCAAAATAATGAATCTTTTTGCACACCAAAGCACTTATCTCCACCAAATCCTCCTAAAAAAGGCTTCTAACAAGATAATTTACAGGCTTGGCAGCCAAGTGGGCAAGAACCATAAATGGAAAAATGCCTACTATAAAACTCTGCTCTGTCCCAAGCAAACTGGGAAAAAAGCAACTTTTAGACAATAGCACATCTGGTATGACAATGTGGTTCATAAATCCTTTTTCAGACAATGCAACAACAGTAAAACATGAGAGCAGGCTTTTCGCCTGGGGGTCAGCCCTAGACTTGCCTGACCTAAATATTCACTAATGAAGAAAAGCTAATCCCTGCTCTGCCCTGTTTTCCCCAATGCTACCCAGATAGCAAATCTCTCATTTAAGAGAAAAAATCTGAAGTTTATCATTGCCTCCTGGTCCCAAGCTTTTTGGATTTCCTAATTTAATTTCCACATTCCTCCCAAAAGACTCCTGCATTTTCAAGAGGCTTTTTAGTGAAAATTTGACATTCAAATACAGTCATTCAGTGCCACAAGAACAAGGTTTCATTGCAGAGCAACCTGGACTGCAATAAGGTATGGAAACCCCAATCCCCATTCGCAGCAGTCTCTGCGTTGTCCAATATGTTTTTTCTTGTAAGTCTTTTTACCCAGACTCATGCTTAGCATAAAACTTGACAATGTACTGTTGCCCTACCCGCACCTCTAAATCACCCTGTGTTCAGGAATTTTGTCTCTTGCTTCCATTTAATCTGAGTCAGCAGCTGAACTATATTTGTTCAGTTTATGTCCAGCAAGAATGACTTGTTAGGCTAATATTTTTTTAAGCATGCTTTTGAATCGGGTTTGCATAGAGGGCAGAATGACAAGATCTTTTTGTTGCAAGAACATTAAAGAGCATAATAAATTTCATCAGCCATGTTCAGGTCATTTCTGCATATAATCTGTAAAATTGCTCTTTAAAATAACTTCAGAGCAGGAATGTATTTGTTCACATTAACAATGTCCTAAAGGGTATGGAGAATGAATTGAGACTCATGTCACCTCCTTCTACGCCAAACTGAATGCTCTGCCTGTGATGTGCAGCCTGTTTTTCCCGCTGGTAGTTTGCAGTGGGTGGATATGGGAGGATATTTGGAGCATGGAAATGTTATTACAAAGGCAAGGGCAACCACAGTCAGGGCTCCCAAAGCCTGTGGTGTTTGGGAGGGTTTCTCATGTTTATCACACTGGATGCACTTGTGCCTCCTGTCAATGATCCTGCTAGGACGGCGCAGCTCTGTGCCTTGCGTCATGCTGCCTGTGAGCCTGTGGACTTTTGTATTGCCTGCCTCGCTGACATGTCCCATGTACTGACCACAGCTATTCCATTAAGGCCAGCTGAAGGCATAATCTGTACAAAGGGCTTCCTCCCATATGCAATGACAGCCAGCAGTGAGTTCCTAAAGAACTGCTTCTTCAGCACCAGTCTCTCTTCTTCCACAACAATGTAAAGCTACCCTCATCACCAGCACAGGCCTCCAGAGAAGCAGCCTGTCACCTGAAAGACACTTCTATCCGACCTCATGTGGGAACCTGTGTTTTATGGACTTCTGAGGTTTGGGGTCTCCTCGATCCCCCAGGTGAGGCCGGGGAATGCATGGGGCTTCAGCTCTGGTGCTGTGGTTCTGCTTTGCAGTTCTGCACACTGTGCTGAGGTGAGCGCCTCACCATCTTCACACCCTCTTCAGCTTTCTTCTCAGTGCAAGCTCCTACCAAGTGACTTCAGGCCAGCAGGAAATGCTTTGTCTTCTTTCCCCTCAGCCTGCCATTGCAGCTGGTAAGGGTCTTGCTGGGCTCTGGTTAGAGCAAAGGCAGGAGTAAAGAGCGGAGACCTCCTGACCTGGGGTTTGACTAGGGCCTCAGACAGGACTGTCTCAAGGTGGGTGCTGATAGCATCTCCTTATTGCTATGGTAGGGATCATGGAATCACAGAGGCACAGAAGGGCTGAGGTTGGCAGGGACCTCTGGAGGTCATCTAGTCCAACCACCCTGCTTCAGCGGGGCCACCAAGAGCCAGTTGCTCAGGTGAGATAGGAGAGTAAGCTGGAATTAATGGCTGCATTTATATAGACAGGGTCTGCGCTCTCTGCAATTAAAAGCAGCTGGTGGCTCCCAGACCACTGTTAAGCATCTTGCATACAGTAATTATATGTGGTTTTCACTTCCCCATCATACAGGCACTGAGACTATAGGTTTGGGAACAACAAGCTCCTTCCACTCAAAGGAAAGGATTGATCATGTTTTCTCCTCCTCTAGAGTGGTTTGCAAGTACTAAAATGACTACAGTAGGGCTGAGTTTGAACCATGGGGTTTACTCTGCTAAAACCATTCATTTTAGTTTTTCAAATTTAGATCTTACTTAAGCTGCTTAGAGTGCAGTTGTAACTGATCACCTTTGAAGTCAAGCTCCAAAATCAATAGCTTATATAAAGAACCTAAGATAATTTCTAGACATTTTTATGTCTCAAATTTAATCTGTGGTTTTGAGAGAGAAGTTTTTAAGACACTTTTAGATAATTAATTAGTCCTGAAAATAATTTGTTTGAATGGAAATGCATAGCTTTTAGATCACTGGAGAGAGATCTCGTATGAGATCATCTCATACAAAGACAAGCCTCTGTGTAATTTCTAGAAGGTACTTATAAAAATTTGAACTAAAAAACTTCTAGTGACGTTTAAGAATTAGTATGGCGTGTGTAGAAG
This sequence comes from Falco biarmicus, assembly GCF_023638135.1. NCBI lineage: Eukaryota > Metazoa > Chordata > Aves > Falconiformes > Falconidae > Falco > Falco biarmicus. Next base: position 30,862,484 of record NC_079311.1, on the reverse strand, counting down.
TCCCAAGGTGGCAGTGTTAGGCAGTCTTTCAGTTGTTTTCTGTTGGACAAGAAAACTCTGTGTCCTGGACAGACAAGCAGTGGAACAGCATATATTTTATTACGCAAGACTTCGGATCACTGTTTCACACATCAGCATCTGCCAGTAATGAAAACCAAAATTAATAAGTGCAATTATTTAGGGGGTTTCATGGCAAAAAAATATATGACAAGCTTAAACCTGTCACTTTTTTTTCTCTTATGAGGCCAAAGAAAATCAGACTGAACTTCAGGTACGAGACAGCAGAAAGAAACACATCTAGTCCAGCATCCCTTGAGGACAAGGGACATGCCTTGAGTTTTAAACCATGTTCCCCTGCAGGACTGGCACAGTGTTAAGGAAATATTCTATACACCTTATTTGGTGTCATTCACACTTTGCGGTCTCCTCCTGGAAAAAACGGTATCTTGTGCATCAACTTCTGACACAGTAATTCCCCTCTCAAACCCAGGCAAGCACCAAGGCCACTGCTTTGGATAACTCCAGTAGACTGAGATACCTAAACTTGCTTCTGTGCCACTTCATCCCAGTCCTTGGCATCTTTCCCTTGCATCAGCACCACTGACCCTGACTGCATATAGGGACCTGTGTCCAGTTTGGGGTCAGGGCTGCCGTTTACTCCATGGGAAGTTTGGTAGATGCCACAGAGACTATGAGGGTGCTGGAGCACAGCACATCTGGAAGGAGGTGGAAAGAAAGGCCTTTGTTCAATCTGGAGACAGGAAGAGAAAGGAGGAATCTTTGGGATGTCTTCTCTGGGGGGAGGGAACAAAAAGGAAAAAGCCAGGCTTTTCCCAGAGGTGCAGAGGGACAGCAACAAAGACACTGGCCAGAGACCAAAGGAGCCCCTTCTTCCCCAGGAGGATGCTTGACCCAGGAAGAGAGACCAAGAGAAGCTATAGGATCCCCACTCCCGTGGGTCTTCGCAGCTCCACTGGACAAGGCCTGCAGCAGCCTGACTCAGCTGGCACTCCTTTAAGCTCCATGGGTGGTGATGGGGCAAGTGGTGGATCACAGACCTCCAGAGGTCCATTGTGAACAAAATTATTTTACAATACTATCTCACAGCTTCCTGAACATTGCTTTAACTCCACTCATTTTCCTGAAATATCCTCTGCAGCATTGGCATTCCAGAGCTAACAGTGTTAGTACTCGGTGTGTTGGTTGAATTCTTGCCTTGGGGGACAAATAATAGGCCAGAGGAGATAATTTGTTGTGAGGCTTCTTTGCCCTGAAGCTGTAGGATTGGTGACAACCGTCCTGGCCTCAGGTCACCAAACATATTTATTCTGCCTGTTCTTCATCAAACTAGGATCCCCAAATCTATCCTGATTTCAGAAGTTAGGAGTGTTTTTAAAAAAGAGACTTTTAATGTGTCGTGTTACAGCCAGGCAAATAAGGTGGGATCCATCCAGGTATAAAGCTTTAAGAAAGCCTTACAGGGAGAAAGGGAGTCTGGGGGCCTCCATAAGTAAACCTAGATGATGCTTTGGCCACTGGAGAGGGGTAAGAAAAGTTGATGGCAGAAACTATAGTAGCAGCCCCAGGTACAAGCAGGTGGAAAGGGCTAATGGCCTCCTTTAGGGAGAGAAGTAGTACGAGATGTTTATGAAGGTGTTACTTAGAAAAAAACAGCTTAGCAAGGAAAGGGGCAGAGCTGAAATCTAACAAGGGTACATGGTTTCAGTTTGTCAAGAAAAGGGAATAGTGTCAGCTTGGCTTGGTCCGAATGTGAGGGTTCAGCAGTGGAAATGAGCACAGAGCTAAGGGATAATGTGCTTCCCTTTTACAGGTAGCTCCTCTAAGAAATGCTATGTGGTTTATATCTAGATACGGACTTTGGAATTAGTTTCTATTTCCTGGGTCTGAGTCTTGTGTCCCATGATTTGCCTTGGCTTCCTTAGTAACAAAACATCAATGCGCATGCTCAAATAAATGAGCTGTGATGAGAAGCTAAAAATAATGAGAAGCTGAAAATACAGCCTTTGTATTCCTCTGGTATCCAGCTTATAAATGTGCCTATTGTGTCTGCTTGTTTTCTGCCTGTTGAAGTACTGAAATGCTTCAGTAATACTGAAAAAAGTGTTGTAGTTGCAGAGCTGTACTTGGGAATCCAAGAGACCTCATACCTCAGCTACAAATTTCTACATGGATGGGACAGTCTTTCTGCGTTTTTGTTTTGTTATCTATTTGAAACATCTTCTTGCTCCTTTTAAAGTATACTCAGCTTCCCTAAAGATCTGGCTGCTTCAGAAGCCAGGACTCTGTCATCGACATGTCTTACCACTACAGTCTAAATATGATGCCGCACTGGTCACCATAGAAATACCCTGCCACTGTGAGTCTTTCATGCATTTCTCATCATGCAAAAACATTCCTGAATTTTCTTTTTTAAATTTGAACTGCAGTAAGCTAACCCACAAATGTCTTGGCATGATTACACTACTAATCGCTGTCATTGCTTTGTGGGAGCCTGGCGCCTCAGTTTATCCTGTGTTTGCATTCTTAACCTTGATCCTGAGGCTAACTTGGGAGGCAGGAAGAGAGAAAGGTAGGACAGCACCTTCCCTGCCCACAAACTCTTGCCCACTCAGGGCTGCAAAAGCTTGTGGAAGTCATATGCCACTGAAATAATTCTGCAGCCTGCAGATCCTCCCCCATGTGCTTGGAAATGTGGCACAGATGGAGCTGTACTGTTGGTGAAGATTACATACTTGGGGAGAGTGGCTACGTACAAGAACCCTGTCAGCATTTAAACCCACTCGCTGGAGGCTCATGGGGTTAGTGGGAGGAAAAGAACACGGGGAAGAGCTGTGATATCTCAGCTCTGGGATGGTCCAGTCCCAGACAGGGAAGTGCAGCTTGAGAGGCTGTCTCCTGACCACAGACAGAGGAGTACCTCTGGAAACCCACAGTGGAAATGGATTTCTTAGCACCTCTAGGAAGGCCATAAGTGGGGCTGAAATGTAGGTTTTTAATGAGGGAAAGACAGTTAGGATAAGAAGTCTAACCATGGCTGTTTTCTGCCTGCACAGAGTGCAAGTTACAAGGCAGGGACCCAAAAGGATCATCTCAGGTCAAATGGAGGTAACTTCTGCCATTCCCTACTGTTCCCCGCAATGCTGTTTCTTCATGGCTCCTATTTTCAGGGCACAGTAACCCCTGCATACTGCACCACTTAAAGGCTACACATGCTGCCAAATCAGGATGTGCTGAAAATCTTTCTGAGAGAATTCCTTCTCCTCAAAGGAGAATCGTACACTAATTTGTATTCAGAAAAGTTTTAGGGTGTTCAGTGTCCGTCTGGTGTTAGATGTGGGGCTAACGAGGAGAATTATTTTCAAGGTCACTTACTGAAGTGTAGGTCTCTTAGCTCTTGCAGATTTTTTTTATCTATATTTTTTTTAACTATAGTTGAGCATTATATTTATTTCAGATACTATGGTAATAGAGCTGGTATTATTGGCCAAATAGGCTATTTTGACAAAGTGCTGGATGGCTGCTCAGTATGCAAATGCTATGACAACAGCGAACTCTGAAAAAAGAACAGCACCTATACAGGGTATAATGTAGCATGAAAATGATGAGTTACCCAATGTTACATGAGCCAAGTTGAATCTTTAAATAAATGCGTATTGATTAACCATTAGAAATTTATCTTCAGTAATCGGTTCAATTCTAATCTGCAGCACTCAATTCTTTTTGCCAGAGACCTGTTCCCACCCTTACCCACACCCCACTGAAGTGAAGGGTCCTCCTGCAGGAATTTGCTGGGATGCCCATTCCTAAAGGAGGAGGATAGTACAGCTGCAGTCCTGTGCTTGGGGAGCTGCAACACTGTCCTCGGTCCATGCAGCAGCCCACTGAGCAGATTGCCCGCTTCTGTAGATCAGAAGTAAATGTGAAGAATTGACTTTCTCTTTACATATAATGAAAATTTCACTTAAATGCCTCGAGCATAGATTTAAGAACAAACCTTTGTATTCACAAACCTGTTTAGGTTGACATTGGTCGCTGAACCCAATTTCACAGACTGCTGGCTAAAGGAGCCACTTAATTGCTGTTAGCCCTGTTCACTGCTCACCTGCTCTGAACTCCTTCACTGTTAGCTTGTTTATCTCCCAGGTTAACAATGAGGACTAACTCTCCAAAACAATTAAAAAATGCTAATAAGCTAGCATTTGAGGTATAAAGAAGTCAGAAAAATGTTAGGGAAAAATCCAGGGTTTCAAAGCAGGTTAGTACAACAGCTGGTACTTCAGAACTGCTTGCAGTTCTGTTGAGTGGCCTAAGCAATATTCTCTGTTCTCAGAGGAACATGGCACTTTTCCACTCAAGCCAAAAACTTTAGGGAACCTAAAACTGGGTTTAGGAATGGAAGTACGTTGCTAACTTAATTTCACTTCTCTTAAAAAAAAAAAAAAAAAGTAAGAAAGAAAGAAAGAAAAAAAAAAAAAAAAGAAGAGAGAGAGACCAAAATATTTCAAAAGGGACTAAAGGTATCAATTTAACAAACCGAAACCAGATGCTAGATGCCTGGTTTTCAGCATGAGCACACAATACTCCCTGCACTGCACCTCTTCAAAACACCCCAATGATTAGTCACTGGTGAGTAACATCATCTTTAGAGTTCACAGAAGGGATAAATATGTTCCTGTCCATGACTGGGGACCATCAACAGACTAAGATTCATTAATCAGCACTGCCTTTTCCTCAAGGAAAATGACAGCACTTCTAAATTTTATCTGTAGTTTTCATAATGTGTGGGTGATTTGGCTGACTCATTAACCCTGGGGAGGGGACTGTTAATCAGTGGATGACTGCTATGCTGCTATGTTTGCCACAAAGCCATGATTCAGATTTGCTCCTTTATGGGAATGCCTGATTGAAATAAATTGCATGTCTTATATTAAGCTGTGGTCTTCTCATTTTGATTCCTGTTTTCGTAAGAAAATATTTCTCTGCCTTCCCAAAATCTTTGCTTTCCTTTGCCAGTCTCCAACAAAATCATCAATAAAGTAGTGACCTCAGTCTCTAGCTGTCACCAGGTTTGTGACAGCAGGTAGCTCGGTCAAGAGACACCACATTACTATAGCCCTCTTGAAAGAAAGAGTTGTAGTCCTTACTAAACCTGGGTGGAAGAAGAGGTATAGGAGCCAGGGCTTCACTGCCCGTTACATCCAGTGACTGCATGGCAGCAGGAGGAAGGTTCTCCTTCCTGTGCACCTTGGTGGCCACTACAGAAGGGGGTTTTGATAGGCAATTACAGATCTCCAGAGGAATTACTTGCATTTTTTCCACTCAGACGGTTGATTTATTTGTATTTTTGGGTTTGAGATGAACAGTTCTTCCACATCCCAGTATGCATTTACAGAACAGGACAGATATTGCAGGTGTGAAGGGGACTAAGAGGAGGCAGTTAGTAGACTTTACCCAAGTCTTAGGATTCTCCAGTATAAACTACTGTTAAAAAGCTATCTTAGTCAAAAGCCTGAAAGTACTGCAGAGCTTTGTACCCAGAACTGGACAAAGACTAGCTCAGTGCCCCAGCCTGGCAGTTCCTTAACTAAAGCTGTTTAAAAGAAATCTGGAAAAGCTCAATGCAGAAATCCCCGGGCTTTATAGTGGCTGGCTTTTAGAAGAAGGTCCACATGCTCAAATGTCCTTTCAAAACTAGGTGTAAGTTCACAGCTTCAGCTGTACCTTAGTGCAGTGTACCTTGGTTGGAAAGTAAAAGAGAAAGCAATGCACTAATGTGAAATTGGAAACACAATCCAAATCCAACAAGCCAGGTGGCTTTATGTCAGGGTACATAGCCTTGTGCTACTGCCACTTAACCTCCTGGGCTCAGTCACAGTTCACACACCAAAAAGAAGGGGGACCAACTATTTCATTTTGCCTACCAATGCTTTCAAGCTGTGTGCAAGAAAGGGGTGTGTTTGTAGTACGGATACCTGAAAGTGATAAACAGGGAATCAGCTTTTATGTATAGGTACTATATTTCCTGTAAAAACTTAAGAAAAAAACAAATCCAAGCCTCATACACTGTCTCCTCCGCTTTCTCTCTTCCTCCCCTCCTACAGGCTTTCACAACAGTCTTTCCCCTCTGCAGTATTCTTCTCTCCCTTAGTATTAATTTGTGCTTAATTTTCCCCTGCTTAGCTTTCCTAGCAGATCTCGGTGTGTGTCTTCTAGCCTCCCTTTGCTCGTCTCGCACAGCCCATAGCTTTGCTCATGACTGTTCCTCCTCATTCCCTGCAACCACGGGCCCATTAATTTGCCACTCCCCTGTGTCTCTGCCTCCTTGCAGTCCTTATAATTTGCTCCTTTTGCCCCTCCTACTTAGTCATCTGCGGTTTTGCCACTTCTTTCATTCTGTCTTGTTCTCCATCAGTGACTGAGGCTCCCATGCACTCCTGATCTCTCTCCACCTTTCCTCCCTTCTTTCTCGTTAGCAAGTGCTCCTCATCTCCCCACAGAGAGACCTAGACCCAGCCTGTAGAATTTTTCACTTGTATTGGGCTTATGTGACAAAGTTTTGGTAGTGGAGGGGCTGTAGAGGGGCCTTTGTGAGGAGATGCCGGGGCTGTTCTGTACCAGACAGGACACAGCTGAGCCTCTCATCCAAGATGGTGCCACCTTGGGGAGGAAGTACTTTAGAAAGGGTAAAAAGAGCTTATGGAGAAAATTCTGGTGGAGCAGGTTGTCTTCCAGCAGCCCAAGGACTACAGTGGAGCAGATACCCACCCTGAAGTCCATGAAGGACCCCACATTGCAGCAGGTGGAGACACCCTGAAAGAAGCTGCTGCACCCTGTGAAGAGCCTATGCTGGAGCAGGCTTCTGGCAGGAGCTGTGGCCCATGGAGAGGACCCCATGCAGGACCAGGTTTTCCAGCAGAAGCTGTGGCCAATGGGAGCAGTTTGGTCCTGAAGGCCTGTACCTTGTAGAAAGGACCCACGCTGGAGCAGTTTGTGAAAGACTTTATGCCATGGGAGGCACTCCACGCTGCAGTGGGGGAACAGTGTGCAGAGGAAGGAGTGGCAGAGCGGAACCATTATGGACTGACCACAACCCCCATTCCCAATTCCCCTCCATGTCTAGGGTGAGAGGAGGTAAAGGAGTTGGGACTGAAGGAGTGAAGTTAAGCCTGAGAATAAGGGGTAGGATGAGGGGAAAGTGATTTAGTCTTGTCTTTGTTTCTCACCATCCTACTCTATTTCTAATTGGCAAAAGTATATATTTTGTTGCCTAAAACAAACTAAACACCCAGTTTGGTCTGTTTTGCCTGCGACAGTAACTGGCAAGCAAATTCCCTGTCCTTATCTGGACCCATGAACTTTTCTACCTTATTTTCTCAGCCTGTCCTGTTGGTGAAGGGGAGAAAAGCAGCAGCTGGGTGGGAGCCTGGCAGCCAGCCGAGGTCAAACCCACACATCACTCTTCATTGAGCATATTCCCTTGTCCAGTTCCTTTAACTGTACTGTCAGGCCCAAGGAATCCTCTTTTTTTTTCTCCACCACAGCCGTCCTCCACACTTGCCTCAGCACCCTTGTCTTCTTTGTCCCCAGCACTTTCTGGTACTTCACTGCTTGACTGCTGATTTGCCTGTTGCTGTGGGACCCCATCACTGTCCCACTCTGATATGGCAACTCCAACCATGTGGATATGTGCCCACCCCCTCTCTCACTGTTTAGTTCCCTGCCCTAGTACATCCAGGAACCAGTTGCCTTCTGAAATCTGGCTTGAACTTCACCTTGGCATCTACTCTTACCTCCTTGATGTAACAAACTTCTCCTACACTATCCCCACATATTGCTTAGCTTCCTCGTGCTTCCCGGGGCAGTGGCTGCCTCACTGTGCTCTTAGACGCTAACAGCCAAGCACAGAGGAAAAGGCATCACAGCAGCTTCTCCTGGCCCCTACAAGAAGCAACATCTATGGGCAATCCTGCTTGATGCTGACTGCTTTGTCTGGAGAAAGCAATAATGTGCAAGCTGACACCATGCTGTGAAGACAATCTCATTCTAGTCATGACTGGGCTGGACTACCTTAGGGAAATGGATGAAAGTGCTAACCACCTTCTGCCTTTCCCATACCACATACATTCAAGAGTTCTTTAGCATCAGGGAGGCAAAATACCTAGCTTTACCTCAGCCTCCTGGGCAAAAGAATGATCCTAGCACATCCACACTAGAAATAAGGGCAGTAATTCTCCCAGGCAAAGAGAAATTCGGTTTGCTCATCCCTGAAAATGAGCTTGCTGCTTTAAACTCCTGTCTAGTGAGTACTACAAACGTGTTAGCCTAGCTAGTCCTTTCAGGCCAATGCAGGACATAAATAAGGATGCATCAAGACTGATCTATGCTGGAATGAAACAGTGCATAAACTAGTTTGTCCTGCTGGGGGGATGGAGGACTCCTCATATCATCTTTTCAAGCAATATGATGTTGCCATCAGAAAAAGCGGCAACTGAGACTCTTTTTTGGAGAAGGGAGGGACATTGATACAGTGGAGAACTGGGAGATTGTCTTGTTTGGAAAAGACATCACTTGAGATCTCTCCTAGCCTATAGGAGATGACAAGTTTCTGCTACAAAACTCTGTATTTTATTTGGGAGTTGCCAACCCCTTGATATGTAATAACCTGTGAGACTTTTCCAAATGTCTTGGCCATATGACCATCTTCCACCTTATGAAGGAGACTGAATGTCTGTTCTTAGGCTGAAGTTTCCATACAAGCTTCCAGAACTCCAGTTTTCAGATCTGTCACTGGAGACACGGGCTTGTCAGTGGAGCCTACCAGTGGCTCAGAACTCACTTTAGGATATAGTTTCTATTCCCTCTCGACCTTCTGCTTGGTTTAGCAGCTGGTTCTGCTGGACTTCAGCCATCCCCCAATGGCTTCTAGCTAGGTCTGTCTGTCTGTGGTCTTACTGATTTGTTATTTTCCCAGAGAAGTCCTTACAGCTGTCAATGGAAACACTAATGCTTGTTTCCATAGCCAGTAATGAATTGTCAGGAAGTTTTCTGCTTGTGGCAGCATGTCTAGGTTGCCTGTGGTGTGCAGTGGATGGTTCTGGCTAAATTTCTTCAGTAGCTTGAAGGTTTGGGAAGACATGCATTAGTAGGTATACCTCTTGCTGATCATCCCTAAGTCTCTGTACCATTTGGAGAAGCATTCTTTGTTCCCCTACTTTATCTACAATCTCACTTAACAGTTGAGTCCTTACAAATGATTTTAATTTGTCTCCTTGTCCTAAGGGGAATAAACCCTAGGAAACTGAGGGAAGCCCACCTGCAGCCTACAAAGACAATCCTTTTTTTCCTCAAACCCTTTTCTATTTACAGAACTACAAACCCTGATCTTGGGTCTTGGAGCACATAAACTTACAAAAGCAGACCTGTTCTTTCAACTTGAAACATTGAAACAGAGCTGTCCTTAAAAGACAAGGAGGCTGAAAACCTTCAGCTTGTATTCTGGCCAAGAATATTCCAAAAGCATTTTACGTTAAAACAGATAACGTATCTAGCATCTGACCTGTGACCTAACATGTCCACTGACAATTGTGCTCCCATTCAGAAAGAACAGCAAGTGCCAACTCCGCTCAACAGCTTCTAAGGCCGAAGCTGAAGCATCCTGGAGGAATTGTTGGATATACTGTATGTTGGTGCAGTGGTTAGCAGAACTTATGAAGCTCTGGCTGCAACCAAAGCATTAAATAAAGGTAAATTTTCCTTGGTTCCAAGTTATTGTACATGTCTTGATGGAAAAATAAGAGTGCTGTACAAACCTGCTCCAAAGCAGAATTTAAGCATGAGGAAAATAAAGAGCCAGGAAGAGAAGAGAAATGTTTGAAACAAGCTTCTTGAGGAAATATAAGTGTGGCATTAGTTTTGAGGTGTACATAACAAGGTGCTTGGTCTGAGTTTTGTCTGAGTTCAGGCACTGGGCTGTAGGAAACTTGTCCATGACTTTGGTGTGGGACCTTATTTTTCCAGTCGTGCAGACAGAAAATGTACATTACTTCACAATTTAATGATTTTTTTATTGCCTTGAGTAATATATCTCCTTGCAGGGCAGACATGAGCAAGCAGACAGAACAGATGGTTCTGCCTAGGGCAAGATTCTGCAAGGGATGGCAAATATAGAGACATCTGGTTGTGGGTGTATGCAGATGAAATGGTGGCCACCTCTGCTTTCCAGCTGTCAACCATACTTCTGCACTGGAGGTGATTTCCCCCTTACTAGGGATGGCCAATTGACATGCTCATTTGCTTCTGGTCTCCAGTTGCTAACTGTACTGACCTATACTAGAAGTCATTCAGAAAGTGGGCAATGTGTACTATTCCCACAAGTGGTAAGTACCAAGGTTTAGTACAATTAAAGCCCTTTGTTAGGAGAACAATTCTTTAAAGCTTTTGCATGGTTATGCATTACCTTGAGCTAGCCTTGTCTCCTAGATACAGTCAGAACTGTTATTTTTTGTTACGTATTTAAATGTCTGAAGTAATAGTTAGAGTTGGGCAGACATAAAAATGAGGCAAAATGGTACCAGTTTGAAAATTAGATTATAGTAACTGCATTTAACACTTTCAAAAGCAACTTTTCTCTTTTCATCCTTCAGTTTTGCTTAGTTTTCTTGGTGGATTAGGTAGTAGATGGGATATTCGGTACACAGCATTCCTTTCTGGTAGTCAACTGTTTTCTCTTCATGCTTCATAGAATGAAGCATTTTCTGACTTACAAGAAAATTGGGAGCCACTTTCTTGTCTGTGAAATATTAAGCTGTTGTGATTTCTACCTATTGCCTGAGCTCAGAAAAAAATATAACTGCTGATGCTCTGGCAAACCATTCTTCCTCTTACACAGGGCAATTATTCATTGTAATGTTTTGAAGCCATTGCCAGAATCCTGATTCCTGCTTACCTGCCCACCAACTCTCCAAAATTCCAAGGATGCTCTGACTCTGTGGCCCATATTTTTTAATCTTGCTGAGTCCTAAAAACTGAAGTAATTTCAAAATGTCACCTAGGAAAAAAGTGGCATGCCAGGGAGTGATGCCAACTTCACTGGTAGGATTCAAGGGGGAGGCAATATATTTGTCCATTTAACTATTAGACGTAAGAATACAGAATCCCTCTATCTTCCTCTTTCTGTGGTTCAGGGGGTTCCAAATTATATGTCCTAGAAGTGGTATGGGTATGCAAATAATTTCAGAGTGGTATTCTGCCCCAACAAATTGCAGCCTTCTTCCTCATGCTGGCTTAGTAGTACCTCAGAAAAGCTTGGAAAGCTTTGCTCAGACCAATGTGGTCTCACATTCCTCCTCATCTAGCTTAAAGGTGGAAGCACAGAAGAAGTAATAGAGCCAGAATGATAGAGATCTGTGGAAACTCTACAATTTCGGTTTGGGTGTGCTTCAATTGCTGATCTACTGTTTCTTTCGTTGGGTGAGACTATCCTTTCCCTGTTGGGTACACGGTAGCAGGGCTCTACTTGACTCAGCAACCAGAGAACCTTAAACTCAAGTTCCCATGCATGACAGCTGTGTTGTCTCTGCAAAAAACCTGCAGACTTCCCCCTGGTTATGCTGGGGGTGAAAATTCCCTCTTGCTCCCTGCCTTCCTGGCCATGTCCCTGGAGCCACAAGGATTGACAAATACTCAAATTCCACAGGACCTTATGGTGCAAATATGTTAATGGGACAACGGGATGTTGTCCTTAATTACTCCTCACTTGCCCCTGTGTTTTTGAGTAACATTTTTCTTAAAGGAGAAATACTACACAGTAGCAGATGATAGGGAGGGTGGAGGAACCAGGTAAAGATTAATGATGAGGTTCTGTGGTAATAAAGAGCAGTATGTTCTGGTGTTAACATCTACAAGAGAGTTGTTGCGACTTCAGATGTCCAAGACTGCCTTTGGACAATTATCCCACAAAAGTATTGGCTTCAAGGCATCAGTATCCCATCCCAAAGAAATATTTGCTTTGGGGACTTACACTCACCATTAAACATTTTTGTCTTCCATCTGTATGTCTTCCTCCTTCCTGGGTAATATATTAAGTATCAAGTATTCTAAGTAAACACCATAAAAGCACAGTGCTTTGGTTCCTCTGTGAGACAGCACCATAAAGATCAACTACAAAGAAATTGATTTACAATAAACTAAGTGTCTTGTCTTTACTGGGGGAAGGTGGAGCTATTTTTCACTGGGCCACATAAGTTAACTGGATGTGAAATTATAAAAAGTGCTTCCCAGGTGTGGGTACAGCTCTTGGTAAGTCCTGGTCACTATTAGAGCAGTTTAAGACATCCTGTTTCCCTTTCACATATAAACACCTGAATCCTTTCCAGTCCTGAGAGCCTCTACCTGAAGCTGTGTGTCTCACATGCTCCTTGGGAGCGTCGTGATAATTAGGTGGTGGTGTAAGCATCCCTGCTTTGAGAAAGGCTGTGAGAATCACCTATGTGAGGCAGACCCAGCTATTGCACAGGATGGCTCAGACTGTATCTTCTGTGTCACTTAGCACAGAAGGTCTCATGCAGAATCCCTGTACCCCTTTGGACACAGTCACAATGGAAAGTGCCTTGTTTTCAGCTCGGATAGGGTTAATTTTTTTATTAGCAGCTAGTGCAGTGCTGTGTGTTTTGGATTTAGTGGGAGAATAATGCTGATAACAAACTTATGTTTTCAGTTGTTTCTAGGTATTGTTTCTACCAAGTCAAGAACTTTTAATTTTCCCTGGCCCTGCCAGCAAGAAGGATGGAGGGGCACGGGAAATCAGGAGGGGACACAGCCAGGACAGCTGGCCTGAATTAGCCAAAGGGATATTCCATACCACAGGACATCATACTCAGTATATAAACTGGGGGGGGGGGGGAGGGCGGGAAGTGGGGCAGTTGGCCGGGGCCGGTCTATCACTGCTCAGGAATTGACTGAGCATCAGTCAGTGGGCAGTGAGTAATTGTATTGTGCATCACTTGGGTTTTTTCCCTTCCTTTTGGATTTTATTCCTCTGCCCTTCTCCCTCCTTTTCATTACAACTGTTGTTTTATTATTATTATTATTGTTGTTATTATTTAAATTATTAAATTGTTCTTATCTCAATCCTTCAGTTTTACCTTTTTCCCAATCCTCCTCCCCATTCCTCTGGTGGGGGGGAGGGGAGTGAGAAAGGGGCTTCGTGGTGCTTAGTTGCCAACTGGGGTTAAACCAGGACAGGAAGTCACAGCTCACCCCACCTGGAGCTTCTCCATTTCAGGACATGGGTCCCGATGTCTGCAGGTGCAGCCTGTTCTTGTCTACTCCAGTCCCGCCATCTGATGCAGTTTATCATAATAGCCCTTTTTGTAACGGCCTATGAAAATTTCTTCAGAGTGAGGTGGCTGCTTGTCGTGCCTGGTGCACTTAGGAATATGTTAGTCTCACAAACAGGTATGATTACAAGTTGAACATATGAATTCCTGAAGTCTTGATGGTCGTCAATGAGTCTTCTTGAGCTTTCTTTTATCCCTGTCTCCCTCCTGATTCGTAGATCATTAGTACGCTTCACCTCAAAGGCTGCAGCAGCATCTTGAAACACTTGCCTTCTAGTACATCAGCTGAATCTGCTCTGCTATTGACATTGATCTCACAAGCTTTAGCATATCATCAGCATGTCCCCATATTTTTTTTTTCCACGAGAAATCTGATCCCAAATCTATAAATCTTGTGGTGGTCTTTCCTGATGACCTGTCCAAATCCATGTGGATGACTTACCAGGTGAGTACACTTACTGGGGATAAGTTTTCTGATAGCATAGTAGACATTGCCCAAATATTTCCAAGACAATTTACACATCTCTTGTAATACCATTGTGTACAATGCTGTATGGGAACCTTGCAGAGAAATGGAAAGCTTAGGGGGAAAGTCCAAGGAGGCTCAGGAAAAAACTAAAAAGGCCATCAAAGGCCACAGGAATCACCCAGCCGTGCTGGAGATTACAACATGGGCTATATGTGTCTTCCCATGGAAGGAAGGACGTGCCACTTTAGCCAACAAGACAACAGGTGATACAGATCTCTAATTAACTGAAACCTGGGGATAGAGCTCCTGTATTAGTGAGACTATTCTAGTAAGCAGAAAAAATGGTTTGTGCTGATTGATCCAATGTAATAAAAGAAAATTGTCTGTTTTAATTTTAAAGTTGTGTTTTTAAAAACATTATCCAGAAACCTGAGGCAAGTTTGCCTTTAGAAATAGATAACCACCTAGCAGATTAAAAATGTAAAAATTAGAAGATGTAACTGGAATTATATAATCAGGGGAATTCAGAAAGAGCGAGACAAAAATGTAGGAGAGAAGTAGGGGGACACTGTACACATTAATCCCTTTACATTGCAGTGATTTACCCTAAAGCAAGGAAAATTCCAGTGGGACCTGATCAGAGCAAACGTGAAGCTAAAATTACGTGCTTGCAAAAGCAAGTCAGGATGCAAGCATCAACAGGGCTGCTGTATATGCAGGAAGAGATGGAAAACTCAACTGGGAGCTGTCAGAGATGATCTCTGTGGGCTAACAGCTCTGAATTGTTCACTGAAATTACTTTAATCCCAGAAATGAGGGCTGCTGTCACCCTACAAAATACAGTTCTGTATGATCACTAAACTGTCTGGGAAATCTACATAGAAGCAACTGGTGATTATACTAAGTTCACTTAAGCTGAAGTGCTGATGAAGGGAGGATGCGCTGGAAGTTAGACTCCCACAAGTAAAAAATTGGCCCCCCACCCCGAGGTAAGATCAACTGAATTTACAGACTTGTTTGTTATCAGCCTGGCAGATGCTTGTTTAACCTCCTAGGACAGAGGCTGCACACCTTCACTGCATCTTCATAGTTCAATGCTGAAAAAATATCCCCCCTAATACCTCAAAACTTTCAGCTATCTTTGATATGTCTCCCTCAAACACATTTAGACTAAAACCACGATTCACTAGTCTTTCCTCTTGTATTTTCTATGCCTGTTTTATCCTCATGCACTTTCTCTCATTCCTTTCTTTCGAGCATGATACTTGGCCAGTAGTACCAACAATATGGAAAAAACATACCACTGACTTAGACATCATACTGTTTTTACATGCCGTGAAGTTAGGTTTACTTTTTTTTTGCACAAGATAAAATGCTTATAGGAAGCTGTAGTCCTTTCAGTTCCCTTTCCTGGGCCCCAGACCTTTTTGTTGACCCCACTGCATCAGTTCTACTTTCAGAGTCAGTCTTCTCACAGACTGAGGTACACTACGGGTGCTGACTTCCTTCACTGCATGCAGCTGAGACGCTCATTTGCTTTCCAGACAGTTCCAGAGGCTCATCAGAGCTCCTGAGGGGATGCCCAGCCAGAAATGCAAACAGGCAGAAACAATGCTCCCGTATTGGTTATTTGCATGGACCTCTTCTCCTTCCTTTCCTCCTTCCTTCCCTCCCTCCCTCCCTCTCGTCTGATGTAGTAAAAAGAACTTTGCTGACCGAAAAAAGACATGTATTCAGTCACTCAGGAGATTCCCAGATGACATTACAGCTGATGTTCTGTTTATTCCTTCATTTACCACTGTTAATTCCAGCTCAAGAGTGTTGTCTGAGGTGTCCTCTTGCCTACATGACCCTGGTGACACATACTATACACTGCATGACTCTGCATTTCACCTGCTTTCTCTCAAGGGAGACCTGATCAGGATTCCTGGTATTCTATTTCGATAAGCAAGTATTTTAAAGGGGAAAACCAGATATTTGAATATGCCTCTCATCTCTTAACTCATACCTTGCTCATATAATGAAACTCTTTCAAGAATTGACACCTGAAATTTCAGTCAGGATCCACCGAAACATTAGTGAACTGTGAACAAGCAGTGACTGCTAACTGTACCTGACTGTATATAGTGCACTTGGCACAGTTTGTGTAGAGGACTATTTGTCTATCACAACATGTATATGGTGAAAAAAAATTCCAAACTTTAAATATATATGAAGGTGATACGCTTCAGCTGGAAGACAAACCTCCTTCTTTTCCTGCATGATTTTAACTAATAAAGTCTGTCTGCTGAAGGACAGATTTTACCCCAGATTAAACAAAAAACAACAACAACAACAAAAGCAAATAATAGAAATCAGCAAAATTCTATCATAAGCTGGTTTTGGTCAGCAGTGGATGACCAACATCCAAGTCAGAGTCGCTACTTTCTTCCTCTTTGAAGAGGAATGCAAGCCAGAACTGATCATAACCAGAAAACCAAGTAGCAGGTGGACCGTGAATTCCACACTGTCCTATAACCAGTAGTGTAACTTGCAAAACATGTGGAAGGTTGAATGTATGCATGGGACAACACAGCAGCAGCTAAATGTGAGCAGAGTGGATGCATACAGCTTTGTCCATTTGGTTAACAATTTCTTTATGCACTGGTCTAGCAGCAGTCTGTTGGAAAAAGAAGTCAGGAACCTGAAGAGATGTGAGTCAAGCATGCCTTGTGCAAAGTGTGCCTTGGCTCATCACAACGGATAGGCAGCATTCTGCCAAGTCTCATTGTGCGTCTTGCACCTCAGTTTCACATCAAAGCTGCAACTCAGATTAAAAGGAAAAAAATCCCCGAGGGAAAGGACATAATATACTGCATTCTAATAGCCTGGAACCTATCTGCTTAAAACACCCTTACCACTGCAACTTAGTAGCAGCACATGCTGGTAATTTAAGAAGAAAATTTTTGAGCCCTTTCTCCAAATGTCCACCACCTCCTCCTTGAGCCTGCTCCTCTTCCCAGTATTTACTTCTGATTTTACATCTCTGGTTTTGATTTTGTACCTGTTGTGTGGGAGTGTATCTGAAACTGAACTGTTGGAATTTAAGTGGTGGTTAGTAGTTTCTACATGCATAGGCAATTAAAAATCTCACCAGCGTTCCATATACATGTAATCGGTATGTTAGCAGACAAATTATAACTGATGTCATAAAGAACTGTACCAGTCAGAAAGGTAACCTCCTCCTCAGGTAAATGCAGTAAATACAGCTGACAGTCAAAGGGACAACGCATTGAATTGCACAGTGCAGTAGGTTGCTGACAAATTTCCTCTTACTGGAGCAAGATCCAAGTTCTGAAAATGAAACATCTCATCCTCAGTTCCTGGGAACTAAGCGTGGTGCTTTGTTTTGCTTCCCTTGCTGCCCCCTGCTCCCAGTGTAAATCTTATCATTTAACAGTAAGGATATGCCCGAAGCTTTTTGTATTTAGAAGACAAACCCTTGAAAGTCAGCTGTGTTTATGCAAGTAGTTAGTGGTAACAAACAGATACTTATTTCTTGAGTCATAAATCCCCCTCTATTTCCACTTTTCTACCTAATGCTCATCTTTGAAGTACTAAGAGGTCTTCTGGTGAGGAAGAATACATAACCAGAAGTTTCTAATTGCTAGCAAACAGTTGCTGACATGCTCTGCCAATAGCCTTAGTCTTTCACTTACCAGTGGGAGGGAGTATTTGTAAGCCCAGAGTTAAATTAAGTGACTGATATTTGCTAAAACAGTGTGTTTCATCTTTTCCAAATGATTGCTGAACCAGTTGGTTTGTATAGTTGAGTGGATTTGGCCAAAGGGCTTAATGAACCTCATTTATTTAAGCTTGACACTAGAAAGAAAACCATTTTTGCCAAGGGATATGGAGGAATTTGAAAGCCAAGTAAGAGGGAGGCATGAAGATCTCAGGGGGGTTAGAATGACCTAGGGTGTAGTTAAATACCTGTCTATTGGCCTTAGAATTCTCTAGATATTATAGAATCATAGAATCATTTAGGCTGGAAAAGAGCTTCAAGGTCATCACATCCAACTGTTAATGCAGGACTGCCAAGTCCATCACTAAACCATGTCCCTAAGCACCACATCTGCTTTTAAATACCTCCAGGGACAGTGACTCCACCACCTCCCTGGGCAGTCTGTTCCAATGACTGACACCCTTTCGGTGAAGAAATTTTTTCCCAATATCCAATCTAAACCTCCCCTAGTGAAACTTGAGGCCACTTCCTCTTGTCCTGTCACTTGTTATCTGGGAGAAGAGACCTACCTCCACCTGCCTACCCTTCCAGGTAGTTGTAGAGAGCATTAAGGTCCCTCCCGAGTCTCTTTTTCTCCAGACTAAACAACCCCAGTTCCCTCAGCCACTCTGCACAAGACTTGTGCTCCAGACACTTCACCAGCTGCGTTGCCCTTCTCTGGACATGCTCCAGCACCTCAATGACCCTCTTGAAGTGAGGTGAACATGGTACTTGAGGTGCAGCCTCACCAGTGCGGAGTGCAGGGGGACAATCACTTCCCTTACCCTGCTGGCCACACTCAGATACAAGCTAGGATGCTGTTGGCCTTCTTAGCCACCTGGGCACACTGCTGGCTTGTGTTCAGACAGACATCAACCAGCACCACCAGGTCCTTTCCCACCAGGCAGCTTTCCAGCCACGCTTCCCAAAGCCTGTAGTGCTGTGTGGGGTTGTTGTGACCCAGGTACAGGACACAGCACTTCTCCTTGTTGAAGCTCATACAATTGGCCTTGGTCCATAGGTCCAGACTGTCCAGATCCCTCTGTAGAGCCTTCCTGCCCTCCAGCAGATCAACACTCACCCCAGCTTGGTGTTGCCTGCAAAATGACTGACGGTGCACTCGATCCCCTCAACCAGATTGCTGATAAAGAGGACTGGCCTCAATACTGTGCTCTGTGAAACACCACTTGTGAGCCTCCACCAGCTGGATCTAACTCCATTCATCACCACTCTGCAGGGTTGGCCATCCAGGCAGCTTTTTATCGAGTGTAGAACACATCCATCCAAGCCGTGAGCAGCCAGTTTCTCCAGGAGAATGCTGTAGGAAAGAATGTCAAAGGTTTTACTGAAGTCTAGGCAGACAACATCCACAGCCTTTCCCTCATCCACTAGGCAGGTTATCTTGCCATAGAAGGAGATCAGGATTGTCAAGCAGGACCTGCTTTTCATGAATCCCTGCTGGCTGGGCCTGATTCCTCAGCTGTCCTGCACATGCTGCATGATGACACTCAGGATGATCTGCCCCATAACCTTCCCTGGCACCAAGGACAGGCAGACAGGCCTGTAGCTCCCTGGATCCTTCTCCTGCCCTCTTCACATATGGGCATCACACTGGGTAACCTCCAGGCTTCTGGGACCTCCTCAGTTAGCCAGGACTGTTGACAAATGACGGAAAGTGGCTTGGTGAGCTCTTTTGCCAGCTCCCTCAGTACCCTCAGGTGGATCCCATCTGGCCCCATAGACTTCTGCATGTCTGTGTGTCCTGGTTTCAGCTGGGATAAAGTTAATTTTTTTTATTAGCAGCTGTGTTTTGGATTTGGTGTGGGAGCAATGCTGACAGCACACTGATGTTCCTGGTTGTTGCTGATGCTAAGTCAAGGACTTTTCAGTTTCTCAGGCCTTGCCAGTGAAAGGGCTGGAGAGGCACAGGAAACTGGGAGGGGACACAGCCAGGACGGCTGACCTGAACTAGCCAAAGGGATATTCCATACCACGGGACGTCATGCTCAGTATATAAACTGGGCGGGGTGGGGGGTCAGTTGGCTGGGGCTGCTGGTCGCTGCTTAGGGACTGGCTGGGCATCGGTCAGTGGGTGGTGAGCAACTATACTGTGCATCACTTGTTTTCTTTCCTCCTTCCCTTTTAGATTTCATTCCTCTCCCTCCTTTTCATTATAACTGTTATTGTTATTATTATTACTGTTCTTTCATTTTTTAATTTTATTTCAACCATTAAATTGGTCTTATCTCAACCCTTGAGTTTTACATTCCTTTCCAATTCTCTTCCCATCCCTCTGGGTAAGGAGGGAGTGAGTGAGTGGCTGCATGGTACTTAGTTACCGGCTGCGTTTAAACCATGACACTGTGTGATTGATGGATACCACCTGTGTGGTACTCTTCAATAGTAGAAAACTGCTGTGGATGAGAACAGGGATAAACCTGTTCATCTAGAGGCTGAGACAGCATGCGTTGTCAATTCTATAGCAGGGACTACAGGGACAAAGATATCAACTCCCCAAACCCCAAAGATTTAACATTACTAAAAGAAACAGAAGTACCTTACTGCTTTACAGATTAAGGTTGCATAATATTTAGGGACTTAAAAACTGTTTAGGTTTACGCTTAATATAAAATAAGTCTATACAAATTATTGATTAATACTTCAGAATGTGTCTGAATTTATGGGGCAGTGAACCTCCAATTCGCCTCTGATTTACAGCTCCCTAGATTTATATGACAAAGTGTACTTCCCTGTTTGCCATAGTGTTTCTGGGAAAGTGTGGATCCCAAGTCAGATTTATGTCAACAGACTGCATCTCTGGGTTTGTACATATTAGAGCAAAGCAACTGGAGGGTGAAAGCAGATCTTGTCAAAGGTGCTCTCCTGAGGGAAGGCAAGGTGTCTGTCTTGGAAATTTCAGCTAGTCTTTTGAAGAGGAAGGAAGGTCTATTGGGGCAGATAACTGGGAAAGCTGTGATAAAGAAACACAGCAGTATGCAAGCCCAAAACCTAGAATGCAAAATGAGGGAAACTAAGTAGTTAGTCAAAAGAAGACTGACTGGAGGTTATGTCAGATATATCACAACTATCTGCAAAGACAAAGGGTATGAACTGCTTTGTCTACTAAAATCATAGCAGGAAGAGCATTATCAGAAACTGGGAAATACCTTCTAACAGTCAGACCAAGGCTGTCAAACGTATCCGACAGAGTACTGACACTATGTCTTCATGACTCACCTGTCAGAAGCTTACACAGTACAGATACCACTGATTGTATCCCTTGGTAGATCAAATGCCCTTTCAAGGTCCTACCTCATTGTCCTAGCAAATGGTGTGCACTACCTACATGAAACATACCATTCATCTGCTTCAGCTGTTTTATTGCTGAAGCAACAGATGCTCTTTCATCAGTTTCTCCAGTTGATTGGCCTGTCACCTATGCAGCTGTGTGCATATGGGAGCTAAATCATATCTCCTCCTGTAAAGGACCTCTACAGGTCTTCATTTTTAAATGAGAAGATTAATAGACTAAATCTCTGAAGCCAGAATTTACTTGCCATAAAGGTGACATTCAGAGGATTGGTTCTCAAGTGGTTCCTGAGCAAGAATGAAGTTATCATTCAGTCATTACGATGTTCATGCAGAACCTACAATGTAAGAATGGCAGTGTTTGATCTTGTGATAGAGTAAGCAAGAGAGCCTGCTCTACCTGACCCTCCTTTGAGCAGGGAGGCTGTCCAGGGCAATCTCCAAAGGTCCATTCCAACCTCATCCATTCTCCAACACTATTATAAAATGCTGCACAACATCTCTTTATTGTTAAGAGACTTCTCCAGTCATTAGCAAGAGAATGGAGGCTTATATGGCTGGAAACACCACAAAGTCAGTCAGAAATGAAAGTGGTGTCTCCCTGAGACTTTAAAAATCATGATTCCATCCCCAATGCTAGAAGTGCACTTGTATATAATTCTGTTGCTATTAGAACACTTGAAGCGTAGCCACATTGTCTAAGCTTTCTTTAAACCTGCATGATCTACAAGTTTGTAACATGTATCTCGATATTCTTGCAGGAACAAGAACTTGCATCTTGCATCTCCGGGCACTAACTGAAACTTTAAATTAAATCCATGCTAACTTTGCAAAAGTTGGTGATGAGGAATATTCTATACTTTTGATGTAAAGGTTTAGTGCAGGCTAATGCAACACAATGCAGGCCTGTAACGTAAATGCATTTGAGTGGAATATGGTACATGTGTGCAGATATCCACAAAAGAAACCTAACAGTGTAGAAGGAAAACATCTGAAAAAAAAGATGTTACAATGCAGGATTTTACATATATATCTATATGTATACTTATATAAATGTATATAGTGTGTATGTGTGTGTTCTGAAGTGACCAAGTTATGCAGCTAATGCCCAAATCTTCTAGATACTTCCTCTAAGAATGTGTTACTCAGATAATCATTGCATGGTACATTCATCTAGAAGACAAAAGCTGATGAATGTTTGGGTTCTTTGGCTTTTGGCTGCAAGATGTTTGAAGCCCAGCTCTGAGATCTATGGTTACTACTACAGTGTTTTGCTTGCTGCCTGCCGTTGGAACTTGAATGAAGCAATCTGAGTAAATCCAGTGCTGACTCAGTATTTACAACTGCGAAAGACTGAGAAAGACAGAGTGTGAAAGGTGGTGATTAGAAATGCTCCCGAGTTCTCAGTCACAACTAAAAGGTAAGTGCTTGCACTCAAGAGTGGTAGTTATTGATGAGGGCCTGTTGGGAGCTAATAGCAGCCAAGGTGAAAGGTGAAACATGGAAAAAGCAGCCAACAGTTCACTGACAAAGTGTAGTCACTTTGATCAGCCTACTCACACATCACCTAAAAGGCAATGCTGCTCTTGAGTGGTTTGAGAAAGTTGCTCTGTCTTCCCTAGAAGATTCAACCATTTTAGATACTTTTCCGTCTGTTAATCTACATTCTCCTGGACAATTTTGATTTCTCTGCTTGACAATTAATCCCAGAATTGCAGTAACATTTGGATAGGAAGGGACATCCAGAGGTCTCTAGTACAACCTCTTCCTTAAATCAGGGCTTTGCCCAGCCTGGTCTTGAAACCTAAAGACGCATAATGTACAGCCTCTCTGGGAAACCTCTTCTAAATTTTAACTATCTTCATACTGATATTTTTTTTTTCTTCCTTTCTGTCCCATCAGAATCTCCCTGATTCCCTTTATGGCCACTGTCTTTCATTCTCCTGCCATGTGCCTCACTAAAGAGTCTGGCTCCACTTTTTGTAGATTACCTTCTTGTAAGTGTTGAAAGCTGCTATTAGGTTCCCCTGAAGCGACGTCTTCTCCAGGCTGAACTGTTCCACTTCCCTCAGCTTCTCCCTGAAGGGCATGTTCTCCAGACCATGACCATCCTGAAAGCCTCTTCTGGACTTGATCAAGTTCATCAGTATCTTTCTCATATGGGTGCACCCAAAACTGGATGCACTATGCCAGACTTGTTCTAACAAGTACCACATAAAGAGGAACAATCACGTCCCCCAATGTACTGGGCCTGTGAATACATCCCAAGATGCTGTTAGTTCTCATCAGTGCCACTGCACACTGGTGGCTCATGTTTAGCCTATCGTCCTCAAGAATTCATGAAGTGTTTTCAACAGACCTGCCTTCCAGTTAGCTGGTCACACCCCATCTTGTACTGCTGCAGCAAGTTGTCTGTTCCACGTGCAGGACTTTGTATTGTTGAATTTTATTCCTACAGCCTGTTTAGGTCCCTCCTAACAACAGCCAGCCCTGTCTGCAGACATATAGACTGCACTCTCATTTTGGTGCTGTGCACAGACATTTCTGCATGTCAAGTCATTAACAGAGATATTAAACAGGTACCAGGGAAAAATGCTGAAGAACTTCATGCGGTCACCAGCCTTCAGACAGAATATCACCTGTTAACCCGTACTCTCTCAGACCAGCAATCCAGCCAGTATTTCACCCATCCAGTAGTTCAACTATCCAGGCCATAATGTCCTAATGTGGGCCAAGAATATTGTGGGAGACTGTATCAAAAGCCTTGCTAAAGTCTAAGTATGGAATATCCACCACATTCCTTGCATCCACAAAACCAGTCATTTCATCATAGAAGAAAATTAGGTTGGTCCACTCTGATTTACCTTCGGTAAGACGTGTTCTTGTCCTTCAGGTGTTCAGAAATGGCACAGATGGACTTGCTCCATGATTCTCTCCAGGGACCAAAGAGAGGTTGTAGTTCCCTGAATTATCTTTCTTGCTGTTTTCAAAGTTGGGTGAAATATTTACCATCCTCCAGTAGTGGGGGAGTCCCCTGGGCATCATGATCTTGCAGCAGTAATAGAGGGAGCAGCCCTGCAGTGGTATCAGCAGGTTCTCTCAGCACCCTTGGATGCAACCTATCTAATTCACAGACCTACAGGATTGACTGTAGTTCTATTGCTCTGAGCAACTACTGGAAATAGTAGTTCTCAACTTCACTGGTTGTAAACACTGTATATGTCAGTCTTAAACCAGAATCTTTTTGTCATATATTTGCCCACTTTGTGCTTTACTACCTTTCATGAGAATATCCTGTTTTGTTGAGTTTCTAGTCATTTCTCTGTTTATACCATTACCATTAAAGTGCTCATGATGACCAGTACCTTTCCACTGTTCGAAGTTCTAAAGGAGACAATGAACTTCTTTTACCTGAAATGTTTGGTTATTGTGGGGTTTTTTTCTGTCTCAGATAAATTCTCCTATATAACTGTTTTAGCTAGGAAATACATGCTTCCAGAAGCTAGAGCTTCAGTTTACCTGTGCTCACGTTATGCTTTTGTTTGTGTGAAAACTGTGAGGACTAATGCATGTAAAGATAACAGATACAATCCTTTAAATGCTATTGCTAGTTCCCCACTCCCCTCCACTGCCCGACTCATTCTCTGAAATTCTGTAGTTTGATTACAGCTCACTGACTGCAATGCTAACAAAAAGTTTCACTTCTCTCCTAATACCAAGTGTTACAGTTCACACAAGGCACTCATATCTACTCAGTTGTGATTGTAGATACTCTAGTCACTGGCTAAGCTTATTTTCAGAAATATCACTTATAGGCTAACACACTCTGTAATGGCATTGCCAAAGGCATTACAACTGATGTTAGGGTAATGAGGTTGAAAAGAAAGTAAACCATTGCCTTAGCACTCTGAGGGTCACAACAATCTTGTCACAAGGGGTATATTAAAGCAGATTAATTGTTTGAGTAGACATGGCCATATCACCTTGCTTCAGGCATCATCTTCTAAAAATACCTATAGTAAGAGAAAACCAAACCCCATAGACTCTGGCCTTAACGGTTTTCTTATGCTGCAATGTTTGGCTCTGGAAATACTGGGGGGTGGTGGGGTGGGTGCAGGGGGAAGCAGGCATCCAGTTCAACCAGTTTATAATTTCATGCACGTTCTTACAGTTTCTTACTTTTGCTTCTGGCTACCTGAACCCCAATTCCAGAAACCAGGCAAGAAGCCCCAATACTTTCTAGCATATATCTCTGTAGGCAAAGGCCCATGCAAAGTCATTTGTTGTTAAACTGAAAACATAATTTAAATTTCTGACAAGATGCACCCATTTAACCACACAACCCTTGAAGCTGAACAGAGCAAAACTGCAGTGCTGCAATATTTTCTGTTAACACAGGCTTAGTTTCTGGGTAATGGTGCTACTAGAGCCCAGGACTGACCCTGAAGTCTTGGTACACAACAAAGGCTCAATAGTTTGTTGGACAAGGAGGAAAACATCTTCCAGGGCTGTGCCATGTCAGGCAGCCCATTGCTGGTTGCATTCCTAGACGGAAGACTGCCTTCGGGCTCATTCTTTGTTTGCTGGGAGGAAAGAAAGAGGGAAAAGCAGGCACTTTAAAGCATTATACTCAAAAAAGTACTTGTAATTGGGAACACAAAGCTTGCCCTGGTGGCTTAAGAGTTGGGACAGGTCAATTTATAGAGTACTTCTCTTGGCATTCTGCCACTCGATGTGAAGTTGAACTTGGCATGGGCTTCCCAAGCTTTATGCGTGCTCCTTGACCTGAGACCTCACACTACTCAACTTTGAGAAAGCCAAAATCTAATTTCGTCAGCTGGGGTGTTTTGAGTCACCTGCAGTTTGTCACCAAACCGTGCTACCCGGCCACCAGCGTGCCCAGCTCCTATCCCAACTTTCAGCATCCACGAGTTGGAAGGCCACCTACGGGCTTTTGGGGAGAGCCCTGAGACGCAGGACAGGCAGGCCGTACCCCGCCCCAACGGGAGCCACCTCCGCCACCCGCCCCGCGCTCACGGGGTCGGCCGCTCTCCCGGGCCGGACCCTCGAGCCCCTCCCCGGGCCAGGCCCCCCGCCGGGCGGCCGGTGCCACCCGCAGCCCCGCGGCCGCCGACCTTCCCCGGCACGCGCACGCGGGCCAGCCCCGTTCTCTCCGGGAGGGGGCGGGGGGGGGGGGCGGGGGAGGGGGCGGCCGGAGCCGTGCCCGGGTGAGCGCCCCGCGCGCATGCGCCCTGAGCGTGGCGCCCCCGCTCGGCTCCGCTCGGGCCGCGCTCGGCTATTTCCGCCTCTTTGTTTTAAACTCCGGGCCGAGCCTTTTAAATTTTATCCCCCCCTCCCCCCCCCCCCCCTTTTTTTTTTATTTTTTAATTTTTTTGGCGGGGGAGAGGAAAAGGGGCCGGTGTTTCCCCCTGTCTCGCGTTACCTCCCTCGCGTCCTCCGCTCGCTGTCCGTGGCGGCGCCCGGGGAAGGACGGGCCGGCGAGCAGGCGATCAGCGGCGGTGGCGGGGAGCAAAACCCCTCACCGGCCCCGAGAGGCGACCGCGCCCCTCCCCTGCCAACGGACACGGCGCCGCCCCTCCCCCGCCAGGTCAGTGCGGGGCCGTGGGGTGGTGTGGGGGTCGGCTGTGGGGCCGCGGGCCGTGTGGGGCCGGGCGAGGGCTTTGGGGGCGGGGCTGCCCCCCCACCCCCCCAGCCCGAGGTGTGTGCCGTGGGAGCCGCGGGGGGCCTCCGGCGAGGGCGTGCGGGGGGCGCGGGGCGAGGGTCGCCTCTGCCTCAGGGGTAGCGGTCTGCGGCGGAGCGGGCCTCCTGCCTCACGGTGTCGGGGGCTGGGGCGGGCGCGGCTGCGCCTGAACTTTCCGTGCCGCAGCAAGCGCTGTGTGTTCTCGGGGGCGGGGGGTGCCCGTTAGTAGGGGAGGCCGGGGTCTGCGTGGGATTCCGTCCCCTGACGCCCCTCCCGGATCAGGGAGTCTGGCGTGGGCCGGGGAAAGGTCCGCCGGTGTCTCCCAGCCCGACTGGACAGCTCCTGCCCGCCTCGGGGACGGGGGCCCGTGGCCTGTGGGGGCAAGGCGCGCGGGCAGCCCCTTCCCGCCGGCCGCGGAGCCGCTCGTGGCGGGGGGCGGGGGGGGGGGGCAGCTCGGCCGCCCCCAGGGCGGTGCTGCAGCCTGCGGGGGCCGCGGGGATGGCGCTGTCCCGAGTTGTCCCTGAGTGCGCGCCTCCCTTCAGGGCTGGGTTTGCGGGGCTCAGGAACCCCGCGCCTTTGGGAGAAGGGGTCGGTCTGAGGGAGGGGATGGCGGCTGGTAGCGGTGGAGGTACCGTTTCCCGAAAGCAGGGGAATGGAGGAGACATGTCCCATGCCTGTGCGACCCTAGCTATGCAGGGACCTGGCTTCAGTGCTGTCTGTGTAGTGGCATATGGGATTTCAGGTCTTGTGAGAAAGAGGAAATTAAGTAGGACTTGTACGTGAAATACAGAATGATTGTGGTGTGAGTTGTTCTGAGGTCTAAGGACACACACATATTTAATACCACAAAATTCTGACTGTTTTCTCAACCTCAGAGCCTTAGTGAGTTGTGATGCTGTCAGATTTGGTCTCTTCAGTAGGTCTGTTTTAGACTGCAACTGGCGGGTATTACTTCGGAGTGTCCCGTGTTGAAAGTTGAGCATGTCCTAAAGTTAGTAAGACTCACAGGAGGTTTGATTATTAAGTACTTAGATGTTCCTTTGTTACTTCACATTTGAGGTTTTTTTGGTTGGTTGTTTTTTTTTTTTTACTAGTTGTAAAACTGTCGGCCTATGCATGCTTTGTGTCAAATCAGTTTAGCTGTTTCCTGATTTCTGTATGAAATGTGTGCCTCTGAGAAACCAGTTCAAGATACTCTGTTTTATTATCTGTGTATGTTCTGGAACGTTCTTCTGGGATACTTTGGTATTTTTCAAAAGAATCCTATATAATTGTCTTCCAGAGTTTCACAGAAGAGCTAAGTTTGTGGATGAAAAAAGTTTGAATTCGAAAGAAAAAAGTTGAGATTAACCTTATGTTCAAGAAGCATCCCATCTATTTATCTTCCATTGTAAACTGCTTTCCTTTATTTAGCACAAGCAACTAGGCATATGCTAAATACATTGTTATGAGTCTTTTTAGTACTAGGTGGTGTGCTTTTAAAAATCTGTTGTTGATTATTTTTTGGTAGGATACTTGTGAATTTTATGTTTGTTCTTATAATGGCAGGTCAGGTGAGAATCCGAACTGTGATATTTATCATGCGTCTCATAAAGATGCTCCGCAATTTGTAAAAATTCTTGGTTGGTGACACAGAAATGGAAACCTTGTACACTTGCAGTAGTTTCCCTATTTCAATTCAGTTTAAGTTGTACTTGTTGATATTTTATAATGACTTTAAAAGAATACAGAACTTGTGCAGAACTGAAGGTACTTGGTGAGATCATGTAGGATGCACTACAAAAGGGTTAGGTGGTTTTCTAAAGAGGTGCATAGGGGTTCTGCCACAGAAAGCTGGGAAATAAATTTTAAAGCATTCTGTAAATCACTTTTTGAGAAAAATCTATTTGGTTTCTTTATGTGGGCTGATCTAGCCAGCTTGATCTTCTTACTCTGCTGTCACCATATAAAATCAAGACTGAACACTTGTAAATGTTGTATTGAAGTCGACTTACAAGAGTTTGTAACTATGCTAGCCTAATACTAATGCCGAGAAAGGCAGAAATTAATTACAATGCTATGAAATACTTCTGCTACTAAGAGACTTTAAAGTGTAGTTTCTAGTTGCTGCAGCTGCCCAACCTACCCTTACTTGTCCTGACTACCTACCTGATTTAGAGGACGTCGTCTCTAAGCTTTGTGTTTGTGATACAGGTAAGCTTTCTTAGCAAGAACCATTTTATGTCTGCTTTAGTAGCTTCTGTTTCCTTTTTCCCATGTGACTGTTTAATCTAGGTGGCCTTTTTAGCTTTAGTAATGTTCTCCCAGGACTGAAATACTCTCTGGGAAACTCTGTAAGAAGAAGTAGAAGCATTTCCTTTGAAGTTCTAAGCTAGATGCAACCAACAAAGAGAATGTGGGCATGATGTTTTAAAAACATGTATGTTGATAGCGTTTCACTTTTCAGCTACTGTCTTAAGAGGTGATACCAGCTTACAAGAAAGTCTGATGAGATCTTGTATGTTACAACATTCTCTCTCTTGTTGTTGTTTTGGAATTATTGTCCAATTGGTACACATGTGGAAGTAAGCATTACTAAATGGAGGCTTGTATTGACAATGGTATTTGCAGGTGCAGTGGATTTAAGACTGTTGGCATTCCTGAGAGTTTAGTAATTTAAACTCTGTTCTCTTTTCATTATTGCTACTAAAGATGTTTAACAATGGTTGAAACTACTCTGATTTGCTAGGTTAGGTATGCTGTCATGTTTAAAGGAAACCTTCCTAGGGCAGTTTGATTAGAGTAGGTTAAAAGCCAGGCACAAGCTGTCTGTGTATTTTGATCTTATACAAGACTTATTTTGAAGCTCTGTCTTGAAGTAAACTCACAGTTTTGTATTCTTTGCACCTCCCTTTTTAAAATGCAAGCTTGCTGTATTAGACTGTAAGTTTAGCTAGTAAGTGGAAGTCATAAATGCACTAAAACTGAAAAGCAAAAGGGGTTATTCTGTATTAAAAGCAATCTTTGCTATTGTGATATGTAACACAGCTTTGTTGCTAACTGAAGACATACTATAAAGATATTTTTTATGTTTTTCTATAATTGCTCTAAGGAGCCAAAAAAACCCTTGCTGCTCTTATCTGAATTATTTTTTTTTCAAGTTAATTTTACTGAATAAGTGCATCTATATTTAAATCAGCAGACTATGAAAATGAAATACTCAGTGTGGTGGGAACTAGTGAGATTGAAAGCCTTATTTGCTATTGAAAGTTTGATTGAAGTTTGCTGCAAGGACCTGAAGTCTTGCAGCCATATTGCAGAGCTAGCATTTTAGGAAGGAATAAACCAGCAGTACGTTGATCATTAATACTATTTTCCCTTTTTTTTTCTCTCCCCCTCCCCCATCACACTATGTGTAAGGACGTAAGGGTCTCTTTATTTCTTTGTCAAACGCAGCATGTATTATTTAGAAGTAGGGGGTAGTACAGATCATTCGAAAGTAGGGGGAATGACTGAGTATGGTGAGCTCAAGTTACTTGTTCTTTGTGCCAAAAGATGACTGCTCTCACAGTTATGACTGCCTCTTTTTCAGATCACAATTTTAAGTTGACAGAGCCAGTGGGGGAAATTGTTGAAGGGGTTGAGGGGAAAACTGGAGATAATCGAGGTGTGTTGGCATTACTACAATGCAGGGTAAGACTGTAAGGAGGAAATACGCAACTATGAAGAAAACCAGGCTTTTTTGCAAGATTTGCTGCAAGTAGAACTTATTTAACCTAGCTCTACCATTATTTTCCATCTCTCTGCAAAATGGCAAGAAGGAGGCTTATTATCCCTACTGACATATATTTATGTTGACATTAACAGATAGCTATTTCATATTCTAACCTTGTGTCTGATAGCATAGAACTTTGTCTACATTAAAAGGGCTCATGTTTTGGTGGCAATAAGGATCCTTCTTGTTTGAAACTGAGGCTATACTAGTTGTTGGGAACTGAGGATATCTATGCCTTGTGAACAGCGTAAATTCATTTTCATTTAAGGTCAGAAGCATTCTGTGTATGATAGGTATGGGTGAGAATGTGCTGTGCAGTGTTTGCTTAATTAAGAGAGGGAAGTTATTTTTTCAGATTGCCAAAATGATTATCATGTTACTTGTTGACTTACAAATGGCTGTCTTGCCAAGTTTTTCATTTTTAGTTAAGAATTTTCTTTTCACACTCTGCATAACCAGACAGTCAGTGTATAACACTATCTGTAGTTGATGATATAATAATCATTGTGATGTTACTGGATATAATGCAAATCTTGCGTGAATTATGCCTGATACTATGCCAGAACAGGTCATCCCTGCTGTCTTCTCTTGCAGTGTTCATGCAAACATTAACATGTTTGTAACCAAAGATCTCATTTATTAATGAAAATATGTAAGCATTGCCAGTGCAGTGTTGGCTGATTTTCCAGGTAATGTGTGGTGCTGTACAGCTTTTTCAAATTTTTCACCGGAAAGGACAAGCTGAAAGGTACAATACAGATAGCTAACTTTTATATTCTTTTTGTATAAATAATTATCTCTGACATTTCTTGTATCTGAATGTTTAGTTTTAGTACACAGATTGCCGTAACAAAAGCCATGGGTCACTTGGTTACTTAGGTAAAAGATTGCCAAATGTAGTTTAACTAGACAAAATATTTATTATAACAAATTTATTGTTGTACCGAGCAGTGGCAATCAGTAGAATTTATTCGAGGGATGGGAGTGTTTGGTTTTGTTTATTTTTTTTTAACATAGTGGCATGCCTTGTTCCTTTAGAGTAACTTTTCCCAAAAATTATTTGGACATACAGATATTTGAAAGTTAAAGTTGTGTCTTGGGACTGAGGTCAAAATGGACTGGGATCTTTTCGTAACAACTGTGTTTCAGATGATTGTATTTCATACTCTTCTGTTGTGATAATAACCGAGTTTTGTTTCATTGTTTGTTTTTTTCCTAAAATATAAAGTATGTTCTAAACACAAGGACTCCAGTCTGATTGGAGGATTCAAAATAGGCAAGAGGTAAGAGAATTTTTTATGTGCTTGTTTAAGGACTTAAGCATACACACTGCTGAAGATACATATGCCCCTGTTTCTAAATCAAATAATTTATATTTCGAACTCATAACTTCTGTTAAACCTGTATCAGTTAAAGATACTTCTGATACTGTTTCCGCACTGTAAGAGAGTGCTAAGACACTGTAATCAAATCAGTCCTGTTAATACTTGAAATGCTTTTCTTTCCACCTGTGAATTATTCATTTCTAGGTGTGGACCCCAAACCAGTGTACAGTGTTTGCCTGGTTGGTTCTGTTTATATTTGTGAAGCCCCTCAGTTGCAGTGCTACAGCAAGCGATTCCCGTAGACTTTCTTATACTAGTTGGTTGTTTCCTGTCTGTTTTCCAAGCTGTACTGAATCTTTTTCAGGGAAAAGTAAGCATAACACCACCACTTGTTAAATGCTCACTTAGAATTTCTTATCCACAAGTACAAGTT
This sequence comes from Falco biarmicus, assembly GCF_023638135.1. Lineage (NCBI taxonomy): Eukaryota > Metazoa > Chordata > Aves > Falconiformes > Falconidae > Falco > Falco biarmicus. Next base: position 30,830,372 of record NC_079311.1, on the reverse strand, counting down.
GTTCTTGCCCTGTGCAAAAGTCAGTGCTTGTGGAAAAGTTCTTTTCTGTTGGTGTGGAAACAACATAGTAAAAAGTTATATTCTCTGAGTGAAATCCATCAGGTTTAGAAACAAACATTTACGTTTTTTATGAACAGTTACATGGTTTGATTTCATTTGTTGAATGAAGAAGTAACTAAGCTGCCTTTTGCTATAGCAGTTTCCTAAGACTGATTGCAAAGTAGCCTTGCATCTGAAATCAGTTTATGCTTTAAGATCATGGGTTTTGTATTGCGTTGTCATAAAATGATGATTATTTCACAGGTTAAAATCTTGGTAAAAAAAAAAATTCTCTGGTCTATGCTCGTGCTGTTACCAGACAAATTACAGCAAGGTGCCCAGTATTTTTGTTTGTTTGTTTGTTTTTTCCCCCCTGGAAAATCCATATATGCATTTTCCTTCTGCAAGTAAATTGGCACTAACTTACCTTGAATCTGTATTTTTAAATTCCAGTCTATGTCTATTTCTGCAGTGAAATCTAAAATCTAGTCTATTTCAAATACTGAGGTAATACCTCAATTTACCAAAAGTTTGAATCTAACTATTATTGAGCAGGAGTAGTTTAATTGAAAGGTGCTTTTTAATAACATTTATCCTTGTTAATAGTAGCATTATGCTTGGTGGCATCAGAATAAGCAGTTTATTTGCCTACCAATTTATTAATCTTGTTTTCTAATCCTGTACTTCCATTTCTTGCCTGGCTAGAATACATAGAAATCCCGCCCAAGCTCAGGTCATTATGTAATAATTTCAGAACTTGTGTGTATATTAAAAAAAAATGCTTCATTTGTACTTCTTATTACGGCCATTATCCACAAGAAAACTAGGCTTATATCTGAAGTAGCTTAATGGCACCTGGGCAGATAAAAAGGCTCTGGGTAGCTAGTGGAGCTAATTTTCTTCAGTTCACCTTCTTCAAGATTTGTCAGATGTTATCAGAAGCAGTCTGTATATTGATCCACGTGGTATTAAGTGAATGTTGGCACTTGAAGGTTTCATTTTATTAAGGTCATTGAAATATGTAGGTGTAGAAAGTACTGTATTAGTTGCAGTCGCTTTTAATGCAACTTTTTTAGGCATAATCTTAGATGCTGACACCAGAAGTTGTTTATCAGGAATATGTTTGCTCTAATCTATAGTAGTTATTTAGATAATGTAAGGTTATTGTGCCCAGATGATAATAGCTCATGGGTTGTGTGATTGTGATTTTATGACTAAAAATGGCTTGAATTTGGACCAAGTGTTACAAAGAGAGGATAATGCCTTGCTTTTTTTTTATTATTGTTCTTATTGTTATTGACAAAAAGTTATTTTATTCTTTTTTACTGTAACACTGCAAGGGGACACAGAGAAGTGTAGGTCTAACTATATAACTCATTTTGGGAGCAAGGATGTAAATGGTTTATGGTCTTGAAATTAAGTATTTTTGCTACTTCTCTTTGGGAAGAGAAAGTACGTTCTGTCCCCATGTTTCAGTTGCTCCCTCAGTCGCTCCACCAAATGGGTCAAATGACTTGCCTAAGTGAAACTTGAGGTAGGTTTCCAAAGCCACTGCAGGGCATTTATTCCTCAATCACAAGCATGAGTCAAGACTGAACTGGATTTCTGGAGATGATTGGAACGTGTCGTGGAGTTTTGTTTTATCTTTAGAATGTGGAAAGACATAAGTGAAAGATTCCTCTTGTGTAGCCTCCATTATTAGCCCTGATATTACTGTATGATATATTCACTGGAAGAGTGAAGACAAGGGAAAAATGAGCTGCTTTAACTTCTCTGCTATATTCCTTAGACACTTACTGCTTCCTATGATAAGTAACCTTTTTTCAAGTTAGTCATCCATTATACCATCTGCAGACATTGACAATTTTAGCATGCAAATGGAAAAAAACCAAACAACCAGCTCTCTCTTCTCCCAGCTTTAATTCAAAACCAAAGGAATGAACTTTTTTTTCCTTAAAATTACTTTTTCTGCTGTTCATAGCGTATGCAGAGATCTACACATGGTACATCCTGACACAAAAAGTCTTCCAGATGCTCAGGATTTGCTGTGTGGAGATCACTGTGAGGCAGCGTCCTTTCAGTCCTTGTCAGCCAAACTTTCAAAATACGTTATTTCTTGTGAGGTATTTTATTAAGTTGTGTTCTAAAGAATGGAGGGAGAGAATGTCAGTGAAGATGTCATCTATTTAAACAATTACTACTTTTTTATTCATGCTTGTAAGTTATTTTGATTGTCCCTTATGGCATAGTTCAATCTCCAAAAGCAATTCTTGGTGAATTGCAGAGGAACCAAATTTAAGCCTATAGATACTGCTAGCAGGCTGCAATATTTAACATCCTGCACTGAAGTACTGTTTTCTACCCTTTTTGCTGTATGTGTCACACATCCATCTAGTGTTTAAATTTGTTGTGGGAAGCAATAAAGGTCTATGAAATTGATTTTGCTTTTAAAAATTCTTGGGTGGAGACTTAAGGTATAGCTGGAATGCGATTATTATGATAAATCACAAAGGTAGTGTTTATTTATTTACTGGTTTATTCCTTGCATGGACTATCAGACCCTATTTAGGCTAAATGTTTTCAGAGAATATTTTCTTCCTACAGGTTTTTAATGGTTTGTATCAATGTGTGGTTGAAGAGTTTTGTTGGTAATGGCCATCTCTTTGAATGCTAATTATCAAATCTCTGATAATTCTATAAGTTCAGTGATATTTTTAATGATGGATACTTTTTCATATAGAATGAATAAAAGATTGATACAAGTTTTAGCTTATAGATTTCAAAAATTCCTTGCATATCAGGTGCTTATTTTAACAGTACAGAATATTAGCACAAACCACTAATGAAGGCGACTTTATTCCAGTACAGACTCAGCGTAGCAGAAGAGCAAGGGGAAACTTCAGGAAGAAAGGCAGGTGAAGTGAGAGCTAGATCCACCAACTTGCTGTCAGCCACAATTCTGGAGTGCAGTTCTTATGGCATACATTAGTAAGATCTCCCAAAATGATGATCTGTATTTCCCTTTTTATGTTCACTAAGATACACACTTTAATGATAAGCCATGCAAACTTTCTCAAAATTGCCAAACACTAACAGCTTAACCAAATCTCAGAGAAAGTAAACAATTACCAGTGTCCCTTACCACAGCTTATTCAGCACCTGCTGCAGCAGTGAAAAAATGTCTTAACAGTGAAGATTTTGAAATCTTTCCTTGCTGCAGCATGGCCAGTGAAACATCAAAAAGTCAAACAAACCAACTCGAACCCCAAACACAACAACATGGTTTGATTAACTGCAGATACCTTTTCTGTGAAGTGCTGTTTCTTAGTGGAAGATAATACATGGTTTCATATTGCTAGATGTTTAACTTTTTCACCCCCTTCCTAGATGCGTGCAGAAACTAGATCTAATGATGATGTAGAAATGAAAATAAATGGAATGTGAGGCCTTTATAATTCTTTTTAAAAGTGTAAGCTTTCAAAAACTTACTCTGTTGAGAATGTTTTGAACATTTTTGAACTGGAAAGTTGGAGCGTTCTTCAGTCATTTGTGATGTGGTTGGGTTGGAAAAGGATGGCTATTTCAGTTCTTAAAAGACAATCCCTGCCCCCCCCCCAAAAAAAACAACCCAAAAAACAAAACAAACAACCACCCCAAAACCCAAACAAAACCGTTAAAACTATGTACTTGTAGTCAAACAGGTACTTGAGAATGCTGGCTTCTGCATGCCGACTTGAAAATATAGTATTTGTTTTACATGAGCACACATAGAAGTTTAAGGAAATTTCAGAGATACTAGGCTCATGTTACTGTAATCAATTCATTAAGCCTGCCAAAAGCATGAGGTGGAATCTTTCCCTTACGCAATATGACTGATACCAAATACAAACACCTTAAGGCAAGTTCAGAACATATGACCTACAAGAAACGTGGCTGATGAAATGTAGTTATGTCTTCTGTGTTTTGGTAAAAGGTACTTCGAAAACTTTGCAGTGTCTGCTGCTTCTGATGGATAAAGTTACTGCATTTGCCGAAAAGGTAAAAACTTGTTAAGATGTTTGCATTAGTAGTTCAGTGCTGCTCTTTATGCTCTTGTTATGTTTTAGTATGGTGAAGATGGTGTGGTCAGCATGTCAAAATAAGCCAAGAGCTGAAAAAGCTAGAATTACTGTGTTGGAGGAATGTTTTCTGTGCTTACTGCATGAGTACAGGCTTTTCCCCTATATTTGTAGTCCATTTTGTTTATAAATGGGAAAGAATTAAAACCCTCCCACAGTAAGCTAGATTACATTTCAGTGTTTCTTTCTTCCAAGAGAGTAACTTCCTTTTCTTCCTCCTTTGCTCAAAATACTATTTCACAGGATGGTCAGGGTTGGAAGGGACCTCTGGAGATGATCTAGTCCAACCCCCTACTAAAGCAGATTCTTCTAGAGCAAGTTACATAGAATTGCATCCAGGCAGGTTTTGAATGTCTTCAAAAAAGGAGCTTCCACCACCTGTTTGAGCAGCCTGTTCCAGTGCTCTTGTCACCCTCAGAGTAAAGATGTTTTTCTTCATACTCAGATGGAACTTCCTGTGTTGCAGTTTGTGCCCTTTGCCCCTTGTCCTGTCGCTTGGCACTACTGAAAAGAATCATAGAATCAGTTAGGTTGGAAAAGACCTTTAAGATCATCAACTGTTAACCCAGGACTGCCAGCTCTATCACTACACCATGTCCCTAAGCATCACTTCTACACAATTTTGAAACACCTTGGGGGATAGCGATTCCACCACCTCCCTGCGCAGCCTGTTCCAAAGACTGACCACTCTTTTGATGGAGAAATTTTTCCTGATAGGCCATTTCCTCTTGTCTTGTCACTTGTTACCTGGGAGAAGAGACCAACCCCCACCTGCCTACAACCTGCCTACCCTTTCAGATAGTTATAGAGAGCAGTAAGTTCCCCCTGAGTCTCCTTTTCTCCAAACTAAAGAACGCCAGTTCCCTCAGCCACTCCGCAGAAGACTTGTGCTCCAGACCCTTCACCAACTTCGTTGCCCTTCTCTGGACACGCTCCAGCATGTCTACACCCCTCTTGAAGTGAGGGGCCCAAAACTGAGCATGCTATTCAAGATGCAGCCTCACTAGTGCCGAGTGCAGGGGGACAATCACTTCCCTTGTCCTGCTGGCCACGCTTTTTTGGATACAAGCCAGGATGCTATTGGCCTTCTTGGCCACCTGGGCACACTGCATGTGTGGCCCACTCTTGGCCCATGGGCAGCGTGCTGTCCACCAGGACTCCCACATCCTTCCCCACAGAGCTGCCTTCCAGTAGGTCAGCCCCCAGCTTGTGCTGGTGTGTGGGGTTGTTCCTCCCCAGGTGCAGGACCTTACACCCGCCTTTGCTAAACTTCATGAGGTTCCTCTCTGCCCAATTCTCTGGCCTGTCCAGGTCTTGCTGAATAGCAGCGCAGCTTTCTGGTGTGTCAGCCACTCCTCCCAGCTTTGTATCATCAGCAAACTTAATGAGGGTATGCTCTGTCCCTTCATCCAGGTCATTGATGAGTAAGTTGGACAGGGCTGGACCCGGTACTGGCCCCTGGTAACACCACCATCTACAGGCCTCCAGTGAGACTCTGCACCACTGATCACAACCCTCTGAGCTCTGCCATTCAGCCAGTTCTCAGTCCACTCACCTAACCTACACTTCTTGAGCTCACCTGTGAAGATGTTATGAGAGACAGTCTCAAAAGAGTTGCTGAGATTAAGGTAGACAATGCACACTGCTCTACTCTCATCTACCCAGCCAGTCTTTCCATCACAGAAGGCTGCCAGGTTGGGCATGATTTGCAGTTTTTCATTTTCCTTTCTATTACCTGTTGAATGTTGCCATTTCTTTCCTGATTCCTTTCAAGTATTCATTCTTCTACTACAAGTATATATGCTTTTGCCACTCTTATGGCAGTCTTCATTTTAACTGCTGTTTATATAGAAGCCTATTTCTCAGTGGGTTTGAGCGCAGTTTATGCAGGTACAGCAGGAGAAAAGGAGAGTTCTGCTGAGCACACTTCCTTTGTCCAGGTTGCTGGATTTTCCATGCCTTTTTAGGGTTGACAAGTGCTTATTCATTGGCCTTGATTCTGCAGAGGGCAAATAGCCTTCAGCATTTTCTGCACAGCTGTGGAATAGAGGGCCTCACAGTGTCTTGATAGTTCAGCTGCTCTGTTGCAGATCAGCTGAAATGCCCTTTGTGCTTTCAGCATTGTGGCTGGCTGTCCACTGTCTTTCAAGGGAAGTTTGTCATGTGTAATGGATGATACTTGAATAGAAGACTTACAAGAAATATGTGTGCTGCTCAGGGCCTACAAGGCTGACACTAAAGGAGGGTCTGCTAGAGTAGGAGTTGATGCAGCTTTGTGGTAAGTGCATCCTCTAATAAGTGATGATTTTCTCCTGGTATTTTAGTATGTCTGTCACTGGTGGAAGGGGAGGGAGGAAGATAGCAAACAAGCACCAGGGTAGCTTGGCTTAAAGTTAGGTGATATGATTTGGGCTGACAGCTTCATGGCAGGATTTGAAAGGTTTCATGCTACTGTTGTGGTCAAAGTAGGTTTTCACAGTATGTTTGTCTTGTAAGGCATTGACACTGAAATTAATATATAAAGTACTGTAGATTTCTCCCTGAAGGCACCTGAGAAGATAGAATTGGCTACATCAGGTATTACTCTCTAGTCATCAGCATACTGAACTGGTGATTAATTTTGTTTTAAAAATACTTAGGCTCCCGATATTTCATTTATGCAAAAGATTCTACTCGGCAAAGAAGTGGAAATGACAACTCATGTTTCACTGAAAGCATGAAACTTATGGCTTTAGTCTGTTCAGCCTAGGGCTATTACATTTTAGTAGTTTACTTGACTAAGATCGAAGTATTTAGTGAAGAGAATTGCAAGTCCTCATAACAGAAAAGTCAGATGTTTACTGTGTCTAGGACTGTTGGGTTCCTGCTTATTACAAATACTCAAGCCTTTTGCAAGTAAAATGGTGTTGAATTTGATTTGGTTGGCTTGACTTGTACAGTGTAGTATTATCAATGAGGATTAACAGTGTACTGATGGAGGTTTTTGTCACCTGATGAAGTTTTCTGTACTTTGGAGCTTTTGAGCAAATGTAATTTGAGTAATTATATCTTAGCTTAGTGTTGGACTGAATCAACTCTTTGAACTGGCTGAGTGTGTGCTCAGACTGGTGTATTTGTTCAAGGGAAGAGGCAGATGTGCATAGTAGAGCAAGAATTGCAGAATACAAACACAGGAGGCCAGAACTAGATTGGCAAAGGCTGTTGTCCGTGTCCTTGGTTAAGCTAGTGGAGCTTAAGATGCGGGTATGCTAGACTTCACAACTTGTTTTGGCACCCTCAGATTCTTCACATTACACTGAACTGGGCAATGTTGGAAATCCAGAAACTAATGAGTACTTGTGTCCTAGTTTCAGCTGGTTCAGTGCTGTGGTTTGGATTTAGCAGGAGAGTAATGTAGATAATACACTGATGTTTTAGGTGTTACGTAGTGCTTACCCTAAGTCAAGGACTTTTCTGTCTCTCATGCTTTGCCAGTGAGCAGGTGCACAAGAAGCTGGGAGGGGACACAGCCAGGACAGCTGACCCAAGCTAGCCAAAGGGATATTCCATACCATAGAACATCATGCTTAGCATATAAACGGGGGGCTGGCTGGATCGCTGCGCGGGGACTGGCTGGGCATTGATCAGCAGGTGGTAAGCAATTGTACTGTGCATCACTTGTTTTTCTTCGGGTTTATTCCTCTCTCTCTTTCTCCTTTTCTTTGTTATCATTATAGTTTATTTTCAATTAAACTGTTCTTATCTCAACCCGTGGGTTTTACCTACTTTCAGATTCTCCTCCACATCCCACTGGGGCGGGGTGAGAGTGAGCAAACAGCTACATGGTATTGGGATTGAACCACAACAACTTGTCAAGAAAACTAGCTCTGCTGTGCCGTTCTATTTGCTGTTGCTCAGTCTTTGTCATAAATGGTGTCAGTGCAGGTGATCTGAATATCTCCCTCTCTCCTTTCCTATTGTACTTGGGTTCTTCAAGTGATGATGAGTAGTTGCAACAGGTCTGTCCTGTAAAACTTTGGAAATTGTCCCTGTGAAAACATTCTGTTTCACTTGCATTAACAGCTAGTTAAAAGAAAGTTGTTGTATGCCTTGCATTATGAAACCAGAGCTTTCTGCTATTTATACTAACTGTACTTTGCATCTTCTAAACATCAAGTACTTGAAGAATGCTGTCTGCTGTAAAATTATCAGTGGTATCTAAATTTGATGCAGGGCTTAAAGCCCATATAGTTTTCATTTTTATAATCATTTGGATTTATACTAGTGAAGACTCAAAGCTAACTTGTTTCTCTTAAAATTCACAATGTCTAGCTGTGCAAGCTCCTTTATATTGAACAAAGTAAAATGTTCTTGAAGACAGTAAGGGGAGGTTGCTTGGATACTTGAAAAATATGCCACACTAGTGAAATGAGGTAGCATTGTTGGGTTTTTTTCCAGCCCTTTGCAAGTATATTGACAAAGAATTACATGCTACTGGGAAAACTTCAGGGGTTATGAATATTTTCCCTTCTGGCAGTGATTGCCAGCTATAGCTTTATTCCAGCTGTTAATGGTTTGATGTACTATTGACATGATGTACATGTTTATTTGTTAAGAAAAAGGAAGCTTTTGAGAGTGCATTTACCAGTCTTTGGTAATTTTGCAGTCTTTGGAAGTAACATATACAAACCTCTGGTGCTTTTGCTCTATTTTAACACCTGCAAGTTCTAGCTCAGATGGTCCTGATTCTGTATTGCATTCCCGTGTCTCCTCCCCAGTGTTTTTACTTTAAAAATTGTATTTGTTTTGAGAAAGAAAAAAATAAAAAAAGAATGAAACTGTTTTCAAAACTGAAGTTGCACAACTTCCGAATACTTCCAAATACTGCAAAATGTGGAGGACTGGAAAAGCTTTTTTGCTCTATTGATTAAAATCCTGCTATATAGTTTGATATTAAATAAACAATGCTAACCATCAGGTTTCTTTTCATATTTGCAGCCAATTGAAAGGCTAGATTTTGTCTGGGGTAAGAAGGCTGCAGCAGCAATTGTTCAAAGGAGACTAAGTTACGTTGTTGCTTCAATTTATATCTGAAAGAGCTGAAGTTAAATACAATAGAAGTGTGAGCAGAGTGTATCTTAAAGCCCTCCTGGGGTTTCAAGAACAAAAGAAGAAATATTTTGCAAGGCTCCTTTTCATTTGAGTTGTATGTTTCATGGGTAGCTAACTCTATGTAAGTTAGTGTGTGTATATTTGAATCCAGGAAGAATACAGAATACCTACTAAGCATTTGCAAGGTATGGGTCAATTTTAGCAACATTTGCTCATCTGCTGTCATAACAGCACAGAGGCAATTATTGGACATATGAGTGAAGCTGAAGGCTTTGACTGAATTTTTTTAACCAGAGTCATGGTTATGTAATTTTTCAGGTTCTTTCAAATCTTTGTTTTGTTTGTATTAATTAACCATCAAGTGTTGTAATCTGGGTTTATGCTATGTGGGGATGTTAAAAAGAAAAGTGATTGTTGGTGGAATATACGTTCAGTTAATTGTAGCACCTGCTGTGATGGAGAGACGGGACGCAGCTTGATGCAAGCAAATGTCAATTTATTGTACAGAAGCACGAGTTTATATCGACCAGTTCCATCCTTATTCTTCCAAGGCTTCGAAACACCACCATAGGGGTCACCATTTGAGGAGACTGAGGCACGGAGTCCCGGATCTGACCAGAAGACCCTTCATGAGTCCATATACATCTCCCATAGGGGAAGACACTTGATTCCCAAGTTTCACACAGCTCACCTCTCAATTCCAGAGGGACTTTTTTTCAGTTCCTGCTTCCTTTCAGCAGCTCATTCAACGTTCTGTGGGACTCGCAGCCTGCCGCTCAGCCTGGCGGTTCATAAACCCCTCACGTTGGGGTCACCAATTTGCTGCGAATGAAGAGACGGGACGCAGCTTGATGCAAGCAAATGTCAATTTATTGTACAGAAGCACGAGTTTATATACACTTTCAGAAGCTGCGTGTTTTAAACAGATTGGTTCTTGAAGCTAAGCATTGCATACTAGGCAATCCCTGATTGGTGGTTACCTCTCCTTGGCGCCATCCGTCCCCCACTCCCCTGTGCTCTGTCAGCATGACTCATCATGTTAATTGTTGTGTTTATTCACACTCCTTGTCCTCCCAGGGTTGACCTACAAGCTCAAGCACATTCCCCTCAGCTAACTGATTGCCACGCATGGTCCTAATTTCCAGCCCACTACTGCAAGCACCTTCCTACTTCTTGCCTGCAGATAGCTTCTGGCCTCTCACTACAGATATCCATTTTGACAGCTACTGTTTTATTGGGCTGCCAGTGTGTCTGGACCAGTAAATGGAGTCAAGTGACTGAAAACCTTAATTTTTAAAGGCCTTTTACTAAATACCATAATGAATTGTCTTTTGTTCCTACATGAATATTCTTTATCCTCTCTTTTTCAAAAATAGGCAGTATTTGCATGAGAGTGGGAAAATTTGTTGTTTCTGATAGAGATCTGTAACAAGTTCAGATAAAAGGTACAAAAATCCTAGTATTCAGGCTACCATACAATGACTTACTAGGGATACGCCTTTTCTGTGTCTTTGTTAATAAGTGGTTGGTTTCTGGGGTTGTAGAATCACATGTAACATTTTATGCAATTAGATGTTTTCATTGTAGGATTAGGATTTTTCAACAATGGAAGTTAAAACATACCTATATAAGGGGAAGGAGGAAGGGAAAAATCACCAAAACTCAAGTTTTTTCGGAGCTGATGACATAGGTGCATAAGGCTTCTTGCTTCTCCATGGTGAACTTTTCAAGCTGTTGTTAATTTCCATGGAGTCATAGAGCAATAAGTGGAAATGTACACCCATCAGTTCAAATAACAGCTGAAAGTCACATGGTATTTTGAGTTGCTCAGCCATCTGCAGAGGACATAGTAATCAAGATTACAATCTGTTTCAGCAGTAGTTAAGTCCTAGATTACTTTCTCTGAAGTGCACGGATATTATTCAAAAAAGTGATGTGGGTTCAGACAATAGAATCTCACAGAAGATTTGATTTTAAAGGACTTTGCTCTTCATGAGATTCAAGGCTATTCTTGACTGACTTGATCAGTGGAAGTCAAGGATCCCTTCATCTTTTTCTGATCGATGTGTACTGAATTAAAACATAGTGCCTTTTAATGGCTTGTAGTTTCTGCCTCTCATTTCTCAGTAAGGAGCATGGTGAAACATACTCTTCCAGTGTATGACAAGTATGTCTATAACATTTTGTCAAGACTTAAGCTGGGATAGTACTCAGGTTAAGAGTAGTCTTTCCTTCAAAAGGCTCCTACCTCTAGCAGTGATTTTAATTTCTGATAAGGAACCCGATTCTATTCAGAGAAGGTTGTAGTAGTAGTCATTAATGAAATGAAAGTCACTTCTGATATAATGCTGTGTTTTTATAGTATTTTTAAAGACTTTTAAGAACTTTTGACACTTTAGATCATCTTCCCAGTTTTATCAGTGCTTGTAATGCATGTTAATTGGAAATTATCTTGTACCCTCAGCACTAAACAAAGGAAATAGCAAAATGGAAAGAGTAATCTGAATGTAATTAAACTAGTGATTTTTGTCAGAAATAGAAAATTGTGTAGTAGGATCAAATCTGGCCAGTCAGACATTGTTTTTATGCAGGCTATTTTGCAGAAAATTTTAACTTTTGTTGCATGGATATTTTCCTGCATCCCAGTATTTGTTAGTCTGTTCTTAGGACTGTCAAGACCCGACCATGAAGAACTTGTGATCTGTATAACTAAGCATGTTTTAATTGGAAGAGGTGTCTGGAGTGCACCTTGCTTAAGTGTTTTGAAGGATGTGGTTTCACAGGCTCTGGAGCTAAGCTAATGTCTTGCTGCTGCCAGTTTGCACTGTACAGTGCATCTTCTTCCCCTGAGCATTCTCAAGTTCTCTTTTAACCTTCCTGTGAATATGTAAATTTATCAGTCCAGCAGAAGACTGTCCACAGATTTATGAGTCATTCCCAAAGCATCCCTAAGCCTTGAGAGCACTACCTGTGTGGAAGATGCTGTTTTAATGCTATTTAAAGTCCTGCTTTGAGCAATTTAGTGACAGTATTCTAAAGTTCTTCTAATCAAGGCAGCTAGATGGCAGATAAGGAAAAATGTATTCTGCTTCAAAATGCAGAAGAATTTTTTTTCTTGCTAGAAAGTTTACTAATGATGTAATCTATAAACTAGTCTATGTGAGAGAACTTTGTGCACATACAGGTATACAATAAAATACAAATACAGTAGTACGTACATTTGATTAAAAAAGATCCCTCAAAATAAAAATTAAAAAGAATTGTGTTCATGTTTTAGAGCTTTGAGATCATTAAATCACCTTTTCTGATTGATTATATTACAAATGGGACAGATTTCTTTAGGTTATCTAATATTAAATGAAACATCTGCTTTGAGGCAATGTATTTCCTCATTTTCCATCTTAGTTCTTCTCTGCTTATGCCACAGCTGCCTAAGCTCTACGAGAATTAAATGGAAATGGCTTACATCACGATAACACAATGTCAGAGTATTGATAGATACATTGAATGCTTGCAGTTACTCACTGTTTGCATAGCTCAGCAGCTCTCAAAATCAGTGAAAGCGAACTGCATGAAAATGGTTTCAGTGGAGGGTAAGGTATGGGCTGAGCTTAAATACAATCCTATAGAGGTTTGTCCGTGACAGTCAAGTTTTAAAAACTGCGCCTCCTGATTAACAGATGAGTGCAAATGTTATGAGAGATATTTACTTGTCCTATGATTCTTTCTATCTAATAACTTTTTTTTTAAATTTTATTCTGAGGTGATAGTCTGTTGCGATGTGTCAAAGGACAGCATAACATTCTCAGTAATAAAATTTCATCCTAACTTTGTTTAAATAGGATTAATGTTATCGTAGTAACTGGCATAGTAGTTAAGTGCTACACCTTTAATTTCAGTGATGTTAAGTACAAGCAGAACAACCAAAACCAGTGCAAGACACCAAGTGTAAAAGAGTTTTGATGTTCCCAGAACCTGTCTTGCCCTTTCCCTTCCCTCTGCGTTTCTGCTGCTGACTCCTACCCTGCCCACTACAACACTTGGTTAAAAGGAGTTGAGTGATTGGGAAGGCTGGGGTTGAAGAGGAGAGGATCCTGTTTGCCTTAGCAGGTGGCGCTGCAGGCACAACAGAACTTAAAATTTGCGTGCTGTTGCAGTAGGGCCACCTCATATGCTCTCAGTCTGCAGGTCTCCACAGGCACTGGTACTCATTGCAGATCTTTTGCTGAAGACACCTCTCCTCCACAGATGAAGAACTTCACTACTGGTTCTAAAGTTGGAAGTTTTGATCCTGGTGGTTGGAGTCCGGTGCTAATGGAGATTCAGTGTCTGAAATTTGACTGGCTAGCTAAGGTGTGTTCTAGCAGCTGATGTAGAAGTTTATTAATCTGTGCTGTCTTAAATTATATAAATTCGCAATACTAAATGGCCCTGTATTTTTGTGGTAGTATGTTCACTGCCATTTTAAATGTCCATTCAAGAAACCCAGCAAAGTTTAATCAATTTCTTTTTCTTTGAGGTTTACAGGCTAGTTTCATGTTATTAGTACACACGACCAATACAATTTAGGAACCCTGGCTGTAGTATGCTGCTTTTGAGACAGCTACTTTATTTGAAGGAAAAAAGCCAAACCACCATATAAACAACCCCCCCCACCCTAATACTGTAATACACTTCAGTAAAAGAATAGGAGAATATTTTTAGCCACTCAAAGTACTCAGAGAATTTTATTGATCTTGTGTTTTGTACATTTTTGACTAGTTAGATGAATGCATGATTTTTGTAATTAACGGTTCTTTCTCTAGGGTGAGTGCCCTTGCCAATGGTTAGCGTATAGTTCCAATGACTTCTGAGTATTGATTTTGAGATAATACATTGTTATACAATGAAATCTGTGTTGAAATCTCTAAGCTCAAGTTAGATCATGGTTACTGCACTTAAGGTAGTTTTTTAAGTTAATACTCTTAACTGAAAGAAAACAAAAAGTACCTTTAAAAAATTCTCGTATCATGTATTCTTTTTTTTTCCTGATCATGTTTTATTTCTGATAAGAGATGCCTGCCATCTGTTGCCTTTTGATGCAACAACTTGAAAAGCCTCCTATTGCTGAATTATGAGAATGTGATCTCTTCCATAATTACACTTGCCAATGTGTCTTGGATGGATGTTACACATTATTTATCCCTTGCCTGACTCTGTAAGAGGAGCTGAGGCAGTGGAAAGAGTGGAGGAGGAAAGATATGGGGAATAATACGCTGGGGCTGACAGTTGTGATAGGTGGCAGGCTATCAAGTAAGTAGGCCAGGTTGCATTTAGTGTGTATATACATTTTCCTTACTTTAAAAATCTGCCATAGTCTTACTTTTTACTCTTACTTCTCCTCTTCCTAAACAGAACCTTTTAAAATGCCAGCTCTGATTTAGTATTGATCTTTTATGCATATTCATATAGGGCAATTTTCAATCATCATTGCCTGAAGTCAGGAAAACCTTAGACATGCATTTCTTTGCAGTGTGTTTGCTTTCACCTTCAGAGCTGAAGGCAGCTAATGCCAAAATCTGTCTCCAGCTTGACAGAAGCAGGGTGCTTAGTTTCTGTGCTTTTTTGAATTCCCATTTGTAGATTTTCAGTGCGCTTTCATTTTCTTTCCTTGTCTATACATCTGCCACAAAACTTTGTAGTGGGCTTCTGTAAGAAAGATTTGAAGAGGTTACAGGTAGTCTTTACAAGAGGGGATTAAGAATGGATGCACTGCAAACTGAAGAGTTGAAGGTGTGACATACTTTGTGTTTATTGATCTGCAGTTGGCATACTGAGAAGGAAAAACACATATTTATTGTCATCTTCCTGAGTTTGCTGTGAGTTACTGTTATCAGGGGCTTCATCTTAGAGAAACAATAAAAGCCTGAAATGTTTGGATCATTTAGTTAACTTATGTCTCCACTGTCTCCCTCAAGTAAGTAAGCAAGATTCTTGATTACCTACATTAACTGAAGTCTAAGACTGCTACAGGTATTTGGGAGTGTTTTTCTAAAGTCCTCCTGAACTTAACTCTTAGATAATTTATATATGTGTGTTCTTTCTGCTTTCTCCTTGTAAGTAGCAGTCATACTACCCTCTGAGACCAGGACATAATAGGTGAATACAGGAAAGACAGAGGTGTTTTTCATGGATGCTCTGTGTTCTCCTAATTCTGATAACTCTTCCTGGTACTTGATCCAGTTTGATGCCATTCTTCCTTAATGTGTTCTACTAGAATTGAAGATGATTCTAGAAGGTGTTTTATCAGTGGCTTACAAAATTGCACTGACAGTAGACTGTGGCTATTGAACTTGACCCGTGACGCAATCTGGATTAATATCTGATTATGACTGCAGTAAATACTGCTGCTGTTTGAAACTTGTGCTTTCATGTCTTTGGATTAAAGTCACTGTTTATGGAGGATTTTATATTACTAAGTCATGGTGACTGTGAATTCAGATCTACTGTGAATCTAATGAAACTCAACACACACTAGAAAATAGTACGAGTCTCAATATAGGCATAACATCCATCTTCTTTGTAGGATTCTATTACGTTAACAGATAGACAAAGATGTAGATGACTTTTTAAAGTACAGTAAAATACTGGGTATTGCAACTCTAGTGTTTTGCCTTTTTACTGACAAAGTGGCATTTACTGTATTTAGTTAACTTTATTGAAGGAGTATAAGTTAATTATTTACTTGATTTTCAAAGTGTCTTTCTTAATTTAGAGCTTTATAAGCATCTGTTGTCAGGTGAAAAGTTAAAGAAAAGAACTAGCTTCCATAATTTGGGATTTCTCTTTGGCTGCAGATACTTTGAGAGATCACCTGTGTGACAATTTTTAGGTAAAACTTAGCAAGCGGGTAGTAGTTGGCTATTCAGGACACTAATACAGTTGTTTTTAATACAGACTCCAAATCTAAGCAATGTATTAGAGAAAATATTTAAATAAACCCTTATATTATAATGTCTTTGTATCCAGCCCTGGTATTAAACATGTGTCTAATAATTTTGAGTTTTTCAAGATTAGATGCCAAACTGAGATTGAATGGGTCTTTTATATATATATATATTTAACATTTTGATAGTACTTATATTTTGTGAATTTTCTAAGAAAGTTAATTCCTGCAACAGCTGACAGGAGGTGGTGTTTGTTGTTCCTCATTTCTCTCTGCAAACAGAAATGATGGAAAATAATTTACCAAAGCATGTGTGAAGGGATGTAGGACCCAGTTTTGAGTCACTCAGTTGTCTCCCAACTACATTGATATTCTCCTGCCTTACTGAAGTCCTTTTTTCACTCATAATGTCTTTCAGTAATAACATGCAAGACAGAAATTCTGAACTGTCATGTTTTGACAGTTACTGCCGGGCATAATTCATTTTGTGTAGACAGAAACAGGTGTTTTATGGAAGAGTATTAGGTAGATCAGACTCTCATCATACCATAAAAGGTAAGTATGTGGGGTGAATGAAGAGTAAATGAGTAGATTTAATTCTACTGTACCCTGATTATTACTTCTAAGTTATCTCAAACATTCGTGTCACTTTTTACATGTTATTAGCAAGGCGTCATTTATTTTACATTTAAATGAATGAGACCTGTGTAAAAGTGAATGTGTTTTCCTTTGGAGTGGAAATTCTGTAAGCCACCCTAGTGCAACTATTAGTTATGGCGTGACTATAGCCCAGGTAGTTCCTCTTTTGGCTGTTAGTCAAGTCTCCTCAAAAAAGACCATAGTACTCTTGAGCATGAAAGATCAACGAAATGAGTAGTACATGGTCATTTTCAGAGGATGTTTTCATGAAAGTGGTGTGGTATTAGTCTCCTCTTTGTTTTTTGCTACCTGATGACTGACATCACCATTAATCATGATCTAAATCGTCTAAAATAGCATGACAGATTTTATTTCAAGCAAGTTGGCTAAAGATTGCGTTACTTATACATTGCTTGTCTAGTCACCTACTAACCTTTGACTTTTGATCATGAATAAATTGTAAAAACCTTAAGAGTAATGTGTAGTGACTAGTGAACTTACTTTGGTTGCCAGGTAGTTGCAGGGAGGGAGAGAAAAAAATCTCACTGATTTGTCTAGTTATGGAACCAGCAGTAGGAATTAAAAAACCCCAAACCCAACAACAAACAAACAAAACACCAAAAATGCACAACCGAAAAAACCCTTCCCAGTTACCAGTTCACATAGTTTAAAACAGGGATCGTGGGCTTCGGGGTTTTTTTTTTGTTTGTTTTTATTTTTTCCTATATTCTGTGAGGACAGTAGTATTCCTGTATTAATTAAAAAAATTTAGGTGTCTGTCTTGGAAGAGGCTTTTACTTGCAGTCGACAGAAAAAGGTGGGTATTTCTTTTTTGCTAGTTCTTCAAAACAGTGCTTAAAACAGATAGACTTGGGGAATATTTGAGAGAGAAAAATGTTATAGCAGTCTAGAGCTTTAGGTACTGTTGCAGTTGTCCTGTTTTCACTTCTCCTTTTGCTTATTTGTGTGACTGGCTTTGTGAATATCTTTTGTAGGCAAGTGTTCTTGATGCTTGGAGGCAATACCTCTGGCACAAACCTCTGATAATTCAAGATACTTGGAAGAAATCAATAACTCACCTGCAGCTTATAAAGTTATAATTTCTAAAGAAAGCTCCTGATTCATTAGGGAACAGTGAAATAGCTCAGCACCCCCACCCTACTCCTCGTCCCCCCAGAAAAACCAAAAATATTGGAATATGTAAAAATGAAATAGATACTGATGATTGCTTGCTCCAGGAAGACATGGTTACTTTCTAATCCCTTCATGACAGATAAGTACATTCTGATAATATAACTTTTATATAGGCCTTGTAATATCCTAGGTTTTATCTTCCTTGACTAACCTGATGTCCCTCTATGGCAAGGTGACCCACTTAGTGAACCAGGGATAGGCTGTGGATGTTGTCTACCTAGACTTTAGTAAAGCCTTTAACACCATTTCCCTGCTTATGGCTTGGATGGGTACACACTTTGTTGGGTAAAAACCTGTCTGGATGGCCAAGCCCAAAGAGTTGTCGGGAATGGAGTTAACATCCAGCTGGTGGCTGGTCGCAAGTGGTGTTCCCCAAGGCTCAGTATTGAGCCCAGTCCTGTTTAGTATCTTAACCCTCATACACATGACTGATAATCAAGTGCACTCTTAGTAAATTTGCAGATGACACAAGTTGGGCTGGAATGTTGAGGGTAAGAAGGCTCTGCAGAGGGATCATCAATCATGGACAGGCCAGATCAATGGCCCAAGGCCAGCTGTTATAGGGTTCAACAAGAAGTGCTGTGTCCTGCACTTGAGTCACAACCACCCCATGAAAAGTGGAAGAACCAGCAGTGTGCCCAGGTGGCCAAGAAGACCAATAACATCTTGGCTTGTGTCCAAAAGAGCGTGGCCAGCAGGACAAGGGAAGTGATTGTCCCCCTGCACTCGGCACTGGTGAGGCTGCATCTTGAATACCATGCTCAGTTTTGGGCCCCTCACTTCAAGAGGGATGTAGACGTACTGGAGTGTGTTCCAAGAAGGGCGATGAAGCTGGTGAAAGGTCTGGAACATAAGCCTTTTGAGGAGCGGCTGAGGGAACTGGGGTTGTTTATTCTGCAGAAAAGGAGACTCAGGGGAGACTTTAATGCTCTCTACAACTACCTGAGATGGATGTCCGTCTCTTCTCCCAGATAACAAGCAATAGGATGAGAGGAAGTGGCTTCAAGTTGTACCAGGGGATGTTTAGTTGTGATATTGGGAAAAATTTCTTCATCAAAAGGGTGTTGAAGCATTGGACCAGGCTGCCCAGGGAGGTATTTGAGTCACCATCCCTGGAAATATTTAAAGACATGTAGATGTGGTGCTTAGGGACATGGTTTCATGGTGGACTTGGCAGTATTGGGTTAACGGTTGGACTCAATAATCTTAAAGATCTTTTCCAAACTAAATGGATCTATGGTTCCATGATATGTAGTGAAATTAACTTATACCTGTATTTTGAAGTAGCAATTACAAATGAACTGAAACTGGGCTGTAATCAGCTAGAAACTCAAATAGTGGAGTGTTATTTTGGTTGCAAGAGTCGAGCTGTTAACCCACACTTAGTTGTAGCAGGCATTTGAGTCCCTAAAAAGAAACACTAGGGTAGTGGCTTATCTGAATAATTATGTGCACTCTGTGCTATATAATTGGAATGGTGAGGTACTTAAACCCATTTTTCTAGTTGTAAAGACAGCTAGTATTTTAGATGTGATGGTAAATTAAGGCTCTTTAAATGTCATATTTTAAGATAACATGAACTTTGAGAGGCTATATTCTTCCTACATGTTTCCAGTTTTCAATACATAGAGTAATAGATATCATATCTGAGTTAAAGTCCCTGGAGATTCACCTTATGCTTAAGTAGATTTGGTAGACTCTTCTGGATTTGGAAGTGGAGGGAAATAGCATTTGGTCTAGTTTTAACTAGGTTTGAAAGTAATACATTATGACTTCCAGGCTTGGTAACTATTGTGCTTTTTAATTGGGATAAACTGTAAATATTAAGGGGATTTCACAAAATGTTCATTTAACAGTTTTCCTAGTGATTTCCTTAAGGGATCATCTGCACTATCTTAAGACCTGAGAACATGGAAGTAAAGTTATGCTACTTGGTCATGCATATGTGTTTGTTATTTACTGAACTGCAGCAAGAATATGTATCTAATTGTCAGCGGTTTACTCTGGTTTGGCATTCATTCGTATGCTCTGCAAGCATTACTGTGGGAGACTAGAGAGGGATAACAGTTTCTAAGCATGCAGCAGACTGCCCTATTTTGATAGGTCTGGTATGGAGGACTTGCTTGCTGACCAGCTGACCAGCTGAGAAAAAACTTCTTGGAAGAACTGTTCTTGTTGAGGATTCCTGTGTTCTACACACTCTGTTTAAGTATTTCCCTTTTGCAGGGCTGAAGAACAGTTTACATTTACTTTGCTTAGAATCATAGAACCATAGAATGGTTGGGTTGGAAGGGCCCTTAATGATCATCTAGTCCAATCCCCCTGCCATGGGCAGGTACACCTTTCACTAGATCAGGTTGCTCAAAGCCCTGTCCAACCTGACCTTGAATCTTTCCAGAGATGGGGCACCTGCCACATCTCTGGGCAACCTGTTCCAGTGTTTCACCACCCTCATGGTAAAAAAAAAAAAGTTCTTCCTTGTATCTAGTCTGAATCTACCCTCTTTTAGTTTAAAACCATTACCCCTTGTGATATCTCTGCAGACCCTGCTAAAGAGTGTGTCCCCATCTTTCTCAAAAGCCCCCTTTAAGTATTGCAAGGCCACAATAAGGTCTCCCCAGAGCCTTGTCTTCTCCAGTCTGAACAACCTCAATTCTGTCAATCTTTCCTCATAGGGGAGGTGTTCCATCCCTCTGATGATTTTTGTGGCCCTCCTCTGGACCTGTTCTGACAGGTCCACACCTGTCTTGTAGCGGGGGACACAGAGGTGTACTCTGTGAACATACGCAGTATTCTGGGTAGGGTTTCATGAGAGCATAGTAGGGAGGGAGAATCACTTCACTTGATCTGCTGGCCAAGCTTCTTTTTATGCAGCCCAGGGTATGGTTGGCTTTCTGAGATGTAAGTGCACGTTGCTGGCTCATGTCCAATTTTTTGCTCATCCTTGTCACCAAGGCCTTCTCTCCAAGGCTGCTCTCAATCCTTTCATCCACCAGACTACTGATACCAGGAATTGTACCAACCCAGGTGCAGGACTTTACACTTGGCCTTGTTGAACTTGTTGAAGTTAACACTTGCCTAGTCCTCAAATCTATCAAGGTCCCTCTGGATGAATTGCTCCCCTCAAGTATATCAACTACACCACTGCCCTTGGGTGTCCTGCAGAAGGTTGTAAGAGTGCAACTCAATGCCACTATGTCATTGATGAAGATACTAAGTAGTACTTCTCCTGATACAGACCCTTGAGGAACTCTACTCATTACTGGTTTCCACTTGGACATTGAGCCATTAACTGTAACTCTTTGGTTGTGCCCTCCAGCCAATTCCTTATACATCTAACAGCTGACCCATCAAACCCATCTCTCCTGCCTTAGTTGAAACATGCTTCTGTAGACATGTTTAGAGAGATCTGTTAGGTTACATGGTAAAGTTCATCTGCACACCCACACAGGAGCACAGAGCAACAATGCTGGATAATCATACCCTGCCTAATGAACGATTTTCAGGCCCATCGCAGGATTTATCAGCTTGTCAAAGGCCCACCTCCTCAAGCCTAGAGGAGCACACGGGCACAGTGACAGGCAGGGAACCCAAATTAAGGACCTGAAGGAGGGCACAGCCCATCAGGTGTGTAACCTGGGCTGTCCCTGGGGAGCCATCAGTCCCATTGTCTAGACATGACACCCATACCCATGAGTCAGTGTGGGACCATCTTTTGAACTGGGGGCTGGAGTTGTTACTGTCAAGAGTATGGAACATGTAGGGTGCAGGGTAAGAGCACTTTGGGATTACAAAGGACTTTGGTTGTTTTGGAGGGAAGCCAAATGCAGGGGAATGGAGGCATTTAGGTGGTTTGGGGAGGAGCAAACATAGGAAAAGAGAGGGGCAAGGGGATTTAGAAGGCCAAGCATGTGTAACTACGTGACTGGTCAGTACATGTGTCTAGCCATGCCCTGTATCTGATCAGTGCAGTCTGTCTTACCTTCTCTGTTAATTCCTAACTTCTTCCTGGAGGAGCTCCTCTCTGTGTGCATGTGTGTCTGTGAGGGCCCTGAGTGCCAGCAACTCCTTAAGTCAGCCAAGGGTGCAAGCAGCTGGAGAGACTGGCATGAGTGGATTTGAGTGCCAGCAACAGGAGTGGGAACTTGGGTCTGTGGGGCCCATACGTCGGTGGTGCCAGGAGCTGGATCAAGTGAGGTTCTGCGCTCTGCAGCTGGAGTGTGACTGCAGGTCAGAGGGGTAGTGTGCCTGACCACCAGCGGCTGCAGAGGCTGGAGTGAGTGAAACAAAGTGCCAGACAGTGGGGAAGGACCAGGGTCGAAGTCCCTGTGTCCATAGTGCCAGCAATTAGAGTAAATGACTGAGCATTAAATGTGAAGAGCAAGCCAGGCTAGCCTGCATGTAGGTGAAGTGGCCAGGTGTGTGTGCCTCTCTAAGGGAGAGACCAGAGGAGAGGCTGGCTGTTGCAGTGACTAAGTGAGTCCGTAGTGTGATGCCATAGGTTCTGGGGAATGTGTAGCTCTGAGGGCAAGACCATGGGGACCTGGCTACTGCGAGAGCAGTGGACTTGCGGCCATCTGGTGTCTGTGTGTCAGGGTGTGAGGCCATGG
Source organism: Falco biarmicus (assembly GCF_023638135.1). Classification (NCBI taxonomy): domain Eukaryota; kingdom Metazoa; phylum Chordata; class Aves; order Falconiformes; family Falconidae; genus Falco; species Falco biarmicus. Next base: position 30,807,756 of record NC_079311.1, on the reverse strand, counting down.
TGGGGCATGGAGGGGGGAACTACTGGGGGAGCAGGAGATTCCCAGTCAACTCTGTGTATGCCTATGTGTTTGCATGTGTACTAGCAACCAGACACCAGTCTGTACCTGCAGCTGGAGTGGAGCATTGGCATCAAAGGCATGTATGTCCAGGTGACAGCAATTGTCGAGACTGCAAGGGGACAGCTACTGGGCAGGCTGGGCGTCCAAGTCCAGCTGCTGGGGGACCCATCTTGCACGTATGTGTATGTATTCTCACTAATGGACCTCTGTTCTGCTCAGCCAGAGAAGGGAGCAGGGTGAGGCTGTTGGTGCCATTTGTGTTCATGTGCATGCTGTGTGTCTTGGTTGATCTGTTGTAACTGGCTGTGGTGTGTATCTGTTGTATACGTGTGCTTTGTGTGTGCGCGCGCACCTGGTAGGAATCATAGAATCATTTAGGTTGGAAAGGACCTTTATGTTCAAGTCCAACCATTAACCCAGGACTGCCAAGTCCACCACTAAACCGTGTCCCTAAGCACCACATCTACTTTTTTTTTTTTTTTAAACACCTCCAGGGATGGTGATTTCACCATGTCCCTGGGCAGCCTGTTCCAATGCCTGACCACCCTTTTGGTGAAGGAAGTTTTTCCTATTATCAAATCTAAACCTCCCTTAGCGTAACTTGAGGCTGTTTCCTCTTGTCCTATTGCTTGTTCCTTGGGAGAAGAGACCTATCCCACCTGTCTACAACCTCCTCACTACTAGTTGTATGTGGGGGCTTGGAGCTGCTGAAGTATTGCCTCTTTTGGGCTGCCAGGTGCAGCCTGATTTTTCTTTTAAGTCTCCTTTGGTGCCGGCCTTTCACCTCCACAGTGTTCACTACAAGCGGAGAGCTTGTTCATGACTCGAGTCTTCTCACAAATGCTTTTAAGTATGCTGGAAGGCAAGTGGCTTTCCTTACAGGAGTATTTTAATAAGAGTATGGCACTCATTTCCATAAGTAATATTAGATGATTTACAGTCTCCTTTTTTGGGACCAACTACATATTGGATTTTAGTAGTGCTTTCGCCATGTAACTGTGAGACAAATGCTCAGAAGAGTGAAAAAAGAAGTAGTGTACTTATTCTTGCAGGCCGTCTTTATTTTTTCTGAGCTGATGAAAAATGAATACCTGAATTTCCACTGGAACTGGAGAAACCTGACCTGTCAGTTAGTTCTTATGTATGTGAATTACTGTGAATTACTCAGCACACCCATGAAGTGGGTACAGAACTAAAACGCAGTATTCCACTCAACAGAAGGTAAACTTAAAAGAGCAACAAAACCCCCTGAACAAATGCATCAGGAAGCATGCAGCACTCTGCATTCTGGGGGTAGTGCTGGTTTCACAGTAATGTCAAAATACTATGTACTGTTTCAAATTAACTGCATGCTGCGTTTGTGCTTAGTAGATCTTTGTTTTAAGAAGACAGTGACAACAAATGTGTAAAGGTTGTTTTAAACTTCTTTTTCTGTTTGGGGATGGGGAGGAGCTGCTTTTTCTGTGTTAAGATGGATACCTGCTTTATTAAAGTTAGGGCACTGGTGCCATCTGGTGGTGTTAATGCATTCCCAGAGGTGGAACAAACGGCTTGTGAGGAATTCCAGTGAGATGTGAGAAATTGCTGGCATGATACTAACAAGAATACACGGATGTAGTTGGTGCCTTAACATATAATTATGCAGTTGAAGGAAGTCATAAAAGATGCACATGGGCTGGTAATAGCAAATTTAAATCTTGAACCATATTTCTTTTTGCTCAACAAAATGTTTGTTTCTAGTATTTCTTTTATTAAATAGTGCTTTGCAAACATAACATGAAGAATTTTGACGTTTACAATATTTTAAAGTGGAATTTGGAAGCAAAATTTTCTTTTTTTAATAGATTTGTTGAACCTAGCACAACTTTCTCACTGTTAGTATGTTTGAAGTTGCTGTTCTCTTTTTACTTTTTTAAGTGGTTGAGACATTAAGTTTGAAAATAAAAATTCAACAAGGTAAACCTGACAACATTTGAAATAAACAGTTTTGATATCTGAAGCCAGTGCTACCACAAGTATTGTTTTCTTTATCCTTCCATCTTTTAAAAAAGGTGTCCTGCATCTTAAGTTGTTTACCTGAGGCAATACCCTCATCATTCTCTAGAATACTGTGTAGGCTATATTGACTTTGTTAGCAATGAAAGTAAAACTATGACTACTTCTCCAGTTTTCTTGAAATTAATTTCTGACTCATAAATGTCGTGTTCTGTGATGGAAAGATCTGCAGAAGTGCAGGGTACTTTATATAAAGATGCTACAGTTTTTAAATTCATTTGACTTAGCTGTAAGTCTTTTGATCTGTTGCAGGTCAGCATGATGTTATTCTAAGTTACTGCTAAATACATTTCCTTGTGGAACAGAGGTCAGTCTGTTCAGCCATTAACAACTTCCAACTTTCTCTTGCAATTGAGTACCGTAACAGGCTATTTTTCTGTTTTAATCCAGCTAGATGAAGAGGCACGAAGAATTCTGTGCTTGTATTTGTAATCTCTGACTTCATGACCATGCAACACTGCCTTCAGTTGCATTATGCTAAAAGTGTGAATTAAGACTTAACCTAATCAGGCATTAGTTCTCTAGTTCCATGATTATGTTCACTATGTCAGGAACCTTTTGTGGATCCTGTCTTGGTGGAATGAGGTGTTTGCAGGCCTGTTCAGCTAATGTAGGTTGTGGAATTAGATGGAAACAGCTGCTAAAATAAAAAATATTTAATAGTATTTAAGCACTGAATATTGATATTTCAATTAATATTTAAACAGTTAATTTATCATTATTTATTGGACATCCTTGAGAGTAATTGAGATTTTTTAAATGGGTTCCAGCAAAAGAGCATCACATGCAACTGTGCATTGCTTTCAGGTAATACTAATTTTTTTCTCTGAATGCAATCAAAGAAATTCACAGTGGAGTTGCTAAAGAGATTTTTATTTGCATTGTACCAAAATTCTTGCCTAGTGCTATCATCAATATCTTGTATCATTGTATTTATAATTCCTTTAGCAATATAGCAAGGACTGTCATCTTTTCTACAGTTTAATTCAGTTTGTTGTAGACCTAGGTTTGTCTACTGGGTTTCATCTGCATGCAGTCACTAACGAAAGTGTGTGAGGCTTATGCCTGGCAAAAGCCAGGCCATCGTAAGCATCAGATTTGTAAATTTTCTTTTCCACACTGTTCTGCATCTGAACAAAGTTCCACTGTTGTAATGTTTTGTTCTTAGAGCTGTGACTTTGATGACAACTGTCCTTGTGAATTGAGGTGTATCTGCTGCTTCTATTACTGTTGTTGTTCAGCTTTTAGTGCTGTATGACCATAGTACCTTGCAGTAAATACTCAGCAAAAATACTGGCATCTGCCATACGGAGCTTTTTTTCCCAGGCTCTCCACTGTGAGCACTATACTTCTGCTATTTGATGAAGTAATGTTATTATGCTATATTTCAGCAAAAGAAAGATACATGTGCTTATCCTTTTAAAATAGAGCAAATTTGTAATTGTAAATCCTTGAGGCATTGACTTAAGTTCTGGATTTGTACCTGGTAAGAGTAACTTCCTGTTTTGCTTTACAAAGCTAGATGGTACCAGTGAGAGTTACAGTTTGATAATCGGTCAAGTTATTAAGAGCAGTCATAGCAGTTGAGCAGTCCTTTATAAAGAAAATCCTTTTAGAATATTAGTTACTCGCGTCTGAATTGTCAGTGTGCAGGATCAGGAGAGTGATCCACTTGTCTGGTCTTCGACAACTGTCTGGATATAAAAATGAACTGAATTTCCCTGTTTTTTTAAAAAAATTAAAAAATTTTTTAGCTTTTATAGTGCATCACTGTATTCCTGTAACCAGAACATGAAGAATATGGTTAGTGATTTAGGACCAACTTGGTTGTCGGCTTTTTCCTTCCAAGTTGAGTGCTCCTTTATGCTTCCAGCTGATCCCCTTGCCCTCTTCCAATAGCATTGAAGGAAAATGCATGATGATTTCTTTTGAAAGACTTTTGCTCAGAAGTTTATGTTGTGATGTGCTCTAAGAATGTTGATAAACCTCTGACTCATTCTCTTCAGAAGCAGTGTCATTGACTGCTCAGTTCAGATTTTGCTGCAGAAAGATCTTTTTTGGTGGCAAGTGCCTTCTGGACTTTCTCCTGTCCATATGAGGGACTTTCCATCTTCAGTGAGGACTTTTTTAATGGGTTCCAGCAAAAGAGCATCTCATGAATTGCTTTTGGTTGGTAGTAATTTCTTCTTTGAATGCAGTCAAAGCAATTCACAGTGGAACTGCTAAGAGATTTTTATTTGCATTGTTCTGAAGTTCTCACCTAGTGCTATCATTAGTATCTTGTTGCATCATTGTATTTATAATTCCTTTAGCAATACAACAGTAAAATCAATAACTATAGGCTGCGCTTTTGGTATTTTTTTGTAATTTTTTTTGAGCAGGAAGATGGAAGCAGTAGTACTCTTCACCTGTCTCTAACATCTGAGTGTTTTGTGTATGCCTCAGTAAGAGTTGCTGCCTTCTATCAAGCTAATCTATTCATGTAATATTGTCTTCTGGCTAAAGCCAATGTGAAGATCTTTTTTTTTAAAAAAAATAATATAATTTTAATTGGAAAAATATCCAGAGTTTCTAGAAATATGAATTACTTCCTTGAAAGTATTTTTTGAAACTTAAGATACAAAGAGCAGATTAACAGTAAATATAGCTTGAAAACTCAGAATAATACTTATTTGGCTGTGGATCTTCAATCCAAAAATCTTTTCTTTTCCTGCAGACTGATCAGTATCTAGTCCATAGGTTTTATGGTTCAAGGTTTCTGCTTATTTATTTTGTTATTTTTGTGTTATGTCACATATGTCATTTGTGAAGGCTATGAATTTCTTTTCATTTCACCATCACATGGTGACGGGACTACTGGGATTTTTGAGTAATTTTCCTTGCCTGTATGTGTCCTTTCATAGGAGACTGTATTATGTCTTTTTTTCTTTTTTCGTCCTCGAAGGATCTAATTCTTTTTCTTTCTTTTTCTTACTCAGAAGTGCCCCTGCCCCCACTGTTATCTCAAATTAATAGGTATACTTAGATACTTCTAGGTGAATTTAGTTAGCTAAGTATTTCTTTGTGGCAGCTGGACTTTGAGGAATTTTGGATGTTAACTTTCAGAATATTTTTCTGTCTTTTCAGGTCTCTGGATGGCAGACTCTGAAAAGAAATGCTGTTTTAAGAGGTATGCCTCGTGTAGGCCTAATACTCTGGACTAGTGTGTATATAAATGATAAGGCCATACTTCTAAGGAGTCCCTCTGCTGATCCTCGCTGTCAGCTTGCATGAATGGTAGTTTTCAGTGCTGAAATTGGTTTAAATCAGGCCTGTTTTATTGGTGACACAGTTTTATTAGAGAGATCTGTGATATACGGCTTACCTTTTTGCTTGATCATCTTAACAGAAGACTGCCTTCGTGGGTGAAGGGTAGTGTGAACAAAACCAGTTGACTATCTGACATGTGCATATCCCTGCTGACATTGTTCTGACTCTGTGTGTGGGGGTTTATTTGTTCTTTGTTTTTTAATTGGGAGTAGTAGTCCAGATGCCTTTGTAATTGTCTTCACGTGCTTCCTGCTGGTGGTGGTATAAGACTTACCAGCCAGTGAGCGGCTGACATACCAACAGTGTGGTATAAAGTAATGTCAGTTGGAAACAAGATGAAGAAATACAAATCCTTGTGCAAGTCGCCTTTTTTGTGTATTATCTGGATGTCTGGAACATTTTGTGTGTGTTTGTGCTGGATTTTCATGTTTGCGCATTTAAGGGGACTTCCTCTTCTCTCTCCATTGATGATATGTTGTTTCTGAATAACTTGTTGCTTTACGGCTCTTCAAAATTAAATTTGATAACTCTTCTATTATGTCTGCCATCCATTTCAGGAATCATAAGTGGTAGATTTTGAAAAAGCAGGCTTTGTTTGTCTTCTGAAGAGACAGATTGGTCTAACAGTCTTTTCAGGGCTCTTGTTGTTTTCATTTTTTTTGAACAGGACCTCTTAATTCTTTTTTAGGCACTCATGCTGGTTTTGCCTGGGATAGAGTTAATTTTCTTCTTAGGAGCTGGTGCAGTGCTGTGTTTTGGATTTGGTGTGAGAACAATATTAGTAACACATTGATTTTTATTTGTTGCTACGTGATGTTTATGTTAAGTCAAGGACTTTTCAGCTTCTCAGGCCCTGCCAGCAAGAAGGTTGGAGGGCCACAAGAAGTTGGGGGGAGACACAGCCAGGACACCTGAGCTGAACTAGCCAAAGGGGTGTTTCATACCATAGAACATCATGCTGAGTATATAAATGGGGTGGGGTGGTGGCCAGGGCCTGCAATCACTGCTCAGGGACTGGTTTGGCATTGATCAGCAGGTGATGAGCAATTGTATTGTGCATCACTTGGGTTTTTTTCCTTTCCCTTTTGGATTTTATTCCCCTCCCATTCTCTCTCCTTGCCATTGCTGTTGTTGGTATTTTATTTTATTTTATTTCCATTATTAAATTTTTCTTATCTCAACCCTTGAGTTTTACCTTTTTCCTAATCCTCCGCCCCGTCCCTCTGAGCAGGGGGCAGTGAGTGAGCGGCTGCATGGTACTTAGTTGCTGTCCAGGGTTAAACTACAACAGCGCTTCTGAAGGTTTCCTGTACAGTGCTGATTTGTTTTGTTCTGATTAAAAAATAATTCCCAATGTAGTAGTACTAACAACTTGAGTTAAAAGTGGCTCCTCGTGCTATTGGCTGAGATTTTGGTGTTGCAGGTTTTTATGCGGTGTTTACAAAGCTCCCGAATAAAATGATGCTAAGAGTAAAGGAAGATACTGATACTTCCAATGCATCTGTGGACAGAAATCAAGAAGATGGTGTTGCACTATTCTTGGAGGTGCACACTTGTAGGATAAGAGGCATTTCAGACAAATTGCAACACAGGACATTCCTATGAGAAAGTCAGAGTACTTTTTGCCAGTGAGGGTGGTCAGGGCCTGGAACAGGTTGCCTAGAGGGGCTGTGGAATCTCCATTCTTCAAGGTTTTCTAAAGGCAGCAGTGATAGGCCAACAGCAACTCAGTTTTAGTGGGTGTACTTTACGTGCATGGATGGATTAGAGCAGTCTGGAGGTTACTTTCAATCTACGTTATCCTATGTATCTATGTAGCCTGCTGCAGGTTCACTTTTTTTGCATTTTACATTTCCTGTAAAAACAGGTGAGGTGCAGGTCAGAGTGTTTTGCTTTGGCTTTCTTTAAAAAGAAGCATCTGTAGCTGAGAAGCGTTTTGTGATTATAGAACCAAGGAGTTAGAGTAACTTATCCCTATCCCAGCAGCATGGTTTTGAGAGGGAGGATCATGCTTTGCCTGTAGCTTTCACTTGTTGTCTAGATAAAGGGTGAGAAAGTTTTTAGATTTTTTTTATCCCTGTTCAGTCAGTGGATTGAAAGTCTCAGAAAGTTACCTATAGTTCTTTCAGTTTATTGGAGATTGCTTGCTGTAGCAGGTAACTGCATAGAACAACTAATCATAGAATCCTTTATATTGGAAAAGACCTTTAAGATCATCAGGTCCAACCATTAACCCAGGACTACTGAGTCCACCCCTAAACTACGTCCCTAAGCACCGCATCTATGCATTTTTTAAATACCTCCAGGGACGGGGATTCCAATGTGTCCTTTTGGCAGCCTGTTCCAGTGATTGACCACCCTTTCCATGAAGAAATTTTTCGTAATATCCAATCTAAACCTTGCCTGGTTCAACTTGAGGCCATTTCCTCTTGTCTTGTCACTTGTTATCTGGGAGAAGAGACTGACCCCCACCTGCCTACAGCCTCCTCTCAGGTAGTTGTAGAGAGCAATAAGGTGTGTGTCCCCACACCCAAGCCTCCTTTTCTCCAGAATGAACAAACCCAGTTCCCTCAGCCGCTCCTCAAAAGACTTGTGCTTCAGACCCTTCACCAGCTTCGTTGCCCTTCTCAGGGCATACTCCAGCACCTCTACATCCCTCTTGAAGTGAGGAGCCCAGAACTGACCACAGTATTTGAGGTGCAGCCTCACCAGTGCCCAAGTACAGGACCATCATTTCACTTGTCCTGCTGGCTACAGTGGTTCAGATACAAGCCAGGATGCTCTTGGCCTTCTTGGCCACCTGGGCACACTGTTGGCTCATGCTCAGCCAGCTTATCTAGTGCACGCGTAGGTAAAGGTAGTGTAATAGTGTGGGAAGTTCACAGGATCATAGGATAATCCAGGTTGGAAAAGACATCAGGAGATAATGTAATCCAGCTTGCTCAAAGCAGAGTGTAAACTGTGAGGTCAGACCAGGTTGCTCAGTGCTTTATCCAGTTTGAACATTTCCATGCTCTAAAGCTGTGAGCTTACTTGGCAATGTATATTTGGAGGTGGCTTTGGACTTTTCTTGGTTTTCTTCTTCAAGTTAGATTACATGTTTTGGAAGTTTCTGAATTCACTTTTAGCTTTCGTTTTAATGTTTGAGAGATGGGAAGATGATATTTGTGGAAGATACCACCTGGAGTTCAGATCTGGAAAAAGCTCATTCCCTTTTTCAAAGGAAGATATTAAAAGGAAACCTGGATTTACCTAGAAAATAGAAAAATAGTTTGGTTAAAGCAAGCTGGCTAATCTTAATGTTTCTTAGTCAAACTTCATGTTTTGGGCATTCTGTAGTTTTGCTGTTTAGTTCCAGTTTGTATGCGATTTTTAACATGGATTAATTGTATGTACGGGAAGTGCCAGCAGTCTAAGCAGAAGTATGTCACTTCATTCAGAATTGTTCAGAGAAATCCAGCAGCTGGTAAACATGCTTTTCCTCCTTTATTGATGATGCTGTATGTTAATACGCTAAAGGTACTCTGAGAGTAAAAACAGGTACTGAGGCTTCTGAAGGATGCTGAGATTTTATCGATAGATGTCATCTTGCTTTTATAGGAGCCCAGCAATTAAAAAACATTAGCTAGGTTTTCAGTTGCTTTGTTGATAAACTCAAATAGTATTCCAACTGAAATTTGCAAGCTGATTAGAGTGATGTAAAATCCTAAATTTTTAGTAAATTAAATTTTTAATTCATTACTGTTGTGCCTACTCATAATGTTGAAGTAATAGGTAGTCTTTATAATATTAAGGTGGAGCTAAGATGACATAGAAATAGGGCTCGGGGATTTATTTATGATATGCTTGTCAGCATTAATGTCTTGGAAATTTTTGTATCTTCTGTTTGCTTCTAATCTTCAGATCTAATCCATGGAGTTTTTTTCCCCTGCAGCAGTGTACTTTACATATATACGGTTACTTGAAAAATATGTTTTTCTTGAAAACTTTTACTTGAAAAATTATCATGGGTTGATAAGAAATTGGCTGTCTTATATGATGAAAATCGCTTTTAACTTTTGTTTGGCAGTGGACTGTAGGAACATGGGAATGTTGGGACTCCTTCCCAAGAACAGATGAGTGGTTTGAATAGGCTAATACCCCTGTTCCTTGTAGCCAGGAATGTGGAACTAAGTATTGTGAGAGGTAGCTTAGCTTCATATTTTGTAGTATGACTGTGCATCCTTTTCAAAGACATTAATAATAAAAAAGTAGTTGATGGTGAAATTTGCAGTTATGTTATTTACTTTCCTCTGAAGTGATACAGAACAGACAGGTGGTGAATGTGGAATTATTTTGTATTTTTGATTTGATGCTGTTAGTAATTTATTTAATTTCTTATGAGGCTGTAACATTAGTCCTATTGCTTCTTTATCTACGTCAGTAGTTTTGCTAAACTTTTTTGTTTTCCTCTTTCACTCTGGGAAGCAATTGAAGCTGTTCAGTCTGAGTCTTTAATTATGTTGTCATGTTGGTAACAGCCATTTTGTTGCTGGCTTCTCCCTTTCTAAACAGATATGAACTGGTCTGACTTTTTGTTCTTTTTTAATAAGGCTTCTTATTATTACTGTTAAACTGTTTTGAAAAATAAGAGGCATTACAGTTTTACTCTTTTTCTTGAGACTAGAGGACACAGGTCTCAACTGCACAAAATGCAGGCTAAAGTGGAGTCTTGACACTGGCAGTTTGCTTACAGACCTTAAAAGTTGCATTGTATATCGGAGGTTCCAAGCTGTATTGAAGCTACCCTGCTTGGACCTCTGCATATGCAGAGGAGATATCATTCTCTTGTTTTAGCAGCTTTAAGATAACAGTGTGGACCAGGTCTTCTGGAGATACATGTTACTGTGTCTCGTTTTGAAACTGAGATTTCTACTGCCCAGGAGAAACCTGTTGCCATTCTGCTGCTTCTTCCAGTAGTTCCCAGTTTCTGTTCTTTGAACATCTAATGAGAGGGGTTTTGTGTCATTCTTGAAAGGTGTATAACATTTTCGTAAGGTTGATTTGACAAGCTTGATCTGGATATTTTAGAAGACATATATTTGCCATTGCCAAAAAGCACGTGATTTTGTTTCCCATTCAGTCAGTGAAGTGTGTATTATCTTTGCTATCCTCCTCTTCTGGCACAATGGGCATTATTAACATTTTGAAGTATTTTCACCTTGTTCATTGTATGGTTCGTTCATTGTTGTCATAATATTATACCTCATCTGAACGGTTTTTTAATTGTTGCAGGGTGTTGGTTTTTTTCTAGTGGCAATCCTTGTCTCTGCTGTAGTGGGGGAAAACTGTCATACTTTTTCTAGAAAATAATTTCTTTGCTTCAGTTTTCACCATAATATCTTTGGCTCTGCTACCTTATTAGTGCTTGGATTCAGTCTGTAGTGATCCTGAACACCTTTTTCTGAATTACTGCCTAGGCAGGTAACTACAGTTGTATTGATAGTGCCTTTTAAAGTACCCTTGTAGCTTCATTTCTCTTTTGCCTATCATGAATGTTTTCCGGTGTGCTGACTTTCTATTTAACTTGTGGTTTGAAGCCATCTCCTGAACTCTTTTCAAAGAGTGATGTTGAATAGCTCTTCCCCAGTGCTATAGATATGTACTTCATGCAGTAGATTGTTTAACTGGAGACCTCATGCGCTAACATTTGAAGGTTTTAATATGTGGCTGGTTTTCAATTAGTTAGAAATAAAAGTATCAAACACAATTTAGAAAAGTAATTCAGTTTTCTAGTGGAGATTCTGACCTATCTTGTGTACTGCAAAACCAAGTTGTGCTTTCATTCTTCGATAATGGCTAGTCTCTAGCTTAATTATAAAATCTCAAATACCATAAAGTAAGTTTGATATTTTTTTTGAAGTGACTTATCTGTGAATTCTTAACTGGAAGTCTTCCTAGTCATTTTTGTATAGGACAGTGCAGACTTTAATGGGTGGGTGTCGGATGTGCATTTCCATAGGTTATAATGAAGTATAAAGTACTTTTTCAGTGCTGTTATGGTTCAGATCAGTCTGAAAGTTTGCCTTTTGATGGTTCTTTTTCTTAGCATCACTTCATTAAACATAGAAAAAGAATATGACAAATGAAATTAAAATCAGACAACCTTGTTAGAGTATTCCTGTGAAATTTGAGGAGCAAGTGCCACCATTCAAATTCTGAAATGTATTCCAATCTAAGTTAGATGAAAACCAGTATTTGTGAGCCAGGGACAGTAAAGTCACTTTAATGGAAAACAGTGTAATTCAGTGACTTCTGCAGTGCAGGAACAAAATGTAATAGGCTTTAAGGCAGTTTAGCCTGCTCTGTTAATTAACTCAAATGCTGTCAACTTACAGCAACAGCACAATTTTATTTTTGATATATTTTAAAAAATAAAATATACCTATATCTAGAAGGTAACAGTTTGATTGTTAAGGCATGGGCTCTGTGTGGTGATTTCTGTAAAAGCAATTGGGGTTGCTGCAAAAAAGTTAAATGAGCTGTTTCACTTTTCATTTCTGAATTTTCTTCCTTTTAATGATGTTATGCCATCCCTTGCTCTGAAGAGAGAAAACTTTCTAGTTCAAGTTTCTTAGTATAACAAACTTAAGCTCTGCCAATTAGACTATTTTAGTTTGTAATGTGTTCTTTAATTAACTTGAGTTTAAGTAAAGTGGGATTCCAGGATGTTTCTTTTTCAGCTCCATTGTTGAGACACAGCTTCAAAATTATGCTTCAACCATACTGGCACAAAGCAAACACAAATGTGGTCAAACCTACTGTGCCAAATCAGACTTGGTTATTTCGACTTTTCAGTTATCAAGTGCTTTCATTTATCAAATTGCTTTGAGAACTTTTCTTTCTCCAAATTTTTGTGAATTTTCCCCTGTTACTGCACTGAATGTGGTGGCTTAGATCAATAGAATAGTAGGGTTTCAACTTGAATCCAAGTCCCTTAGTTGGTAAAGGAATTTCCTAATAGCATGCTGGAAAGACTGTTTTCTATGCTATTAAAATTTTGACTTGCAAAATAGTGTGTGTTTTACATAGTTTCACTTCCGTTAAGTCATTTAAAAGTTAATGCTATCATTTTGCGTGTATGCATGCACATGCATATGCAGTATATAGAGCCTAAAGCTGTATAGAAATATCTTTAGGGTTAATTCTAATTAATCATTTATTCCCAGATGACTTTTACCTGATTACTACAGCTGTGTTATTTTATAATATGTCTTTTCTGCAGACACCAAAGATGCTAACGAGAAAGATTAAGCTTTGGGACATTAATGCCCATATAACCTGTCGTCTGTGCAATGGATACCTGATTGATGCTACTACTGTAACAGAATGCTTACATACTTGTAAGTAGAAGTTTAATTAAGTTAAAGAAACTGTTTTTTTAACTTGATGTGCAACATATTTTAATGGGTTTTAGTTGAAATAAAAACATCTATTGTGCATCAGCCAAAATAATGTGTGCTTTACTACACAATGTTTGGGTTTTTTTAACAGATTATTTGCTTTTTTAGCAAAGCAAAGGTAGAGAACATTAAAACTGTACTGCACAAACTTGAAGCCATATACAATTAATGATAATGTATGCATTCAAGCATGCACTCTGTCGGAGTGTGGAATGCGTAGTTCTCTCTTCTGTTTTAGTTGACATAGCATATGTTTCTCTACCTGGAGCTTTCCACATGTCTCTTGCTCTCTCCTGTTTCTCTGCAGAAAGCAGCCCTAGTTTATCGATAAAGAATAAGTATATTGTATTGTACCCCAGAAATAAGTATTTGTTCCAAAATACTGTGATGAGGTAGTTGTTTGTTGTTATGTTTCTTTATGAATTTCTAGTTTCACAACAGTGAAGTACGCCCTAGTATCTTGCAAAGCTTTGGTCATCAAGAAAACTGGACGTGTAAGTCCATTCCAGCATCTTTGTTGTTGACATCATGGGATATAGGAGTGCTGGGGTTTGCAGTATTCTGATGGAAACTTTATATATTAGCACAGTTCCAACTAAAGATCTGGAAAGATTCCTTCTGAGGAGAAGCACCCTTATAGTGCAGAGTAGTAACTCCAAAACTATTTTCTGTCTTGGATCTGTTCCAATCCTCAGTTTCCTTTGCCAAGGTAGGTATCAGCTGAGGAATTAACCTTCAGTTCAGAAGGCCTGCTGTAGTGACTTTAAATATCCTCTGTAGCAGCCACATTGATGGCTTTTACACCTTATCTTACAGGGTTTTGCCAAAAGTATTTTTTCTGTGTCTTCAGAATCCCTGCAGTCTACCAGTCCATCCTTGTCACCCAGCAGCTTCCATTTCTCCAGTTTTGTCTGTTCAGAGCTTGGAATATCACTTGTTTGGTTTATACAGACCTCTGTTAATCTATGAAATGGTATTTGCCGTGCAACTTCAAACATCCCATGTTTTAAAATGCTTCTGTCACAGTATTTTATTCTTATTCTGATAAAGCTAGTATGTTGTTTGAGTAGCTCAATGAGTCATAGTTCTAAACTTTCTTGGAGGGAAATTATTTGGTGGCAGTGTCTCCATCTCCACAAAATGAAAGTTTTAGCATACTTATTCTTCACCTAAAATATCTTACAAAGGGGAAATACAATGCTCATGATTTGTCAGATACTAAGTTTTCCATTGTATTTAAGTTAAAAGTTCTATTCATCAGCTTTAATGACTTTGTTTTTCTTGTCATACTTTCCATGTCATTTTGGTTATTCTCATGTCCCTTCTGTGTCTGTTTTGCATCTAAATTTCCATAGTGTTCTTTTTGAAGTGCAGGGATCCTTAAGCTTGACTTCTACTTAGCTTTGCCCCACAATTCTTTACTGCTGTGATTAACAACATAATATACAAAGGCAGTATTATAACAAGTTGACATGGCTGACATAGAACTGGCATGTCATTTTTCTTTTTTCTTAAAAAAACCCCAGAACAATCCCTTAACTGACATAATCTACACCATTTCTTAAATTTGCTTATAGTGAAAATTTTTAGATTAATCCATAGTGCTACAGTTCTTGCTTCAAAAGCCATGGAATGCTCCTTGCTAGCTTCTGCTTCCTTTGGGTTTCTTTTCTTCTTCCATTGTGGCATGTCCCTCCTTTATTTTGGCTGTTTATCTTTCATAATACTACTTCCATGTGTGTCCTGTAGAATTGCAGTTTCTGAGAAGAGCCACACAGCCCTCTCTTTTTTTAAAAACTTTATACATGTTGACATTGTTTGTATTATGTACATTATTGGTAATAATAGTCATTTCTGGAAAAACATTCTTGCAAAATGTATCCTGAAATTGCCCTGTCTGTTGAGATTGTGAATTTTCTGCTGAATTACACTACCTTGAAATGTTCTGTTTCTACTCAGAACTGCACAGTTGTCTTACCTTTGTCATTACTTTTTTTCTAATTTCCTGCCCTTCAGTTGTTCAGAGACTCTTCACTTTAGTAGTAAATACAGATCATGAGTCCTTTGAGAATAATTTGGAGGACCAGGGTCAGCCCTTTGGAGGGACGTGGCCAACTTCTTTTGTAACAGAATTCAGGGGAAACCAAGCTTTTTTGCTCCCTTTCTTACTTGTTTCTCTGCTATAGCTTTAGTTTGTTGGTGACAGGCAGGCCTATAAGTCAGTAGATAAAAGCTGCATTAGTAGTATCTCAGTTTACATCTGTTTCCTGATGAGAATTCTAGGTTAGCAGATATATGCAAGTCTTGTTAAACTTACACATTTGTAGTAGGAGTTTCATTACTGTTCATGTGTAAAAGCTGTCCTTGTGTGTTATGAAAGGTATTGTTTTGTGAATTCATGAGGACAATGAAAGACCAACCATATTTTTTGAACTAGAAACAGAAATTTAAAAAGTCAACAGGAATGAAATTTAAAAAAAAAAAAAAGTGGGGATTAACTTTGTCTGTTCCTTTTCTAATGGAAGTTCTTTAATAAGTTTAAGTGTAATGTAAAAGTAATCAGAAAAGGTACAGCTCAGTTTAGGCCTACAATCAGTGCCCGATTGTTTGAATAAATGGAGGTTAGAGACTTTGGAAATCACAGGTAATGGAAAAACTGTAGCAATACTATTTTTTCAGAACCTAGAACAGTTCCTATGTTGGCTGGCCCATACTTCTAGGACTTGTGGTTTCAGGAGATTTTAATGCCTGAAAATTCACAGGCCTTGTGAATAAAGAACCAATCTAGAAGGCTTCAGCACCCTCCATAAGCTATCTAGTTGCATTTATTTGGATGCTGTGCTTAAACAAATAAACATTCCAGAACCTGAGCTGTCTTGTGACAAGTTCAGTTTAGACGGAGTTAACATTTACCCAGTCCAAACTGGAAGATGTACCCAAATGGGCTGTTGTTTTAAAAGATATCATGGAATGGTTTGCGTTGGAAGGGACCTTTAAAGGTCATCTAGTCCAACACCCCTACAATGAACAGGGATACCTTCAACTAGATAGGTTGGTTGCTCAGAGCCCTGTCCAACCTGACCTTGAATCTTTCCAGAGATGGGGCACCTACCACATCTCTGGGCAACCTGTTCCAGTGTTTCACCACCCTCATGGTAAAAAAAAATAATTCTCCCTTATATCTAGTCTGAATCTACCCTCTTTTAGTTTAAAACCATTACCCCTTGTGGTATTTCTGCAGACCCTGCTAAAGAGTGTGTCCCCATCTTTCTCATAAGCCCCCTTTAAGTATTGCAAGGCCACAATAAGGTCTCCCCAGAGCCTTGTCTTCTCCAAGCTAAACGACCCCAATTCTGTCAGCTTTTCCTCATAGGAGAGGTGTTCCATCCCTCTGATCATTTTAGTGGGCCGCCTCTGGACCTGCTCCAACTAGTCCATGTACTTCTTGTGCTGAAGACTCTAAAGCTTGATGCAATATGCAGGGTGGGGTCTCGTGAGAGCAGAATGGGGAGGAAGAATCACCTGCCTCATCCTGCTGGCCATGTTTTGTTTGATGCAGCCTAAGATTTGGTTGGCTTTCTGGCCTGCGAGCACCTGCTGCTGGCTCATGTCCAGTTTTTCATCCACAAGTACCCCCAGGTCATTCCCTTCAGGGCTGCTCTTAATCCCTTCATCCACCAGCCTGTATTGATACTGGGAGTTGCCTCAACCCAGGTGCAGGACCTTGCACTTGGCCTTGTTGAAAGCCGTGAGGTTCACATGGGCCCACTTCTTGAGCTTGTCCAGGTCCCTGAGTGGCATCCTGTCCCTTAAGCGTGTCACCTGCACACTTGATGTTGTCTGCAGACTTGCTGAGGGTGCACTTGTTCCTCTGTCTATGCCATTGATGAAGATAGTAAACAGTACTGTCCCTGATCTCCACCTGGACATTGAGCTGTTGATCACTGCTCTCTGGATGCAACCATCCAGCCAATACCTTATCCACTGTATAGTCTATCCATCAAATCAGTATCTCTCCAACTGAGAGGAAATGTTGTGGGAAACATTATCTGGTTACGTAGTCATACACAGCCATCATAGAAGGCCAGTAGGTTGGTCAGACAGGACTTACCCTTGGCAAAGCGATGCTGACTGTCTCAGATCACCTCCCTGTCCTCTATGTGCCTTAGCATAGCTTCTAGGAGGCTCTGTTCCATGATCTTCCCAAGCACAGCAGTGAGGCTGACAGGTCAGTAAGTCCCCAGGATCCTGCCTTTCTACCCTTCATAAAAATGAGTGCAGTGTTTCCCTTTTTCCAGTCATCAGGGATTTCACATGGCTGTCATGGCCATCATGGAGAGTGACTTGGCAATGATACCCACCAATTCCCTCAGGACTCTGGGATATGTCTCGTCAGATCGCACAGACTCAGTATGTGCAGGTTCCTCGTGTGGTCATGAAATTTGTCTTCTTTTACAGTGGGAGGGACTGTGCTCCCCCAGTCCCTGCTTGAGGTCCGTCCACTAGAGAGGTGTGGGAAGAAAGGTTGCCAGTGAAGAGTGAGGCAAAAAAGTTGTTGAGTCCCTCAGCCTTCTCCCAGTCCATTGTTACCAATTTGCCAGTTGTGTTCACTGGGGGGGGTACACTTCTCTGACCTTACTTTTCTGGCGGACATACCTATAGAAGCCCTTATTGTTCTTTGCGTCCCTTACCAAGTTGAGCTTCAGCTGTGCCATGGGCCTCCTGACCCCATCCCTACACAGCTGAACCACACCCCACTCTTCCCAAAATACCTGTCCCTGCTTCCACTGTCAGGTCCTGCTTTCACTGACTTGATAAGACTGGGGTTTGGCTTCACTTTTGTGAATGGATCTGCTGCTCAGACGCTCCACTGAAAGACTGCTGTGCAACATCTGTGCTTAGTGTGCAAAGCTTTGAGGTGGAGGTCTAACCTCTGCCAACATCAGTACTATCATCCTAACTCTGTAAATAGAATGCAGAATGCAAACTTACTATGCTTTGTTCACTGCTGTGTAAGGTTGTTTTTGTATTAGCAAGTGCTTATTTAACTGTGCTGTCATTTGTCTGAGAGGTAGATGGCACTATAGTTACAGAAATTCTTTCATTTTAGGTGATAAGAAAGAGTGCGTTAATACCAAGATTGCGTGAACTACTGATGTTAAAGGAAAAGCTATTTCCCTCCTGCCAGCTTTTTTCTTTTCCCTTACATTTTTGAGTTGTAACTTCAAGTGAGTCAGGATATCATATAGCAGTGTGTATTATGAGTACTGTTTCTGGAGAAACAGGGTAGGGAGGTATAAAGAGTTTACTTTAAATGAGATATGGATGATTGTGTCTATGCATATGGAAACAGTTCCAAAAGATGCAGCTTTATAATGAGCACTGCTTTAACAACTTCTGCCAGGACATTTTACAAATACTGAAGGTCTGTGCCCATGTAATTTTTTTTCTCCAGTGGAAGTTTAACTGTAGTGTACTCGTATGACAGTTAAAATAGCACTTTTTGAAAATTTTCTGTTCTTTTTTGAAACTTATCCAACTTTGGAATAATTTTTATCTGTTGGGTTCGTTGCCACTGTACACTTTACTTCTGTTTGTGGCCACAGATAAAGCAAATAGGCTTAGTATCTTAATGGCGTACAGTTCCTGTAACATCATTTGTGCAAGCTGAATGGTGCAAGCACTATGATATTGACTGGCTAGAAACTGCCATTCTAGGGAAATTCTGGAGTGGGATTGTGTGTTACATACTTTCTTAGGAAGAATCTGGCTAGGTACATATGCCTTAATTCTAGTGCATCACATCCCTCTATCAAGAACATTAATGAAAGATATTGGAAACAGTGTTCTGCATGTTAGACATGACTTTTTGTAAATTTAACTAAGGTGCGTATCTGTGACTGTATAAAACCAAGCTCTTTTTTTCATTATGCTGCTTTTATTTCTTTTCTTAATTATGAATGTCCTTTTTATCAGTCTGTAGAAGCTGCCTAGTGAAATATTTGGAGGAAAACAACACCTGTCCCACCTGCAGAATTGTTATACATCAGAGCCACCCATTACAGTATATTGGGTAAGTATGAAAGCAGAAGTGCAACTAGCTTCACTCTAGACTGTTCCAGCCTCTTTAATATAGCACAGCTTTTTCCTGCATTTTCTTACTTGCTTATCAGCACATTAAATGTTTAAAAGGAAGTTTGAAGCTGATTTAGGAGATGTGGGATCAAATTTTGCTATGAATTTGCAAGTCCTTGACATCTGTTAGATTCTTGCAGACTTAAAAGCAAGCAAAGTGTGTACTGTTTAATTTCTGTGTGTGTTGTAATGGGATTTAGTCATTCCTCATTCTGTATGCTTGGGTCATTAAAGTTACTGTCCTGATTTCAGCTGCGATAGAGTTAATTTTCATATTAGTAGCTGGTGCAGTGCTGTGTTTTGAATTTGGTGTGAGAACAATGTTGATAACACCGATGTTTTTAGTTGTTGCTAGGTAATGTTTATACTAAGGCAAGGACTTTTCAGTTTCTTGGGTCTTGCCAGCAAGAAAGCTGGAGGGGTACAAGAAATTGGGAGGGGACACAGCCAGGATGGCTGACCTGAACTAACCATTCAGGGAAACGAAAAAGGGATACTCCATACCATAGAACGTCATGCTGAGTATATAAACTGGAGGGTGTTGGCCAGGCCCTGCTCGCAGCTCAGGGACGGGTTTGGTATCGGACTGTGGGTGGTGAGCTATTGTACTGTGTCCCCCTTGTTTTCTTTTCTCTCTTCCCTTTGAATTTTATTCTTCTCCCCTTCTCCCTCCTTTTCATTATAATTGTTGTTTTTATTGCTTTTATTTTATTCCAATTATTAAATTGTTCTTACCTCAGCCCTCAAGTTTTACCTTTTTCATGATCCTTTTTCCCCTCCCTGTGGGTTAGGGGGCAGTGATTGAGCAGCCGCATGGTACTTAGATACATGGTACTTTAACCAGCTGGGGTTAAACCATGACATTCTTTTTTGGCACCCAGCGTGGGGCTCAAAGTTTTGATATAATGACAGGTCTGACTCAGTGTGTTAGAACAAATTGTTGTAAATATTCATTGTATGATTATAATGGTCACTAGCCAAAATGCAGATTTCTTTGCTTCTAAAGTTGTTGCCCATGATCTCAGGGTTGTTTTATTTACTTTACTTGCAGTATTCATTCCCTTTTGTGCCACTTGTTGTCCTTGGGGTCTAAGCTAAAGTCATCTCTGTGTTGTACTGTATAGTGCTGGCTTATGAAATGCTGGATTTGGTGGCTGTGAAGCTCATCCGGTCGGTGTACTCGGAATTGCTGTCAGCCCTGTACTTCGGGTGCTATCTATCTGCTGATAATTATACCTTTGGCTTTTCTTTTTTGGAAATTCTGAATGTCTTTGGAATGTTGTAATCAGCATAGCCACTAGTCCTGATACTGTTGCTAGTACTACTGAATGTGGTTTTGACCTCCTGGATGGGGTTGAGAATTAGAATCATAGAATCCTTTAGGTTGGAAAAGACCTTTAAGATCATCAAGTCCAACCATAAACCCAGGGCTGCTGAATCCTCCCCTAAACCATGTGCCTAAGCACTGCATCTATGCATTTTTTAAACACCTCCAGGGATGGTGATTCCACTGCCTCCCTGGGCAGCCTGTTCCACTGCTTCAACACCCTTTCAGTGAAGAAAATTTTCCTAATATCCAATCTGAACCTCCCTTGGTACAACTTGAGGCTGTTTTCTCTTGTCCTGTCATTTGTTATCTGGGAGAAGAGACCGACCCCCACCTGCCTACATCCTCCTTTCAGGCAGCTGTAGAGAGCAGTAAGGTCCCCCCTGAGCCTCCTTTTCTCCAGACTGAACAACTCAGTTGCTCCTCATAAGAGTTGTTCTCCAGACCCTTCACCAGCTTTGTTACCTTTCTCTGAACACGCACAAGCACCTCTACATCCCTCTTGAAGTGAGGGGCTTGAAACTGAGCATGGGATTCAAGGTGCAGCCTCACCAGTGCCTAATTTTGAAATTATTAATGACATACTTGTCTTCATGCAGGAGGCTGTGTTCCATGGGGCATAGTCTTCCACATGTCCAGGAGTATTCTTCTTCAAACTTCCCTTGGGCTTCTGTTTTAGCTTGTACTTTTTTCATAATTTGTTTCTTGTTACTGGTCTCTCATTTGATACAAATACTGATTTGAAAATTTAAATTCTTCATATGTGAATTTAGAGATTTCACATCAATTTAATAATAGAACTTTTTTTAAGAGAAATGTTTTGAATCTAGATGGTTGACTTAATCTTTTAATTTTGTTTTTTTCTTGCGAGTCATGACCGAACAATGCAAGATATTGTTTACAAACTTGTGCCAGGTCTCCAAGAAGGTAAGTTGTGGTACGGCCTTTTTTTAGAGGTTGTTTTGCACATACTTCTTTAACACTTTTTAAAAAAAAAAAAAGTCTTAGGTGATGAAAAGGGGGGTGGGGGGGGGTGGAACTGAGAAAAAAATACAATGAAAAGCCATATTCCTTAATTTCTCTCATTTGTAGGGATTAGTTTAATTTCATACCTATACTAGCAGCAGATGGAGGTGGTGGAAGAAATATACTAAGTAGCACTAAGTAAAGCAGAATAGTAGTTCAACTTTTAAATGTTGGCATACTGTAACTCTCACTTGTTAAACTGTGTACTTAACCTGTTGTGCCAGCTTTTTAGAATTCTCAGAGGTAGAATGTAATGCAGAACAGCTTTTAGTTTCAGTGCCGTTTCTGCTACTGTCAGTCTGTCCGTAGCAGGTAACTTTCAATTTGTTTTTTCATAATCCTTTTTAAGAGTGGATCTGTTCAGCTTAAGAAGTACTTCATAGTAACTGCTTAGTAATTTCTTGTCTTAATGTATGCTGCAACTTTCATTTAAATAGAGTATTTTAATCCATTGAAGCTGCATAACCAGAACATTCTCAAAACATCAATAAGATTAGATGGATTATTTAAAAATTATTTCTATCATATTTAAAATCTGAACTATAAATAAAAATTCAAAAACAATAGTTTGACTGAAATAACATGGGAAGGATTCAAAATAAGGTATAGTATTTTAAATACTGTCTTATTCTAAGAAGAATGCTATAATAGTGGCTATAGAAATTAATTCATAGGATTCTAACTCTGAAAAATAAGATGAGGCATGACTTGATACAATAGCAGAGATGGAATATAGTAAATACTGACAATACCACTACTTGTTGGGAAGCCTGTTTCACTTAAGAGGGAAGGGATTTGGAATGACTTCATAAATATTGCATTAGAACTTTATTACAGGGATTAATATTTACAATTTTAAACAGCGGAAGTGAAAAAGCAAAGGGAGTTTTATCACAAACTGGGCATGGAAGTTCCTGGGGACATCAAAGGGGAGACATGTTCTGCAAAACAGCACCTAGATTCCCATCGAAATGGTAAATGGTACTTTATTTATTCTTTCTTGTGTGGGTAGCGACTAGTAAATTGCTGAACTGATAAACAGGCCTGTTGGAGGTATGTGCGTAGTTGGTTTATTACAATCAAAATTGGTTTATATCACTGCAGAAAACAGCGAGTGTAGGATTTTTGCGTTGTCCCATATTTGTGCATATCTTTCTTTTTAGCTGCTTGTAGCATGTTACTCTTGGCAAATGAGATCTCCATAGTAGCACCTACATGGGGACTCTGAAATTACCCAGCTTCTAGGCTGCTAGTGGTTGGTGTGTATCATGTGTGGGACTGTTGGCAGCTAGTGGTGCCTAGGCAGTTAAGTACAATTTGGGAAGAGCAAAGTTTATTCTATATTGCAGTCCTGAACTGTGCCATTGTAATCATGTTAGCATTACAAGCTGCTGCTAAGTGTTATCCCATGTATCTGGTTTCTTATCTAAGGTGAAGCTAAAACAGATGAAAATTCAAACAAAGAAACTTCAGAGGAAAAACAGGAAGAAGATAATGACTACCACCGAAGTGATGAACAGGTGAGCTCATAGGGCATATTTTAGTTTTATCTTGTGTTTTAGCTTTAGTGCTTTGGTAAGCTAGCAGAGAAGAAAAGTAAATGTTTCACGCTACTTTTTCTGTCCTCTGATACAAACAAGATACCCAGTGCTTTTTTGTGTGCCTGAGTTCCATCTTTGAGTTTTGACAGGAATGAAGAATATAGTTAAAACATTTTCATTAAGATTTGATAGTTCTGGCTGTTTGCTTATGAGTTCCCAAAGTATTTATTTGAATTTGTTTTGAAAGCAAATTTTACTTTTTTTTTTTTTAATTAAAAAAAAAAAAGTAAAAGGTTATTTGGCTCCCCTTCTAAAGGAGTGTAGCCCTGTGATACATTGAGCTGAATGTGTATCAATAATTATGAATAAAATCTTTTGCACTTATTACTAACTTACTATATATTTTGTTTTAAACTTCTAATACTAAGACAGCAGTAGCCCTATTGCCTAAAACCAGCATGAAAGTTGGGAAATTCACCATTAAGTTTTAAGCACAAAGCATGTTTGGAAGTGAAATCTCATTTTGGGATAAAAAAAACATCCCTTTTATGTTTTCCTGTTATGTGTGTCCAGAGTAAACTAAGCTTGGATTAATTTTGTTTTCAATTATAATGTAATGGAACTTTCAAAGGGTTTGTACCTTGTGGTATATCCTTAAGCACTTAAAGTAAATTATCACAAAGAGCTTAGACTGAATAACTGGATGAAAAAAGAAGTGAGAACTTAGAGACACTTTTTGGAGGATAATCTTTAGCATTTAAAAGATTTGTTATGCGGTTTGTATCTGTTCTCTTCAAACTTTAAATTTTCTTTTAAATGAGTTAAATTTCTTGTTTTAAACTGGATATAGGAGTTGCATTAAGAGCAAGAAGCTACATTAGAAGCAATAATTAAAAATTGGCAATGGTGTTGTTACTATTTATCTTCCTCGGGCTTTTGACATAGGCTCCTCTTGAGCTGTTGACAGCCTATGAATTCAGATTGAAGCAGCCTTGTTCCACCATCAAAAATTCTTGAGCTTTTTTGTCTAGATCTCTTTTGATTGCAGCAGTGCTATCACTAAACTGAGGAGATGTTAGAAAATGGAATTTAGCAGACTACAGGCATTTTGCCTTAAGGAATATTGGTACTGTACTTTTTCACTTCATTGTGTTAATAAAAACTGCATATGGAATACATGATGATGATCGCAGAAAATTGTTCCAGCCAACCCTGACTTGTAGTTTTTCCTGAAGGTGAGCATCTGCTTGGAATGCAATAGCAGCAAATTGCGTGGATTGAAACGAAAATGGATTCGTTGCTCAGCACAAGCAACAGTCCTGCATCTAAAGAAGTTCATTGCCAAAAAACTTAACCTGTCTTCTTTTAACGAGGTAATATTTTAATTTTTTAAAATTGATTTGTAGATATAAAAACCTTACAAAAAGTGCAGGGTTCTTCCTTGGCAAAGGAATGTCTTTTAGTCTGACCGTTTTCAGAAAACAGAAGCATACCTCATTTTTTGAATTATATGTTACATGGTTGTTTTCTTGTCCTTTTTTGGGTCTATACAGGACTTGCCACTGTTTCTAATATCAAGATTTTTCAGCATTGAGATAGAAAAGTAAAAATAGCTATTGAGTATCTGAAAAAAACCAATAAATATAGAATATAAAGGAGGTAGCAGACAAGTTTATTTAAATAATATATCCTTGTAGCAGAAAGCCACCTGGCTGGTATTAGGTAAAAAAATTTCATGGCATGTTAAATAACAGAGCTGCCTTTGAGATTTGTGAATTGTGTCTCCTTGATCATTTTATTGTGCCTTTTTAAAAGCATGTAAAGCTTTCTGTAAAGGGCCATTAGTACTGCTTGGGGAGCTAAATCAAACAGTTAGGTCCAGTTCACACAGTATTTCCTGCACAAGCAGCAACATGATCTTTCAGCACTTTATGTTGAGAAAAGACATTCTCTTTTCCTTCCTGGTCCTATTTTTGTCTGCAAGGTGAACAGTTCCAGTGTCTTCAGAGAAAAAAAAAAATCATTTCAAACATTTGTTGTGCTATCTGAAATACATTTTTTTGTGTATGCCTCTCAATTAATTGTCATCTTTTGTGTTGTCAGCTGGACATATTATGCAACGAAGAGATTCTTGGCAAGGACCACACGCTGAAGTTTGTAGTTGTTACTAGATGGAGATTTAAGGTATGATGCAGTGGTTCCAAGTAAATCATGAAGCAGCCAAATAAAATGTTTATAAAATAAGCATAATTTGGAACTATATTGTAGTAGCTGCAAATCCAATAAAAAGACACTTTGATATCTTAAATTTTAAAGTATCTTAATATTAAAGATACTTTAATACAGCATCCCTAAATACCAAGAATTAATTTTCTTTCCAAGAAAATTAAGGAAAGGGGAATTAAATATTAATTGCAAGGGAAAAGGGAACATGCACCAACTGTCAAATTGTTATCAGTGGAAGCGGAAGCCCCAAAAAAGTGTTATTTTTTAACTGTTCCAGGTAAAACTAGTTTTAATCCAAAGGTGGGGAAATGGATTGTGACAGAGAAAAGGCAGAAATTTTCAACACATTTCTCTTCTGTAGCTCAGGAAGGCTGTTCTACTTCTAAAGGAGAGGCAGTAATTGCAGTCTTGTCTGCCTTAGTTAAGGAAATTTCTAGCAGCGTTTAGTAGGCATAAACAAAGCTGGTTAAATTGTTTGAGTACAGCTTTGCCTTTCTTATTGTGGTTTCTTCAAGCAACTTCCTCAAAACTGAATACTAAACAGTGGGGCGTTCATTCTGAGTTTTAGTTATCACATTAATAATGGCAGCTCAAGTGAAATGGGTGTAAGAATGAATTGCAGAATTTAACACTTTGGAGGTAAGTCACGCCAACAGTCAGTGTATGTGTGTTTGGGGATAATTTGAACTAAGAGTAAGTATTCAGTGTGCAAGCAACACAGTCTGAGCTTACAGTGCACACTGTTGTAGAACCATTTCATGTCTTTGGATGCGTGTCTAAAGGAGGTGCAGGTGGGAGTAGGGAACTGTATTTTCTGTCTTTGTGTAGAAAAATAATTTACCTAAGAGTCACAGGATGGTGGTCAGTCTTTGAAATGCGGAGAGGTCATGAGTGGAATTCTGTTGGAATTTGTTCGGTATGGTGTTCCTGAATGACCTGGAAAGGGATCTGAGTAGTGCAGTAACAGTGCACTGAGAACACTTTGGTTATTTAGGATAGTGAAGACAGATTGTTGACAAAGGATTGGAGCAAGCCTTTACTGTTCTGATTACTGAGCACCTTAAGTTCACTGTAGGTAAAAATAAAAGGATACAAAGGGATTTGGGGGGGATGACCGACCAAAGAAGAGCATCAAATTGATGTGCCTCTGTACAAATCTGCTATTCACCTTTGTCATGTAAATCTGTGCAAATGTGAGTCACATGGAAAAGGGAGTTGTAAACTCCATCTCAAGTGAAACAGATGGGGGATGTCAAATGAAACTGGTAGGTGGGAGGTCCAGAACAAACAAGAGGAAGCAATTGTTCACATGACACAGAGCTCCCTGGTGCAGGGTTTTACTGATGTTAGAAGTTTACCTATTCATGAAAAAGTAATGGATATGTTCACAGAAGAGGAATCAAGTGATAGCTGTTACATACGAAGTACTACATGCTCTTATGCTGCTTTCTAGACATCTGCATTTCTCCCTTACTGGGAATGGATTTTCCAAGTTAAACAGATCAGCTCCTGAGACAAAAGAGAAAGGATTCTTTTCTTCTTGTTTGAGCTCCACAGATGAAATTGCATCTTGTCTTTGTCTAAGTGAAATTTTGACAGGTCAGATGACTACTCTGATCATTCATTTAAGCTTTAGTTTAAGAAACAAAAGTTTTGCCTACTAAACAGATCAGTTCAGGTTTTGTTTCCTAACTTCTCTGATATTTCTGTCTTGCAGAAAGCACCTCTACTGCTGCATTACAGACCCAAAATGGACTTGCTGTGAGAGAACTTTATTGTCCTTCTGGACAGAGTTTTTTGCAGAGACTATCATCTGGCACCTTCTTAGTGCATCACTAATCACATGACACAAACCAGCCGAATAATTTTAGAAGACTGTAGCGCTTTCATAGTGGACTGTCCTGAATATTTCTTCTAGCGATGTGTTACCTAGATTTCTGGATAGAATCTATTTATACTTTTTTTGTATGGAAGAAAGAAGTCTCAACTCAACAGGACACTACCAGCACTAAATTTACAGATACTGAAAACACTTCACAGTTCCATGTAGCTCAGCCTGATTTATCTCTTAGAGTTACATAAAAATAAGTTAGAATGTTGTGGGATGTTTTAAAAATGTTGCTTTTGACACCAGGTTACATTTAGTTACTTTTCACATCCTGAATCTTTAAAAACTATATTTTTGCAAAGTGTTATTGTCTTATCCAGTATGCCTGATTGCATTGATTTTATTAAAGTTATTCTGTAGAGCATTAAACATACCTAATGATACAGTGACTGGTGGTAACTTATTATGCTGCATCAAAAACCTCTGAAAATCTGGGAAACCAATAAGTTTGCATTTTTTCCCAGTTACTGCTTTTCCTGACTTTGTGTTTTAGTAAAGTTTTGATACTTCCCTATGCATGTTGATTTGGTAAGATTAATATGAATAATTTCAGTTGATTTTACTGTGCCCTGACATTTTGCGGTGGCATAAATTGCACCACGTAATGACAGATACTCAAAAGTGCTAGATTTGTGAACTTTTAAAAAGATAAACATTTCTTATGTAGTTGTGGCTTGCAGAAATCAGTTTTTCATTTAGGGAGAATTTGCTCTCACTAACTATTGAAACACTGGCTCTTGGACAACTTCGGGCGATACTGCTTATTTTTCATTTCACTGATCAAAGAATTCCTCAGACCATTATGAACAGCTTTATTTTCTTTACCTGTTTTCTTATGAAACCATAGAATTTTCTTTAGCACAATTCCTAGCTGTCTTGTGGAGGAGGTGGGGATCAAACAAGATTATCTTAGCACCTTCTGGCCTTAACTGATAATTTTGCTTGCATCAGCCCTAATGGATGCAAGGTAATACACATGCATGTATGTATGTGTGCATACATCTATACGCAGATATATGTTATGGAATGCACCCTGAATAGCACTTAGCAGGGTTCACTGCACTTTTTTTAAGGCTTTTTGGAATAGTTAGCTTTTAGAAAATGGTAATTGGAAGTGATTTCTGCAAGCTGTATACAGTATAGCTTATGTAGTATGATTGTGAGAGTTTTTGTCTGACACAGGGGTCAAGTCACTGAAAACAGGCTATACCGTATTATTGGCAGCTGGAAATAGTTAACCTTCTAATTTTTGGGAGAGTTTTCCAGTCTGCTAAAATGCTAGTTGCTATGCCTAATACTAAACCCTGCTATTTTTTTTGATAAATTGTCTTGGAATAAGAAAACGAGCTTGCCTGTAACTGCCCTATTTCCTCTAGCTGTGCTCCTTCCCCTTGTATGCTAGAAGGTATTACTTGTTACTCGATAATAGGAAGCTGGTACCGCAAGAGATTTATCCAAGCATTTTAAATCTTCTTCCTCTTCTTGAGTTTTCAAAGTACCAAATTCCTCAGCGTGTGTCCCGTAATTTCCTTCTTTGGAGTCTTCAGTTCTCCTTTCTCAGCTCTGCTGCTGCAGAAGGGATGCTCCAAATTGTGTTTCCCTTTGAAAAAAGGGGTCCTAATTTTTAATTACAGTCACAGATATGAGTAGGAAGGAAATCAAAAAGTATGCAAGCAGAGAATGAAAGGAAGCCTACTGAACTGTGGAGACGGAGAGCCACACAAAGGCCAAAAAAGTACTGTTGTCCCTGAAGATAAGGGTATAGGATAGCTGCATTTGAATGTTTGGGTTATGCAGAACTCCACATCTGGGTTGGGTGGCTGGGTTTGTGTAGGGGGTGTGTGTGCATGCATATGAGCAATGGAATCAAACTTGGCTCTGATTGTGTCTTAGTGTTTGTGAACTCAGATATATGTATGTTAGCTTTTTTTTCTGTCTTTAACATTACTTGAACTGGCAGAAAAGAACAAATGAGATCATGGGTCTACCATTTTTATAAACTTTTCAAAACAGTGAATGCAGGTAGTATGGATGTGTACACAAACTGACATACTGGGCCTTTCTGGAGCTGTTCATGTAGTTGTTACTGTCCTAGTGTAAAGGGACTGGCTGTAGCCACTGAGGCACTGAGAATATGAACAGGACTGTAACTGTCCACCCTCTGTGCACCCTGAGTACACAAGCACTGGCTGTACCTGATGTAGACACAAAATTAAAGCTGCCTGACAGCATTCTGATTAACCACCTTCATCAAGATGTATACACACATAAGAACAAATATATATATATATATATGTATATGAGATCTGTCTACCTCAGAGTATGTATACTGCAGAAATGTTTTGTACGACTAGATACCGATGCAGTGCTGTTAAAGTATATTGGGATTTTAGTACTTCCCTGTGAACTTGTGCAACTGAGAAATTAGTTACAAGCATGCGAATTGAGAAGCCTGTTAAATTTATCTCTTGCTGTAACAATCGACAGTACAGAACATGTATTTATAAGTTTATAACCATCTTTAGCATCACTCAAATTTGTTATGGTGCTATCAATATATTGAAAACTCTGTTTATACCTACAGAAATACATACATTCAAGCCAGTATTAATACCTACAGCCGTTTGGCTTTTTTTCTCATAATTATCTGTAACCGATTTTGCAATGTTTTAATCTGATAAAACCTCACCAGGGAAAAGAAAAAAAGAAACAAAAAAACCCAAACCCACTCAGTTATTTTTCTAAACCGCCTGTCACATCTTCTCTATAGAAATTCTTTCCCTCAGGAGGGATGTGACTGTATCTGGACCGTGTGTTAATTTCCTTTAGCCTCACTAAAAGACTACATTGCAATTGGATTGAGGTCAGAGGGAGGCCTTCTTTGGGTCAGAGCCTTGTTTCACTTCGGTGAAGCTTAAGAGACAGTTAATTTATATCAAGATTATATTGGGTAAAGTAACACCGATACTGTTCAAAGTTGGACTAAAAGTTGGACTCAGCATAGATATCTCTTAGTCCTAGTGAGATCATTAGTTTGTTTTGGCCTCATGAAGATGCCATTACTGTGAAGTAATTTTCACAATTGCTTATGCTGGTAAATAATTGCAGTAAAGAAGTATCTTGTTGCATTATCCTTAGCAGCAGTGAGGCTGATGAATCACCCAGGCTCAGAGTCTCATTAAATATAGTTTCATTAAAAATAGAGAATTCAGATAGAATATATAATATTGAATTTAAATAAGATTTGGGGTTTTAAATTTTAACTTTATAAAATTATTTATTCTATTTTAAGCCTTCTGTCTTATTTTACCATCCAAGTATTTTTGGTTTCAGTGGTCCAGCTTTATTTACGGGCATATAAAATGAAATTGTAAGATGTTTTTACAAGCTTCTTCCTTTTACCTTGAGTTTGAGTAGCTTTTATTTGTATTTTGTT
Organism: Falco biarmicus; assembly: GCF_023638135.1. Lineage (NCBI taxonomy): Eukaryota > Metazoa > Chordata > Aves > Falconiformes > Falconidae > Falco > Falco biarmicus. Next base: position 30,777,311 of record NC_079311.1, on the reverse strand, counting down.
TTCTGTGGATAAAGAGCATTACTTATGCTTTTGTGCAATAGGTTTGAAACATGTATTTCTTAGGCATATGTTTAAATTGTAAATGTAACATCTACTTACCCTTAAATTTGAAAGGAATGTAGATGGCTTTTCTCACTTGTTCAAATGGGGGTTTATTTGGGGCTATTATTTGGGGGTGTGTTTTTTGATTTGTTTCTTTTTTTATTTTAAGAGTGAAGTGTGGGATTTAAATTTGTGTAAGTACAAGAACTTATCTGTCAGCAATATTTTAAAATAAATGATCTTGCAAGAAACCTTAATGTGAATTGTGGAAGCAATCGGCAAGACTTGCAGCCTATCTGAAAATGTTTTGTGCCATTGTTATGTCTGGTATATTTGTGTACCATCAAACCTGGGAATATTTATTTTTATTGGTTGTGCAATAGTATACACAACACTATCACCTCTGGGGATATGGGACCATAAAAAATATCAGACTACAGCTATGATGGTGCTATTTTTTTCCAATAGGCTATAAGCCTTTGAAAGCTTATCTGGCTCTTATTGTCTTTATAACAACATTGTTAGTCCTAGGAGATTCATTTGAGTTTTTTCTACTAGATGATAAATATAACCATACAACTAGACTATTTTACAGCATCTTACCATTGAGCTAAATATAATAGGAAAAAGCCAACCACTCTGTACATCAGCAAGATGAATCTTTAAGTACTTAAAATGCATTTTGTACAGAAGGCTTGACTGTACAGAAAAATCAAGTTTCTGTATTTCCTCAGGTAATCACTTCAGTTTGGATGTTTCACTGGAAATGTTAATGCAACCTATACTTCAGTTAGTCTGCCTACAGTTGGTAACAAGGCAAAAAATTGTTCCACACGCTAAAATCTCTACGTAAGATATAGTTAACTGTAACTAAGGTCTTGACATCTGTTGCTGAAGTAAAAAGTTCCAGAAAGAAAAACATTAGGCAACATGGAACAATACTTCAATCTCTGCTTTAATCAAAACTTGCAATCAGTACAAACATTTTCTGGGAATTTGTGTCTTGTGGCAAGTCAACAGTAATGTTTTACTGGGGAGTTATGGTTTATTTATATACAAATTAAAGCTGTTGTCCTGCTGTTTGATCCATGTTTGGTCATCCTTCAGGATTCTTGGAAATTTTTCAAAGCCACAATGACCTGTACAGATCCTAGTGGTAAGGTAGGAACTAAATGTCCAATTCTATGAACACTGATGTTGGTAACTTTGTGGAACCATCCAGATTATTAGAAGAAGCCAGTGTGATCATTCTTGCAAACGGTTAGGTGTGGCTGAAGGAAGGAGCCCTGGTTTTTGAATACTGATGTTCCAGTATGTTTTTTTAGTATTTTTATTTGAAACTCAAAGCATTGGTTTAACAGAATCTTGAATTCAAGTGACTTGTCTGGACAAAAGGAGAGTTTGTTCTTTCCTTCTGCAACAAGATTATTTGATTGTTAAGGGACAATAAGCCAGTGCAACCACTAAGCCTTTATCCTCATATGTGGCATAATAAAGATTCTGGAACTGTCACAGTGTAAAACCATATTTTTGGCTTAGCTTCATTTGAAAGTTTACAATTTTTTATGCTTTGTGTTGCTGTGTAATTTTTGTACTATTGGTGGCTAGTTTTGTCTGAATAAGCCTTTTGGGATTATTGCTTAATGTTTTGATTTTATGATAGTGAAGCTTGTATCCAGTGTTTTGCCAATTAATATTATATGCTTGTTAATAAAAGCAGAGAAACTAACTGAAATACTGTCAGGCTGAAAGTTATTGCCCCATTTTCCCCCAAGAACATAAGGAACTAGCCATCATCATAGCTCCGAACAAACACGGTGTGACAAAAATGGTGGTGTGGCATTCCACTGTCATGATTGACTCTACTCAAAACGCAACCATGGCCACAGTATTACTGCACTGCACAGAACGGCAGTATGGCTGTGGCAAGTGTGTGGCGAGTAAGCACATGCCAGTTAGGAAACAAAACTGCTTCAGCTACGAAGAGGAAGAGCACAGGTTCCCTGATGTCCTTATGTATCTGTGGATGTGGATAGAAGGTTACCTGACCTGTACGTGTTACATTCGATCTTGCCCTTACCTGGTGGAGATGCTCAGGGGCAGACTGCAGTATTCTGGAACACAGACATTCACTTAGACAAACGCCAAATGAAAAAGCATATCCACACACATTTTGGTTGTATTTTATTTTGCTTCAGTGTGCTGGTAGGGAAAAAAAAAAAGAGTTCTTTTACAGGGAGCTTTGATTAATGAACTGAAAATGTTTTGCCTTTGGAAAAAAATGGCCTATTGTGGTATTTGGCAGATGTTGGTGCTTGCCCTGTTTATAACTTAAGATCTTTTTAGCTTCAAGACCTGTGAGTTTCAATACCTGAACAGATCAAAGGCATGGGGGAATTTTTTGGTAAAATTAATTGAAAATGCCTAGTCAAGACAATAGAGTAAAGCTGCAAATCAGATGCTACAGTAGTTGAATTTCTTGCAGTATCTACATGCAGTAATGCATACTTAGCGCTTGTGAACTGCTCTATACATACAAAGGGCAGGAAGGGCTTTTGTTCCTGCTATTGGCTTGTTAGGAACTTTCCAACAGCTGTGGAATGGCTTGAATTCAGGGCTATATTCATACACATATTTCTTGCAGTAATAGTACTGATGTATAATTGTCCTGAGGAAATTGGACATTTGCCACTTACTGGCTTAATTTAAATACCAGCCTGAGAGACTTAATGCAGAAAGGTCTCTTTGCCTATGTATACTCACTTAAAAGTGAGTGCATGTTAGCACTAATTGAACAAGCATTACATTTTGTAACCCTTCGGTGCTCTCTATTAGTAGTTCTAACACTTCCCTGAACTTTGGTACTACTGGTTGCCTCCACCTGTGATCTAAGCAGTGTGGGCCTGGCTCAGTCTGCTTCTCTCCTTCCTGCATTTTCAGGAGCTATTACAAGAATCTAGAGAAGATGTTTGCAAACGGAGGTGTTCTGTTTCGTGGGAGTGTGATTATGGATTTTCTGACCTCTGTAAATGCTGAAGTAGTTAAGAGATGGCATAAGCTTTCCTCTATGCAAGTAGAAGTACATAGTCACTTCTTGCTGTACACAAGTTGTGATTTCTCTGGCACATTTATTGTGGAGAAATGGCTTAGATGTGCAGGAGGAACAACATGTATACCTCACTTGGGGAATGATTAAAGCACCACTATCAGCATCTGTTATGAGTGTGACCTTTGAAATAGTTGTGGCAAAAAATTGTTTTGTAAGTCAGTGCTTTGTATTGTCCCATGTAAAATATACTTCCAGAAATCCAGACTGTTCTGTTCTCTGGCTTTGATTTGGACAGGAAAAAATAACTTCTTCAAAGTTTTATCTCTTGTTGTCATTACTTTGTGTTCGAGTCATTTAAAACTAGACTGCAAAACATTGTGGAAAACCTAAGCCACAGAAATACGTGATGGATCCAAACTCCTCATTAGCACTGAACATGGTGCTAATGTAATAAATAAGAGTAAAAACAATTCCAGTTTGACTGAATTTCCCAAGCCCCACAACTAGAAATTGTACTAATACTCATTAGCTAGCCCTGAAAGCATAAACCTGCCCTGCAGCTAATGGCAGCCAACTGCATTTTTTTCCCCAGAGGGTAATTCAACATGACAAAACTGGTATTTCTTATTTTATATGTAACTGATATTCCATTGATTGAGTATTCTGCGATAAAAATCAATACTTATAAGTGGAATATCTCTTTTTATGAAATTGCTTCCTTGGGATTTCCTCGAGATTGGTGCAGTCAGAAAAAATCCATATCAATTGAATATGTGAACTTAAGATCGATAAATTCAGCCGTTTAAACCCAGGTATAGACTTAGTCAGAATTAAATTGATCTCGGCTCAGTTAAGCTTTCTCCAGTACAACATTTGAGTAAGTGTCTGAATGGAGTTACAATGCAATGCAACTCTCTGTGCACCTTTATGTAGAAAGTCCCTGCATGTCTTCAACCTCTAACATGGGATTCATTTAGCTTTTTCTTTTCTTGATTGCCTCCCCACCCCCTTCAACCCCCCAAGCTTCCTTCTGCTTAGCTTTTCTGTGAGAAATTCAGGCAGTGGCCTGGCCTTTGTGGAGAAAAAAGTTTACAAGACAACTCAGACAGATTCCCCCTAAGAGTAAGATGTGGGCCACATCTATCCAAACGTGTCTAGTCTTTCACATGACGATATTCTTGGACCTTGTACTGTCACTGTCTAGAGATATTGTCTTGATAGGTGTGATTTAGACAAGTCTGTGCTTCCTGTATTGTGTGTAATGATTTTATGTTGATGTATCCAAACATACACCATATCTGTGAAAATAAACAGAGCAAAAATCCAAGCAACTGGCTTCAATAGAAAGACTGATGGGGTGGTTTGCATGAGGGGATGCTGCCGTTACAGCCTTGCCTCTTGTTTTCTGCCCCTGCCTGTAGCATGTCATTGTTCCTTCGCACACCTGAGGGAAGATTGATTTTCATTAAAGTCTTTAAGGCTATTTATTTATTTAATTTCTCCTTTGATGCGAAGATCACTGTTCCTTGCCTGATTTCTGACTCCTTCATTCAAAACAAAGCAAAGCCTTTGATCCTGGATGCTCTAAGGGCACATCACATGATAGTCTCTATTGCTGTTGTGAAAAATGCTGATGCAGCAAATAATGGCTGCTTCTGGGCTGTACTGCTAGTTCTCAACAGGCTGCAGAGCAAAATTTCTGCTTTGGTATATTTCATAATGCAATATATTCACTAAATGCTTTTGTTTTCCCACTTAAGCAGTGCCTTGGTAACCAGCTGCAATTCTTACCCCCAATCTGGGTTCTTCACCCCCTGGGCAAGAGCTGATACACGCACAGAGCTGGGACAGGTGTTTATTGCAGGGCTGCTCAGAGATGGGTGCTGGGTGGTAATCCACACGTAGTGAAACATTTTATACACTTTGAACAATTGTTTACAAATTAATTCCCACTGGTTCTTGAGAGCCTTGGCTCCATTTAAAGGTACAGCGTTCTTTTTCCTTCACCACACGCATTCTGTGGGGACGGGGCTTTGTTAGCAGGGACCTTTCATTACTGGAGGAGTCTTTTAGTATGCTGGTTGGGATGGTTCACACATAGTTCCAGTAATTTTCTGTTTGGTCTCATTAACCACTTGGTTTCTCTTTGAGCTTATCCTGTTATGCCCCAGCTTTACATGTTTATGGTTTCTATTCCTCCTCCCAAGGCCATGTCTTGTTAACTATTTGCAATGATTAACTGACATTATCTGTTTTTCACTTTCCTTCTTGTTTTTCACTTTCCTTCTTGTTTTTCATTACAGCTATTCACATATTTAGTTTTTCTTCTTTAAAATAAATAATTCTTGTATCACAATGGCTTGTGACAGCATTTCTTGGATTATTGTTTTAAATGTGTTCTGCTGATTTGTGAGGGTGACTGGAAAGAGGCTGATAGTATACTGGTGAACCTGCATGTCAAGTAGAATGTATCTTCTGGAGTGGCTTTCACATCCCCCTGAAAAGTTTTCTTTCTCTGCTTCATTTCAGCCTTATGGTCTACAGCTGCAACACCTGAGACCTGGTGATTTCAACTGTTTCCTCTGCTCAGCTTTGGGGCTAACTCTGAATTTTACTGCAGCAGTGGAAATTACTTGAAAATGGTGATAGTGCTGGTTTGAAACAAAGAGAATGAGTAATTCTTTCTGGACCCTCTACCATTGGTGCTGCAGCTACTCCAGCCCCTACAGCAGGCACTGCACCAGCTACTAAGAAGAAAATTAACTCTATCCCAGCTGAAAGTAGGACAGTACCTCAACAGATCTTGAGTGTCTTGACTTGAGACTCAACTGGCTTCTTATTCAGGCAAAAGAGCCTCCTCTTTCCTCTCCCTCAAAAACAGTCTCAATTCTGCATGTATTTTGATATGACAAGGACTGCTTCACTACTGCTCTCTTCAAGAACTTTTGAGATTACAGGATTCTTGTATTCAGACAAGGCTTATGTTGCTCTACTCTGGTTCACAAAGTCTTGCAGAAAGTTTAGTCAGAATAGCTGGAGGCTAAACACATGCGAAGGGTTGCTGGCAGGGGAGTTTGTGTTCTGTGATGGGCAGTTGTAATACCTCACATTGCGTTGCAGAAACCTCACAGTTCTGAGATACTAGATGGCTCCCTTCTTCAGCACTTTCCATAGCTGACTGGCATCTCAGTATCATTCATCTGATCTCTGGGTGTCCTCCTTAGCCAAGCATGCTTTCAACTGCTTTGGGCCTCATCTTCTTGCTTCCTTGGCTTTGATGTGTTGACTGGCTTTGTCTCTGTGGTTAGGGAGCTCTTCTTGCTGGATGAGAAGGCTTCATCAACTTCTGTCATCTCTCCTTGTTCACTTACCCTGGTACATGGTCTATTTGATACTGTAGTCTCAGCTCAAGCACATTTGTTAGAAGGGGCACTTGTGGTAGAGCTGTTCTTGCTCTGGTGACAGAGTGACTAGCGTTTCTCCTGCACACTGCCAAGTGAATCACTCTGTCTTTTTCAGGCTTCTTGAATGTTGCAGCACATGAGAAACTCTCATAAGCAGCCAGTTTGGGTTGGCGATCTTGGAACTAGAGTCTTTCTCCCTTATTGTGAAATGTGACAGCAATGTGCCCCTCTGCTCTTTTCCTCAGGCAGCTGCTTGTTCAGACTCTGAGGTGTGAAAAATCCACTACAGCTGTAGGGAAACCTCTTTCTGTGCTGGTTCCACCGGCCCCTCCACCTCCTGCTGCCAGCTGAGGCAGCTGCTGAGCTTCAGCTCATCACCTTGGCAGTGTCCTGGTTGCAAGCTGCAGCCAGGGAGATGGAAAAGTATGACCCACTTCCTGCTTCTGCAGGGTCTTCCCTGTGACTGGGCACTTGCCTTCGAGGCTTTCTTGTGCAGGAAGCTCTAGTGAACTGTTAAGTGGTCCTGTGCCAAACTTCCCTGATGCTTTTCTGACTTTACCTGGAGGAAGAGGAATGGAAATTTTTCTTATGCTATCTGCTCCACAAAGCAGCTTTCTGCTCCTGGGACAAGACAAAGCATCTCACAAGCTGTTTGTGTGAGCACCTGACATGTGCATCCTGGTGAGGCTTGGAAGGAGGGAAGATGCTAACCATACCTGAATTTGCCCTCCTCTTTGTCAAAAGAATGGTAGGGTTAGAGGTTGAAAGCAGCAAGCTCTTCTTGCCAGACCAAACCAAATGTGTACCTGAGCTTTTGATGCTGCTTTGGGGTGAAGAAAGCTGTACAAATTGCTAGTCCAGTGCTCCCTGGACTGGGTGTGGTGATGCAGTTTTGCAAATACAGATCTGCCCCCTTGATGGTTACGATTCACAGGATGGCACTGGGGAGAGAGCATGTGAGAGGTGGCTGCAAAGCAGCCCTGGCCAGACATCTATCATGATTATACTACCATGAAATAAGAAAAGGGGAAGGGAGGAGACAGGGTGAGAGGAAAAAGAGCTAGTTATCCAGTTGAATGAATTAAGCTGAAATTACTAATGAGGGTAACAGAGCAGGTGAACACAGGTCCTACAGCATGTTTTGCACATGGGCTTGATCTTTCTTACAGTTGGTGACTCCGTACCTGGACATCTCTGGCTGGTATGCTTTCTGTTTTATCTTTGGAGCGATAAGAGCTGTGCTCTGCCCTAGAACTGGCATGGGCTGAAGACAGGCACAGCTGTAAACAAAGTGTTTCTGTGCCCAGGAAAACACATTGCAAATATTAGCAAAGCTGCTGTGTGTTCCTGGCTTACCATTGAACTTGAGGACATACCGGAGCATTAACTAGGAGCAGGGCAGGCTCTTTTAAATGTTGTCATACTAGGCAAAATGGCAAAGCCAAGGAATCAATGGCAGCTGCTGGAGAGTTTGACTGCTCAGTGCTTAACAGTGCCTTGGCTGAGTTAAGCCAGAGCTGTGTAAGCATGCTTTGAAAGAAAAAGAGGCAAATAGAGAACTTCTCCATGAAGCATGGCCAAGTGGTGCAGATGACAATTCAGCTTTGTGCTTTGCAATAGGAGCCAGAGGTGCTTGGCGCAGTGCCTGGTGGCACAGTAAGGGCTAGTGCCCTGCTGTGACAGGGAAACACAGCCCTGCAGAGTGGGTGTGAGACGCAGAGGCACCTTAAGCACAGCCCTATGTTTCTGGTACAGTGCAGAGATCACCCGGTGCATGGCTGGTCTCTGAGATGCATCGATCCTCACTGGCCAGAGCAGCACTGGCATGTTCCTGTAGATTTTAAGTGCCAGGGGTACAGTTTAATCTGCTGCTATGGCTGTCCCAGAGAAACCAGAGACCTTCCTAGCATAGGTGCCACTGTCATGCAATGCCTGGTTAGAGCAGAGTCAGGCATCGAAATGTGTGTCTGCTTCAGTCACTGCCTAGCTTCAAATCAAACAACTCCCTCAACACACTGGAGTGCAACCTTCAGGCTTTTGCAGCCAAACAGCAGCCCCACTCAATTTCCCCAAGGGCAGTGCAGAATAAGCATCTCACTGCAAAACAAATGCTGCATTAAAATGTCCTGAGGGGTTCCAAGTAGCTGTGGGACAGAGCATGGCCCGTGCAATGGCCCATTATAAGTGATGGGGTGTTAGGGTAGAAGAGGCAGTGAAGCGCAGGAAAGGTAGTCGTGATCCGTTTTTTTTGTACAAAACGCATACATAGGTATTGATGATAGTACAAATTGCATACAGTTGTCTGGTTTTGTGATTGGAACTGGGAGAAGAGGCTGGTTTTATCACTAATGAACTACTAGATACAATTCATGGAAAAAGGTAGGAACTGTGTGTAGACTAACACGCTAAATGCCTGGAAAATAAAAGATGTAATTATTGTGCCTGTGGATTTGAAAGTACAGCCACAGTTACGTAACTAATGATAGGCTGAATTTGAAGGCTGTTTATTAATGGTCAAAGAAAAAATGAAATTCTGCAGAAGATCTTGAAGGCTGTCAGGAGGAGTGAGCTGACTTGGAAACATTGAAGGCCATGCTTGGACAACATAAAGAGCACAGACTTCACAGGGAGTACTTGGGATGACTCACAAATCTATGTATGAGTGTGAAGTTATTAGCTGATTGGAAAAGGGCACAATGGAAGAGAGACTAGTAGGGAAATGCCTACTGCAGTACATAACAACGCTTTGAATTTTGAGTTGAATACCTCTTAATTTTCCCCTGCATGTTGCTGGTTGCTGAGCATGCATCACTGCAAATGTCCTGGTGACCCAACAGCCCCAATGCAGAAGGTAATGCAAGAAGTCCAGTACTGAGTGGCTGTAAGGGAGTCTGATCCTCGTTAAGAAACTCTGAGGTTGGCAGTCACAACTGGTGGGGAAGAAGCTATGTCCTGGGGTATCCCAGGGTTGTTGGAACACCTCTGCAGTGATGAAACAACCAATGGGGGAGGCAAGCCCTGGAAGTAACAAGAAGGGCATCCAAAGATGGGGACAACACATAGCCACTGGCCAGGCAGCATCAGGGCAGAGAAGCTGTATCTTTCAGAGAATGGGTGTGCCACACCAGAAAAGTGACAGCGAGGGTGCAGTCATTAACTGAGAAGTTAATGGTCCATCTATCCAGACAGATCCGTTTTGTCAGAGATGCATGCAACTATTTTAAACTTGGCACTGACCCAGAGCCACTGTCAGCTAGATCCCACCCATCTTCTGGCAGGGACTCACGGAGTCTTGGGAGCACAGGGCTGCCAGATTTCAACATGAAAGCAGGCTCAGCTCCTGCATTCAAAGTGCTCATAGTTTCATAGCATGTTCAGGCTCCTTGCTTGTCCCAGCTTTTTTTATGTTGTCCTAGTCCTGGACTGCAGAAATGGTTCTGCTTATTTTAGAACTAGATGTTCTTGTCTTAGCTGCCATTTTTCTTTCTTAGCTGCAATTTTTCTTTCTAAGTATCAAAGAACACGGGTTGGCTTTCCCTTTTATCTTGTTTCCCTTTAAGGAATCTTGTTTAACACAATAGCAGCTCCTTCCCAAGGTTATTTTTTTTTTTTTGTCTTGTTTATTCAAGTGTTATTAATGCTAACAGGACAGTGTTGGACTGCTCAGCTGACAAAAAAATTCACCATGAGAGCAAGCAGCTGGGTGAAGGCAAAGTGGATCTGTACTCTGAACTGCAACACAGCAGCAGTTAGGAATTTCATTACAACTACAGGGTCTATACATCTGCAGAGAAGTGGATGGGGTAGGTGGTGGCTGCAGGTAATCTGATGCACACTAGTGACAGTTAATTTTGTTACAGGTACACGGGGATGTATGCTAATACATCTTTTTCACCCTAAGAATTGTAATGCAGGAAGCCTCTTGGTTTTGTCCTCCACCATGCTTAAGCCTGGCTTCTTGCTTAGCAGGCATGAGAGCTGAGCTGTATGAGCTACTGGATTTCCTTAAGGCGCGTGCATCTGTTTTTGTCTTACTGTGCAAAGGGTTTCTATTCCAAAATTGTGTTCATCACCAGCTGGTGATCCATTCGCAGCCTGCTTTAGAACAGCAAAAGATGGCTATGTAGCAGAAGAACCAGATGCTGAACAGCACTCTGCTGTTTTGTTTCCAATGTTGCTTCCATGTAGCACAGCCACATTTCAGGCTCAGTGAAGCTTGTTGGATACATTAGGTTCCTCTGTCAATACTGGAGAAAAGCTCTCTTTAGCTGCTGTTCTTTAACTTCCTTACATGGTCCTGATGCTGGGGTTAGTCACAGTTTATCCTCATCTTTCTTAATCTGCCCATAAATTGATCAGTGCAGCCCAGCATACAAAGCTGTGCTTAGTTCCTGGAGCTCAGTTCCATGTGGAAAAGGTTGTGCTCTGACAGCACCAGGTAAGGTATGTGCTTGACAGAGCAGAAAATGGAGGGAACTACAGATTTTAGTTGATATTGTTAATCAAAGAACAGATTGATGGTATTGGTCCTTAGGGATCTACGGAAAAGCAAAGTTCTGAGAAACACAGGCTCTTCTATTTGGAAGTCAAAGATGAAACAGAAGCTCAGAACTGGCACCAGTAACAAAACATGCAGATTGTGTGTGCTTCGGTATGCCTGTGTGTGCTGGGGCTCCTGAGCTTCACACGTAGTCATTCACAGGGAAAACTTAACTGGTACAAGGTGAACCCTCCAAGCAGCTGGACTCAGACCCTCAGCCTGCCCAGCAGCTGGCCCCTGGATTGTAGTCTCCCCAGTTCTGTCACTTGGGCATGCATGCCTTCAAGGCCACTGGTCCCCTCTAGCTGCTGGTACAGACACACGCACAGCTGGCCAGGACTCCCCTGCTCCCCGACACATACCCCCCTTGTGCTCTCACCCCTGGATGCACAGGCACTCTCACATCTGGAGCCCTTGCATGCCCTCCTGACGCCTTGTTCACAGGCCACTTCACCTATTCACTGTCTCACCTGCCTTGACTCTGCACCCGCAGAGCGGCTGGCACCCAGCACCCCCAGACACACAGAACAGAGCCGCTCCCCCAGGAAGGACATAGAATTCACGGTGGAGATAAGACAGGTGCTGATCCGGCCCAGGGCATGGTTACGGGTGGTACTGACCAGCAGCTGTTTATGTGGTCTCACAGATGCCGTTGTTACCCAGTGCAGGCAGAGCCAATCTCACACAGAGCCCAGAGGTTATCTACTGCAGGGCTGCTCAGAGATGGGTAGTAGGTGGTAATCCACAAAGCTAGGCCCCTCTTAACACCAAGTGAAACATTTTATACACTTTGAACAATTGTTTACAAATTAATTCCCACTGGTTCTTGAGAGCCTTGGCTCCATTTAAAGATACAGCATTCTTTTTCCTTCACCACACACATTCTGTGGGGACGGGGCTTTGTTAGCAGGGACCTTTCATTACTGGAGGAGTCTTTTAGTATGCTGGTTGGGATGGTTCACACATAGTTCCAGTAATTTTCTGTTTGGTCTTGTTAACCATTTGGTCCTCCCAGAGCTTATCCTGTTATGCCCCAGCTTGACATATTTATGGAGTCTATTCCTCCTCCCAAGGCCATGCTTTGTTAACTGTTTGGAACATCCTCCGTTTTTCAAATTCCTTCTTGTTTTTCATTATAGATATTTACATATTTTGTCTAAACTTCAAGGTAAATAACAGATTCATCCTTTATTAACCACATATATGCATGTATCTCATCTAATACTGGGCCATCTGACTACATTTATGCAAAACTGGCCATTTCAATCCCCTTCCCTTCATTTTTTCCCATGTTTTTTCCTCCCCAAACCACCTAAACTCCTACTTTTTCCTGCCTTTGGTTCTTCTCCTAAACATCACATATAAGTCCTGTGCAATCCAGAACTGCTTTGCCCCTGAATCCCATAGTATGTCTTACAGCCCTAGGCAGTGGTACTTAATTACCAGCTGGGGTTAAACCAGGACAACAGCAAGCCCCCTCAGATACCTCATCTGGATAGCTGCTTTGATGACTCATCATGGTTGTTACACATCTGGCCATTGGGCTGATGGTTCTGCTGGGACAGCCCCGGGAGGGGCCAGACCAGGCTTCTCTGGAGTCCTTAACTTGCCTGCCATTGTGCCCCTGTGCTCCTCTGGGCTTGTGACATGGCCTTTTGTGGGCTGGCGGCTCCTATGGTGGGGCTGGGAGCAGCCCAGCAGGGTACTGTTTGCCTTCTGCCTCTGCCTTTCTGTGCTTTGTTGTAGGTGTGCAGATAAGCTGAAGTGATGAGCACATAACCTAACAACTATGCATTAGGCGAAGTGACATGGAAAGACTGAGACATGAGGTCCAACCCATGTGGCAGTGTCAGGGTCATGCCCATCTTGGGGTACGTGCATCTGACAGGAGAGGCATCTTCCTGACAGAGCAGAACACTTTTGGAGTATGATGGGGGCTGTAACAACAGGTCTCACAGGTGATGTACAAACATGGCAAAGTTGCATGAGATCCTCTGGCCCCTCAGATTGCTTGTTTGTCCCACTAGACCTAGCTCAGAGGATGCTATCTTGCTCAAGGCTTCCTGGGACAGCTGCGATATGGTCAAGTGATGGTGTCAAATGCTAAATTATAACGTTTAATTACAGTACAAAATAAATTCTGCACTCCTACCCCTTTGCCCCTGCTGCCATCCACCAGCCTATTTATTTTAAGACTCAGTAATGCAAATAACATGGCTACTAGTAAGTTCCTTTGCCCTCAAGCATCCTTAGAAATGGACATGAAGCGCAAATAAATATCCTCCAGTGGTATACTTGCCTCAGTTCAGAATTAGAGATGAAAAAAAATCCTCCTGGTGCAAAAATGAGTTTTTCTGCTGTGGATGTGCAGAATAGTGGGAGAGGTAGCAGAGGATAGTTGGTTGCAGGCCTTTCCCACATCTCGTTTGGAAAGACTGGACAGGATTCTCACTGCTGCAAGTCATCCTTGCATGGATGACGAAACACATTCTCAGCTCAGCTGCATGCATGGCAGTCAGACTGTCATTCTGCTGCAGAGGTGATGGTTGCCAACAGGGGATTAACCATCTGTCACACACTTTTTGTGTTTTGTGAACAAAGCACTTGCCTGGCTTTTATCTGGGGAGAATCAACCAGGTAACGGCAGAAAGAAAGTGCCAGACCAGGGATGGAGCCCATTTCCTTCATTAGATGGCCCAAGTACCTTACTGTGACCGTTCATAGGGCTAGTAACACACCACCACCTGGTTTTCTTGCTGCCTGATGCCATTTTGAGTAAGTTACTGTCTCTTTTTTGCACCTGTAACCCTGAAGCTTACGAAATATGCAGAGAAGCGAGGGATGGGCAGGCTGATGCTGCATCACAAACATGCTGCTAGCCCTATGGGGATGCATATTTTGTCTTATGGCTCAAGCACCACCAAATTCCCTCAGCCTTAGTATTGTTTTTTATCACTAATCCGTAAAACAGGTAGGTTGTGGTCTTTTGTTTTGGTGGTGTTTGGTTTGTTTGGTTTTTTTGTGTGGGGGGGTTATTTTGTGTGGGTTTGTTGTTTTTTTTTTAAATTACATTACAAAATTTCCAAGGCATTTTGAACAAACTTTTTAAAGCCCCCACCTACTTTGTAGGGAGGGGAAAGCAATTTACTTTTAAAACTTTCCTGGACATGCCTGCCATACAGTGGCCCATTGCCTGGCCCACTGCCGAGTTCTGGGCTCTCCCTCAGCTCAGCTGGGGCAATTTTCGGATGCTGTGTCATTTTACTGTGCAAAGAAACTGTCCTTGGAGTAGTATTTCATATGTGTCGTAACCAGAGTCATCCTCAGCACACACTGGAAAACATAAATACAGGACCTGTTGTGCTCTTTTACATGGGTGTCACGCACTGGGGCAACGCTCTGCGGTGCAGCGCAACAGTACGGTGCTGATGCTGCCGGCTGAGGACGACGGGGTCCAGGCTGTCACTGCAGATTGGTGGGGGTAACGCTGCTCCACCATTAGGTAAGAAGGTGTTTTGTGAGGGACATGAGTTCTTGCTCTTTAGCACAGATGCCCAGACCAACTATCTGGAGCAATACTTTGACATGTTGCTGGCTGAAGGGCTCCCAGAGTATGTTTTTAAGCAGACGTATTGGTGTCACACCAGAGCTTAGCTTGCCTGTCATGCAGAGGGCATAGCCACTGTTAATCACTTGAGTTTGAGGGTCAAATGGCTATTGGCATCATATTGTAAATCTCTGTTTCAGTTCCTTTGCTATTTCAACTTTCGTGTTTCATGTGTAATGAGTCAGAGATTTACAAAGACAGGAAGGTTCTGAGGGTTTTTGTATGCTATTGCATACAACGTAGTATTTAAAGTGCTTGAGGCAACAGCTCTAGGAGAGCAGGGGAATATGGGCGGTTGACACCTAGGATTCTTGGATTTACAGTTCACAGGTCTCTCTAGAGCAATATTTTACTGGTCAAGTTCCAATATTCTATTACATTAACACTGAAAAGGCAACACAGGAGAGAAAGGTATGAGGAAAAGATCCTTTTACTGGGCTGTACCACATGAAAAAATAGCAGTGGTTTGGCCAAGACCTCTGGATGTGAGCTGTCTTTTAGCAGGTTTAATCCAGATTACATATATGTGAACTTTCTTGATGCTTTTTACAACCTTTACTGTTGCTTCTGCTGTAATAATCTCTCCAGTTCACTGGAGCTGTGTTAAACCCTCATGAATAAAGGCATACATGTCATTCCTGCTGGCTGTTTTTTCACTTATTCCTCTGCTGAAGAGGTAATCTCCATGATAAGTGAAGTGAAGATCACCTTAGACACCCAGACTGACTGCAGGAGAGTGTTTTCCAGACTGGCTTCCCCACCAGGTTTTCATTCAGATCATAAAAACTTTACATTCAGAACCCACCCTGCCCCCATCCCCTGCCAGTAAAGTCATCTACATTCTTCTAGCTCTGGCCATCAGTGTTTCATCTTTTCAGACTGTGATACCCAGGATCCTGTAGGGATGTAGATGGCACTAGGTGGAGTTCACAGCACGGGCAGTGAAAGTGGTATTTACTGCATGTGTTTGTTTTCAGCTTCAACAACTGTCCCATCGGTGAGATGGAGTGAAACACATTGTAAGAGCTTTCTGACTCATCCCATGACTATCTTTCAAAAAAACACAACACAACACCAACAACAAAAAAGTTTTTCAATGTCTTTGGGCAAACTAGCATTGTTTGCCTCATTACACAGCTATTTGGAAACCTTTTAATTACAACAATCACTTGTTTGAGGGAAAGAATCTTTAACATTGACTAGTCTGTCATAGGTGGAAATAAACTTAATTACAAATTCCCGAGGAGCTAAATCTAAATGTTGCATACCAATCAAGATGATTTGAAGCTTGTTGGCTTGCTGCCAGAGGTGTCTTTCATATGTCTAAGGTCTTACACTCCAATGGAGAGCTCAGAAATTGGGCACAATCTGGCACAATCTAAGATGAATGTCTCAAGCAGAGCTATAGGCTTGGGTGGGCCAACTGGCCTTTTGGCTGTGTTTGTCCCACACAGCTTTTCTATCAAATTACTTTAGATATCTGCTCATATCACCGAACCCCAAGCGATGCTGTCTGAAAGTTCCTTAGCTTTCTGACACCTTCCTCCTCACTTGTAAGTATCTGAGCTCAGGGTTTCTGTGCTCCTCAGCTCCACACCTTGCAGGTCTCCAGCAACAGGAGTGTTCCTCAAAACAGAAACAAAAGACTGTGCCTTGATTCCTGGGAAAAAGAAGAGAGCTTGAATGCTGCTGGGGTGGTGGCAAGTACCTTGCAGGAGGATATATGATGAAGTAGGGTGACACAGGTGTGCTGACATCATATACCATGCTGGTTGAATTCTCTAAAACGTGGTGGTGGTGCTGCTCACTTCTGCATGAGGAGCAGTACTTTCTGGAAAGCCTCTATAGGTGATCATCCTGAGGTCTGATAACTGCTTTGCACAGATTCTTCTCCTCATGTGTTCAGCTTTGCTGGGGATGGAATCTATTTCTCCAGGGCAAGAATAATGGAAAGCTTTCCTTATAGCTGGGAAAGGAAGCACACGCTGTGCTGCCCACAGGCTTTGAGTGCGCTAACAGCAGCCTGGCAGCTACCTGATGGCTTTTCAAAGCACCAGGCTTTTTAGAGGTCTGGAAGTGAGGTCACAGTCAGGGGTGGATTGTTTGTGTTGTGTGGCAGAAGGGAGGATTGTCATTTATAGAGCACTCAAACTAATGGCTGTTTTTATGCTATACCTCCTCTGGATTTTCACTCTGGGGCTGTCTCTACTCATACCCTCAAAAGCCAATTTTCTTAAGCTAACTGTGGGTTCAGTGGAATGCATCCTAGTCCAGGTAGTGCAACAAAAGCTGAGCTCAGTTTAATGTGAATTTTGATGTTTTCCCTTCAGCCTGGTCAGCCTTGCATTATTCCTGACATTTTGTAAAACTTCCTTCATCCAGCCATGGTTTTTTTTGTGCAGTCTGTGGGCATGAAGGTATTTCAATGGGCTTGGCTCACTGATTACAGTATTGGACAGAATTAATGGGGCTGAGGACAGAACAAGCAGAGCTCTCATGATCTGCTGCTTGGCAGTAAGCTTGGACATAGTTAAGTGAAGCTGAGCTTTTCCAACTGCCACAGAAACTGATTGTGGGTGTAACTCAGGTTAGTCCTGGAGCTTTGGATCATTTTGGAGCTCTTCCAGGCTTTCCTGGGCTTTCTGGAACATAACCTAAAGCCAAAAGTACTACTCTTTGCAGGAAGATGTCTTTTAACTGCTTCGTGCCTGAGGACACCAGCAGTGAATGCAGAATGCTACGTGCTGACATAATGAGATATTTCAAGGGCACCTCAGGTGGCTGGGCTGGTTATAAAGAGTACTAGAGAAAGCTGTGTGAAAGTCACATAAACCATTCTAAAAATCTCTGCAGGGAGGTTATTTTTAATACCCACCCACTGCAGTTTCATTACCACCATCTATCTTACACTTGGAGAAAGACAGAGATTATTGTTCTCCAAATATCTGTAGTACCCTAACAAGAACGCATGCAAGTGATTAAACGTTCATGGTGTCCCTTCACATTCAAATATTTATTTTTTAAACCTGCAGCTGATCATTGCCTGCTTTAGAAAGACATCGAAGGACTGCAGGATTCTGTGAGATTTCACAGCTAATACCTGAAGTAAATTAACTCTTGGCCCTAGGAAACATTCAGTTTAGATGTATGCAATGCACTCAGCTATGAAAGCCAGCAGCAATTTCTGGGAATTTTATTGTTGTGAATTTTATTTAACTTTCTGGAGGAACATCTCAAATGATGAGGACATAGTAGAAGGATGTAAAATTTAGGAGGCTCATCTAGTAATACATTAGCTTTGTAATGAGTAGAGGCTCTCCCATCTGTCCTGGTGCGCTAGCTGGGGACATTTGAAGCATGCTGTAGCTTAGTGGCTGTTAAGCTGCTTTAGTCAGGAAGGGCAAATGGAGGATTTAGAACTGGCTGGGGTGCTCCCAAAACAGTTAGTGAAACTTCCCTCAGGATATGAACAGATTGTGAGAGTTCTCCTGGTTCAAGCACCCTCACTTGCAGACCTAGGGCTTTAGCTCATTAGAGTAGTGCAAGCCAGGTTCCTGAACTGATTCCTGCCTGGAACAAAATGTCTCGTCCACATTCTAGCTTTTCTTACAAATCAGTGGTTGAAGAAGTGCAGTGATTCAATTGAACCGGGAAGTGGCACTGTCTGAAAGCAATGAGACGTCAGGTCTGCTCTGCAGTAAGATAAATACACAAACAGACAGATAATCTGACAGGACAGTGGGATAGAGCATATGCTCTAATCACCAAGGCTGTTACCTTTAGTGTAGTGAACTCTGAACCAGAATGGTCGGGTGGTGTCACTTCTGTTCAAGCTTTAGCAAAGGACATGTAATGGCAGAAAGAATCACTGGTTTCTTCTACTCCCTACCCCCCAGAACCTCTCCCAGAGCACATATCTTTCAGAACCCTTCCTGCAGTACCTTCGAACAGCTTTTCCTGTTTCAGAAGCTACAACACAGAGATGGCATGTGAACATCCTAGGTTTTTGTTCTAAGGCCTCAGCTTCTGGACAGCCTTCTCATCTTCTCTGCAAAAACCGTCTTCAGAACTGTCAGGAATGCTCATGAGGTACTGACACCTGCGAAATCAAAGATATATTTTAGGGTTTTCATGGCGATCTGGTGGTACTGTCCAGTACTATTACATGGGAGATGCAACAAAGCACTGCAAAATCTGCAAGACATCAGACACTGACTTAGATTCTGTCTGAGAGAGGGAAGAAATTTTGCTTCAGACCCAGGGCTCATTTATTTCACAGCTTCTTCTTTTGTGGGCCACTGAGATAAGCTTTAGTATTCCCCAAACCAATCAAACACCAAACAGGCATCTCTGTGGTCATCTCTGCCTGTTTGATCTCTCCCTGTAGCTTGATGGTAAACAGCTAACACGTGTCTGCTAGAGGGAAGGCACCAGCAGGTTGCTCATAATACAGCTTTTGAACTCTGGAGTCATCTGCTATGTTTCTTAGTAACTCTGAGGCCACTTGCAGCAGCACTTTTTTTAAGTAACCAAAGTTTACTAAATTGCAGAAGGACTTGTCCTTTTTTCCTTTCCTCACTTTACCTTGTCTTTTAGACAGCTATTCTTTAGGTGGTGCTGTGCTTTGGTAAGCCAACTGACATGTGTCTACTTTAGATTTTCAGAAGAAAACGGGTCTTTGACTTGAGCATCTGTGCAATTGCCCAGCAGCTTGGTGCCATCGGCAGCCAATGTCACTGTGCAGAGAGTGCCAGGGCCTGGCCAGCCGGCAGGTGTAGGTTGAGTAAAACTCCTCTGTCATTGCAGATTTGCATCTTCTCCATTCCATACAGACTGCCTGTGTTTTCCAGACTATGGCTGCAAAGCCTTAAGATGCCTCAGTCAGAGTCTCCAACATAAGTACCCCGGGAGGTTTGTATGTGAACTGACCTTGCAGACAGATTTCCCCCATGTCCCTGTGCCTGTGGGTTAGTGTTGCTTTCTGTGTGTAGAGGCAGGTGGGTAAATCAGCCCTAATGACACTGATGCATCACTGGCGTGAGCATTTTTTCTGATCTTGGTTTCCAGGCCATTTCATTCATTCGAATCTGCCGTAGTATTGACATCAGTTACTTGAACAAAAAAAATGTGTTAGATTTCTTTTGGAAAGGCAGTTGAAACCGGTAGTTCTGCACCTAGTTTCTGTGCTACTATTTCTTCTGTGTTCCCTGACCTGCCAATATTGACTGCTGCTGAGGATTTCCTAGCTGAGCCGTAGCAGTAGGAACATATTTCTTTTGGCAGCCTGTTTTTTAGACTAAGACAAACCACATGATACAAGCATCTCTAAGTAATGATATGGGGTCTTCAAAAAATGACCCTTCCCTTTTGGATCACCTTTCAAAAAGGTGATACAAAAACTTTTAAAGTTCAAAACTTTTAAAGATCAAAGACTTTTTAAAAATTGATCCAGAAGGGAAGGGTCATTTTTTGAAGACCCCACGTCATTACTCGGAGATGTTTGTATCATGTGGTTTGTCTTAGTCTAAAAAACAGGCTGCCAAATAATTAACTCTTTTGGATCACCTTTTTATTAAACACCTTTTGTTAGGCAAAAAGGTGATCCAAGAGAGTTAATTATTTACCTTTTAGTTTTTAGCTTAGCCTTTAGTTACTTAAGACTCTTCAGTCGTTCTTGCTCCATATCCATCCCTTGCAGTTCTCGCGCATCCCCACACCGTCCCTCGGAAGAGCGGGGCTGTTTCAGCAGCCGCAGCGCGGTGAGCCGCCCGCCTTCCCCACCTGCCGTGCCGCAGGAATCGCCCTGGGCGGACCTGGGGAATCCTCCGCCTCGGGCTCTCCCCGCGGAGCTGGAGCAAGGCTCCTGCCTCGCAGGGCGGCTGCTCCTCCGCCTGCACCGGCCGCCCGTGCCGCACAGCAGCCGCAACGGCACCGGCGCCACTCGCCCCGCACCAGCTCGGTGCTCGCTGCGCGCTGGAGCAGTGTCCGCACCCCCGCACGCCCGCAGCCCGCACTCCTGCACCCCCGCACCTCCGCACGCCCGCACAACGCACCGCCGCACCCCGCACCCCCCCCGCACCCCGTACCCCCGCACCCCCCCCGCACCCCGCACCCCGTACCCCCGCACCCCCGCACTTCCTCACCCCGCACCCTAGCACCCCGCACCCCCGCACCCCGCACCCCGCACCGCCGCACCCAGTACCCCCCCATCCCGCACCCTAGCACCCCGCACCTCCGCACCCCCGCACCCCCGCACCCCTGCACCCCACACCCCGCAGCCCCGCACACCGCACCTCTGCACACCGCACCCCGCACTCCCGCACCCTCCCGCACCCCGCACCCCTCCACCCCGTACCCCCGCACACCCCTGCACCCCCGCAGCCCCCCCGCACGCCGTACCTCCGCACGCCGCCCCGCCGCCCCCCCCGCCTCCCGCCCGGCGCAGCCGCAGCCGCAGCGGCCGCCGCTCGCAAGGGGAATCAAACGCCCGGAGGGAGGCGGGAGGGGGAGGGGGGGGCGGGGCTCGCCGCCGCCGGTCTCTGGCGCCGCCCGGTGGCGATCGCGCGCTGCCCGCCGCTGCGGCACCGGCTGAGAAGGGTAACGGGCGCCCGCGGGTCCCCGGCCGCGCTGCGGGCACTGGCCGCTGCGGGTGGGGGCAGCTGCCCCCCGTTGCCTTTGGCTTGTACTCGGGACCGGTCCCAGCTGGCAAAATTGCCCAAAGTGCATCGGCGACACGGCTTCGGCGGCGACACGGCTTGGTGCTCACTGAAATGCCGCTACCCCCGTTCTGCGGACCGCAGCCCCACAGCCGAACGGCAGCAGTGTAGTTTGGGTGGGTAATAAAAAAAAAAAACAACCAAAACAACCCAAAACTGAAACCCACCCTTATAAATATTCAGAAAACTTCTACTCTGTGTAATGCTACAGAGCGTACTAAAACACCTGTTAATTCAATGCATAAGAACGTTCAGTAATCTAGATTTGTTTTCTGGCAGACTTGTCATGTATTTACCTTTTCTGAGAGTGCAAGCCCTTGTCTCATTACTTAATTAATGCAGAGAATGTCACTGCACACTTCCTACATACACCTTCTTTGGTGTAACTCCTGTGTACCTGTGCTTTGCTTAGCCCGCTTCCAGAAGTCGGGTCAGAAAAAGTCAATTCCAGTTGCCCCAGGAGACCGAGATTGTACCTTGGAACGCATGCTAAAATGGGTTTTCGGCAACTGGTCTGATAAGTGTGTTCTTTTTTAATTAAACTTTTTAGCCTATTGGGACCAAGGAAGTCATGCAGATGATTTTATACAGAGGAAAGTACCACTACATCTTTTGATTTATTTTTTTGTCCTTATTTCTCTATGATTTATTACTTTATGCCTTGTAAGAATAGAGTATCAGAGTAGATAATTTTTAATGCACTGCCAAGCTCTAGAAAATGAATGGGAATAACCTGTTTGTTACGTAAAGTTACACTAGACTTTGAACTAAAACATACTGTTCATAGATCTACAGATAAGATTTTTTTTTTCTGGCTAGGAATAGTGTTTGTCTTCTACTCCATGTTCTTGTATGGAATTTGCAATAGAGTGGATGGGATCCTTACATTTTCTATGGAGCCTGACTGCGTCTCAGCCTGGACAAGAGACAAAGACAAAAGCTCAGAGAAGGGAAGGACAAATCTTTTCTGCTTTTGACCAGCAGACTGCTTTGGGGCAGAAACAACCACTGTTTACTAAATCTGCAAAGGCAGTAACTACTGGTGAAGGGTTTTGAGTACTTTTGTTCGAAGCCCTGTTTCCTCACCAGAGAAATGGGTAAAGAGATTGGTTACAGTGAGGGTTAATGGCAGACGAGTGTTTGAGCTGTTGACAGCTGCCTGCTAGGGGGAGGGAGAGAGAGAGAGAGAGAGAGAGAGAATCATTATGACAGAATAAATCCAGAAATTTTGGGGAAGTGGTATCTCTGGCACACATCTGCATGCATGTTCCCTTGAACAGGGCATGGATTTTACAGATAGGTCTAATCATGTGGTGTGGCTCTGAACAAAATACTGTTATTTCACAGTTCTCTGGCAATTCCTTGATGGACCCTTGACTTGGAGCATCTGAAATCCCAACATGGTTTTTGGCTAATAGAGCAATTCAGTGATGTCAGGTTTGGCTGAGCAGTGTGGCCAAACCAGCAGCAATCTGCAGTGGGGCATGCCAGCACCTTCTTATTCCACCTCCAGAAAGACAGCAAGGTTGTTTTCACGTCACAGAGAAGCTCTGGCTAGTGAAATTGACCCCGGTGGGGATGGAAAAGACTTGGGAAGAGCTGGGGAGGAACATCCTTTGGGTCCAGCTGTTCTAAAACATGAATTTATTTTTTGCTCTGAATCCACTGAAACTTTGTCACACACGGTAAGCAAATCGTGCCTCTTTGGGCTGGTACAGAAAGAAATCTTTCCAGAGTCTGCAGGGAGGGGGACAAAGGGTTGGATATCAACACTGCACTAAGCTCTAACTGGCTTTAAATCTCATAAATTTTCACCCCCACCCCCCTCTCTCCTGCCATGCTGATGATGTCATAAACTGTTAATTGACATCTTCTACAGAAGCAGCCCATTCCACCTTACGGAGACATGGCTGCCGTTGGTATTCTTCAGGTCTGGAGGACCAGCCTTGGAGCCCAGAGGCTGGGAAGAGGTTTCGGAGGAGGCTGTTGCAGGTCACTGCCTGCCTGCTTCTCTGTCTCCATGGGGAACAAATTACATTATGATCCAAAAGAAGAGTTCACAGCAATGTAATGTGGCATGATGCTTGGTATGCAGCCTAACGTATGGAGCCACAAGCTGTATGATTCCTCTTGCAAACACTTTGGTTAGTCACCAGCAGCTCTGCCCTGCATATGTAAGGCTCCTGAGACCAAGAAGTTGGAGAGGGCTGCCTGGGATGGCTCTTCTGGAACTGGGCAAAGGGAGGTAGACTGAAGCTCCTTGGAAATCTTGGTAGACATATAAGCAGGGAAGAATTTTAATTTTCCCCTCCCTGCAAGGACGCTAACACAGCAGTCTGATCCCTCAGATTCATTGCACTATGTGTGTGTGCAGGGCAGCATTATGGATAAGGGTAAATTACATATTTCACTGATAACTCTGCAGGGGGGCTTTGGAAGATACCCTGTGGCCTGTGCAGGTTGTGATTCTTCTGTCTGGTAAGTGAATTTAATTTGTTAGCATGCAGATGAGAGTTGCTTGGATGTGCTTCCCCGCTCCCTCTGGAAGGTAGAAACTCTGAGAGGGAGAAAAGGAGATTTTCCTGGTTCAGCTAGAAGAAGTAAAGATTTCTGCCTCCCTCATGATATGATAATATATGCTATGATTTGTCCGTTACTACTAACAAAAGGCAGCATAAAAGGCACCTGAAAATGGAAAGAAAAAAGATGAAGAAACTGCTAAAGACCTCAGCTGCTCACAGCATCTACTTCTGCTTTAAGCCTATCTCTGGCACAAGTTAAAACAATCCAAGTAAGATTTTGAAACTTCTAGTGGAAATGGGGTGCATAGCAAGGGGGGAGGTATTTGTGGTCAGACTATAGCCAAAAATTACTTAAAAGACATTGAACTTGGGCACTTTGAGGTTAAATGGAATCAAGCACTTGTTTCTTTAGAGGAAAGAGTGAATAAGAGGAAAACAGCATTACATGATTGCAGTAATTACAAACCTTAGGAAATGGCCATGGCTTAGTTAGGATGCTGATGAACCCATTGGAACAGCTCTGTTCTAAGTTGTTTAGTACAGCGTGCCAGACCTGATTCTTGGCAGGGTTACAATTACATTGTTTTTAATTATGTCCACCTTTTGACATCATTGATTTTGGCAGGTGCTAGTATTCCAGCATGCCTAGGCTTTACAGTCATACTCCGTAATTAGGTTTGCACACGGCCTAGATAACATGCTGCAAAGAATGACATCAGTGTTACTGAAGTTATTTAACCCTGTAAACTCCTCCTTCCTTCAGCTATTAGCTCTGCTTCATGTTCTGTACCCCCTTCTCTAAGATACTGTGCTATGCTGATGCATAAGGAATAAATGCATTGACAACATTTAACAGGTCAGGGAAGCAAGATATAGTCTGCAGTTAGACTATAGTTATATAGTTATATACTTTTCTAACTATGGGTTTGTCATTGTAGTTTGTTATCCTTGCAGCTTCTGCTTATCCACCAGTTAAAACAATTTCAACTTCAGCTTTAGATAGGGCATAAGGACAGAGGTAATAATTTGGAACTTGCTAATGGGCTGTGACAGATCCAAACCCCTCATCCTGTTGTAAGAATGGTATTGCTTTGCTCCTCGTATAAGCTTTACAGTTTTGTCAGCATGAAAACCTAAGAAGCTAAGTTCAACTGACCTAAATTAGACCAAAGGTCTGGCTCTGGCCCAGTATCCTGGTCAGCAGCTGATACCAAGAGACATGTGTGAGAATGGGTCAAGCATGATTCTTTCCTAGCACTCTCTTCTGGGCTCTTGCAGATGACAGATCTAAGTTAGCTGCCCTGGACTGATTGGTATTGGTGAATTTCTCCAGGGTTTTTTTTGAACTTGTGTAAACCTCTGGCATTCTGCAGCAGGGAGTCGTACAGATGACCCACACGTTTCAGAAGTCACTTTGAACTTACAATGGATACATATATCTGATGTCCCAAACTTTTTACCAGAGGAGACAGCTGAATGAATATTTTGTGGTCATTCTCTCTGAGCTTCTTGGCACTTCATGTAGCTTACCATTCCTTGGTTCTGTATTGTAGTACTTCCAGCCAATGTCGCAATCCCCTCCATCTGTTCCAACCATTTTTGGGAGATATTCCTTAGGCAGAAATTGTCTCAGACATCTGTTTATCCCTCTTGCTGTCTTAGCACCTTTTGTGAATCCATTATATTTTCTTGAGTGCCAGAAAAAAAAAAAAAAAAAGATTGTACAGAGCATTCAAGTTTTATTCACTTATACAGGAAGATAATGATGATGTTCTCTCAGTGTCTTCTACCCCTTTTCTAATAATTCTGAATATATGATATTTTTGACTACTGCTGAGCACAGAGCTGGTGTTTTTGATATATCATCACTCAAGATCTCATTGCTCTGTGGTCATAATTAACTCAGATATCATCATTTTATAAATGAAATCAGTGACATTTGCTCCCCTGTGTGCATCACTTTATGCTTATCTACATGGAAATTAATCTTCAGTTTTGTAGCGTAGTCACTCAGTATTACCATTTACTTATGCACAGTCAGATCTTTTCTGGATAACTGATGAAGCTACGGAAGTCTCTAACCTGCCTACTTCTCTACTGACCTTTTATAGCTTATTTGAGGTTATGTTGAACAGCAAAGATCACTACTGCACCTCTCTCTGGAGATTTTCCTCTCTTGGAAAAAAATACTGCTTTCTTCTGCTCTTCAGCTTTTCTCTTTCAACCATGTGTTTAAGTCTGTATGAGGACTTTAACCTGTTATCCCATGGTAGATTCATGTTTCTTGAAACCTGCGTTGAAAGCCATTCAAACTGTTTCAAGCTGGCATGTTTTCCAAGCCATGCCAAGAACACCAATGGGTTTGTAAGGCACAGGTTTCCTTCACAAACACCACTATGACCCATCCTCAGTACTTCTGGGTTGTCCATGTGCCTACCAGCTCTGCTCACGAGAAGATTTTCTGCTAGTTTGCCTGATAGAGACAGCGTACTGCAGGTCTGTGGCTCCCCAGATATCATGGCTTTGGCTGTTGGTCATCTGATAGTCCCTAGAGACGTTCCCAGTCAGCAGCAGAATCTGGACATGTTAACCATGTCAGGTAAATATAGATTTATCTGGGCCCATGCTGGAAAGGAAAAACAGAAGAAGAAGAAGCCACATAGGCTCTTCATTGCCCTTTAGAGCTTTGGGCAAAAAGAAACAGAGGAGCTTTCAGCTCTCTGCTATGAATGGCAGAAGACTGAAAGAAAAGGTTGCATGAGGGAACTTAGGCGAGGAACAGAAAGATGTTTAGAGATAATGGGAGAACTAGTGACAGAATGCTGCTTTTCAGGAAGGACACACTGGTATCCATAGTGTGACATTTGGCTAAACTAATGCAGAAAGTGGAGAAATAAGAATTTCCACCTCCTTGTTGATGATTCATAAATAAGAGAAGCAGCAGCATAAAAGCAAACAGCCAGGTTATGTTTATTGAGCCTCAAATCAAAGTCAAATCTGCTCAAATCTGCTTTGGCAGAGGAGAATTGATGATAGACTCATAGAGGTAAGGATGTTTATGCCCAGTTGTGATGGTGTTTGATAGGTGCAGAAATACTCTGGCAGGTAGAAAAAATGATCCATGGCAGTGCAAGCTTCTTTTTATAGCGCAAGCTTATTCTCTCCCCGTGCACAAATAAACACATGCTCGGGAGGTATGACTTGGGTATTAATTGCGGAGTTGCATCAAGAGTAGTTTTTACATTCGGCATTGCCCATCATGACAGCTTATTCCATCTGCCCTAAAACTGCCTCAATTGTTCTTGCCCTCCTGGGCTGCTTGCAGCAGCTGCTGTTCAGGAAACAGTATATCTTGCATGAAACCTTCCTGTACCATTCTTGCCCCAAGAATATGACATTAAACTTTTCTCATAATACAGAATTTGGCCAAAAGTCTAGTGCAATCATCAGTGGCAGCAGAAAGTTTTAGGTGTGACTAATAGAGTGAAGGCTTCATTATAGTAGAGGCTATACAGGCAGGAAAAAGTAATGATTGCTACCTTGAAAAGCTGATGGCCTAGAGTTGCATTTAGTGTTCAACACTTTGTGATCATTTCTTTGTTGATATAACAGAAAAACGGTAACCTTGCCTCCAGATCATAAAGGCTTCCAGAATTCTAAAATGTAATGCTGTGAATTCCCCACTCTCCAAAGCTATTATGGCTGATTCTATAATTTTCTGCTCAGTTTTCAGCCGCATTTGTCTCACAGTAACAAAGGCATTTTCCTTTAAGTGACTGAAAAAGAGCTGTAACAGCACCATAAATCCTCTCTTACATTCATTAAGTGACCAGTGTACATGTATAGGTATATTAAGATTTCCTTCCCTCCTCCAAAAGTCATACTTAGGGCTCAACAGACAAATTTTTAGGTACCAGATTGTTCTTTCTCTGTCCAGTTGGCTTTCTTTAAAGATGTTGGATGGGTAGTGGTACTGCTTTGATGAATTCACAGTCACAGCCTTTTCATTACAGCATCTGCTCTTTTGCAATTCCCAAGCCTCTGAGAATTAATAAGCTGAATCGTAATTCTTCATAGGCATTTTTTTGATGGTAGTCAGGTTCACGGTTTCTATTACTCCCCCCATGACAAGGCTCTATGACATCCCAGAAACAGATGTAGAAATGCATGTGATTAGGCACACCTCCTCATTTCCCTTATGAACTGCGTTGTGCTGTGCTATAGAGTTGGATTTACAGGCATGTGATTCAGAATGGCCTTATTGCTCTTCTCCTTGCAGTGTTCACACAAGCAGTATAAGGCAGCCTCTGTGCATGGTTGTGACACAAAGAAAAGGGCAAATACTGCAGAGATGAGAAGAGGTTACAAAGAAAATCTGCTGTGGTGCATGCACCAGCAAGTGGAGTCTGTAAGTTGGGAGAAGAGGATTATGAAGTCCTTTCAAACATGTACCATCTAATACTCAGACACACACACACAAAAAATGCTTCTATCCTCTTCCATGCTTTAATCATATGAAAACTGGGAACTTTTGAAACCACAGGAGGAAAGCCAACCAAAGTACAAAACCTGTATCTATCTGCACAAGAGTTTTACAGCGCAGGAGTCTACCAACAGAGAAAGATTCTGTTCTTTTGGGTGATCTCATGTTTTATCTCACTTGGAAAAAAGTAGCTAGAGAGTTGTTTGGTGAAAAAATAGTCATCTTTTCATCCATCTATATATCAATGGGAAATATGTATGTACTTCCCAAAACTTTCTGAAGTTCATATAAACCACCTGAAAGAACTGATAAAAGGGTCTTTGAGCCTGCTTCTGTAGTAGATTAAAAAACAGATGCTGATGGATGATATGCAAGTTTCAGCAAAACACTGGGAAATCCTTCTTCAGAAACTGTTGTGTCTAGATGCCAGGTGCTGGAGTCTTTCCTAATGCGTCTGAAAACTGTGAACCAGTAGTCAGGTTGTGCCATGGGAGAAACAACCTACAGGTGTGGTGCTTTCCAGCAACAAAATCTGGCTGTTCTGTTGACAGAACTTTGCACAGAACAGAAACAAAGGCCATTTCCTGGCCCTGACTGTAACACTCTTGAAATGTCTTGTCCATATGCTCAGGTTGCTTGACTATACGTGAGGAGAAAAAAGTATTTGCAAAACTCAGCAAGGTTGGTTTTTGCCTTAAAACAGTGCTTTTCTAGCAGATGGACAGTAAGGGTTACACTTGACTCTGCTGAGAAATTCAGTGTGCAGCTGAGAGAGGAAACTGGACAACTTTAAGATGGCCAGCGACAGAAAGAGGCGCTTTTCTGGGGGACTCCTTCAGCTCAGAAAGCTGAAAGTGGTTGGGAACATGGCTGGAGAAATAGATGCCCCTCTGCTAGAAAAACAGTGTTTGGAAACACTTTTCCTCAGTCTGACTCCACTGGCAGAATTTTCCTCAGTTAAAAGGTAACTTTGTTGATTATTTTTCAGTTCTGGTGACACAGCAGTGCAACTTGTCATCTTACGGTGCTCACTAGCAAGAAAACACTGGGTTTCACCAGGTTCTTGCTCTTTTGGGATGACATTATGGCCTGCAGTACTGCACTCCCTCGGAGCTACCTTTGGGAGGGTTGGTTGCCTGTGTGGGATCTTGTGGAGAGGAGGGGAGCAGTGGGTTGCTCCACTTGTGCAGTTGTCACCCAGTTAGCATGTTAGAGGAGACACATGCAGCTTAGCAACCAGCATTGCTGCACTGCCAAACCCCTGGGTTTCAAAAGGCTTTAAGTCAGCATGTGCAAAGCAGCAAATGAGCTGACTGAACTTATTGTCTGGGCAGTACCTTTGTGAAAGAGTTGAGACTGTGAAAGTTGCTGTTCTTCTAAGTGAAAGAACTTGAGTAATCACAGTCCATGTGTGGTGCATGCATGTGGTCTATCCCTAGCCAATGTTACTTCTTTCAAACCATGCTGGGTAAGTGCTTTAGAGCCAATGTAGTTTCTTAGCCATGTGCAATAAGTGGCTCTTGATGCAGTTTCTGGGTTTGAATCGAATCTGGAAGGCCAAAGCAAGCTGTGATTTACAGCAGTTATGCATATCCAAATTTTGATGTGACCTAAAGTCTAGCTTTCTAATGCCAGCACCTGTTGTCCTGCAAAATTTATATATGCGTGTTGCACCGTAAACTAAGAGTGACCAGTCTTCTTGTCAGAAATGTTTTTTGAAATGAGTGACTAAGGAAGCAAAAGTGAGAAACTTCTTTGGTCCATGATATTATCCTGGAATCAAGCTAAACTCCAGTTGCAAGTGAAAACCTGCTCTCCTTTATTTCCCTTGTAATATAAACAGCTTAACTTGTCAACAGTGACATCAATTGTACACAGAAGTGCTTGAGTGCATTTGTGTAAAGCAGATTTCTTTATTTGGTATTCTTCCTGTGAAATATTTCCCCCTTTCCCTGTGACACTCAGGGATGTTTCAAGATGACAGTGTTTTCTAAACAATAAAATTTTCCAACGTACTGTGCCAGTCTCCACTGATCTATGCAATGATCGTGAATGTAGATAGCCAAAGTTTGAGCTGGCCTGCCTGCTATGGGGCTTTTGCACATTGCAGAAACCTGCAAATATCTTGGGAACAGGTAGAAATAGAGTGTGATGTGGTCAGGGAAGAAGGCTGCTGAGGGGCAGAGCTATAGGAGTCGGTGAGGAAGGAGATGAGGGCTAAAACAATGACACAGGCGAAGTCATAGGCATCATCTCGTGGAGGCTTGAGGAAGGGCTGGGGATACTCTGGGTTTTCCTCAAGAACTGGTGTTTTGGCAACATCTTTTTTTTTTCCTTTCTTTTTTTTTTTCTTTTTTTTTTTTTCTGCCTTATGGGCATTTTCACTGCTTTATTTTTTTCCTTCCCAGCTCAGAACAAAAGGTTAGGTTCTAAAAATGAACTGTGGACTGAAAATAGAAAAATTGAAAGCATCAGCCTCTGCACATACATATTTCAAAAGCAGAAACAAATTTGGTACTCAATTTGAATTGCAAACATTTTTAAACCCAAGAAAATTATAAACCTCCTGTTTTGTTAAAATGTCTTTATGGGAGCCATTGGCAGAAATAGAACTTTTACTACAGGCTGCAGGATGATGACATTTTTGGGGGGTGTATTTGTCTGTCTCTGGGATCCAGTCTTCTTCCAGCTCTTGTGTTTGGCTGACTGATCCCATGGGAATAGTTCTTTAGTACCTACCCTTTGGCTAGTTGATGCAATTGTCTGTTAATCTGCCATTGGTCTTCCCTGAGACTTGCACTAGTTGCCTCATCAGGATTTGAGGAGATTCACACTCACACTCACCATTGGCAATGATGTGGTTCTTATTTTTCCCCTGAATTTTATGTTTTGGATGGGTCTACTTTGTGCCATGTGCATGTGCAGAGGGTCGGAAGTACTACTTCTTTTCCCAGCCACCTCTTCTATGCTGTCTTCCTGGGGTGACACAACCTATTTTATTTTCATTTGTCCGCTTTTCTTAGCTTAGTTCCTTTTCCTAGAGAGTTTCCAGCCTCACCAGGACTCTCACACATCTCATCACACCAGCCCAGTGGTGATTCCCAAAGGAGAATTTCAAAGGTGTTAAGACTGCTACGAGAGAGTCAGGATAAATCGCACAGGTGAGGTGCATGTCTGTTTGTGTTGACTTTTCCCAGCTGACTGCCTCTTTCTGAGTGGAGTCAAGCCTCCACATCTGCTGTTACAACACAGTGAGGCATCATCCTCAGGAAGCTCTGTGAAAGCTTTCCACTGCCGTTAGCAGAGGATCAGGATAATGGGTTTTCTCTGCAGTGTCCTGTCAAGTGGGCAGACGGCTTTGAGGTACGAAGCTGTGAGAGAGGCACTACCTTCAGTTCTGTGGTCCCTGTTTCCACATCTAGATTCTTGAGTCAGCTCACATTGGTGAAGCAATTCCTGCCTTTACCAGTAAACTCTGTCTCTCCTGGCTTAACTCCGTTACAATTTACCAAAGGACAAAGATCTTTGGTAGGAAGTGGTCCTTCCTAAACCTAAGTGTACATTCTTCTCTCACCTTATTTTTTAAAACCTTTTATTTTACCTGTAAGATGTATGCTGAGAGAAGACAGCACCTGTGAATATCTGGTCTGTCTTTCATTACGTATTACATACAAAAAAGGCATAAAAGGCTTGTCAGGTGTTTTCCTGACAGGAAACAGGCATTTCCCCAGGGGATTTGTCTATTACTCTGGAAATGTTTTCTTCAGAGCCTCCAGGATTTTAAAGGGTTAAAGGGATACTAAAGCATGTCTAGATTTGTCCCATTCTCATTCAGTTTGAAGTTTTGAAGTTTGGTATTTGGCAGAAAATACGTACAGACACACACTTATGCCTGAGGATTTTTCCAATGCCCCGGCAGGTCAAATTTTGTACAGGAGCAGTGTGAACATGGGATTTTCTAAATCCATTTCTTATGTGCTTAGTAAGGGATGTTTCTTTTATCTTGCAATTTCTCCTTTGAGCAACATTTGAAAAAAAAATCTGCACTTCCCCAGATAGTCATCTTTAATTCCTAGAAATAAGGGAATGAAAGAATGGTGTTCTGCCTGCTTTCCCACAGGTGGTTCATGAAACTGAATAGTCTCAGCCGGTTCCTTCTAGATGAGATTTGCTATAACCTAAAGCAAAGGCTGCAACATTTTATGGACAGCCAGGGAAAATTTCAGCAATTTGAAGTACCTTGGTAAACATAATTATACTGTCTATTGCTTATTATAGCTTTACCGATGCACTAGTGTGCTCTAATGCTGATGTGAGTCTCTCAGTACTAGCTGGTATTTAAACTTGTGTTTGCTTCTTATTCAATCTGTTTTATATTGCAGCAAAATTTATGTCAGTGCTTGTGCTCATAAACTTTACAGGCTGTGAGATGCAGCCCATAAATTTCCAAATAAAATGTAACAAAACTTGAATCAACACTGCTGTTGCAGCTACTATGGTCATGGAGAGAGCCTCTCCAGGATGTGCACCATTTGTTCAGGGAGAGAACTCTGGAAACTGAAGGGAGAAAAATGTGATGGATGTTAAAGGCTCTGTGTACTTTGTTAAAGCCCAGCCCAGGTGTTTGTGTTTCACAGTCTCTGTCATGAGTGATTCCATTGTAAAAATGGAAGTATTTCCTTTTCTGAAAGAAAATTCAGGCAGTCTGGAAGATGGGAAGCTCTCTTGGTCTTCCTCCAGTTTGGTCTCCTGGTTTTGTGTGCCAAGTATCTTAGACAGCATTTGGTATTTGTGGATCAAAGCTGGAGATGAGCTTGGATTCATGGTAAGTTTGGATTTGAAAATAGATTTTTGAAGTGAATTGGCTTTTTTCTAATCCAGAAATATGACAAGGAAGAGCTGCTTGTAATTGTCAATGCTAGCACCAGTAAAGTGAGTGAAGAGGAGGAGTGTCTGGCTCTATAATGTAGTATTTTCTTTTTAGCAGTCATGTCCCAGTTCTTTACCGCTGCAATTTAGTGCAGTCTTGTGAAGGACAGGGTACCTTCTGAAAGTCTGACACCTCATGTCCTCTCCTGGTTCCCAGACTCAAGGCTGCTGGTGAGTTTCTTTGAGGGCTTACCCATGGTGTGGTGGCAGGCCAACAGTGAGACCCACATGTCAGCAGGTGCCATGTAGCACAGTGCTGAAGCTGCCTGTGTTTGCTGCAAAGATCTGGCCTCTGCTTTGGGACTTCAGTGGGGCACAGAAATCCAAATATGTGTCATTCAGAAAATTAGAGTACCTAGGTAAACATATTTATACTGTATATTGCTTGGTGTATATAGATACACACATACATCGCTCCTAAGGAAGATATCCCCATTCTGCTGTGAGGAGGAAAACCTCTCCAGCAGAAAAATGAATTTTGCAGAACAAAGGAATTAAAAAAAAAAAAAAAAAGGAAATTTCTCTGAGTTTTGCTGCACAGGAAGGAATTTAAAAATAGATTCCTCAGCTATATTGAATATCAAAACTTTCTGCATCCTTTCCCCTGCTTCCTCCACATCTTCAATTTATCAGAGATCAAAGGCTCATGCCACTTCTGGGTTTCTGAGTACTCTGTGGTGGGCTTTTCTTGCCCTCAGGCCAGGCTGACCTGCTCCTAGGGATGGCACAGACATCCTCAAGGTGCCAGGAAGCTGTGCTTATACCTAAATAAGCTGATTTTTCTGATGTGAATCTCCCAGCTACTGTTGATTTCCTTTTATCCAAAGATACACTGGAATGGCAAAAAGAAGCTTTGGCTCGTGGCTTTGTTCTTCATTGGTCTTTTATTATGTGTGAAGGCACAATTTCTGTTTCAAAGACATTAGAAGAGAATTTTTGTTTAACTGACTGTGAAACCTTCTCTGTGTCTTTTTTTTTTTTTTGAAGACTTTCGTCAAATTTTGAGGCAGTGAATAAAGTTGTAGATGTGTTGTAGATGTGCTATTTATTTTAATGTAAATCTTTCTCATCTAATGATGCATTTCCTGATTTTTAACTCTAGATTTAACAAAGTAATTCAGAGAAGAATTTTGGATAGAAATTCCCAAAAAGGAGTAGAAACAGAAGCCTGTAAAGTCTGTCCATCCTCAGATGGTGAAGTGTAAGTGTTCGTATCCGAGACCTCTCATACCCTAGAGCCCCACATACCCACCTTTTCCCATGTGATCTGTATGAACTTTCCAGTGTAACCTAGGGACCACAGCATCTGCAGTTAGATAGAGCTGGAGGTTAAAAAGCAGCACAGACCTCAGCCTTTTCATATGAAGGTGTTGTAACTGGAGCCAGACAGTGCATCGATAGGCGATACTGGGGCAGTTCAGCAAACCCTGTTCAGTGAATCGCAAATAGTGAAAAACATCTTCATTAGGTGAATTCCCTTTATATAATCAAAAAAAAATTTAATGAAGTGATCTCAGCTTGTTCCATGGCATATAGAACTAAAAAGTAAACAGTATGTATTGTCTTAGCTATTGAATTACCAGTTTGCAGTTGAAACATGAAGAAATGGTATAGCTTATGTGGAAGTAGCATTCAGAAACATCCATGATCCAATTTCTTTTCTCAGGCCACCACCTTGGGAATGAAATGAATCACAGAAAATTTCAGCCCAAAATGAGAAAAATAAATCTGAGAAGTTTAAAAAATCCAATCACACCAGCACGTAGTACTAGCAGTTGAAATACAGCATTGCATGATCCCAAGTCTTGTGGTTAAATGCAAATCAAAATTCTCAAATAACTCAAGTTAACCACTACAGCAGGAGGGCTAGACTGTAGGAACTCCTACATTTATCTGTAACCATGCTTTTAAAGATTGTGAAAAACTCAGTAGGTTCTTAGGTGATTTGTGCTCAGGAAAAGTTTCTAAATAGGAAATTTACTAGCAAGTAGGTAACTACCTGGAAGTAGTGCAGTGCCAAGGAGGTAAAATTTGAAAATGTAGATATTTAGTCCTCTTGAGGGCTATGAATCTTCTCAAGCCTAATAAGTCTAGGTTAAAAAAGTTCAAAGCCACACTGACAAAGGGAAGTACATAGGCATTAAGTATGAATGCAGCTGATTTGTTGATGGAAGATGCTGTGGAGTATCCTTTGAGCTGCCACAGCAAATGTGTGAAATCTTGCAGAAGGGAGATACAGGCTCAAATAGAACTGCATCAACAGAACTGCGTAAACATTGTAGGGAATATGAAAATTTACTCAAACCATGCCAATGGAAGATCAAATCCTACAGCAATGTCCATCCATTGCTTAAGGTGCCAGGAATTCTACCTCTTGCCAGGAGCCAGATTACCATCAGGGAAGAGGTCGGTTCTTTTGCCACTAGATTTGCACTGACTATGCAGTGGCCTGCCCAGGAGATCTACTTTTCTGAGTGTTTTAATGCTTGTGAAGTGTTCTGAAGATAAAAATCCCAAATATTTGTTTTAGTCTTCACTTGTTGCGATGGCCAGTACAACTGTGACTTCCATATCTGTGCTTCTTGCCAGAGGTGTCAGCCCACAAGCAGAAGGGCTTGTAGTCTGTTCTGTCTGTGATTTAATTTTAAATTATTTTGACCTTTTATAGCATTTCAGAGCATTACATTTTTACAGTAACTTCCATCCAGTGTACAAAGGGAAGATAAAAGAATTAAAAGGATTTATTAGATCTGTGCTAGCACTCTGGTTTTGGTTGAGGTTGACGTGTGTTGGCATGTGCTGGCATTGTATTCTGCTCAGCAGACGGCAGTGCCAGGGACAGGATGGAAGTCTGTGCCTGTTAATGTTAGCCAGCACCCAACTGCTTCTCTGAGAGGATGTATGCAGGTGTTGATGTGTGAAGAACTGTGAGGGAGCCACCTGCAGCCAGATCCCAAATGGCTTCTAACTTTTTAATCGCCAGCTGTCTTCCAGAGAAGTGAGTTACCAGGGAAACTCTCCTTTGGGACCAGGTCTTGGGTGCTCCCAATAGGATCTGACAGTGCCCCCCCACCCCCCCACCCCGCCCACTGGTCCTCAGACTTAAGAGGAGTAAGTTGTGAATGCACTGTGGTGGACACTTCCCAGGGAATGCAATGGGAGACACCACCTATGCTGTCTTTCTTGACAGTCACCATGGCTAATAAATACAGAGCAACTGGGAACACGTTGAACGTGCTCTGGTGATCCCACGTAGGGCAGATTTTGTTTGTGTAGAGTCTGACTGGCTCAGGTCTCCTTGGGCTGTGCTTTGGCATGTAACAGACTATTACCTGAGGTGGGAAGAAGGTACAGGATTGATTTGTTATTGGTTTGGTTGACGAAGCAATGATGGCTCTGTACAGGCATATTTGTCCTGACCCACACCAGATTGGTAATGGCACCAGCAAGGCAGGGATGGAGGAGCTTGATTCCTGCTGCTTTTATGATTTGGGGCAACAGATATGCCTGCCGCAAAGGCTCAGGCAGGGGAGCCCCAAACAACAGAGTTCAAATGACCTGACAGACTCAGACTGAGCAAAGCAGGTCTATGTTTTGTTTATTCATAGTTTCCTGCAGAAGAAGCTGAGAGTGATTCATACAGGTGACTCCCACCATTCCCTTCTAGAAGACCGAATGACTGTGTGTGTGTGCATTTGGGGACCTTTAGATATTCTCTAACAAGTATTTTGCACGGTCCAGTCCCCTCCAATCATCCTATGGGCCCAGCATTCAACCCGTGGACAGACTCTCCCTGTGGGAGAGGCGCTGCCAGCAGTGGTGGTGGGAAGCCTAAAGCACTGGTCTTCAAGTGACAAAACCTGTGAAAGTGTGAGGAAGGTTTTTCTCTTTCTTGAATCCCTGTGAAGGCTGAATAGGGCGCCCATACTTCTTTGCATCCATGAGAGTTAGAAGGGAAGCTTTTCCCCAACAGAAAGGCTTTTGGTAGGATTTAATGATCACAGGAGCTGGGTATTAGCATGCATGAGTTATAAATATTACTGGCTCTGGATGCAAGCAGAAATGCTGGACTCACTGCATGTACACATCCAACCTTCCTGAAGAGAGTGGCAGCAGAATTAAGCACAGAGGAGACACAGATCTTGGTAAAATTGCTTGGTATTTTCTTGATGTTACCTTAAAGACTATCTGTAATTTAAAGCAGAGTCCCTCTTCTATCCTAGACTGAAGCAGCAGGACTGATTTCTGGGCGTGAGAAGGTGTCAGTGCTTCTCAGTTCACCATGCTTTTTCCTCTGCTCAAAAGGGCTGCTTTGCAGTGGTGGAAGATTCTGGTATGAAATGTGTGGCACCAGCAGAATAGAGAAGCTAGTCAGACACGTATTGTGTCATTCACCGTTCACAATGCATGGTTTTGAAAACTGTTGAGAGATTATACTCTTAGAGAGAGACTTAGAAATAGTTAAACCGTTGCCCTGGAATATTTTGACCCTTCTGTGGAAGCATGACATCTGCAAGTTTCAGGCCTTTGACTGCATATTATTACTTAAAATATAGGCTATTTACAGTTCTGTGAGGAAAACAGCTGGAAAACATGCTAAAATTGCTAATGTGACATTGTAGGAGAACTAAATTTGTTCAAATCTTCAAGCTATGAAATTGTTGGGGAATTGCTGGGCCCTTTTTAAGAGACATTTACTGTTCTTAAATGCCAATTACACTTTCTCACCAGTAAAAGCCTTCCTTGTGGTTGATGGTTACTGTACTCTTTCTATGATCTGCTAAAGCTTTAATGAGAGGAGGCTGAAGAGACAGGAGATGGAATCACTTTGTAATTCCTCTCTTTAGCCTTGGCTGTTGTGGCTGGCATGCACAGATGGGAAAGATGAGCTGCGCTTGTTTTGTCTGGAGTGGCAGCAAGCACAACAGAATGCTGATGAATTTCCAAGGTGAGCTGTCTAAAGCTGGGGTTTCTCTCCTGGGGGGCATATTATTTCCACATACCTTTTACTCTTATGCAAAGGGCAAAAAAAAAAAAGACACATTTCTCTTCCAGCCTATGAATACACTTTTGAGACAAATTTCTCCTAGTTTTCAGCAGCCTGCTTGAAGTAAGCTGGAAGCTCCAGACCCCACTACCTGTCAGACAGTTAGCTGAAAAACAATTTGGAGGACTGGCGTGTTCTCCATAGCTCCTGAAAAAACATAGGAAAACTTTGGCCACTGGGGCCAGGACTGACGCCTAGACACTCAAATTAGACATCATGGCCCAAAGGTTGTGGGGGAGCTTTGAGATTAACTCCTGCTGTTGTCTTGAGCAGCCCCAACGCTAAGTGTGCAGTTGATGACATATTTAATGGGGGTGCAGAGTAGCTTTTCCCAATGAAGTTAAGGGCTGTTATTCCTCAAAGAGGTCCTCAGAGAGTGATCTGTGCTTTTCTTATGAGGCCCAGACACCTCTTACCATGGCAGTGGGTAAGGGTGAGGGCTGGCATTTGTAGGACTCCTGTGAACACCCTTTCATTGGAATAATATGCTGTCCAGTGAAGTGTGTAAATGGTGAGATTTTTAACATTCCTGCAGAAGTTCCAGGGCTGTAGTCACAGGCTGTCACTTAAAATGTGGGGGTGATATTCCCATTTTGCATCTTATTTCTTTGATGCTCTTTCTGGGGCCATACGCTGATGTGGAAGAGATTTTTCTTAGCTGTCCCAGAGCTCTTGGCATATATTAGCTGTTGTGCCTGGAGTGGTAACCTCTGATAGAAACAGTCCATCCTTTTCTAGCCACTCTTTCTCAAATGCTGTCCAATCTGGAAAAAAGCAGAGTCTGTGCAGGCAGCAGCCAGAATCACTGAGCAATGTTATCCATGCTGTAGCTTTTTGTACAGTCTTGTATTGGAGCTGTTTGTGACATGTGTTTTGTTTCTGAAGCAAACATTTCTACACCCACCCCTGTTTTTATTTGTTTATGTAAATTACAGTACTTTGCAACTTAATTGCTATGGGCTTTATGAAACTGCATTAAGGACTGTGTGAATTGTGGGCTTGCACCCTTCCTATTTCTGGATTAATTTTTAAATTCTGTAATTTGATGTATTTGATTTTTTGTAACTTCGTATAATGAAATTATGTATTCAGATGAAAGAAGCAGAGAAAATCTGGCTCTGCATCAATACAGAGCTGTTTCTGGCAACAGGCTTTGTCTTCAGAAACCTTCTGGCAGTTTAAGCAATTTTCAAGCAGTGATCCTTGGGAAACGCTTGGGAAATACTTACAAGTAGAAACTAGTTGCCATGCTATTGTATCTGTTATCCTCAAGTGAATTGCCAGCCTTCAGTTGATGCAGTTTTGCTTCTGGGTACAAGATGTCCTTTGGGGACTGAGAGCCGATGAGTGAAGAGAAGGGTCTTACAGGAACATCCGACCCAACCTGCCTATAGTTATGAGCTGTGGGCAACCTACACAACCTACCCAACTTAGTGTCAGAACCACCTCTACGGTGGTTCTTTGCCATAACATACAGGAATTTGCGGGAAATAATCAATGATGAGAGCCATTTGGAAACATGAACATTTGAATGGTAGGTCTAGCTCACTGCAGGATAGCATCCTAGGTGTTGTTGGTATGGGCAGCAGAAAGCTGAATCCTTAATTAGGAAATACACTGCCAGAAAAAATATGCCTCTGCATTGACTTGGGATGGAGCACATCCATCAATCATTATTGTCTGTGGCTCTCTCTAATTCCAGACACTCATGTAAAGAAGTTCAGCAAATTTGGTAAATGCAGTCTTTCCACAGCCAGCTGACCAAAGCTCCAGGCAGTGGATCAGACATTTATACCTGCATTACCTTACCAGCTTGCTGTACCTGCTTTGTTATTGGCCATACACAACTGTGAAAACTGTATCTTATTCAGCAGTTCTTGTGAATCAGTTCTGCTTTTTCCTGAGTTTTTATGCAGGATCCAGCCTTGCATTCGTAATTAAGTCCATGAACATGAAGAGCAGCAGATGGGCCTGCCAATTTGCAAAACATTCTTTTCATTTGGTAAAATGTCTTCATTATTTTTAAACTCCTCATATATACCTTTCTTAGTTTATCTTATTCTTCCTATTTTATCTAATTCATTGTAGAAATGAAATGCTTTTCTAAATCACATGGTGACAAACAAGAAATCAAACCTACACAAGAAATCCATGGCATCCTAGCAAGAGGAAATTTGTTATTGTTCTCACATAAGGAAGGTTCTTTTTGAATGTAAGGTGATCAAGTAAGGGACTGCAGTCAAAAATGTTACAGGTCTCTGTGTTTGATCTGTTAGATGACCTTACGTTATGACTCACAGAGTGAATCAGGGTCCCAGACCCAATAAGTTTCATGCTGCTACTCCTTGGCTTTCTGATTGTGCACCATGTTGGGTTATCTGGCACTGAGGCACCTGGTTATTGGGGCGGTTGTCTTCTGCAGACAGCAGAGATGAAGTCATAGCCACTGACCTCCAGAAACTGTCTTGAACACTGATCCCCAGGAAGGGATTGGACAGGAGAGGCATGGCAGGACACGTCATGGCTGTTGCCCTGTGTGTTAAGTCCTCTAGAATTTTAATAGTTCTAGGTCTCTTTTAACTAGACAATATAATTTAGAGCCTTTAAAGGTGCCAAAGTTTCTGGAGTGTCATTTGCAGCAGTCCCCTCTTACCAATGTTGCTGGGTGTCTGGAGAGTGGAGAGAGCTGTTGTGGGGCCAGCAGAGATAGAAGGACTCTGCCCTGAGTCACGAAGTGGAGAGCAGCTCTGCACTGCCAACTGTTTTCTTTTCAGAAAGCACTGCAAGACACACTGGCCTTGGACCTTACTGGGGCCTGAGGTACCTCTGTTTACCACGGCTTCTTTACACACATCTGGGCCTTGAGGGCCAGACATCAAGGCCAAGATTTTAGTACGTGGGTTTTACCCCTGCACGTACATTTATGGCTTCTAGTTCAACTCTAGCCTCATGAGGATATGTAAAAGATGTTAAAAAATGCCTTAGACAGAGGGTAGAGATGGCAGGCTAAAAGGAAGTTGTTCTGGATCTGAGCCACTGGAAATAGGAGGAAAATTCAAGCTTGGGCTTTGTAGTAGATGAGATAGGGCAGTGAGACAGGAGGAAACGTGAAGCTTAAAAGCTGGTTCTAGCAGGCCAGGACAAATAGCCTTCAGCCCAGATTTGGTCCTACAGGAATGTACAGTCAGGGAAGGTTATAGCTGATACCCCAGGTACTACCTGATACCTCACTGTTGGATATGGAAAAGCAGTGAGATAGACTTAGCTGAGATAGACTGTAAGGAAGGATGGATTCCCAAGGCCATATCACCCATCTCTGTCTACACCGAGTCATATATTCTCCGTGCATGTCATAACCCCAGCTGATAACTAAGCACCACACAGCCTCTTGCTTACCCCTCTTGAGAAGCTAGGAAGTCCTTATCTTAGTATAAACACTATTTAGCAACAACTGAAAACATGTCCAGTAATGTCTGTTATTTAGGATTGCTAGTGAATTTTTATTTATTGATTGAAATTCCCATAGGTACAAGAGACATAAGTAGTGAAAAGGTCATATGCTTTGCCTAGTTCCCCCTTCAGAAGAAAAAAGAAGCTGAATGTTTGGTTTTGGTAATAGGACGTAGATCTTCATGTCAACTACTCTAATATTATGCTGTAATTAGCTAGATTTCTGGCAGAGTGAGACCACAGTTTCCAGTAATGGCTGTTTTGGGGCTTATTCTAATGCAATTCTCCAACAGTCTTAAATTATCTGAGTTCTCTTTGAATTCACTCAAAAGAGACTCTTGTGCTTGTCAAAATTTAGGGAGGGTACTGGGAAAAACAAAGCCGAGCTTTGATGAAACAGGAAGTCAAAGGTTCAGCAGGAGCAGCTCCTTCAAAAAGCTGCGTGACTTTGCCAGGCCTATGAAACAGACTAAGAACTAGTGAAGAATGGGACCTCGATGGCTGCTGTGCACAAGTACTACTTCATTTTTAACATGGAACATGCAGCAACAAACCGTGTGGTCCCACCTTTCCAGCTAACATTGCTATTTTTTTCCTGCTAACTAATGTTGATTTATTCCTGGCAACTTCTGTTAGGTATTAAATGCTGTACCAATGTTATAGGAAAGCATATTCCTGCTCCTTTAAGGTCTAGAGATGTGCATAGACAGAGGCAAGATGTATGCACACAGAGGGTAGAAAGAGTGGGACAGCAGGAGTAAAAATGTTGCTATATGCGTCGACTAGAAATGACTGGACACAGAGGAACTGACAGAAAATGTCAGGGCAGTCTGAGAGATGCATTCAGTATCTTAATGGTGTGGTATGCAAGTGGTAGAATGAGATCCTGAAATGCAGCGATAAAGTGCTGTGGGAGCCTTGCTCCAGAAATATAGCCCTAACTCCTTTTCTGGGGATTCTCACATATAGATGTATATTTCATGCTTTGAAAGCTCAGTGTATCCCCAGGTGGTAAAGCACTTCTGAGAAACTAGCTGGTCAAACCATGGCCTTGTCTTCCGCCCACTGCAGTCATAACACAAAGCTGAAAAGTACTGCACTGGCTGCATGGGTAGAGAAACTGACCATGTCAGCTGGGTCACTTACCAACGCTGTCTAATTTGCTAGTGAGACTAGGAACATCAGGAAACAGCAGCCTGAAATAAAAGCAGAGTAGTATTTTCTGTTCGTGCTAAGTTTACCAGAGCACTACGCATCAGACAGCATGTGCAGAGCAGTGGTGGAGTGCAGCTCTCAAGGATGCTGTGGTGCTTCAGGTGAGATCATTGACTACCACACATGTCCTTGTTGAAAGTCAGACACAGGGCTACAAATGACACAAAATGGCTTGCTTATCAGAGGTCTTTGTACACAATAAGGTATGTGAAAATGAATGAACGTGCAGTTGGAGGTAAAAACATTCCAGCTATCACATTATGCACAGGATTTTCTCTGCCATCCTTCAGTGTCTGAATTTCAGGGCCAAATTGAAAGCCCATGAGGAAACTTTGCAGCGTGGCCTGGGATATTTTTGCCTGTCTACAGTGGTCTGTATTTTCAGCTTTCTGCTTAGCTTTACCTTCAGCAGATTCTCTTTGCTACCCACCTTGCTGCCCTCTCAGTATTCTCCAGAGA
Organism: Falco biarmicus; assembly: GCF_023638135.1. Taxonomy (NCBI): domain Eukaryota; kingdom Metazoa; phylum Chordata; class Aves; order Falconiformes; family Falconidae; genus Falco; species Falco biarmicus. The sequence continues at coordinate 30,733,848 of NC_079311.1, read as the reverse complement.
GATATAGAGGCAGATGAGCTTGGATTTGCAACCTAACTAGCTATGTTAGTTCTACGAGGGAAGAATACAAATGAGTTTAGCTGATGAAAGAGAGTGGTGACAGAGTTGCATGGAAATGCTGTTTGTAATGAGGTTTGAATGCACAAACCACCGCCTCCAAGGCATGAGGAAGAATAGTCATTGCAGGACTCCTTAACAAACACAAGGTCGCGTTGCTCTCTTTCCTAACTTTCAGTGGAGTTGTTCCCCTAAGGCACCATGTATCTCCTGTTAGGGGAGAACCAGGTTGTATCACAGACCGTCCAAGATGATACAATTGTTGAGTAATGGGTCAAGCAGCATTAAGGGCATTATTTTACACCAAGTTCAGTCTCTGGTGAATTCAATCCACAGTGCAAGTGCTCCTTCTTTTGAGAATGACTAAGGTGAAAAGCAAGTGATTCCCATAGCAGCATTTTTCCCAGGGCAGTTGTCCCTTTTTGGGTAAAATCCTCTGTGGATCCTGACATGGTGTATCCTAACTGACATGGAGTAAACGCCATCATGGGACAAGGGGCTTTTGCAAAGCACATGCAAAGCCCCCAGTTGAAAGCAGAATGGGTTAATGAAGAGAGAAGCCTGCTTCACAAATCAAGGGAGAAACACTTGTCTACCTCCACCTTGGCAAAGCTGGAGGGCTGCTGGGAACAGTAGAACAGGTCTCTGCAAAGCCAAATATATTGTGTCTGTTGTGTATCTAGCTTTGTTCCTCTTTCCCATGTTCCTGAAACAGAGTGAACTGTAATGCTCTGAACACACATTTATGCTGAATCAGAGCTACCTTCTGAGAATGGATGGGGTGAAGGTTTCAGATGAGCTCCAATTAATTCAGTCTGCTGTGCCCACCTGATTGCTCCAGCTGCATGGCTCTGCAGATGTAATGATTTTTAGTTTGTAAAAAATTGGTCACTGCATGCTCTTCCTGAACACTGCAGTTGTTTCTTAGGAAAGATATTTTGCATTTGCCTCTGGATAGTTTTGTAGTAAGAACTGAGCAGTCACTCTGGGTCTCTCCAGAATGTAATTATCCCATTGTCCTAATTAGTTTCAGACTATGCGTCATGTCTGCCTTGATCATTGGGGTGTTATTACAGTACTGCATCAGAATTTTTCTTCATATGTAATTCCTGACTTTCACAGTTATTTATACTGGAGTGACACCCTGGCAGAGCTGTGCAAAACAAAGTGGTCTGAAAATGGGGAAGTAGATGTTGACAGTGACCAATGTTATTTTTTAATGTTAATCAAGTGTTGATATGATTGTACACTTGCTCTCTTGGGACAATAAAATAAAACTTTTGTATTTATGAATCAACAGTAAATTCAGAGAACAATTGGTGCGTAAGACTGTCTGGAAAAGCTGCATATTTGGGAATAAGAAGAAAGTAGGTATTTGTTTTTACTTGATCACCTGGTTAACCGATGTATCCAAATCATGTTGTTATTAGCAGGGGCTGCCTGATTTGGTCAATTGCCAATCTGAACACCTGGGGAGAAGTAGTATATAAATAAATCAGTGGAAAACCACACCAGAGAAAATCAGGCAGGACCTCAAATGTCTGGGGTTAAATCATATGATGAATTGGTAAGATTTGAAGGAATCTGCATATGTATCCCTTGCTGAAAAAGAGATTAGATCCAGATTACTGTATGACCTGTGGAAACCTCTCCACCAAATGACAGAACCAGAGCTGCAGCTCTTGCTGCAGTTTTGCATTCAGAGCTTGGAATCTGTTCTCAGATAATGTGTTATTCTTGGCATTTCTCCAGTTCTGTGACTTTGTATTGCATCAGTTAGGTAACCTGAAATGACTACACAGTGTAATCTAGCACTAAAATTTAACACTTGACTTATAGTTTTAATATGGAGAACCCACTTGTTTTGATTTTAACTCCTTTGAATAATAATGAGATGAAACACAGGTCTCTAGGCTAGTTTGTTGATTTGAGGGGCCAGTGTGAAAAGTGGCAGTGCAGATCTAAGTCTCCCAATGATTTATTTTCAAATGCCTTTAAATAATTCTTTGTGTTTTATGGTGAATGATTGAAAAAAACTAAGTTTTCTTCACTGAAACTGACTGTTGGTAACAAGCCTATGATTTTCAATGGAAAAAGATTCAAAGAATTTGAAATTTCACTGACATACTGCAGAAATAAATTAAATTAAGCAGTGACTTAACCTCCTTTTCCATTCCCATTTTGAGCTATGTGCCTGCCATAAAGTGCTTGCTGTGCTTATTTTTGTGCCAAAGCTCACGTACAGGGGAAAACTTATGCTTATCATCCATCACCAGTTTATCTCCTTAAGGTTTGGAGCTGCCAATAGCTATTGTTGAACTCAGTAAGACCTCTGGAGGACTTAAAGGTGTGACCAACAGGCCATGACTGTGGTCTGTCCTGGGAGATGGCGTCCCTGATGTGGCAGGGTGGGTGTGTTTCCTGAGCACACAGTTACCTGTTGTGCACCTGGCTCAGTGAAGGATAAAGTCTCTGCTGCTGCCTTTGGTCCTTTCATTTTAATTATTTTCTCAATTTTCCTTTTGTCTTCCTCCTTTTCTTCCAGAAAAGTTCGTCTAGGTTTCCATCTTTCTTTGTCAGCACCCTGACTTTGCCTATCAAGCCTCCAGCCTTTGAGGAGTGGAGAGGAAGTTTCTGTCTCTGGTGTAGGTGGTGTCTTACTGACTCCTGTGTGGAGAAGGGACGACAGGGAGGACCACAGCCTCCAAGGGCCAAACTGGAATAGACATCATGGGTGTAGCTTCCAGTCAGGGCATGCCTGGGGGTCACCGGTGTTTGTCTACAGTGTGTAAGTGTATCCCAGTAAAAAAAAAAAAACTACAGCCAGCCTTCAGAGGGGGAAGGCATCATTAGTTTTAAAGTATGAGTGCTCACAACCTAGGCAACATGCTATGCTGTCAAAGGACTTCCCAAGTTTTGCAAGCGTTTTACTTGTGAGAGGCCAGAGAACATTACAAAGCTAAGAGAAGATGCTTTAGCTGATGCTGGAGAAGAGATGTACATTGTTTGATAACGTGTTGTGTTCAAACCCAGCTGGCAACTAAGCACCACAGCTGCTTGCTCCCCTCTGGTAGGATGGCAAAGACAATCAGTAGAGTAGAAATGAGAAAACCCATGGGTTGAGATAAAAACAGTTTAATAAGTAAAGCAAAAGCCATGCTCAAAAGCAAAGCAAAACAAGGAATTCACTCACCACTCCCCATGGGCAGGCAGGTGTTCCGCCATCTCGAGCAAAGCAGGGCTCCAGCAGGCGTAACAGTTACTTGGGAAGACAAACTGCATCACTCTGAACATCTGGCCTGCCTTCTTCATCCTGCAGCTTTATATACTGACCATGACGTCATATGTCACGGAATACACCTTTGGGGTCAGCTGTCCCAGCTCCTTGTGCCCCCCTCAGCCCACTGGCTGGTGAGGTGGGGTGAGGGGCAGAAAAGGCCTGGGCTCTGTGTGAGCGCTGCTCTCCACTGATGAAAACATCCCTGTGTTATCAACCCTGTTTCTAGCACAAGTCTTAAACATACCCCCCACTAGCTACTATGAAGAAAATTAACTGTATCTCAGCCAAAACCAGCACAGGGTGCTATTGCCTACAGAGTCATCTTTATTTCCCCTGTGGGTACTCATCTTTTATATTTTCAGCTACAGTCCTGTAATATGGGCACATTGCGAGAAATTTCAAGCCTGACGGTACACTCAGGGTGGCTTGGTGACCTTAGTAAAAATTTTTACATCCAAAACAGAATTATCCCTGATTGGGTGTATCAGCCCATGAGAGAAATGTCTCCTAGAACACATGATATTTCTTGTCCATGGATGGAAAGTGTTCTGATTATCGCATTTTAATGACTCTAGTGCAGACAAGTTTGATTAGCCAGGGATCAGTCCTGACAAGGATTTTACTAACTTGGCTTGCTTCTATTCATTTTGATATCTGCATCCAACACCCTTTCAGATCCATGAATCTCCATTATAAATGTTACTGCTTAGGAAACAATTGACAAAGGAAAAAAGGTAAGCCAATAGTTTACTGGAGGGAGAGGATATGGGATAACAATAATTTCATACTTTCTTTCTTTAAGTCAGTGTTCTGCAATAACAGTTTATTTTGACTGAAATGTAGATTCCATTGAACTATTCTGCTTTTATAAATCTTCAGTCATATTTCCCTTTGCTGGCTTCAGGCTGACCATGCTGTGGAAGAAACAACACACCAAATTCTAAACAGGCCATTGTAAATCATAAATCTGTTATCCCTAGAAATACAGTGGGACTAATAATACTCTTGTGCTGGTTGTTTCCTTTCCTAGAATAAATGGTACAGTTTCTCAGGAAGCTGTAAGTGTTTTTAATAATGATGTGGATATTACACCTAAGTGGAAACATGACAGTAAAGCGGTCCTGATTGCAAACAGGTATACAAAAGAAAGGCTCTGGATGAACTGAGAAATAAGGAACAGAATAAAATATGTGAAGGCAGGTGAAAACTTGTCAGTGCTTTTAAGATGCTGATGGGAAAACAAATCTTTGAAGAACATAGGACAACTCTGTACATTATAAATCAAAAGACAGCTGATATGCATTAAACTGCTTAATGTGCACTAATTGAATTCTGTATTCAATTTGTACCCGTAACATGAGCATTTTGGATACAAGCAGCTGAGGGGTTGCACTGACAGCTGAGGGGCTGCTAGTCAGTGCTTTCTTCTGACTTGGTGCTGACCTAGGGAAGCCCCTTCTTTTAGTGTACCCATTCCTTACCCTACATTTAGAGAAAGTGGGAAACCAAGACTTTAGACAACTTGAGATAGGTGTGCAGAGTTCAATCTCCTTAGGAAGGCAACAGGCTCAAACAACTACTGAGCAAGTCATTTAACAGATGATGCTGAGGTCAAGCGACAATTTTGTACCTAGACCATAAGGTGTACCAAAGCCTTGAACACAACAGCGCCCTGTTTTGGGTAACAAAGAGGAAAGATGGTTTTGAACAGAGAAGAGGAGAAAAATGATCTGGGAAAGAGATAAACTCTGCCCTTTTTTCTGAAATCTGTTCTGAGCCTGAGAATAGCTCAGGGCTGAACTGAGTAATAAACCCCTGCATTTAGCTTTTTTGCTCTCAGAAAAGAGAGCTGGTTTACCCCCTCAAGCAGTGAATTTCTTTCTCCAAAGGGACCAAGCAAGATCTCTATCTGCAAAGAGCTGTGCAAGTGGATCCTCTGCTGATAGCAGGGAGAGAAGCTAGCAGGTTTTTTCAGAGAACATTGCCTCAGACGTCTGATGCCTGCATAATCTCTTCTTGTCTCTGTCCTTGTTCAAAACTATGAAAAATACTGAAAAAGTCTGACCCATTGCCTAGGGTAGTTCTAAAAGGTTTTAGAAAAAGGATTATCTGCTTCCTGGACTGGCTTGTGAAAATCGTGTCTACCAGCTTCTATATAATCTGATGCTATCTTTTTCATCTTGGTACAGAGTGCCTGTTTTCTACATTCTCAGCCTTAGACTTGTAAATTTCTGCTTTACAACCCTACAGCAGCAGATAATGCTGTCTCTTTTCCACCTGGCTCCCTTTCCCTTAGACAGCACATCCTTAGCTTTGTGGCCAATTTATACTCTGCAGCACAGCAGCTGTCTTGCTGAAGGGGGTTTGGCCTCTGATTAACTGCAGTTCTCCATTGTACTTGAAACAGAGGGGGAAGAAGTGAGTGGAAAAACTTCAGTTGTTCTGAATTTCACCTTTGATTGTAGAGGTTGCGCAGAGATCTTAGCAATAGCTAAGCCTTTTGCTGCTGCTGCCAGAGATCAGTATGAAGAAAAGTATGGATGCGTGGATTATGGGCTTCTGTGATGAGACAGGAGTCCTGCTCTGACTGTGATACATCAGCTTACAACTGTAAGGTTTTGTTAACTGGCCTGTAAGCATGACTAGTGGAAATGAAATATTGTTGCTTGTTCTAAAAGAAAGAAATATCTGCTAAACTTAGTTTGGTGCAAACAGAAGGCATTCATTTAAAATAAGGGGATAAGTTGCAATATGGAAAATCTGGCTAGCAAACTCTGGCAGTTATACTGCAAAAGTTTGTGAAGACAAACATTTCAGTACCAGAAAGCTGATGTTTGAACTTGCTGTGACTTTTAGATGATCATTTTGTAAATCACATACAACAACCTCTGACGAAGGGACTAGCATGGTCCTAGTGGTCAGTCAAAGAGTACTTGCAGCAGTCTTGGAAGGCAAAAGAAAGGGCTTCACCAAACACTTTGTCTTCTGCCAAAGGTTGCCATTAGCCATGTATGCTCGGCTGAGCTCCTGAGAGTTCATAGAAGTTGGGAGAAAGCTACCCTGGTCTATTGCGTCCATAATGGCTCTGCTGTGTTTTAGAGTGATGCCAGACCTTTGAGGGATGTCTCTTCAGCAATTCCTCAAATACTTCCAGGACAGCATGCTAGGAGAGGATGGGACTCCAAGAGATAACAGGGGGTCACTGTCACCTGACAGATTTTAGTTTCCTTACACTATGAAGAATGGCCTAGGTAAATAATGATAGCTTGTTCCCAGCTAGGCCACTCAGCTTACATGAATGTGTGACTCACAGTAGCGCAGGGCTTATGGCTCCAAGTGCCAGGGGACAGTGTCAGGTGGGGAGTCACACTGGGGCAGTGTATCTGTCAAACCAAGATGCAGTCTCTGAGGGTGAGCCCAGGGAAGAGGGAAGTCTCCTGTGGAGCAGAAAGGCAAAAGCTCACCTGATTCTGATTTTCAAATTTTTTGTTAAGGAGGGGGCCTTATGATACTTCTGATTTTTTGTTTAGTAAGCAGAGGGTGTCATAAAAATTACCACAGCTATGACAGGAAGGTCAGGTATTTGTAATGACACAAACCTGAAAATTTAAAGTTTAAAATTTTTTGTTGATCTTTGTGTCTGCTGTTTTTTACAGTGTAAGCTGAACATTTTGAAAAATCTTATTCATTGAGCTCTGGATTGTTCTGATGCTAACAAGGAATGTGGCCTGGCTTTTGGCTGTTGTAAGAGTGGTTAGTTACAGCTTTAATAGCAAAACAAAACCCCTAAAACCTAAGACATAAACCCAGTAAATATTTCTCAAGGTGCAAATTAAGCACAATAAATATGTTCAAAACCTGCCAAAGCTCACTTTGTAAAGAATACGAACTATTCCTTACTAGTTATGTGCCTTCAAGAAAATATCCTCTCCCCACAGAGGAGCTAGATCTTTTTCTCAGATGTAGGTATGTGATATTTTCCAAGTGAACCATGTATTTCTTTTTCGTGTCTGTGTTTCGTACCACTTCTGAGACCCCAGGGATGATAATAGGTAATAAGACTTCCAAATTTTGTATTTCTGTGAATTTAACTAGCATGCTGTTGACCCTCATCTTCCAGGTCATTAATAAAATGCTAGAAGATACCTAACCTACAACCTGGTTCTTTTGACAAATATTGCCACCTGACTTAATTTACTGCTGTTTAACATTGCCCTGTGTATGCTAAATCCCTTCAAGCTGCTGAAATTTATGCAACAGTGTTCACCACTAAGAAAATCTGAGTTAACATTCTTGGGTGAGGAAATTACAGGGTTTTTCTCCAAACCCACAAAGAAATTTCATCACTTAAGTGCACCTATACAGAGAATATATCAGAGCTTAAAACTAACAGCGGATACAGTTTCAAGTACCACCTAAGGAACCTGGAGGGGCACAAGTCCATGGAACCTGGTGAGATGCATCTACAGGTCCTGAGGGAACTGGCAGATGAAGTGGTTAAGCCACTATCCATCATATCTGAGAAGTCATGGCAGTCCAATGAAGTTTCCACTGATTGGAAAAGGGGAAACATAGCTGTTACATAGTTAGCTATAGCTAACTGTTCAAAAAATACTGATCGGAATGGTTTATTCTTTCAGATTTCAGAGTGTGTGGACATCATTAGAAAAAAATCTGGCTGACTTCTATGGGCTTGGGGTTGGAGTCTTTGTGGTTCAGTCCTCTAATACTCTGTTTCTACCATTAACACTAGAATTAACTACCATTGTGGTGGTCTATGATTGTTCCCCAGTGAGGCTCTGTATCCCATGCAAATAATCAATACAAGCCTGTGTGTTCATGTATCTTCTGCCAGTTTATCACAACACCTCCTGTACCCATCTGGCTTATGAGAACAGTGTTGGACCTGCAGTTTTGTTTACTTATTTGCATCCCAGCCAAGCTTCAGAGTGGGGAGCAGGTGGGAGATGATGCACAACTTGGTCCATATTCATTCCCTGAGTGCTACTCTCCTCAAGTGTGGTTGTTGGCTAGCTTTTCCTGCCAGGGCACCAACAGAAGTTGTTATCAAAAGTCCTGGAAGGAGTTTTGTCACACATTTTTTTACAGATGTCAGTCAGCTTTTAACTTGGAAGCCTCATTTTCTAACTTGGCAGCCCCAGAGCAGTCTGGAGCCATAGCAAATACTGTTGGTGATTTTTGGCTTGAGACAGGTGTGGATGCACTATGCAACTTGCCATCAATCAGCCAGCAGTCACATTGGCATCTTCACTAACACAAAGAGGAGGAGGGATCTGCCCATGAATCTGAATTTAGGGAGAGAAAGGCGGGAAAGTGTGAATATCTGCTTCTAATTTGAAGAATAATTTAGGCAAGCGCAGGTGTAGGAAACTAATCAGTAACCCAGGAATGAAAGCTATTTAATATTCACTCTATTGTCTTCAGGAACTACCCATGTGCTCTCTGTAACTGGAGTCTGGAGTGAGAGCTTTTGTGGGAACAATTGCTGAAGGAGGCTAGTATGCCAGAACAGGGATTGAAATTAAAATGACACTTGATGGAACAAACTCCCCACTAGTTTCTCAGAGCTTGTCTAGCTGTGGCTTGCTAAACGAAGCCATTAAGTCAAAGATTTGATCTCTAGCTCTCTGGAAGGGGAAAAGGCTATCTGGTGCCAGCTGACCAGTAATATGGCTAGCTGTGTGATCCCATAGCCCTAGCTCTGCCCTCTCTTGCCCATGACTTCTCTGTTGGCCTGCTGCTGCAGCTGCTGTGTGGCACATAGTGGTCCCTGCTTATTTCCTTTCAGACTCTTCAGAAGAGGGATTTATGTCACTGCCTTGCCTAACAGTCAAGCAGCGAGGATGTTTGCTGCCTTTGTCTTATTTTTTCTAAGGTTGCTCGGGTGTGACACGCCAACTTCTCCCGCCACTGGACCAGCATGGGGTGAGGAGGTGTGCAGATACCTAGGCTCTTCCCTGCTTGTCTTTTGTCTGTGGCTGTGTGGAAGGACTGCATGGCAGTGTAGCAGATTGCACAATTTCCCCTGTTGAGCAGGATAAGAGGAGGGAGACCTTGTTGACATGTCTCTAGCATAGGCACCTCTCATGTTGTTTCCTGGGATGAAGGGGAGATGTTGTGTGTATTGGAAGGAAGGGAGTGACATGCTGCTTGATAACTTGTGCTAGAGACTGTTGCTGATGATTTTTTGCTGCTTTTATTTGTGACAGCTGAAATAGTGCACATCCTAGAGTTTCTTGTGTTTCACAGTGCACAGGGACCTGGAAACTTGTTTTCCCGTTTAACTGCTAGGAGGCTTTCTTTATCTGGATCACTGGGTGTCCCAAATATACAGGACATTAGCCAGAATCTGCATAACTGTTCCCTGTTCCACTCTGGCTTGTTTTGCACTTTAGTGTTGAGCCAAGAATTTGGTGCCAAAGGGGTTGTATGTACTTCTGTTGGAGCTAGGGTTTGAAACACTTTTTTGTTCTTATTGGTGGAAGGCATCTGTGATCCTCAAAAAGGCCATCTTTCTTGTCTGCTGCTGCACCTGTGTTATTACTATTAATAATAGATACATGACATTTAAACAGAGGTTTTTCATGCTTCACAAACAATTTCAAACTCCCCTAGAAAACCTGTGTTGAAAGGGTATAAATATTGCATGGCTGGGCACTTAAAGATGGGAAATGCTAATGTGAACCTTGCCACCATGGTCCTATGCTGTGTGCATAATTCTTACTTATTGATTATTGGCTTTATACAAGTCTCTAAATGCTTCTATTAAGAAGAGGATTCTATTGAGCTGAATTAAAAACTAGTTCCTCTTCTGAAAAGGAACAGGACAGGTGAGGGATTGTGAGATAAGAGAGAATACTTTACCAAGAGAGTAGGAATGCTGACCAGGAAGAGAAATTGTCTAGGTGAAGCTGAAAGCCCTATAAGTTGCCTGCTTCCTCTGTATCTGAGCATGTTGTCAGTTGTTTCAAAACCAAGACAGGCAATTCCTGCACCATTTGATTCCCAGGATACAGTGCTGTTTCATCCTTGCCAAAGTATCTTAGTTGAGTGGAGCCCCCTTCACCTCACCTGGATAATGAGGTTCTCTGGTTAACTCACTGAGCCATGGAAACTGCTGAATCTCCAGGGTTACACAATTTTTGTTAGGTGTCTGATCTTTCAGAAGAGGGAAAACAAGGGTTTTCTCTTTTTTTTCATCTCCATTTTCCTTCCCCTAAATTAATCATTCCTGACTACAGAGGATGCAATAGATAGATACCCTGGACTAGTGACTTGGGAAAGTGAGAAACTACTTTGGGCTGCCTGGCTTCACTACCTTTCTCTTCACCTCCGTTTCCCCTCTTTGATTAGGCCATGTGATTAGACACCTCTTGGATAAAAGCTGTTCTGCATCTCCCACAGACTACAGGTACCGAGGGCTTGCTTCTGCTAGCAGAACACTGTTCAGTATCTGTCCTTTGCTTGACAGAGGCTGTGCAATCAACACAGCTTGTGCCTAGCTAGTCTTGTAGTTAGTTACCTTTAGGACTGAATGTCAGGATGGCAATCTTTTGCAGAGCCTGAGGCTTCGCACAGGTACTGGTGCTGCCCTTCACCAGGCAGAGGGAAACTGCAAAGTTGGACACTTGGTGCTAAGCCATGGAAGCTGTGTTTGCTCTTGTACTTTGGCTTTCTGTTCTCCTTCTTGTGTTTGTCTTGTTCTATCTTCGAAGAAGACAGATTCAACATTGTAAGCAGCAACAGCAGCAGCAACACCTCCATACCGGATCACCTGGTCTTCCTTGCCACTGTCCTCCAGAGAAGAGAGTTCGCAAATTTAGTGTCAAACAAAAGGCTGAGGGGGTTAATATATGAAAGCTCTGAACATCTAGTAGCAATGCAGAACATCACTTTGTGGCAATATTATTTAATGCTTTATGTGTTCAGTACTTCATATGCTCTTTTTGTTCTGCTTCTTTTTATTATTATAATTAATATTTAATTATAATTAGATGTGCTACATTGGAAAGAGTTTAATACATTATTTATATATAGATGAAAATTTTAAACCAGGCTTTCTAGAGGGAGAAGGCTATGGAATAATGTGCATTGGTGTGCAGAAAAACTATACTAGTTTTTCTGTTCCCTTCCAAAATTTTGAGCCTGTCAGCTGATTTCAGACAAATTTATAAAAGGACAGAGGTCTCAAGGAAGGATTGTGTTAAAGTTTTAATAAAATATCCATCTCAGATGAAGGCAAGAGGCTCAGCTTTGGGTCACTACGAACAGAAAAAAAAAATATTTTGCACTCAGACATTGATTAGAGACAAAAAACCCACTCAAGAAACTTATCTTCCCCTCACCATATTTTCTTAGCCACGGAACTAAGTTTATAGTGGAAACCTTGTGTCCCACAGCAGCATCAGTGGTGAATGTAATTTCCCTGAAACTGCTTCAGGTCTTTAGTGTCCCTCAAGCACCCTTTTGGTGCTATTTGTCCTTGTCTTTAGTTTTGCCAATTGTCTCCTGAACCCCAGCTTCTTTTGGCAATTCTTGTTCTCTCCAACCTAAGTAAAAGGTTCATGTCTGGCAGCTGATCAATGCTTCATCAAAATCCAGACAAAGGAACCCTAGTGCATGTCCTTTGTCTAGAAAATAAGTGATTAATGGCAAGATACCAATTCAGGAAAACATGAAGTATTTATGACAAAAGCACAAATTGTGCATTGTTCCATCTTCCACTTCAGAAACGCTCCTGTCTTCACTGTGCTCTAAGGCATGTTTACTCTTGGCTTGACTGCATGCAAGATCATAGCCTGGGTGTTTTCCATTTCCTATATACAGCGTTAGGCTTGCTGTACTTCAATCTTTTGGTAGAGCTCCTGATTTGATAGGTTTATGAGAAAGGTTCTTTCAGAAGTTTGGAAAGGAGGCAGCAGGGTTTCCATCTGTCACCGTCCTGAAAAAAAACTGAAAAAACACCGCACCTGTGAGGCAAGGATTCTGATAGAGTGCCCATTCCAAGTTAGCCAGGAGGTGTGTTAGCTGGTTATCTTCTTTCAAACAGGGGCTGCAGACACACAAAGAAACAGAAGTATGGAAGGATCCTTCCTCCAAGACGCCTTCCCAGTTTGTGCCAGAAGTCTCCACTCTGGAGATGTTTCTTAGAGAAGTCTTGGCAGTTACATGAATCAACAGCCAAACTCCATTTTGCAGTGATCTATTTTTGTAGCATGTTTTTTCCTGACATCATGGCAGAGTTGTTGACACATTCAGCTGCACATGAAGCTCTCCGCTACACTTTGCAATTTGCTGGTTTTTACTTTTAAAAAAATAATTATTCCCCATTAATAAAGCTCATTAACATGTCTATTAGTGATATATTTCTGCATCATCTTACTTCGGTTGTTTCCATACACATCACTATTGAAAAATAAAAACAGGCTTAAAACAGCCCAGATCCTTTTCTCCACTTCCCTTCTCAACCCTGAAAACAGCCATGCCATTGCTCCCAAATGCAGGAGAACAGGTAAGTCATTACTGCCATATACAAATAGTGTCTTGTCAGAAATAGATGACTTAATTGTCGAGAGAGTTCTTTAGTGTCCCCAGTTAAAGCAGGTGCCTGCCTGTGCCATAGTGGGTGATGCAAACTACCAATTCTCACAGACACGGCAGTGCGATATATCCTGGTTGGAACTTGTTTGACTGGATGTTATGTGTCTCCACCCAGACTTCTAATGGGCAGTGAGAAACAGGCACTCTAAGGATGGAATTGTTATCATCCTAAGGTGGGTGTCTAAAAACTGACCACATGATCTGGCCTCTAAAAATAACCAGTTCTCTCCATGAGAACAACTATGAATGACTGTGTCTGAATTGGAATATAGGTTAGGTTAGATGAACTTAACTATAGCTAACCTGTGTGAGTTGACTCAGTTTGTGCATCTGTTCTGGTGCTTCATCCATGTATGAAACACTAGGATGTTGGTCCTATATTTGCAGTCTTGCATCACTGCCTTTGTGTTTTGTGCTTGCGGTTTCTAAGGATATGACCTGATATGAACCAGAGGACCTCTGGAAATAAATAAAATGCTGAGCAGTTTCAAACAACACCACAACTGACCAGAACACTGTAATGAGGCTTCAGAGATTTTGGTTCCACCAAAGACCTTCTGTGTAACTCCAGCTTCAGCTGAGTTTATGTCACCTGCCCCTGTTTTGTCTTCCTACTTCAGAGTGCAGGCTGTCTGGCATGAAGACTGTGCAACACCATCCATAGTGACACCCTTGTGTGTTTGACAGTAAACAGACTCCTTTTCAAGGTGGTTTATTGTAGCCAGCCAGTGTTCCTGCCTTTATTTATGTTATTTCTCTCAGTCACTGTCCTTTCTCTTCTGTGGTGCATTCACTTACCAGACAAACTGCTCTTCTCAGATTTCCCATGGAAGCCTGGGTATCTGGGTTTTAATAATGCATATAAAAAATGACAGTACTGTAGGAAAACTGAATGAGGATCCCATGATCTTAGGTTAACTGTTTGACTTGATAATCTTAAGGCTCTTTTTCAACCTAAGAGTTTCCGTGATTCTATAATTCTATGTTGTTGGTTTGTTTTTTGAGACAGTTTCCCAAACTCTATTCTCCATGATAAATAAGCTCAATGAATGCCAGAGTTCAGCTTCCAGGCATGTCCATACAAAAATTAAGATGTACTCAGCTGTGGAGAATAAGAAATGCATGTATATTTGATACATACTTAAACAGATGAGCATTTCTTGGGTCTTCTGGAAGGACAATTTATTTGGATATTGTTCATAAATTTTCTCAGACATTTAAAAAATATTAACACGTTATAATGAATAGTTAACATGTAACCTTTATAAAATGTAATTATAGATGAACTATCTGTGAACCTGTACTTGTAGCGAATACGTATGTAAATCAAAATTTATTCTCTTCAGTCCAGCAACAGCCAGGTGGAGACTGAACTCATAGAGTCATAGAATGGTTTGGGTTGGAAAGGACCTCAAAGACCATCTAGTTCCAACCCCCATGCCATGGGCAGGGACACCTTCCTCTGGACCAGGTTGCTCAAAATGCCACATCCAGCCTGGCCTCGAACACTTGCAGGGATGGGGCACCCACATCTTCTTGGGGCAACCTGTTCCAGTGTCTCACCAGCCTCACAATAAAGAATTTCTTCCTAATAGCTGATGTAAATCTGTCCTCTTTCAGCTTAAAGCCGTTATCCCTTGTCCTGTCACTACACGCCCCACTACATGTCCCTCTCCAGCTTTCTTGTAGGCTTCCTTTAGGCACTGGAGGGCTGCTATAAGATCCCCCCAGAGCCTTCTCTTCTGCAAGCTGAACAATCCCAATTCTCCCAGCCTCTCTTCACAGGAGAGGTGCTGCACGCCTCTGATCATCTTTGTGGCCCTCCTCTGGACTTGCTCCAACAGGTCCATGTCTTTCCTGTGCTCGGGGCCCCAGAGCTGCACACATACATCAAGTGGGGGTCTTAGTAGAGCTGAGTAGAGGAGCTGAATCACCTCCTTCCGCCTGCTGGCCACTCTTTTTTTGATGCAGCCCAGGATATGGTTGGCTTTCTAGGCTGCAAGTGCATATTGTTGGGCCATGTTGACCTTTTCATCAAGCAGCACCCCCAAGTCTTTCTCCTCAGGGCTGCTCTCAATCCTTTCTCTGCCTAGCCTGTACTTATGCTTGGGATTGCCCCAACCTAGGTGCAGGACCTTGCACTTTGCCTTGTTGAACCATGAGATTTGCATGGGCCCACCTCCCAAGCCTGTCAAGGTTTTTCTGGATGACATCTTTTCCCTGCAGTGTGTTGACTGCACCACACAGCTTGGTGTTGTTGGAAAACTTACTGAAGTTGCCTTCAATCCCACTGTCCATGTCACCGAGAAAGTGTTAAAGGTGCCTGTCCCAATACTGACCCCTGAGGAACACCACTCATCACTGGTCTTCACTTGGACATCAAGCCATTGACCACAACTCTTTGAGTGCAACCATTCAACGAATTCCAACCAATTCCTTATCTACTGAGTAGTCCATCTGTGAAATCCATGTCTTGTTAGTTTAGAGACAAGGACGTCTTATAGGACAGTGTCAGATGCTATGCACAAGTCCAGGTAGATAACACTTGTTGCCCTTTCCTCATCTACCAACACTATAACCTCCTCATAGAAGGCCACCAGATTTGTAAGGCACTATTTGCCCTTAGTGAAGCCATGGTGGCTGTCCCCAGCCACCTCCTTATTTTCCATGTGCTTTAGCATAGTTTCCAGGAGGATCTGCTCCATGATCTTGCTGGGTACAGAGAGTCATGACTGAACAACCTATACTTTCCTGGCTCTTCTTTATTTCCTTTTTTAAAAAATAGGAGCTATGTTTCCCTTTTCCAATCAGTGGAAACTTCATTGGACTGCCATGACTTCTCAGATATGATGGATAGTGGCTTAACCACTTCATCTGCCAGTTCCCTCAGGACCTGCAGATGCATCTCATCAGGTTCCATGGACTTGTGCCCCTCCAGGTTCCTTAGGTGCTCTCAAGCCTGATCTGCTCCTACAGCGGCTGGTCATTCTTCCAGTCTCTGCCTTTGCCTTCTGTAACTTGGGTGGTATGGCAGGAACACTTACTGGTGAAGACCAAGCCAAAGAAGTCATTGGGTACCTCAGCCTTTTCCACATCCTGCATAACCAGGTCTCCTCTTTCCTTCTGGAGAGGGCCCACATTTTCTCTAGTCTGCCTTTTATTACCAATGTACCTACAGAAGCTTTTCTTGTTGCCCTTGGCATCCCTGGTCAGATTTAGTTCTTTCAGAGCTTTAGCTTTCCTAATGTGAACCCTGAGTGTTCAGACAATTTCTCTGTATTGCTCCCTGGCTACCTGTTCTTGCTTCCACCCTCTGCAGGCTTCCTTTGACTAGGATGTAATTGAATTTTGGAAGCAGCTCTGAAGAAGGCTTGAAATCTGAGCAAGGCTGATCTGGCATAGGAAATAAAGCAGTCCTTGCTGATAAAAATGGATTTGTAATGGTGTTTCCAGTTTACTCCCTTCATTCTTAATGTTTTTCTACATAATAACAGTTCAAGATGGAGTGCATTCACACACAGTTTAATCAATTCCCATTTCTTCTGGGAAGTGATATGCAACTGGTACAAGAATGAAAGAATTGCTGTGTTGTGTTTGTGTTCTTGTGTTCTCTGGAGACCTTCTCTTCTATCCCTCCACCTCTATGTTTTTAATGTGGGACTGCAGAAGCAGAGTAGCTTTGTCCCTGTTTTGACATGCAGCCAGCTGTGTTCAGGTGTGACCTGATGATAACAAAAAAAGGTTTTGTTCATGCTGCAGCCAAGACATAAAAACTGGTAAAAACTGTGTAAGTTTTCTTCACTGAATGCTTATTGTGAAGTTTCCCTCTCATGCTTCTGAGGAAGCATTGCAAAGTGTTAAAAGAGCTCCTCAGTATTGGCCTTTGTTGGTGAATTGGATTAAAGTTTTTCTCCTGTGTGTTTCTTAGGCAGAGACATCTCAGGATAGAGCTGAGAGAAGATGACGCTCAATTTGTTCAGTGGCAGCTGAATTGATTTGTGCTGAAGTGCAAAGGAGTGCCAGGTTCCTCTCCCTGCTCTCACAAAGGTCAAGGGCAATCAGTGTCTGCAGGAAATTATGTTTTGTAAAGTGAGTAGGTTTGTGGGAACTTGTAGGTACCAGAAGCCTGAGCCTCCCACTCCCTGGAGGCTGTTTTTTCTTAGATGTGAAATTTAAAGTTGAGAGTGTTACAGAAGGGTTAAGGTTTAATCTTAAGAAGTTAGACGTAGTCATGCATCCTAGGTTTGAACAATTAGTGTTAAGATACGTTGTTTGTTTGAAACTAATCTTTGTATATTTGCAAGCAATAAATTCAGGTTCTAACAAAGAGCTAGCCGTGGAGGATGAAGGAAAACTGGCCCAAGGCCAGCGATTTCAGGCCAAGAAAGAGTAAGGGACCAAGATGACCTAGTTTAAGGCCATATATGGGGACTACAAAGGAGAACTCTAGCCAGCTGAGTGGAGGAATGGGTAGATTTGCAGACCCTTGTGACCACCGAAGACCCCTGCTCTGGACAGTTGAACATGTGCAAGAGGGAAGGCAAATGTAATTAGTTTTGGGTAATGTCATGAATATATATGTCTTTTCCAGGAAGTTTATGGAATATGTGTACATGTACTGCATAAAAAGAGCTACCTGAGAGAAGGAAGCCATGCATGTTAGGTGGAACAATCCTCTGCGCATCCAGAACTGCAAGAAAGAATGCATGCTTCTTAATGCTACATTGGCCTTAAGGAGTTTTTGTATTCCTGATTTCAGTGACTGGAGGACCTCTGGAAGCTGCAGTTAGTAGGAACGATGAGTGCACTCAATTCAGTTTTCAGCACATGGTCATTGCATCTGCACCGTTATCCTGCGGTACGCTCAGGACCTTATTTTGTATTTTAGTGTTGTGTGGAGACACGTTGTAAGAACTGGTATAGTCCCACTATAGACTGGGTCAGCTAGTGTTAGGACAAGCAAGACAGAGAGAAGTCACCTTGCCAAAGCCATTGCTTTGGCTGCATAGAGAGATGGTGTGTGCTCTGACTTCTGCACCTCCAGGCAATGGCAGTTCTCCTTTTTGTGAGCATCCCTGTGAATTGATTGTTTCTATTCTCTGCTCTGTTGCACCTTTGCCTTGTCATTTTCCCAGTGAATGCAGTTTTGGCAAGTACTGTTGGCTCAGGATTACAGCCCAGCTTGAAGACTGTGCAGCAAAGTCATGAGGAAAGTTTGAAATGTCCCATATTTGGACATGACTGTCAAGATACCAGGGAGTGTTCTGGAACCTTGGAGCAACCAACATTGCACAGTGGTATTCTTTAATAAAAGGGGAGGGGAGCTGTAATATATGAACATGCAAGAACATCAGTGCTTAAATAGTTTGTGCTACTGCTTCTGTAGCTACCCAGGTCAGGAATAAAGATGTAGGTGCCCTTTGACTGTAGGCACACAGCTGGAGCTAGCCCACAGAAGCGGAGATGTTGGTGTAGAGGAGATACAGAGGTTGGGGAGAGAGGATATCAGGCTGAGTGCTACATTAGGTTTGAAAAAGGGATCTTCTGCATTCTTTTTACCAGAGGACAGCAAGGACAGTCAGTCTCAAGCAAGATGGTATGCCATGGCAACCTTATCATGTCATCACAATCCTATCTCTTCCTCTTTGTTTCACAAGTGCAGGTCTTTGTCTGGAGTGTCAGGATCTGTCCTGACCTTTTAACTTGCATTCCTGTCCCTTGACTGCCCCAGTGCTCTCAAAAGTGCTCTCTTACTCTCAGCTCTTTCCTCTTTTTGCCTTGCACCTATAGGACGGTGGTTGGTCCTACACACTACACATTGCCTGCTGCTATTACAAGGACTGCTGCTTCCTCTCTCTTATCTATAGCTGCTGTTTTCCACCAGAGTATTGGGGTAGGAAGGGGACACATGGAAGCATCTGCGTAGAGAAACAGAAGCAACAATGAAGGCTGACACTGCAGCTGTGACCAGGTCACATGTGTTGGAAGTGTTTTTTCAATGAACAGATGGCCAAAACACAAAGAATAAATTTTGGCTCTTAGATAACCCCTGTCAAGTTTTCCAAACAGACTGTTTCCAAACCCTCTTGGTATCTGTTTGTGGAACATATCAAGAAAAGTTGTGGAAAAGTGTGAATATGGTTGGAGTTTCATCTGCTAAAATCACAGATCTTGAAGAACACAATGGGACACCTGTGGGACAAGGCACTACCACAGTGAAAATTTCTCCCTTTTCTTTTTTGTGCTGAAAATATCTTTATGATGACAGCAAATCAGATTTATAAACTTTTGAAGATGGTAACAATTCCTCCTGATAGTCTTTTTCTCCCTACAATTTTTTAATTCCTCTGACCTTATCCCCTCCTACAGACATAACTGGTGCTCTGACACAGGTGTTGCCTGAGACATACAGGCATTTTTATACTGACACGAGACGGTATTTCAGCTTGAGTAATGGAGAAGTGACAGGAACATTTTGTCCTGAGGTTTTCATGTTTCTTTCTCACACTACATTCTACAAAATGTTGTGTTTACAATCAAGATAAGCAAACCTCTTGCTCATGCCCTAGAATAACATGAGAGCCCTGCTGCACATGTTGTTTCTATTTGCCCTACAGGATGTTTGTTGTGTCCTTTTCACCACTTTGCATTTGCAATATAATGATAGAGCAAGAACAATCCAACGAAGTCTGGAAAGATTGAAAATTAATCTTGACATTTAATTAGGAGAAGAATGTGCAAGGGTACATCACTATTGTTTGTTGCAGTTTTAATCCATTCTTCTTGCATACAAATATGAATTTATATATTTATACAAACACATGCTCCATGCATATATATATGTATTAATATGGCTTGCTTGAAGTATCTCTGCTAATCAAATCTCAATGCCAGCCTGGTAATGCTCTTCATCACTGCATGAAGAGAGTAGGATACATAGGTAGGAAAGTGGGTACATTATTGCTCTTTTAGAGCCTGCTTCTGGCATGGTGCACTGTACTCAGAGAGCTGGACCCTACCACTGGTTTTCCAGAGATGAGTCACTCTATGCTTCTCTGCAGGCTGGAGTAAAGGAGCCTACCCATGGCTCCAATAAATCGGCGTTACTGCAGGGAGTCAGGGACCCTGTAATAAGCAGCCAATCTGACAGTAAAGGAAACTGCTTGCCTTAACACTCCACAAACTCAGTGGCACAGGGGCATAGCACACTCACATCCATAGTCTGTAAGAGAATACTGATAGTCACCTCAGAATGGCTTTTTGCTTTTATTTGTAAACAATAGGTTTTGGGGAGGGATGACATATTAGTGTTTCACATGGTACTTCAAGAAAAAATTCTCCTGAGTGATGTGAATTTTATGGTGATTCAGGGAGTACTGTCTGCTGCTGGCAGTTCTTAGGCTTCTATTTCTTTTCCAACAATTTGCCATTCATCATTTCCACAGTGTCTACCTCAGTGTGTTGCAGCAATCCTTTTGAAGGATATTGAGCAAGTTTCTGCAGGGCAAAACCATGCTGCCTGCCCCAGCACTCACTTCACCCCCCCCTACCCTGCTGCATGAATATGACAGTAGTTGATATAACAGCATTTCTGGAACTTGTCTGATGATTAAGGTACCTCTTGTCTGATGATTAAGGTACCTAGAGATAGCAAATACATATCCCCAGGGGTATTTATTTTCAAACATGAACCATTGCATGTGTTTGTTTGCCTGCTTGTATAACTGCTAGGATGCTGTCAGTTCTGATCAAAGGTGGCAGTACCCAGTCATGTGATGTGAGGACCAGGCTGGACTGTTGGAATGTCTCCTTCTTTTTTAAAAATTTTCTCAAAAATTTCTAAATTTTCACCAAAAGCTTCCTTTGTTTTGGTTTTGCCTTGGTTTTATCTGTGATTTCATTTGTGTTAGGGGAAACTCCTCTTCTAGCTCCTTGTGCGTGTCACAGAGCTGTGCAGGCACTGGCTTTCCTTACAGAATGCATAGCATGATCAACTAAACTTGCAGCCTGTGTTTGGCTTTTGTTTATTCCAGCCGTGTCATCTCAAGCAGTTTCCATGTGTTTGGTCATCACTGCTACAGGCAGAGCCTAAATATGTAAATATACAGCGTATATACATGTAAGAGTAGCCCTAGCAGAGGGAAGGTAGCATCACACAAACACAGAAACATAGAATGAGGGTCAGAGTGGTCAGAGTAATTCTATATGCATCAAAATATTTTCTGTAGATCATTTCTGCTACATGGGAAGTAGCACATTATCCAGACAGAATGATTTATCTGCCAGGTTTTTCCACTGAAGTGGACTGCCTGCTTAGTTTGTCTGCCCAGAGAGCAGCTTGATTTATTAACAACAGCATCACCAATGGTGCAACATTGCTTCATGCTGCACCTTGATCGGCTGTGATGCTATAAGATGTGACATGAAAGTTATGTAACAGCAACACACACCACAAATGGCCTAGTGGGACACAAAATGATGTAAATGTAACCCACTGAGACTTATGCAGGACTTCACGAACTAAGGCATGGCAGCGTTTCCTTGTAGTTTTCTTGGAGGAAATAAATGGACAAATTGGCACCAAAGTACGTCTTTATCCCATGAACTGAAATTGAAAACCCTGGGGGAAAAATTTGATGATATCCTAATAAAATGTCACTACCACTGTGGATAAAAATCTCTATTGCCCTCTGTTTGTTCCTACAGTACTGTAACTGTGCTTAGTAGTGCTTTGTGTGTGTGTGACTATGTAACAAGACATATGAAGGGTAATAATTCCTATCAGTTTATAAACAGTGTAGTTCTTATGTAAATTTATTCTCATAATGATTTTGAGCAAGCTCAAAAGCTTCTTCTATTTTCTGCTGACAGTCAGAAAGCTAGCAGTGCAGTGCAAAGAGCAGGGCAAAACAAGAGTCTAAGCTGTGTTTTGGGGGGATTTTTTTTTCCTTTTTTTTTTTTTGTGGGGGGGGGGGAGGGGGGCAGGCAATTGGGTTATTACCAACCTGCACTGTGCTATCCCCTATGAAGACCCTGACACTTAGTGACTTTTGGGAGAAGACCGAGTTTCTGAAATTTATAACAGTGTAGAAAGGTCTCACTTCTCTCCCTCTCTCACCTCATCTCTGCACCCAGGGCTGGTAACCTACACTGACAATGTGAGTACTATGGTACTATGGCTTGACTTGGAGTATTAGCTTACTGATTCTTCTCCAGTGTCAAACCATTTCCTTATTGGAAAGGCCTGTCAGAGTTGCAGGACTAGGAGAAGCAAACCCCTTCCCTCTTCTGCAGAGTGACTCTGTATTGACTATTAAACTTACTCCAATCTTATGCTTTGCTTGGAAGATTCCTGAGGCGTGGTGCAAAGAAGCAAATCTACTAGGCCCTAATGAGTAGTGAGGGAACACTGAGATTTGTAAATAGCTGCACCACATTGAGGGAGGCTTACGCAGTTGGTAGGAAGCCCTTTGGAATTCTGGTTTAAGTGTTTTTGGCTTCCTCCTGGCAGCAACACAAATGGCAATTTAAAAAATGTTTCACAGTGTGCTTTGGATTCATGTAGGCAGGACTTTTCTGAAATAAATGTGGGAGGGAGGGAAGGAAGATGGAGAAACTCAGCCATCTGTCAACATTTTTAAAGTCAGATTGAGAAGGGACATTTTTATTCTCAGGGCTTTTGGGAACCCTTCCCTGACAGCATATTTCACTGAGGACTCTTTCTGACAGGGCAACAGGGAGTGCTAGATATTTGGTGACATATTTGGGCAAGCAGATTGTTCTGTGTAGCGTTTAAGGTCACTGCAGGACTATGAGCAGTGCAAGGGAAGTGGAGAACAGAGGGAAAAGAAGCCTGAAGCAATTATTCTGGCTTGTGACTCTAACCTTAAAGTGCATCTTTAGCTGGTGCTTCCTCTCTGAGAACATCCATTGCCACTCAACAGGGATTTGAAAACCTATGGACTGATTTTCTGATGCATTGAAAATAATTGACAAACTGAAAAAAAAAGTTGATTTCTCTGTGCAGATCACAGAATCATAGAATGGTTTGGGTTGGAAAGGACCTCAAAGACCATCTAGTTCCAACCCCCATGCCATGGGCAGGGACACCTTCCACTGGACCAGGTTGCTCAAAATGCCACATCCAGCCTGGCCTCGAACACTTGCAGGGATGGGGCACCCACATCTTCTTGGGGCAACCTGTTCCAGTGTCTCACCAGCCTCACAATAAAGAATTTCTTCCTAATAGCTGATGTAAATCTGTCCTCTTTCAGCTTAAAGCCGTTATCCCTTGTCCTGTCACTACACGCCCCACTACATGTCCCTCTCCAGCTTTCTTGTAGGCTTCCTTTAGGCACTGGAGGGCTGCTATAAGATCCCCCCAGAGCCTTCTCTTCTGCAAGCTGAACAATCCCAATTCTCCCAGCCTCTCTTCACAGGAGAGGTGCTGCACGCCTCTGATCATCTTTGTGGCCCTCCTCTGGACTTGCTCCAACAGGTCCATGTCTTTCCTGTGCTCGGGGCCCCAGAGCTGCACACATACATCAAGTGGGGGTCTTAGTAGAGCTGAGTAGAGGAGCTGAATCACCTCCTTCCGCCTGCTGGCCACTCTTTTTTTGATGCAGCCCAGGATATGGTTGGCTTTCTAGGCTGCAAGTGCATATTGTTGGGCCATGTTGACCTTTTCATCAAGCAGCACCCCCAAGTCTTTCTCCTCAGGGCTGCTGTCACTCTGTTTGCTGCCCAGCCTGTGTTGTTAATGGAGGTTGTCCTAGCCCAGATCACGAAGATAACTAAGCAGTTACTTCCTTGGTATTGCAAAGCTTTCACCTTTTTTTTTTTTTTTTCTTTGCCAACTTTTTGCTGTTATTCAAAAAACACCTCTAAGAAAAACATAGATTGGGTAACAGAATTATCTCCATATATGTGGCATATATGTGGTGTGAAGATCAACATAGACAGCTAGAATTGCTGCTGCATTGATAGCAGCGGTAATGGTAGGACACAAAAAGCAGACCTGTATTTCCCCACTCCTTGAAAAAGGTTAATGGTGAACAGTCCCTTGTAATGCATTGTCGGTGGGCAGGAAACACAGGTGTTCTGAATATCCTGTTGTCAGTTGTTGCACTGAAAATATTGTTTATGGTCAAGAAGGAAGTATATCAAAGAAGTAAAGCCAGGACTATAATGTTAATATAACCTAAATATTAAGAGCCTAATCAATATTAATCCAGATCTAGTTGCTACAAAAATGAAGAAAGAGCAATGCAGCTAGAGTACTGCTATGAAATTGTAACACACAATGTTATATATCCATATGAGGCAAAAGCTTTATCTTCTTTTACCAGGGATCTGACGTTTTAATTCATGCCTTGATTAAATTCTTCCTGGGGCCTGGTTCAGCCAGGCTTGATTTCCTTAATTCTAAATGCTTAAGTAGTGTTGCTGAAGTCAATTTGATTTAATTCTGTCATTAAAGATAAACTCTGTTTGATGATCTGCTAAGTTTAAGCTGGGATAGGAAGTATAGAATCAGACTGTCAGAAAAGGGCTGTGAAAGGGACACGTAGCCTACTTTCATGTCTTGCTGAAGGACTAACTCTACCTTAAACATGCCTGATATATCATTATGCAGCCTGTCTTTAAAAGCTTCCAAGTATGAAGATCACAATACTCTCTGCAGCACACTTTTCCTGCCTTTCTTTAATGTCTAACGCACAACATCCTTCCATTTATTTAATTCCACTGCTTCCTGTCCTATCTACTTTGCAATTAAGAAAGGTTATTCTCTGCCTCTTAACGGCAGCCTTTTATGTGTCTGAAACTGTTACTAGAGCTCCCTTCAGGTCTTGGGAATTCCAGCTATGTAGACTTCTGCTCATTCTTTCTGCTTCACTGAAGTGGCACATGTATTTCTCAAAAGGTCCCGTTCCCATACCAGACATAGTACTCCAGCAGAAACCTTAATAGGGGTTATGTCTTATATTGTGTAAGCCATTCATCCAGTCATGGATCTCAGGAAAACTTTTGCTTTTTTTGTTTACTTTTCAGCCTGTGACTGATCTATGAATGAGATGAACCCTTCATCATGATGTGAAGTCATCCAGCAATTTGGACATGACCATGGACACAACAGCAAACCGCTGCTTTTCCTATGAACTTTTTTTTTGTTAAATGGAGATGAATGGCCATTAAAAACAAAAGTTGTGGTAATGCTACTTAGTACATAATACATGAGAAAAGTCCTGCCTGAAGCACTTCCATCCACTTCCCAAGGCAAAAATAATGTTTTTGATTTTGGTTTTGGTTGTGGGGCTTTTGGTGAGACACACTTTATAGACATTATTTATTGAGGCAAGTTTTGCTAGAAAAGCTTGCAGAACATAAATTCTTTGAAGTTTCAATGGATTCAGAAAGGAGAATTTCCACTGTGATCAATTCTTCACGAGCATGTTGGGATCTAGACAGCATCTCAACATTTACCCTTCAAACATCTCCTTACTCCTTAACATGTGTCCAAGATGTAGAAAGAAGGTGAAACAGCAAGTGCAAGGAGATCTCTTGCTCCAAACCTTCAGCCATAACAGCAATAGAAAAGGAGAGTCCCTGGAAATTTTATCTGAATGTATGAAAAAAAATTCTTTACTGTGAGGGTGGTCAAACACTTGCCCAGATAGGCTGTGGAGTGTCCATCTGTGGAGATACTCAAAACCCAGCTGGACACAGTGCTGGGCAACCTGCTCTAACTGACCCTGCTTCAGCAGGCATGTTGGGCCATATGATCTCAAGATGTCCCTTTCAGCCTCAACAATTCTGTGGTTCTGTGAAGTGAATGGTGTCTTTATTCCGGGGATTAACCACCTGTCACCTTTTGGTGCCATCAGTTTTAGCCAGTTTTGGCGTTCCTGAGAGATAGGCCAGAGTTTTATTTCAGTTTTGCTTTGTAAGCTGAAGCAAAAAGGCAATCTTCTGTTTAAAGCCACACACCTTTACAGTCCACTGGTCCCTGTAATGGACAACCTGTTACACTGAAAATCTTGTTTATCATCCAGGGGGAAGCACACCTTATTTACTAGTAAATACAGGAATCTATTGTTAGTTTAACTGGATTGTTAAGAGACTATATGCTATTAATCCAGCTCTAACTGTTACAAAAATGAAGGAACAGTAACACAGCTAGAATAGTGCTACGAAATTGTAACACGCACACACTTCATCTCACCTCTTTTGTTGGTGCTGTGCTCACCCTTCCACTGCTCCCCTGTGTTCTAGTGGTTTCACACTGGTGGTGGTAGTGGGGGATGTTAAGTGAGCTGTCGGCACCTGGAGTCCTTTCCCAGGAAGAATATGATGTTCATGTTGATGATTTCTTCTTTGTTCCTCTGAGATTCACTTGGGATCATTCTTACATGTTTGCTGAGATGCTTTTCTCTTCTATCCACTGGTTTGCAGCTCTGTGTTACATGCAGATTTACTATACCTGGTGCTGTCTCAGGGTGTTGTCTCTCTGCTCTCTTTGTTACCCCTAAACCCAGTTTGGTCCAGCTCCGGCTCTGCACTGTAAGTGACCATGGGCAAGCTGTTTGCAGTTGTGCTCCTCTACGTTGCATCCCGTGTCTCCACTTCTCAAGGCCTCTGCTTTGTCAACACCTTGTCATCATGTTACTATTGAGTACATCTCATCCCACATAATGTAACTGCTTGTCATTGCTGCCTATGTAAAGCTATGGTTGTACCACACAAAGAGAAGCCAAAGCAAAACAAATCAGGCGTGGACACCTGGTCAGCTGGAGAAATTCCTCTCACACCTCAGAGAAGCAAAACAAAGCTACAGGCAGGTCAAAGAAAGTTCAGCAAGAGCAAACCTGACAAGCCTCAGTCCACAAGTCTTGCAAAATGTTTACAAGGTTTGTGGCTTATATACTAGCAATGGCAGTGCTGTGATAGAGGGTTACACAGTTACACGGGGCAGAACGAGCAACAACACTGGGTGAGCTTTGTGCTGGAAATGCCTCTGCTCTGAGGGTGCTGTGTGTGAGGCACTGGAGGGCTTGGAGACAGATCTTGGTCTCATATCTCAAGTCCATGTTAACCATCATGTCCTGCGCTCCAGGCTGGAAGTGAAAGTAAACAGCTAGAAGAGGAAGATCCTTCTCTTACGCTCTTCTTGGAAATGGCTGGCTTTTCCTAAAGGCAGGCTAAAAAAATTTCTGTATAGAGTGGTCTGTATGGACACAGGGAAACACAGGTGACCAGTGTTCAGCTTTTTGCATCACCACAGGCTTCCTGTGCACCCTTTACACTGTCACCAAGTCAATCTGTGATACAGTCCCTCCACTGTCCACTCCTTGCAGCAGGCATAGAAATTTGGGGATGGCTCTGTCACCAGGGTCTGACTGCAGCTAGTGGAACCAGGTAAGTGCAAAGGTGGATGGATAGGCATCATAAGAAAATAACTTGCATACAGATAAACCCAGAGGTTTTGTTTACACAGGAACATATCCACCAGTCCGTAAGTACATAGACCTTCAAATGGTGTTTCCAGCTTTTAGAAATTCTCTTTATTTTAATTTTACCCCTGTTCTTTACCACAGTGGAAATAACAACAACAACAATCATCATAAATTTCAAGTGTTTCTGGACTGACAGTTCTCTGAAATGTTTCCACCTTTCTTCTTAGGTGGGTTTGGCACTGAGCCACTACATCCCCTTGTCTTCTGTCTACAGCCTGAACACTACAGGGTTTTGTGTCTTTTAACTCCTTCTTCTTCTCCTTCCCCTGGTGTAACACCCAGTGAATAGGGTGTGTAAAGCCCTGAAGAAACAGAGCCACATCTGTAGACCTCTGCACAGGATGACTTAGCCATGGCGCAACATGAGGGATGTTGTTCTGCTGAAAAGCAAGGTTCACAGAGAAGAGTGGAAGTGTAAGGTGCTGAAAGGTCTGTGTACGTGACATACCAATGTATCTGTGCATGCAGATAGCCGGCCCTGACCCACTCAAATAAGACAGAAATATGAAAAATGGCAGAGATGAGAAACACCAAGAATAATAATACTAGTTTAAAGAAGCTGCTGACCAATTATGGGTCTTATGAAGACAACCATATCACAAGTATCAAGTAAAGGTACAACAAATTCAGGACCACTGGGGAATGAGTCAGTATGGTGGACTGCTTATTTTGAAGGGTATGAAGATGTCAGAAGCAATAACATAGCAAGGAAGAGGAAAAGGGTATATAAGGAGAAGCAAATCATGCCGGTGAGGCTGAACGGGGAAGCTACTGAGCAAGACTGGCACAGCAAAACAGGAAAATAGGTCTGTTTTGCTCTGACTACATGTGTGTCTGACTTGCTTCTGTGCTCAGAGAAGACCCTGAGGTGCTTTCCTAAAATGGGGGGCACACAAGGGAGACTTCCTAAAGCTGTGAAGTACAGCTCAGTAGAGACAAATGGTGACCTGAAAGTAAACTTTCCATTTCTGTTTCCCCAGCTGACAGTGCCACGTGCAGAAACTTTATTTGCATCACACCCAAGGCTTCCACTGAAAGGAGGATCCCAGCCTACTGTAAATCAAACTAGATGCAAATCCAGAAGCCTTGCTGGGGATGCAATGCTGTTAGGTTGCATACTCACTCACCTAATCCGCTTGTCTTCTGTCAAGGCTGAGCCCTGATAGAGTTACTTTCAGAGCGTTCACGAGTGGAAGACAAATCAAGGTATATTTATGCATAACCACAGAGAATCTCAGCATGTGTTAGTGATGTTGCCATGCTGATTTGAACAACCTGGGAGGACAGTCAAGGGCCTTTGTAATTATTTTATCTTCCAATTCTCATCTCCTGAATATGTCATTACTCACACTGAGTGTGAGTGGCCTTGGTTCTAAGGCCCTGGACAAACACAACTATAAGACAGAAAAATCCATGTGTATTTGATTTATATAAGCCTAAATTCTTTCTACATGATTTCTTTCGTCTCTCTGTGACTGAGCAGGCTGCTAAGCACATTATTGGTTTTCAGTTTCAGGTGAAGATGAGGCAGTTTTCAGTCAGAGGTTTAGGAAAGTATCTGCCATGGTCATTGATTCTGGTTGGATTTTGCCTTTTTACTGATGCTACAGCATTGCTTACAGATCTTCTTGTGGTGAGAGTGCTGCTGTGTGTTTATGTGGCAATGCAGACTGCATATTTTTCTTCCCCTGTGTCTGTTCCCTCCAAACTCCTGAGCTGGGGATGTTGCAGAGTGGGAGAAGGGTTTTCCTACAGGAGATGACAGTGCTGAAACCCAGAGCCCTGATACTCTGTTCTGAGCCCACAAACCTGCTTGGATGTGGATCTGGCCACCAGTTGTGTCTGACTGGCTTTTAAGTAGAAAGCATAGTAGAGCGCGATGCTTGGCCTCTGAAGTCCTGAGCAAGTTCTGCAGAGGGACACTGTTTGCCAGTTTTGAAAGACAAATCACTACCCAGTGGCATTTGGGTGAAAAACTACAAGGGCATGCTGCCAGCTGAACTCAGTGGTGAGGGTACAGGACTTGGTTCCTATGACAGGAGGCAGCAGAGGAAGCCCTGGACTCAGTGTCAGCCATCTCACTGCCAGCTGGTCCCTGAGCAGTTTGCTGCCCCCTGCCACTCCCCCACAGAATCATAGAAAGGCTGGGTTAGAAGGGACCTTCACAGATTATCCAGTCCTAGCCTGTTCCTGTAGGCAGGGGTAGTTTTTGCTAGATCTGATTGCTCAAAGCCCCATCCAGCCTGATCCTGAAAACTTCCAATGATGGGACATCCACCCTTTCATCATAAAAACAATAAATTATTCCGTGCATCTAAATCTATCCTCTTTTAGTTTGAAACCGTTGCCCCTTGTCCTGTTACTAGAGGTCCAAGCAACAAGCCTCTCTCTATCTTTCTCATGTCCCCTGTATACATAGGAAGGCCAAATAAGGTCTCCCCAGAGCCTTTTCTTCTCCAGGCTGGATAACCCCAACTGCCTCAGCTTTTCCTCGCAGGAGAAGTGCTCCATCCCCCTGATCACTTTTGTGGCCCTTTTCTGGACCTTCTCCAACAGGTCCATGTCTTTCCTGTACTGAGGTCTCCAGACCTGGACACAGTACTCTGCGTAGGGTCTTACCAGGGTGGAGGCGCAGAAACACCTCCCTCAACCTGCCAGCCATGCTTCTTTTAATGGAGTCCAGGATAAGGTTGGCTTTCTGGGCTGCAAGTGCACATTGCTGGCTCATGTCCAGCTTTTCATCCACTAATACTCCCAAATCCCACCAATATCCCCAAGTCCTTCCCCACAGGTCTGCTTTAAATCCATTCATCCCCCAGTCTTTGTTGACAGTGGGGACTGTCCCCAGGTGTAGGTCCTTTCACTTGACCTTGTTAAAACTCATGAGGTTCATGTTGGCTCAGTCCTCCAGCTTGTTCTGGTCTCTCTGAATGGCATCCCTCTCCCCATTCATACCAGCTGTATCACTCAGTTTGGTGTCATCTGCAAGCTTGCTAACAGTGCACTGAAACCCACTGTCTGTGCCATTAGTAAAGGTATTGAACAGTACTGCTCTCAGTGCAGACCCCTGAAGGACCCCACTTGTTACAGATCTCCTTTTGGTTATTGAGCCATTGACTGCAATTCTTTGGATGCAGCCAATGAACCAATTCCTTATCCATCAAATAGTCCATCAATCAAACCCATATATCTCCAATTTAGAGGCAAGAATGTTGTGTGGGACCATGTCAAGTGTTCTACAGGTATCCAGGCTGACTGGCTGGTAGTTCACAGGGTCCTTCTTATTACCCTTTTTAAAAACAGCTGTGATGTTCCCTTTTGTCCTGTCACTGGGAATGTCACCTGACTGCCATGACTTTTCAAATATAATGGAGAGTTGCTTAGCAACTACATCTGCCAGTTCCCTCAGGATCCTGGCTCATTGGGTCCCTCAGACTTCTGTATGTTCAGGTTCCTCATATGGTCTCAAACTTGACCTTCTCCTACAATGGAAGGGACTTTGTTCTCCCAGCCGCCCTTGGGATTCAGGGAATTGGGAGTTGTGTTGCATCCACACCATACAACACATCCCTTTTATTTGAACTCAGGGCCACCAAGAACTTGTTAATTGTCATAGCCAGGTCCTTTGTTAGTCCTATGTTTTGGGTATCAAATGAAGGCAGTGCAGGGTCCACCCCATCGCTTTTACAAGTTGATTGGATCCTTTAGGCATATATGCTTGTGTTCCTATTTGTGCTGGCATGCAGAAGGGCAAAAAGCACATACAAAATAGATAGCACCTGCAGCTGACTTGTGTTCATGGAATTTTATCAGGTGACATTGCACTGGTCAATGACAACATGCCAGATGATTCAGCAGTATGTGTGATTTAGCACTAAGCAGAATCAGGGCTCAGAATAGACAAGACATGTACCGGTGTTCTGGCCCACTCAGGTTGTCCAGCTTTTTGTTAACTATAGAACAGCAAAAAATAATCTGTCCATCTAATAGCTTTTTTTTTTTTTTTTTTTTTGTTACATTCAGCGATCTTTAAATTGTACTGTTGGATAAGACTTTAGAAGAATATATTTGGATTATCATTCTGGTGCTGTGTAATTCATCTGAATACACTTGTTTATTTTTTGTTATTGCTCAAAAGAACAGAAAAGGGTTTCCAGGTGAAAATCATCACTCTGAAGAGACAAAATACACTTCTGTGGCATTTGTGTTAGCCATATTCCAGTCTCAGTCTATGGTGCTGAATTATTTTCAATTTTGGATGTGAAAAACATCTTTTTAAGGCTAAGAAATTTTTTTTTCTATCTCAGCTTGGTTCTTAATTTTTTTACAATTTATTTTAAATGTAGTGCAAAAGAAAGAGAATTAAACCTTTCTAACAATCAGTTCCCTTCTGTGCCGTTCCAGCAGTATTAAAACAATCAATTCTTTCCTAGTTCTCTTCAGGGTTTCCCTATAACTGCTAGGGGAAAATCGTTTAAGGTATTATGGTGTTAAATTTTCTTCTTTTTGAATCTGTACACAAAGACTATATAAACCACTTAACTCTTTCAAATCTATACTGATTTTTTATAACAACATTTTTCAAAATGTGTGTCTTAGGCGTAGCTCCCGTTCAATTACACTCACAATGGTGGTCAGCTAGATGAGCACACAACTTGGCTTAGGTTCTTCATTGAAGAATAGTTACAGTTAAATTTCAGTGTAGTTCTCCCATCCTGGGCAGCATGGGTGAGATGATTCCTCAAGGTGTACCAGTCCAACTTCTAATAACTGTTGGAAATCCTTGTCTAAATATAGCACCTGGGAATTGCCTGCAGGTTGTAGGCACATTTAATGAATTAGCTGCACTAGAATTAAAGCTGATGCATCAATTGCTGCCAGTAGCTTACTCTTAAGAGATAAGAGTAGGAGGATTCCATGAAGCATCTTAAAACACAGATGCTGCATTTCAAACAAGATTTTATTCATCTTCTTGCTTCTTTCTTTGCAACATTAAACAGAGGAAGGGTGATTTATGGCTGTGGGGACTGGAACTAGCCTGAAAGGTACTGTAAGTTGGTGTCTGGGAATACTCTCTAGGATTCAGCCTGACTGCATGGGGATGTTGAGTCATGTGAGAGGTACATTGATGAGGGTACAGACTCAAATCTGAATCTGGTAGGCTTTATTGGGAATTCTGTTATGCTGAATAAACAATCTTCCTGGTCTCCTCCAAATGTCAGTGACTGTGTATGTTGAAGGGGAAATTGTGGTTTAACCCCTGCTGACAACTAAACACCATGCAGCCACTTGCTCACTCCCTGCTCCCGGTGGGATGGGGGAAAGAATCAGAGTAGTAAAAGTGAGAAAACTCATGGGTTGAGGCAGACAGTTTAATTGGTATAGCAAAAGCCGCACACACAAACAAAGCAAAACAAGGAATTAATTCCCCACTTCCCATGGGCAGGCAGGTGTTTAGCCATCCCCAGGAAAGCAGGGCTCCATCAGGCGTAACGGTTACTTGGGAAGACAAGCACCATCACTCCAAATATCCGTCCTTTCCTCCTTCTTCCCCCAGCTTTATATACTCAGTATGACACCCATGTCATGGAATACCCCTTTGGGGTCAGCTGTCCCAGCTGTGCCCCCTCCCAGCTCCTTGTGCCCCCTCAGCCCGCTGTGAGGGGCATAAAAGGCCTGGGCGCTGTGTGAGCACTGCTCAGCAATAGCTAAAACATCCCTGTGTTATTAACCCTGTTTCCAGCACAAGTCTGAAACATACCCCCCTGCTAGCTACTATGAAGAAAATAACTCTATCCCAGCCAAAATGAGCACAGAAATCCAAACTGTAACTGCTCAGCAATGGTAATTCATGATTAAGGAATGATGTAACATGGAGGACAAGAAGACCTATCTGCTGAAGGGATTAAACTGACAGGTAAGGTAAGAGGTGCTGCAGTGTTGTAGCAACGGTGGAACGTGTGTGCTCAGAGGCCACTTTTGGTAAACAGCTGGGCTGAGGCATGTGCCAAACACCAGTCTGGGGAGCCTGGTGCCAGTGATCACCCATCAGGTGCTGGTGTGTCTATTAGAAATCCACTTGCTTTGCATCTTTGCAGACTCTTTGCAGAACCACTGATGGTGGTAGGACTTTGTCCAATGCGTTGTTCATTAAATCTATATATAAGTACAAATATGTGTTTAATTTGCCTCAAGGAGTAGAATATAAATTCCCCAGAAGTCTGATGGCAAAAGTAGGATTACTGCTTACTGGCAGAAGCTGCCAACCTGGAACTGGAAGAGCAACTGAAATTCATGCCACCACAAGAGGTAAGAGATCCCAATTTCAAAATCTCACTTGTGTGTGATCTTATGCCCTACCATGTCTCCTGGATGGCCATCACATCAGCAGTAAGTAAATCCTATGTTATTGTAGTTTGTGCTTGTAATACAAAGACTGGGGGAAAATTAAGGAGGTAAATGTTTGAAAAGGCCTTCATTTACCCAAACCAGCGTAGGCTGTATTTGATCTGGTGAAAGCTCAGATTGAGCTCTGGAGCCATCTTCATGGGTGACAACGATTTATCTCTTGTGTGGGCCTAGGTTTTGAAAGGATAAAGTCAAACTTCTCTCTTCTCACTGCACCTGAACCTCTTCTTCTATCCCTTTGCTATGTACTGTCTTTAGCTTCATGCTCCCACAGTATTTAAGGGTCCAAAAGCCAAATGAGAGTAAGCTTGGAACGCTTTTTGCTTCAAAGTGATCAGGTGGAATGTCTTCTCAGTGATACGTAAAATTCTCTTTCTGTTTCTTTGCCATGAATAGGCCTTAGTTTTGCTCTTCCTCACTGAAAAAAGTTGAAAATTAATTGGGAAAATGGGTCAAGATTCCTCCTGTTTGGATCCTAAAAGTCTGTTAGGTTCCATGTGCCACAATTGTGGCTCACGACTGGAAAAAAGTGGGGGCAGGCAATGGGTACAACTTGCCCAGACTGTAATGGCTGTAATTGTGCCAAGCCAGAGCTGCAATTTCCAGGCAAGGGACCTTGACCTGGATAAATTAATTTACTTTGATGATAATAACCTGGGAAAAAAATACATGCTGGATTGTCATAGGAAAAGGAGGCAAACCAACACTGCCAGAAATCTATTATAGCTAGCCTAGAGGATAATAATGCAAAAATGAAAGAACAAGTTGAAAAAATTAGGCAAAAATGAAAGTAAACATCCTTCTAAAACTTCGCTTGCAACATTTAGATCTCTGTACCTGAGGTTAGTACCTGGTATTACTGCACCAGTCCTACCCTAGTATCCCAATCCTCTGGTGATCACGGACACCCCACCTAATACCCCAGGTAGTATAGGGTTACTAGCAGATCCAGATTTGGAGAATTGTAATCTGAAGCCTTTAGTGGAAGCTATTAATTGTGAGCACCTGGAGAAAAGAAAACACTTAAGGGAGATAATGGAGGGAACTGGGAGACTAAGGATTATCCCCATATATTCTGACTCAGTTTTTGTTTACGTTCACTCACCAAGGGCAGCAGTACACTTAGACCAGACTTCCCCATGGATGCCATTAATGCCCTGCTATTTTCTTCATCTATTAGGATATTTTATTGAGTTACCCAATACTGTCAAATTAGTGCCCTCTCAGGTTGAAGACTTGCTTCCCATACCAACTGAAATGCCATGCCATGACCTGACGAGATTGAGTCCTTATAAAGAACTTAAAATCAAAACACACTCTGTCACCATGCTGGGCTGCTCCCTGATGAATGCTTCTAAAGGCACAAGTAGCAAGAGAACAGGTAGCGTGTGCGTGTTTGTGTGTTTTCACTAACTGAACTTATATCCCCACCAGCTGAAGAGGAGGAAGGGGACTTGGAAGTCTATGTCTTATCCTATAGACAAGTGCTGTTGACAACAATGCCATGTCAGTGGCAGCTTCTGTGACCAGCCATGGCAATGTCCTGTCTTTGTGTGCTTATCTTGGATACATGCTCAGCTTCAGTGCTGGTTAAGCCTGCAAACAGGGAAGTGGCAGTTGTGTCCTTCAGCCTGGGCGGGGACCCTGGTCACTGGTCTCTGGTCCCCAGCTGGGCTCCAGCAGCTGGGCAGCAGGGGTCCTGGCTGAGGCTTCTGGGGGAGTCTGCCCCATTCTTAATGTCCTTTAACAGTTTTATAGTCAGCAGGAACTCATCATGTTGTGCGTATTCCTGAGAGTACGTGCATATAATCCCAATGTGGTAGGGGACTGATCCTTTACTAATGACCCTAAGTGTTCAATTTGTAACCAGCCGTCTAGAGCTTAAAGTGGGCACCTGAATGGGACCTGTATTAGTAAATCACTGGCTTAATTGGAACAATTGGATTAAAGTAATGGACTGGGAAGTAGTGAATTAATTCCTTATTTTGTTTTGCTTGTGTGTGCTGCTTTTGTTTTAGGTATTGAACTGTCTTTATATCAGCCCATGAGTTTTCTCACTTTTACCCTTCTGGCTCTCTCTTCCATCCCGCTGGGGGGGGGGGGCGGGGAGGAGTGAGCAAGTGGCTATGTGG
The DNA here is from genome assembly GCF_023638135.1 of Falco biarmicus. Classification (NCBI taxonomy): domain Eukaryota; kingdom Metazoa; phylum Chordata; class Aves; order Falconiformes; family Falconidae; genus Falco; species Falco biarmicus. Next base: position 30,697,837 of record NC_079311.1, on the reverse strand, counting down.
GGCTCAACTGCCCACTAGGTTTAAACCACGACAGGCAGCACTAGGTTTAAACCACGACAGGCAGCCTCTTTTCTCTTGTCCCCACTACCTCTGTTGTGTGGCAAACAGCTAAACATGCCTGGCACCTGGGCGGTAGGTACATCTTCCATCCTCCACCTTCTCCAAACCTAGAGATGTTCAGGGGAGAGACAGTGAGACAATCCTTCACAGTGGTCTGTACAAAGAGCAGGAGATATGGGTGCTTGAGCTTTAGGTGCAGCCAGCCTGCACCCTGCCATCTATGCCTGCCCATGATGGTGGGATAGTGTCCCAGGCTGGTCCCATATGTCACACCCCATCTGGCAGCCCCACAAGGTGCAGGGTGGGCTGTGTATGGCACTGATGGGGAGGCTGCTTTGCCCGATATCCTCTACTTGGCCAAGGATGCACAGCCATGTCGTGCCTAATGTCCCACTGGGCCACGCTGTTGCTCAGGAGAGAGCAGGATGCGGGCCTCTGAGGGGGACACACGTGAGTCCCTCTTGGGGCACTGCCATGTCCAGGCAGAAAGACATGATTGTGGCAGGCTGTTGTGGCAGGCTGTTTGAAGCTGTCTGCTTCCATCTCTCTCCAAGGAAGAGACCTCCATCTGTGACCGGCATTGGGCAGAGCAAGGCAGAAAAGCTTGCAAAAAAAAGGAAAGAGAGCCAAGGGCCTGCTGGTATTTTCTTTTGCTGCATAACCATAACCTCCGTTATCAGGACAGGACAAGTGTTGATGCAGAAGACAAAGCCCTGGGTAGCTAGGTGCCCTGACTAAATTGCCACATAGCTTGGTGCTATGGGTATGCTGAACCCCTTTCTCTGGTTCCAGTTATGGGGCCTGGCCTTTTCTAGAATGACACTCACTGCTGCAATGCTGGAAAGAGGGAGAAGCTCAGCATCCCCGGCTCTCCCCAGCCCACTGCAGCACGTGGAGAGCACAGCCATGACACTTGACAACCTCCATTCCCTATGCTTTGATGACTGGGAGGAGGCCAACTACATAATGCCATTCCTCCACCAGTTCTGCTACAGCAGCATCTTGTGGTGGGCTGAAAGGAAGACCAAGTGCCATCCCTGCAAGAGGAAGGTGACCTCTGTTCTGCATTCAGTACAAGTGGATGATGGCTTCGAGAAGCATGTCTTCAGACTATCTGTGGGATTATCAGTCATCTTCCACCACGCAGGGGGAGATTCTTGCTGCCTAGCCACTCATAGATGCCATTGTCCTGCAGCATCCCAGACATCAGCTGTGGCGCTTGTGCCAAGGGACCCAGTGGGCATCTTCCATCCCTTCTACATGAATATTCAGGTCTCTTCCGGACCCTGCTGCCCTGGCTGTGTAGGAACCTGAGACAGCTCTCTGGGGCTGAGCATTCAGAGGCAGTCATGGTGGAGCACACCATCACATCCACACTGTGCTCCTTTGGGCTGGACAAAAATCTTCTGGCCCAGCTGCTGTGGGTCTCCCCCTGAAGCAGCATAGCAAAGTTCATGCACCAACTCACTGATGTTTCCAAATGATGGTGCAAGGGGACCCCCAACATGTGCTGGGCCAGCAGAACACCTGTGCTGCTGGGGGGTAGAAGGGCAGCCCCGTGGCTGCCTCTCAAGAGAGGTCTTCTGCCCTCAACCTAGCCCTCTCCAGCAGCCCTGCTAGAGCCAGAAGAGACAAGCTCCCCATATGCACAGCTGCCACCCTTCGCTGGGGTCCCAGCAGCCCCCTCTCCACCTTTGTTTCCACCTGTGGGCAACAAGAAGTGCCCTAGCAGGATTCAGAAGAGGATCTTCCAAGGCCCTCCACTCTCAGCCAGGTCAGCAAATAGTCCTGTATCCTGAAAACCAGCTACTGGGGGGAGTGGTGTGAGTGAGGTGCCAGCTGCTGGAGTGGGCGAGTGTCTGTATCTTCCTCAAAACTGCTGTATATGAGGGTGTGTGTGGAGTGTGTGTGTGTGTGTAATTCATTGACGATCTTCAAACCGGAGAAGCTGGCAAGTAGGGGAGCCTTAGGTTCAGGCTGTGGTATCAGGTGAGTGCAAGGTCTGTGCTGGCATTTGGGGGGACCTGTGAGTGTGGGATGCCTGTGGGATAAGTCCTCCCATGAGGAGGAGGGGACTTGGCTGTCTGTCCTTGTGTTTGTGTGAGTCCTTATGTGGGTGCGGTTGAAGGCAGTGCCTTGTCTGTGGCAGTGTGTGTGACCAGCCGTGTCACTGCCTTCTGTGTGCCTGTGACATGCTCAGCTTTGCTACTGGTTGAGCCTGCAGATGGGAAAGAGGCAGCCACATTCCTCAGCCTAGATCAGAGCCCACGCTGGGCTCTAGAAGATGCTCCTAATATCCCTTACCAGTCCGCCTTTTCCTAGAGATATGCAACCTGTTCTCTTTTGGCTGCACGCTATCTCCAAAGGAGGCCAAGAAGTGTCTGAAGTGGAATAAGGAAGTCTTTCTGTAGTTAGGTGTAAGGTACTCGGGGGAGTTATCTTCAAGTTTCTGCCTGAGAAGTAACAGCCTGGGAGCTCCAGTACCTGCGCTCCACTGCTGCTGTCTTTAGCAATCAGCTTTCCATCAGCTGTACCCTGAGGGTCAAAAGATCCCCAGGCTGTAAAGAGAGAGGATCAGGTAAGGCTGTATCCTAAAAATGAAGATGTTTTTAAATGAAATTGTTCTATTAGTCAAAGGAGGTGGTTCCAGTACATCTTCGTGATGTGGCTGGAATGAATTTTAGTGAGGTTAGCCAATACTTTTATCATCAGGACCTCACCTCTGTCCATGGTAGGATTAGATGTAGTCAATCCAGAGCTGTGGTGGACCAAAACCCGTGTACTTGGAGATGTAGAGGGCCTGAATGTACGTATTTTCCAGTGGCTTGTGCAGGAGAAGAGCATGACTGCCTGCCTGCTCCCAGAGCAATGTAAGAGAATGGGCATTGCTCCTGGGAGGGCAGAAGACTCACGACCACTCCTGCTTGCTGCTTCCTCTTACCTTTCTCTGTACAGCCAAGTGATACCATATGGCCACCCTGGTGAGAGTTATTCATTTATTTGTTGGTTTATGATGTATGCAGAGAGGTGTTGCTACAAAAACTGACACCAGAAATCTAAGATAGGCTGGAAAGAAGTTTTCAGGCCATGGAGGGCCAGGTAGAGTTCAGCAGAGTCTGACAGCATGCAGAAATTTTCTGGATCTGATAATGGTGTCATCTTTCTGAAACATCTGCTGTGAAGTACTTCTCCAGAGTTTTCTCCTTGATTAGCCCTTTCTCTGTATCAGCTTTATTCTATTTTTATTGGATAGTGTACAACTTATAGCTTAAGTAACTTGTCAGATTAATAGAAGTGGAATGTATCCATCTCTTCAAACAGGAGTGAAATTAGGGAAAAGAAATGTCAGCACTTTTAATTTGGACTATATTAGACTGTGGATTTCATGGGGGCTTCTGTTTAATTAAAGTATTTTTAAAACTGTGCCCTCCTTCTAGTACTCTGCTTGGCCCTCATGCTGTAGAAGGAGAAGAAAACTCCCATTTTTTTCTCATGCCTGTCTGTTCCTAAATGTCAGTGTGAATAGGCTTAAATGTGTTCTCATTGCTTGGTGGACACTTTATTTCCATGCCATTTAGGAGGGCAGTTAGTCAGCTTTGTCTGCAGTCATGCAGAGTGGAGGGGAGGAGCCAAGTGTTAATTCTGCAGTGTTATGAAGAAATGCAGCACTCACCCACACTCATAATTAACAGCGCAGACACATGTGCTCTACCTGCCTCAGCTGCAGTCATGCCAAAAAGGGTGCAGAGCATCTGTGGCGACTGCAAACAGGCACACCTGCTTAGGGCAGGGGCTACAAGCCACGCACACACACTTCAAGTATATTTCCTTTAGTCCTCATGTCGGCAGTGACACTATCTGTATTCCTGTGTCCTCTGCAGAACCTCCTAGTCTGCCCATCCACCAACACATTGCTGTTTAGTAATTCCCCCCTGCACCCACGCAACACCCACCCCCTCCACCCCGCCACCCCCCCTCCATTTCTGGTGTATATGTGGTGTCTGCAAGGAGGAAGAAGGAATAAGGAATAATCACTCTGTCAGTGATTCATTAGCAAAATGGATACGGATGTATCAAAGCACTGCTCTTCTTACTGCTACAGGTCAGAGAGGGTGAGAGCACCATGGACTTGCTCCTATAATTTCAGCTGCTGGTTTCTGTTACAGTTAAGGCTCTTTTTGGAGCCTTTCACCTGAAAAAGCCCTCATGACCTCCATCTGAGATAATTCCAGTAAAAAAGACGGGGCAGGGAGGAACCGTGAAAGTCACATTGGCCACTTCCTACCTTGAGCATCTTTGATCTTCATTCTACTTCTTCTAGTTGTGAGGCTATGGTTGAAAAGTCTGACCTAAATGACCCCTATCTAGCAGCAAGAAAATGGTCAACATTTGTATTCCTGCGGCTTTGCTCTTCTCTTAGGTCTCATTCAACCTTCCACATCTCTTTCAATTGCATTTCTGTATTACCTATGTAGATACTATTCCCTTCTTCCAATTTCCAGCTGCAAAGCCCTCAGCAATATTTAGTTGTTTACTTTTTTTTTTTTTTTGTATTTCATTCCCAGATCACAAGGCTATGCTATTTCACTGTTAAAGTGATACATGCTTTATATTTGCTGGCAGAACAGCTATGGATGCTGCTGTTGTTTTACCAATTTGTGCAGATGCAATGCCTCTGCCTTTCATGATACTGTGATGGTTTTTCAGTGTATTTTGTTCCCATGATTAAATCAAGCAAACCAAATACAATCTTTTGTTGGAATGTCCACACTATGTGGCCCACTACCCACCCATCCAAGAAAAATTGTTCTCTAAAATGAATTCTGGTTATTGACTTGCTCATGTAACATTTTAACTGTGGTGAAAACTCGAAAACCTTTTTTGTCTCCATGTTTCCTTTGTAAATTTTTTCCCTAGTGGTAGGAAAACAGTTAATGCTAGACTTAGGTTTAAATTCATCTCTTGCCCAGCAGGGAAGAGTGGTTATCTCCTCTGAAAATGACATCAGAAATCTGAAAGATACAAGCACACATTTTATCATTTTCTACTTGCTTTTCCTTAGTGACCATTTCTGTTTGTTTGCCTAGTGTTACAGTATTATTTCATCTGTCCTTGTTCACTGCTTGTTTCTCAGCAAGGAGATGACTAAGAGGGTAATTTTTGTTACTTTAGCATCTTATTTACTTTATAAACACCTTGAAGAAAGGGGTTTTTTCTTTCTACTCTTCTGTGCTTTATGTCTGGAATCTCAGGTCTCTGTATACACTGACTATGACCCAGATCAATGCTGGAGTCCTCTGCAATCTGACCAGGTTCTTTTAGATAGTACATGTGTGGAAGGTGTAATGTTTAACAACAAATTTACTTATTTTAAGATAGTTGATGTTACACAGGATTTTTTATTTAACAAAGTGATACAAAATACACTGAAAACACAATACAAACATGTTACACTTAGCAAAATATAGTAATCACAATACAGAGTTCTATCACAATACAATGTGATTCCCATTGCCAGTCTCTATAATACGCTCACCATCATGATGCTGGGTGTCCCCAGGCTCACCAGAAAGGCATACACTGGCTGAAGCCAGCTCAAGCTCTTTGACATTCTTAGTTGTTCAGTTTTTATCCTAGTGACACAGCTGTTTATCTAAAACAAAGGCCACCTTCAAGTCCCCTTTGTGTTGAAATAAAGTTAACTTTCTTTGCAACAGCCATGGTCAATCACATCCCACTTTATTCTCTGAGCTTTATAGGTACATCACCTGTGCCTATCTCCTCTGAGCCTTCTCCCATTATATGAGTTTATTGGTCAGTCACAATTCCCTGCAGTGTAACTTCCCTTTTTGATGAGTTCTGCCCAGCCTCAGTGCAGAGAAACATAAGTTTTGCAGTTCTCAGCTGACTTGGTTGCTGTCCTGGAAGAGCTGGTTTTGCCTGGTAGCTAGGTTTGACGCTGTGGTTATCAGTTTTGAGTCAGGATCCATAAACTGTCAAGAATCTTTCACTCCTTTCCCACTCCAGCACACAATTCTGCTTACCCTTCAGTTTGTTGACCTTGGGTGGAAGTAAGGATGTAGATAACTGTTTTGCTGAGAAGAGGGAGCTTGCTGGTAGGTTGAGAAGATTTGAAACTCCGCTGTAATGATTACCTCTTTCCAAAGATCCTCTTGGATTTGTATTTACCAAGCTGAAAGATGACAGATCTTCAGTTGTGCTTCAGAGTGTTGATCTTTACTCTTCCTTCTTCAGTTTCCAAGCCTTTCTACTCATCTTACTCTCACCATCTTGGAGTTTCCTCATTGGATAGCAGTGTCAGAAGAGCTAGGGATATTGCTCAATTCTCCTTTACCACAGAGTGAGAATATTCCAGAGGAGATATAACTGACCCATGAAAGGTGTAAAACAAGATCTAACTTCATTATAACTGAGCAAATGTGTTGTCTTTACAGTGTGGTGTCCCAAAGTATTAAGGAGACTGCCATATTCCAGTTAGGGTTGGGTAAATCTGCCTGAAAGAATGAGAAGTGCTGAGATTAAGTCAGTCAGGAGATTCTTCTTTCACCTGGGACATCTTTTCAATGCAGGCTGGGGCAGAGTTGCAATCTAGGTCCCTGATCCATGTCAAATGTCCACAACTAGCCAGGAGAAGACATATATATCTGTTGCCCCCTGGGACTCAATATCTTTTTTTGGGATGCCTATGCTGCCTTGGTTGCTGTTTTATGAGTTTCATGAGCCCATCTGCAGTGCAGAGCCTCTCCGTACATGTGCCTGACTTGTAACAGTCCATTCTCTATTACAGTAGTGTAAAATGAAAAAAGGGTTTCACAAATCTGCAGAGATGCAAGAACTGTTGGTAACATTTTAAGAGGACTGGCCAGCTCATATAATGAGTTCTGCATGCTTTGACATTCAGATATGCCAGTTGCCCCTAGCTGGTTGTGTTGTATGACCTTAAGTTTTGTTTCCAATATGTTCTGTGCCTTAAGTAACTTGGTCAAAGCAAGTTATCCAATGTTGCAATGTTGTCATATTTTTTTAATGTTTTCAAGAGGAGTCAAACCACACTGTCTTGTTGACAGTTTTCTTGTTGACATGTTCTATACTGTATCTAAATCCATGCCCTGGTAGCAGGCTATGATTTTATCAGCAAACTGCAAAAATTATGGTCTTTTCAGCCTTTTTTAATTGCTTCCTGTTATGAGAGAGAAACCATCCTTTAGTGAAACTGAACAAATAATTGTCAGCCATTTCTGATCACTTTGAAGAAATTGCCAGTGACAGCAGACCAAATTTCACTGTTAAATTTGAGCTGGTTTGGTTGAAAACACTTAAGATGCACACCTAACTCAATCCCAGTTACAGTAATTAAATTAGTTCCTTCCTTTGGCTATTCACCTTCTAGTTTCTCCAATTTTTACTGAAATCACCTTCTAGTTCTCCAAAAATTACTGAAATTAATTAATATGGCACAACCATTGACTCTAAGAATACTATTTCTGTAATGGGAGATAAAAATGTAAATGTATTTTAATGAAAATTGCCATGCCAGTTACTAAGGCTTATATGAAATACGATACATTTATTGTGCAAACAGCCTGAAGTGAGGGAAAATTGTGAATTATAGAAAGCTCTGTGCTGTCATGACACCACCTGGTGACCTATGACAAAAAGGGATAAACCATAATTAATAGTCTCTAGCTTCCCCAGAGCAGGTTTTGTGGGTTTTTTTTGGTGTGGTTTTTTTGGTTTTTTTTTTTTTTCAAAGCATCATTAGAAAAGGAAGCAAGAAAGGAGACTCAAAAGAAAACGCAGAGGACCAGTACAAGGAGAAGAAAGTGAAGTCAGAAAGAACACCGTCAATTTAAAAAAAACCCATAGTATAGTTTTTTCAATTATTAGCAAGTATCTATCATTGAAGTCTTAATCTCTAAACTAACAATTTGAAAGGCACAAGTCATTTGCAGACCTAGCTACAGTTATGTCATCTTTTCCTCTTAAATTGAAAAAAGCTTAGAAACCCACCAAGGAATACCTGTAGTACTGCATTCAGTTTGTTTAAACAGAACAAGAACCCCTGGGAAACAACAAGCGTGTTATCTGCAAGCAAGTTCTGCTTCTCCCAAGAAAGGCCATGGTAAAGTTTCTATGGTCTAGGTAGCAAGATATTGCACCCTACTGCCTGGCAGAAACAAATTGAAATCCCCATTGTAATCTTTTGGATAGTGGACAATTATGAATTAAGAATGGGTCTTTCATCACCCAGCAGCTGACATTTGTTATGCCCTGGAAATTAATGAGTGAATTTTCCCAAACCTATATAGAGGCATACATTTTCACTCACTTCAGTGAGGTGTGGGTGAGGGTTTCAGAGGTACAGGTGAACAGCAGTTTGTAGTGTATGATGTTGTGTGTGGTCATTAGTTTTTCAATCCACTTGAGTTCAGGAACCAGCAAGACAAGAAGGAACAATGGTGTTATAACAGGTCTATATGCACCAGGTTTGAGTGACACAAATAGATTATTGGCCCTCAAGGGCCTTAAAAGCACTACCAGGTTCGCCAACAGATCTTTTTGATTACATGTCACTCCATGACCTGACTCTACTAGCACTAACTATGATTTCAGTCCCATTCACTGTCACTGAAGACTTCACAGACTGGCCTCAGCTCTGCTTTCTTAAAGCTCTGGAAGCCTGGGTGAAGCCATCTGTCCCAAGCTGCTTCTCTTGCTGAGCTCATAAATTTACTAATAGAGTTCAGTTCTTTCAGGGTTTACATGTTAATGCAAAATGAGGCTTACACAACCAACAAACAAGTGGCAAAAACTCAGGTAGTGACAAGCTCTGGCCCTACTACTGCATGATTCCATAACACAGACAGCGTTAAGTTGGCCTGCATTAAGTGCTAATTAAATTGTGAAATCCAGCTCCTTGTTCAGGCTCTTTAGCAAAGCAACATGCACTCTGTGTTTGGCATAGGGTACAGGCATGGAACAGGCAGCGGGACCAGAAGCAGAGGGTGCAGCCAGGGAAAGGACAGGAGAAATGAAGGGCAAATAATAGTGTATTGCAGTGGTATTCTGGACATTTTTTGAGGAAATGTTCCAGATGCTGCTGCAAATATTTGCTGCAAATGTCATGTCCTCAGTCCCATGCTTTGATTATATCATACCTCTATTAATCTGCCTGGACTGAATGTCCCTTCTCTGTACCGTAAATATTGAGTACTTACACACTTCTTATGGTCTATCAAGGCATTTTCCTATTTATTAAATATGAAAAGGTGAACGTTAGCCTCCGTTTCATCAACAGCACCAGCCTGCACAGATAGATTTGTCAGTCTAGCCACCAGCTGGTTTTGTGCTAGGATGGAGAAGTGATACCTTGATGGTGTCTTCAAATCTTTCTCCGTTTTCTTTTGAACAGCTTTATTTGAATATTCACCTTTGCTGAGCTGCACACAAAACTTGATTTCTGGATTAAGTTGCAGTTGTTTTGTAAGCCATCTGCCATGGAAATCTGTGTTTTCTTCTGCATTACTTGGCTGCCACTATGCATCATCTTCTTGTAAGGTTTTTAGGACAGGATATGTTCTTTCATTCTGTGGGATCCTAGTTCAAAAATTATATTTTCTGCAAGCCAGAGCAGTAAGAATTTTGTCAGCAATGACAGAAAATACAAAGATGCAGTTGTTTGGTTGCAACTTTAAAATTACCAAGCAACTTTAATTCTGACAGGGAGGACTTATGTCTTAATGATTTACATTTTAACATATCCAAAAAAAGGTTTTTTTTTTCTAATTTCAGCTTGGCTTTCAGGTCCTATTTCTACTGTTTAAGCATTGCTCTTAGTGGTAATGGGGCCTCAAAGTATTAGAGATGTTCTGCCTACGTGGAGTGAAAGATAACAGTAGCCAAACAAGCAGCATTGCTTAGTGATGCTGGGTGCTACTTGTGTCTGACACAAATGGTTTAAGGTGTTTTCTAAGTGGTTGCAGCTGATGTGTAATATGGCTCTAATTTAATTCTCTTTCAGTAATAAGAAAACACTTATAACCCCTAAATTATGTGGAATTACTTTTTTTTTTTTAGTTCATACTGAGAAGAAAGAACAGTTATTGTTTAGGTTTTTCAGAACTTATTTTATACTTGGCTCTCTGAACCTGTGTCACTGATAACACTTAGACCAGAGTTCAAGTGTAACTATTCCAGCTGTTTTGATCTCTAATCACTGCTTTCTTTCCTTGGAGAAGTAAAAAAATAGTGCTGGGACTTCATACATTACGTTCTGTTCAATCATCATCAGTAAAGCAGACAAATTACCCTGAAAACATTGCTTAATCTGTGGTCAAGACAAACTTGCATAATGGCAGGAAGCTGTTCAGCGAAAAGATGAAATTGGAGAGAGATTTTAATTTCGTTTTCCCATCATCTTAATATAATAAGCAAAGTAATTTTGGACAGCAGGTCAAATAGTCTATAAATGTATTTAATCAAAACCAGAGGGATATGATGAGAAATTGTAGCATAGGGGGCCTTTTGCACTTAGAGAAGGGGAATGCAGTAAAGGTCTGCTTCCTTTTGCCCTTTAATCCTGCTGGGGACCTCCTTTAGAAATGAAGCTGGAACTAAATTCTTATTTTGTATGTTTGTTGGGGAATTGTGTTACTTTCACCATTCTTTAATCTTCTTCTTTTTAAAGAAAGAGTATATGGACTCTTATGCCATTCTGACATGTTTAGATATTCAGTGTTGCTAGCACCATTAGTCCAGGAGTCCTCAGTGCTGAGAAACTGTTAAGGTCCTAGGACTTAATTCTTGGATCCAGAGGGCATTAGGGAAGTCACATTTCATATCTTACCTCATGCGGTCCATTCCAGAATTGTCTGGCTGCCTCTACTTATAGTTTCTGCACAGTATTTTCTAATTAACCAAAAAATCATGTTAAACACCATCCAGTAGTCTCTATTACTTGTGGAAATAAAAACCTCCCAACATTTCTTACCTAGCACTGTGTGCCTTGATGCTCTGCTACTAACAATAAAGGTCACTTTGCATGTGTCACTTCAGTGCTCTGTGTCAGCAACCAGTCAAATCCTGTGTCTGCTTTGGTGAAACCTACCACTCAGACCTGCTCTGGGGACAGAATGTGAATGTGCAACAGGCAGCTGGTCACCAAACGACCTGTCTTTAGCTTCTGAAAGTTGTCTGCTCAGCAGATTTATTACTGTGGTTCACAGTAAGGTTTTGGAGCTGAGGAGTGTCAAGTGCTGTTTTAGATGAAGAGCCCAGTTTTCTTTTTACAGATGTCTAAATAGTGTGGGCAGGGCTCAGCTTTGCTGACTCTTCCCTGCTGAGGAGCAATAGTAGTTGAAGGAAGCAATGTGTACTGAGAGCTTCATGCTCTTTTCCCTCACACCATGCCTGGCAGGGGATAGACCTGGTGACGACCATGCCATCCCCCATCCTGCTGCTGGTCACACAGTATCCTATCTGTTCTTGCACATGGTCTCAGCTCTGCAATCAGTGAAGACTACCCCAGTGTCCTTGCCTTGGGCCTGACTTCTGGTTATCTTACTTGTACCTCTTGAAGTTAAGTCCAAACTGCTTATGCTACACTTGCTGCAGTAATGTGGCATGAAATGTTTTACTGATAAGTTGAGGGCATGGAAAGGAAGCAGTGAGTTGATCGCTTTGATCTCGAAAGGCAAGATTTAAAAATCACCAGTGAAACACCTTCCAATATACAAAAACTTTCTTGCAGGATTATCAGTGTACCAAATTTACCAGAAAGATATACTGCAGAAAGGAATTACATTCCTTCTGCTTTTCAGCCAGACTAAGTGAGGAAGCACACTTTTTAAGACCTTTAATTTTGCCCAAATTAATTTTACTATCCCCAAAGAGCTCCACATAGCTGTCTGCCAAATATTTGTGTCTGTCCTGAGAAACCTTAGTTTGTGTGTGGGACTGGGTAGCAGATAGGAGAATGAGTGCAAGTGCATGCCTACTGCAAAGTGAAAACCACTGGTTCAACGTATACAAGCACTTTTTTCCAAATCCCCACACTTTGTGAGCATGCAGAATTTCAGGTATTCAGAGAATGAACTTTGAGAAACGGCCAGTCACAAAAGCTCAGTGTTGCTAATCTGGTCGTGATGAGTCACCGCTTGTTGGTAATGGAATTCTTAAAAGAGAAGAGTGAGTCATCTTGCGCAGTACCAGGCAGGAATCAAATTGCCTCTGGGCATAGAATTACAGGAAAGTAAAGCCAGGGAAATCCTTTTAGTGCTGCAGTAAGAACACACAGATTACACGTACTGAATGCTAAATCAATCAATCACAGAGTACAGGAGAGACATGTAGCTTTTAGTGCTAGGGAGCAGAATTTTATCTAGCATGTCCTAGATGACCTCTTAGTAGGAAATTATGTATGCTTGACTGCTATTCAAGTTAATGAGATGAGGGTCTTGTCCAAGGTAGCCAGAATGATCTCAAAACAATCTTTGTGATAGCACAGAATCTTACCTCAAAGCACTTCTAAGATGGGTTTAAATTCGATATCTAAAGAAAGTGCATAGAGTGGTGATTCTTGTAGCAGAGAATCACCCCTAGGGTCTGGGACATGGAGGAGAACCTCTGAGCAGCTTTAAATCTACCTTTGTGCCTTCTTGATCTTGAGATGTTGTAAGGACTGACTGCACAGTCTGTGAAAACTAGCATCTGCACAGCTCTTTAATGATTTCAGGGTTGCTCAAAATCTGTATAATGCTGCAGACTGAAGCTTGTGCCTAATATCCTCCCTACCTTGACTTGTGACAATAAACCATGCTTGTTTCAGGGCAGGGCTGGGGTTGGAAGGCCCTTCTAGAGATTGTCTAGTTCAACCCTTCTGCTAAAATTAGGGTCAACTACAGCAGATTGCTCAGGGCTGTGTCCAGTTCAAAGATGAAGACTTCACAACCTCTCTGGGCAACCTGTTCCAGTGTTTGATTATGCTCCAAATAAGTTTTTCTTTATGTCTTCTTATATCACTTTGTTGCTTTTAAATGTTTGGGGGTTTTTTGTCACTGAATCTGTTGTCATCTTATGTGTACTGTCTGTATCTAGTTCAGCTAGACCCGGAAGGGAATATCAAAAGCGCTGCAGACGCATTGTTCCTCAACAACAAGGGCTGGTGTTCTGTGCCTCACTCAACCATTTATCTGTGACTTAGGGGATAATTCATCAGAGGGACTTTACACGTGGCTTTTATGCAAGCTGTGCAGACTGTGCCGCTATAAGGCAGCTTGACATACATCATGATGAATTTCTGCAGCTGCAGCAGTGCCATTGTTGCCACTAAAAGTAACCATCTCATAATGTGGAATCAGTTATTTTGTTTGTGGAAGGCTGCATGTAATTATGGGGCTTGTGACTCTTGTAGTCTGCTCAGTGTACTGGCTCAAGGGCGCCTGATTTCTGAGTTCATCTCTGACTCCTACAGTATGGAACAGCCTATGAAAGAAAGCTCATACTGCCTTTCCTAGGCCTTGCCTATTTCTGGAGTAAACAAGGCAGGTGTGGTGTGCTTTTTCCTGATCTCTGTCACAGTGTGAAAAGTAAATAAACTAATTTTTAGGCCACTTTTTCAGGTATGTACTACATTTCAACATGCTATGCCCTCATCTGTTTCTGAGCTGCTGGCTTGTGCAGCCTGATTGTTCAGACTGGTACCACATCCCAGGCCTGCCCTGAAGGGCCCCAAGTCCTCATGATAGCAAAGGAATCCTCATTCCTGCCACCAGATGTTGGAATGACAGACTCCCAAACACAGATCATGCTAGTGCCCTCTTTTTAATCAGTTACAATTTTTTTGTAGCAGTGGCCAATCGTTGAAGTTTTATAAGAAGACACAGTAAAAAGGCAATTTGAAATAAGCAAATACTTGATAGCTGTACTAACCAGCACATTCAGTGCCTGGTTTATGCCACCAAACTGAGATGGCAGATGTTGCCTGACAATTTTTATCCTACTACTATTACTGTGCTTACAGAATTTTCCATCGTTTCTTCTAGGTCTCTCATTTCTGTGCTGTCCTCAGAAGTTAGTGATGCTGACAAGTATAAAGAAAATGGAATCTTCCCGTGATGTCCTCCAACTTTGAAATAAAGGAAATCAATGCAAAGTGTGTAATAAACCTGGGGGTCATTAAACAATCCTTAGAAATGCAGGTTTCAAAGTATGAGCTGATGTGATCTAAGCTCTGTATGTGAAATTGTCTGGAATATTCCCCTAGGTGTGGGTAGTTTTGTAGGTTAGCCATCTTGAGATACATTTTCAGTGACCTCTGTAATTTACATAATCTGCCTAATATCACTGAAGTATCTTAGCCCCTTTGGATCATGAGGACTCTTTTAGAGTCTTTAGGAGAATAGCAGTTCAATAGATTTATGAAACTACTTGTTCGACTGTAATCTTCTGCACCAGCTGAATACACTACCTGAAACCTGATTTTCTGGTTTGCGTATGTGTACATGCATGTGCATGTGCCCTGTTTTCATGCAATATGAGAGTTTTTCGTATCCCTGTGGAGAATTTCCTGCAGTACTGATAAGAAAGTAGAATCTGAAAGCTATTTATGAAAAGTGCTAGTACTCAGCTTGAGAATACTTGTGCCCTGGTGTGAGCACAGTGAAGAATATTGGAGTGGCTTCTGCATTTGCTGTAGCAGAAAGAAAAACAATTGGCATCATCAGTACTTGATGGCACTTTGGATATCAATTTAGGAGACGGCACACTACCCCGGTGGTGGTGCTAGATGTTTGCTGACTATACTGTTGCATGACAGGCTTGTGAGCAGAAAAATGTGTAAGATGTGCCTTATTTCTAGCTTTCACAACAGATGTGACTTATAATACTTTCCTGGCATTTCAGATGCACTAGTGAGGAGTACTGATGCAGCACCTGCAGGCTCTGGGGTTCAGAAGATAGGACTCCAGGGCCAGCTTTTTGTTTGCTAAATGGGAACAGTGACCCTTCCTTTCTCCCACTCTTTTTGACATTTTAGGCTGAAAAACTTTCATGATGGAATCTGTTTTTACATTATGTATACTACTCTGGGCACCTTGTGCAAACTGGTGAAAGTGGCTACCTCTGAAATTCTTTAGTATTTTCTGCAGTGACTGTTCTTTGCCATTATTTGGGAAAGGGCAGGATGGCAGCAGAAACAAGTGGACAGGCCAGCTCTTTTTGTACCAATTCAGCATTCACGACATGAAACAAAACCTGAGCTGGGAACTTGGTTACCACTGCAAAATACTGAGTACGTGACAAGTGGTAGAAAAGTAAATTTCATTTTCCTTTGCTCTACCTACTGGATGGGCTGTATGCATGCCATCCCCTTTTGATTCCCTTTCCAAGTAGGAATTGGAAGTGAATGTTTATCATCTATCTCTGGCAGTTTACAAAGCATTAGCATTTACTTGTTTTTCATCTTAACAGCCACTCACCTCATTTTCTTGTTGTCTTTCAGCCGTTTCCCTGTGCATGCCTTGGTTCCCATCTGGATTTCAGATGCATGCAGCATTTGCAGCACTGATCTGGGGACTGACAGTTTGGTAAGAACTACATAAGTTCTTGTTGGTCTTGTTTGGCTTCACTTCATAAGCAGAGAAGTATACACTGATGCCATAAGTACACATGAAGTTTGTGCCCTCTGCTATGGTTCTGCAGAGAGCTGCATGTCCCAGCAGATGGAGTAAGATAAACAGCAAATGCACAGCCATCGATACTTGCTGCTTCCCATCACAAATTGAGTATAAACTAGATGACATGCTGCTATTGGTATGAATTTAGTAATAGTCAGCTGACTGGAAGGGTCAGATATATATGTCTGTTTTGCAGTTCTGTGAGTTAGTGTTAACTGGGATTCTAGATGTCTCAGAAGTAAAATACCAGTAACAGTCAACCAGAAATTGAAAAATTTCCCCAAGGCCTACAAGCACCCTATTGACCTTCTACAAAGAGACATAGAGAAGGTTGCCTGTAGTTCACAGGGAATTATTCAGTCTTTTATCAATGAAAAGCTAAATGGAATTTTTCCGTCATTCAACATCTTTTCATACAAAACAAAAACAATGTCACATGGAGAACCCCTGTGTTATTCAAAAGCACAAAATTCTGCAGAGCATTTTGCAAACATAAACAGCAAACTGTGGGTGGCCTATACAGTCAAAAATACATGTCTTTTCAGTTGCCAACAGCACAAGTATGCCAAGAACTGAGTGACAAATCACCTCCAGGAAGTATGTCTTTGAAAATGGACAGGTTGTGTTACGATGCATGGTGAGCCTGTGGGAGAAAGAAACTACCCATGTGCCATGAGTCTGGGTGTCATTTCTGCACTTGCTTAAGCTCGTAGGTTGTGACAGGGCCTTTACAAGTTGCAGAGAAGTAAAAGAAAAAGGGATAGCTAGGGATCTCATCCATGTGTCTTTCCTTTTTTATAAATATATTTTCTTCTTCCATGAGCAGGCTAGGAACAAACACAAGCTGGTAACTTTCCTACTTGAAAATTTCTATATCTTCTGCTGTATTGAGACTTGTGTCCTGTTCCTGCAGGAATTGTGAATTATTACCTCTGCAGAAGATAATTCTGCTTTTTCCCTCCTTGATAAACTACTTGTTTTCTCTTAGTGACTCTTACTAGATTTTGACCTCTATTCAGCAACTGAGATTATATGTGTATAATTTTTTTTTTATTTTAACCATTAGCTGCCACCTTGCAAATATCTTGAGTTAAAAACTTGTTCAGGTTTTTTTTTACAGGACTTATGTCATGAACCAGTCATGTATGGCTGTTGAATAAAATGCCTATGCAGAATGCTGGAAGGTGAAAAGTACTGGGACTATGAAATTGTATATCAGTTGCTGATAAGCCTGTATTAGGAATGTCCCTTTAAAGATATCTTTACCATGAAAAGTCATTTCACAGTCCTATCCCTGAAAAATCGGAAAACAATCCCAAACTCCACATTAAAGATATGTACAATACTTAATCTGTATACTTATATACATATCTGTATATCTGTAAATTTATCTTAGTATGGTAAGATCATGTAACTGCTATTTCTTTCCCTTTCTATTTTAGTTCCCCAGCATGACTGCAGGGTCTATAGAGAAAATGGGAATACTTTTGTTCATCCTGCCCCAATGAAGGGGGGAAGAAATGCTGTTCCTGTTTTATAGATGGAGAAAAGAGGTTAAGTGGAGTTTCTTGAGGTCACACAATGGTATCTGTAGCAGAGCTGGATTTGAAGCTGAGACTCCTAAACCACAAAATTTTGAGTGTTAAAAGGTCACAATGCATCAGGTATAACCACAGTGAAGACCCCTAAATCAAATGCATACTTTTTAGGCTGCTTTCCCCCCCACTAAACATCAAAATGTGGGTTTGTTCAGACATTGGTCCAGCTGTATAATAGCTCTTGTCAATATACTTTGCAAAGTTTGACTGGGATTCTTCACCCAGTCCCGTGTTCGTTGGTGTGACTATGCTGCACAGAAACAATATTCAGAAGATGTATTTTGATGTAGATTTTTTACTCTGTATCTTTCTTTAAACCAATGGGGTTATAAAGGAAAAAACTTTCAGCACCTGACCATGATCAGAAGGATTCCAGCCTGTTCTCAATTTCTGTCTTTAAAATACTCCTTTGCTGTACTACCTCCAGAAAAAGTTTGATTTACCACACCCACAGCCTGCCATTCTGTGTAGTGACACATTTTTCTCATGCACTCCTCTGCCTGCTCCTGTTTTGCTTTGTTCCTTTAAGCAGTCAGCATATTTGGACATTTTCATCCTCCCCTATGCAGCTTAAAGCCCTGTGCAGGAGGCTTTAGGGACCTATTGAAATGCAAACCAGAATCACATAGTTACATCCTAAACTCCCCTTGACTTTTCTCCACTGCTTAAAGCGGCATGTAGTCTGGAGAGGCTGCTAGTGTTCTGCAGAACACTATGAGTGATTCTACATAACACTGTTTCGGGGTAGATCTTTTCTGATACCTTATCCTATTTTCTGACAGCTTCCTCTGTCTTCTTTAACACTCAGTCCTTGGATTTTAACCTTGTGAGTCTTATTCCCTCTCTCTTGTGGGCTGATCAGTTAGGAAACTGGAGATAGGTTAGTTCTGATGTGCAGAACTACAGCTGCTTTCCCCCACATCTGGCAGTATCTGTGCTCTTTGAGAAATCTTGGCTCCAGAATTTTTTTTTTTTTTTTTTTTTTTTTACTTACTTTTTTCCTTTTCTTTTTTGGCTGCTTGAGCTGTTTCTAAGCAGTTTTCTTGTAGAGTCATATTTCTGCTGACTGCAAAAATTCTGTGACTTCTGCTGCTTCCTGACTCGTTTTGTCCCTTTCAACCAACCAGTGCTGGGCTCTGTTAGAAAACTGCATTACTGTGGAAGACCTAGGTTTCAAAAGAAATAGATATGAATACCTTGGAATCCTGAAGGTCCTAACACTCAGTGGAGCTTTCTGGACTCAGTAGTTTAGTGGCTTCATTGACAGAAGAAAAAGCAGGGATGAATGTTATGGATAGGGTCCCTTGGCCTTTGTTTACATGGAGGGGAAGGACTGGGAAAAGAAACAGAATGTTACCTGGCCTGACCTTGGTCTGTTTTGAGACAGTCACTGTATGTGCACTGTTGTGCTTCCAAAACTATTGACTATTTAATGTCATAGCTGAAGGCCTGTATGTCTCCAGCAGCACTTTAGACATACCATCTTTTTGCTCTGAAGAATACATTGAAGTGACAAGGTGCGGAGAGTGATGTAGCTTTGTTAGATTTGGGTTAGTGATGCTTAGTTAGATACTTCTATAGGCAGCCAGTCAGTCTTGTTGCTATTCTCTCCTTGGGTGCACAGAAGAGAAGAATACTGTCAGATGTTGCTGTTGCTTAGTGGGATAACAGGAGACTGACTAACACTCAACCCCCCCCACCTTAGCCTGTTCAGACAACTGGATGAACCCCTGCATCACCAGACTTTTCTTTTCCGGTCTGGGAGAAGGACCTCATTTAAAGCCCTCTTGGCTGCAGATCAGACAGAGATGTTGAGCTTCAGGGGCAGCCAAGCCTCTCTGACCGCAATGCTCCCTTGCCCTGCTACACATGTGATCAAAGCGGAGGTTTAAAATGCAGGTCTGTAGTTACAGAGTTCTGCACAACCACACCAGGTCTTAATGTTTTGCAACAACACATGCTAAATCAAGCCCCCTTAACTGTTATTTTTGTGCTGAGTTGTCTTGATTTCAGCTACTACTTAGGGTATTTCCATAAGAACACCTGAATGTTAGCCTTGCTTTTCCATTTCCCTTGGATGTTATGTAAAACAAGGCCTCTGCTCAGGGCTCCCCTTGGTTGATGGTGTGTGACTTCAACACCCGTCCCCCATTCAAGCTTTGGATGGAACAGTACATAGAGCTTTAGCTCAGCCTTTCCACTGACCATGTGCATAGGAGATCTCCCTGCTTAGTAACAAGGTGCTGAGATTTCAATCATGTACATGTTGGTGAGAGCAATAGAGGAGGCAGCATGTTCTTTAAATATGTGTAAACTCTGTACCCAGACAAGTTTGTGACTGGCATTGTGGACAAATGTCAGATTTCTAAATTTGTATTTCTAAATATCCTCCAGAAAAGCAAAGTATTTCTAAAGCTAAAGAAAAAAACAAAAAAACAACAACCCACCCAAGAAGAACAAAACACAGTAGCTTTGAATGGATGCCTAGAAAAGAGCAACAACAGGCCAAGCCTAAGAACATACCAGCTTTCAAGTTCTGTGGGGCTTTTCTGAATCAGACATTTCTTTCTGTTCAGCAATATCTGTCCTTAGGGTTTCTGCGGTGTTTTTCAGGTTTAGGCAAACTTCAAGCATTTACACATTTTGACAAGAAGTACCACCAGCCCAATGAGACATTGTATGAAGAGCCCCCTCCTCACATTTACTTTAATTCTGGGTCCTCCTTTTTTGTGTAATGTTTCTTCCTGGAAGTTGTGGAGATCTGGCACTAGAAGAGCTCACTTTCTTCTGTAGTTTTCATGTGACCTCACATATGCCATGTCTGAACATTCCCAGTCTGCTCCAGCCACTGCATGTTTTAGATCATGGAGACCTGTCTCAGGACAGACATTTATTTGACTTGTGTCATAGGTCAGGGGTTTTGTGATACACTATCCAGCCAAAAATGGTGCAATCATAAAGACAGTAACAGATGCTTATTGCTTTGTGTATTCACCTTTCTAATGTTTCTGGAAATTATTTTTCAGTGAGTGTTAAGCATTTTTCTAGGGTTTAGTAGTTTTTAAGTCTCTGTTGCTTTTGCCCTTTAATGGAAGAAAATTTGTGTAAAGGAGAATTTTTTCAAGTTTCCAGTTTCCTTATTTTGATGATAAAAAGAGACTATGGGCTGAAATGTTACATTGTTACTTATAGCCAAAGGCTGATTTTAAATAAATTGCATTTTTTAACTTCAAAAGGAATTTAAAAAATGCTGGTTCAGGAACTTGCATTATACAAATTGGATTTGCTATCATGTAAGCATCTGTTCTCTTTTAGCACACCATTGACACACCTTATGTTAGTAATTAAACTCATGAATAGTGCGAACACTGAAAAAGTGTTCTGACTACCAGAGAAATGTTGTAATGGTTTAAATAGTCTTAAAATGCAATGATTTGGAAATATCAATTTTCATTAATCGTAATTTTCATTTATATTGAAACTATTGTAAAATCTAAATATTACATATTATTATTATATTCAATTAATTGAAATAGAATATTAGAAGATTTTCACTTGTAAAATACGGTGAAATATTTTTCTGATCTTTTTGAGAACATGAAAACTAAACCTTCCTGTCTTTAATCAAACCAGTAAAAAGGTTTGGAGTATGCTATTCTGATGTCCTGTATACCAACAATTTTGTATAAGGTTGATTTCTTAGTCATAGAAGATGACACTAGGTTTGGATCAGTCTTGTAATTTTGATAAGAAAAATCCTCAAGTTATGTTGCATTGCTTTCTCACTCTCTCTTTTTTATAATTCACAAATGTGCAAACAGGTTAAAACACACTAGTCTGAAGCTGGGCTAAATCCACAGATGGATGTAGACTGCTAGCTTGACTTCCCAGTGAGTTGACTGAAGATGAGCTACTGCAGAAATAAGTGGAATTTGTCGGTTTAGTTTGTTTCAAGGGTGATTTTGTTATATGTGAATGACCACTGATGCCAATATTATATCACCCATGCTAGGATTTCTCTGGCAGTCTGATAGTGCAATACATCCAAGTTGCTTATTCCAGGATATCTTTCCTTGCCTGGGACAATAACACATTGTAAGGAAAATAATCCAGACCAAGACAAAAATATTAAGCAGTGGGAATATAACGTTAATAGTGGCTAATGTTTTTTTATGTAAAAACACTGAATATCAAAGTAGGAGTGGAAATTGTTATTGAGTGCCCATCTGGTAAGAAAACCAGATTGAAGAGAGTTAATTGCTCATAATGGCATTTGAAGACCTCTAAAGGCCAGTCCTGTCTCTTCTGACAGGCAAGACTGGCTTGAAAAAGCTAATAAGCAGCCCCATCAGTACGATCTTTGCCATTCATGTAGATCTTTCTTTCTGAAGTATTTCACAGCGTATTCAGAGCAAACATAACAACTGAATGGAGGTGGATGCCTGCTCAGCTCCTGTCACTTGCATGATGGGGTGAAGTCAGCAGACCAAGGGCTGGGGTGGAAAAGTGCACTCTGTCTGCAAGATCTCACTAGTTATGAAAGCAAATGTGAATCTCCAGAATAAAATGGACACCAAAGCACCAAATTTTTGCTGACAGGAAGGAAAAGGGAAAATACTTAGGCACGTGGTGCATTAGCCCAGAGGAACTCCAGGGCACTCTACACCTGGTTCCTATACCACATTTACCAGTACAGGCTCTGGGCACATGTGCACAGCTTTACAAAAGCAGTCTTTCCCTCACTGTCCCAATGCATGCCCTAGACATGACAGATCTGTGTCTAGCGCATTCCTGAAATCCTTCAGTGATGGTGTGTCTGGGTCCTCCCCAGGCAGTTCCAGTCTAACAATCATGACTGCTTGAAAGCTTTTCCCAGTGTGCAGATGAATCTTTTCTGCCATGATGTAAGTCTTCTTGCCCTCTCTTGCAGGGAAGCAGTGTTGTTCTGTTCCTCTTTGCCAGACTTTTAGTCTGTTTTGCTTGCTGGTGTCCTCTTTTGTGGTAGTTCTTGTTTTCCTGACCTATCTGGAACATTCTTATTACTGCCTTATGGGTTTTCACCAAAAGTGCTCCATACCTTTCTGAAAGACTGCTCCTAACAAGTAATGATGCCTTAGTATTGTTGCAGAACGTGACTCTACAACTCTTCTCACCCAGCAGATCCATCACTACATGTACAGTGTTTGTTTTTCCCCAGGAGTCCAACGCTACTTACATGGAGTTCTGTATCTCCCAGGCTGCTCCAGACTCTACAGAGTCTGGAATGGCACTGTGGCATTGTCCAGCCTGTTATTTCTATTTGAAGATTGTTTTGGGCCCTAGTCCATGTTCAATACCCTCCTTTGTTCATTCTCAGCTGCTGGAATATGTGGCATGTGACCACAGACATCTACCCTGAGAATAAAAGGACCAATATACTTTGTTAAAGCTGGTAGCATAGGCCCTAATAGTAATTTTTTGAGCCTGAAGACCCTTCCTGCTCCCTCAGCAAGACAGCTGAAAGCCTAGAGGCTGCTCAGAGTGCCCTGGGAATGTCTAACATCTGACCTAAACACTGGACATGCAATTTCTGGTCTCTGACTTACCTCTTCTTTGTCTGGTGTTTACTGCAGCTAAGCTCACAGCAACTGCAGTGGCAAATGGCAATATTTTAACAGACCCAGCTTGAAGGTGTGTATGAGTATCTCAGAGTTGTCTGGACCTGTTTGGCATTGTTAATTGCTATTTTATATGCCTAGAAGGGATGTCATGCTTCAGAGCAGCAGCCTGTACAAATAGAAACAATTAACACTTCAACCTACAGCATTCCAAGAATTGCCTGCAGGCTGTCCATAGAGCCCCCGGGCCCCATGCTGCTCCTGTCGATACCTGGCGGTGAGAATCTCATGCCTGTAAAGTGCAACCGATTTGAGGTGCCCACACTGAAATGCAGTGCTTCAATGAAGAGAAAGGACAGCATAAAGGGCAGCGAGGAGAAGCTGTTTAAAAAGGTGAAATTGCTCTTGAACTGCTTGATTTGCTTCTTCCTTTAGTGATGAATTAGACTGAAGGACTGAACCGTGAAAACTTCTTGCAGATGTACATCAGCAGAAAGTCTGATGCTGAACCTCTGTAATTTAACAGCTTTTAAGCCATTTATTTCCTCCGCCTTCCCTCTGGTATGGTGTAACTACAAGAAATATGTATAAGACCAGCTATGCCCTCAGGATTGCTCAGGTGCTGGGGGCAGGTGTGTCCTGAGGCACAGGTAGGTCTTCTCAAGGGGACATATTGTCAGCATGTTACCTGGTGCTCCTCTGCTGGCCTCCAGCAAGTTCTGCCACTGCAGCAGTGCATCAAAGCCTTTTCTTCTGCAAGGCCATTCTTTTGTTTTCCTAGAATCAATCGAGGGCTGTCTGCCTAGTCAGGGTCCTGAGGAAGCAGCACCAGGCTCTCCTCTCTTTGCAGGATCAGTTCTCTGTTTATTTTGCCTCTTTTGTGTGGTCGTATCCACTTCTGTCTCATCTGTTTAGATTTGGTAAGTCTTTATACATGGACCATGAACTATAAATTTCATCAACTATAGAGAACAAACTATGACATGGTCTATGTGTTAAAGACTGAAGCCTGTGCTTTATGATCAGCTGATAATTATTTTACTTGAATATTTTGATTTCATACAGCTCCTGAATTTGTATTAGAGGAACAGTTTTCCAAAAAAAGTAACAACAGGGTGCAGGGATCTCTCATGAGACTTTGAGCTGACATGGAAATCCCATCTGAAATACTTGAGATATTTATGGCCAACTGTGTATGCCTGGCCCCATGCCAGGGGGGTTCTGGACAAAGTTGTCCAGATTTAGTACTGATTATAGCATAACATTATTTTTTTTTTTTTTTGCAAATACAGAAACTCATTCTCATATTCCATCCACAAAAAGATGTTACTCTTTGTCAAATACCCCTGAAGAAAAGGGGATATCACGCTGGTTTCATTTTTGCTAGTTGACCATTACTTTTGCTTGTGCGGGATGGAGGAGCTAGAGGTTGGAAAAATAAAGGGAAATCATTACCTGTATAAAGCTGGTGAGCTTGGATTCCTGCTGGCTGTATTTCAGTCACAACTCTCTCCTCTTCTTTTATTGCCTCTTTGTTTTAGATTTGAACAAAAGGCAATGTAAAATCAGAAACTGGTAGTTCTGTAAGAAATATACCATCCGGACCACAATGGATTGGAGGGACTATTAAGCAATGTATGCTGGAAAAAGCAATTAATCTGTTAAGGAGTCATTTGCTAATCGCAGTATTTTCCATTGACTACATATTATAAGAGGTATCTTACTGTTGAGTTCTCCCATAGATTAGTGCTTCTTTCTGTATTGTAAATACCTTCAAAGGAGAGGTAGACAGGTTCAGACTGTATGTATTCCTCATCCTGGCACTTAAGCATAACTTTGGAAGCACTTTCATTAATTGGTTACATTTTTTCCTGGTTTCCCCTGCTATCTCTGTGTCCCTGTTTAAAGGGAAAATTAAATCAGGGATTCAGTATGTTGTGCTGCTAGTTTAGGATCATCTTTAGCTAGCCTCTGTGCCCTGACCTAAATGTCATCTCACTGCTTTCCTTACAGTCTTCTAGAACAAGCAGTCACAAAGCTGTTCTTTAGTTCTCCTCCTGTATGCTGGTTTGCCCTAATGAAGGTATATGTTGGTGTGTTAAATTGCTGGAGCCTGACTCAGACCATTTGTTTTCCCATGATTACTGCTCTGCCAGCTCAGCTGTCTGCCTGCAGCTGCTCTGTGTTCAGGCTGCCTGTGTTTCTCATTCCTAAGCTTCTTCTGACTGTACTTTGTGAGAAGCCTTTTGCATTCATGGTTTGGAATGAAATGCATTTGGGGGTTAAGAAGGAAAAGAAGGTAAGATGTACATCCTCAGTCATTTAATTTGCTTTGATCTGAACCAGCTCCCATCAGCCAAATGTGGTACTATTCCCTTTTTTTAATTCAGTATAATTCAGAGCAGTCACACTGAACAGCCAGTGTGCAACTTGTTAACGTAGACTAGGCCAGGCCGTGACTTCCCACTGCCAGCATAAATTATACAACCAGGTCTCCAGGTGGGACAAAAAAGTGAACTGACTGCTCTGCTCCTACGTTTGACATTATGTTTGACCTGGCTTTAGACAAAAGATTCAGAGAGACCACAGCAAGCAAGCGAGGAGCTCAAGGACCCCTACCACAGGGATGTGTGTTATTCTTGCTTTCTCTTTGGTGCTATACTTGTGAAAATGGTCCAGATGCACTGTGAATTTCCAGTGTAGTCAGATGTGGAACACTAGTGTGTCCTGCCAGACTAATACTTCATGCCTAGAGTGTGCCCTCTCAGCGGATCAGCTGTTCTCAGTGTTTTCCTCCATTTCCTGTGGAGGTGTGGAGGGCTGTGACAGCATTGAACATAACAGATTTTTTTTACAACAAAACAAAAGAAGTCTGAAAATTCCTATGCATGAGAGAATCACAGTGAAGGATCTCATGGAGGAATTCCTGTGCTACCCCACTGTGTGCTGTCTGGTGTTTTCCACTTTAGAAGAGGGTCACTATGCAGTGTGGGGAAAGACAGACTTGTTCTTCCCTTCTGCAGCACAGAACACAGAACACAGGAGTTCTCTGGGAAACTCAAACCTCGACCCCTGTATCTACTATCAATAGACTGTTAGTTTTAAAATATATGAAATACATAAAGAGCTCCAAAGGGACAGTTCAGCAATGATAGTCATCCAGAAAGGCTTCCCTTGTTCAGTGAGGTCTAGCACAGTTACAGTTTTTAAAGGGCACAAACAAGCAGGATGGAAACCAAATCCTGCCCAGCAAAGAGGTTGAGCATAAAGGCATAACTAGTGGTATAGTGAGCAGTGAATGTGTAAATGGGGAACAAACTGTTGAGTTGTGTGTTTGTGAAAGTGGGGAGAATGAACCACACAGAAGTGAAGGAACGAGCCTGAATGCTAGCATTATTTGGATCCAGAGTCTTTCCTGTGTCCCAGATGCCCAGCCAAGATCATCCTTTATTACTAAATGTAAAACAAAAGATCATTGAATAAAAAGATCAAAGGCAGTATCTTATGACTTTTCTTGCTCTAAAATTAGTATTTGTTAGCTAGAGCACTGAAGCAGCTCTGCAGTTACTCGTCATACTCTTCAGGTACCAATACTGGTTTTTTTCTTTTAAGAGGAAAGAATTGCAGTTGCTGTACTGGAGGCACTTGATGTTCAAAGAAGAATGTCTCCATGGAAATGAAGGATTAGATTGTATTACCTGGAGAAGGTAAATGGTTTTGGTGCTTTTATTTTTAACTTGTTTGTGTTTCTTGTGTGAGAAGAATTTGCTCAATATCCATTATGTTGCTATATTTCTTACCTGGGACTTAGGAACACTTACATCTCCATAGTCTCAGTAATTTCCTTCTACTGCCACCTGAGATCTGAAGGCCAGAAATGGTGGACTGTGATGATCTAAGTTTGCCCTGTTGCACAGCACAAGCTGAGAACCCCATCTAGCCTTCCCTGTGTGTGGGACCAAATACTGCTACCCAGTTTTAATCCTCCTAGAGGGTTACTTCCCCACCATGTAGCAAGCAAGACACCTTGCTTCTGGTTTTGTTGTGGCTAATTCCAGCTTCTGAGTCTTGCTTTTGATTTGCCAGGTTAGGAAGAAGCCATTTGCATCAGTGTTGCTGTCAGATTCAGTGACTCTGTATTCTTGAAATCTCTTCCCCGTCTCTTCTCTCTCTCCCTTTACATGGCTCTCAAGCAACATTAAAAGAAGGATTAAGGGAACACTGAATACAATTTGGTGTGGACCAATGGCGAATGGCATTAACCCTCAAAGACAGGAGCCTGTGAAAGGATGTCAGACACAAAGAGATGATGGTACAGCTATAAACAGTTCTACTATCTGCTATGTGTAAAATAATATCCCCATCAACAGTCCTGCTGAATTTATGTGAAGCTGGATTAAGGATCATTCTGAAGCTGAATTCTACCATATTTAGGGCAATAAAGAGTCCTCTTTTTTCAGAGTTAAAAGAGTTAAAATATTATGTAAAGAACTTCATATAGGTAAAAGAAAAAAAAAGATTAAAGTGGTTTTACTTGATCATTTTTTTTTCTTTTTTTAACATCTAGATAGGGTTCAAAGAGTGCTTTATCAAGAAAGCTTTTTCTCATGTGAGGCAACTCTTTGGTGTCTGGAAGAGTGAAGACATCCAAGTTCAGATTAATAAAAATAAACAACACTGATGAGGCTCTTCACATGGCTCTTATGTATGCATACTGAAGCTGGTGAAGTCTTCCCCCATTCAGAAGACAAGTGACACATTCTTTCCTGTGCTGTTGTACCGAATTAATCTGTTATGTTGGAAAGAAGTCCTGATTTCTTGCCACCTTCCCCAGCCTCAGAGATCTGAGACCCAGAAAACCCAAACACACTCAGAGCTTCCTTGAAGAACAGCTAGTTCCCACACTCCCTTGCCAGGGCTGTGCACAGAAATGCAATGTCTGTTGCTTTCCATTTTATTTTTATTTTTTTTTTGGTAACTTCAAATGCCAAACAGTAGGGGGAAAAGAGATATTTGTTGAATTTTGCTAAACTGTGGAGGTTCACACTGCATGATCCTTCAGCCACTCGAGAGGTCTTTCAGTATATTACAGAGAGGGACAATTTAGACAGAATGCAATGCTGAAATAAAACCAGATCTTCAACTGAGCGCTACTGCGAAGACTAGATAACATTTAATGACTTTTCTGCATAATTTCAAAACCAAACGGAAATAGATGCAGTCTATGGACTGCCAGCTCTCTGCAGCAACTAGACAAATTTCTTCTTCCCATCTCAGAGGACTAGATGTTCTCTGCTAGGCAGATTCCAAGACATCATCTTTAGCAGCCACAGCACACCTGTGCTCAGGCTATAAATTATGTCAATCAGTTGTTGCCTGTGTTTCATGTTGTGCTGGGTTTGCTTTATAATTTCTGCATGCATATAATTTCATCCTAGTCATGAAGAAAGTACAGTGAGTGCACAGTATACAGTTGAACGTGCTGTCGTTCATGCTTCTGAAAAAGACTGCACAAAACCTTTTGAAGACGCTGGCTGGCCTGATGTGGAAAGACAGGTCAATACTGGGAGGAGTACATGCAACCATATGCGTGGCGAGAGTGAAGAGGAAACTGAGACAAGCCTATGGTCCTTTCCCAGATTTTCAGACAGTTATTTAAGGCGATACTTAACTTCAAATAAAAAGTGTAAAAGTCAGTATTACTTCTGGTAACCTTTATAGTGCAAATAGTACTCTGTAGAAACACAGAGAAATATTCCTATCTTAAACCTCAATAATGCTAGCAAACAGAAGCCTAGTCCTGCTCTTCTTTTATCATCATGTCTTGTGCATGTAATAGGTGTGTGATAGAGTACATTTTTCCATGAGTGATACAGCTGCTGTCTACATCTTCCTAGGAGATCACTTCAGCTTGCATCTGGAGTGGAGGGGAGTTATACTGAATGAAAGCTGCTGTTCTTCAGCAAAGCACCAGATTAACAAGGCCTTTTTGTACTTTAACAAATCCACTTTAAATCTGCAGTCCTCACTAATTTGGAGGAATTCTCCTTGGCAACTGCAAGTGGAACACCCCTCAGAGTGCTGGCTGGCAAAATGAAACTGTTTTGGTGCTGCAGAGGTACTTTGGGTGAAGAGCCACAAAGCTGAAGTGCTGTCATTAACTGCAGTCATTTAACAGTCGGTGGCCTGGGAGGGACCACAGCAGTGGCACGCAGAGAAGGCCCAGCTCGGTGCGGCTGCTGGGTGTGTGGGTTGCCCTGCTCCCTGTGCGTGTTCCATCATCTTTGTCGCTTCCCTTTAGGTCTTTATACACATTGACAAGATCCCTCCTCTCCAGTCTTTCCTAATAGGACAGGTGCCCCAGTCCCTTAATCATCTCCGTAGCCCTTTGCTAGACACTTTACAGTATGTCCATATGTCCCTTGTACTGGTAGCCCAGAACTGGACCCAGCACTTCAGGTGTGGTCTTACCCGTACTGAGGAGAAGGGAAGGATGCCCTCCATCCACCTGCTGGCAACTCTACTCCCAGTGCAGCCCAGGGCACCGTTAGCCACTTCTGTGGCAAGGACAAATGTGGACCACATACCAGGGCCCCCAGGTTCTTTTCTGCCAAGCTGCCTCCCAGCCAAGCATCCAAAGCCTATACTCGTGCCTGGGGCTGTGTCCCCCCAGGTGCAGGACTTTGTACTTCCCCTTGCTGAACTTTATAAGGTTCCTGTCAGCTGTTTCTCCAGCCTGTTGACATCCATCTGGATACCAGTACAATAGTCTGGCATGTCAGCTACTCCTTAGTTTTGTGTAATAAGCAAACTTGCTGAGGGTACACTCTGCCCCAGCAGATCCAGATCACTAATCATGGTGTTAACTAGCATTGGACCTCTATTGACACCTGGGGTACACTGCTAGTTACTGACCTCAAACTGGACCTTCTTCCACTGACACCCACATTCCTGGCCTGACCGCTCAGCTACTTTTCAGTACATCTCACTGTCTCCTCATCCACCCTGTACAGCAACAGTTTGTCTATGAGGACCCTGTGGGAAATAGTGCTGAAGGCCTTACTGAAGTTCAGGTAGGCAATAGCCATTGCTTTCTCCTCATCCGGTTAACAGGTTGCTGTCCTGCCGTATCATCCCTCAGGCCTGAACAAAGGAACTCAAAATTCCCCCTTGCTCCAGTGATACCTCCTGCCAATGTTTAACTTTGTGAGTGAGCATTTAACATGAGAGGTCACATCTTATTCATAGCAAGTGAGTCTAGACTGGTGTTTCTTCACTGCAGCTGTAGGGCAGCACTGCTTACAAGAGAATGAATTTTTACATGAAGTTGTTCAGCCAGGTACTGGCTAACAGGCTAGTGTTTGATCTTTATTAAAATCTTTTCCTTCTCAGGTTTGCTTTCCCTGCTAGTGACTGAAAGGTCTTTCTGGGGAACATACCAACAGCAGGAAGAAGCCTGTCTGTGCCCCTTTAATCCCAATGACCAAGCCATCTTTAATATGGATGTACCTTTAATACTTCCATGTACCGCTTGACTCCTCCCAGCAACAGAGAAGCTGCAGGGAGGAGGAAAGACAGGCAGCTCTTGGCAGGTTATGAGCAAGAAACTATGATGGATAAAGTGCAGATCAGACACAGGAGTGGCAGAGGCTTCAGAAGTAAGTTGGGTGCTGCCCAGCCACCCTTTATCCAGTCCTGGTCCTTCTGAGGTAAGGGGTTCAACTGATGCAAAATTCTTCGCTGCCCCCTTAGTGTGGTGAAGAATCAAGTACACGAAGGTTGTCTCTTCAAAATGAGGTTCCAGGGAAGAAATACAGCAGCTGCACACAATGTGGTTGCCTTGCCTGCATTTTTCATGAAATCTTCATCTCTCAGGAAATTTCCCCATGGAAGGGGAGAAGTTTTCTAGCTGAGGGAAGATATGCAAATATATTTTATTATCTGAAGTACTGCCACTGTGTTTGAACACTCTCCTGCCTTGCTCCCCCTCCCCTGTTTATAATTTTCTGAGATTGTATTGCAGCTTTTAATGAGAGCTATTTTTGATTGGTTTCATTATAACAGGGCCTGGTAGAGTACAGCCATAGGGATAACTGGATGTCCTGGTTTATGGTCTTGGCTCAATTCTGTAAGTATTCTGTTAATATGCAGTATGTGGCTAGCTACAGTAACAACATTTATAATTGGATCAAATAATCTGTTACAGTTGTAATATATTCTCAGAAGGATATTTAAATATAGATTCCCTGGAGACTTGTTGGCATAGTGTTATAAATAAAAAGGACTCATTCTAATAATATTGTTCAGTGTTCCTTCATTGCCGACATAAATCTTGTTTTTTCCCCAACTACTTCAACAGAACATCTTGTCTAAGAAAAATATCAAGTTAATTTTGTAGCTTTACATGCTTTATTCAAGGTTGAAATTTTGAAAATGTTGCTATTAATATGTATGTTATAAAGTTACGGGTTGATATTACTTTGTGTTGCTTGGCCATTTTCATCCTGTGCTTGAGCTCAGGCACCTCTCAAAAGGTCAAGATGTTGATCTTGTCATCACAACAGCTCTTGGGAGAATGGATAAAACTGTCAGACAATGAAGGCAATAGGATTTTTAGTGGCTCCCCAGGGAACCTTTGCAAACCAGTTTAATTTTCTCTCATCTTCATGCTATTTCACTAGATTGGCCTATGAGGCAGCAATATTTGTGGTGACAACTCTGGTGGGTGTAATCTAGTTATTGTAAATGTACATCAGTGGGGAGAGGAAAAAAAATGAACGTGCATGCAAGTTCCCTACCAGACTGCAAGATAAATCTCCTGGTTATCCCTTCTCCCTTTGATTAGTTTCTTGGTGACTTGGGGTACATGTTTTGCTGATGTCAGACAGTCGGAAAATTCTGGACCTTTTCATTTACCTTGTGGTTGAGGGAGTCATATAATATATGCAATGTTTATTGATATTTGAAGTTTGATAGCACTTGAAAGTACAGTCCATAGTGAGGCATTAATAGAGATCTAAAAGAATTAAGAGAGAGTATTTAACCCTCTCTCCCACCCTTACTGCTCTTATCTGTACTAAACCCTCCATAATCACTGAGAGTCTTTCCCCCTTATCCTCTTAAGAAAGCCCTGGAAAAAAATGTTATGTACTTTAACAGAGTTATAAAAGACATAAAATGGGCTGGAGAAATGTCACATTGGGCTATAAAGATTGCATTACTTCTGGGAACATTGATTCTAGGGGGAAAAGAAAAAAAAAGGAAGAGAAAGAAAAACAAACTAGTTTTTTTTTTTTTTTTTAACAATCCATTTCCAAATGAAGTACAAGCTTTATCTTCTTTTATAGGGATTTGATGTGCTAATTTATGGCTTGATTAAATTCTTCCTAGGGCCTGGTTCAGCCAAGCTTAATTTCCTTAATTCTAAATGCTTAAGTAGTGTTGCTGAAGCCAACTGGATTTAATTCTGTCATTAAACATAAACTCTGTTTAATGATTTGCTAAGTTCAAGTTGGTATAGGAAGTGCAGAATGAGACTGTCATAAGACAGATCATTTTTATATGTTTGTTGAGATGCTTTTCTCTTCTATCCACTGGTTTGCAGGTCTGTGTTACATGCAGATTTACTATACCTGGTGCTGTCTCAGGGTGTTGTCTCTCTGCTCTCTTTGTTACCCCTAAACCCAGTTTGGTCCAGCTCCGGCTCTGCACTGTAAGTGACCATGGGCAAGCTGTTTGCAGTTGTGCTCCTCTACGTTGCATCCCGTGTCTCCACTTCTCAAGGCCTCTGCTTTGTCAACACCTTGTCATCATGTTACTATTGAGTACATCTCATCCCACATAATGTAACTGCTTGTCATTGCTGCCTATGTAAAGCTATGGTTGTACCACACAAAGAGAAGCCAAAGCAAAACAAATCAGGCGTGGACACCTGGTCAGCTGGAGAAATTCCTCTCACACCTCAGAGAAGCAAAACAAAGCTACAGGCAGGTCAAAGAAAGTTCAGCAAGAGCAAACCTGACAAGCCTCAGTCCACAAGTCTTGCAAAATGTTTACAAGGTTTGTGGCTTATATACTAGCAATGGCAGTGCTGTATCACAGGGCCACATGATTATATGCCACTGGTCTCCAGATCCTACCACACTGTTTATGGTCACTGGCATACTGCTGCTGTCAGTAGCAGCTCTCTCCTCATGCCTATCCTGGGTGATAACACCTGTTTTCCAGACACAACCTTCTGTTTAACAGGTAGGTTCTTGCAGGAGCGCGCTGGAAACGAGGACCATGCATGGGAATCGGTTAGCTGAG
This sequence comes from Falco biarmicus, assembly GCF_023638135.1. Taxonomy (NCBI): domain Eukaryota; kingdom Metazoa; phylum Chordata; class Aves; order Falconiformes; family Falconidae; genus Falco; species Falco biarmicus. The sequence continues at coordinate 30,664,579 of NC_079311.1, read as the reverse complement.
GGGAATGTGCTCGAGCTTGTCTAGACAACAATTAACATGATGAGGCATGTTTACAGAGCATAGGGGAGTGGGGGACGGATGGTGCCAAGGAAAGGTAACACCTTGCTGTTAATTGATGGTAGTTAACCACCAATCGGGGATTGCCTAGTATGCAAGGCTTAGCTTCAAGAACCAATCTGTTTAAAACGCGCAGCTTCTGAAAGTGTATAAAAACTCGTGCTTCTGTACAATAACTTGACATTTGCTTGCATCAAGCTGCGTTCCGTCTCTTCATTCGCCGCAGGTTCTGGTGAGGATTACTCTCTCTTCGGAAAACTTTTTGTCATCTGTCCCTCCAGAAAGAAAAAGTACCAACTTCATAAGATAAAGGACACTTTATTCTAATAGCGGTACTTTTCCAAGTGTCTTTTCCAGATTGCTATTTATTCATCTATTTAATTCACGTACTCGTTGGTGTAAAACCATTACTGTGAGCCCTAGGGTCTGAACTGCTTAACTTTTATTGAATGCTCCTTTCCCCCTCATGATTATTTTTGGCAGACCTCTGCCTATTGGCTGGTGTCCTTGTTTTCGACATAAAATGAATAAATATCCCATTTGCCTCTAGCTTGATAGTCCATTTGTCTTCTGATACAGCACTGGCTATTGCTGCTGCAAACAATTTCACTGCTGTTTTTTTCATGCATTTTGTGCTATTCTGTTTAGTAAGTGTCCAAAGACAGTTGTAGGGAAATGAGACTCTGCCAGTTCTTGCACCCTGTGCCAGCATAGACTCAGTCTGCAGTGTCTATTGCGGTAAGTAAAACCCACACACTCTTTCATGTCTTATGACCTCTGGATACCTTTCTGTCTCAGATCTTCTCAGTATTTGGTCTCGTGTTCAAAATGGCACAGCCTTGTTCTCCTTGCCATAGACATATCACTGATACGCAAAACTTCCTCAGAACAGAATTATCATTGTTTTATCAGAAGTTAATTTGGGGTCTTCTGTGATCTCTCCCTTTGCTGCCAACAACCTCCATCCCCCAAATGTGCTAGACTCTGCTATTCCATGATGTCTTATTGCAGTTTTAGCCCTACAATTTGAAAGACAGATTCTTCATTCTTCTGTCATTTGGAGATATGTTTTCTTACCTGGTCTTTTCTTGTATTACTTTAGCAAAACTATTGTTTTCTGCATGCCTAATACCACTCCAGAATGTTTCTCACACCCCACTCTTTCAGAAGGGCTATTCTTTAATTCATTTCACTCCTGACAGCTTACGTTGCCCAATAATGAGTCAGTAGTAACTAGTCCAGCAGAAATCTGGCCTTGCTGCCTTCTTTATATTTTCCTGAGTGGAGAGGTGTCGCTAGAACTTCTTCAAAATACAGCAGCTGGTTTTAAGCCATTTCTGTGAGGGTCATTTAGAAATACATTCTCACGCCCTTTCTAGATTAGAAGTAGCTAGACATATTTAGCCTGGCTTTTCTTCTGCTACTATATTATTCCATTTGATACAGACTTATATTTTTATACCATTTATTAAAAAAAAAAAGTAACTGCTATTTCCACTCAGCTATTTTTCAAGATCTCGTGTTCCTTCTCACCCCTAATTTTAAACATTTGCCAAATTAAGTTGAAATTGATTGAGGTGTGGAGATCTCTGAGAGGAAAGAAGTGCAAACACAATGCCCCTTGCTCAGGAAAAGGCATGCAGAGCTCAGTTCTCCCTGGAGGCAGCAGCCAGCTGGCCAGTAATGCTGTTTGCATAGAGCAGCACCAGCCAGCACTCCAATAGCTCCGGGTCAGCTACACACACACGGCCTCTAGCCCACTCAACAGGGAGAAAGGAGCAATGGGGGAGAGGTGAGGGATGGCGGAGGATGAGAAAGGTGTGTGTGTATGAGGAAAGATTAGGGGAGATGACACAGAAAGCTCTGGATGGTTTGATGTTGTTTGTTCTGCATCTCTTGAAACTGCCTGCCCAAGGTGGGGTGCAGTGAGACCGCAGCATGCTGCACGCCTATAATTATGGTAGTGGACAAGGGGGGCACATTCTGGCAGTGCTTTAAAACCTTTTTTCACCCATCTGTAAAACAGCATTGGTAATGACTGCCTCAGACAGGAGGTTGCATAAAGCTGTGGTGTTAGATTGCAGTCTCTGTCATGTGTGTTATGATTTCTGTAGGAAATGCCATGCTGCTTTCCCTGGAGCAATTTTGTGATTGAGAGATGGTAATTGTTGGCCTACAGTTTGATTCTTGAACAGCTCTGAACCACAGCAGCCCAGTGTTTGCAAGAAGAGATCACACGTGTTGGGGAACCATTTTGGCCCAAACATGCTTGCAACTTTTCAAGGTACAGATATGAGTTAAGACAAAGAAATGTTTCTGACTTAAAGGGCCACTTTGACAACATTCAGAATTCATTGACTGTGAGGGAGTGGAGACCTGCACTTTATCTGTATTTGAAAAGGAACCATGAGAATATAGTGCCATTCAGCAGCCTCCTTTGTATTATCATCACTGGGAGAGTATGGAAGAATACAGACTTAGAAACACATTAAACAATGATGTGAAGTATATTGTTTTATGCCTTTTTGTTCCACTTGCCAAACTTCCCGAGTATGTAATAAAATGACTTGGACACTACCCTGCTACATGATGTGTAGATAACATGCAGTTTGGTTAGCTCATGCAATGTAAATATAGCTTTCAACAGATATTTTAGTGGCTAGCACTCTAGCCAATTATTTCTCAATTAAATGCCAGCTGCAGCAAATTTTCTTCATGTGAATTCATGAATTAACTGTAAGAATACCAGCACACACTGCAAAATGCCATTTGCCATGTTCCTTGCTAAATAGGACATTGCTAAATTGGACATTGCTAAATTGGACTAATTAATGCAAGTGTTTTCCACTTGCGTCTTGTAGAGTCTGTTTTATTGGGTTACCACCTAGGCATTACTAGAGTGAAACAAACCAAAAATATCTCTTTATTGTCACCCATGCTGGGAACATTCAGGACCCAGGTTCATCTCCATCCTATTCCTTACTCAGGGTTAACCTTTGTCCACAGAGCAATCAGGACAGGCCATAAATTGGGTTCATTCCCACAGCAATGTAGGTTCCCTGACCTCAGATGGGGATTTTCACAGCTTGGATGGACAGAACACTTTAGTTCTGCTGTGGGTTGGGAAGGAGGTGACAGTGCCTTTCGTCTACTTCCATCCCTTGGGAAGCCCAGCTGAAGATAGATCAATGGATCCCCACACTTGCCTCTACCTGATATTTGGGATTATGTATTAAATAAAAACTCCAGAAAAATAAATTCTTGCTGCTTTGAAAGACCCCATCTTGCATGATATGTGTGATCCAGCTGTCTTTGGAGTTAAAAGTCATGCGATGCCCTCACTGTACATTCCTTGTAGCTGATGAGAAGTATCAGCTCAGCTCCAATATGGACTTACGCAAAGTATGTTTCTTATTGCTTGGGTAAAAAGATTAGGTTTGTCTCTGAGGAATGATTTTTAAAGGTTACTTTAATGTCAAAATAACAATTTTGATTTCCTAGTAATAAAATTTTCAGTCTTTGGCAGATTCTTTTAGTTAAAATAAAAGGTGACATTTTAAAAGCAATCTGCTGTTTTGGCTAGCTAAGACATTTTCTGCTTGCATGCTTATCCATATCCATATCCATATCCATACCCATATCCATATCTTAGTAGCATAGTGCTCTATGCTACTTTTGCAGTTGCAGCCCTGACTCAGAATTGGATACTCTCCTTGTGCTAGACATATGCACACACCTGGCACCTTTCCCTGCTGCTGGAAATTTCACATGTAAATTCAGAAAGCCTAGGAAGAGGCATGAGGAGAAATGGAGAGTGAAAGGCTTGCATCAGACCATGTGGCAGATCAGTAACTGAATTTGGACTAGATCCTAGAGCTCTTACACCTCTATCCAGTGTGCTAGCTACTTGACCCCTGGCCAGACTGTGTGAGAATGCATTTCAGTCACTACTGAATTAGAAAATTTATTTCCTGTCTCAAAAAATGTTGTGATGGTATAGTTAATAGAGTCACTTCCATTACGTTTTTCAAAACAAAGGGTTGATTTCCAGTTTTGTTAATTTTTGCCTATAGACTGGAAGAGGTATGTACTAGCATAACTTAGCAGAGTCATGTGGTCTAAAATGTCATTGCTGGGACTTGGCTTATCACTGGAGCTCCAAGGACTCTGGGTGAGAGTACAACCCTCCTCTCTGAAAACATCCATTCACACAGTTAGGGCCAGTTCCCAGTCTGTAGAATTTGAATTATGCATAAAGGAACCAGAGCAAAAATTTCTCTCTCTTTTCTGTGAAGATATATTTGTTGGCTTAATAGATTTCCTGAAACAATAAGCAATTACTCAGTGTTTGTTATCTTACATTCCTTAAATGGACTACTTCTGTTTCTTTATTTCATGCTTAGGAGCACTGAAAATCCTCTTTGTTTACCTTTTACTATCTTTTAATTCATTCTCTATGGTGGCTACTTTGAATTGCGAGTGATTTGGTGGAGCAGGAAAAGAAAATCTTGCCAGTGTCCAACTTGCCTTTCTAGACATGCTAAGGTACAAGCAGATTTACCCCATCGCTCCTGCAGGCTTTGTATGTGCTTTATGTGCATGTGCAATTTTCCGGTTTGTACGCACACACATATCAAATAGATAAGCCTGCGCAAACATGATTGCTGAAAGCTGGTCCAGGATATACCCTGAGTGAGGTTTGCTATTGAATAAATAATTGTATGGTGATAATAAGAGGATCTACACAAAGATTTCTTTTTTAAAGCTTCCATTTCATTTCCTCCTCTGCTTATCTATTACAGAGACAGGGAAGTAAGGCAGAAACTACTGTCATTTTCCCTCTGGCCTGTGACAGGAAATTGATCCCCTAAATGGATTTCTCAACCTAGTGATAAGAACACCTCTAATCTCATGTCCTTAAGAAACCAGTATTACTCAGCTTCAGAGGAAAATGGACATATTCTTTTTTTCACAAGATCCAAGTCATTATCAGACCAATGGACACATACAACTTCCAGCACATGTGAAAGGCTAGGAAGAATGGAAAACCTGGTAGAGATCAAAATTACTCCTGTGCTGCTTTCATCAGCTTTTTCTAGTGATTTGTTGTAGCTACATGCTTTTCCATAACTCAGACCATGTAATAATCTACTTTGCAGACCAGACATTACATAGCTCTTCTTCAGAGCAAGAGGGTTCAACCTTTGCCATTTCCCCACATCTGTATGAATCTGTCGTTAGAATAGTCCAATTTTGACACCTCTTTCTTTAGCAAGGCTTATTGGAAGATCTTCAGGAAGATGTTTGGCAACAGCGCCATTTCTGATCCCTTACTGAACACACTGAGTGATATATGCCATGTATCCAAGCCCATTGTTCTTGAGCTGTTTTCTGTTAAACAGTTCTTCTGTTGCAAGGAAACATCTTTAGAGCTCCTGTCAGGCAGGAGCCCAGAACTACCTGTATTGTGGAGTATGCACATCTTTGTCCATGCTGTCTGTCTTGGCTTAACTGTGACTGTGCTCCTCAAGTCCAGCTAAATATTCCCAGCAAGTATGTACATGAGCTATTCACAACCACAATAACCCTAAGATAGCTGGTAATGCACGCGTCTCAAGTGCTTAATACCTCTTGCCCCTGGGCTAGAACTGATCAGTGTCTTGTCTTGGAGCTGAGCAGCAAAGGAAAAGCAAAGCAAGGAATATCTGGGTCTCTTCTGCTGGAGAGCACAAGGACATAAGCATTACTAGGCAATCTTTCCCCTAACGCACTGCAGCCTTGGAATGAGGGCTGTCCAGCATGAAGCTGGTTCTGCATGAAGCTGGAACCAGTTGAGAGAGCCAGCTTTCTGGGACCTGTGCTGCAGAGGGCAAGCTTGGAAAGGAGCTGCCTGTTCTGTCTAGGTCTGCCAACATCTGCATCTACACCTCTCTAATCTCCCATCAGAGTCTGCAGGAGGAATCTGCACCTCTCTAGAGTGCTGTGATTCAGCTCATGTTAACAATCAAAACATGTCAGAATAGTCATGATCTGAATGCTTCTGCCTGATGGGAAAAATTCCCATCTAGGTCAGAGCTCCTTCTGGGTGCAGAAGATGTTGAAAGTTGGGATTGATGAGTCAGCCCTCATGGGTGGTATACAATAGACAGTGTTTCAAATGGGGGCAGCTAGTTTCTGGCATCCTTATCTGAATGACAGCTTTTCATCAGTCATCCTACTGCTCTGAAGGCCAGCTTCAGCAATGAGTAGGCTTTGTATGGTGCTGATGCTGGATAAAAGCCTTTCCATGTCCCCTTGGGTATATACAAAGGAGGTAGTTCTGCTGTGCCTCTTGCTGTATGGCGTGCAGTTATGGTAAGTGCCAACAGCTGGAGACAGCGTGTCAAAGATCCCGAGACATCTCCCACCCTGCAGCAGGGCAAGTGCCTGTGAGCAGTGCCTGTGCACAAGGTGTCTGCTATCACGGAAAAGGGGTGGAACTGCTTGGCTGACAGTGGAACTGCTATTGGGGACATCAGGAGATATGGTACCCCTCCTGCCATAAAGATGACACTGATTCTTCTCCTTTACTGTCAACCCATATTTATGGGGTGTGTTTCTGACCCCTTGTCTAATACTGCATATATTGCTTCTGACACTTTCCCTCACCAGGGCTCCAATTCTCATCTTGGTATGTTACTGCATGCATTGTAAACCAGTGCCTTGTGCTCCTGTCACATGTGATTGCTTTTCTGTGTGGCAGAATAGTAGCCAGAAGGGTGGTTTCCGATGTGACAAGTGCACACAATAAGACTTGGACTCTGTAACAAGCAACTGTGCCTTACCAGGATCTCCATATAATATATATTATTATTATTTCTTTATTTACCTATCATTGTCATGAATCTACTTAGTAAAGAGACTCTTACGCTGCAGATACTTTCTAAAAAAATCTTTTTTCTGGCACCTAAATGGGATTTTTAATGTTCTCTTACTGAAATAGCTTGCATCTCTAGGAACTGATCACAACACCACTACTATCTTTGCTAAACCTCAGGTAGCAACAGTACTGCTTTCTTCAATGCATCAGCAGTACATAAGTCTTGCTGACATCACTCTGGGGTGAATTTTGCCCAAGAGGTCAAGAGTAGACTGACACAACTGGTTGGCTGCATGTACTCTTGTAGCACCTCGTTCTGCTGCCAGACAGCGAATCTCATCTCATCACCACAGGTACTTGTATTGAACAGAAAAACATAATTGCATTTGAAGACAAGATAGGACTGGTAAGTACAGACGGACATGGCATCACAGGAAGTAGCAGGTAATTTTTATTAGCATTGTAGAGACTTCTTGTGACTCATGTTTTTCTGTAGCCTGTGGCAAGTTTTAAAGGAGGCATTTGTAGGAGAATGAGGGGATGTTGGATGTATGTAAGGAACCCTTTTGGGTGTGAGGGGCTGAGGTGCCTTATGGAAAATCACTTTTGTGGGAATGCAGCCTGGTGCCTTAGGTGTGACTCCTGCCATGGCACAGAAGAGGCTTTTAAACAAAGGCAAACACCTTGGTTCTGAGCATGGTAGAAAGCAATGAAGTGAGTTGGTGACAGCTTCTGTAACAGAGGTATTATTATTCTAGTTTGTGGCAGCTGATGAGCTGGATCTGTGCATGGCACTGCAAAATATCCTTTTGGAGATGTTGCTTTTCTTCCAGTGATGTATGCAGAAGATGTAAGCACAAAATCAAACCAAGTTTTGTAATTGTTTATGCGACTTTGACCATTTGAAGGTTGGGACAGGGAGGAAGTGTTACAAGTTGCACAGCTCCTGAAGACAAGAGGTTTTGTTCTCTTTCACACTGAATTCCTCTGTCTGTGCTGTACCTGGCATCTTGGCAGACCTGCCAGTAAAAGAGTTAAATTCTAATCTAGCAGGCTGGCAGGTCAGACCAGAGAAGCACAGCTTGAGTCATGAAAGGCAGAACAGACTCTAAAAGAAGATGCCTAGGATAATCTGTGCTAACTTTCTGAAGCTGAAGATAAGCATGATAAAGCCTGTAGAGGAAAACACCCATACCAGAAAATGCAAAAGGAAATAAAAATGCATCTGGATTTCCTGTGCTGTGAAACTGAAGTAGAAAAATGCAGCCTTGGCTAAATTAAATATTTATCAAGACAAATGCAAAGAACATTTCTCGCAGCTTGCAGAAGTCTTTCCTGCAGTTTGAAGAAACCCAATGAGCTGCTGTCCAGAGTCATCTCTGCCCATGACTTTGAGATCATTCTTTTTTTCCCCAGTTTACAAGTGTTCAGCTTGCCAGATTCTTCAGTATTTCAGAGAATACTGAAGTGGCATTATTGAATGGGTCCAGAAACAGTGTTAGAGACATTGAAATGCCAACAGTTATTACAAGAGAAATCAGTCTCTTAGGTGGTATTTCCTGAAAGTGCCTGACAACTCTGTTGCATCTTCTTATCAGACCCAACTCAGAATTAAGAACCAAGAATGAACACCCAGCATGAATATTTCTATTCAAGGATGCAAAACCTTTAACTGTTGCTTCATCTTTCCACAAACTAAATGTCTCTCTTGTGCTAGAGGGAAGAGTACTTCCCTTTAACTATAAGTGGGCAGCATGGCAAGATGGGCTTTACTGTGCGCTTTGGGTTTCCTTTCGTCCTATATGTTTTGATTCTCTCTTTAATACCATTAGGGTCAAGCCACATGAAGTAACAAATGTGACAATACCACAGACTAATGGAGGATGAAGGAGTTCAATGAGTCTTTTTCCTATAACAGAGGGAGGAAGGTTTAGCCAAGTTCATGTGACTTTATGTGGTTGTATTTCTTTCAGGTCCCTTCATGCCTGCCTCTGCATATTCAGGCTTTTCAGTCAAGAACTGATAAGTCTTTCAACAATATTTGCATTTTCTGCAAACTCTCTTATGCCTTGACATATTTATTTATTTCTGGTGATTATCTGCTCTACGTGAAATATTTCTGCCCTGTCACTGTAACCCCTCTGAAGAGAGACTGGGCAAGGAACAACTACAGTCTTCAGGTTTGAGTCTTAGGCCTGCTTCTGCAGTCTGAACTATATGCCATCAGACTGGCCTCCCAGAGCACAGCTCTGCCAGCTGATATAGAAACGCTGCAATGTGAAGGTGAATAGGAAATGAACAAGGACAAAAAGAAAGTCGAAGTGAGGTAGAAAAAATTTCCAAGTAAGATATTGTTTGTGTCTGGCCAGGTGTTACCATTTTAAATTCATTCTGATCTCCCCCTCCAGCTGCCTCTATGACATGGGTCATGTAACTGCACATGCTGTTTGCTGTGCCTCCAGTATCACTTGGAAAGCTATTGAGTACTGAAAAGATTTCCAGGAACTTGTCCTCATCAGAGAGAAAAAAGAAAATGTAGGGCTAAATATAGTACAGTACAGAACTTCCCATGGTCCCACTGTCATTTTAGAGTTAATCCTTAAACTGAAATCAAATTGAAATCAAAGCAGTAGCGTTCCACTTTTTGAGATTTGCATTAAAACAGTAAAGGCTGTGCTTCAGCAAAGCAATATACTTGAAGTTAAATGGGATACTGAGCTCTGCCGAAGCTTTTGTTTTGTTGCTGTCCTTTACTTAGCCTGCACATACTGCAGTACTGTGATAGGATAGTGTCGCACTGCAGTGCACGGTCATCAGCTCTTAATGCAGGCTTCGGAGGCTGCAATGTAAGACTGCAAGGCTACACTGCAGAGCTGCTGAGCTTTTGAAAAGCTGCAGTTACATGTGGTCAAACAAGCAAAATGTTCACTTGTGGGATTAAACCTGTTTTGCTGTCTGTGAGCAGACTGTGTTCTTTGCAAATATTTCTGTAACAGCCAGAGGACTTGAAAATCAATCCTCCCTTTCCTTGTCAGATGGGAGAAAGGGGAGTAGATCTGGCAGGCTTCCTGAGTGCTGCCCCAAAGCAGTTTGCATGCTGCATTGCTTGCAAAAACAATGCAAAAAATGCTGCAGTTTACATTTTATAGTATTGGTGCAAGGGAGGAGAGACCAGCAGCAGCACAGAACAGGGAGCTGACACAGGGTAAGAAATTCCTGCTCAATAGAAGTGCTGAGGGGGTTTTATTCAAATGTCCTGGCTGTGATCAGGAAAATCCAACAGGAATCTGCAAGTTTTCCCTGCATCTTCCTTAAGGCTGGGTGGGGCTGGCACTGTGGGATTGTGATGATGAATAGTTGGTTTGGCAAGATGAGGAGCAGCATAGCTGTCTTTCCAAGATGACCCAATGCTGTCCTTTTCTTCCACACACTCTTGACCACTGCTGGTGGTTCTGAACGGTGAAAACCAGCGCCTCCAAACTAGTTGTTGATCAGAACTACTTGATCACAATAAGGCTCTGTGAGGATGTTTGGTCTGGAGGCTTAAGAGTGGAGGTCATTCTGGGGGAGCCCACTGCTGCAAGAACTGCTTTGAATACCGGCTAACTGCTCTTGTAAGCAAGGTCATAGGATAATGCTCTTATAGCATCTTTGTAGTGTCATGTTCTCTGAAAGCCAGTTCTGTGCCAAGGAGAAATTACTGGAATGTAGTGTTTTATGAGCTGAGATAACCTGGCCTAGGATTGATCTCAGATATTTACAATCTGACAGTGTGCTCCTAATGGAAGACAACACGAAGCATTTTGATATATTTGGATGCCTACATATAAAAACAGCAGGGTCTCTGCCTCTCTGAAAACAGCAGAGGTGGTTCTGTTTTACCAACCAACGAGCAAATTTATCACTCAGCTTTCCCCTGTTGTAGTCCCCACAAGTAATATGATGTGGCTAGACAAGGACTTCTGTCACAGGCATGTATATTCAGATGTAAATAAGCCAAATCAGATACAAATGTGACTCACTTTATACATGAGTATGGATAATTGTGTAAAGCAGAGCTCCTCCTCAAATGGTTGTACAAAGAGTACTGCCATGTAAATGAAAGGAATAGCAAACAGGGGGCTGCCTGTGTTTCTTGGCAGAAATAGGATTCTCCTAGGAAAAAGGTCTGCAGCAGCTCGTGTAACACTGAAGGTCTTGCTAAGAGCCAGAGGTTTGGGACTGCAGAAGTTGGACTATCTCTACCTGAGATCAGAGGATGATTTTGCACACACCCTGTTCCTGTAAACTCTCTGAAATGGCCAGTTCATAGGGCAGGTCCTGTGGCAGATGCATGTTTGATTAGACACAGGAAGGCTGTTCTCAAGTTCTGGTTTGGTTTTTTTTCAGTTAGATAGTAGCAGGGAGCATTACATGTTGGTAGAACCAGAAAAATTCAAGAAATAGGCAGATCCCTTCTGAATACTGTAAACAAATAACAACCTGCATCTTGCCTGCCTTCTCCTGGAAGGGAATGAGAAGGATGATTTAGGGCCTTGCCCATTTCGTTCACACTGTGTGTCAAGGAGTGGTGAAGCTGCCACTATGCCTTTGATGAGCTCTGTGCACAGTGGTTTCAGAGGGTGGGAGACAAACTCTGTCTGCAGAGTGATGATTTCTCCTCTCAAGCCTGCAGAACAAACATTTCTCCAGAAAGCTATTTCTAACATACCCACTCTTTTTCAAGCTAATAAGTGTCAGTCCAGCAATTCTAACACAATGGACAGCTCAAAATAAGACATATGTGCAGCTTCAGCCCAGCATGTCTTGTTTGATTATTGATCACATAACACATTTGGAAGAGATTGTGTCTCTGGTTGTTAAATGTTTCCAAGACATTTCATTTGTGATCCAACGATTGCCAAGAAGAGGAAAAAAAAAAAAATTACCTTGTTGGTATACATTCTTTTGTATTACCTATGTAAGCTTAACGGTGGTCTTAAAGAGAGATGTTAAAAAGTGAGCAAAGCCTGTAGAACATAAACAGTTAGCAATGTTTGCCACATTTTTAAAAATAGCACCAAAACATCCTTAAATAGCAATACATTATCCATGCAGAAAGTGGCATAATACTACAAAGATTTCTATTTTATTGCGATGCAAATCTTCCTTAAGAGAAAACAGAATTAGAAACACATGTCTGACTGACACATGTGGGAGGATGAAAGTCTTTTCATTAATGAACTATAAGACAACAATTACAGGCCCCTCCAATTTACACTTGAACATCAGAATAATTGAGATATCATTTCTAACATACTATTACAAATTCTTATGAATGATACTTTGGGGAAAGTTAATAAAATCAGAAGTTCTAATTGTGATGAAAAGTCAGCAGTTGTGTTCCACAGAGCATGTGCATGAGGTGCCTTTGTCAAAGACATCCCAGGATCGAAAAAGGCTGCTTTGCAGTTCCTTTACAATCCACCAGTGGGATGAGTAGGCTGAAACACTACCTGCAGAAAAGAGAAGGAGAATCAAGATCCTCTGAAAACTATCCTGACTCACTAGAAAGCAACCAAAACCATTCAAACCTGTTGAGTCAAGTCATGAAATTCCCAATGTTTCTTTCATGGCTGGGTTCAGATGCAATAGGACAGATCTGCAATCTCTGTTTCAGAGAGGTTATTTTCTAACTATTGCCCTGGGCACTGGAACAGAAAAAAAAGTAGAGCAAGTTAAAAGGCTAGTTGTGATATTATTACCCTCACAGAAAGTGGAGGGGGGCAGTGGGAAGCAGGGAGTAATTTGACATTATTTTCCTATTATCCATATGCCTGTTTTGGAATATACAGATGGAAACTTGCATCAGATAATTAGATATATAAAATAAATCAGAAGATCAGATTACAGTCTAATGCTGTAATGTATTTTGTTGAAGAGTCATTTCAGTCATTGTATCAATGCAAAAACCCACCAAAGCTGTTTAAAAGTAACTGATCATTATTTTAGCATGTTTGCAGGTGCAAAATTGAAGGGGCTGTTGTGATTCTCGAAGGGTCTAGTTAGAAATGCGAGCATATAAGGATTTTTATCCCTTCCTTGGGACAGATGTCAGATTTTGGGAATATTCAACACGTCTGCAGAGACTTTTCCTTTGAGGATATTGTGATAGGGTGAGGTTGCTATAATCACAGGGGTTTAATGCAAGTTTCTGTGTTGGCTCTTTTGCAAAGAGGTTTGTAATCTTAAGTCCATATTGACATTGCTTTGTTGTTTCTGGCTATTCATGTGTATCTGTTGAAAAGTAGTTGGTTGCAGTGAAAAATTCCCTGGAAGAGAATGGAAGACTTTTGAACTGCTGCGTTGGAGTGCTGCAGTCACTCAGAGGGGAGTGGTTCAGTCTGCCTGAAAAGAAAAAAAATGAAATACAGTTATTTATGAATTATAGCATTCTATATGCCTTTTTTTTTCATATTGTTGTTTGTTGAAAACTACCTTGAAGTCTTGCAGGACTGAAGCCAGCATGCTGGAAAAGTAATCACTCTCAAAACTCTGAGATGGATTCTTCCATGCCATGCCACTGCCATTCTGAAAATTCTTATTCTTCTGTATTTTTTTTCTGTTTACATCCCCCACTTGTTTTTCATAGTCTTATTTTAGCTGCTTGTGTTTAGTGGAAAGAGAGGCCTTGCTATTATTACTGTAGATGAAGAATGCTTTTGTTTTTGTTATTACAAATCACTGTTTCTAGAGTGACAAAGTCTTTGTGGGTTTGTTCTGTTCCTTTGATATGTAAGGGAGCTAGAAAAGCATGTCCTGGCACCCTATCATTCAGTAAAGTGTGGAGTCCCTCAAGATATACTTTGAAGGCTAAGACAGGAGAGTGGCAGGAAAAAAAAATAATTGCTAAGGGAATCCTGCCCAGTAAGGGGAAATTACTTGGGACAAAACAAACTACTTGTTGAAGTGTGGCAGACTGTGTATGAGATATGATTTACTGAAACAACACAAGGTGTGAAAAGGGGCAGAGGCTTTTTTGTGGCTTGGACAGAAAATAATCTTATTTGCTAATTTATTTGTGCATTTAGTTGCTCAAGACTTGCTGTGAGAAAGACTGTGGTAAGAAAAAGCTGGCAAGATACAATTACCACGCTGGGGGGGCTCACAAGGACTTGAAGAAATTGCCTTTGGCATCATATATTGACCACATCAACCCAAAACCATGGGACTGGTGGAGTATTACAGCTCTCTAGCTTTCCACAATGAGCTCAGTCTAAAGAGATAGGAGAAGAGTGAGAAAAGGTGTGAGAAGTTTGGAAGTCATCCTGGACTTCTGAGACCTATGTTCAAGCCTGTTTTATTGTCAGTGGGTAACTTTTGAAAGTCAGTTGACATCTGGTTATTTCTTCATATTTCTTAGAGAGAGCACTCTGAGAGCTTGCAGATAGCACTGGGCAGTCTGCCAGAAGGTCTAGCAGGGTGCTAAGCTCTCAGGTATGCTAAAACACAAGTCCTGTATCTGCTGAACCATCTGACTTGGAGGGCACAAAGACAACGTAGATAACAGACAAGGCTTTCTGGTGCATGCAACTCACTGCCTGTAAGACAAATGAAATTAAACCTGTTGTTGCCTAAACCATGGATAGTTTCTGACCTGCATCTCAGCAGATTATTTACCTACCCTTGCACCAATGTTTGGGGACAGATATTCTTGCTGTTATGGGTATGTACAGTTTTTATACTTAAGAGCAGCAACCCTTATGTTAACATGGTTCTGGTAGCAATTTTTTCTGAGAGATCTTTGGATGTGAAAAGAGAGGGAAGAACAGTCAAAGGAACAGGGATAGGACACTGAGAATGGACATAGAGAATGAAGGGGCCACAAGAAGTGTGAGGAAGTGAAAGCCTCAGAAAAAAAGAACCCAGAGAGAGAATGCCTGGGTTAAAGAAGGGGAGAAACAGAGGAGTTGAGTGAGGGAAGAGAATCCGAGACAGGAGAGAGCAAGAGTATGTCTGGGTGAATATGTACCATGAGAAATCTAGCCGATGGTTCTCAATTCAAAGAAATACACTGACATAGCTAGGGAAAGGGAAGTTTGGCCATGACTTGGAGTGCCTGGGATCTCTCTCTGACTCTTAATTACATTGACCTGCTTTGTGACCTTGGCCAAGTCCTGTAGCCTTCCTGGTTTCATTTCATCCCACCATACACTTGCAGTAGATTTGGGACATGCCAGGCTCCTTATTTCTGTCTGTCACAGTGCTGATTTCAATTTATTAATAACTAGAAAATACAAACGATCTGGACTTTAAAAGAGTAGCTCTGTACAAGTCCCATAGTTACACTGCTAGCTGAACAGCCTGAGTGTGTGACTGAACAGCAATAGCTACAGGGTGTTTCTTTTCTGTGCTGTAAGAAATGTCCAGACACCTAAACTTCTCACCTTAATCAGTTAGCTCCTGCTTGGCTGGTCACTACATAGTAAATAGTTCCAACAAGAACTAGCTGTTGCCCTGCTATTTCCCTTTTCATATATACTCTGTTATCAGACCAGCTCCTCACAAAGAAACACTGTCAGCAGAACTGTCTACCTTTCTTCCAGTATTTGGAAATGAAAGTTTCCTCTTTTATGGTGCTCAAGGAGGAACCTGGTCACTGTGTTGGCTGTTACCCTGCCAATCATGGATAAGAATTTTCTTTCAGTGAGTGCTTGCAAATCCTGAGATGGGACATGTTTGCCAAGGAGTCAAAGATCTCAGAAGAGATGGAAGGAATAGAAAAGAATGACCAAGCCATCCGCTTACTGCTTCTGGGCGGCAGATGAGATGTCAGTATTGCTGCAGTGGGGATGACCAGTGCTGCTCAAAGGAAAAAAAAGGGTCTTCAATCTATACCGTGTAGCAGCATTATGTTTCAGTAAACATGGTTCAGTAAGGTGTTCACTGAGTATTTTATCTGATGTTGCCCTCAACTTAACATAAAAAAACTCTGGTCTAATTAAGGTAATGCTGCCAAACCTTCTCTCAGTTGGTGGTTGCTGCTAAGAAAAGCAGCATTTTTGTATAACTATTAACAATTGCTCAGGTAATTGGTATGAACTTTCAAAATCTTTGCATTCTAGTTTACAAGTTTCCAATGGCTTGGAAACAGAGAACATGTTTATACAGTCAACAGTGGTTGTCAGAAGTTGGTTATTATTTCTAATCTTCTTGAAAGACTATAGAAAGAAATATCTTAAAGTAACAGGGCATGATTATTCACATAGGGCAAAATGTCAAGAGAAAAGAGGCTGCTGGTGGTGATGAATATATTTGGATGCCTTTAAGTTTTTCCACATTTCCAGGAACATCCTGAAGTTCTTCTAGTGTATTCAAAAGGAAAAGTTTGGGCTGGAAATGTTGATTCTATGCTCTGCTGAAAGGAAAGGTAGAGCAAAGCAAATTTTTAATGTAATTGAAAGTACATTAGTTTAATAGTCAATTGATAAAGGAAGAAGGTTTTAATTGGAATAACCTCTATTAGATATTCTTTCCAGTATATGGTTTTAGACAGTTCACTAATCTTACTGTTGGTAGATAGGATTTTATTACATTTATTTCCATTTTTTTTTCATTTATTTAATTCCTTTCTTGTTCATAAAAAAACCCACCATTGTTATTGTGGTTGTAAAGCTATGTAAAAATTTTATTTCTGGTAGAAAAATTACTTGGAAATATACCATTTGCTCATAATGATATTTTTTATGGTAACAAACATTAAAGATGTGTTTTCCTGAAATACTGAAATCGTAAAATCATAGAACAATTTGGATTGCAAGGGACCTTCAAAGGTCATCCAGTCCGATGCACTTGCAATAAGCACAAACATCTTCAACAAGATCAGGTTGCTCAGAGCCCCATCCAACCTGATCTTGAATGTTTTCAGAGATGGAACATCTATCAGCTCTCTGGGCAACCTGTTCCAGATGCCACTCTCATCATAAAAACTGTTTTCCTTACAGCTAACTAAACTATTACCCCTTGTCCTATTGCACAGGGCATATTAAAGAGTCTATCCCCATATAACCCCCTTTTAAGTATTTCCTCACAGCAGAGGTGTTCCATCCCTCTGATAATTTTTGTGGCCATCCTCAGGATGCTCATACAGGTTCATGTTTTTCTTGTACTGAGACATATGGCTTGAAATATTCTTTACATTGTTATTAGACCAACATTTTTAAAACAAGAAAGAAAAGCCAAACACTTTGGGGAAAGTATCATTAGTTGTAGCTTTCTTCCATGTGAGTTAGATCTGTTTGTATGCCAGGTAAGACAAGTGTGTTCTAGTTTGTGTCAGAATGAGTTGGTCTTTTGGGACAGAAGAGTGGAGCAGGTGGCTTCCAGAGGGTGCGTCCAGCTCCCCTCACTCTGATTCCATATTAAATATAAACTGAGGTGCCCAAATTTCTATGTCTGTACCTAAGCAGTGACCAAATTTAGAAAGCACTGGCTAGGACAGCTTTCTTCAGACACTTGAAGCTTTTACCTACTAAACTTCTTCAGGCCTGTGACATGCCCCTTGTTTAATTCAAGTCTTTTTCTAATCTTCCAAGCTGCAGAGATCAGATAAGACTTGCCTTCTTTTTCTGCTGCCTGGTATGAACTTAAAAGAAGAAGGAAATAAAAGGAATCTTGTGTTGATATGTGTTGAATCTTTTGATATTTGGTTACTTTTTGGGGCTCACTCTTCTAGAACAGGAACCCTGATATGGCATTGTAAGATGCTTGAAGGCAGTAAGGCTGTGTTTGGTCACCACCGTGTCTAGGGACTGCAAGCTTTTGAAGGCAAGGCTACTTGTAAGCATCTAAACAAGGGTATGAAAACACAGAGCCATGCTATCACCAAACAGCAGTTTTGCCTTTGCCTCAGAAGAAATCATAGCTAGAAAGGCTGCCAAAGAGTGTCATTGAATGCAGACATGGATTCCAGCTATGCTGAACACAGCTTTCACATGGTAAATTTGTGAGACTGCAGCCCATCTTTACATGCTGCATTCCCCCATCACCTGCTTTATTGCTGTTTTAGAGTTCCTTTATCCACAAGGGACAATGACAACTGACTGGAACCTACAGGGAAACAGCAAAACTATGGCTAGTTACAAATGTCAGTTGGCACGTGTTATAAAAAGAACAAGCTAGGTGCAGGGCATTCCTCTTGCCTTCCCAAATACCCTCATTAAGAATGCTTCCATTATTTAAAAATAAAGTTTTAGTAATGCAGGAGAAGGTTGCCAGCTGAAAACTCTTTTTTCTTACAATTTCCCCCCAACTGCTGTAAGAACAAGTTTTGATAAGATTGAAAGCTTTCTCACATGACGGAGGTTTTGACAAAACTGTACGACATGGGGGTCAAAAGTCTGTATTTTAAAAATGCCTGACTGAGGCGAGATCTTTTTGTGCAGTATGGAACAGAATTCACTTGAGATTCCAGCAGTAAGTGGACTTACTTTCTCCACTCTCTCCACACTAAAAATCGGTCACAGGGAAAAATGAACCAAAAAAAAATATCAGTGAAATAACACCACCCTCTACAGAAAGGCAATAGAGGTGAACAACAGATGCTGTCACAGGGCATAGGCTCTGATGGATGCCAATTTCTACTATGTTTCCCTCAGGCAAATTAAGAGCGTAACACCCCTAGGTTTTCTATAAATACGCATGGATATTTTACCCTGTTTAATAAATTTAATACCTGGTGTTCACTTTCAGTCAAATTCCTGAGAGAAATGAAGACTCCAATTATATTTCATTTTCATCCATTTTGAGGAAACAGGGGTCCAGATAGAGGGGCAGATAATACAAGTTATCACATGAAGGAAACAGGTTAAAAAAGAAATATCTCTGTTTATTAGCCTTCAGAGAATCTACTCAAAAACATACACTTCACAGTATCACCTTGCACACTGTGACTTTGCTTGCTCAGTGTAAAGTAGGTCTTGTGGGCTTAAAAACATGAGCCTGCTTTTCACCCATCTGTGATGCGAACCTGTGAGAAGGAGTTGTAACAGGGCAGTTCCATATCCAGCGCAGATAAATCTGGAGATTGTCATGCCTTCTCTCAGCTTCAGATTTGCATCTGTTCCCATCATATTTGTTTCCACAAGTTTTTGACTATGCGGTATACTATGTTGAACTTCTGTAATGTAATCCTTGTCTTTTCTCTAATTTGATTCCATCTATCTAGTATCTTCACTCTTATTTTTTGCTCTAATTTCATTAGAACATTTTTTCTAGCTCCTTAGGAAACAAAACATGGATACACTTTTTTTTTTTTTTATTTCCCCTGAAAAATGACATCCCATTTTGAGTTGTCCACAACTCATTAGAGCATCATTAGCAGATTTAACATAAATAATGGAGGGAACTGAGGATTAAATGTGGCCATAAAGATGTTGAGTAGTATTAGAGAAGTAGACAACTTGAGGAGAAAGCTATCACAATTTTAGAAGCCTATGAAATGTTTTCTTATTTTCTGAGTTGGTTCAGTTCTAAGGTATAAAATTAATTGTCTCATATAGGGATAATCTTGTCTTTCACTGGTAATATTGATGCCTCTATTATTCAGGGCACATTATAAACTCCTAATTACATGTATTTATAAACAAAGTTGTAGAGATTCTCTTTGGGACTGAATTTTCAAATGCAAATAATTATGCATGGGGAATAAGATGGGAAAGCTCTGTTCTTATTTGCCATTTCGCTCCTTGCCTTCCACCTCATCATCCCTAAGTCTTTTGTATGCTGGCCATGTTTCTGGCTTCATCATCTTCGTGGCAAACTTCAGACTAACAACAGCACAGTGGCTGTAACTAAAGATGGGAAGTGACAGTAAATACGATTACTCACTGCATCATTGACAAAAACTTAGAACAATGCATCAATAGACTTTATTTACCTGTATAAGTTGCATCTTATTGCTATTAACTCTTTACCTTATGGTGAAGCTCAGAGGTTCCCACTGAGATTGGAGCCCTGCTTTGAGTTAGACCCAAGGAGTTTAATGCAAGATTCTGATGTCCTGGTCCAATGACCTGCCTGTTAAACATTTCTTGCCTCTCTCACTTGGAATTGTCATTCACATTTCATTGCAAAATGGCAGTCAGAATTTTGCCCCTAAATGAAGGTAATTTTTCGGTTTTAATCTTTCAATGTAATTACCATAGAAAATTGTTCTTGAGAAAGATACATGCAGATGACATACGTTGAGGCAATGGATGCTTTGCATCGTCTGGGATCATGCCATTGCAGAGAAGCAATGTAACTATTAGAGTAATGAGGACAGAATTCTCCAACTTTTCTGCTAATTGGAGGAACACAGTGAAATTCATGTCTCTTCCCCTTTCAGCAAATGCAAGATGAAAAAGCTTGTTTCTTTCCTGAGGTATTCAATGTAATGAGGACAGAACCTTTGCTTTTCTGCATACAACTGATGAGGCATGTGGCTTACAGCTGACTCAAATGATCTGGGAACATGCAACCACCATTTTCCAGAGTACATGGACAATACCTTTTGGTATAGCTGACCGTATGGATCTACTGTGGGTGGACATGGCAGCTGTCTGCAGAGGACATTATTTGCAGGTGGCCTTTGAGAGGGTTACCTCTCTATGCAAGAGTGTGGTGTGAGCTTTCACTGAACAACTTCCACTCTGCTGGCTCCTCAGGAGGAGGATTCACCCTTACCTTTGTCGCAATAGCAAAGTTTATCTAAGGCTGGATGGGATGGTGAGGCTCTTCAGAGTCTGCGAAATTAGGAAGCCAGATAACAGATATGATCTATTTCTCATTCCTTGCAGGATTCATAGAATCCTACATTTGATTCATCGGTATATAATCCAATTTCATCCTCAAAGCAGGACTAATGCTGAATTCAGACCAGATTGCACAGGGTTTTATCCAAGAAGGTCTTGGAAAAACTCCAAGAATGAAGACTGCCCAGTCTCTCTAGGAAAACTCTTGCAATTTTTTCCTTATATCCATCTAAACTTCCACTGATTACATTTTTTACCACTGTCTCTGATACTCCTTCCATGCGCCACAGCGAAGAGTCTTGCTGCGTCTTCTTTATGAGCTTGTAGGTACTGTAAGACAATTATTAGGTCCCTCCAAAGCTGTGTTTTTCTCCAGACTGATCAAGACTTTGTCACAGGTGCATGACTTTGCATTTATCTGTGCTGAATTTCATGATGTATCTGCAGGCCAATTTCTCTGGCTTGTCTAGGTCCCTCTGAAGGACAGGTCTGCCCTCAAATGGGTGAACTGCACCCCCAATTTGGTGTCATCCTCAGATGTGATGAGATGCATTATCTTCTCATGGAGGTCATTTATAACAATGTCCAATATCAAATAGGCTTCAGGACAAATCCCTGAGGAAAGCCACCTGTCACTCGATCCAAGTGGAGTACACTTCAGCCACTATGTTTTGAACACAACAATCCAGCCAACATTTCACCGAGGCAGTAATCTGCCTGTCTGGACCATTAAGTTCTTTTTTGGATACAAGGATGCTGTAGGAAACTATATTGAAAGTCTTGTTAAGGTCAAGGTCAGTGACATCCAGTGCTTTGTCTGCATCTGCACCCCTACCCTACTCTTTTTTTTTTCCATGACCTTAAATATAATGCACTTTTAATTAATGTACTTAGAAAACATTTGATTTTTCACGAAAGTTAGCTGATCTTCTCTAAGTCTGGACTACTTTGCCAAACCGAATAATGTCATCAATAAATCTCTTGCATAACACACAGCATAACACATAGGTGCATTCATCTTTTATGTACCCTTTTCTGAACACTGATTCCTTTTGATCATTCTCTTCATGACACATGTCTCTAAAGGATTTCTGATTTGTGACAACAAACTCTTCTGCTCAAATGGGAAGAACAGAGATGGAGAGACATAGGGATTGGGTACAGATTAGCTCCTGGCAAGTCTGACATCAGTCAGGCTATGAGGCACTAAGTCAATATTGAGGTGAGTTAGAGCCGGGAGATGGAGCTTGCCTTCATGGCTTATGAAAATGGGACTTCCTTTTTACCTTGGAGTAAGTACTGTATGTGTGAGCTATCTTAAAAAGAAGTAAGACACTAAGTGGTTTTGTTTGACCACAAGACTAACTGGCCCAAAGGTCAGGGCAGAATTGAGGTAGGTTGATTGATCTTGTAGCAAAACTGTCTGTCACTCCTTGTCTTAACTTCTGTTTGTAATCCAGGACAGCTGTAAGTCTCTGTGGTTATGTGGACAAAGAGCACAGCTTTCTGTTTTCTGCTAAACCAAAGAAGAAAAATCAAGGAGCTGAATCATTTTAAGACGATTCAGAGACACAGCTTTTGCATTCGGCATTTTCCCAGGGCACAAACTGTCTTTCAAATATCTGTTAACCCCTTAGGGTTTTTTTTATATACCTCCCAGTCCTGCTGCTTTTGACTTCAGCCAAATTACTGTGTGCTGTGAACCTTGCACTATCTGGTAGATACAAGTCATAATGCACCAATGAGTGCTGGAGATTTCCTGCTTTACACCATATTTCTATGAAAAGACATCAGTTGTCAGAAGATGGCAGTTGTCACTTTATACATGAAACTACTACCAACTGCTTTTATGTCATTTGGGAAAAGATAAAAGGGAAAGACAATACTGAAAAAGTGCTACAGTACTATAAGTTGCTTTACACTAGATACTAAGTGGTGCAAAGGAGATAGCCTTTGTAATTTTGACAGTACTTTAGTCCTTTGCTGAAACTCACAATTTGGTCCATTAAGTTTTCATTTCTTGGCTCTAGTCCTAATGCCTTAATAAAGTTTCTGCATTCTTATTGTACCATTCTGTTGCATTATGTTGCAACATTCTGGGGAGCTTTCCACAGGAAAGCAAATCACAGGAAAAGGAATAGCAAAGTTTGCTGTAGTTATTTTTTTTCCACTCTCCCTTACAAAGTTTTAAAAAATACATTAATAAGAAGTTTTAAACTTCTGGGATTTTGCTGCTGCTTGCTATGTGCTGAAGTTTGTCTTATGACTTCTCATTTTCCTGTAAAATAAAGCACTATATAATTAAATACATTTATAAAAATCTAAAAAAATGTAGAGCAGAAGATTCTGGAAAAAAGCATAGTCCCTAGATCCTGCTAGAAATCTGGAACACCTATGATTATGCACAAAGCTGAGAGAATTAAGAGAGCTCTGAATTTATTTTTTCTGTATGCCTTTGTATGAAAGCATTTGGTTCTGTATAATTTACAGAACACACAGAAGACCTGATTCTAATGTCTGCGGGAAACTGGGATTTGCCTGGGATAGCAATGCAAAACAGAAATAAAAGTTTAAAAATGTAGTTTCCTTAATTTGGAAATGTTGAACTGTCCACATGGTAAAAGGGTGTTAGCGTGAAAAACAGCTCAGGAAGGGCAGTGCGCTCTACCGGTTGTTTGGCTGCTGCCTGCTCTGCTCACCTGCTTGTGCTGCAACCCCCACAGTCGCCCCAGCTAGCTGCTAGCTGGGCAAGCCTACCCAGAAGCCTGAGGTCTCCAGAGAATTCAGATTTGAATCAGAAGGACAAAGTCTTTCAAAAGAATTGCCATTTTATACGTGGTCCTTTCTTCCTGTAAGCTGTAAGGAGACGGCCTCCTGAGAGAAAATGGTGTCCACTCACTGCAGCTGGAAGGCTGAGGCTGAAACCCAAGCAGAATCACAACACCTATGCTGATGTCCCCACCCAAAGAGACTTACCAAGAACTGAAATAGCTGTGGCTCCAGCACCTGGAAGCTCTCCTAGCATCTGCTCCTAGGAGTGGATGTCATAGGTGCAAGTGGGCTCAGCTGGAAGAACTCTTCAAAAAAGTAGCTGTTCCATGAGGAGCTCACCAGGCAGCACAGTATCTGGGAATGTGATCAGACCAGTAAGTGGCGTTGTGTGTTGTCCCAGATGGAATAACAGCCCTGCCTTAAGGCTGCACAAAAGGAAGGTAAGCCTGAATCCAAACTTAAGCTTTCTGACAGTAGTATCTCATGAGATGAAGGAGACTGGATCCTTGTCTCTGCATGGAGAAGTTCCCCCGCAGTGCCTGTACATAACAGATACAATGCTGTGGGGTTGGAGAATGACACAGTAATGGACAGCATGCAGGGAGAACCAACCGTTCAAAGTTAATCCAACCACCCATGTTAAAACCAGTGCCACCAGAAAAGCACACAAAGTACAGAAAAGTACATAAAGTAATTGGAGATTTCTTATTGAGAGGCACCAAAGCGTCCATTTCCCATCCAGATGATTTTTCCAGAGAAGTTTGCTGCCTACCAGCAGTTTGCATTCATAATGTCACTGAGAGGCTGCTGAGCCTAGTGAACCCTACAAATACCATCTGGTCCTACTGTTCTATGTAGGGTCTGTGACAAGGCAACTGAACACTCAGAAGAGACTGCTTGTCCCTCAGAGCAATGTTAAAAGGATCTGGACTGCTGGTGATGTTCCCCTTTATCTTCCCAGTCAGAGTTAGGGGTTTCAGGAAGGAGGTGACAGAAGGTGAATGCCTGGCTCCGTGGCTGGTGCCATGCTCAAGGTTTTGGCTTCTGTGATCATGGATTTACTTTTGGGAAGCAAGTTCTGCTATGAGCTGGGGGGTTTCACCTGACCAAGTGAGACAGAAAGGCATTCACGAACAAGCTGGCCAGACTTAGATGGAAAGTCTTAAACTAGGCTTAGCAAGGAATGGGAAGGAGTTTTGAACAACAGAGAAGAGCCAGGGGCTGCTGGTATATTAGGAACCAACATGGAAACACCTGTGAAATGCCTCAAAAGACTTAGGGTATGTTCATCTGAAAAGGTGAAACAGTTGACAGCCCAGGTGAAGTGCCTCTGTACCAATGCACGCAGCACGGGTAACAAACAGGAAGAGCTGGAAGCCACTGTGCAGCTAGAATGCTGTGGTCTGATCTCTATCACTGAAACGTGGAGGGACAGAATGGATGACTGGAGCACTGCAATCAATGCATATAAACCCTTCAGAAGGGATATGCAAGGAAAGAGAGGCAAGGGGAGGTTACACTCTACAAAAATGGATAAACTGCACAGAGCTGTCACTGAAAAACAGTGATGAACTAACTGATTGAAAGCTTATGGGTAAAAATTGGGGGTTGAGCCAACAAAAGAAACCTTCATGTTTACTGCAGGCCACACAGCCAAGGGGAGCCTGTTGGAAAAGTTATGGGAAGCATCACACTCGCAGGCTCTGATCCTGCTGTGGGACTTCAATCAATTAACATCTGCTGGAAAAGCAGCACAGCAAACTGTAAGCAGTCCAGGAGACTCCTGGAGTGTGTTGAGGATAATTTCTTAATCTCGGTGATAGAAAGCCCAACCAGAGGAGAAGCATTACCAGACCTGTTGCTTACCAGCACAGGTGAACTAAACAGAGATGTCAATACTGGTGGTAGTCTGGGCTACAATGATCATGCTGTGACAGATATGGGCCAAGTGAAGATTCCTGAATTTTAGGAAAGCAAGCTTTCAGTTGTTTAAGGAATTAGTAGATTGGGACCCTCTGGAAAACTACTCTCAAGGATAAAGGAGCTGAAGAGAGCTAGCAGCTCTTTAAGGCCATTCTTCTCAAAGTGCAAGAGTTCTTGATTCCCATGTGTAAGAAACCAGGCAAGGAAGACAGGAGACCAGCATGGCTCAGTAAGGACCTCCTGGTCAAGCTAAAGTGTAAGACAGAAATGCAAAGGCAGTGGAACCAGGGACAGGTATCCTGGGAAGAATATAGGGATACTGCCTGGATGTGTAGAGATAGGAACAGGAAAGCTAAGGCAGAGTTGAAGCTGCACTTGGCAAGGGGTACAAAGAATAATAATAAAGGCTTATACAGGTATGTTGGACAGAAAAGGAAGATTAAAGGAAATGTAGCTCCCCAATAAATAAGAAAGGAGAACTAGTGACAACAGATGTGGAGAAGATTGGGGTACTCGGCAATATTTTTTGCCTCAGTTTTCAATGGTAATCCCACTTCCCACATCTCTCAAATCCCTGAACTGAAATGCAGGGACTGGGGGAATGAAGATCAGGTTCAAGATCAGCTGAGGAACCTGAGCATAGATAAGTCCATGAGACTGAATGAGAAGGAACACAACTTCCTGAGGGAACTGGCCAATGTAGTTGACAAGCCACTAAACTCATGAGGTTCAACAAGGCCAAGCGCAAGGTCCTTCACCTGGGTGAGGGCAATCCTTAGTATCAATACAGGGTGGGGGATGAAAGGATTGAGAGAAGCCCTGTAGAGAAGGACTTAGGGGTATTGGTGGATAGAAAGCTAGACATGACCTGGCAATGTGCACTCACAGCCCAGAAAGCCAACCGTATCTTGGACTACATTAAAAGAAGTATGGCCAGAGGTTGAAGGAGGTGAATCTGCTCCTCTACTCCACTCTCATGAGACCCCACCTGGAGCACTGCATTCAACTCTGGAGTCCTCAGCACGGGAAAGACATGGACCTGTTGGAGCGGGTCCAGAGGAGGGGCACAAAAATGATCAGGGGGATGGAACACCTCTCCTATGAGGAAAGGCTTAGACAGTTGGAGTTGTTCAGCCTGGAGAAGAGAGGGCTCCAGGAAGACCTCATGGTGGCCTTTTAAGTATAGAGGGGGCTTATAAGAAAGACAGAGAGAGACAGATTACCAGGGGCTGTAGTGACACGGCAAGGGGAAATGGTTATAAACTAAAAGAAGGTAGATTTGGATTACACATAAGAAGAAATATTTTATGATGGGGGTGGACAGACGTGGCCACAGGTTGCCCAGAGCAGTTGTGGATGACCCATTATTGAAAGTTTTCAGGGTCAGGCTGGATGGGGCTTTGGGCAATCTGATCTAGTGAAAGATGTCTCTGTCCACAGGAAAGGGGCTTGGACTAGATGTTTGAAGGTCTTTTCCAACCCAAACCATCCTAAGATTCTATAAGTCTTTGAAATAAATTTAAGGGCTTTTCATTTTTCAGTGCTATCACAGTCTGCTCGTATAGCTCTGGGAAAAATACTACCTTTGTTCCCTACTTCAGTAATGTTAGGTGTTGATCCTTTTGCTTTCCCTGTGCACCTCTGCTGTAAACTGTTTCCAGCAGGGGATGACCCCTCAGTCTGAGCATGCGTAGAAATAGACCACAGAGCCTATCTGTCTGGACAGCACAGTAATAATACATCCTGGTGGTATCTGGAATTTTGGAACAGTATTAATTTTGTTTAGGAAAGAGCTTGAGAGGGAGCTAGAGCTGGTGCTGAAAGGTACAATCAGATGGTGTAAAACAGCAAGGTTCCTATATCTGGTAAGGAAGCTATGTGTGAGACAGAGAAGAAAATAAAAAAACCTGATAGACCTTTCTGAACACATACAGGCTGGATACATAATCCCTTTTTGACATTTCTTATGAAAGACCTATCATGAGATAAAGCATTCTATGCCCTAGCTCTTAATGCTGTAGCATTTTCAGTCTCACAAGAGATTTGCAGTCATAGAGGAATTTTGCTTAGAATGTGGAAGCAGATTTTTTATTGAATATTTCATATGCAGGAATAACAGTATTCACCAAGAAATGATCCGCTTGGGAAATACTGATAAAGACTGGTTTCATTTCTTTAGGTTTTCTTTAGGTCCTCTACAGAGACATACTGGCACTTTGTTGGGTTAATCAATCCCATTTCTATTTGCCTTCAATTAGTTTTCTACACTTCTGGTGTTAGCTAGCAGAGAATGAAGGTGAGGACTGGGATTAGGAAGCAAATTTGGCCCTTGGTGAGGACTAAACAGTCAAGCAACAACATTATTTCATTGTTACCTTCGTGAAGAGAAAAAGGCAGACCTAAGAACTTTGCCACAGACATTGGCACCATCTTAACTGTCACAATAGAAACTAAGGAAAGGTACTGAAGATACTGTCTCGGTTATAGGTTCATGGTGAACAAGTTTGGAAAACTGTGAAAGAGCTGCCATCTTTCTACTGTTCACAGTTTACAGTCCAGCAGCTTTGTATAGGAAGAGGAAAACGTGTTACATGGATCCTATATTAGGGTGATGCCAGCAGCAAGAGCAGATACTGTTTCCAAAGGTGACTTGTACTAGCATCGATGTGTACCACAACAGGGAAACTGAAGCAGCAGGGACTGCAGCACTGGCTGTACTGGCAGCAGCCCTCTGGGAATCTATCAGATGGGTTTGCTGTGTGAAGTTCATCCTGTTTTTCTGCCTATTGCACATTATGCAGTCACCTCTCTGATTTCCAAATAAACACAGTGGGTAGCTGATAACCTCTCTGTTACTGAATTCATGAGAACTTTTGTGCCAGTAGAACTCCATTTAGCTTGGAGTCTACTGTTTGCTTGAATGATAACTGTAAATAGTTAATGTGTTGTCAATGTGACCCACCTGTATTGCTGGAGAGCAATAGCTTTTCAGGTATTGTTCAGTGAGCCATTTTTTCCCTGTTTGTGTATAGCACCAAGTGTAATTAAAACATATGGCAAGAGAAGAAACCTTGCAGTCTCATGCACTGTTACCTTCCTTCCCATCTGCTTCAGGAGTTGGGTGTCCTCTTTGTGGATTATAAATGGCTTAGTCCATCTAACCATTTCTTTTAAGAGTGAGATGGAAGGGGAAGGGAAGGTTCCAAAGGGCATAGCCAAATGTTTTCAGTTCCTGGGATTTTATTGAACAGGTTGAGAGTGAAGCCTTTCTTAAAGCTCCAACAGCTGGACTAGGAAGAGTAGCACTCTTTTTTTTTTTATTTTTCTATTTTTTTTCTTTTTTTCTTTTTTTGTTTTTGAGAAAACTTTAGCTTCCCTGGCTGAGGAGAATATCTGAAAGTAGACCTGAATGTAGACCTGAGTATATCATACAAAGCAACAAGTATGAACTAGATGGCTAAAAGACCACCCAAGTTGCCTGTTTTAAACACAGCTGAACAATCGGAAGATTTGAATTATGGTGCTTTCATGCTTGGAATAAGACAATGCTGCTTGTATCTGGTAATCCTGCCAAGTGTTCCCATTCCCATGGCCTAAATCCCAGATCTGTCCTCTCTTCCAATAGGTACTTAGGACACACCTTCCTGCAGTTCCGTCACTTTTCCCCATCTCTGTCTAGAATGACATCCTCTAGGGAAGTGGTCTTCAAAGTGGAGTGCACACACTGCAGGAGCTACACAAGGCAATCCATTGGGTTACAGGAAGAGAATAGGTTTTGTACCATTAATAAATAAAAACTTAAAACATTGCTTATTTAATCTTTATGTCATCTTTAAAAATTTCTGATTTCATACATGTTTTATAATATACATACTATATTGTTGCAGTGGTACACGTATATGATAAATGAACATAGTCGCATTGTGTGCTCAAAATTTTTTTTCTGATAGGGTTGTACAGTCAAAAAAGTTTGAGGAACATTGACTTCTTTATTTTTTTTTTTCCCAGTGGTAAAAACAAGCATTAAGAGGGAAGGAACTGAAGTAAAAATATACATTGTGAACTTCACTTGTTCCAGGAAGAATAATTTTCTAGCTCAAGTTTTTGAGCACTGTAGCTAGTGCTTGAACATTTGGATTTGATTAAATAATGAAAAGAATAAGTAACCTTATTTTCCCAATGATGCTTGAGCAGAGATTACCTTTTGTTTATACTTGCTGTTAAATCTATTAATCTCCTTACAGATATCAGATTAAGTTCATATTTTGTGTTTTATTGTCCTAGTTCCTTTAGATCAGACTGTTCTGCTCTATATCTGCCTGGAGAAGGTTAAATTTTGCAGAATGGCCTCTGAGCCACTTTTCAGTTCTTTAGTGGTCATGTTTCCATGAGAATCCCAACTGTTTTTTCAGGCACAATCTTAAAGTCTTTAGGGTTTACACCTTTATTTTGTCGGGTGGTAGAGGGCACAGAGAAGAATAAATTCATAATGTTCAGTAATGTAATTTTTTGTTTTCAAGGTAATTCCAAGAATGTTCTGACCTCAGCCTTGTCATAATATTAATAAAATACTTGTACCCATTTTTATACATGTAATATAAAAGATACTGTAATTTGTTATTTTGACTTTTTCTGAAATTTTGAAGCAGTACTTTCTTAGCTTTGAAGCACATCCATCTTCCCATCTTTTTAGTCAGTTGTTCATTAAATAATTCCTCCATGAATCTGTATATCTGTTCATTCATCCATCCATCCATCCATCCATGCACTACTTCTTGGAACTGGACTTGTATGTGACTGAATATCTCTCCGTGTCTTTGTATATTATCAAAAAACAGAAGCAAACATTTTTTTATGCACTACGATGAGAATCCCAGAATATATTGTCTCATTTGTGTATATTCTGAAATTTATTTCCATTTCAATGCTTTGCCAACTTACTTGTGGTTATTTGTTACAAAAAGAGAACATTGTGCTGTGGTGATGAAATCTGAGATTAAACATTGCAGCCCACTTAATATAAGTGCACTGCACTCTGTCATTGTGGCACGGCAGACACATCAAATTAAGTTTTACATTTTTTTTATAGATGAGGGTTTTATTCTAAGTGGGAGAACTCAAATTTTGCAGATGGACCTGCAAGTTACACTTATTTTTTAAATATTCCCAATACAGAAAATTTCATGGAAATTTTGTATCATTATAGAAAACAAATACTTCTTCATATTTTTTTTACAAATGGAAAAAAAAAAAGCAAAACCAAAACTGTAACATGGGGGTAACCACACCTGAGTTCAACTTCTCAGTCAGAGGTCACATGCTCATTCTTTGGAGGAAGATCATAATTTCTTCCAGCAGTGGTATCCAGCATTGAATCACAGGCTATGGTTATGACTGCAGTCCCTCTAACAGTTTCTGGGAATGGTCATACTTGGGAGAAAAAGGAGAACATACAGAGTTCATTTAAGTAAATGGTCATACCTGGGAGAAAAAGGAGGACATAAAGAGTTCAGTTAAGCGGGAAGAAACCTATTTTTTCTCCCACTTAAACCAGTGAAAAGGTCGAGAACCAGGAACTTAATAAAAGCCCATGGGACCCACAGGTTTAGATCACTAAGGCTTCTTTAACTGCAAGATCTGCCACAAGAAACTGGTGCCTGGAAACTATAACTAGACTTTATTTGGATTAGAAATAAGGCTCCTGGTTTTAAGGTGGAGGGTAATTAACCATTGCAGGAATTTGTTCAAAGATGTGACAGCATCTGTATATTATCTATATATTTTGATGCCTTTCATGGAGTCTGGTTATCCAACCATAAGAAAACGTCCTGTGGTACAGTGAACATAGTTGCTCTATGTTGCTGAGGGAATGACAATTGGTTAGATCCCCTCTGTGGGTTCACGTTGGAGAGGAAGGCCATGTGAGACTGTGCAGAACAAAGAGCTGAGCTATGTGCAGATTTTCAGAGACATTAAAAAATTCTGTATGTTATTATCCGTGTATTATATAAGCTACATATATTATGTTAGTATAATTAAATACGTATGTCATTTTAGTTTTGTGGCTTGTGCTGTTGCTCTGATTCAGACCTGACTTCAAACATCATGCTTGGATAATGAATAAATCATGGCACACTGCAGTGGTCACTGTCCTAACATACATAGTCTTTCAGACCTGGAAACCTATATGTGAGGAATCAAAGACTGAAGACAAAACCAAGACTCTGAAAGGCTTAGGGTTTTTTGAAGCTTGCTGCATTGATAGAATGAAGAAGGAAATTCAGTCACAGCTTGAAAAGAAAAGGCAATCACAGAATACTTATCACAAACATATGCTGCTTCAGTATTTTAAGTCACAGGTGTTCTTTCTTCCTCTAGTTTCTCCCAGGACTTGGACTAGATCTCCACAGTCATTCAGTGAATCTTGAGGAACTGGTGCTGGTGAATGATAGGGACCTAGCAAATGAACTGCATCAGAAAGAGCCATCTACAAGACAACTAGGAAACAAGGACTGAACTCAGTCTCTGGCTGTCTGAACAGTTTGGCCTACGCTAGCCTCAAAGGTATTCATTCACACCACCACTGTCTGTGCCATCCCATCTGATTGCTCTGCAAGTATCTTTTTTAAATCACAGAAAACCAAAAAATGACCTGGGACACAAGACAGCCAGTTATTACTAATTTAATTGGAGGAAGGTCAACACAGAGTGGTAAAATCCCTTAAGAAGCTCTTAAGATCTGATTCTTTGCAACCAGATAGAGACTCATGAGGCCCACCACACAATATTTAATGAGTCACAGAAGCTGAAGAAATTCCCAGGAGTCTGAGAAAGTCAGGTATCCTAATTTTTTGAAAAAAGGGAGAACGAGACCATGGGGAACAACTTCAACTTGGGAAGGATTCTTAGGCACATTATTAAGAAATACATTTACAAGCTCTCAAGAGCATATTAAAAGGATAGAAAGCAGTTGATATGGATTTGTCAAGATTAAGTCATATCAAACAAATAAAACTTTCTTCTCTGACACTGTATCTGGTGTTGCAGATAAGAGGAAAGTTGCTAGTGTAATAGATCCTGATTTCCACAAAGCATCTGAACCAGGTTGTCCTGGGTTTGTCTGACAGGCAGTGTGGCAACAAAGAGGCCTCTGGACAGCACAAAGAATCACTGTGATTCATTCCGTGTTATGATTTGAATTGTCCTCTGGAATGGGACTATCGTCTTCCGTTGATTGGCAAACTTTCTGTTTGAAGGGGTCTAAGGCTGCTGGTCTTCTAAGCTGTGTCTAACCATTTACGCTTCTCAGGAGAGGTAGGTAAAATCTGGGCCATTGTAAGAGACCTATTTTGCTATCTAAACTTGCTATATAAACTATTGTGTTAATGATATTAAATAGCAGGTAGAGCTAGCTGGCCTGGCTGATCCATACACAGACAAGCAGCTCTGCAGCAGCAGTGGGGACACAGCTGACTTCTCCATCACTGGCCAGTGGATCAGAGCACGGTTTTCAAGGGAGAAAGAAACCTGTTGTGAGATTCGGGCAGGAAAGTTTTTATGAGAATATGGGAGAGAGGCTGAATTGAGATTAACTCTGCTTCCCTGGTACATACGGCTTTGCTTTCTTAGGATCATTTTTGTCTGCTGTCATGTAGGAAAGCCTCATGTGAGTCAGTTTACAAGCCCAAATGCGAAAATTGAGTGACGGCTTAAGTGAAACTAACTGGTCATTGTTGTAAGCCAACATCAGCAACAAGCCAGAGTGTATCCAGAAGTAGGCTTAACAGCCAAAGTCTGTAGTCTCTTCAACTCTTTCTCTTGTGTGCTGTTACATATCTAGCTTTTATCCAGGCTGTGCTCAGCCTTCCAGTGCTGGCTGGGAGCTGCAGAAGAGAAATTCATTATGATGAACTATTCATGTACTGAAGCGCTTTCTTTGGAGTCAGCAAAATACATAGTTTCCAGAAGCACCTGAAGACTAGAGTGTGCTGCAGGCTGCACTAGGGAAGGTTTTGCCATTTAATGGTAAATTAAGTCCCATTGGAGGTTAGATTCTTCCACGTTCACCAGGCTGCCTATTCCCCGAGCAAGGTAAAAGTGTTATTATCTCTAAGAAACTAAAATTATCTAACTTTAACTCAGTGTGTGGCTTGCATCCAATTTTTGATGAAGTTGTATTTCTTCCTGCTTCCTTTGTTTATTTTAGACATTACAGAAGTATTACCTGTATAATTGTGGGCAATACAGTAATTTAGAGAAGTACTGATGCCTGGTTTGAATATAGCAGTCTTTTGCCTATTGCTAGTATCATATGAAACGTCAGTAGGGCACAAGCATTCCACTCTCCAGGTTTTTCCTCATTTTTCAAGACTTATTGAAACCCAGGGTATGTCCCACTGGCAGTGGATGAAGACTAGGTTGTCAAGTAACCTTTGCTTTCTGCTGCATCAGACTTGAGGTATATGAGAGTCTTCTGTACTATAAAGCTGATGAGACAGAGACTGCATAGTTTGCGTCTTAGGCTAGAAATGTTACTGCTTTATTATCTTGTGGGGGTTTATTTGGTTCAGTTAAGTCCACCATGAAACAAGACCAAAATCAGTTAGACTGCAGCATCTCATAATACATTAGACACTGGCACGTCATTAAGGCAAGACAAATCCTGAGGTTGCCTCTCCTGCTAAACTCATGCTTGACATCAGTAAACCCTATCCCGTGTCATTCAGGGAAGGGGTTCTTTCTGGCTGTATATCTCCATGGAGCCTTACCAGAGACACTTTCCCTTTCCATGCTGCCACAATATCAATGGAAGAATAGTGTAGATCCTTAAGTTTAATGGTTACTGATACAGGGATTCAGATTTTATGGTTTAGTTCTGTCTTCAGGTTACTTCATTCATCCCAGAAAATCTTAAAAAAAATCTAAGTTACTTATAGGTTACCACAATCTACTCATTACATTTTTTTTCTCGGTAGAGATAATGATGCTCATCTTTCCTGAGAGGGGGGGACACTGTACTCAGCTGATGAAATTGCAGCTGTTGCCTGGCCTTTTGACAGTGAAACAGAAACAGAACATGCTGAGGCAGCGTTGCTGGAACTGCAAGGTATGCACTGTCATGGTGAGCCTTGGCTTGCTTCAAGCTTTTTCTTTTTTACCGGTCACTGAAAGATGATCATTATCACTGGACATTAGCCTGTATGTCAGAAAACAGAAAACCCTAGAAATATGCTTAGAAATTCAATTGGCACTAAATAGTAGGGTCTTCATTGTAATTACACATCTGTTTATTACACCTGATGATTCTGATAGAAACTGAAGGAGACCAGATGCTGCAGCATTAGGTTATAGTAATGACTTTCATCACCTAAGTGTAGTTAGTCACTAAAAAGAAAAATAGAAAAAACACCCTATTAGCTTACCTCATAATATTAATTAAATCATGTCTGAATCTGTGAAACTGTCAAACAAATCTAATCCTCTGAATAAAACATGAGTTTAGTTGTAAATGTTATTATTCAGATACAGTAGGTATTTGCAGTCTCCTTAGCATTGTCTCAGCAGGAATAAGGCAGCTTTTGTGCAGTGAATTGACAGGAGCATCTTCTGAGCTGCAGGTTTTGTGTACCCTGCTTCCACTGTTCTTAGTGGGATTAACAAATCTCCAAGATGGGTGAGTGACAGTCTGGTAAGAATGGTGTTAGTGGCAGAGATCTGTTCCTGGAGGGGTGTGAAGCAGTACATAATGATCAGCACGTGGCATTTCATCAGCTCTCTTGTCTTAAAACACCAGTTTCTTGAGTTGTGGGGTTACTACATTTTGTTCATAAAAATAGGCATTTAGAAGTCTTCAGTACACACAAAGGCTTGAGAATAAAACATATTCAACTTCAAAGACTCAAAACAGAAAAAAATCACAGAGTTAAAAAAGGAAACCATATATCATTTAATGATATCTATTTTTAAGCTAATCCTATGTATAAAAAATTATTTTAGGTGTGCCCAAAATTAAATACATGCAAGAACACAGTGCTTTAGGTTTGTATTTGTAAATAGCCTGTAAGAAGATAGGCTTTTGTTTCTTTTCCTTCTCTTTGTTAGTGGAAGCTGATTGTTCATATCCTGATGCTACTCCAGGGACTAGAGCCTGAAGACAATCTCAGACTTTAGGATTAAAGCATGAGAACTGTGAGTGGTTGGAATTCACAAAGCTTCTGAAAATCATTGAAAGCAGAGAAGCAATTACTTGTTTTTTAACAAATTAAATGACGTTCCATTCCAAAGAGATATACTAAGAAAAACTGCCTGGACAATATTCAGCAGAAGATCACAGTGTCTTCAAGACCAGTAAATGCAAACCCTTGTGCTGAAATGCAATGTTATGTTGACCAAAGCTAGTAACATAAGCAGGTCTTAGACCTGCTGCCAGGATCTTCCCATGCTTTGTGGTCTATTTCGGCTGGTTTTTATTCTCTCTTCAGTCCTCAATTGCTGTGTGCAGCTACAGAACATCAAGGAGAAAGGGACCACCATTTCTTCTATCTTTGCAAGTTGAGTCTTTTCCTTTCCTTTTCTCCAGTCATCTGTCATGCTGGCCTAATTTTCAGTTTCTGTGGAACGTTCTATATAGGACTTTAAATTCACTTTAAAAGTTTCAATTTGTGCAAAAAGAATCCATTAGCTCAATTTTGCAGATGTGTTTCTGGCCAGCACAGCATAAGATGCCTGTTCTAATTCCTTTCCTGTGGTTCTGTGAACCAAATGTGTAAGGAAATCTTTATTCCAGCTCTTGCAATTCCTTGTGACAGCTGGTCCTGTTATTAGTAACATTTGCTCAGTAATGGAGTCTGCTTATCTCATTCTGGGACTAGGACTTTTTATTTCTATAGCTGTAGTTATAAAGGCGCTGCAGAGCTGGGAATGACCTCCTGAGCTGACACCAAGGCAGGCTGCAATACTTAGAGAAGTAGACAAAGAATTACACTTCACACAGATGCTCAGGGCTGTAGAACGACTCCTGTTTTCCTCCCAGTAACACATTAAAGTCCCTGTCCTTCCCTCTGTGTTCATGCTAGGCCAAGTGGGGTAAACACTGTGGTTCACTGGAGTTCATCGACCCTTTGCCACAGGGTGGCCGAGTGAGGACTGCTGTGAAGAGAAAACCTTGCTTCCCCAATAACATAAGGAATGATACTCCCTTACAAAGCCACATTAGTGTTGTTCCAAAAAAGTCATCCTCCTTTTTTTTTTTTTAAGAAAACATAATAAAATAAAAGCCAAGTTAATTTGCTGCAAGTTCTTCATTAGGCAACACCTACTGCAACCTATCAGGGATCTGTGATTGCCTTTGGCCATCTGGGGATGCTGGGCATGAGTGACTTTTACCTGCCTCTGCAGGACCCTTCCTAAGGTTCAGGTTTATTTCTGAATAATACAGGCATCAGAGTGCATACAGAGATAATAGGCTTGAGCAGGGATGAACTGTATCTCCAGCTGCCCAGAGTTAATTTGTAAGGACCAGAAATTCACTGTGGACCCTTTTGTTCTTCCTGTACAGATACAGGCACCTGTCTGATAGTAGAATTAGTTGTCTTGTGACTGTTCATTTGACTTGGAGTACAATGCATGATTTGCTGTTTTGGGACTTTGTTCCACTTCAGCCAAACCTGTACCACAGCACCCCCACATATATTCATGCAAGTAAAATGGTGGAAAAGAATGACAGTCCTTGCAGATGTTTGGCAGGTTTTTGGACTATTTTGCTGTGAAAAGTACAGGTAGGAAGAACAGTAGCCTTTTATCGCATCATTCTCCAAACTATCAAGCTGCAACAAGGTCTTTTACCATCTCATACCAACACACCCTTCATGCCAGTCCCTCTACTGCCTTCTCCTCATCCAGGGCCTGCTCTCTCTTCTCTTGCTTCTTCCTCTCTCTGCTTCTTCCTCAGCTGCCCTCTCTTCATTGGCTCTCAACCCCTTAACAGAACCAGCCACAGCTGCGCCTTATCTATATCAGCCAACCCGCAGCCCCTGAAGCCAGCCCACAGTTGTATATTATCAATGCTAATTAACCCAGCTTCATTCCTCTACAGCCTTTGAAGCAGAAATCTGAATTACATGAAACACATTTTGGGTCCCTCTCTCACTCATCCATCTATAACTCAATAAAGCAAATAAGCTGTGCTGGTAGCATGCTATTTAGTTGTTATTCAGGCACCAGGTGCTGGAAGAATGCATTAAAATGCACGCTGACTAGCAGGAATATAATCATTGAAATTATACAAAATTTTAGTTTTATTTGCACGATGCATTAATTTCATCCTTAAGTGTACTCCAGAACGTTTCTGTTGTGGATTAGAGCTTGATGCAAAATCCTTTGGAGGCAGCGTGAAGAACCATCTTGATCTTGGAGAATTCTAGATAATTTCACTCCATAAATTCAGGATGTTTCATTGATGTTTGTCAGAAAA
Source organism: Falco biarmicus (assembly GCF_023638135.1). Lineage (NCBI taxonomy): Eukaryota > Metazoa > Chordata > Aves > Falconiformes > Falconidae > Falco > Falco biarmicus. The sequence goes on along the minus strand of NC_079311.1, from coordinate 30,626,724 downwards.
AAATCGTAAAAGAACCTTTGGAAATGAAGATCCCAAGAGAAGGTAACAGTGTAATAGATAATAGATAGACCAGCTGTGGGAATTATTAGACCATTTGAAATCTTTATCCAGGGAGACACATCATTGTATGTCTGTGACACACATTAACTAGGCACGGAATTTCCATTCACCTTCCCAAGAAAAAATTATGTCACTGTGGTTTTGGGTTCTTCTGCAAAGATGCCACACATCCATCTGATTCATGTAGTTTCTTCTGTGAGGAGGGGACAATGGCTGTTGCTCCATTCCTTGACCATTGGAAGCAGTGCCCCATCCCTTCTCTAATCACAATCGTACAGTATTGTTGCATCCACAGTAACACTTCCAGCTTCATTTTCTTTTTATTATGATTTGTCCTGCATGTGAATGAGGTAGCTAGTTAAGACTGCTGCTTCTTGCCCAAACCTCACAACAATTAGTGGCAAAAGGAGGTCGCCAACTCTGTAGCAGAATCTCTTCTTGACTCCATGACTGATGCTGGGCACATATCAGAGGGTTTGTAAGAATAAGCAGGCTTCACCTAGGACATATTACAATTTAAAAAAGTTTCATAACTGAAATGAACCAATTAAACACCACCTGGCACTGTAAAAACAGCTGAGAAAGACAATTCTTTATTACAACCATAATAGGTTTTCTGGGTTTTTTTTAAGTTTAAGGCAGAAGTTCTTTTGAGTAGAAAAGTGCACAATGGTGCTTTCTCATGATACAGTGGGACAGCGATTTCCTTCTGGCATCCTAACCATTTTTTAACATGGGCTCCAGTGTTTTCCATAATATGGATGGCAACCTGATGAACATATCCTACACCATCATATCCTAGGTCTTTGAGGATTGTTCTAAATGATTGCTCATTTCAGGATTTGGAGTGGAAAATACAGATAAAGGAATGACAGGGTTGTTTAGCACCAGAAGGGTCTGGTTTGTTATGATCCCAAAATGAAAGACACTCATACTCTGTAAAATACCACTTTAAAACAACATTTGTTAGAGATAACACTATTAAGAAAGAAAGCGTAGTACAGACAAACTTACATCACTTCAGGTGCTGGCAATCCCAAGTTGCGCAGTATTGAATGGGTGTGGCGCGTTCCACAGATCCATCCATGGGAAGTTTATCCCACTTTGCTCCTCTGAGCTCTTAAGGGATTTTCTTACAAGGGAAGTAGCTTTATTCATCATTTCCACTGTGCACCAAAAGGATGTTCCCTTGGGAATTTGTTGCTGCACTATCAGATAAAGGCAAGGACATACAGGTGGTGTAGTCACTGATACCAGATGGGAGCTGCCTGTAGGTTTCTCTGCTACAGTCAACCATTTAAGTTTATTCTGCAGCTGATGGATATGCACAGCACAAGACAAGCCTGAAGGCCAAGCTGTGTATGCCACATAGCACAGCCCTGGCTTGGGCCCACTCTGCATCAGCTGTTACATGAATCAGTAACTCTTCAATGTACAGTGGTCTTCCAATCAGGATCGTTACATGAAGCTTACTGATTTTGCAGCACAGGGTGTTCTTTTGTGTATGCTCTTGCTTTAGATACTTAGAACTAGATCCATGCTTCCCAGTTTGTTTTCACTTTTAATTTTGAGAGTAGTGCAGAACACCAGGACTCCATGCAGCATGTTAGGGAGGACTGGGTATTTCTGAATTAATTACCTCATATGCTGGGTGCAATGCTGCCTTCTAGATGGCTTACTGGTACTTCCCCATTTATTCGCATATTTAACTTCTCCTTCCTTATTTCTGGAACTGGTTATTGCCTTTGCTGCTGTCACTGCCAATGACTACTTCTTGTGTTGTGATCTCGGCTCCCAGCATCAGATGGCTGATATATGTGTTGCCCTTACTCTTGCATTGGATGCAACATTTGCAGGTCATGCTATTCAAGCTGATAGTTAAGATATTGAGAAGAATGGGATCAGGGTGAAATGTGGTGGGGCCTCATTCAACTGCTCCCTGAATTTAACAGGTTATCATTAAGAACTGGTCTTCTAAACTACATCTTCAAACAAGTCTATTCTCATCACTGAGTGTTTACATATATCTGTGTGTGTACTCTGGAAGGAAAGCTTAACGTCAAGCTTCTGGGCTCAACTCTGCCTTCAGCTCTGCAAGCTCAGATGACAGTATTGGAAAGACATACTTTAGGGAAGCAAGACCAATTCTCTCATCTTTCACTAAGGAGTCTGCAGTTTCACCTATAGCATCTTCTGCTTGCCACTGAAAGGGTCAAGATGTAAAACAGCTAGATGGGCATCCAGCCTAATGCAGTCCTGTATACTGTCATGATTTCCTTGTCATGTATAGTTTTGCAGGGAAATATTTAGCAGAATTTTGGAGAGAATAAGTCTGTATACTGGTTATGGAAAGAATTCAGTGATAGTGGGGAAGGTCCTTAAAATAGACAGAACATGGATGGGACTGCCTTTGCTCTTTTCAAGTGCAGCTGTGGGCCTTAAAAAGACAACATCGGTAAGCTAGTTCAGAATTACATGCATCTAGTTTCAGAGGTAAGTGCTGCCCTCTGGCCTTCTGGGCAGTTCTCATATTTAGACATTTGTCATGAAGTTCCAATACAAAAATCTTGGTTCTTACCCTCAAATTTATGTAAGATTTTGTCATTCTTACTCTTTCCTAGGTGTGAGAATAAAGAAAATAATGAAAGCTCAATTGAACAGAAAGGAATGGAAAGGGAATAGCTTAGAATAAAAATAGAAATGTAACATTAGCGTAGCTTCTGCTAGTACTGTAAGGTATAATAAAATGGAAATCACAGTGTACTTCAAAGAAGTATGTTTTTATAATCTCAGTTTGGATAAGGCTTGCTATAGGTTCTTAAAAAAGATATATGCAATTTGAAAACTGCAATATTTTTGTTTTGTCTGGCTCTTTTACATCAAACTTATGTGTTTTTGGCAGCTGGTTTAAGAGGGCAATTTACACAATTCCATTCTTCAAATAAAAAGAACATGAATCCTTGCAATGGGTGGAGGTTTGGGCAGGCTTTTAGTATGACTAGAGGTAGGAAAATGGAGCTTATAGATAAATAGATTATGTTCATATTGTGTTTCAAGTGTTTTTCCCTTTCCTACCAGCTCTCTTCTTTGATTTGAAGTGGACTCCCTTGCAGTTTTCTCAACTTCATATATATATTTCAGGAGCTCTGAAGGTTTTATGCATATCAGATGAAAACTTTACCTCCTAGGGAGATTGACATGAGTGGCTGTGGAGCAGGAGTGGGTTTCAACAGTTAAACTACAGGGCTGAGAAACAATTACAGGCTTGGTTTAGCCTGATTAGCCTGATTAGCAGGAGAAAGTTGTAGCAGATTAGATATTTGGGTAAGTGGCCAGCCAGCAGAGGGAACAGCAGATTAGTCAGACTAAGGGCTGGTTAAAAAAAACGAAAACAAACCACAAAACCCAAACAGAACAAATAAGCTACATAAGTGGAGATGCCTACACAGAATCCAAATTAGATATCATTATAGGAATTCTGTCGGGCTGTCTGTTAAAGTCACTATCAAATATTGTGCTAGATAACCATCTTTTTTCTTTCTTATTTTTTTTTGAAGGATAATACAAAATGGAGTATGTAAACAGTGGGAATGAAAACCATTCACTACTTTGCAAGTACTAAAAGGTAGGATAAAAAAAGATGTCAGCAAGAGACCACCAGGGTGTGCAAGGTCAGAGATCTTACAAGGCAGGATGGTGTGAACTGGAGACAGATCATAAAAGTAAGACTCATATTCAGTTTATAGGAATGGTGAAGAACATGGATTAGTGTTTCTAAAGTCATGTTTGTAAGTGACAAAACATCAACCCATAGGATTTGGCAGTTATTAAGTAATTATTAGTACTTATGCAGGTGGCCTAATTCTAGGTGAGCATGAAACATGTTCTTTTCTGCTTTTTTTTTACTAGTAAGACAAACAGTAAGTTATTTAGAGAGTATCAAAGTATTTCATTTTGATTTCATTTTCCTGCTACTTCTTCCATTTGTTTTTGTTGTTTTGGGTTTTGGGTTTTTTTGTTTATTTGGTTTGGGGTTTGGTTTTGTTGTTGTTGTTGTTTGGGGTTTTTTTGGCAAAGGTATTTGTTAAATTTGACCTATATTTTTAAACAGTTCAGTAACCTTTTTGTGGGTTTTGAGGTTGGGTTGTTTCATTGTTTTTCACCAATCTGCTGTAAGCTGACATAAAGATGTTGAATAGCGAAATGGGTATGATATGGAGGTCAGAGGCATCACTGCATTAGAGAGACAAAATAAGAACAGGCTAAATATTTGGAGAAAGTCTGCTATGGGTCACTTTCTGTAATGTTCGTCTCTGTTGAAGCAGCTAATGAATACTTCGAACAATGTTTTTTTCTAAATACTGTGCTTTGATAAATAGCTCCCACTGATGGAGTGTGAAAGGTTGTGCCTTGTAAAGTAGACATTCTAAAGGACAGTATGTGTGCATTGCTATTAACATATATCAGAGCCTACTACTGATTTAAATGAGGCCAGAAACTTTCCCACACAAACCTTCTGTATGGTAATGTAAAAATAGCTTAGGCTCTTAATTGGAACTGGCATAAAAGTCACACTAGGTGCTATCTATAATTAATGTGTCTGCATTTCTAGTACTGAAATCACACACAAAAGTTTTCACACTGTGATCCACCTTACAGATTCACAGATTCACAAAGTCACAGAACAGCTGAGGCTGGATGGCACAACTAGAAATTGTTTAATTTACCCCCTCATGTAGGTTTTGCTAGAATAGGCTGCCCAAAACCATGTCCAATTGGAGTTTGAATGTCTGCAAATTTGGAGACTCCACAACCTCTCTAGGCAGCCTATTCCACAGTTTGATCACCCTTACAAGAAATTTCTTTTTTCTTATGTTTAAATGAAATTCCTTGTGTTTCACTGTATGCCTGTTACTGCTGGTCCTGTGACTGGGCACCACTAAGAGGAGTGGCTCCCTCTTCTTCATTCCTTCCTTTCAGCTGTTTAAACACATTGGTAACACCCGCCCTGAGCCTTCTCTTCTCTGCGCTGAACAGTCCCGGCACTCTTAGCCTCTCCTCGTACAAAAGATGCTACAGTGCCTTAATCATCTTTCTGGCCCTTCATTGGACTTGCTTCAGAAAGTCCATATCCCTATTGTACTGAGGAGAATGATACTCCAGCTGTGGCCTCACCAGTGCTGAGAGGAAGAGGCAAAGGATTGCCTCCTTCACCCAGCTGGCAACTCTCTGCCTCATTACTTTATATTTATTGTTATATTGTATTATAATTGTATTATTTCATATACAATGCCTGAATCTTAGAGAGATTGTCTGCCTATGATATCTCCAATGACTTGGTGATATTGATACAAATTTTGTCCTGTACTACAGCTTTGCTTAATGTAGAATAGAGAGCAGTCCAGCAGTGTGAAAGACCATGTGGTGTGCCTCAACCTTATTCATGTGTCAGCACAATGTAAGAAACGACACTTGGGAGTTTTTGTTGATAGCCAGATAGTGGTGCATAGGAATCATCCTGCTTGGCTATGAATAATGTGGTTTTAAAAAGTTGGTAAGTTCCTGTTCCTGGTAAGTTCCTGGTAATTGCCCTGTTCCAAGTGACCATCACTTGCTCAGATATCTGAGATGGCCAAAGGCCCTCTGAAATAATGCAAGGAACTCCTTACACCCAGAATCAGAGGCTGTGTGTTTCCAATCCACTGTACCATAGTGATTACTGAGACAGTTGTAGAATTTTTCATGCCCTTCTGTATTTGTTGACCCTGTTAGGATTTTAGCCTAGAAATTAGATCTTGTTAAAAATCATGTACAATGGCCTTAAGGATTACTTCTTCAGTTCAGCCCTGCCCTTGTAAACAATGTTAGCTGTATCTATATTAATAGGCCTGGATTTGTGGGAAAGCATTCCTGGAACGCAGTTGCCCAGACTAGTAGGCTGTTAGCCCCGTTCCTGATCAGCTGAGCACTGTCCCAAACAGGATCTTTCAGTGAACATTTGCCATAGGCACTTGACATGCAGCCACCTCCACTGGAAACTAAGACAGCTTACTAAGAGGTCAGCTCATGGCATGTAGCCAGAGGTGCCTGGGAATGTTCCTGGTCATATTTAACTTACTAGGATGGGTGCAGTGCCTTCAGGCCTGTCTTGAACACTATGAGCGGTCTCGTTGTTACATCTACATGTATATGTACAAGCTGAAGACTCTAGTGAATGTTTGCCAGCTTGGAGTTACAGCACAGATGACTGAAGTAATATAATATATTCTTTTCTAATGATGAGCTGTAAAAAACTTCTTCAGGAAGGCTTTATTTAACCAGTATATCAGCATCCTGTAGGTTCTTCTCTTTCTGATGCTGGGATGTAAACAGAAGTTGGGGTCTACTATCTCTAATTCTGTTTTTCATGACAGGCCAGGAAGCTGTACAAATCCTACTAATATTTATCATTGCTAATCTACTGAGGACTCTTCAGCTTCTTTTCGCCTGCTACACAGTGACTCCAAATCATGTCCTGCTAAGAGCTTTGGCATGTAAACAACAAGCAATAGGAAGCATCCTTTTGGTGGAGTCAGGTGCAAAGGTAGTGACTTTCTCATTCTCAGACTTCAGGGGTTTTTTAGTCTCAGACTGTTAGGAATTTTCTTCTCTCTGGATGCCTTTACAGACACTATTGCTGTACTGGTACTGGATAGCTCTGCCCCACTCTGCTTTTCTTGCTTGAAATTAGGTCAGCTCTGGTGGTGAGGGATACCCTCTGCTCCCTGAGGTGCATGTTGGCAGTCTAAAGTAATGGAAGGACTTTCCCCAAGAAAATTTGTCACCTGCTGATGGCTGGAGACCCTTCAGTGAAGTGTAATTGTACACTATTTGTGGTGTACTGATAAAAGTGATACCTGTCTTGCTAAGCTCACCCCAATAGTGTTCATGCAGCAGGTTGCCTTGCACACCAAGATACCCTCATTGCTGTTCCACAGCCCACAGTAACAAGAATCCCTGGTACCCAAGTACTTCTCTCCATGTCACTTACCACATGCATCTTCTGGTATCTGTCTACTTCCTAGCATCCTTTACACCCTCCATCCTGCCTGGCCACCTGTGACAAAACAATGATCTACTACAAGATATCTGGTTTTGTTCTGGTATTTTATAGTTTCAGTATGGGAAACCTTTGGTATGTTCCATTTTCCTGGCACATTTCATGCTTCACATGAACATTTCAAAGCTGATATGCTTTGACATGCGGTGGGTGGGGACACATATGCACCACATCTAATTGTGATCCCACCTTCTAGCTATGCCCTGTGATATCTCATATGCCTTCCTGTTGTGTGACTGATGCCATCATTTGCAAAGATGTGGAAGAAATTTCAGTCTCCTCTGCAGATTTTCATTCTTCATTTGCATTCTCCTTTTTGATGTACTGGTCCTCAAAATGGCCAGTTCAAAACAGTGCAAGAAACACCAGAAAGAGAGGTCATTAACTTTGAAGAAAGGGGGTGACTTGGGATACTTCTCACCAGGGGTATTTTCCAGTGACTTGAGTTATTTAACTTCATTTCAGGTATTTGTTCAGCTGCTCTCACGAAGTCTGAGGAGTTGTGTGCAATACTTTTCCTATGGACAGCATTCCAGGAATGCTGCAGTGCTAATTGACTACCTTAGCTTTTAGGTTTTTAGAGAGGCTTTATGCTTCGCAGTTTGGGAATATGCTTTAGGAATACCTGTCATATCATGTGCCTGAACATGGTAGTCCTGCCTTGCAGGAGGCTGTTCTAGACTGAGGTAAGGAAATTATGATTTCTGTGATGTGGGCCACTTCTCCTGTGACAAGGCATTAGGTAAAGCCAATGTGTTGAATCGAAACAATGCCATGTTCTATGGAATGCCTGACCCAAAGCAGAGCACAGCACTATCCCACACCACTCAGAGACAGCTGCTTGTAGTCAAGGGATGGGAATCAGTATTGGGCAGGAATTAGATGCTAGTCTAAGTTGCTTCCAGTGACATCCTTTCAGTTCTGCATGGATTCACTGTGCAGTTCAAGGCACCTGTCATGCTCTCTTCCTCCTCTGATCATTTCATTAACCTGTTCTCCCCAGAAAGGAACTGTATTCTACAGACAGGTTTGGAGATGACAGTTTCTCATGGCATATATTAATATCATCTCCCAGAACACTTTCTCAGTGTTTCATGGATATCTGCTTCACCATTTGGAGTTTAGAGTATACGAAAAGTGTTTCAATTTTTATTCCATTTATCAGGATCTGAGACCTACAATTTGGCTGTCAGAAACTTAAATGGATGAGAATCACTTTTAAAGCCAAAAATTATTATAGTCCCACACCTGCCAGACAAGAAAGAGTCAGGACACTTGAGGGAAATGAATTTGTTAGGATGGGTGACAGACATTTTTGCTAGTGATTCACATTATGAGGATGTCTGACTTTTTTTTCAGCAGTAACTACAAAGAGATTATTTTTCTACCTGTTGGAGAGATTCAATGAAGACATATTTGCAGGGCCAGGACTCATTTTCTCTTTGGCTGGGTTCCCCCAAATGCATTTTTTTCCATTTCCTCTTTTACGAACAAACTTCCTGTAAATCAAGACTACACTTACTCAGAAGGTGAGCTGCTAAGGACAATACATGCTCATAATACAGGATCATGTATTGAACAGGACTGTAAAGGAACGGAACATACAGGCTCCTGGCAGGATGTTAATAGAATAGAAGTTTGTTTGCATGGGATGAAAGCTGGCTGACCTATGGTATTGTTTATGCTACTTAGACATTGCAATCCTGTGTTCTTTGGCGGAGGAGGAGGGTGACTAACTGTCAGCCCATGGTACTGGAGATGCCATAAATCTCCTCTCTTTTTCAGGACATGGTATGAAGTGAGATCAGAGTTCAGATTGCATGATGATTTTGGAAATGAGTAGAAGAGGACCTGTGATTCTCTAAACCAGTGAATGATGCTTTCCACGCCTGCTTGTTGCAGTCAGCCTGAAAGCTTTTCTGTGTGAAGAGTCTATTGCCAGTGAAAACTAGCATATTCATAAATTAGCTTTTCCTAGGGGAAATCTTGTGGTAAAAAATCATATTTACTATTTATCCCATTAAATCTAGTGCAATTTGACCAAGCACAGTACATCCTTCCAAAAACTGCTAACTACAACTTTTCCACTATCATTCACTGAACGTCAGATAGGTGAGATTATGGCAGTGGCCAAGAAAAAGTATTTAAGACTTGCACTGGAGTTCCAGCCTAAGTGGGGATAAGCCTGGGATGGCAACCTGCCTGATGCTTCCCTGGGTATATTATCTATAACTAGGTATTTATTATTTTGATTGATGTGTTCATATGCTTCCAGGTAAATACAAATGTTCAAATGTAAAAAATAAATTGTTAATTAGAGGAAGTACTAGCCATAACAAGAAGAATGTAATACTCTCGTACCAAAAGCTGTTCTGTAACGCAGCATTAATGTCTCCCATTCCCTCTGTTTGTGTAGGCTGTCCAAAGAATAAGAACTGTCTCTTCCTTGCATTTATCAGGCTACTCTGGGTGGGGAACTCTGTGAAAGAAAGAGCAAAAATAACACTAAGGAAATTGTCCCAAAATTTGTTCATGATGAAAACAATTTGCAGAGAGTCAGGGGATGTTGAGACTTAATTACACTTCTTTTCCCAGCAGCTTTGCCATGTTTCAAATGACCAGGGCTAGATCAGGCTATGTACACTGAGCTCTTCAGCCTCTTCTGTTCAAGGCTTTTGCCTTGGAGCCTTTTCCAAAAGGGAGGTGTGACAGTTTCAAGTGGAATGATGATCAGGATGCTTAAATCTTGCAGGTAATTTGGAGCTAAAAGAGAGGAGGAAGGAGTCTATAATATATACTGGTAGGTAGGAATAAGGTCTTTCAGGCTGTATTTCAGAAAAGTGAAGAATTTCAGAAGTAGGCTGACTTGCCATGACAGTAATCTGGAGCTGCAAGTTTGAAATAAATGGGATTTGCTTTAAAAGACTAAAGAAATCCCGGTAAACCCAAAACACAGTAACCCCCACCTGCTTCAGGTAGGGAATAAACAAGTCTTTGGGCTTATTTTGGGGTTTCTGGCAAGAAGACAAAAAGGCCAGGACAATCTAACCAGATGCCCTCACAGTTGCTACAGAGTGGACAATTTGACTGCATCAGGGAAATAAAGTCTTTTTTCCATGTGGCTGAACAAAACAGTGGTTTTATCATCTACAGTTGTTCTTAGTGATTTGACAGAGCAATTTAGTGATTTTACTTTGAGTTTTGTTCAAATGTCTGAGTCAAGAAGGTGAAAGCACACCAGAAAATAAAACAGTGAAACGGACCTGCCTGAAGTATCACAATGTTTGTTCCTACGCATTAAAGAAGTGAAAGCTTCAAGAAATCTTTTATGCACAGGAGGCAGAGTATAATGAAATACCAATGGAATGCCATAGAATTCCACTGGAGCAAGAGAGGTTTTTCCAGAACAGTGCACTCCCTGAAAGAGAATCTGTATTTGAGAAACAAAGTAGAAGTATAAATGACTTCTACTCTTTCTTTCACTGTCTAGAAAGGTTCCTCTGAACATCTGATTTTCAGTCCAGCAGCTGAATCACACATCAAGAAAAAAAGCCACCACAAAACATTCCAAATCAAGAGGAAGTTTTCACTTTTTTTTCTCTGACTGAAGTAAAAAAGGCAGTGTTTTGACCTGTTGGACATTAGCTGTAATAATTTGCACTTTTAAAAAAATGGAAGTGCAAAAGAAACAAAGAGTGGATCTCCAGACAGTACTCATTTTTTTCAGGATGTTATATGATTAGAAACCTGCATGAGAATCAGAGGAGCTCATATGCCTTCAGACGAAGGAAGACAGGTTGGGTCTTGCACAGTGTAGTCAACACACTAGGGTTTGGATTAAAGGGAGGTACCAGCATTACTGTGGGAGTTAAAATCTGGAACCTCGGTTTACTGCAGCTGAATGGTTTTTTGGGTATTCTGGCAAGATAGAAGAACAAAATGGCTTTGGGTCTGAAGATTACTTGTGATATGGAGTAAAATCAAAGGAGCCTGGCCCTGTTTGTACACAGATACTCTTGGTCATTACTTTGGCAGTGACCCTTCGGGCCTGTTACCAATGGGTTTGAAGTTAAGTGGTTTTATAATCACTTCAGCTAATATTATCATTAGGTGTTAATCTCCCATGAGCTGAAGATCTCTTAAAATCACAGAGCATAAATGTTGAGGCTGGCTGGCACTTCTGGTAATTGTCTAAACCAAACACCCTGCTCAAAGCAGTGTCAGCAGGATCAGGATATCCTGGATCATGTCCAATTGGAGTTTGAATGTCTGCAAATTTGGAGACTCCACAACCTCTCTAGGCAGCCTATTCCACAGTTTGATCACCCTTACAAGAAATTTCTTTTTTCTTATGTTTAAATGAAATTCCTTGTGTTTCACTGTATGCCTGTTACTGCTGGTCCTGTGACTGGGCACCACTAAGAAGAGTGGCTCCCTCTTCTTCATTCCTTCCATTCAGCTGTTTAAACACATTGGTAACACCCGCCCTGAGCCTTCTCTTCTCTGCGCTGAACAGTCCCGGCACTCTTAGCCTCTCCTCGTACAAAAGATGCTACAGTGCCTTAATCATCTTTCTGGCCCTTCATTGGACTTGCTTCAGAAAGTCCATATCCCTATTGTACTGAGGAGAATGATACTCCAGCTGTGGCCTCACCAGTGCTGAGAGGAAGAGGCAAAGGATTGCCTCCCTCACCCAGCTGGCAGCTCTCTGCCTTGTGCAGTCCTGCTGCTTGAAGGCCTGAGGGTGTATTGCTGGCTCATGTTCAGCTTGCTGTCCACCAGGATCCCCACATGCTTCTCCATAGTGGTGCTCTCCAGCTGGTTTCCCCCCAGAATGCATGAGGTTATTTGTCTCTGTGGGCAGGGCTTTGTTTTTTCCCTTGTTGACCTATGTCAGATTGCTGTTGGCCCGATTTTCCAGCCTCTAAGGCCTCTCTGAGCCACCTTTCAAATTTCTTATTGCAGATTGAGTCTCTATCTCATCATCTTGGTCATTAATGAAGAATTTAAGATATATTTGCCCTAGTATTGACCCCTGGGGTACATCACTAGTGACTGAGTTCCAGCTGGACTTCATGCTGCTGATTAGAACCCTCTGACCTTATCCATTCCACCAGTTTTCTGCCTACCTCACTGTCTATTTCTCTATCCCATACTTGATCAGTGTGCCTAAGAGGATGTTATGGGAGGCAATGATGGAAGTCCTGAGAAAGTCAAGATAAGCAACACATGCTGCTCTCCTCTCCTCCAGCACATCGGTCATCTCACTGTAGAAGGCTCTCAGGTTGGTCAATCATGATTTCCCCTTCATACATCCATGCTGAGCACTCCAAATCACCTTCTTGTCCTTCATGTACCTGGAAATGGCTTCCAGAAGTAGTTGCTACATCACTTTCCAAGGACCTGAGGTAAGGACCTATGTTAATATACACAGCCTATCAGGCCTCACAGGCTTACATATGTCCAGTTTGTTTAAGTGTTCACTAGCCTGACTCTCCTCAACCAAAGGTAAGTCGTCCTTACTACAGGCATCTGATCTCAGAGGCCTGGGATTACTGAAGGCTGGTCTTACCAATGATGGCTGACTTGAAAATGTATTGAGTATGCTGGCCTTTTCCATGTTTTTGTCACCAAGTCAGCTACCCCATTCAGTAGCAGGCCCACATTTTCTCTAGTCTTCCTTTTGTAGCTGATGTACTTACAGAAATTCTTACTGTTGGCCTTCACATCCCTTGACAGATTCAACTCCAGGCAGGCTCTGGGTTTCCTAACCTGATCCCTGTACACTCAGACAGTGTCACTATATTCCTCCTAGGTCACCTGTCCCTGCTTTCACCTTTCACATGATTCCTTTTAACATTGAGTTTTGTGAAGATCTCCTTGTTCATCCATGTAGGACTGTTGCCACCTTTGAAGTGGCTTCCTGCCCACTGGGATGGACCATTCAGGAGCTTGGAGGAGGTGATCTTTGAATATCAACAAGTTGTCTTTTGCACCTCTCATCTTCAGTGCAGTGTCCCATGGGATCCTTCCAAGTAGATCTCTAAAGACATTGAATTCTGCTCTCTTTAAGAACAGGGTTGTGGTACTACTTTTTTCCTTGCTCCCTCCTCTCAGGATCCTGAACTCATGGTTCAGCTCCTGACCCACTGTTTCTCATTTGTAAATGTCAGATGCAGTACAGCACCCATACTTCCTTAGTCACCCACAATACAAAGTTATCCTCAATACCCTCCAGAAAACTGCTAGACTGACAAGTTTTGTTCATAGTCAGAACATGTCACTATGCTTTATGGGGTATTTTCCCATAAACCCTTCATAAGAAAAAAAATAAAATAATGGGTTGGATTCTTCTATTTGTATTTGGCTCACTTTTAAAAATGAACATCTTCTATGGGTAAAAAAGCAAAATTTTAGCCCATCAAGGGAAAAAAAACCGTACTGATACAATCTTTTTGTTGAATTCATATTATTTCCTGTTTCTTGTAGACAGAATCTGAGATAAAAGACATTGTCTAAGTTATTAACCATCTTTCACGTTGCCTAAAATGGTTTTAGTCACAATTATTTTGCATTTCAAAGATCTTTTTGATGAAAATTAGAAAATGGAATCTCTCAATCTCCAATCCTTTCTCTTTTCTAATTGATTTTCTGCATGACAAGGTCACAGCCACAGTGCTGTATCAAACTCCCAATTATGCCTCTAATTTAATTCATCAGCAGAGGAACTGGGCAATCTATCATGAATAATTTCAGGGCTGTGGAACTAGACAAACAATTCAGCAATGCCTTTAATATATGCTCAGTTCTTTGGCACACCAAGAGTCAGGTGATATCACATATCTGCACTATTTATTGCTAATTGTGCAGTCATGGACCAAAACATGGTGTCTGACGTGCCAGTCAGAATGGAAAAGGATGGACTTGTCTACCTTCATTCATTTCAGGGAAAAATTTACTTATACCAAGACCATGTTGGTTTACTGAATTTGTCTGTGGTTTCTGGAAGAGACAAAGAATTGTAATAGAATTATACTGTTATTTTTTTCCACTCTGAATGAAACTGTATGTAGAGCACTAGTTCTTATGTAGTTTTCCTGCTTATATTTACCCATATGAGTCTAAATATGAAGTTTAGGCTGCAGGATCATCTGTACACTCTGGTACTCATTTTCTTCAACCCAGAAGGAGCACTGGAGGGATTTGCTACACTGATCCAAGGGGGATTCCAGGAGGAGAACTAGTCAGAGAGAGGGGAAGTAGGTATAGTCTTCCCACTGCCTCAAACATGAATTGTTGTATGACTTTCTGGACCATCAATATCTTTTGTCTGTCAAACACAACCCTGCCCCCACTACCCCTCCCCCCCCCCCCCCCCAAAAAAAAACCAAACCAAACCAAAAAACAAAAACCACAAAGGAAAACCTAAACAACCCCCCCCCCAAAAAAATCCACCAACCGAAACCCAAACAGATATAGGGAAAAATATTAACATGGGAAAAATATTCTGAAGTGGGTGGGCGGGGCTGCTTGTCCTGGGCAGACAGTTCTCCATAACTCACAGGGTGTGGGGCTAAGGAACATTATCAGCACTGAAGAACACAGAGCCATCCATTTTGTATGTGCTGCCTTGTTAGGCAGCAATGCACAGAAGTTAGTGCAGGATGCCAGCAGCAGCTGAGAAGTCTTGATCTCCTTTTAGAATGGAAAAATCTGAAAGACCTTTGGCTGCAGGTCTGTTTAAGCACCTGTGGTCACCTGATGCCAATAGCCATACATAACATTTTTTCGAAAGGATAGTACACTTCCTAGACCTTCTTCCCTTGTACCCTTTTCTGTCTCAGTAGGCTGCCACAGGCAGTTTCTTGCATACACACTTGACAAGAGTTATGCTGTGATTCTAAATTTGTCCCTTGATGAACGCAAAGTGACCCTGTTACAGGCTCTGCTCAGAGGCTGCTTAGACTTCAGGTACTTCAGAAAATACCTGTTACTTCTGTTTGCAGCTTACCATGAATGTATTACCTTTATGATCGATAAACCAGCCTTGCAGACTATTTCCCAGTACAATTTCACTGCTGAGACTAATACCTGTATTGCAGCAGCACTTCTCAGCACTAGAGAATAGTCTTGAAGATGACATTTCCTGTGCCTAAATAAACTCAGAATTCAGCAGTGTGCCTCCAGGAATTTTTTGGCCCATGAGAAATTAAGATTCTTCAGGTCTCTAAAACCTTATTTTGAAATGCTGAGTAACTGCAGTTTTCCGAAGACGAACTTTCAGGGAGGCAGCTGTCCTTTCTGATTTTAGGGCTGCTTCTCTAAACTGCATTTCTGAAACTGGCCAAGTGAGTACTCAAGTGGCTTAGCTTGCAAGACTATGATGTTGCAGGTCTGCAGTGTCTGCAAAGAAGACATGGCAGTAAACCTTGGTGTATAGGAAGCCTGGAACATGGTGTAGCCAAATGAAGAGAGGCCAGTAGCAATGGGGAGCATTTGGTCTGCAAATCTGCATAGGGAGTGAAAGAGTAGTTCCAGAAAACCAGTGGAAATGGGCAGCATAACTGAAAGAAGGACTGCTATAAAGAAAGCAGAAGGAGAATGAACAAATACACATCAGTCGTAATATGAGCAATGGTGTCAACAGGCTTGAGGATTCATGCCGAAGAGGAAAAGAATTAATATAACCAACAGCATGGATTTCCTAAATATGGAAGAAAAATACCTACCTCTGAGATGCCATAAAAACCCAGTAATTCCAGAGATGAATGTTAGATAAGCAAGCTATTTTTGAACTATTATTAGAAACCATATTAAAAGAGAATTTCTGATGTATCCCATCAACATCAGGCTGGCAGGCAGGTTTAATGTCAAATAAAACTAGCTGCATCTGTACAGCCTTCATACACAGAAAATCACATCTGTGGAAAGCAGTTGCTCTCCTGTGGAAAGTAGATACTCTTCTTTAAAAGTATGTGCATTTTTAATGCTTTCAATGTTTGTATGTAAAGTTGTATGTTTTGATACTGTAGGCAAACAATCCTAAGGGCTTTTAGCTTGGGTGACAAAGTGTATTTGAAAATTGATTGAATAGAATAATAGAAAAATAAAAAAATAAAAGGCTACATTTTATCCAGAATGTACAGAATTAGTACACTGAATTAGAAATTATTACTGTGAATTAGAAGACCTGATGCCTTGGTGCACTGAGGAACCACTGAACAACCCTCCCTGTTATTCTTGGTTGCCTTCCTTAAAACCAGACTTCACAATAGAATTGAAATAATTAATAATTAAATCCTACAGAAAGTATAAGCGTAAGAGGATTTTTAACCCCCACTCAGGTTTTTCAAGCAGGACACATACTTTGGCTACTAAGTGCTAATTTAGGAATTGATTGCACATTTCATCTTGTAGGCTACCACACGGAGTTTGCAAATGTAGCAGGAGATGTTGAACAGTAGCACACTTTTTCAGCTAAACCCCATCTGCCTGGGATTAACATAAGCATTGTGAGGGTTCATTTTTCCTTGATATCAGTTGTAAGAGAGGGCAAGATTAACACAGGAAGTATTTTGAACCCTGTCGGGCATTTATGTCACTGACCAGTTGCTTAAAAATAGAGTACTTTGTTTGGGGTGTACCAGTGCTAGGAATGATTGCATCTCATAACCTATCTGAAACGTTACATTGGCCCCCTCCCCACTCCAGTATAACAGGCTAAAAGCTCAAATACTGAGAAGCATTTTAAATGCACCACTCCCTTCTGATTGAAAAGCTGTACATAATTACGACTCCCATTTCTTAAGTTAACTGCAATGGTATTCTGATGAGATGTGTTCTTTCATCTGGCATTAGCCAAAGGAAATGACTTTACATAGACATTAATCTCATGACAAAGGAAATTGCAAAACTAAAGCACTATCATCACATTCCAGGAAATGGGTCACAATCCACTCTGGCTCAAACAGTTCTGTTCACCCCAGAATTAGTTCATACCTCAGTACAAGCAGAAGCATCCTACTGTAGAAATCTGGGCACCCTCTCAGAAAAGCAATAATAATTTATATATTTTTTCCCCACAGGTATAACTACCACCCAAACCCAATTTTGAAACTGTATACAGGGGAAAAAACCCTATGTATTAGTTTCAAAGTTGTTCCATCTCCTGCACCCCACAGGCTACAACATTGGCCTGCAGTGGACCTGCTGCTGACGTTTTCCTGTTTTTTTGCCTCCTTTTCCTCCCTTCATTATCCTTCCTTCTCTGAGAACGTTCCATACGAGTCAGAAGATCTGCCTAACACATCAGGATACGTTTGCTGACTACCCAGGTTAAATTCTCATGGGCTTTTTGTCATTGCCTTCAGCAAGGCCAGACCTACAGGACCTGCAGCACTGAGTGGTGGTTGCAAGAAAAACAAAGCTAGGGCTTGGATTAGGGCAGCATACTGTGACTTCTCCTCGCTTAGAAACAGTCTTAGAACACAGTATTCTGCAAGATGTGTCAGCAGGAAATGCCAGGTGGTACAACTAAGCACACCCCTATGTTCAATTGTGGCTGCGGTCATCCTAGGCTGTAGCTCCCATGAGCAGGTTCTGTGCTCAGAAAATGCATTTTGTGCTTGCTCCCTCCCCCCAGTTTTTGCACTTTACTTCACTCTTCTGCATGCTGAGGAGTAATATTGTTTCCAACTATCTGTGCTCTGTTAAGTATGAGAAATGCATTAAAGCAAGATGGACCCCAGCCATTGGCTCATCTACAATGTAAATATTGCTGAATCCTCTTGCTAGAGAGTATAGAGTTCTGAACTCCCCTGCCTATGTATCTTGGCCCAGGGACTCTTGAAAATCAAGAACTATTGGAGTCCGCTTGCTTTCTACATCCTTGTATAGCCATATTATTGGGCTCTGGTCTGATTCACGGTGTTGGTGTGCACTCCTTTGACAATTACACTGAAGAGAGAAAAAAGTCCACAGGCAGCTGTTAGTTCTCAGGAAAAGTATAGATAGTCTGAACAAAGCCACATTTAGAGGGAAAATGGTGGGTGGCTTTCTCAGGAGGGAAAGAAGCAAGCACCACCACAGTGACCCCATCCCTACACAAGCAGGCACCATTCCTATAATCTTCCCAGGATACGTGTCCCTGCTTTCACTGCCTGTGCCTTTCCTTGTTGGCCTTTAGTTTGACCAGCAGGACTCAGCTCATCCACACTGGTCTCTTGCCTTCCTTTCCTAATTTCTTACACCTGTAAATTGGGGATGCACAGGGGATCAGTCCACCTAACGTGCATCCAGTGCTACAATAAAGGAATGTCTGCTTCTTAATGCTATGTTGGTGTTAAGACATTTTCTTATTCCTGATTTCAGTGATGGTTTTGGCAACCCAGATGGCACACTGCTTCTTAATCTCAATGGATTTGTGAGATCACAGGACCTCCACCTGGTACCAAGGGATTCTCAAGGAGAAGCTCTGATCCCTAGACCAAAGATCTCTGAGCAAGACCCTAGGAAAGGTAAAGGCATTCTTTGGGGAGTTCCCTGAGTCACAAGGAGAGCTCTTTGCATTAAGGAACTGTGATTTTATTTGGTATTATAAGTCTGGGGATGCCCAGAATTGGGTTTTTTTGGTTACCCATCAGTATTATTTACATAATGGCACGTCAGAGTCCCCCTCTGTGCAATTGTGATTTTGATCTTAGAACAGCATTAGAAATTGAGACCTAGACTATGTTTTAAGATGAAAATTTTTGTAACAGTGTGTGTATGAGTGATTTGTATTGGATTTTTGTATTGTACTGTCTAAGGTGTTTTGTCATTTATTGTAATCTGTGTTTATTATTATCATGAGAACAACTCAATCCATTGAAGGATGTATTTTAAAGAAAACCCCTTTGGGATGTATATTGAAACATTGGAAGGATATTGCAGGATGCCTGGGAGGTTCTTTAATTAAAGGGATATTTTAATTAAGTATTGTCATCAGTGGTGGCCATTGCATAAATTGGAAAATTGTGGTCAAAAAATGGTACTCTGAATTATAATATACTTTTACAACTAATGTTGTTTTTACAGAGGGAAAAGAAATGGGATGAAGTTATGTAAGCTAACATGTTCTTCACTTTAAGAAATCATCCAGAGTGGCAAAAACAAGTCTAGTTGCAACAGATCCTTTTATTCTAGCATTAGATAAGAAAGAAAATTTTACTGGTGTCAAAAGATATTGTTCTGCTTGTAGTATAGCACAGAGGTGTCTCAAGCTTGTTGAACAAATGGACGAGGATGATACAAACTTGATAGTTGCCCTGGGTTGCCACACGCACCCAGGAAAGCCTATATAGGAGCAGGAGGAGAATTGTCAGAATCAGTAGGGACAGTTGTTGGGAGCTGAAGGACTTAGTCCTGTTGCTGGGCAGACATGAAATTACCAGGGAGAAGTGATACAGGCACACCTATGTCAAGTGGTAGGAACAGAGGGACTAGTAACAGTGAAAGTTCCTTTTTTGAATTGTTGACTTCAATAATTGGAAGGTCACCACAGGAAACTGTAGGGATGATCCTGACAAGGTAGCCAGCACCTTTGAAATGATGGTTAAAATTCAAGATCCTGACTGGAAGGCTGTAGAGGCAATAATGCAAGTGTTCTTTGATGGTGCTGAGAAAAAGGTGGTCCACAAGGTAGCCAGAACACATGTAGAGGCTCAGGTAGCAGCAGGTGCACTGCAAGGAACTGTGAAGCAAAATTTTCCCTGTGTGGACCCTAACTGGAACACTAATAGCCACAGATCTAGACAATTATTAAATCAGTATCAAAGGTGGATCCTGTTTGGAATTAGAAATGGTATGCCAACAGCTATAAACTGGTCTCAATTGTATGAAGTAAAACAAGATTGCAAAGAATCACCCACAGATTTTGTAATAAAGGAGGCTGCTCTAAAGTATACAACTATTAATCCAGAATCAGAAGAAGGGAGAAATCAACTGGCCTCACTTTTTATTGGTCAGTTGGCTGATGATATTAGAAGAAAATTACAAAAGTTACACAGTGAAGAGGCCAGAGATCATGGAAATTTATTAGATATAGCACAGACTGCTTATCAAAATAGATAGAGAAAAGGAAAAAATAAATAATAGATTGGTAGCTGTACTAGATAAGTCTCAGGATAAAAGGGAAAATCTGAAAGAAGGAAAATTAAGTGCTACAAGGGCTCCAGAAGGAGTTGCTGGAAGAAGGGGCGGTATAGGAAGAGGGTACAGGAGAATGGGAAGGAACAGGGGACCTATACATCCCTGTTTGGCAGAGGACCAATGTGCAATTTGTAAGAGAAATGGACACTGGAAGAAGGAATGCCCTAACTTGGATCCTGCTTTGCAAGCCATTAAGTTGATCAGATTAGATGATGAGTACTGAAGGGGACCAGGGGAGTCATTCCCAGCTGAACCTCTTGTTATATTAAAGCTAGGAAATGATGAGACAGAATTTTTGGTAGATAGAGGAGCTGCTTATTCTGTACTCAATAGTTTTTAAAAATGTCTTGGTCAAGCAACTGTAAATGTTGTTGATGCCACAGGGGAAAGTGAGAAGCGACCCTTCCTGTGACCTTTAAAATTCAAGTTAGGAAAAGAATGGATAACTCACCAATTTTTTATGTGCCTGAATGCCTGATGCCTTTAATGGGAAGAGATTTATTAAGTTAGATGCACAGATGTTTTTTACTAATGGAGAAGCACAATTGTTAATATCTGAATTTAAAGCTGTGGAAGCAAAGATTTTTATGTTACAGAATACACAGGAAGAAATCCCTGAAGAAGTAAAAGATGCAGTAACCCTTTTGGTACGGGCTAGTGGAATCCCAGGTTGATCCAAGTTGGCTGAGCCAGTAGGAATCATTTTAAAGTTCAAAATCAAACCAGTAAGACAAAAAGAAGTATCCTATTAAGTGGGAGGATAGAAAGGCACTGGAAGAGTTAATACGGAAATTTTTGAATTATGGACTGTTAGTAGAATGTGAATTGGAATATAACACTCCAATATCGCCAGTAAAGGAACCGAATGGGAAGCATAGAATAGTTCAAGATTGAAGAGCCATAAATCAGATTTTTCAGGACATTCATCCCATGGTAGCTAAGCCATATACCTTACTGACATCATTAAAGGAAAAACATAAGTGGTTTCTGGTGCTTGACCTTAAGGATGCTTTCTTCTGCATACCTGTAGACAAAAGTAGACAGGTGATATTTGCCTTTGAATGGGAAAGCCCAGCCACCAGATGCAAAACTCAACTTACGTGGACAGTATTGCCACAAGGGTTCAAAAATAGCCCAGTAATATTTGGCAATCAACTGGCAAAAGAATTAGAATTTTAGAAAAAGGAAAATCCAGAAGAAATAATATTACAGTATGTGGATGATATTTTATTGGCTGCAGACTCTTGGGGAGAATGTCTGCAAATGACTATAAGCTTGTTAAATTTCTTAGGACAAGGAGGATGTCATGTATCAAAGGGCAAAGCCCAAGCAGGAAAAGAAACTGTGCTCTACCTAGGATTTGAGATTTCCTAAGGAAACTGGGAACTGACAGGAAAGAAGTGATTGGCCAAACTCCAGAACCAAGAACTGTGCAGAGCTGAGAGCATTCCTGGGCACGGACGGATGCTGCAGACTGGATCTCAGCTATGGAATGTTACTAAACCCCCTTTATGAAACCCTGAATGGGTCAAAAGATACTCACTTACTATGAACCCCCAAAGCCAAGCAACCTTTTAAGGACTTCGAAACAGGCTCTGATGTCAGCACCTGCAACGGGACTGCTTGGCTTGTCTAAAGCTTTTGAGCTATTTGTGTATGAATGCCTACATCTGGCCAAGGATTTGCTGACTTCCCATGCTGGGAACATGGAGGAGAGCTGTGGGATATTTTCCCAAACAATTGGACCAAGTGAGCAAAGGATGGCCAGGATGTTTGTGTGCTGCGGCTGCAACTGTTCTCCTAATTCAAGAAGCAAGAAAATTAAGAACGGGACAGAGAATTACAGTACATGTGCCGCATATGGTGGTTTCCATTTTAGAACAAAAGTGAGGACATTGGTTATTTCCAAGCCACATGCTCAAATGTCAATTTATCTTCTTGGGACAAGATGATGTGGAACTTAAAATTACCACAGCGATTAACCCAGCAATGTTTTTAAACTCAGAAACAAAGGATTCTGAATCCCTGTATCATGCCTGCCTACAAACTATTGAACATGTATATAAAGCAGACAAGATCTGAGGGATGAACCATTAACTGAACCTGATTTGGAATTGTTTACCAATGGCAATAGCTTTATACAAGATGGAAGACGAATGGCCAGGTATGCGGTGGTTACAGCTACACAGATGAAAAAGGCTGTGGCTCTACCCATCAACACATCAGCCCAGAGGTAGAACTGATAGCACCAAGACAAGCCTTGAAGGTAGCTGAAGGAAAGAGAATAAGTATATGGACTCATTCAAAATACTCATTTGGGATAGTCCATCCACATGGGACTACCTGGGAGAAAAGAGGACTGTTAGTGGCCCAAGGTTCACCTATTAAACACAAGGAAGAAATTCTTCAACTTCTACGAGATATCAAAAAACCTAAAGAAGTAGCAATAATGCATTTTGAAACACATCAGTTTGGATAAATTGTAGTAAACGTGGGTAACTGATTGGCTGATAAAACTGCTAAGGAGGTGGCTGAGCAAAGCATCCTTGCATTAGTGCCAATAGGACAGGTACAGCTCCCAGTTCTGAAGCCCAGCTATAGTGAGGCAGATCAACAATTTGCATCGCTATTAAAAGCAATTATAAATAGAGAGGGATGGTTAGTAACTCCCACAAAACAAGTCCTTGTTCCATTGCAAATGATGACTGAAATGGTAGAAAAGAAACATGAAGAAACGCATTAGGGTAGTAAGGCTATGATCTCCAGTCTTCAGAATTTTATTGTATGTGTAAGAATGACTGGACATAAAGTCTGTAATAGCAAAGTGTCCCATTTGTCTACAAAATAAGCCCATGAATAGGAAAAGACCACACGAGGGACCACTAAGCAGGGAATATTACTGGAGATTACTGGCAAATTGATTTTTATGAACTACCAAGATAGAATGGGTATAGGTATCTTTTAGTACTGGCTGATTCTTTTTCAGGATGGCCAGAGGCTTTCCCCAGTCACACCAACAAAGCTAGAGAAGTAACTAAGGTACTACTCAAAGAAATAATACCAAGGTTTTGGGTACCAATAGGAATGTCCTCTGATTGAAGTCCACATTTTGTAGCAGACATCGTTTAGCAGTTAAGTAGAACCCTTGGTATCAAATGAGAGTTAAATACTCCATGCAGACCACAATCAAGTGGAAAGGTAGAAAGAATTGGGAGAATGGCACCACTTTTATTGAGTAAGGAGGACTTAGTACACAATGAAAGAGTTAAGAGAGCTGGGAGAGACATACTACCATTACCAGAAGATTGCATTTAATAAGTAACTCTGTATGGAGTTAGTGAGATATCAGCTGCAGCAATTCTCGTACCTGGAATCAGGGTGGCTATGAATTATCATATGTTGAAAAGAATCACTTGTGCTTTAGTTAAGAATATCAATTACACTTCCCAGGCTCTTAGAGCAACGCTGGAAAAGAAAGCAGCCATTGTTAGCTATTATTAAGACAATCATGAGTGGGAGGAGTTCAAAGGGATGTGTTGTTTCAACCTTACAGATAATTCCCAATTAGTAGAAGGAAAAATTCAACAATTAAAATAATTATCTATAGGGATTAAAGAAAAATAAGGATTGGAGTTTTCTTGGTTATTCTGTTGGCTTCCCAATCTGAATTGGCTAAAAAAAGTTTTTTTGTTTGTATTGTTACTAATCATGTCTATCATTGTCACTTGCTGTGTGTTTCAATGTTTCCATTGTGTAGACCGCAGATTTACAAGGAAAGGGTGTGCGACTTCACCATGTGCATAAATTGTAAGTCTTCAAAGGGGGGAATTGTTACCATGTAATATAGTCTGTTTTAGCTTTGCAACTATATTGTTTGTTTCAGTGTAATCACTATGGTCAGACTGCTAACCAGCCCTGGTTGTGTAATTTTATCTTCGGAGTGAAAGAGTCATTTAAAACATACAGTCACTAAGGAGTCTATATAGTAGCTGAGGAGACCATTGTATAGGTAACTAATGAAACAAACGGACTGTCCATATAAGGGAATTAAATTAAGGTTCAGTAATCAGTCAGCTGTAACTATAGGATTGACTGTTATTTGAGACCCCTTAGAAGAAGAGATACCTGTAAGGAGCATGCACAATGCTTAATTAGCATAGTACTCCCTGTTGAATGAATATGTATGATTTTTCCTGAGAAGTGTAATGCATAAATGTAAGTGTGGACTATATATTTTTGCTTGAATGAAACATACAGCATGCACATTAAGTGGAACAATCCACTGTGCATCCAGTGCCGCAATAAAGGAATGCGCTGCTTCTTAATGCTATGTTGGTGTCTTCTTATTCCTCATTTTGGTGACAGAAGCAACTTAAAAATTTGGAAGAATGGGACATTCATGTAAGCTATGACACAATTTACTTTCCCACATTTTATGTTGTTTCTTCATGTTGGGGAAAATACTTGTAAGAGTCATGAGCACAGACTCATAAAAGGTAGCTTCAAACTGTCTAGTCTGCCTGCTTTCTTTGTTAGTCATCCTTAGAGCAACTGCTTTGGCATGAGTTTGGTGCTGTCCTCTTAACACCTAGATTCACAATGAACAGTCAAGCAGCTGCTTCCCAGAGTGTCTATTCAACCAACATTGTGAAATAGAAAGCATGTGTAAGGATGCTTCCTGTGAGCATATGCCATGACATTCAGAAGGCAAAGCAAATAAGGGGGCACCAGAACAGAGCACATCTGTCTGTCTGTCTATGTCTAAATTTCTAAGACAACCAAAGAGCAATTGCTGATTGGAAATTAGATTTGTAGGTAAAGCAAGAGACTTGCTTTAAGACCTAAATAATTTCCTGTCTGTTGAATTACATGAATCTCTCAAACCAAATCAAGCGCTGCTGAAGAGACACAGCAGCATTTGAAGTAGCCAGGGGGAATAGTGAATGTTTTGTAAGTCATACAAGTGTCTCAGATAATAATGAAAATAATCAAAGGCTACTCAGCTGGAATAACTTTTTCCTCCAGGAAAAACACTACTGACAGAACTAATGGGCTTTAGAAAAGCAAACACAAGCCAGGACAGTGCATTTAAAGTGACTGTTGCTGAAAAACAATATAATTAGATCTCTGTGTTTGCTTTATAGTCACAAATTATTGCAATTTGCCTTGTTCCCCGGCTTCCTGGGAGTTAAAATGAAGATGAACAGGAATAAATCTCCCTGCGGGCCTTGGTATGTTAGCCAAGCCAGTGTTAACCAGACATAGCCCATTACAGAGATGTTAGCTCACCCATGGACATTAGAAGGATGTATGACATTTGTTGTTTATTTAGAAAGAATATATTTGAACTTATTAATCCTTTCATTTTACTTTCCTTCCTTCCTTCTCTTCCTTCCTTCCTTCCTTCTCCTCCCTGCCTTCCCTCCTTTATATAACATTTTCTCCACAGTTACTTATGTCTAATCCCCAAACAACATGACAGCTCTGAGATATTAATACAAGCAGCTATTTAAACTCTGTAACTATATCAATGGACTTTGAGAAAAACAAACCAAACCAAACCAAAACACAAACCCCCCAACAATCTTGTGCGTTTGTCTCTGCTGCAGAACTTCCCTCCACCATACATGTTTACTACCTGATCTAAAGAGCTGAAAATGAACCCCTTTGCACTGTCCCTCCCTCTCTCCCCAGAAAGATATCACTTACCTCCTTATGTCAGAATGAGTGCTCCTGCACTCCTGTGCCTGCCTAGGAAGGAGGTTGTCTATCACAGGCTATTTCTGATGATTTTTTTTTATCTGCAGAATGAGCTCAGATGGTTATTTTCCCATGGGTTCTGGGAAATTACCCTGAAAGCGAAAGTATTTGCTTGTGGTGGGAATCAGCCCCAAAGGAAATGCAAGGGAAGCCTTTCCCTGCTGCAAAGCCTGTGTAATACCATGTCTGTTAAGCACACTAATTCCAGCTCAACATTCACCAAAAGGTGTCCTTTCAAAAAGGTGTCCTGTGAGCAGCACTGTGGCTGAAGCTGTTGGGACATACTCAGAATCAATACATAGGGTTAGACACAGACACAGCAGCAGACAATTGAATCCTTGTGTCTTTGGGAGAAGATGCAAAATATGCTGTAATTTTTACAAAGTACAGAAAAGAAAGAAGTTACTCAAAAGCAATTGAAGACACTCACACCTCTGTGGTATGTGGCTAAGTGTTTATGAAGTAACTATTAATGAAACTACCACTCAAGCAAAAGCATACCTTGAAACATGAAAGGCTAATGTTTTAGAATGGCCTTGAAGTTGGGAAGTGATAGAGGTATTTAAATATGGAACAGTCAAGCAAGACCCCAGGCCTCCAAGTATCGTTACCCCCAGAATAGCTTAGCCTCGGGGAATATAGTTAACAAGATAAAGAGAAGAGGATTCCTGTTTCACTCATGCAGGAAGCCAAAAAAGAAGACATTACATTGGAAGTTTTATCTCCCCAGACAGCATCCTG
Source organism: Falco biarmicus (assembly GCF_023638135.1). Lineage (NCBI taxonomy): Eukaryota > Metazoa > Chordata > Aves > Falconiformes > Falconidae > Falco > Falco biarmicus. The sequence goes on along the minus strand of NC_079311.1, from coordinate 30,599,876 downwards.
ACCAAAAGATGCCTAGAAGAATCAATGGATTGATTCAACTTCTTTGTGATTTTTCCTCAAGGTGATAAATTTTACTCACAAATGCCCAAGAAATTTGAAGTATTGGGTTATTCTTTGCATATTTCAGAATTTTCCAGTTATATTACAGCTGCTCAACATACAGATGAGCTTCCATTTTCCGCATGCTGTGGAAGCAGAAAAAGCATGGGATAAGCACTGTAATGTATCCTCTCTAAAAAAAGAAAGTGAAGAAGAAGCTTCTGACGGTAAACAATTTACAAGAAGAAAAGCTTTTCTCAAGGTTCTTAGTTCATGTTTTCATCAAAGTTCTTGTGTGTGTCAAGGCAAAAATTATTTCTGCTATCAGAGCTGAGTGTAATACAAGAAAAACTACATCATGCCTCCTTTCATTTTAAGATACACAGGTATGCCTCTTGCAGCAATTGTGTAGCATATGGTTTCAGTTTCTAAGGAACATTTACCTTCACCCTTCACCATGCAAATGCAGGAAGACAGGTGACGTTTCCTACTGTCTGATGTGTGCATTGTAGGTCAGGTTTCATCTCTCAGCACCACTTCTAGCCCAGCCCAGTACCAATCAGCATGGAATAGAATCATAGACTGGTTTGTGTTGAAAGGGACCCTTGAAGATCATCCAGTTCCAACCTCCCTGCCATAAGGAGGTCAGAAGTCTGTAGATCTGTTAAATAACACTAACCAGAAAAAGGTAATTTCAAAGCTGTCTTCTTCTGTGGATTTTTCAGGTGAGCATAGGCCAGATGTAACACTTGTTTGTGAATGAGTTTTCCTTGCTGGAAAAGGGGGAAAGATTCTGCCACATTTCACGTAAACCTTTCTGATGATATTCACCTTTTCCCCTTGTTATTTCAGCCTCTCAAGAGATTACTATGCAAAGAACAATAACAATGAATACATCAGCAAGATCTTTGCAGCCTTCAGAGGTAACTGAGTGGCTGGGCTGGAGTTGCAATCAGGCCATTGGAGGTGGAGCAATCAGCAAAGTTAAAGGCAAACCCATTACAAGGCTTTCCTTTCTATAGACTGAGCTAGTTAGGAAAGACCATCAATGATGTGGAAGTGTGTTTTTGTCCAGTGCTTTATAATTGCTGTGGACATATGGTGCCAATAAGGAACAAGTCAAAAATGAAATATTGTAATCTGGAATCATTCCTCTGTCTTGGTTAACTGCTAAAACATCAGTGTTAGATAAATGACTTTTTCTGCCTGTGGGATGCTAAAAGCAATCAGAAGACATCCTCAGCTTCACCTGAAAACCTACCATCTTTCGCAGTAGGCGGACTGGGTAGATCAGTAAACATAAATCTGCATTATTTCATTGACTTCAAGATGGTTACTGGGTTATTTTAGTGAGCTGAGAAATTGGCCTATACTGTCCATGCAAGGAATCTGAAGGTGTGAGGGCCAAGAGAGTCAGATGCTGCAGGTAGTCATGATAGCTGTCGAAATGGTGGAAACTGCGTGGCTGTAATTATACAAGAAGCTAAAGCTTCGTCTAACAGCTCAGGCATCCCTGAATTTTCGTGTTTACAGACTTATTACATATTATTTCAACTGTGGCAGCAGACTTCATTTGTTCCTGTATGTTCTTGAATCATGTAGATAGGATAAGGTAAATAACGCTATTTAAAGCCTCTTTACTGAAGTTAAAGCTAAAAGGTTTTTCTTCATATTGGAGTGGGTCAAGAGGGTGAGCTGCTGTGACACAGCTCACATGGGGAATACATGAAGCAACTCTACCCAGGCTGTGTGTTTGGACCTGAGTTCCCCATGGCCATATCCCACATCCCTCTGAAAGACAGCTGTCACACCTGTGTTGCTCTCTGCAATATGGTGAACAGTCAGGCAAGACATGGAGTGATGGAAATATCTATTAAAACACTGCTGTGACACCTGAGTGGGAAGAAGCCTTGAGTTCAGTGCAATACTCTGGCTAACCCTGAGACAGATGCAGGATATACTCCCACCCCCATAAAAGATAGAGCTGTGACAAGAAGATGTAATACATTTGTCTAAATTAATAAAACTGACAGGAAATTAGGAACTGAAGGTGACCTACGGAAATGAAGTTATTGACTGCAAGAAACTGGTTGCTGTTAGACAACTGCTAAAGCAGGCTCAACCAGTTAGCATGTTCACATTCAACTCACAGCTTAAGAAAACCTGAGTCTTAAAATAGAAAGCTTGAGAGAGAAGGAATTGAAGGAAACAATGCAATGTGTAACAGCAGAAGTCTGCATTTCATTCCTGCATTTTTCTTTAGGTACAGAAGGGTGTGTGTCACTCACAGCTTTGGCCAGCCCTCAGCACCAAGGCAGCCCTGGGGGTCTGATGGGAGGCAGCTGTCTGCTGAGTGAACAGAAGTTACCCCTTGGAAGTAATGGTGCTGTTTTCTAGCCTGTCAGTGGGTCAAACAAAGACAGCTGTGATGTGAAATCTCTGAAATCTCTTTAGCTACCCTGAGCAATTTACTGCAGTGTCTGGGGCTGAAAGTGGAAAACCTGAGTAACACAGGTTTCATAGCGGTTGCAGACACAGTGGGAGAGTACACAGCAGTCAGTGGGAGCAAAGCAGAGACCTGACCATGCTTCCAGCAGGTGGTCTCATAGTCTCCTGCCTGTGGCCATGTCACAGCCTGTTTCCAGAGCACAGAAAATTTTTAAGGGTCAGCTAGCGTATGGTTCTCAGAAGACAGGCTGCTCCTAGGAAATAAGTACCTTTCCAGTGGCTAGATACAGGAATTTTAGACAAAGTAGTCTGTTGGGGAGGCCAGAGGGAAGGTTTTAAGTGCGGTAAAGCCTGTGCTTTGTGTGCCAGATAGAGAAAGGCTGATGTTTCTCATGCAGCTCATGGGCTTCAGTGTTTACTTTCTGTACCACATTAAGAGAGACCCTGATGGAAAATGCACCAGGCAGCAATCCAGAGGACACAGGCTCTGTTTTTAGCTTCAGGTCATTTTATCTCTTCACCTGGATAGTGGTGGTGTTTCTGGAACTCCTGAGTACACGGACAGTAAATTCCATTGCAGTGTGGCAGCACTTGTGTGCAGACAGCTGGGTTTTACCCCTGCTAGTCAAGACCTTAACTGGGATAGGTCATATCTGGTTTGCTGATGACCAGAAGTCATTTGAAATCATGATGAAAAATAATTCACGTGACTATTTCCCACTAAAAAACCCAGATGTTTTAACATTGTGCTACAGCTGTGCTACTCATCTATTGCTTCTCTTTGTGAACTGCTTAGGTGTTTGAGAGTGAAGGAAACCATGTTTCTCTTTATGATGACTCATTTGCCACTGCCTCAGAGTGCTGGCATTTGTTCAAATGCATGGTAAGAGCATCTGGCACTGAAATGCTCCTATCTGCTAGACAAGGGACGGAACTGAATCTAAGGGCACAGACCAGGGAAACAGCTTTTTTTTTCACACAGAGACAGAGTACAGCTTTAAATGTGGGTATATAGATCCAGCGTAGAGTTTGAGCTGATGGCATTTTCAGCCTGACCATATTTCTTCTTGCTTTTCATGCATTCAACTCAGGGAAAATCTGGGCAAACACGGCACTGAAAGCAGATGAATGAATCTGACAATTGAGGTCAATTTGTAAAAACCTCTTCAGCAGATGTGACAGAGGATGTTTTTGTACGAAGCCTCTGCAAACATATAATTTCTAATGACAAATCTGGAGGGACAAAATAAGAAGACAGGAAATTATAGGAAGCACCAGCTGTGCCATCTGCATCTGTGAGCAGGTAAAGACTTTGCACCACAACACTTACAGAATGGCACTCACCATTTAACCCCTCTTCACAGTTGGACTCCATGATCTTAAAGGTCTTTTCCAGCCCTAAAGGTGCTATGATTCCTTTCCGGTCACTCACAAGCCACTCCATCTATTTGTCTCTTACACAAGTAGATAGGCAATGGAAAGCTGATCCCACACTCTAGAAAAACAGAACAGGTTTTTACTTTCAATTATCTGGAATTGGCCATGAGAAATAAAATGAGCTTAAGCACAGAACCAAAAAAGCTAGGGAATTAATGAGGTTATGAATCTAAAACCTCATCCACAGATAGGACTGGATGCAAGTTTACAATCTGGCATTTTCTGTTTCTCCACACCCACATCCCCCACACCCAGTTATTTCCCATTTGAACAGATTTTTTTTCAAATAATTTTTAGTTTCTTTCAAAATAGTCTGGGTCTCTGTTGTGACTGCCTGTGCTAGCTTTTACTCCTTTTTGCATAGTTAAGGTCTTGAAGCAAGTCTTCACTTCAGCATGTCGTGAACTTTGCGTTATTATGCAGATATGCAGTGTGTGGTGAAAAAAGACCTTACTCAGAATTGTTGCAGTTGATATGAGTTGACTTATGATATACAGTCATATACATATATATGATACACAGGTTCTGTCTGACAACTTGCTTGAAGGTGGGCAGTTGACCCTAATCAATGCCAGCAATCAGCTTGAATGCTCTAAGCTGCTCCTTGAACCATACCTGTTGGATTGATGTGGTTGCCTACCTTGACATTGAGAGAGGAATTACCCTCTTATGCTCCACACCTTTGTCATTGCTCTTGCTTTGCCCCAGTAATAGGAATTGCTTTGCTACCCCAGTCTGCTACTTGCAGACAGTCTGGCTACATCATGTTCCACAGCACCTCCTCAGTGTTGCCTTCAAACCACATGGTATCCTGGCTATGCAGTACAGGTTGAACTCGAACCCAATGAAACCTCTGCATGTGTCAGCTGGTGGCTTTCTGGAACAGGGCACCTGAGTAGCTGCAGGTCACATTCTTTCGTGCACTCCTTACACTTCTCAAAAATTCTCCTTCCTGATACTTACAGACCTTCTAACAATGCCCTTCTTGGCCCAGGCAGGGCCTGAGGGGTGCCCCGCTCCCTGCTTCCTGCAGCAGCTCTTCCCCCTGTGCAGCCACCAGGCCTGCTCTTCTGGTCATGCAGCCTGCTCAGGTGCCTTGGTTTTGCCCCCAGGGGGAAGCCATTTTGAAGAATGCCATTCCCCAGGCGTTCACTGAGTCTGGCTGGCAGCAGCTGCTGCCCCTCCATGTTGATAATACCTCAGGAGGTCCCCTCCCACAAGATGCACAGAGTCCATTATGGTGTTTCTGCTGGCCTTTGTCAGAGCACTCCTTCCCACATGTCCACAGACTTGGCTTTGAGATGTCCATGGAAATTATGGTTACAGCACTAGTGTAGCAAAAAAACCCAGCACACTGGAAAATAATTCACTCATCTTGGTTCTGAGCATCATGTTAAAATGTTCTACAACTGCTGCATTTACTTCATCACTAGTAAAAAAATTATGAACGTTGTACTGCTTTAACAGGCTGTTTAAAACCTGATTTAAAAACTCTTTTCTTTGGTAGGTCTGTAATTTCTGAGGTGTCTGGCCACCTGCTAAGAATTATTTTAAAGGCCTGGGCTGTTTTAGAGCTTGTTTTACCTTTTGAACTGATGGTTCAGCCATGCTTGACTACTACGTCCATCACCATTAATGATGTACTTAACACCATTGTCATATGTGGAAAACCAGTGCATATCCACCAAGTCTGCCTGTCACCGCACATCCACTTCTGTCACTATCACCTGGCCTTTTAGAGTGGTTTCTTGCCGCCTTCTGTAAACGTTAAGTGTCCTAGTTGGAGAGCCAGGTTGCCACTTGTCTTCTGTTCAGAATGACAATTTATATCTCCCACATTTTCCACCTTCCCACACAGTTAATGGCTTTTAACAAAAGCACTGATACAGGCATGTCTAGTGACCTGCTGCTACTACACCCTTGTAAAAAATGCAACACCTGACAATCAGTTGAACTCATGTACAGGTAAACTTTACTAACAGTGTATGAGGGCAGCTGGTTGCTAAACTCCAGCCTTTTCCCCCAGAGTGTCATTGTCCCATCTATGTCCGTTCTCCTTTCTATGACTCTGCCAGGCCCTGGACAGGAATGTGAGGAGGTCGTAGTCCACTTCTGACTTCTGCCTCCTCGATCAGTCCGCTGGAGCTTTTTGAAACTTTCTGTAAGGTCACTGGCATAAGGGTAAGAAAACAAATTTAGCACTGCCCATTGGTCTTGCAGGTAGCTTGAAGACCTCCCAGCCATGGGGAAAGGGAGCTCACCACCACCACCTCTCCTTTATGTGTGAAAATTATGGAAAATTTCACTCTCCAGTTCTTAGGCCCATTGGACAGTACTCCCAGTCTGTATGGTCTACGTCAGAAAGACTTTAGGGGCTTTCTGTTGTTGTGCCCCAGCTCCCCCCACCACCCAACTGCCCGCCCCAATCCTTCCAGAGCTGACATTTTTTCCTGGTTTTTCATTTTCATACACAGTGTTGCCTGTGTCCTGCATCACTGTGCAAAAAGTGAAGTCCACCCAAATCACACTGTATGGTCATCCAGCTGGCCTGTGGTCAAGTGCAGGGGTCTTTTGGTTGACCTCATAGGACTGGTTTCTTCCATCCGCAGTTCAGAGATTGCACAAGGGACCCCTTGATTGGGCTCTGAGTATGGGTTCACAGCCATCAGTCATGTTGTACCTTGTTTATGTCTCCCACTCTTATGTCCTGCCCTCCTGCCCTTCCCCCACCCCAGATCTGATAAGGCTTGTTCACTTGCCTTGTAAAGCAAGGTGGGGACTGAACCTGTCTTTAACTTTTCATTTAATTGCTTTCTATTCACACTTAAACTTTAGTTACTAATTTCCTTAGCTCTTATTAAAGAGTATTTTCTACCTTTTATATCTACACTTTTATGAATATATACATGCATATTTAATTTCTGCCTTTATGTAAGTATATACCTATATATGAGTGCTATATATACATAAAGGTATGATGGAGTCAAGACACAGCAAATCACAGACCAGTATGAAAACATCTGGGGCATGACAGTTAGTAAAATGGTGGCTACTTGCCGTAGCATTGTGGCTGAGACAAGTGGATCATTGCACATTCAGTGGTGGGGCTTTCCTGCTCTGAAGTCCTTCCAGGGTAGACAGAGTGGGTGGATGTCTGTGGCCGCCAGCCAGTCACAGGGCAGCCTGTGAACACTTGGGTAATGATATTTACAAAGTTGTGACGCTCAGGGTAAAAAGAGGTGGAGCAACCAGACTCCATGACTGGAAGAAGGGAGAGACCTATGGGGCACATGGACATGTGACTGCCTGCAGAGGGTGAGGCTTACCCAGGTAAGTACTGTCATTATAGTACTTCCATACACTTGTCCTGCCTTATTCTTCAAACTGTTAACCTCTGATTCTAACTGTTTTTTTCAAACTGCTTCTTGGGGAAGTTACATATTTCCATAATTTCTACAAGCAGAATTCCAAAGGAATGTGAAAGAGAAGCTGGCATTTTTTTATGGGACACAACTCATCTGACCTACTTTGCTACTGCCTATGACTTTACGTTGATTGTAAAGTGAGTGTAATTCACACAGCGTCACCTGCTCTCTAGATATTTAGTTAGGTAAAGTGAAACATCCTACCACTGGGAAAATATCCAGGAATAAGAGCTTATTAACACCTCTGCTGCAGGAAAAGCTATGAATGAGTAATAGCACTCTGCCAGACAATCAAGAACACCTCCAGGATACAAAAAACTAGAACACCAAGCTGGTATGATTTCAAGAAAGGTTTTAAGCTGGCAGAATTTGTATCTTAGGTAAACTCTTGAGAACTTTTCTGTCGAGTCTGGCCACCCAAATCTAATAAAAAGTACTGAGACAACTTGGTCCTTGTGTAGGTTTATCGGGCATGACCCAAAGACCACTTACGTCTAGTTTGGGCTCTTCATGTTGCCTCCTATGCCTCCTTTAACTCAAAGTCAATTGCAGAACACTTAGGCCAAACTAATCATGTACAGCCTACAAGATAGTTTGGGGTTCCTTACCTGCTTGAGTTTGTAGAAGTTGCTTGGGATTCCTTGCCTGCTGGAGTTTGGCTTAAGTAGGGCTCAACACTGCTTTTTCTTGTTCCACTTCTCACCATCACTAATTTTCACCTGGGACTTGAGACAGAAACTCAAGCATGCAACTAAGGAAGTTTCACAGGATTTGTAAGAGTGAAATGAGGAAGACAGTTATTAATTTTTGTAGCGTTCCCCAGTCTTCTCATATGCTGTGTATTATAAGGAGATTGATGGCAACCTCCTTATATTTTAGCTAATGTTTGATATTTCTGAAAATCATGCAGCTGATGGATGCCTGCCAGGAGGCACATTTTTTTCTGCAGAGAGGCAAGGAGTATTATTCTTGTGTTGAATCATAAGCCTCTAATATCTGCCAACAGACTGTGATGCAGCTGTCAACAATGCATAGACCAGTCTCTCTTTTTGGTGCCAGATCATGGTTTGAGGAGGAAATATATGCTCTATAAAGGACAGGATGTTTCCAAGTTAAGTTTTTTATTTTTCTGTGTGTTATTGCAGAAACATATTTATGAAATGAAAGTATGTGGGGAAGTACACTTTCAATCTTATGGCCTTACTAAATGTTTTTGACAGAATGTGGTCTCTTGTTGCTTTCTGCATAAACAGACCAAAATTCATTAGATAGAAATGAAGCAATAATGAAATTTTGACACACAGTGCCATCTCTGGAAATAAGCAACTATAAATTACAATGACAAGTTCTGTCCGGTACTGAGAGTATGGATTAGAGTTCAAGGTAAGTAAATCACTGGAGTAAGATTTTTCAGTTGAGCCCACCAAGATATAAGATCATAAATCATGGAGGCTCAAGCTATCCCTCATATAAAGAGGTCCTGATATGTGGTAAGAACTGACAACTAAGCAGAGAGGAGTGAGAGAAGACACACAAAGAGCAAAAGGAGATATCAAAGAGCAGATGTATGATTTTGCTGGGGAGGAAGATTGTCCCTTTACTGTATTCATAGAAAGTTTTGATGATACCCTGATGGTTTAATGATTCCCTGATGGTTATCATGGTGTGCCACTGTGTGAAACTTTAGTGGTGGTCTGCTTATGATGGGATAGATCATGATCCTTAACTAAGGGAGGCACATTGTGGACCGCACAGTGCTGCCTTCCACCATACTGTAGCATACTTCAATGATGTACGGTAATCCTTCTGTGCCTGATCTTTTGCAGGAGAAAGACCTATTACTGCAGCAGAGATTTTTGTTCACATGGAGAAGAAAAATCTCACACCAATTAAAGTCAGACTCCTGGTGTGTGAGGTCTGCTCACAGTACCTGAGAAGGTGATACTTTTTGGAGAAACATCACTTACACAGCAACAGTCACTTTCAGAACCCAAAAGCTGTGATGTATACCAGAGTCACTGCTGATCTGCTTGAGCCCTTTTCTTGGAATGGTTCAAGCCTGATTCAAGCATAGAGGATCTGGAAGTTCATCACCTTGGTTTCTACCATACCTCAAAGAGAGAAAGGATGAATGATTTTTGGGGTTTTGCCAGTCAATTAGAAGATTTATCCTTGACCTCTCATGACCCTGGGCTGGTCTTTTGTTTTGTGTCTTCATTTGATTCACTTTGAAGAAAAGAAAAATGGCTTTCAAGAATGGTAATAGTAACCTATCAAGAGCCTACTGTGGCAAGAACACTCTCCTCTCTGCAAAGTTTAGTACTGGGCCTCCCCTGTTCCTTTATGCCATCCCAAGCTTGTGACCCCTGAAAGCCCTAACGCCACTGGGTTTATTTTTTGCTGCTGGAACACCTGTAGACAATGGCTGTTTTCTAGGTTTCTCTCCCATATGCAGATTTGTCAAATGGCTGTGACTCATGTCTTCCTTGGCTGCAGTCAAGCCTTTAATGGTGTTTTTCTCCCAGAGGGATAGCTCAGATCTCCTCTTTGCTATGTGGCTTCATAGCAAGTGGGGAGTCTTTGGCATGGAGTTGCATCAGGGCGGAAGTGCTGCAAAATCACCTTCATAGCACCTATGTGGTTCTTCAGCCTGCTCCCATTTTATTTCCCCCTCCTGTTCCCTTCACAGATCCATGCTGCAAGTATGATCTGTTCATCATACAGATGGTAGTGTAGTGATGAGAAGTCAGAGAAAGCTGTCTTCTTACCTCTCCACATCCTCAGCAGAAAGGAATTGCATGCTTTTGCTCACACCAGAGAATAAAAGACACTTTGTGTTTGGCCTGAAACGTACTTGAATTGTCAGCTCTATAAGGTGGGGAATCTTGCAGAAGCTTCTGGACAGTTGGGCTGAGTAAGACCGATGCTTACTAAACACTTTGATGTTTTTTGCATACCTCATATTTCAGCACTAGAAGTGCTGATTTTCTTCACTCTTGTTTGACTTCCATAATATTACTCCAATCTCAGAACTAAGTCATTTTGCTATGAAGATGAAGAAGACCTCACAATCTTGATAATGCTTCCCCTTCTTCCTTTTTCTCCTGATTTTGGACCTCCATTATATCCTCTGTGCTCTGCTGTTTCTGTTCCAGTGGAATAATTTTGTCCCAAGATGACTGAACTTAATTAGAAGTATGTGTTGGTAAGCAGAGGTTGTTCAAGATGTCTTTTATGTATCCACCCAGCTGTGGCTCAGGCACAAAAGCACAGGATTCAGAAATCACATGACACTGCTTTCGTGTCACTGTAATCACAGTACACTTTGTGCAAATGAATACTGCAATCTAGTGAGACAGCATCTCTGCCATTGCCCCTTGACAAAATTCTTCATTGACCTGAGAGGCATCAAAGGCAAAGCTGGAGCAGAAAGCTGAGATGTGGAGAGCTGATTAGCCAGATTGGGACAGAGAATGCATGCAAAGAGGTGCAACATGTACCTCCTCTTGTGATGAATTAAGACAGGCTAAAATGTGCAAGGAAACAGTACTGACATCTGAGGTATATGAGACAGAAACACGGAGTTCTCAGGGCTTGACATGCACACAGAATTTCAGGTCATCCTGTGGTTGTTGTAAGGTAGTATTCACTGGGATCTCACCTGTGGGATGGAGTGCATGATGAAGCATGGGATAATGTTTGTTATCCTTTTGTCCTCGCAAGTGCCAGTCATTCTGCAAAGGAATTTCCTCCATCAGGCTAGAAGTGACGAGCTGAGGGCACCCATAGACCTTTGCCAACCTCACAGCTCTTTCCACAGGCTACAGTTCTGCTCACTTTTCAGCTACCTGGTGACTGACTCTTTCTATAGCTGCAATAATTAAATGCCTGTTTGCAGCTTGCCCTGGCAAGCCACATACTCTACTGCGTTAGTTGGTGGGACATCATCTAGCTCACGTACCATTCATAGTTATCTTCTATTAGATGACCACTTCCTTCCTCCCAGACTCTTCCTGCATATGCAAGACTAGATATGATGACATCAGTACTTTCTGTACTAGTGCATCTACATAGTTCAATGCTGTTATACCAGCTTCTCCCAGCTTCTTCTGGATGGTGGTTGCTAGGCCTCCAGCACAGTTCACAGCCCAGAAAAACAGCTGTTGTAGATTTTCCTTGGTCTGTATCTTCTTAGACAAAACTTAGATTCAGAGGCTTATGGATCAGATCCATGTTCTTAGGTTTTGATTTGCTCTGTTGTACAAAGCAGAGGTAATGTTTCCATTCCTATTTGTGGGACATATCTCAAACATAATACCCTTCCACTTAGACTAATGGGTGTACAACATCACTGTGAGAAATGTAGTTGAATTATGGTGCGCTGCCTATTCTTTTCTTGTCCTGTTTGACAGGGTACTGACAGAGTCTAAAGCTGAGACTGAAAGCAGAAATTGTTTGCATCTCATGGGAAAGACAATATGAAGAAGTCAGCATGGAAAAGACAGTGATAACAATCTCTGGCAGACAGAGCAATTCTACTAGACAGTTCTTTGCAGGTGGCATACACACAGACACAAACAACATGTGCGATTCCCTACAGAAAATTCAGTACTGGTCCTTTGAGTCTCTGTCACAATGGGAAGAAAGAACAAGTGAGACTCAAATGTTTATTCATTGGCCTAGCACCCTGTCTCTGGAATGCTTTCCACTTAGTGAAAGTAATCTGATAGAGAACTGTAAGATACAGTTTCCTCTGTTTAACTGAACTGATAATTCTTCAAGGACAAAATCTACATGCAACCAGATGCTCAGATGGAAAGATATGCACACAAGCATCTTGCTTAATGACTGTATGCCACTTGCAAATTTGCTGAAATGGCTTCAGTTTTCTCCAGAAATGTGGAAGTGAAGATCCAGCAGATCTGTGATGCTTAGAATGAGAAGTGACCTCTAAACTGAAAAGCCAATACTGCAGATAAATATAGGTTTTGGTGAGCCTTTGGAACAGACAGGTTGTACTATTCAGTGTAAAGGCTACAGGGTGCACAAAAAGTTTCACTCCCTCATGATAACAAGGATTATGAGCTCAGTCAGTGAGCAGAGATGCTGATAAACCTGTGCTGACCAAGAGAAACTATATTCTTTATGTTTCCCATCCTGCTTCCTCATTAATTTTGGTTGCTTCATATTTTCCTACTTTGCTGTCAACTAGGTCCTCATTAGGCATATTCTATGTGATTTTTCTGCTGGAAACTGAGTGATTATGAGAGATACTGCCATTTGATTTCATCCCTCACTATTTAATAAGTCATGGAGCATTTTTGCTTCAATAGATAGAAGTGAATTGATTATAGCATTGTTGGCTTTTGCACCCTGGAATTTGCAGGAAATTTATGCCATGATGCTGCAGAGAAGGTGAAATTCAAGAGCTTCTTTTACTATGTCCAATTGTTGCTTAGGAAGGATATTCATAAGCTGGGTGTATTCAGAACTACTTGTTAAGGTCTGCACACAGAAAGCTGCTTGTACAGGTTGTAAACAGTATTTCTTAGCTTTAAACTTCATTTTTATTGCTTTCTAGAGATACATGTGTATGTTTACTTTAGATTTGTCTCTTAATAACTCACATCTGATATAACTGGGTGACTTTAATTTGTTTTCTACAGTCTTTTATGTGACTGGGAATTTAGAAAATACATACATTTCTCTCTGCTGACTCACACTCATTTCTTTAGCTGTCTTCCAAATATCCAGTCAAAGATAAGGTCAAAATTGCTTTTGTTGCTTTATTGAAAGCCTTAAGTGCTAGGCTGGGTTAAAAAAGTAGTCTTTAATTCTGTGAAAGCCTCTCTCTTCTTCATTCATTTGCCTGTGTCTTGCCCTGAAAAACTTTCCGAAGAACTGACTTTGACTTGTTTTGTATGATAAGGTCCAACCTTCTCCCAAAGTCTGGCAGCTGGGAACAATACCTGATGGGACTGTTCTGTCATTTATGACACCTTACTTCTTAACAGAAAAATGAAAAGCAAGCATTTATTTTAAACTGTAGAGAAATGCATATGGTAATTTATACAGTGAATTGCTGTCAGTTATGTTCTCTTTTGATCACTTTAATTTCCTTTCAATAAATAGCTTTATCACTGCAGTTTCCTTTTAGAGGTCAGAAAGTTTCACTGATTTATTCCATTATTCTCTTTTGTGATCCTCTCTTAGGCCATTTTGCCTTGAATTAAATTTGTCTAGTAAAGCTCACTTGTACCAGGAACAGAAGAATATTTATTATTAAAGCATTCTGAAACATGCTATGTCCCTTTAATTTTTTAGTTGTAAAGACACTTTTGTCAACTCCTTGGAATGTTTTTGTGATACATTATTATCTCAAATTTTTATTAACATTTAGCAAAATGTTTCCAAGTGTACTGAATATTAGAGGTGCTTTTAATTGCCTTTTTTTTTTTTAAGAATACCTAAGCAATTTACTTCTGTTTAGTCCTTACGTGACTTTACACAGCTTTCCAGTTCATGCCAAGAACCCCTAAAAAGCTGAGTGACACTTTTGGATGTTGAAGAAAATGAAATTTTGAAAGAAAAAGAAAAAATGCCACTTATTACACAAAAAGATTTCTCTCCAAAATAAATGCTTCTTCACCAAAAACATTTCAACTGGAAATGTGGCTAATCTGATCCATTGATAAGGGACTTTCCCCTGCTTTCCCTTGTCTTAGCATTTATCTCTCAATAGTCACACTGCAAAATCCTTGCTTATGTCAATAACCATATTCTTTGAAAAATCTCCTTCTGAAAAGAGTGTGGATGACTCATTGGCTTAAATCTGACTCTCTGACTCAACCAGTAGCACTCTGGTGATGTGCACAGACTAAGGAGTAGAGCCTTTTCCCAGGAGTATGGGAGAGGTCAAGAGTGGTCTGCCTGTGGCAGACTAACTAAGGGGAGAAAAGCTGAAAGAGGAGAGAGGAAAACAAGACAAAGTTGCTGAGAAAAACCAGAAGATCTTCTGGAAAGGAAAACACAAATTAAGGGGATAGAATGGAAGAATAGCAGTGCACGTGAAAGGAAAAGGCCAGGACATGCACCAGGGAACATCAGGCACTGAGAACTGCCAGAAGTAGTGACACCTCCTGCCCTAGTGCTGTAGGACATCCTTCCCTGTCTATCCTATAGCCTATGAAAAGCTGTAGGCAATATAAACAGAACAAAACCAGGATACAAGTGAATCCTTCAGAAGGTGACCATCTGAACTTTGGATCTCTTCCTCAAGTGCTGAAGTAGACATCTGAGATTCCAGCTGGACACTTCTAAAGTCCTGACAAGATTAAGGCATTTGCCAGAATACCTTCAGTTTCGAATGTTCTACCTGTGTGTGCTTCAAGTCTCAGGCTGGCTCTGAGGGGCTCTCCCAGTTTTTCTCCAGCAGTGGCCAGCTGTCCAGGTACGGGTACACATGTATCTGTGAGACTGGAGCCTTGAGTGATCATGACAAATCACAGTAATATCTCTGAATATGTCCTTCAGGGAAAGCAACATGGGCCCCTACACAGCTGTTTCATATTGGTTTGTATTGTTCAGGCAGTTCTACTCTAGAAACTGCTCATACCTCTGGAAGGAACTGATCTTTCCATGTCATACATCATATTCGTGTTTCATAGAGAGGCTCAAAGCATAATCTCGCTCTGGTCATGACTGTCATAAGCTTGCACTTGCTTTTTTGTAACAAACATTCCTGCAAAACTGTTCATCTCCTCATCCATTTAAGAGCATACAGTGCTTCTCATTTGATTTGTCTTTTTTTTTGAGTATTCCAGATGTGGGGAAAATTAGTAATTAATAGACTTTATTTTGTCCCAGAAAATATGGGTTTGGAGTTGTTTTATCATTTTCAGACTCTGACAGTTCTAATCTTGAAAATCTTTTTACATATCTTGACATTTTCTTTCATACTCATAGAGCAGTCATTGCAATTATGCTATTCTAAGCTATGATTTTGGGAAGTGTTTATCCATGGCTTTGAAACTCCTCTGGAAGCATGGCTAAGCTGAAATATATAAAATTGCATCATTCTCAATCAAAATCTCAAAACTGGCTTACAGTTTGCAACTTTCAGTGTCGTGGGACTCATTTTATTTGCCTTATGGTTTTAAAGCTCTTGCAATATTGTTGAGTCATGTTATCTAGCACTGTGCTGTATTCCTGAGGGCTAGAGATTATTGGACTTTGTGTGGAACTGGATTTATTTTTTGTGTATTAATAGAACTCCAACAGCCTTAAGAGAAAATATCAATTGCCATCCCAGGGTTCTCAGAGATGGCACTGAATCTGAGGCTTACCTAAGAATTTGCCTAATAAAACCTGCCCCTAAAAGCTCAAACAAGAAAAAACTTGAAAAAAAAAGTAGTAAAATACATTTTTTTAAGTTGTCGCCTCTACTGTTTAAAGTGAGTCAGCAGATCAGTATTTCTAGAAAGGGGATTATCTGTGTGTCATCTATGATCACATCTGTTCCAGGACTGGGTTTCCTTAACTACACCAAGAAAATATTCTGATCCTATACACATCGCCTCTCTATCAATAGGAAGCGAGCCTGCAAGAAGACCCAAATATCACTACAGATTTGAAAGGGACAGTACTGTCCCTTTGAAATACTGGTTTGCATTCCAGGGATCTACCTGTCTCTTGCCTGTGGATCACTGGAGACACTTTTTGTTACTTAGCAATATTTCACCTAGTCCAGGTTCAGATGGGCAGAGCTCCTGAATTCTTATCACTCAATTCTGCCTAACTAAGCATCACGACCCACTGGTCTCTGTAAGGATCCCTGTGCATGCCCATGGAGCAAAACCAGCTATTTTTAACTGCCTTGCATAGTATCTATTTAGTACTAAGTACAGTATAGAGAAGGGGAATGATCGGAGACCTGTGATGGCTTTGGGAATGAGTAAAGAGACTGCTACTGCTATGAAAAATAATAAATAGACTTCACCATGGGACAGAGAAAACTAAGGGGGTATGACAGGGATCTATAAAATCTATTGTAGTGTGGAGAAGCTGAATGGAGTTTGACTATTCACTGTATCTTCAAAATAAAAAATTAAGAAGCAACACATGAAATTAGAAGGAAGAGGTTTCAAAACAGAAGGATTGTTTCTTCATACAAATTACCATTAATCATTAATTAAACTCCTCAGAAGGCAACTTTCTTTTCAAGGATATAAATTCATTGGGGTCTCTTAAATATAAAAACATCTTATTTGGCTGGGAAAGTCCTTGAACTGCAAATTGCTAGTGGTTAGGAAACTATTTTATAAAATATTGCTGCATGTTTGCCCTGTTCTGCTCTCTCCAATCATCTGGTGTTGTCTAGTGTTTCAGACCAAAACTGGACATTTTCTGTTGTGTGCAGAGTGTTGAGAAAAACAGTCCCTAATATTTCCATGGTTTTGCAGCTACCCTCAAAGTCCAGAAGCTGGATATTATTCATGGCAGAGGAATATGATGCAATATTTTGCTCTCTTACTGTGCTGCTGATTATGGCTATGTAATTGCTGTTTGACTAATAAAAAAAAAAATTGTTTCATTGCCTCTTCAAACTATACTCTGGTGGAGGTATATCCTTTTTATCCTGCTACCTAACACCTTCGAGGTGTACACAAGCTGACATAACTTATGACAAGGGGACAGGTGGGAGCAGGGCTGCATCTGTACTGTTTAGGCAGAGTCTCTAGTGTTTCTCTGTTCTGCCTTTTTTTTTTTTTTTTTTTTTTTTTTTTGTAGAAGGCTAGCCAGAGAAGCTGACTAGCATAGGAGGTTGCTATTGTTCCATGTGGTCTTTGTTCTTGCCAATGCTTACACTGAAGGCTTATAATAGAAACATTTAAAGTCTTCTCCCATGCTTATAGACCTCTTTTGAAGGACAAGTTGATTTTGTTTTGGTTTTGCTTGGTTAATTAATGTGCCTTTAAATAAGCCTTTACTTTGTGAAACTCAGCTTTTCTTCTCCCGGTACACCTTTTGATGTTTCTGTTTTAGTTTTCCATTTGTTCCACTGCTGCCTCCAGGGATGAAGTCTTATATTTATTTTTTAATTTCTAATGAATGCAGTATCTTTTTTTGTGTATTTTAACTGCATTTTATTCTTTCACCCATCATCCTATTCTCCAGTCTGAAAAAGCTTACTTTGCTCTTAGAACTCCATTTATCAGCCCTCTTAAATCAGTTGATTGTGGCTAGGATATGCAGTGCACTTCTGGATGTATGACACAGCAGTGAGGTACTTGATCTTTCTGACATGCTGCTCAGCCTTCTTGTAAAAGGAGCTTTAAGGAGGCATTATCAATCCATGAACAAAGATGATTGTGTGATGTCCTCTACTTCTTCCCTTGGCTACTCCAGCTGAGAGCTTTGCGATGTTTGTATGCGTGTAACAGGATGCTGTTCATTGTCCTGAAGCTCTTACAGCCTGAGGAAGCCTTGTGTTAAACTGGGAAACCACAGGTAACTAGTCTGTGGTTGACTGTCCGTTAAAGAGAATAACCAGCCCTCACCCCTGTGAGGGCAGGCTGGTTGATAGTTTGGACATCAAGTTCTCCTGGCGTGGAAGAAGCCAGAGCTGAACGGTTGTCAAGCCGTGCAAGTGCAGTCCTACAGAGTGACACAGGTACAGGGAATTTGCATCATCAGAGCCAGTAAGTGAGTCTTGTTTGTGCCTTCATGCCTACATGCCCATAGTACCTTGCTGCTAGGTTATTTTGGCCTTCTGATGAGGTGCTTGAGTCTCTCCACAGACCTTACAGACAGACTTAAAACAGTGTGAACCAATTTGTACACATCACTACAGTGGTGCAGAACTCCATGGGGCACCATGGCCAGATCCTGTCAGAGCTGAACAGCACTAGCATCTAGTAGTGGTGATGGGCATTAAGACTAGTTGTCTAGCTCCCTGGGCATCCCCTCACAGAAGAAAAGTCTGTCCTTTGGCAGGGCTGAGTATATCTGTGCTTCCAGTAAGCACTCCTCAGAGCCTGTGTTGGGAAAACCTTTCTTTGAAAAGGAGTTGGTGTGCCCTACAGACAATGTAATAAGATCAGAGAATGAAACGTCTAGATCTGCAAACCCTCCTATGACAGATTGTCCCTATCTCTGTGTTAGGAACTCACTGATGCCTACCAAACCTTTGTGCTGCTCCAGGAACACTGGGAATGTATGTTGACTTATTTCAACTCCTGCAAGGAGGCACATCCCTCCTCACCCAATAATCAACTGTCATCACTTTTTGCACAAAGCACTTGGGGTGCATCCCATTGTAGGAGGCAAACTAATGCTTCTCATGTTACCAGTGGAGCATCTGTGACACTTTAGGAAGACACTGAAGTCAGCAAAAGACATTAATTCAATTTTTTGAGCAAGAAGTCTTAACTCAAAAACATGCAAGTCTCTTCAGTTTTTCTGCCTTTTCTTGTAGCTGGAAGGACTTGAAAGCGAGTTTAGTATGTAATGAGGAAGGGAGAGGCAAGTACTCCATAAAAACGAAAGCCACTTCGGATATGTTAGTGCACCCTCCAGGGTGCTCATAACTTAGAGCAGTCCTGCTGAAACAGGAAATTCTCCGTGGATGCTCTCTGCTTAGAAAAAAAAAAAAAAAAAAAAAAAAAAGAGGCAGTTTTATGTACCTCATTAGCATGCTTAGGAATTTACATATAAAAGTCTGCCTTGTTGGACAGAAGCAACACAAGGTGGTGATTTATCTTAATAATAAAAATATCCAGGCACAACATCCCCAATGTATTTCCCCATATATCTTCTTTGTGTTTATAATCTGTTAGATCATCCAGGAGACAGAATGAGTCATGTGAAAACTTCTCTTGCCAAGTTATTGACTCAAAGCAGAGTAGGCAGAGTCTTAAAAACAAACCCAGGGAAACAGACAATGTTCTACAGTTAAGATCTCTTGACAAATGATTAAGAGTAACATGAAATCTGGAAGGCTCTTAATCAAGAAAGTAAAGGAATCTATGTTGCATTTAGTTGACCTCGTGTGTAAGAACCCTGGAGGGGTATCTTTACTGTTGTAAATATATAGGTCCTGGAAGCCAACATGCCTTCTCTACTAAGACTGCTTTCAGCTTCTTGTGTCTTAGAAGAGTGGTTAACTTTCATGCTCACCTTTTTTTATCCCCTGTTGCATGAACATCCCTGGTAATGAGAACTAGTTCCCAATTTTTGTTAATGGTGTATGAAGACCTACCCTGGCTGCTCAGATCCCTCCTCTACAACTAAAACCTGCAGTAGCTGGCCAGTGGACAAGGACAGTTTTATAGCTGACACTAGAAAGTAAGTGTTGAGACACTGCGGAGCCTGAAGACACTGGGAGTTTGAGACACATTTGTTTACCTCTCAGAACAAGTACAGGGGGGTTTATTCCTTCTTGTGCTCTCCAGAGATATCTTAGATGAGCAGATTCCTGTTCAGCCAGTTCTGCCAGAAGTCACTTCACTGTTGCAACATACACATTTTTAGAGAACAGTTAATGCAACATTTTCTGAAAATTTTGCTGAAAAATGGCAGAAAAATTTCAGTGTGAAGGAAAAAAAAGTGAAAACTGCATCCTGAACACTAAATGCATTTATAATTTTTCCTCTGTCTTTTGTGTTTGCTTGGGGGTTTGGTTGTTTTGTTTTTACTGAAAGAATGAGTGATTTTCCAAATTATGCTCTTACCATACCTTCGCAGCACATTTTTCAGTGTTGATTGCTGAAAAATTCTTTTGAGAATGGACGGTACACGTGAAATCTCATGCAGTTAAGTCAGTTCTGAACCCAGTTCTTGCAGAAATGGACAGCTGCTTTCTTCCAGCTGACAGACTTATTTCTTTCATGTGCTTCTATCAGTGTTACCATATAATATAGTTAGTTTTAGCTTTGCAATTACATTGTTTGTTTCAGTATAATCACTATGGAGAGACTGATAATCAACTTTAGTTGTGTAATTTTATGCCAAGATGGAGTCATTTAAACCCTACGATCACTGGGGAGACCATATGGTATCTGAGAAGACCATTGTATAGGTAACTAATGAAACAAATTCAGACTCTCCATATAAAGGAAGTAAACTGAGGTTTAGTGATAGGTCAGCTGTAACTATAGGGTCGGCTGTTGTTTGAGACCCCTTAGAAGAATCAGGGATACTTGTAAGGAACATGTACAACACTTAATTAACATGGTACCAGCTGTTGAATGAATATGTATGATTTTTTCTGAGAAATGTAATACATGAACATAAGTGCAGACTATATAATTTTGCTTGAATGAAACATGTGGCATGCACGTTAGGTGGAACGATCCCTCATGCATCCAGCACTGCAGTAAAGGAATGCCTGGTTCTTAATGCTACATTAGTGTTAAGGGTTTTTTTATTCATGATTTTGGAGACAACAGCATAGATCATTTAAGCTTGATAAGCAAACAGAAATGTACAATTGTGTAAGTAGGAAGCTGATAATGTAAACCTGGGAAGGATTATCAGGTTGAGATTAGCCCTTTAAATACCATCACTTAGTGGGCTGGAGGGTTGTTGGGGAAAGAAAAGGAAGAAGTTTCAACACAGTTCACGTGCACACACAGTTTTTGACATGTTGACAGCCTGCTCTTAATTGCTTACAAATTTTTTATTATTGTAGGTGTAATAAATTGGAAAGATTGAGTCAGCCATGTCGTTTTCCTAATAATTCAGTAAGCAGGAGAAGTCTATGGTCTGCACCTTCACCTTGTTGGTTGCAAGGAGACTGAAGATGTTGATGTCTGTTTATCTTGTGCACCCAGATGATTTTTTTTCTTATCCTGTTTGTCAGGGTAAAGAACTGCTATTAATCGTACATTGGATGAGATATTAGAGCAGTTCCTAGCTCCCTATCTGTCAGCACAGATAACAGTTTTTCATGAAAGTAGGATAAATATCTCTGCTGACCTCAGATGATGATGTCTAGGAAGTGTATGGTATGCAGTCTTTATGTTCAGGTATGGGCTGACTGTTTGATATGCAGTCTTTATGTTCAGAAAACTTAAAATGAAAACCTCAAAAGAATTGCTGGCTTTTATTAAGATACCTTTTTCTTTGTATCCTTCATTCTTTAATTAATTTGTTGATTTTTCTTTTTTTTCTTTTTTTCTTTTTTTCTTTTTTTCTTTTTTTCTTTTTTTTTGGGGGGGGGGGGGGAGGAGGGGAGGGGGAGGGTATCATAATTACTCATAAAATCACCAGAGGAGGGAGAGGGGAGGAAAAGATTTGGGCTGGGGGAGCAGAGCCCAGTCCAGCTGCACTGGCAAAACATGAATTCCTTTAGGATTAATAGCCAGGTTCTGCTCTGTGGCAAAGCCCTCCCTGTTGGTGAAACTACAGGCTAGGAATCCCATCAGTGAAGATTTGACTGTCCTCTTCAGAAATTCAGAGGATGTAATGATTGTGACACTGATAATTGCCTTTCAATTGACAGGCTCTTGCCACCATTAGCAAGGGCAAATGGACACAAGTGTTAACGTACCTAGTGAACAACTTTGAGTGGCAAAGAGTAAAACATTTTGGGGATATTTGGTCATTAACAGGCTGTTTACTGTTATAACCTAGACCATCATACTTAACAAAGCAAGGAAGTGTTGTCCAGGCTCCTGTTTGAGGAGTGGAAAGATTTTAAACCAGGCAGAGGCTACTAGCCCCTGTAATTGATACATTGCTGCTGGTGATGTCACTGAAATTGGGAATAACAAAACTCCTTAACACCAATGTAGCCTTAAGAACCAGGCATTCTTTATTGCAGTGCTGGATGCATGGGGGATCATTCCACCTAACGTGCATGCCACATGTTTCATTCAAATAAATTATATAGTCTGCTCATATGTTTTTGTATTACATTTCTCAGGAAAATCATATATATTCATTCAACGGGTAGTACTATGTTAATTAAGTGTCGTACATGCTCCTGACAGGTATCCTTGATTCTTCTAAGGGGTCTCAAACAATAGTCAACCCTATAGTTACAGCTGACTGATTACTGAACCTTAATTTAGTTCCCTTATTTGGAGACCCCAAGGAGAGTCCAAAATTGTTTCATTACTTACCCGTAGAAAGGTGTCCTCAATGATCATAAGTTTTAAACAACTCTTGCCCTCTGAGGATAAAATTACACAACCAGGGCTGGTTAGCAGTCTGACCATAGTGATTACACTGAACAAACAATATAGTTGCAAAGCTAAAACAGATGAAGAAATATAGTTACAAAGCTAAACTAGACTTACATGGTAACAGTGGGGAACAGTGGAGTCCATTTCCAGGTCGGTTTCAGTTCTGCATGGTGGAGGGTACCCTGTTCCTGGTCCCTAGCAAGCTCAGGTGTGCAGTACAGGTGGCCTGTACTGCAGTGAGACTCTGAGTAGACAAACCTCTCATTGGTGCTTCAGTACTGGTTCAGGTTGTTCAGCAACACACACTAGATTGAGCTTTGCAGCCCTGGGGGTTGGGACAGAGTTGTAGTTGTGAGGTGAGACCCCCTGGTGAACCAGTCTTGCTGTACATGCTTCTGAGCTAGCCCCCTCTCCCAAAAGTCAGCACCTTTAGGCCTCTGGCAAAACTGCCTCAAGCCATCTGTGGTGTTTTATGAGAGGCAACACTGCTTGTTGTGTGTGATGTTCTTGTGTTGCTGGGAGCTTTGTCTGAGGTGGCAAAGGCAACTGTCTGCCCTCTTCCCACCAATACTTGTGTGGAGTGGTTGCTGCCAGTGCCTAAGGGATTTAGAGGCAAAATATTTTGTGCTTCCTGTGCTCTCACATCACCAGCTGCCACTGTGCCAACCCCACCTCTATGCCCAGTCCACAGCTCAAATCAGCAGAGAGCTGACAAGTGGTCTGTTGAAGTCTTGCAAACAAATCAGCCATGGCGTTCCTTGGTCAAGAGCAAGAAACTTTAAGCTGCTGCTCAAACCCAGCTCTTTTTTTCCTCAGCAGAGGCATTTCCATTCAGGGTAAAACTCTGGTTAGGAAAGATGGGAACAGAAAGAATTCATGCACCCCAGGGTCCCAGGGCATACTTCATGGGGGGTTAAGGTGGGTGAACACATCAGAAGTTTGAACACAGCAACTCTGGTTTTATATCAGATGTCTCCCATGGAGTAAATGACCTCTGTTCTTTGCTGTTCAGATGAGCCTCTTTCCTTGGGCTTGCTGCCATGGATGTAGTGTGACCATCCACATCCTTAAGTTTATGTACAATGCTAGTAGTACCACAGCTACTGATTCCCCTTCTATTGGCTCAAGTTTGTCCTTGGACGTGTCTTAGCTGGGTTGAGGGAATGGGGCCAGGAGGACAAAGTCTGTGTTGCTGAGTTTATCATGGGACAAAGACAACTAGGGAAGAATCTGGCATTTGTCTCTTTTGAGATCGAAGTCTTCTGTTGCTTTGGCCTGGGGAAGAGATGACCAGTGAGTAGTGTGGTTCACACTGTATTGCTACCTGCCTGAAACAGTATTTTCACAAACAAAAAAGTCTTGTTATGTATTAACCAGAAAGTTCATGGAGAGTAGACTACCCAACAAAAAAGCATAAAATGTGTTTACTGGATTCCCATCAACAATTTTTATTAGACACATGAAAGGTCCCATGACATGGAAAATATAATTACAGACATATTTTTACTGTGTCTGTAGGGAGACAGAAGATCTTAAAAAGCCAGCTATAGCACCAGCCTTTTTGTCTTGTCTCATGCAGCTCTTGGACATTTTGACACCTGAAAATCTACTAAAATTGGTGGTGCCTTTGTCTTTGTGGAGGCACCCAGCTGCCATCTCACTTTTTAAATTGACAAGACCAGTCTTTCCTTTCAGTGTTGTCCCCTGTGTCTCTAACTCTAGGAGTAAATGCACAGGCTGGATTTTATCTGCTTGTGGGCCACCACAAAAAAGGAATGTTGTTCAGTCCAGCCTCTGCCTTCAGCAAAAATGCACATCATAGGTCCGTGTAGGGAAATGGCAGTTAGCAGAAAGCAGCAGCCTGATTTTCTTCTGTGAAAATGCAGAAAGAAGGAAGATGAGACCCTAGGGAATGTTTTGCTCTGCTAACCCTCACCATAATGATGAACTCTTTCTTTGTTTACTGGTACACCATGGAAGCCTGAAATGAGTGTTACCTTTCAAAGATGTTGCTTCCCTCCTTTGCATGCATATTAATGGAGACTTTCATCCTCAGATATGCAGAATGAGTCCCCCTGGACTTTCTTTGTGCAGCAGGAAATCCAGATTAAGGTA
This sequence comes from Falco biarmicus, assembly GCF_023638135.1. Classification (NCBI taxonomy): domain Eukaryota; kingdom Metazoa; phylum Chordata; class Aves; order Falconiformes; family Falconidae; genus Falco; species Falco biarmicus. The sequence goes on along the minus strand of NC_079311.1, from coordinate 30,575,224 downwards.
ATAAAGTAGAAGAGATGACCTTCCTAAATGCCTGAATGGCCTACATGCCAGAAACAGATGCTTATAAAAGCCTAAGGATTAAGGTACAATTTAGAAAGCAGGCACCTACTTCTAAATACATTTACAAATAAGTCTGTTGTTAATGCATTTGATCCACTTCCTGACATCTTATCTAAACCTCTCAAAGAAGATATTTTTGTTATTAGCTTATTTTTATCACTGATAAGCACAAATATTAAGTGCAAACAATATACTAAATTCCTTCCCTTAAACCTCCAGCATACTTATGCTTGCACTTTTATGCTTCATAATATCAAAAGATTGTTCCAGGTAAATAAAGGAAACAAACACATACTTCTGATTTGCTGCTTGCATTGCAGTACTATGTAGAGACCATTCATAAGAATACAACCATGCAAGGTGTTGAACACACAGGGTAGAAATTAATTCAGAGCAGAGGAGTAAAATGTGTTATTAGTTCTTCTTGCAGAGGAAACGAGGTTCTGGAAGAGATCGTGGGGTAGACAACTGGCAGCACCATGCCATGTCACTCTAGTTAGCACACAAATGTGACACTAATCCTGAAATGAATCCTTAGCAGTGGTCCTGGGAAAGCAAGCTCTCTGCCACCTTTCCGATCCCCTTTCCTAAGCCATTTTCTAACCTAACCACCTCAAAATGTCACCTGCTCTGTCAATTGCTTTTGAAATGGTTTCATAGGGCAACTGTTGTGATGCCAATCTGTAGACTCCAGGGAAGGTATTCAGTGCTGCTAAAACGCGATGAATGACTGTGGTGCCTAGCAGGGCTGATTTCAGTGAGCTCTGGCCATGGTATAGACATGGTCCTCCTGAACATCTCAGAAGATGCTTTGCCACAGAGAAATGCCATAGTTGTATCTGTAGATGAGTTTTGTTCCAGCAGTATACCAGCTAGGTAATTTCTCCTTGTTTGTCATTCATCAGCACTTTCAAAGGCCAGTGCTGCTGCATGGAACAGCTTTCAGTGAGGTAGAGCAGCTTCTCTTTGCTTAAAACCTGGTTATATAGATATACATATATATAAAAATATTTTTATATATAACTCCAGGTATTTACATATCCATATATATATATATCTATATATCTCAAGAGAGAGCTGGTGGAAAGAAGGTGAATTGTCATCTTTCTGAGACTTGCCATCAGGTTTTAATAGTGAGATGTAATTTGGGCCCTAATAGCATATCCCAGTAATAAAACAATGTTTAAGTGTTTTAGGAGACAGAATGAGACCAGCACTTAAGACCTTCTGTTCCCACCTGCTTGTTTACCTTTCAGCTTCAGTTTGTGAAGGTTTTTCCAGGCTATTTCCCCTGCTCTGTAGAGCTGATTAGGCAGTGTTGTAAGAATTACTACACAGGAAAACACAACTGCAGCACAGCAGGCTAGGACATTCAGACATGCTTCAGACAGGCAGATGATGATGTACTAACTTGCTGAGGCTTTCAGGTGCACACAGAGCTCTTTATTTTACCCTCATTTGCCATCATTTCTGGATAATCAGCTGTGCAGTTCCCCTCTGATGCACAGAATTTAATACTGTGCACAGGGCACTGTCTTCTGCATATACAGGAGAAAGGGATGTTCTGCCAGCACCTGGAACTGAGGTAGGGAAAGGTAGCAGAAATTATGAAGGAAAGAGAGGGAGAACAGACTACTGTCCTCCAGGTCTTCAAGAATATTATCTCCGTTAGGGCTGCATTATGAACCTGACAGCATCCATCTTAGTGCTTCCCTCCTCAGTAGTGCCACAGTTTGGAGAAGACATCTAGGTTTTATCAGAAAACCTGAGATTAACTTCTCTAAGTCATTTACATCTCTTTTGTCCCAAAATGTGCCTGATCTACCTGACTGAACCTTTTCCAGCAGTGGTGCAAATATGCAGAGACTTACTAGTAATCAGGTTCTGACTAAGATCCAGACTGCACCTGGTTAGTCTGGCACTTCTTGTCTGAGGTTGGTACTGGCTTCCCAGCCATTTCTTCCTATAGAAGCTTTTCTGGAGATCTCAGTGAGGCATATGTGTTCAAAAAGACTAATCATTAGGTATGCTACTTGCTGATTTATGCTCCTCAAAGAAAGAGAACTAGAGTCAGTCTAGAAGGAAGGAAATCACTGTGGCTGGTCCTGGCACCGCTGGGAGAGCAGCTAGTGTGCTCTGTGGGTGATGTTTTCCATGACAACCTACCTGACATAATAAGCATTTTGCTATATACTCAGCAACTGGGCTGATACTTTTCCATGCGAGCTGTGTGACTGACTGAATGCTATTTAGAAAGGTTCAGCTAAATCTGCCCAGCTGTTGTTGTGAATGAGACTTGGAAAAGCTTCACTAGCATATTCCTGCCTGATCTTGGAAAAAATCAGGCCAACTGGCATGAAGAGAAGAGTTTCTGGTGAGAAAATGTAAGTGCATGAGGTGCATCTGAAGGGCAGGCCCACTGGATAAGCTGGAGAGACATTAAGTGTATAACCAGGACACATAGGCTCTAGCTACCAGGATTCCTTACTCTCCCCAACTCTCCTGCTGTCAGCTAATAGCTGTATCAGCAACAGCAATCACTCTTAGACATTGTTTCCCAAGATGCCAGAAGATACTTCCCAGTCAGTATATCTGAGGCTGCTTCGACAGTTGAAACACATTAAAAATTTACCAATTTTAAAGCATAAAGGAAAATTCCTATGGAGTTCATTTTTCAATTCTGTGACAGCTAGATTAAAAGAAGCATTGCATTTATGAATCACCCAGAAATCTTCATCATCTTCCTCTGTTGCTTAAACTAATAAAGCAAGTAATTTTCCATTCTCTGTCACTGTGTCTTGACACAAGGCTTTAGCATTTAGGTGAGCAACACACACTGAAATTTTTATAGAATTGCTCCATGCTGTTCAGCTCTAAACCACAATTCCTTGGTAGTCTTCTTGTCTTAAAATCTTAAAACAATTTCAATGATAATCTGTTCTGTGCTTTTCATTATTGATAATTGTTTTCATTTATTTCAATGATAATTGTTCTGTGCATGTACTGTCTGATTGCTCCAAATACTGATGTGTTTTGTTTGACTGCTGTATGGGGCAGTGGTGGAACTGCTTTCCCTATAGTACTTTAATTTTGCCACATGTGCAAAAGAAGGATAAATTGTTCTTCTTCCTTTAAAGGGTGTTGTAGTCGTTAACACACTAGGCAAGGAAAAAAAAGCTAATTCTGAAAGCATAGCACTGATCCTGGCTTCCTCACTTTTTCCCTTCCTCACCATCACCATGAGATATCTTATGCATTGCTTTCCCACTCCACCTGTTAGACCACAGTTCTGTCTTGTGCAGAGCAAACATATATATCCCACCCACCCTACTTCCTCTTTGGCTCTTCAGCCCCATGTGCAAGATCTGTACCTCCCAGAATAAGGAGAGGTAGCAGTGTGGCATGCAGGAATATTGCGCCACATTACAAATGGCCCCTAGAAATGAATTTATGATATGAGAGACAGCAAAACCTTAATTATAGTCTATAACTGTGCTGCTTAACTAAACTCTTACTGTGTTTTCTGAGTCTTCCATGTAAAAAAAAAGGTAAAGGCATTCCTAATTTGCTAAAGGAGTAGATAAATGGCATCAGCTTTCTGTCCCAGTTGCAGGAAAAGGGATTGGCAAAGCCTATGAGGAAAGTTTAGCTTTTTCTTGCCAGGAATAGCTCATTCAAGATGCAAGGTGACACAGCAATCAGTGTGATGGATAGTGACAAGTCTAGCAGACTAAAAATCTCAGGAGAGCTTCTGTGATAGTTTCAGGGTTGTAACATTTCCCATTTGCCTGTTCTGCTTCTGTTTTCTCTGAAGGGAAAAGTTCATTTAAAAATAATAATAATACTAAAAAAGATTCTTTTCCCTCTCCTCTAGAACTGCAAAGTTCCATTATGCAGTATTTATCAACACAGTACATTCCTCATTATGCTTTTTGAAACGATGGCTCTATTCAAACAAGAAAGGCGAAGTCTGATTTCTGGACTTGAAAGAATCCTCATAAAATGCAGATGTTTGATCAGGCTGAAATGGCCTGAAACCATCTTTATATTTCTGGCATTCAAGCTGTCAGCTTGCCTGCTTTAAATTCCACAGCCTTTAAAGACAAAATATATTCTTTTGGTATATTTACTGGCTGCCTGACTCCCCATCCAGTAACACATTTTGCAGGTGATGGGTTGCACATAATATACATTGGATCCAATTGGGCATTAGATTATTCCATACTGATCAGTTCTACAAGCAAAGCACATAAAGGACTCTTGCCAGCTAGAATGCACATACAACCCACACCATGCAATGGTAAGCTAGCATGTGTCTTAGAGGCTATTTAGATACATACTGATCTCTGTATGGGGCTGCCAGACTCTAGTATTTGGGTGAACAACCAATAAGTAGCTGATAACACAGAATCATATAATCATTTAGGCTGGAAAAGACCTTTGAGATCACCAGGTCCAGCAATTAACCCAAGACTGCCAAGTCCATCACTACACCATGTCCCTAAGCACTTCATCTACATGTTTTTTAAGTACCTCCAAGGATGGTGATTCCACCACCTCCCTGGGCAGCCTGTTCCAATGCTTCACCACCCTTTCAGTGAGGAAATTTTCCTAATATCCAATCTAACCTCCTCTGACATAACTTGAGTCCGTTTCCTCTTGTTCTGTTGCTTGTTATCTGGGAGAAGAGACTGACCCCCACCTGCCTACAACCTCTCAGGTAGCTGTAGAGAGCAATAAGATCTGCCACCTTCCCCAGAAGTTTCATCCAGGTTGTGCATAGCTTTAACCTTCACTGTGGTCCTGCATGGAACAGGGAGGAAGCAGAAACGAATGCCACATGGCATGTAGATAAGCTGTAGAATAGCAACTAAGATTAATACAGACTAACAAAGCTGAACAGAGGAAGGAATTCATGCACTGTGAATTCAATTAACTATATTTAAAAAGCAGCATCCCACAAGTTCTAGGGATACAACTGTACACTGAGAGATAAAAAGCAACAGACACTGCGTAATGAAAATTGACACTAATTAGACAAATAAATGAAAGCAGCAGTTAAGGAGAAGGGATCTCTGAGCAATTTTTCTACGTCAAAGGTGGATACCAGAAAGGGGCTGAGGAACTTGTGGAGTGGAGGGCCATTCTCTGCCAAGTACTCTGCTCCACAGCCAGCGTCAACATCTTTTTAGAGGTTATGGAGGAGGGCTTGTGAGTTGTATTCTTAAAGACTCTGAGTTTCTTTAAATTATCATCCCACCTTTTCTTTCCAGCATTTGGGCAAGCATGGATCTGTTGTGTACCTGAGTGCAGGGGCTGAGCTTCAGAAGCAAAGCATGTCCAAGATACTACCTGCTACTACCTACTGCCACGTACTCCTGCAACCTGCATGGCTCAAAGCCTGCAGAGTCCCATTCACGCCAGCTGGGCCAGATTGTATTCTCCCCACCAGGGGATGCTACTTGCAGGCAGCAGCTATTATTTGAGCCTGTCTCCTCTTTCCTCTCAAGTATTGGCAGTCCTTAGCAAAATGGAAATGTCTCCAGCACCAGTACCTCCATGCCATTGGAACCGAACAGTTGCAGCTCCTTTGAGTATCAGGAAAACATTGATTCTTCTCTTTGGATTGCTAGTGCTTTGGCACACTTACTGTTGTCTCCTTCCCTACACAAATGCCTATCAATAAGTATCAGCTGATGTTCCTGGGCCAAAATGCCAATCACAATTTCTGGCACAAACGGTACAAAAAAAATTAAGAAGTCTTTTTCTGCTCTTGGTCTGGCAGTTCCTTGTGAACATTTCCTGCCTGCTTGTTCTGCTTGTTTGTTTTCCAAACCAGATTGTTCTCTGAGCTCACATCTGCCTTTGGTCTTCCAGTAGCTCTTTTTTAAAATTTGTTTTTCTTTAACATAGGCCCCACTGGGCCCCACTATGTTGATTCAGTCTTTGTTGTTTGCAGCTAGTTTTACCTCTGGACTGCTCCACCTTCTCTGCCACCTGTCATATGATGGGTAAGGCCACCTGCATGTTCCCAGGCTGCCAGAAGTGGCATGAACAGAAACTATCCTGCTTTATTCTTTATCTTTAGAAGATCCCAGAGCCACCATAGAAAGCTTCTCCACTCTCATCTCAGTGTTGTTTCCTGCTTGCTCTTTTCTGCTGGAGAACATCAGAGAGGACAGCTTTGAGAGCTGGCAGACATGAACATTGAGGGAAAAAAATCTCATTTAATGATTTAGGCAGACCATGGCAACCTGGACAATTTCTGAAGCTCTCCTACACAACCTGCACTGGAACTGGGAGGTTAAAGTTAAACTACATATTTACAGGCTTGTTGTCCATGACTTCTACATGGTCTGCCTCCCCATTCTCCTATGACAGTAGATTTCACAAGTTTATTTCCCAATGGATTATTTTATTGCTTTAAAACAATTTCATATTAATTTCATTGAGTGTCCCCTTGCTCTAGGCTTGCAGAATATTCCTTGCCCTCCATTTTCATGATCTAGTAAACACCCATGTATTCCTTCCTCTCATATTTCTCCTGTCCAAACTGAAGAGTCCTGGGTTTAGCTTCTTTCTCTAGAAGTCCATCACCTGATTGCCTTTATGTATCTGGTCCTCACAACCACTCATTTAGAGAGGTAAAGAACAGAATTGCATACAGTGGTTGTGAGGTAGGTGTGAGCTGTTTTTATGTACAGAAGAGTGGTTCCCTCCATATTGTTCTCCATCCTTCTCTGGTGGTCCTTAGCTTTCTTCTGGGTTTTGTTCAACTCAGTGCTATTGCATGCTGGACCAATGATTGCAAAGACCTGCGTGTAGTGACTCTGAGAGCTCTGCCCTAAGCCATAATTGCCAGTTCTGCTCCCAGTGCCACATTGACATGGCTTACAGTTATTTTTTTGTAGACACGTTATCTTAGTTTTGTTTATACTGGAGGTCATTAGCCATTCTTTTGACAACTAAATGCGTTTTGAGAGGTCCTTCTGGACTGCCTGATCATTAACTGTGGCATTTGACTACCTGAAAGACTATCATCAGCAGGGTTGGAGGTTCTTCATAAATTCTCTGATGAGGTTGCTAACTAAAACCTGAGGGATATCATTACTGAATATTTTCCATCCAGAAAAATGATCATTAAGCTTTCTTTCCTTCAACTGGAGTTCAGTCTATGAAAGAACCTTGTTTTCTTAATGACCCTTAAGATTTTGGGATTCTTGCTGTCCTCTCCTTCCCTTGTGCACCCTTGGATACATGATACTCTGGAGAAATGCATGCTGCTGTGCCTCTGTTTCTAGCCAGTTCCATATTACTGAGTCCTCAATAGCCATTATGCAGCACAGGCAGGGCACACCTCTCTTTCTTAAGATTACCCCTGATTGCCTGTTGCTCCAGTGAGCCCATGACAGAATGGTTTGAGAAGCTTTCCTGCCTGCAGTGATGTTGCACCTTCCTCCTTTAATTTCTTACCACTCAGAGATGGTGTTTGTTTGCAGTGAGATGGTCATGCTGACTGAAAGATGAGATAGGTAAAGGCATTCTTACAGGCTGCTGTAATGGTGTAGCTGTCTCTTGCATGTCATGCCATGTTGTTAAGATGCTGCAACTGCAGTTTTATAGTTAAGTATTAATGTTGTTAAGTGCATGGCCAACGCTTACTCAGAAGACCAATAGTAGAATATGCAATAAAAGAATAGATGTCTAAGACCTTATTCATGTACCCTGACTGAGACTTTCCTCATGTTCATGTGGAGCTCATTACTGCAGCCTGTGCTGGCCACTTAAAACTCCAGTCTCCTTCTTTATGAAGCTCCACAAGAGACTCAGCAGGAAGACTTGGTTTGGGGATGTCCAGTCAGGTTAAGCTATGAATTGCTCAGACTTCTCAAAAAGGGAGTGTTTCTGGGCAGGAGAATGGTGAAGTCCTGCAGGATAGTCAGAGCTGATGGTGCTGGGGGCCTGAGAACCATCTGGTGGGTGATGGTGGAACGAATCTCAGCTGAGATATGCTGGGCTCTTACTGCTGTCTACAGAAGGGCCCTCAATTTGCACTAGCACTTAGTATCAGACTACTAAAATCAAGTGCATAGATTACCTCTGTGTCTCTTGCTGTCACCCTATTCTTTTCTCTTGTCTGATATGAGTGGCACAAGGACATTTAGGAGCCCTGTGGCAGGACAGGACAACTCACTCATTCTGTTTGTCCTCTCTTCTCTTTGCTGCTGCAGTGCAATCACTATTAAACATCAATGCAGAAATAGTTTCAGCCTTCCCTTCTCTGCTGGAAGAAACAAAACAAAGCTGTTGGGATCTCTTCAGATTCAGGAAGGGGGAGCATGAACTGTTAACCATCATGCAAAGAAATTAACAGATGTTCTCTGCACCAGGTATTCTGTTCCGCATTTTCTGTAATTTTCCATTGTTTGCTCTGATGGTTATTTCTAAGCAGATGAAGTATGAGTTTTTGCTTATTGTTATCTGTGTGTGTTGTGATTTGCTGTGCAAAGTAATACTGCTTATGAATTTTGTATACCCTTTATTCTTCCTTGTAGGAAAAGATTTGTTTACAATCTTCAATTAATGCATAATCTTTCTCACCTGCACTGATGTTAGCAGGGCATTCTTCTGAAAGGATACCCTGGCTTCTTCCAGCAAATTCTCTTCAGTGCTGTGCAGGTAAAAAAATTGTTTCAGGGGGATATAAGGAGGGATCCCTTTGTATATCAGTGGCATTAGCATCTGAAAGCCTCTAAATAATGGGTCAGTGACAAGAAAAGGCTGTGTCATTCTGCTTTTACAGAGATGTGAAGGGATGAATTGGCCAGAAAACAGCTTCTTGGATTTCATTCATAGAGAAAGATAGCCAATTCAGGAGCCTGGAACTGCCAAGTGAAGGCCAGCAGGAATGTTCACAGCTGTTGCTAAGAGCAAGAAGGGATCTTTTTTCTCCATGTTGTGCTTTTAGGAATGGACTACAATGAAAACAGCAGGAAACAGTGATATTTTTTTTTCTTCTGCAGAATTATATTTGTTGGGTTTGGGCTGCTGCTAAAAAAAAGCTCCATCTGAAAAGAAAAAAGTAGAGATGGAAAGTTAGAACACAACTTTCAGTGCTTTACCTCCCATTATCTTTCCGTGAGGAACCCTACAGTAGAAAGTGAAGCACTGCACTGAAAAGTCTTAGGAAATTATTACCACAAAGGGATTTCTGTGTGAAATCCTCACTTCTTAGTCTGGGACCAGACTCGGAAATCACAGGTTCAAGGTCACCTGAAATACAGCTGAGAGCAATATGGAGCTTACATTCCACCCATCCAGTTCTGCAGCTGTACATGTGTTTCAACAAATCCCTTTGTAATATTCATTTCCCAAAGCTCTTCAGTGCATTGACAATTAAAAGCTATTATTAGGCTAGGAAATTGGTATGAAACATCTGCACTCAGTTCTTTGTTGTAACTGAGAAGGCTTCAGGTTTAGCTCTGAGAGACAATGGAATGCATTCATCAAAATGATGGTAGGAACATTCCTCACTCTATTTCACCTGGCTTGTTGACTGGACAGGTCTGAATTCCTCTTGAATAACAATGAAGTGCTTAAGAGCAGTGTAGTCACAGTTATACACTGTGCTGTAAAAGAGTGCACTTTACTCTCGTGGTGATTGGCTTATTTAATAGTGGCATTGCATGCAATAATATGAAAGGAACATATTCCTTAATTCTTGTGCATGTTCCTACAGGCATACCCCTGCCAGTGATTCCCATGCTTTCTAACTGCAGGATTCATTACTGTCTTTTTGGTAGGTAGGAAAACAAAAGTTTACAAATAATTTAGTCAGTACATTGGTGAAGAACAAATCCGTTATTTTAGACTTCTGCAGAGCGGCTAATCTACCACTTCATTATGGTTTCACTTGAGGCTCTAGGCTTACATTTAAATCAACTGTAGTTGCAGAAGCTACCCCTAGTAATAGAAAAATTCAGAGAAAGAGGAACAGAAAGAAAGAGAAAGAGAAGAAGAAAAATCAACAGGTATTGTAGTTTTTATGGATCTTGAAAAACGTTACACCTTCTCCTCTGAGCTTCTGTTTTCTTGGCTTGGTGGGCCCTGAGTTTCTGATGGAGGCAGAAGTCAGGCACCAGGGGGACAGAAGATATGTGCCATAACTGAGTCCGTCATGCTCTGTCTACAAGGAAAAGTTATTCCAAAACAAGATACGGTTCATATTTAAAGGACACAAACAATCTTTTATTTCCTGTAACTGCAGCATTTCACAGTTTAGTCTCCCTCCAAAACTGGTGGAAAAAGAGGCTTTTCCAAGTGTAATATGGGCTGGCTAAGATCTGAGTCACTTTGGGGAAGATGAGCTCTCCACACACCACAGCTCCTGCTAGAAAATATCCACTGGCATGAGGTCCTCTATGGGCTGCAGTGTGGATATCTGCTCCAGCATGATCCTCTCCATGAGCTGCAGGGGAATCTCAGCTCTGGCACCTGGACCACCTACTCCTCATCCTCTGATCTGGGTGTCTGCAGGGTCACTTCTTGCATTTTTTTTTACCTCGGTCTTCACAGCATTTTGCCCATTCTTAAATACATTTTCCCAGAGGTGCCACTAGCTTCACTGAGGGGCTTAGCTTCACTGAGGGGCTCAGCTGTGTTTTGTGTTGGGTCTGTTGGAGCCAGATTGAACTGCCTGGAACTGTTTGTGTCCAGCACAGGGCAACTCCTGGCCTTTTCTCATAAAGGCCAGCCCTGCAGACCCTCTACAACCAAAACCTTGACACCTGCATCCAATATTTTCTGCCCCTCACCTCTGTGAAACTGTATTTTCATTAAATTATATGTTCATCGCACATCTTCAGATGTGTTACTTGCATCAACAAAAAAGTTCCCCACCTGAATGTCAAAGTAATTCCTCACAAAACCAACAAAGTTGGACAGTTTACACAGAAAATAAAAGCATATGCCTTGTCCCTTCACCACATCGAAACAACAGAATTACTGCACAATCTAGCAATGTTCAGCCTTTTCCAGGAAAGCAGGGCTTTAACACGTGTACCAGCAGTGTGGGAAGACAAATGCCATAACCATGAACATGCCTCCTTCCTCCTCCTTTCCCCTAGCTTTTATTGCTGAACACAAGCATATTGTATGGGGTATCTCTTCAGTCCATTGGGATCACAGCTGTGTCATCTCCCCCCATCTTCTTTTGGCCCACCTCTGGCCTGCTCATTGTGGGTACAAGTCAGAAACAGAGAAGGTCTTCACACTGTGCAAGCACTGTTAAGAAATAACTGAAACACCAGTTTATTATCGACATTTTTTAGTCACAAATGCAAAGCACAGCTACATGGCTGCTGTCAAGAAAGTTAACTTCCTAACTTTGTCTCAGCCAGACACAGTACAGCAGTAAATCATTAATAGCCCTGCTTTCTATGGTTGAAAAGCCATAAAAAGGAGAGGTTTTATTCAGAAGAATTACAAGCATACCCTTTCGCCAAATAAATTGTCTCATGAGAGCAGTCTGCCTAACTGATAATATTTTAACCTATATAAAGAGAAATATGGATTCCTTTGGTTCAGGGATAAAGTAAGTTTTATCTTAACTCGGTTTTTCAGGATAACTTTTTCAAATGCCTTTGTTGGACCTGAAGAGGTATTACTGTGGGAAAAAGTTCTGTCCAAAAAACCCCAAGCTGAATAGATGATGGCTCTGTCTTGTCAACTGCAAAAACAAACAGAAGTGAGCAGTTTCATACCTAACTGACAAATGGGAGAAAGATGACTGAAATTTTCCATGTTCATTCAGAAAGCATCAGTTAGGAAGAGTCTGTTATTTTAAAAGGCATTGTTGTGTCCAGTCGCTCAGTTGCTCAGATATTAAAAATCTGCTGCTTTGCTGAGAGATGGAGTTGCCTGGATGCCTTATTGCTATAGGCAGTGTCATGTTCATAGGGTTCTGTAAAATGTGACTGGAAGAGTGAAAACCCAACATTTATGATGCTTTTTTTCAAGAATCATTGTAAATTTCTCCCCCTGCCCTGGCTCTGCAAGCCAAGATGAAAAGGCACCTGTTTTGTAGAGTCAGTGTCTCTCATTAACTGCAGTGTTTTGGTTGGGATTAACTGCTGCCTAAAGCTGGAGGGTCCCCCTCTCCTGAAGCACAGCTCCATAGATTTCTGTGGCAGCGGTGGGGAAAGAAATGGCTGCTCTATCTACAAAGCCATAGCCCATCAGGGGTGTTTCTGAGAGGAAGAGCAGATAGATGGGTAGAGTCTACTTCAGTTTTATGAAATTAAAACAAATTGGACCAAAGACTCATTCCACACAATATCATGGATATGTGAGCCTTCTCAGAGCTGGGACTCTGAAGGTGTTTGCTCAAAATTTTGACAAAGGTATTGCATCCCATGAGCTCTTTTGTGTTCCAGTTCTCTTCCTGGCCTGTCCCTGAGAAGAGAGGTATTGAGAAAGGAAAGAATTAAAGAAAAATCTGTTTAACATTTCTTAATTCTGTATTGGAGGATTTGCATGCAGTATTCCTGGAGGTGCCTCTCCTGTATGCCTGACATGCAGGATTAATTCCCTGTTGAGAGGATGGTAAATAATCATGACAAAGGTCTTTTGTCTCCACATGTATGATATTCTCCTCTTGACTAGGAGCGTTGTCACACTTCTGCCCTGTTGCCTGTGGCCCTGGCTGTCTAGGAATGCTGTGCCTGTTTGTCCCTGCTTTCCCAAGGTGGCTTCCTGCAGGCTGCGTTTCTCAGAGGGACTATCTGTTTTTGCAAAGGGCAAGGGTCTGACATATGGCATAAACTGTAAATGGGCAGTCATAAACAGTGCACAGCAAAAGCCCTTCTTTTCAGAACATCAATTAAATAATGTGTCCCAGTGATCTGTGCACAGTATCATAAATATTGAGTACAATTCCACAGTGGGCAGGCAGGTAAGGGAATCACTGGCAAGCTATGAGCAATATAAGTGCTCTAAGTTTGATGCCTCAACTTCAACAATGCAGTTTATCTTCAAAATATAGTCCCCTTATTGTAATTGCTATAGTGACAAACTTCTAATTTTTCAGTTTATGTAAATCCAGGATAGCACTATTGTTTAATTAGTAAAGCAATCTCAGTCCGAAAAGATATGACTCCAGAAGGAGCTTTTTCTGCTGGTACACTAATTGCCTAAAAATGAATTGATCTTTCAAACAGACAATGATGTAGCAACCCTCTGTGAACAGGTTGTTTATGCAGCTGTTTGCAAAGGTACTACTTGAATATTTTATCTTCCAAAAAGGCCATTTCATCAGAATGAATAAAAACTTTACCAAAAAATGTCAATTCTGATGAAATTTCCTTGAAAAGAGAAGGGTGGAGTACAATACTTTGATAATGTCAGCCCTTTGCAGAACAGGCTTTCAGTTTTCTGTGATTTATCATTGGTCCTGATTTCTTTTAAAAGTTTTTATAATAGTAAACACAAACAGTTCATGCTGGAATGCAACATTGTGATCATGCCATAGTATTTGACTTATCCTGAGATAGTTCCTTCTTTTTGCCCCAATATACTTCTGGGGAGACTTAATAATTTTTTTTCCCCTTACTTGTTTCTGATTCAAGAATCTGGTATTTCTCATGTCCTTTCTCACCCACATAGCCAAATTATTAGTGGGTGGCCATAAGTAGTGTCTCTCTTGTCATTTCTTGTTATTAAGACCTGGTAAGTGTTGTAGTGTTCCTAGATGGTGATCAAGGAAAAATATGTATTGTAACCTTTCAGCTCAGAGAAATGTTTAAAATAACCACAATAAAAACAAAAACAAAAAACAAACTTTTTTTTTTCATTGGACGTCATTGCTTCTGTCCCATGCCTGAAAGGAGGCTTGAAGTTCAGTTGAAGGAAAAAGTCAGGTCCTGTTCTGCCCTGTGGTCAAAAAGAACTGAACTCTGGAGAACTCATTGACTGAGGTTCTCACTTTAAAACTAGAAAATCAATTAGGAATCTACTAAATGAGTTCATTTTCTGCAGGACATTGGGCTTTGTGTTTCTTACTACACTGAGGAAAGTTGTTGAGCAGAGGTGGGTGACCAGCATAGAAACTCAGAGGTGCTCCAGCCAGCTTTGATAGGTAAAGCCAGGCTGTTCGTTCTTAAGAAGTGTCCGTCTGAGTAAGTGCTTGCTGTTGCACCAGGAAACTCAGAGGATGCGTGGTGGTTTTTTGATCTTTATGATATCATGTGGTCTTATTTCAGATATTTTCCAGCTTGTGGTGCTTGATTTTGAAAATTCTCTTTCATTTTAAATATATTTTTATATATTTTAGGTAGGCATATGTCAGTGTATGTATAGTTATGTGAATATTTTAAAACCATGCAACAAGTGAGATTCCTCTCTGTTTAAAGACCCAGATTTCAACATCTATATCTAAGCTGGCTACTCTTTTTGGATGTTAAGAACCATGCCCAGGCCTGTCTTGAACACTTCTCTGGTGAGGTGAATATCTCTGGTAGTTCTACTTTTCCTTTTGTGAAGAAAGTCTTGAGTAACTAACTCAGTCTTACACCTCTAACTTTTAGGTAGCTTGTTCAGGGCATATGAATCTCCTTTCATTGCTTCCACAATCATAACAGAAATGTGTGAGTCCTAGTGAGAAATCTGTTTGATGGCACCTGGCCATGTGTGAAATATTCTAGCAGAAACATATGATAATTACCAACTCATGTACAAAACTCGGGAAGTGTCAACCATTTCAGTCCCACAGTAGTTTTTCTTAAAGGATCAGAGATCTCTGTAATGACTGCAGCAGAAAATCCTGATGTAACTCTCCTTAACAGAAAACCAACACATTGCCATAGATTAACAGGTTAACTTCCCAAATAAAATACACCTTTTGGTTCAGTCTCATGGCTTATCTATGCTTATATGACTTAAGATTGATACCATGAGACATGTAAAGGATTTGTGGAACTATATGCAACTCATAATTCAGTTGTGCACCTATCATCAATTCACAGATTCACCAATTAAGTTTTGGATGCTGTAGTTTAAACCAGATTTTTCACATTTTGTATCTCACTCCTGGTCACTGCTTCTGCTGTCTCCACCAATTTGTGTATTCCCAGCTACCTGGAAGTGAGTATCTGGTGGGTACTTTTTTTCAGGGGCAGGTGTGCATTGAACTTTCACAGACCCTAAAACAAACACACCCCCAGGGACTTTTTTCTTGGATTGGAAGACATGCCTGTAGTTTTATAAATGGATATTGTGTTAGTGTCTCTGTAGTAGACCCAGTGCCTGACTGTACCAGATGCAGTGCAGACAGAGTGTAAAGCCACAGACCTTGGCCCAAAGTTGTTATCTCTTGTAGTCTAAAGTTCTTGTCACCAGCCTAAAGCTGATAGTTTTCTCTCTTAGGTTTTATGTACTTTTTCGGGTCATTCCCTGGAAACAAAGCCAGAGAATCTCAGAATATCTTAAATAAGATGAAGACCAATTGAAGATGAATGTGAGTCAGCATCAGGATGACCGAGAAAAGCATCGCAACAAGGATGTATGGTCTAATGAAAATGGCTTTGCTATTGTTACATGGTCCTACATCTTTGCTTGCAGGCTTTGGCAGATGTTGTAGTAGGCCATCCTTCCCCATCTTGCCCACCCTCCCCAGAATGCGAGACCCCAGCCATCCAGGCAGTGTGGTGTGCATGGCATCAGGTGTTGAGAGGGAGCCTGCAACGCTGCCTAGCAGTGGAAAGGAGAGGCTTTACCTGACAGCAGAGCCTCAGGAGCTCAAGCTTTTGAGAAACTGGACTTACAACAGATGCTGCACATTCTATCCCTACAGAACACAGTTCAGACTGAACAGCTGCAAGGAGGGAGCAGGAGAAATGCAGTGCCACTGGTAGCTTACACAATTTATGTAATGCAGTGGACTGATGCCACTTTGGGACTTCTGGGAAGTGTCTGACCAAGGTCACATTTCCTGTTTCATGCTTCTAGCACCAGACTGTATAGTTTGCCTTTGTTGGGTTTTATTTTGTGGATGCTGGAAATACTTGTACTGCATTCAAAGGAAATAAGGTCCTCCCCTTCTCTTGCTCCTTCCATGAGTGACTTTCTTTTTTGACTTCTCTGTGTATGGGCCAAAATGCAGCAGCATTCACACTGTGGAGTCAGTGCTGTATATTTATGTACATGTATAGGCACAATGTAGGGAGCTTTAGGGTGTATTCAGTCATATCTGGGATTTGTGTAGTGAGCCTGCCACAGAAGGTGTACTTAGTTGTCCTCCATTTGTGTGTGTTTCGAATTCCCTGAGGTAACATTTAGAAGGAAGATCATCTATATGCAGTAACAAAAGGCACCATCTCACTATACTTGGAGACAGGCTGTGCCAAGGCTGATCCATGGCATTGAGAAGGCACAACTGAATTTTTGAGAAGGATGAGAAGATAATCCTTTTCTATTAAAGTCACAGGGCTTTAGAGGTAAATTTCATACAAGAGCAACCACTCAAAAAAAGGAACACAGCTGTCAACCAGAGTTGTTTTCTCACTAAAGGTTCTAACTCAGCCACATATATTAGCATGCTTTAAGCATTTGCATACATTTTCTGATGGATTAGCCCTGTGATCTTTCAGACACTCTGTATGCAAATATATCCTTTCTGGAAGATAATTCCTGCCTCACTGCAGTAATGTACATGAGGTGCGTTATACCCTTTCTAGTTTAAGTTTACTTAACATGCTGTTAAAGCACTGGAGAGAAATGTTTTGCTTATTCCATATTTCTAAGGTTGAAAACAACATTTTTTATCTCAGTGACCATATACAGTAGATATAGTGTTCTTTATATCTCATTTTTGTGTCCCTCCCTATTTCTTTAAACGTACGCCTTGGTCTAGGGTCTGCAGAAAATAAATGAAAGGTGTGCATTAATCTGAGCAGAAAGTGGCTCATGGTCTGAATTAATTGCCAAGATGCAACTAGAATGTTTTTCTAAGAGTAGAATTGATATGTCACTGTCTCCAGGATATTATTTACTTGGTTTTTTCAAAAGATGAACAAAACAGAGAAAAGTATAAGTGTGAACTCTTTTGTTCTTCCCTATTGCAAGACTGATAGGATCTTTTCACAGCTGGATTTGTGGTGGTAGGTGGTCCCACTGGTTGTACTAGAGATCCCATTTCGTTAGGTGCCTTTGGTTTTGTCAGGCCATTGCTACACAACTGTTTTGAAAAAGCAAACTCAGATCACATAATTCTGCTCTCTGTGTTGGCATTCAATTCAGCCAGCTCCAGCTCTGGGCCACAACTCTGATTTTCAGTGCTATGTGATGAGATTCACAGAGGATACGACAGGAGGTATCTTCTCTGATCTCCTAACTGGACCTTTTTGTGTAACACAGGAGAAAGCCTTACTTGATAGTTCTTACATCAGTCCTGAAAATAGTGGAAGAAATGGGGCATGTCTTAGGAGGACCTTTAACCCAAGTCCTAGCTATGTCAGAGGAAACTCTCTCCTGAGTCGACACCCTCTTTTACAGCTGGCTTACGTGGATATTTCTCACAGTAAGTGAAGCTAGACATACAAATGGCAGAGAAGATGGGTCAGAAGGGAAAGTGAGGACATTTTGTGAGAGCTAGATGGATTGATTGTTAGAATCCAGGGCTGGGAGACATAAAAACAGCTTTCTCTGCAAATCCAGCTCTCCTCTTATACAAATATTCTCCTCATTTTGCATAGAAAGCAATAGCTAATAAATACATAGAATCCCATCACTCTTCTTTTGTGAAAGAGTTGAATAGTCATTTATTATGAAAGGGAAGTATCAGATAATTACTACTGCAGACATTGTTTTGGGATTAAAGTTAAAGCTGCATAGCTCTTCTACCTTATGGCTAAAATAGCTTCTGCTTAGTAGTTCATTAAAATGGAAATACACTAAATGCATTTCATCCACTGGAACTGTGGGTCACTCATGCTGATTACTCATTCTTTGGCTTTTCTTCTGATAGTGCTAAACTTACATTTCTGCAACAATTCCAGCTGTAGGTACCATCACAAATTCTACATATACAGTTAAGTCCCACTCCAAACAGGATTTGAACTTGTCTTGTTTTGAGTTCAAAACAAATTTGAACTTGTGCTATTGTTTTGCTTGAGCTGCGTTTCCCTCATGGAGCCTTTATTTTTACAAAGAGAACGTCTATGTAGGCATCTTCTTTCTGTACATTTTCCTTGGCACTGTTTCATTTACCAAAACAAAGTCTGTTGCAAGATGTGGAGCTCTTTCTTCTTTTGGCCTCATGACATTTTGCTTGCATTAATGTTGCCTTTCTACAGAAGATAAACTTGCATATAATACTGAACCACAGAAGGAATTGTCAAACTTTTCTTTTTGGACTAATCAAGCATGTGCCATTCAGGCTCTGCATTGATCAGCTGTCACAGTTCAGGCCCTTCTTCTTTCAGTAGGGCTCTTCACAGATGATTATTGATTGCTATACTGGACTAAAATAGCTTAAACCACATTACAGTTGTTTAGAGACCTTGTCTGCTGGGTTGACTTGTATGTAGTGTCTTTCTGATGACATTCACACTATAGCTCTTAATTTCTACTCTAGAAACCTACCTAA
The DNA here is from genome assembly GCF_023638135.1 of Falco biarmicus. Taxonomy (NCBI): domain Eukaryota; kingdom Metazoa; phylum Chordata; class Aves; order Falconiformes; family Falconidae; genus Falco; species Falco biarmicus. The sequence goes on along the minus strand of NC_079311.1, from coordinate 30,556,524 downwards.
AAGTCAGAGTTTGTTTTAAAGGATAGTCGAGGTTAATTCCTCTCTCATACTGCTTTCTTCAGTTGTTTGGGAACATTTGTCTTGTTAAGTATTTCAGTAGCACCAGACATGACAGCGCAGACCCTCAGCCAGCTGCCCTACAAAGGTAATGGCTGTTGACAGTTAACACGGCACTTACTGTCACACAGTTGAATCTGGTATGAGAGGAGTTTGCAAAATCAGGGCCTGTCTCTTTCCATCTCTGAAGCCTCTTCTGAGGTATCATAGGCTCTCTCTACCCTGTCGAGAGAAACAGAGGACTGAATATGAAGTGCTAGGCTGCTGACCATCCATGTTTGTCAGGTTGGCTCTGAAGCAAGACTGCTATGGGACACTCCAGAACATGGGCATACAAAGAGCACTGGGATACTGCTCCTGATCTGTAGCTATGGGCAGAAACAACAAAACTGATGTCCAGCATTATATCTCAAGTGAAAGCTACAAGCTGTGGGAGAAAAGACCAAGGCCCAGCTCTAGCCCAGCACCATGCATAGTGCCCTTTTGGAGAAAGGACCCTCACCTGGACTTGCTTCTTTAACCCCTGTTTGGTCTTTAATAGACTGAAAAAAATCTGGGCTGACACTTCTATATCAAGCAATCTGATGAACGGTATGCCACTGAGCCCATCTTTGTTGGTCTGCAACATACTGGCTTTACTGGGGTTTGGGAGCCACCTGAAGTCAACAAGAATCAAACAAGTTGGCGCAGTAATTTGAAGTTAGAAAAGTTCAGATACGCTACGTGCTAAGGATCTACATCATATAAGGCCACAAGAAGCTGAACTCCATGCAAGAGTAGCCAGTGGAACTCAGACCCAGATACCTGGCCTGTATCTCTCCAAATGCCCTAGCTTTTGGTAAGCTGACGGGAAACTGAAAAAAATAACAAAATTTTCTTCTTTTAAAGTCTGACTTGACAGTTATACTTGTTGTAAACTCCTAGAAAAGGGACTTTTTATAATGAAGGCTTTTTGAGCAAGAAACATGTTAAAATATCTTGGTGCTGTTAAATAACTGTGAAAAAGTAAAATAGCTGACCAATTTCTGGAAAAGTACCATCGCAATTGGAATAACTAACTTCTCTTGTGATGTACAAAAAGCACAGGAGCAGACAAACTCCACAAGATGAAAGCAAGAAGCCTAGCATGCTGTCTTTAGCAGGAGCTACTTTTGGATCTTCAGGGAACAGGGTGAGAAAAGGGGCTTTTATACTGTTCTGAAAGAGACTGAATCTCATTAGAGGTTTTGTTAAGATCCCAACCTTTCAGGCTGTTTGTTAGAATTGTCCATTTTTTTTATTCTGATTTTTTTTTTCCTGGGCATACAAAGGTAAAAATTCCTTTGAAACCTTGCAATAAACTTTACATGACAGATCTATAACAACACAGAAAAGCTGCACTGAAACATGAAAAGAGTCTACCTGTTCTTGTTTGAGGCTTGCATATAGATATATAAGTTTATGTATTTTTGATATGAAAGGAGAGTATGTGGGCAGTAAAGATAAAAACCAGAACTCCTGATTCTCAGGTGATTTAACATGTCCATTTTTTATGCTGCTTTATGCTTCATCACTGCCAGAGTGCTTTATTCTTATTGTTATGTTTATTATTTATGTTCCCATGGCAACCAGGAGCCTTTGTCAAGGAGCCAGCTCTCTGTGTCTCCTTGTAAGAAGTGTCTCATAGAGACAGTCCCTGCTCCAAGGAACTTACAGGCTACAGAAGTTGGTCAGAGGAGATGTGGAAATTAGATGCATGAATCAAAGGTAGCGGTGCTGGCTGTGCACTCTGTTGTGAATGCATCCAGGGATGGATGTTCACTTACAGAGGACAGGAGCAGACCAAGGAGGTACAGGAGGATTAATGCGGGGAACTGACAGATGTGACATGTGGTCCAGGCACAGAAGTTGTTCATCACTGGGATAATCTTTCCTGGTAGGGCAGGTGTCACCTGTCTTTGTCAAGGTCAAAGGTGTCATGTTGAAGGAGGGATTTAAACCAAGGAGGCAGCAGCACAGTTTTTTGTTACATGTCTGTCTGGCTTTCACCAAGTTCACGAAGACAACAGTTGTAATCCTAAAAAAAACACATGCTATTTCTGGCTGAATGTTTCTTATGTTGAACATTTATGAATTTTTAATTGTTTTGACTATATCTTCATATAATGCAGAAGCATTCTTACTTTTTTATATTATTGGTCTTACTAAAAATACAACAGAGGAATTTCTCTTTAAATTATAAGACATTTGGGAACATAAGTTATAGTTGCTTACAAAAAGTTTAAAAATATGTTATAGGGGGTTTTTTTTAATTGAATATGAGCTTGGCAATTTTGAAAAACCACGAGGAGCACAGCCATTCATATTGTTTTATTTATGTTCATGTAAATAACCCTAATGTGTTGAAAGTCTGCCGGATTCCAGATGGACTGGTGTAAAGCTCCCTTTCTAATATTCACACTGCAACTGTATGGCTGCCAACCCAGAAGAAGCATCTCAAACATACCCAAACAACCTTACAGACCACTTTTTGTCTACAGAATTAACGCAGCTGTCAAACTACACATCCCCTAAAACAATGTCCATGCTATAGACAGGCAAAAGTCACTTCGGTAGAAAAAATTAACAGGGTTATTTTATTTTTATTTGATTTCAACCTTTTTAAAGTGTCCTACGTTTTAATAAACAAAAGCATTTAGAACAATGTACTTATTTTTCATTAAAATCTTTAGAATGCTACAAATTCTGTTAAGAGGGTGGCAAAAATACTAGTAGGAAGTTTTTGACTATTTTGTATGGGCCCCTATTTCATAGCTTCCACTGCCTGCTCAGCCCTGCTGAATTCTGAAAACGATGACACTGCTGTAGAACTCCTTAACCAGCTCTTTAAATGTCCACAGTCCTTTCTTGCAATGTATAATGCATTAGGAAACAAGTTGTACTTTTTTTTTTTTTTTTTTTTTTTTACCTGGCCCACCTTAACAGGCATCTTTAACAAGTGGCTGCTTGGGATTTTGAACTAAAACACAGTTTCCAATATTATGGGGAAAAGCCAGTCAAAACCTTAGCATTATACCACAATGCATGTGCCTTCCTTCTCCTCCATTGCATTATAAATTGCCTTTCCTGTAATCAGATGACTTTCAAAATACTGTTGCTTAGAAGGAAACTTTCTAGCTATATCACAGAAGACAATTATTCTGTATATTTACACCATTAACAGTTGAATTTAAAAGGCCACCACCAAAATGTTGTCTGGTTGCAGCATTTCTGGACAACAATACAAATCCTAACTAAAATAAAATACTTGAAGTGGGATAAATTTCTTTCACAGGCACATCAGGGAAACTTCTTGCTCTGACAGTAAATTGCCAGGGTGGAGACATACCTAGGGCAGTCTTCAAACTGTCTATTCAACATTTGAAAATATCGGGACATTAAGTTGTAATATGTCATGCAGAACTCAGTGGAGCATATTTCCTGACTGCTGTGCCACGTGGGTATACACAAAGCCACCTGGCTGGTCCCGTGAGGTACTGATGGGCATTAGGTGTTTGTCAGATTGTGGTGTAAGATACCTTCCATCCTCTAGGAAACCAAGGACTATGGGAGCAGGGCTTGTGGAGGCACTTTCAGAAAGTCTAGAGGCCAAGGAGAAGGCAGGATCATGCAGCCAGCTCATGGCAGTGCAAAATTAGTAGGTGGTGTATCAAAATAGTTTCCTGCTGTGCTATGTGCGTGCAGAACGGGGATGAAGCCTGGTAAGTGGCTGTGCTCTAAGATGCCTTCTTTTGATTACAGTCCCAAGAAGTCTTTAATGGGATTTCACATCCTTGCATCTGGGCAGGGTCAAATTGTCATGCCTCCCAGATCCTAAGCCCAAATGACAATTTTTGGCTATTATGCTATTTCTGTTCTCTTCACTAATGACTAACAGCCTGTTCCAGCTCTGCTGTGATCCTTGCAGCACAGGTATTGCTTCTTCAATGGCGGTGCAATCTCTCTGAGTCAATTGTGGGAAGAAACAATCACTGCCAGTGTATTTATGCTGCTTAATCTGCGTGTGTAGGGATCCAGTTAACTGGAGGGTTTCTGCCCTGCTGCTGAAGTGTGATGGAGATAGAAAACATCCAGCAGCTAGTCTGGGAGCAGCTTTGTTGTGTTGGAAAAGAACTCATGAGGATCCACATTAAAGGTCTGCATGAAGTGCTTTCCCAGGAGGAACAGGACTGGGACCTTGTGTTCCAACCTGCTGTGAAGGGACTGTAATTTGCCCCAGCCAAGTATCTGGCCTGGACCAAATGCTACACAGGCATTCACAGTATTTCTGTCCTCTGACTATATGGCTAAAACAAGTGTAAAATTCATCTGCCAATGTGGCCCTTAGGTAAAATGTAACATCTTGGAATGGCAAATGGCACGCAGATGAGAGCCTTTTGTATGTAGCTGGATATCTGCACTGTGAAAATTAGATTCTGCTCCACTTTTCCCCATACAGCTCAGAAACAAGGAAATGAATCTGGAAAACACATATTTGTGATCTCCAAACAATTGCACATGTGAAATATATGATAAATTTTGCCCACGTCATCCATGGTACCTAAGTCACAACATATGTATTTGGTGGGATCTTCAAAACATCCTGAGAAATACAGAGCATAGAAATCCACAGTTCATGCACTGTTTGTGCATGCAGTTCTATGTTGCATGCTCTTCCTTGCACAGGACCGTCAGGCAAGAGCAAAGCTTCGTGACTAGAGGCAAGTCAAGAACAAGAAATGCCAGTGGGTTTCCTTCCAAAGAGGCACCCAAAAAGAGGCAGCAAGTCTGTAAACTGCAGGCTCCCGTCCTAGACAGCAAATGAGGCATGAAATATTTATCTGTGTCACTTATCTTTATTTTATCTTCCTAGTCTAAATCTTTGTCCTTTGAGTCAGAACCAGCTATTTTGGTAGAACAGGAAAGCCATCTGAAAGTATTGTGGTGTTATTGGGTAAACAGCTGAGCTGCTGAAGTGTGGGAGCTGAAAGTGAGAATGATCTCTCGGTGTCCATGCATTGCACATTATTCTCCTCATCAATATCCACGATGACTTCTGTTGAACACAAAATTTACATGAGTGGATCACTGACCAAGCACAGATATTCTCTCTGCAAATGAACAGACCTGGGAGTCCTCAGCAAGCAGGGTATGTTCAGAGAAAAAAGGCTAGCTCCCCTGATGAGTGTGTGTCTGGGGGGGGGTGTTGTGGAGGGAAACTTTTGAGTAACATGAGGCAACGGAAATGTTCTTTGGTGGATTCAATGGATGGCTGCACCTAAATCGTTCTCCACTGCTTCCCTCCCTACCACGCATGTATGAAGCAAGCTGCTGATCTGCAGAGGCATAGGCTTATTCAGTTCTTATGGATCCAACCCCTTACACTGGAAGGCACAGTGGGACACAGTCTGGGGTTGTAGTAAGAAAAGCTTATGAGCCTTGACTGCAAAGGATCTATGCTGCAGCAGAGAAAAGATCATCCTCCAGATCATCCACTGTGATGGAGGTGTGAGTGTCCTTGGCCACACCACCATGTAAATATTCTCACTGAAAGGAGAAGGGTTTGGGAGGTTTCTTCAGGTAGGATGCTGATGTACCTGTCACTCCCAAGCTTGCTCTCTCCAGTTTCAGTGAGAACTATAGGAGGAGCTGGCTACCAGTGAACACTGAAAACTCACACAGGAAATTCCAAAAGACCAATGCTTATGACCAAAGGGCTACAGTGCATTTGGATCCTACCCTGGGAGATGCTGGCTTTTTCTCGCTTACCTGCTGTCTAATCCCATCCTAAAAGTTCACCTTTGGAAGCCAAGCTGGGAACAGAACTTGTTAAAAAATCAAGCTCCCCGCTGCTCTCTGATTTGTGGTGATGAGTCCCTTGCTTCTAAATGTTACAGTCATGAAGATTTTACCAATTTCTGTTTCATGCTTAATGTATACCCATTACCAGTTGATGGCAAGTTAAACAGGACCCCATGTAGTGGGATTTCTGCTTGGAGATTAGATGCCTTGTGATCTAATAGTTTCAGAATTTTGTTTGCATGTGAATGCCACTCACTTTGTCCCATCTGGTTTGCTCATCCCAGCAGACTGGAAAACATGGCAGAGATGAGTCTGAAGAAATTGTTTTTTGCAAGGTGCAAGGTAAACCCAGTAAGAAGTTAAACCAATGAAGCTGTGATGAAGTTTTCCAGACAATGCAAAATATTTAATAGTACCCAGGCTTCTTCCTCATTACATCTGTAGCAGTAATTCTACTTGGGTTACAAAACTCAGGAGATGGTGGCAGATAATCAAAACAGTGTGCTTTGCTACTTTTCCCCACCACATCTGTCCTGATCACTTTTACTTCTTGGTTTTGTGAAAGGGAGATACAAAGGTTGTAAGGTTCCTGCTATGGGTGCATGATTTTGGCCTCTACTGCTGTAACACAGTGACTGGTGGTAGCACTTGGCTCTCCTGAATCTTGTTTTTGCTTTCCTTCGCAATGCCTGCAGCTCTCCTCCCTTCTCTGCCTGCCCCTCACCTCTCCTTCAGTCTCTTTTCCACACATCTCCCTGTAGCTTACTCATGACCTCTCTTTATTGAGAAATCAGGCTGTCAAAGGAGCAGAGTGAAAGTGCAGAACACCACAGGGCAGATGCTGGACTTAAAATGATTTGGTGGTCTCTTCAAAATAGCAAACAGGTGAATTGCTGAGTGTTTATTAACAAAAGGCAAGGTATTCCTTTTCCATCCAAGCTTTTTTGTGTTTAAGCCTTAGTGTCCTCAATTTCTTTGCCAGTGTTGCTGTAAATGCACAGTTGCAAATTCACAACCAATTACACTCTAATCACAATTGTTAATGTACAATTGTGATCTCCAGTACTGCTGTAAATGTTTCTGGTGAAGTTTGACCTGTGGCATTTTTTTCCTTACAGTATTTTCATTCTATTTGGAGGGTCATGATGCCCCTTGTGTTTTAAAAGATACTGTCCAATTTGTTACCCCATTGACCACATGCTTTTTCCAGTGCTCACAAGAACAACTGGATGTCTGCATTAGCTGCCAGAGCAAACCTAGGGCACTGTGTTGATCACCTCCTTCTTTTATATGTGGTTTTAACTGCTTGAATTCCAGTTCCAATTTATTTGCACAATACTACATTCAAATACATTTGTATTTGAATCACCACTTGCTGGTGGCCTGATTCACTCTAAAGAATAGAGCCATTTGACTTCCGTCGCATACTTTATGGAAGCTGGACTGTACTACCATCAGAGCTCATCCTCTCTCTGTCTTTCTTGAATTTTAGCCTCTTCTGTTTCTTTTGGCACATCTGAACCAAAAGATGAATATGTTGATGCAGTGACTTCTAACCAGAGTGTTGACAGCAGCTAACTCTCATTTATTCATACCTGATATGTTTTTGTCCACCTGCAGGTACTGGCTGAAGAGAGCTCCTAAGGGTTATCAGATGGGCAGTATGGATGGGAATGTTCCTACCTTCCTGGTTTGTGATGGACTTGAGAAGCTGTCATGCTTACAGTAATATTTTGATACACTTATGATCTGTTCCAGTTGTTCCTTTTCAGCCAAGACATGTCTTTAACACACAAGAGAAATTCTTGTTCTTCCATCTGCACTCACAGAGAGTTTGCAATGTCCAGAGAGGTATCATACATCTCAAAATATATAATAAAAATCTCTCCTTAATTTATCCTACTGCAGAATGCCCGCCTCTGCTGGCATTAATTGTTTATTCTTTCTCATTATGTTTAATGCTCTGACCTCTGGCACTGGTCCTGACTGGTCTAGAAATCTAGGTTTTGACATTTTTATGGAACCTCTTTCTAACTGTGGATTCTTCTGGCAGACATGCTTTATTGCATTGTATAGGATTCTTTCCCACATTCTTTCTCAGTCATTAGTTATCTCAGGATAGTCATGATTTCTCTCTGAAAAATATCTTTTTTTTATGCTAATATTTGTCTGAGGGGAAAAAATAGTTCAGGCAGCCTGCCTGTATCTTTTTTTAGCTTGCTTCAGTGCTTCAGTGAAATATCAGCTGTGCTCTGCAGATTCATTGGCTTTTTTTGTGCAAATACATACTAGAAAACAAGCAGGACCTGGTTTGTTGATTAGGCCACTACTTTTGACAGGCCCTGCCAAGCTTGGCTTTTGAGCTTTCTACGGTATTTCTGATTTCATGTTCCAAAACTAGGGGAGGTTTTGTGGCAATCTTTACTTTGTCTGCTAAATGCCTAATGTGACTCCACACCAACACTTTAACCAGCAGTTCATCAGAGAAACAAAACCCAACATCTTTTAGCGACTGTGAGACCCTCAGCAGTGATCCAACCGTACATGGCTCAGGCACCCAGGGTATGCAAGGCCGGAGCAGGGAAAATTCAGAAGAGCTATGCAAATCTAACATGCATATGTTAGCAGACAGCAGAGTTTAAAGTTATACTTTTTTTTTCCTTACTTTTGGTCTGTGATTATTTTTTTTTTAGGTTTATTATGGTAAATATGATTCCCAGTGCAACAATAACCATTTGAGAGCAAAAGCCTCCATGGCAAGAAAAAATCTTCTGAAAATTATGATAAAAATAAAACTGCTAATGATGTTTTATTTAAACACCCTGAAGGCTCTCATATTTACAAGATACTTCATAAAACTATGACTTGTTTTTCACGCAAAAAAATCCAAGCAGTTTTTTTGTGTGCTAGAGGTAATTTTTACAGAACAAAGCAAGAGTGAATGAAATTAGGTACCAGCTCATCACAGCCAAACTTACTGCAGGGATTGCATAAAACACCTTCAGAACAACAGGGTGCCCACCCCAGGGAAGAGAGCACTTACAAAGAGCTCTTTCTACATCCACCAGCTTTTGTTTTTCCAGATACTTCAAGTGCATTTCCTACTAGACAAAAGTATTTTAAGTGCACACAACAAAACCAGGCCCATTCTAGTGGCTAGTTAAGATTCAGGATCAAACCAGTGGCATCAGATTAGTGATGGGTAGTTGTGAGATGAGGTTTTCACAGTGCTGGTACATAGTGTAAATTTATAGCAGGGGTAAAAGACTTCATGTCAAAGACAATGATTCTATGTTAGCACATAATCAGCTTGTGTAAAAGACATTGCTTGCTTCAGAAGCCTGTGAACCAAATATAAGATACAAAGCATATGGTAGAAAAGGTGGAAGGAGAAGAGCGTACAGTACTTACCAGCATGGTGGTAAGAAAGTCTGCTTCGGGAGGGTCCCTGCTGTGATTGTGATCAGGAGACTATTGCATGTTGAGGAAGTAGTGATCCACAATACAGTTAACCTGAGCTCACCAGCCCAGTGCCGTTTTGTGCTGAGCATAAGCATGGCCATCGTGCTTACATTGTGATGCACAATACCTTGGCAGGATAAACTCATCCAACTCATTGTAGCTACAGGCAGCTCCCACCTGGCACCAGTAATTACTACATCTTCACAGTCTTGCCTTTATCTAACAGAGCAGCAAGAAGTTTTCATGAGAACACTCTTTCTGTTTGACAGCATAAATGGTGAACAGAGCTGTTTTGCTGTGACCAAAATGAAGGAACCTTTCTCCACAGAGGCAATCATCACAGCATGCCATGGGAAAATCCATCCAGGGTCTGTTCAATGCTGCACAGTCATGGGTTTCCCAGCACCTGAAGGACGTAAGATTTACTTGCTATGTATTTTGCTCTTTTTATTCTCTCTTACTAAAACAGCTATTTTGTTAAGCCTTCTTTTGTCAGACCTTTCTCACTGAGACCCCGAAAGAGCCCTGTACCATCTCACTCTTTCTCACCTCACCTCCTTCCTGCTTGCCCTCACCCTCTCACCAGCGCATAACAGGCCAAAACCCAGCCTACAGTGGAGAAGGTCCCTTGGGTTTGGCTCACTGTGTTTAAATACCTGGATGGGAGTAGAGGGATGATAAGGACTTGGCTCTCTGTAGGGGGTGGTAGGAGCGGAGAAAGAAGAATCTGTCAAGTACCACGGTGAGGGGACTCTGTAAGCATAGACCAGAAAGCCATGCACAGGCAGATAGAAAAGCTATTGAAGGCAAGCAGCTGTCAAAGGCTGTGTCTTGTAGACTGGGGACTGGGTGTTTGTGAAAGCCATGGTTACTGATCCAATGTTAGATATGGAGCTGAGATGTCTGCCAAGTCTGTTCCATGCTATTATTTTTGCTAGCCTCTGTCACAGGGAGGGGGGGAGGTGGAAGGGACAAATCCCAGCATTAAACCTTTTAACCTTTTGTCAAAGACAGAAAAAGAAGTGAATCAAGCTAGACTGTTTTATATATGCATTATAGCATGTGGCTTTCATTCAGCATTAACCCTTGTTCCTTACTGTTTAGCTGCTGAAAGCCTTTAATATGGAAAAGTCATGTCTGGCAATCCTATAGACCAGGGGTCCTCACACTTTTTAACCAGGGGGCCGGCGCGGATGCAGTGGCAGGCAGCCATCTGCGGCGGCTTGGTTTCCCCCCCCAGCCCCCGGCGGGGGAAGGGGGGGGGCAGGGGGGTCTGTAAATACCGGGGGCCAGATTGAGGACCCTGGGGGGCTGTATTCAGCCCGTGGGCCGTAGTTTGAGGGCCCCTGGTATAGACTGTATTAAAGAGAGGGGCTGGAAGGCAAGGAGAAAAGGTCTGTTTAGATGTCTAGAGCTTCTGTTGTCAGTCAGTCATTTGTTTTCCTTCAGACACGCACATACACAAAAGTGTAGAAAGACAGCAAAGATAACTGGGGTTCAGCCTGTGGTGCTGACTTTGATTTGGAGAGCCACTCCACGTGGTCAGCCACTCGGCAAAGCAAGAGATCAGACTGCATTGCCTTCTCCTGAAACATTGCTTTTAACTTGCCTTCAGATCATAACCTTAAAGTAGAAATGGAAAGGGTAAAATTACCATGGCTAAAACAAACCCTTATCAGAGGCAAAAGGAAATAATATGTCATAAGCAGCAGGTGGCATCACTGGAAATCTAAGGATCCCTTACAGAACCATGTTGAGGAATAGGAAACTATCTGATTTCTTCTTACTGGTGGCATGGAGGTATGGAGAAGGTCTGTGTAGAAAGAGGGGAAAGAAGTGGGGACAAGCTGTTTGCAGAAACATTTCCTATTTATATATGGGTGAAGGTTCTGTTTTGTCAGCTGGTGGTGGCCTTGAAAATATGTGTAAAACCACTGTCTCAGCTCTTTCTCTGTGTCTGCTGAAACCTCTCAGCACTGCTGAGCTGGAGCTAGGGCTCATGGGCATCATACTAGCTTCTGGACTCCCAAAAATTAGTGGGAGGCTCTTTCACAGCCTCTTTATATTGTCTATTTCCCTCACAGGCTGGGGCAAGTGACCTCTGAGCCAACAGTGCTCACATGGGCTGGCAGTCTCTTCAAGCATTTATCAGTCCCAAACCCATCATATTCTCACATCAGGTTTTCCTCCCAGCTGTTCTGCTCAGTTACCATTCCAATTCATGCCTTTATAGCAGCATCCATAAGAACCCTTTTAGCACCATTCTCTTAAACCTAAGGAGTTCCAACTTTGTCCCAGCCATCCTGCCTCTAGCTTTTTTGATTCTCATAATGAATTTTATGGAACAGGCTGAGCTGGATTTTTGTTGCTATGGAATACGTGAACAGGCAGATCTTTACACGGTAGGGGCCAAATAAACCTTTTGGGAACAACATAAATTTCTGCACCACTCACCTTTGCAACCCTTAATATTATTTTCTGTTTCACAGAGGAGGTAGGAGTGGTTTTCTTGTGTGTAAACCTATGAGTTAGGAAGGAAATGAAGTGTGCTTATGAATATGCAGCAGCCTGCTTAATGGCAGGCCATACAATAGGTCAAGGGAGGGAAATGACTTGCTGTATGCAGCTCTATTTTGCATTTGAATGCAAGCTACCCTCCTCTGATTACAACTTGAGAATCAAAGTTTGTCACCCTGTTAGAGGTTACCAGCCTACCTAGCACATGGATGTTGTGGCAGAGGGAAGGAACTGCCCTGTCTAGGATTCTAGAAGTGATCACAGAGACATCTGGTCTTTGGCAGTCCCAGGGATGTAGTAGGACCTAGATCAGTAAAAGTCAAAGGGCTGCATAGCATGTTCAGGGAGAAAAGACCCTCAAATAACAACTTTCTTCTGCAGGTGGGTATATTCATAAAGAAGCTTTCTCTGTGTCTGTCTAGGAGTCAGACAACTCAAAACAGCATTCTCTGCTGCATGCAGGAGGGCTGGGAGAAGTGTTTTTTGAAGTCAGACAGAACGATCATATACGGAGTTTTCCTCAGCCTGGTACTGATCTAAGTCAGGTCACTTTCTCCCCCAGGGCCCTAGTTTCCTGCACTATAAACAAAATAAACTGTCAGGTTTCTCTGTGAGGTGCTTTCAGCTTTACTGGTATAAATCTTATAAAATAGTGATCCCTAGTTGTCCTTCCTAAAGGGATGGATTCGTGGGGTATTTCATTCATGTCAAACCTGTTAGTGAAGCAGAGGATTTATTACAGGTAATCATAAGATGCCTGTCAGGAGGGAGCTCTCCTGATGGACAGTGAGCCTGGGGTAGAAGCAGGAAGAGCTCTAGGACCACTAACTTTTTCTCAAAGAAGCCACCTTGTTGTGAGATAGCCTGTGAGGAGAGATTCTGGCTGCATATCCATTTATTCTTCTCTTTCCATTTCCAGTTTACTTGGGAAACGATTTGATTAGACTGCTGTTATGCTGGTGGAGGCTTATTCAGGTGGTCATGGAATGGCTATTAAGTCATTTAGACTTAAATGCGTGCGTTCTCAGAGTGAATCTCATGCTTTCAACATGGTGGGCTTTTTAGTGGGTCTTGCATATTTTTCTTTTTTTTTTCCCCTAAGCACACTGTTCTCCATAACAATCTTTTATTTTTGTTATCAACCTTGAGCCTATTTTTAGCACTCTATATATGCACGCAGGCTCATGAATATCTTAAATGTCACATATAAATGGAGGCATCATTTTTTCCCATCGTACTGATCACACAGCTGGTGGCAATCATTCCAGCTTCAAGCTAGCTAAGGTCAGCATAATTAAAAATTCTACTAAGGATGATTTTACTGAAGAAAGATTCATGGCAATAGTCAAAGTTTTTGCAGAGACTACAGATCATGGAACCTCGTGATTTTTTGTTTATTGGAGTAGAGTCTTCCTGTCTATTAATTCTGATTTTTGTATCCATTTCCTGTCTGTGCTATTTTCTCATGGCCTATCCCCAAATTTTTCAACTATCCTGATGTTTCTTTGCAGAATTAGCTTACTACCTTCCCCAGTTAAAATCAATTAGTCTGTGGCAAACAGGAGGAGCATAGTTAGGAGTTGTTTAATAGCAGTATTCAATATTTGAATTCATATATGGGTTTTGTTGTGTTTGACTTTCCTTGTGAATTCCAATTTTCCATAGATCTGAAGGACTCTTCAGCATGATACTGCACAATATTGTAGTTAAGTCCACACAAGAACTTACTAGGCGCAATAAAAACTCACAATCTGAAGCCAAGCCTGTTGCAGAAAGATTGCCTCCCACTTCTAGAGACTTGTTAAACACCCACAATAGCAAGCAGTTTGCTGGCAAATACAGCTTGCTGGAAGACAGCTCTAATCCTAAAACTATGACTGCCTCAGACCAAGGATTTTTAACCTGTCAGTGACTCAGCTGGCTTTGCTGAGATGCTGAGAGACGAGCCACATCTGCAGGGAGGGCATGTGGCTTCCTTAATGAGGATCTTTATCAGTGTAAGTTCATAGCTGTACATGAAACATGTTAGTGTATGTATGCTGGGGACAAAAGACAGAGAGGGGAGAGAACCAAGAGCCCTCAATGCTTTTTCTTCTGCTACAATGTGAACAGATGTGTTGATATTTTTTATAGCCTTTCTAGGAAAGCACTGTTTGTTTCCTCCCTGAGCACAAGGAGACCATGGAGGCCACAATCTCAAGACTGCTGTTCTTTTCCTTTGAAAATTTGAGCTTGACGTGAAGAGCTTCTGAAGCTGTTTTCCCACCACAAAGAGCCTCACAGTTTAAAAACACAAGTAAGTGAGAGGTAAGAAACAGAACACTTTACTGTATCCTTTCTCCTCATGCTGTAGAGCTGGGCTTTTCTGGTCAGAACACAGAAATCTCCTCTTCTCCCAGAGCGGTTTCTGTCACCCTGTGTCCTGGGTTATGGCCAGATGTACTGAACTAGCTAAATCAGTGTGCTCTTCCTCTTCTGAGAGTGTCCTGACTTGCCGTTCAGGGCAGCATATGTCAGATGTGCTAAGGAAAGCACGTTGTTGTGAGAGGAAAAAAAATTACAGGGAAGGATCCACAGGCTGGGAACTACTTAAGATCCACAGGCTGGGAACTACTTAACTTACAGGCTGAAAACTATTTAATGATGGTCTGTGGTGTACTGTAAGATGAGACAAGAGGAAAGTTGATGGCTATTCACTATTTTGACTTAGTCTTGTGTGATCTGGTGGTAAACTGGCTTCCTGAAAGAAGATGACTGTAGGAATGAGATTTGGATCTCCCCCTACATACTGCCTGAGGCTCGGAACTGTGGTAACTTCTAGCAATAGTGGTCCTCTTTTTCTGTCTTTGACCATTTGGCCGAAGATCTCTTTACCTACACTGACAGCTGAGGCTTAGTGTACAAGCTAAATACAGACACACACCAATTGGCGGAGAGAGGCAGAAACAGCTCCTGCAATGTCAGCTGGATGGATTTCCATACTGTCTGAGGATTTCTGATGCAGGGTGGGCTGGTAATAAGTAAGATTTTTCATGGCTTCTGGAGGAGATTTGGTCACTTGCATTAAATCACTGGGTCAACTGGTAAAATACATGGGTGTCAGTATGGGTCAGTGGTGGTACTGGAGGTCATATTGTGGCCTGGAGTTGAGAGATCTTGGTATATATACTGGCTTGTTTGAAGAGGACAGCCTTTGGTGAGAAGCCACTTTGCCTTATGCACAGCTACATCAAACTGACCCCAGGTGCCAGCAATGCAAGTCACATCTGTTGCAAAGCAAGGACTTGAACCCCAGGTACTAAATCCCTATTAGAGCAGGTTTTCTTTCTGCAAGCTTTACCATGTACAGTCAGGGAACTGAGTTCGTTAAGTGATGTTAAGAGCATGACCACCTCCTATAGCAGCCCAAGAGTCCCTACTGCCTGGCTGCTGGCGTCCAGCCCAGTGCCCGGGAATCCGGAGTCTCTGCCCATGCATCGTTATCCCAGATCTGGGTTCTTCACCTTGTGCACAAAAGCTGATCCGCACACCGATTATCGCACATCTGCGATTGTACATGATATGGAGAAATAGTGTGAAATGGGGACAATGGACATCGATTGTGATTGTATATGTCTGCCCAGGAATGTGGGTATGGTGACTGGTCATGGGTGCGGTGTCTGGTCACATAGGCACACAGCTTTGAGGAGACGCCTACAGTTTTGAGGAGACGCCTGCCCTTCTTCCTCTAACAAAGGGGAGATGCCTGCCCTTCCTCCTCTAACAAAGGGGCTATTTAAAAAGAATGAGAGATATTCCAATGCTATCTAGAGGGAGGGAGTGCTAAGTCTCCTTGCTGGAGAAGACTGCTCCTTGCTGGAGATGCAAGGAGACAATCGGATGGTCACAAGAACATGAATCACCTACAAACCTGCAAGACCACCACATTCCAGGCAAAGGACTGATAAGCTAATTAACATACGAAGCGGGTTTAGGTAACCAATATGTACAGGCGTTAATTGAATATTCATTTGTTTTATTGTATAAATGTGAGATGGTTCGTCACTTTGGGCATGCACGCTTGTGGAGGAGCGATCCCCCGTGCATCTGCGCGCAATAAACATACCTACTTTATAACTTTCGAGTTATAGAGTCTAATTCCGCACGTCATACAATTACATTTAGTCACACTTAATTCTCACTGGTTCTTACAAGCCTCGTCTCCATTTAAAGGCACAGTGTTCTTTTTTTTCATAGCACATGTGTTTGGGGAGGGGGCTTTGTAACTGGGGTCTTTCTTTGTTCTCTGGTGGATGTTTTAGTATGGTAATTAGGACAGTTCACACATTGTTCCAGTAATTTTCTGTTTGGTCTCATTAACCATTTGGTTCTCTTTGAGACTACTTTGTTGTGCCACAACTTGACTATAGTGTCTATTCCTTCTCCCAAGGCCAAGTTTTGTTAACTGTTCATAAGGATTTAACAACATCCTCTGTTTTTCAAATTCTTTCCCGTTTTTCACTATAGATATTTACAGTTCTTTTTCCCTCTATTTTTCGTTCATAAAGTAAATAATTTTTGTATCAGGATGAGGCATGTGGCTCTTGATTTTCGATTGGCACGTTTAAACAGCTGAGCACACACACACACACAGGACACTGTGATGTCCAGTCACACACACTGCCACAGACGAGGCACTGCCTTGCACAGCACCCACATGCAGGACGCACATAAACACAAGGCCAGCCAGCCGAGTCCCTCCTCCTCATGGGCTGGCAGAGAGGTCACTAGTGCAGGCCCACACACATGACAGTCTCCAGGTTCACAAGCACACACAGGTTCATGGATATCCCAGGTACCATCATGGCCCTCTGACTACCCGACACCTCTGCCTGGATCCCAGTTACTCGAGGCCACACATGATATACGGCAGAGTACTTGCACATTCACAGTACATGAAATATTCATTCACGCACAGGGTTGGGTACAAGTTTCTCTCTTCTAATGCAAAGTAGCTCACAGCCTCAGGTAGCATGGCTGGAGGTTTTTCCCAGCTATGCAGGCTCCCTAAGCAGGGGCTTTCGGGGTGTGTGTGTGTGCGTGTGCTATTTGAGTTGGAGGTCATGATCTCTCACTACACTCCCACTACCACAATTACCTTTGTCCTACTTTCAACTAATTTTCTGTGGGTTGCAACACCTTAACAGCTTGTCTCCTCTTGAAGCCAGAAATTTCTCACTTGGAGGCTTCTTTCTGCATAATTTAGGTAATTGGGTTCTTATCATGATTGGTTCTTCGTTTCCCAGGGATGACTCCCTTGCTTAGAAGTCCTTCCATTCATCAGTTTTGATGACTTGAGAGGGTGGGTCAGTTTGACCTAAATTTTGTGCACATACTTGTTTAACATATAGTTAAACAGCAAATCAAAGTTTGGTGATTTGGGAATTCAAGAAACACTCCCTGTTCCCCCACACATTGCCTCCTTGGCTGGCGTAGTCCCACTGACCCGTCCAGCACCCTGGACCTTCAGGTGTGCATCCTTATCCATTGCAAAGTCCCAGGTTTGCCTGAGGTTTCTTGATGGCCCGTCAGCTGATGTGACTGACCCAGTTTGTTTCTGGTTGTTGGCTTCAGTAATGCTAACTGCTCATATTGTTTGTCTCCCTTATTGTCACAGCTGAGGAAAACTTTGTCACACTCCACATATCTGCATGTGACTATCTCGTTTAGAATCTTTTCTGTCTACCCCACCTCCCCTAGCTTCTGCCTTTTCCTCCTGCATGTCCCTTACGTGTCTGTACAACTGTCAATTCGCACACACCCCGTTGGGTGCCCGGCATCTCCCCACTTATTCACAAGTTTATCAGTTGCAAAGACCGAGATTCTCATGCTAGGCTGGCCCTGGTAACTGCTAGATGGCCCATCATTTAGTGAAACCGGCAAGGTTAATTTCTTGCTCATGTCTTTTTGTTTGGGTTCTTTGTCAGATCTATGCCCCAGTATGCTTGCTTTATTGTCTCCCTTTTCCTTATCACCCCAATTACAAGTCCTCAATCAGATGTATTGCTGGTATAAACTTTCTCAGCTCCACTACTTTATTTATCAATTAGAGCAACTGAGCAGATTTCTTCCTGGTCATTGCCTTTGTTGACATCAATTGATGTTTGTTCTCTTCCCTTTCCTGTCATGTCATCCAAGTTTTGCAAAGCCCCTTGTCAGACAATCTTACTTCAAAGGGTAAACATTCCCCCACTTAATGTATTCTTTCAGCGTTGTGTGACAGTTGTCTCCAACAGAATTGTCAAATGAATGGAGAAATTGAAAAGTAGATATTCCAGTTATACATCTGTCCGGCCACAAAGGTTGAACTGCTGCTTAGCTTGCCCAGCTGCCAGACTTCTAGTCTTCCAAGCTACCTGACTTCCCATCTAGCTTGAGCTGTATTGATAGAAATAGTAAGAGAAAGACATTATTTAAAGGAAACCCAAATGACTATACAGGGTTTGTGGTTTGTTGGTTTTTTTCCCCACAAATGAAATTACTAAGCAAATTCAGTCCCCCAGCAAATGGTGCTTATTTATATATTCATTCTAATTCAGGATGGAATAAATTAATATTTGAAAACTTGGTATTATTTTAGAGGCTGAAAAGTCCATTTGCTAGCCTTCTCTTGGTCTTGATCTCTTTCATAGGCTTTTGGAAAAGTGGTAACTGCATTACACAGAGCCACATACTAAGGAAATAATTATTTTTTTTTTTTTTTTTTCTTTCTTCCCAGTTTGGAAACTGACTCTTTTGGCACACCACAGAGCTTTGTAAGATTTGCTAAGTGGCTGATTTACATTAATAAGTAATACAGTTGTAGAAAATAATATGTTTGTATAAAACGACCAAAGGGTTTTGCCAAGTAACCCAGTAAAAACAATTGCACCAAAATTGGGGAAGTAAGCCTGATTCATTATAACTTTTTTTCTATGGTTTCACTTTATGAAGTTAATTCATTAGTTTCTCCTCAAAATTGTTTAAAACAATGTATCAAGGAAACAGAAGAGATCACACAGGAACTTTTAAAAAGCTTTTGAATATAAGATATGATGTGACCTGAAAAAGTTTGGATTAAACCACACCTTGGAATGAACAAGAAGTTAAATTTTTCATTTTCCTTAAAGTCATTCCTCAGTTTGAGGAGGTATTTTACTGAAAATAGGAAGTGACTGCCAGCAAAATATCAATAGAAGCTCTGCAAAAGAGGTCTGTTTGAGAGTTTGCCTTTGAACTACACATCAAAACACAGCAGTTCTTACCAAAATTGTACGCATTTCTGTCACAGACAAAATCTCACAGCTATCAGAAAACTCAAGACTGTTCTGTGTAACCTCACTGACAATATGCAGATGTAAAACATACAGGAAAACACCAATCAAGGAAAGGAAAACCAGCCGTGTATTGTCACACCTGACAGATTAATGGCTGAAGGAGGAATTAAGATTATGACGGAGCGATTTAATAATTAAACTGAATTAGATGAAAAATGCTTAATTGTTACTTATCATGATGTTGCTAATGCAGTAAAATCTTGAGCACAAGAAAAAGTGATCCATTCTTTACTCTTCGGTTACCTATCAGAGAAATGATCAGAAATTCATAGTTAGAAGTGGGAATGACCTTTCTAGCAGAAGAAATTTTCAGGGGCCTTACAGTACTGTTCACAGAAAGTTCTGAATAATTTAATCACCACTTTAACAGCTCTGGGGCAAAGACTACTTCTTTGCTGTGCTGTCCCATAAGTTACGGTCCTGGTTTTACTGGGACAAAGTTAATTTTCTTCCTAGTAGCTGGTACAGTGTTTTGGATTTAGTTGGAGAATAATGTTGATAACACACTATTGTTTTCAGTTGTTGCTGAGTACTGTTTAAACTCAGTCAAGGACTTTTCAGTTTCTTAGGCTCTGCCAGTGAGAGGGCTGGAGGAGCACAAGAAATTGGGAGGGGACATAGCCAGTGACCCAAACTGGCCAAAAGGATATTCCATACCATATGTTGTTATGCTCAGTATATAAACTAGGGGGAACTGGCCAGGGAATCTACAGATCACTGCTTGGGGACTGGCTGGGCATCAGTCAGTGAGTAGTGAGCAATTATTTTTTTTCCCTTAAGTTTTATTTCTCTTTCTCTTTTTATTATCTCCCTTTTCATTACAATTATTAGTAATTAGTCTTATATTTTACTGTATCTCAATTATTAAGCGTTCTTATCTCAACAGTGGGTTTTACCTTTTTCTGATTCTCCTCCCCAACCGTGGGGAGTGAGCGAGCAGCTGTGTGGTACTAACCCTTGCATAGAATTCAGTTAATTAGTGGCTACTCAATCCATATTTTTCCCTTTCCCCACTTCAACATCCTTCTCTTCACTGTGTAACTGCAGTCTTCCTGTGGTTTTTACAGGGACACACACTGGGCAGTCTCTTGCAGGAACAGCATTTCTGATTTGTGTTTGATTAATCCTTGTGAAAGGAACTCTGATGACAATGCCAGCCCTTCACACAATAAAAATGCTTTTTAAACTCCTGATGCTCTTGTGTCCAGCCTTGGCTCTCATAACCACAGGAACAGAGGTCTGCTCAGTGTCCTTGGAAAATGCTGATTTTTCTGTAACAAGTCACAGAATCACAGGCTGGTTGGTGTTAGAAGAATCACAGAATCACAAAATGGTCAGGGTTGGAAGGGACCTCAGGAAAACACCTACTCCAACCCCCCCCTAAAACAGGTTCACCTACAGCAGGTTGCACAGAATTACTTGCAGGCAGGTTTTGCATATCTCCAGAGAAGGAAACTCTACAACCCCTCTGGGCAGCCTGTTCCAGGGCTCTGTCACACCTCAGAATAAAGAAGTTTTTCCTCATATTCAGGCGGAATTTCCTGTGTTTCAGTTTGTGCCCATTGTTCCTTGTCCTGTCACTGGGCTCTGTTGAAAAAAAACCTGGCCCTATCCTCTTGACACCAGCCCTTAAGACATTTGTACACATTGATAAGATCCGCTCTCAAGCCTTCTTTCCTCCAGGCTAAACAGGCCCAGCTCTCTCAGCCTTTCCTCTCATCATCTTTGCAGCCTTCCGCTGGGCCCTCTCCAGTCGCTCCCTGTCTCTTTCGAACTGTGGAGCCCAGAACTGGACACAGCACTCCAGATGTGGCCTCACCAGGGCAGAGTAGAAGGGAATGATAAACTCCTTCAACCTGCTGGCCGCACTTCCCCTGATGCAGCCCAGGACACCACTAGCCCTCTTGGCCACAAGGACATGCTGCTAGCCCACATCCAACTTGGTGACCACCAGGGCCCCCAGATCCTTTTCTGCCAAGCTGCTTTCCAGCTGGGCAGTCCCCAGCATTTACTGGTACATAGCATTGGTCTCTTGCTGCAGGGCCTTGTACTTCTCCTTTTTAAATTGCATGAGGTTCTTGTCAGCCCATTTCTCCATCCTGTTGATGTCCCTTTGGATGCCAGCACAACCCTCTGATGTACCAGTCACTCCTTACAGTTTTGTATCATTAGGAAGCTTGCTGAAGATACACTCCGCTCCATCATGACAATTATTAATGAAGATTTTAAATAGGATTTGACCCCATATTGACCTGGGGTACACCGCTAATGGCTAGCCTCCAACTAGACCTCGTTCCACTGATCATCACCCTCTAGGCCTGGCTATTCAACTAGTTTTTAAACCACCTCATTGTTTGCTCATCCAGCCTATCCTTCATCAGCTTCTCTATGAGGATGTCATGGGAGACGGTGCCAAAAGCTTTAAGTCAAAAGTCAAAGTAGACAATATCCACTGCTCTCCCCTCTTATACCAAGCCAGTCTTTTAATCATAAAAGCTCATCAAGTTCATCAAGCATGACTTCCCCTTGATGAATCTGTGCTGACTTCCTAGAAGTGTCTGGGGGATTTCCCTGTAACGTTGCCCTGTAAGCACCACATTGCTTACATGGAAATGGTGGAGCTGCCTTTGTTTAACCCCCATTTTGTTGATTTTGTGATACCTTCCTGTCACTTTACCTCATGCCTTTTCCTTGTCAACCCTGTCCATCACTGTTTCACACAGCTGATGATTACTTTCTCCCTCCCCTGTCATTCCTAGTTTAGCCTTGCCCAGTTAGCTATCCAGTTAGCTGGCAAAAATATCTTTGCCCTGCTTAGGAAGGTGGATCCCATCTCTCAAGCAGATGCTGATCTGTGCACAGTGTCCCATGGCTGTAGAACCAAAACCTTCCATCACCAACACCAACACCAGCTCTGCAGCCAGTTACTGACCTGCATTATCACTGTCCTCCTCTCACCCTCTGCCCTGACCCGCAGGGTTGAAGAGAACACCACTGGGGTCCCCCTGCCCTTGACTACTTAATACTACGTGACTAAAGTGACAGGGATACCCAGGTGGAATGAAGATTTGAACATAGCACCTGGCTCCCTGCATTGCTTCAAGGTATCTTGGAGCAATATTTGGAGTGCTTCATGCGACCCCTCTGCCAATCCCACCTCTGTGTATGGAGGTGCAAGTCTAAAACCAGCTTCTCCTGAGAGCAGGTATGCGGACGTGGTCATTCATTGCACATAATTGCTATGTGGACCCACAGAGTGTAATGAGGGCTCAGATGACAAGGCTTTAGTTTGGGAAATCTCAGGAGCTCTGTATCCAAATACTCTGGATCAACTAAAGCCTTAGGGCAAGAGCCATCTTCTAAACATTCAGGGCCTTAGGTGCTCCTTCCCCCAGTACAGACAAACTGCTTCTTTACAGCCCTCACAGTTTAATAGATATCCTGTGGAAGATACAGACGTTAAAAATAAATGTCAGCAGAGATTTCTCTTCAGCATAAGGCATCTGTATTTTGAATAATCCTTATATCCTGATTTGCTTTTTTCAGGCATAGCTACAAGGACCAGTGTAATAAAAATATTGTCTCATGATCTGTGCATTCTCATTTGTCTCTGTTTATTTCAAAAACAGTGCAGACTTCAGAATGGATCTGGACAGCACTTCACCAATCAAAAAAATGGTTTCTCCCTTCCCCAAATATTTTTTTTCTCTGAGGTTTTAATTTTTTTTTCATTTTTCTTCTTTTCTGAGCAGCAGAATGAGAACTGAAAAAAGCAACCATAAAATTCCTGAAAAAGAAAAATGCCACCGCTGCTCAGAGCCCCAAATCTAAATACTAATGATATTTATGAAATACTTCCCTGAAGAACTTCACATTTTCCATAGGACTTCCAGTACAAAAGGAACACTGACAGGTAGGAGTCTTTGTATGGCACACTGCGTAACAGGTCCTCTGCACATCTGAGTCTTCAGGTGGTCCCTATTCTTGTTCTCTCTGTCCCTCCCATTTACACGTAGCAGTGTTTTTCTTCCAGTGTTTTGGTTTTTTGGGGTTTTTTTTCCCAAGTAATGCTTTAGACCTTCCAAATCCATCTGCTTTTTTGCCTCCAGTCACTGACCTATGGAGCACTATCATTGTGCCATGTGCCATGGACATCATTATGATCACCAGTAGCTGACTGTCACTAGACCAATTCAATCAGTTTTTAAGCTGACTTTATTAAAATACAACCAATAAAGACAAATGTATTTAAATTCCCAAATCATGCCTAATTTAAGCCTTTTATGGAAACACTCTGGTGCTAGTGTTTCCAGAGTACCTTCTGGCAGTTTATCCAGAATATCCCTTTGTGTTTGATTTCTGCATTTTTAACAATATTTATTCTTTTCTTAAGGCTTATTCTTGTTCTAGTCATTCTAACTGTTCTGCCTTTCATTTTAACGGAGTAATGAAAATAACTGAACCTGGTCTTATTGTGGCCTGTACTTGTGAGCACTTAGAGTGTCCTTAGGGATTTCCTTTATGTAAATGACAATCTTTTCTTCAGTTGGCTTTCATTGCTCAATTTCTCCCTGATGAGATGAACCTTTTTTTACTGCTTTGGGGTACTTTTTAGAAATTTTCTCTAAAGGTTAGCCAGCTGACCTGGGGAAAAATAACAAATTTATAATTCTGTGGCTGATTCAAAAAAAATGGAGGAAAAATCCAGAGTGAGTCTGACCGAACAGGTGTTTTCTTTTCTAAATGAGAACCCAGATCCATTTAACTTTAGCCTGTTTTGTATTGATTTTTGATGCTTCCTAAAAAAATTTGAATTATTTAAGCCTTTCTCTAAAGAACTATTTCTCCTATTAATTGAAGACAGGTTAAAAATGCTATTTGTAAATGAGGGGTGTCTTTTGTTTGCACAAAAACCACAGAAAAACATTTTTATTGACTTAAAGCAAATTATAACTTAGAAAACAGCAACAAAGATATTCTGATTTATTTTTTTTAAAAGTCCTTATTTTTGACAAAAGCATTTGTTAAAAATGGCTAGCTTTTTGTCCTTTTATTCTAATCACATTCTCTGTTCATTCCTTATGCTTTGCCTCATTCTAGTTACATTCTATCCTATATCAATTTCTCATATAGTGGTATCTTTCTGCTGGGATGCGCAGATTCACAAAGTATTCACTACTCATATGATGATGCTTTCCCATGTATACCCTATGCAGTGTGCTTTTCCCCTCAGTTTTCTACATATTTGCAGCAGCCAGTGAGTTAGGGAGCTATTCTTGGGACAGTTTGGCACAGTGAAATTGATGGAGAGCACTGAGCTGGTTTCATACACTTCTCCATATAGGTGTTCGGTGGATGTGCACTTGTGGGTGCAGCATGGAAAACATTCAGCCGTGTGTGTTGCTCAAGAAAAAGAGCAATATTTAATTCCTACACAGACAGGTTCAATTATTAGTGTCCTGAGACGTAAATGATTTTTTCTTTTGTTGGCCCTGGGATTTGGCTTATAATTGTCCTTTTTATACAACTCATACTGCAGGAATTTGTCTTTTCTTTATTATTTTTAAATATTACATACAACCAATCAGCAACTAAACATTTTCCCATCACTTCTACAGATGATATCAAAATCTTCTTTTTATCTGTTGGAACTAGGTCAGTACCTGTCAGTAAATAGTCTGTAACTCCTTTTCTTTTTTTGATGAAGGCTTTTTGTCTTCCTCATTACACTGCAGATTACAGGAATTCACACAATCCCACTTTTTAGAAATCTTACTGTAGACATTTACATTTGGAAATGAAGATATTTTCTGGTCACTGTAAAGGCAGCCCAGAGAGTTAATATGATGTGGTAAAACAAAGGAGGTGATAGAAAGAATGTCCTTTAATATCAGAAGGAATGTTTGGGGATGAGGAGGCATAAAAAAGGAACTACAGAAATTCATATCTATGCAGAAAAAAGATTAAAAATTACAACAAAGCCTGCTGTGTCTCTAGGGCTGTGCAGTTCTAAATGGAAGTAATAACAAAGAATTATGGCTATTTTTTTTTACAAGTAATCCCAATGCCATTTTATTCTCTTTAGTGCTGGGTGTATGTCAGGAAATTCTTTCCTAACAAACACTTGCAAATGTAATGGCTCACAGAAAACTGATCTGAATGAAAATGCTCACTTTACTTTCCACCCCTTCAGCATGGTTCTCATCAGGCATAGGTGCTCCTAGAAAACCAGGTGCTAGAGTGATGGTGTAGGGAGGGATGATTCACAAACAGCTGTCATCTTGCTTCCTCTCCCTCCTACAGGTCTCAGGAGAGCTACTTGCCTGAATCCTTTGTAACCCACACTAATCTTGATAGCATGGTTCATGGTGGGAGAGGTAGAAGTTCCTGGGTATGCTACCTCCTTCACTGGTAGACCTGGGTCTGGAAGGGGATACCTGTGTACAGCCTTGTAGGTGGCAACACAGCCTGCTAACAGTCCTTATAGAAGTGACCTGTTTGATATGGAAAGAGGCTACTGCATCCCAAGGTCAACCTGCAGTGACTTGGCTTGCAATTATTAACATGAATCACTCAAGTCACAGGGCAGTGAAGAGCCTGGAAAGAATGTTAGCAGGTAGACCATTTCTGATACTGAAAAAATGGCAAAAAGAAAACCCTCTAGACTTTATTTTGTAAGTTCAGAAGGCAGCAATTCTCTATTGCAGCACTGGGCACACAGAGATTAGCATCTCAAATCATGCACACCCATCGAACCAGTAGTCCTTAGTTTACTACAACTAAGCATACGTATTCATCATATTTCACTGAAATATAATACATAGTATAACTACTTCCTCAAAAGATCTACATATGCATAAGGCACTTTCACATGCGCACTTTGTTCCTGGGGGTCTTTTGAGACTGCTGGTGGTCAACAAGTTGATGAACTTCAGCTGAACTTTCCTGGGGAACATGCGCACTACTTGTATTCTTATATAACTTCATTCGTTCTCTGTGCTGTACTGTTTTGACCGCAATGCTCCATTACCCCACTTCTCTTGTCTATTGTTATATCCCAGGTGTCTCAGAAAGCATGCTACATCTTAGTGAGAGTATTCAATAGGTCAAGTTAATTATTGCTTTAGTTTCAGCCTCTGTTAGTGATTCTTTATATCTTAATTACATCATTTCCATCTTCCCATTGAGGGTATTCACCACTGTCTGGTGACTGGGGCGTTCTTTTCCCATCGCTAGAGAGCAGGTTCCTCTGTGCTTTGCAAAAAATGATTGCCACTATGGTCCAACAGGCCCTTCAGTGAGACATTTAAAGCCTTCTTTGCAACATCAGTGTCCCTGACGACCTTGGTTCCAACTCACTACCAGTGATGTGAATCTCATAGATATCTTTGCTTGTCCACAGGTATCCAGGGGTGATTTGATCCCACCTCTCTCAGAATGCTGTTTTGAGACTTTGTCATTCTACAAAGGGAGCTTAAGGAGGTGATTTGGAGCAGATATCTGACTTTCAGACAGCTGCATTTGAACCATTAGAACCTTCACTTAGGAGATCTATAACCAGCTACTGTGCAAAAAGCATTGATATCTCTTTCCAATTCATGGAATAGGTTGAACACCAACTTTCATCTAAGATGACTGGCTCTGCACTTTGCCATGGTGTTATCATTGAACAATACAGTTTATATCTCCATTCTTACTGGTAATAGCTGAGTCAATGGGATAATTCCTTACAGATGTTCTCTGTATCTTCAAAGAGAAAAAAAAAAACAACTGACCCAGGGTCTTCAGGTCCATCTCAGAGATATGTTTGACCCATTTCAGGCAAATAAGACAGGAATAACCTGTGGTTCCAAGTTGTTTGAAAGGAAGACTGGCTTCTATAATTATATTCACAAGGAGCCTAGAGTTAATAAAAATGTCCCAGAGTAATGAAATATTATTGAAAAGAGATAATTAAGAACGTATCACAATTCCATAGCAGCTGGAAATACAAATGAATTAAAAGAACTTGGGAATATACATCCAGTACACAACAGTGTTTCCAATGGTGACTGTTGCCAATGGGATGCTGAAGATCATTAGCTAGAATAGTTAGCTCTGGTTGTGGACCTTACTTACCCTGGGAGTTGAGGCATATCCCTCTTCCATGTTGATGGGTATGTACGAGGCTGTATCTAGCACTTGTCACCCTTCTTGGAGTAGGAATCAGCAGGCACAATTGGCCCAGTGCAGCACCATGGACCAGGTTAAGTTTCATGGTAAGCACTCGTGTCAATACCATTTTTCTTCTCTCCCTTAATAGTCTGAGGATAGGTGCCAGATCAAGTTTCTTGAAAAAGAGGCAGTATTACTGATGGCAAGTCCTGAAACTCCTTTGAAGCTGAGAGTAAGTGCAATTTGCCACTGTGGGGTTTTTTTTTTTCCTTCCTTTGCACCAAATGTTCAGTTAGAGATGTATTTGGTATGCAGGATGCTATAATACCAGTACGTAGGTCACAGTTTCTGCAGTATATGTCACATAATGTTAAGCTTAATATGCAAAGTGTTTTATTACGAGTCTTACGAAGACCCAGCTAGAAATCGTGATAGCAAGAAATTATACTACACATGCATCTTAATTCCAGCCATTACTGGACTTTTTGTCATCATCAATATGTAAGTAGAACGTATGGTTAAGAATAAATGGGACAAAGTCTCCCAGATAGAAAAATCCCTAGGACTAAAGTCTTCTGTGTTAATGAAGGAGAAAGAAGGAAGGGACATTTGAAAATCTGCAGGCTTGATCTAGTAACTGTTGAGTGGGAAACAGCTCCATTAGCAGCAATTCCTACAGTTCTGAAAAACTGAACTGAGACTTAGCTGCTTGGAGCCTTTTCCTGTGCTTGTTCTCAGCGTGGGAGAAGACTATAGTTCAGTGGTCACCTTTGTACTTGAGTGTGTCTCTAGCATTAACTGTAGCTGCATATCTCTACATGATGTTGTTTCAGATTAATTATATTTATGATAATAAGTCACAGTAGAAAACAGATGGACAAATATTCAACTTTATCAAAAGTGCAGCTCATCTGGGTCACAAAAGCTGTCTTTCTCTGGACTCTGGTAAAACCTTAAAAGTTGTTCAAAAACCTCACAGTTCATGGTGGGAATATAAAATTTTTGCTTTCTGTGATTTGGCATGAGGTGAGGGAGATTTTTGTTAAAAAAAAACAAACACCAAATACACATTTTCTGAGAATCCAGCTCTTTTTCCCCAGGTAAACTTTGTCTGTGCACATGCTCTACTCCTGGGAAACAACCACAAAAAAAAAAAAAAAAAAAGTGCTATTAAGGGGGAAAAAATAATCCCAGAAAGAAATGACAAGTCTCTTTGTCTAGCAAGGATAAAGGAAAGCAGTGTCCCTGATCAACAGGTGGAGTGGCTTTGGGCTGCCATTGAAGTTCTTGTTTCTACAAAGAAGGCAATCCTATACTGGAAGTGAAATGAGAGAAAGTAGAGCAGTAGAATTGTTTTCTAAAAGGATGTCACAAAAAGCACAACAGTAGGCTTTGCTCAAGAGATGTTTGTGCATCCATGTGGAGGGAAGAAGGGCTTAGCCACTTGAGCTTATTTGAAGCAAAAGGTATACTTGTCTTAGGTGGACAGACAATGCACATTGCTGGTCATGTGCAAGCAAGGAGTAGTGTTTTGCAGTGGTCTCCATAGAAGAAGGCAATACTCTGAGGGAGGGAAGGAGGAATGCAGAAGGTAGGCCTACATGTTTCAGGGTTTAGAAAACTTTCCTGTTTCCTGAAGCTTGGAACCTAACGTCATTTTTATGTTAGCTGCAAGACAAAAACGATCAATAATAAAAATGTGTCCAAAGAGGTATAGTTAGGGAAGCAGAAGTCTTGTATTTTACAAAGCCTTCTGCCACTGGATTCCTATATGGCTTCAGCCAGAGGCAACTGAGGGTCACATTGTCTTCTAACTTCTCTTAAATCCTATTTGCAGGCAAGAAATAATCCAGACAATAATTAATTTTTCTTTTAGCATAGTGCTCCATGCTGGACACAGTACTGTATTTGAAACCTTTTCCCTCCCCTAAGACTGTATATTCAATATTCCTGTGAACACATCCCAGGGGAGGTGCAGTAGCATACTGCTGCTGTCTGTGAGCTAGTTTCACACTCAAAACCCCTAACGCTGTACTAGCCATCTGGCTACCTTTTTTGTAATGACACATTTGTTTTCCCTCCTTAGAATGTATCACTTGTCTCTGTGGCATTTCATCTTGTTGACCTCAGGCCAGTTTTCCAATTTCTAAAGATCATTTTGAATTCTGATCCAGACCTCCTGGATGCCCCTTTCAGTTTTCTGTCATTTGCAAATCCTATATGTGCCCTTACTCTCTATCTTCCTGGTCATTAATGAAACAATTGAATAACATAAGGCACAGGACAGACTGCCATGGGAACCAGTTTCCATCTCTCTCCACAAATTACAGTGATTAATCAATAACTATTCTAACTACCTTCTAAAAAAGAAACAGACCATCTCCCAGTCAGCTGTTTGTTCCCTAGATGGCTCGTCAGAGCCATAGGTTCATTGTTTGCTAACAAGGAAGTTATGTACAGGTTTACTGAAACTGATATACATTACACCCAATGAGTACCATGATGAGCGAGGCCAGCTATGCAGTACTTGAAAATGCCTAATACCTGTCCTTGTCTTTTCCTCCACAGTGACCTTTGTTTAGTCCCAAGGTCTGTTTTTCATGGGGCTGAAGTTAGAATGATTAGCTCAGAGCTCTCTAGGGTCTCTTTTTCCATTTTACAAAAGTAGTGTATGTTTGCACTACACTTTCATGGGACTTCACCTTTCCTCTACTAGTTCTCAGAAACAGTAATTTTAAGAATATTTTGGTTGTTTCGTTCAATACTCAAGGATGACTTTCTTCAGACTTGGCCAGCTTTTCCAGTATTTTTATCCTGTTCTTTTCCTTACTCTAGCCAGTGTTATTTTTTCTTTGTAACACTGTCTGGTCACCATTTTGTGAAGATGAAACGGAAGGGGGGGGGGCTGTGTATGTGTGCATGTGAGAGTGAGTGAGTGTGTGCGTGCATGTGTGTGTGTGTGTAAAGACTGAGAAGCAGAATATTTGCTTTTATCACCCGTTGTTTCTTCCATGAAGTAACAGACCTATACTTTGCTGTGAACTGCTTTGTTTTGCTTGAAGAATGTTTTCTCATTTATTTTTTTTTAGGTGCCTTATACCTATTCCTCCACTTTTATATCCTGGTATTGTATCTTTTGATCCTCTAGGGTAACATTTGGAGTATATCTTTGCACTTTTCTCCACAGCTGCAAGGTTTTCCATTTGTAGAAAGAAAATTCTATGAAAACTATGCTGCTCCTGAAGATGGGATAGCAATAAAAATATAGATGTGATGCCACACAGTGTCAAACTGTGAGGAACTGATGGGGTAAATGCCAAGTATGGTTGGTAAAATCATAATGGAGTGTCCTGTAGACTTATAGGACATATCTCTGCAAGGTAAGACTAAAACATGTCCTCACCATTTTGCATTCACTTCATGTTGCTGTATTACTTCCCTCTGATTAAGATGTGGGCTAGTATAATTAGGGACTAGACAAGAAAATAACAGAACCTGGGGAATTTGGACAGGGCACTTATTTTTCTGATGTTGTTCTTCTTCCAGCATCTTGTTTCTAAGCTGCAAACTCTAGTCCAACTGGTTCATTAGGAATAATCACATGCTGTTGCTCTCTAAAGACAGCTGACTATCTTAAATGGTTTGATGGCATAAGCATTCTATATGTCTCTCTGAATGATGGTAATTGAGTCTAATACATAATTGCAGACTATGGAACTTCAAGCACAAATTGTTAAGAAGAGTAACTGGAAGCAGTTTAGGACTGTGACATTGATGGAGAAGTAATACTGCAGTTTGTGGGATGAATTAAAGCAAATCAAATACCAGTCTTGGTGGCCCAGAGTTAAAAAGTAAACACCCACACAGTAAAAGCACAGATGGCTTGCAAGTCATGTGTGAGAGGGCTGTAATTAATTGCAAGGTTGAGCTGGAGAAACAGTCTAAGACGCTTACTGTTCAGCAGGGGTTTCTTACTGCATGATGACTCATTACACATCTTACTGGATGTGCAATAAGTTTTCATTGGCTTGGTAACCAGTGGGCAGAGGCATGAGTGATGCTACCTGACCATTACAGTGCTAATTTCCCAGCTATCATCACATCTTCAGATGCTACGGGTGCATCAAACAATAGAAAACTAGTTTTTCCTTAGTGCACGTGACTGGCATAGCTTCCTGTGTTATGTGCTTCTCTGTTTGGGAATGATGACCTAATGGCCTGGCACAGCACATAGTGTGGTGTTGAGCGGGAATGGTTGCACATAAGAAAGCTTCTTCAATCAGGTCAACTTCTCATGTGAATAAGAATACAGAGACAGTTGTGGTCATATCCAGCAGGGTCATGTCTGCTTGCCTACAGAGCTGGTAAACTGACCCTTTCATATCTTGGATGTAAGTATGGGGATTAGTCAAGAGGGCTCCCTCGTGGATTTTTATTGAGATTATGGGTATCAGACATCTGTGTTGAGTAGGCAATAGGCAGCAGATGCGTGTATATACTTAGCTGCCTTTTGTGGTGTGGTTTAGTTGGTTTAAGCATGTTTGGAAATATTTGCTTTTATTGTAAGAAGCTATTTCTCTGAAGAATTAATTTCTTTGTAGATAATATGAGAAACTAGTCATAACTGACACCCCAGGAACAGTCAGGAGTTAGTTCAGCAGTAAATGAAACCTATCTATGTTAGTACCGAAATCATTAAATTTTATGTTCTCCTACAATGCTGCTTGCTGTGAAGTAATATTATGCATGGGATACCTTTTGCTGTCATTGCAATTTGTTAGGCATATACAGCATGTTTGCTTGTTAAAAATGCTCTTAAGTATGAGCTAGGAAGGCCTCATCCACATATGACAGCATTGTTTTGAACATGAAGCCCGCTCTTACTTGTTTAATGGGATCTGGATTGTGTGCACAGGAATATTGAGCTAAGAGGCAAGATAGGAATCCATTCCGTTTTGCCTCATGTTCCTGGAAAGCTTCATGTCTCCTCTCCTAGAAGTTCCTTTCCATTGGAATAGGCAGTCTGCCGTCCTGGGGAATCTCTCTATTTCCTCCAGCATGTGTCACCACAGCTGGTGCATCTGCTTTCAGCAAGTTCCAAACTATTTGTTTTTAGTCTGGAGGGTATGATGAAGAATTATAGCCTGTAACTTCTGTCTCTTCCTGCTCAGTGAGTAGGCACCTTCTTTTGTCCCTTCTGTCAAAGAAACAGGCAACCTGAGCCTCTGGTCCTGACTTCATCTTTAGGCAGTTGCTCAAGGCGAGACCAAGGTCAAAGTGAAGCAAGACTAAGAAAAACTTTTTTCTTATGCTTGCTGCCAACAGGACTCTAGGACTCTCCTCTTCCTCCAGCCCACAGCTCTGAAGGGTTTGTGTTCTTCCTTTTTTTTTTTTTTTCTCCTTTTCTTCCATTAAGACCTTAGTTATTACCAAGAACTTATGCAGAGGAACTGCAGTTCCATTCACACCAAAGCAATTGGATGGGTAAGTGCCAAGAAGGAAAACCAGATATCGATGACAATATCATAAGAGAAGAAAAAAGAAGTTATTATGGAAATGTTCCCCTTTCACTGTGTTTCTTCATAGTATCTGTGAAGATAGTATTCGTTCCAGGTTCCTCAAGGACAAATTTACCAAGTGTGCTTCACTTGAGTAAAGAAGTTGAGAAGCGAGTTTTGGAATTGCAGAGTCCTGCCTTACAGATTAGGTCCATATGGGACTATTAGAAGGTCTTTAGCATCAGACTAGAGGTAAGGGCTTGTTATTACTGTTGAACAATAAGTCCTATTGGAAGAAAAGTGCAGTTGCCAAGGGAGAAAAACACATTAATAAATTTGCCCTTAATTGACAAATATTGTTTAGAAAACAAATATTAAGGGAAAATGTGTAAGACCTGAAACATTATTTTTAGTTTTTGGAGTTTTTTCAAGTTTAACTTCAATGTTAAAAGGTAACAAAACAAAAAAAGAATTAAAGTTGTTTGTTTCTTTTTCAGGCTCCCCACACATCAAAAACCCAGACATCTTTTGCCATAAAGGGTGGAAAAATTAAGGGAATTCGAATAGTTCTGCAGTTCTACCCTAACTGCAACTGAACTAACACAGTGAGAAGGCACATCGCTGGGTGCATTATATCAACATATGCAGACATCCAGCACTTCCAGCTTGTGGAGGCTTCACCTTTCATAACAAATAGGTTGCATCTTTGTATGCACTTTGGCACAGAGTTCAGATTATACTGGGCTATTTATAGTTAACATTAGGAAGACACTTCAATGCGCTGATGCCATTAGGGAATGATACTAATTTAGGGTGAATAGTGAACACAATACTGCAGATGCTTTCTAGGAAAGAAAGTGAAATGGCAGGACTCTGGGGACAGCTTTGGACAGTGATGAAGGAGCTCTCAGGGATAAAGAGATGAGGAAGGGCTTGAAATACTGAGTTCTGAAGCGGGCAGGTCTAGAAGAATCAGCATTTCCTATGGAATGGAATAACCTGGTCATGAAAACTTCATTAATTTTACAGCCATTCATTTATTAGCACTAATGAATAGATCCATAAATAAGTAAAATTAAAAGGGAGTTTGAGAATATCCTTGGGAAGATATTAACAAGAAGGTAATTAAACCACCTCTAACTCGATGCTGTGCTTCGGCTGACACACAGGAAAAAAAAGGCTTCACAGCTTTGCCATGAAATGGGATGAAGTATTAGTATATTTGAGATGAAAGAATTTGAAAACTTAAGACATTTCAGGAACTCAGTTTTGCAGCAGCAGTGGTTATATTTCCTAATGAAAATGGGTTTTGAATGAAAAGCCAGTTTCATTTTATGGCAAACATTTTGAACAAACAACTTCAGAATTTGTTCCTACCTTTTCCTGGGGAACAAATATGTCATTGACAAATTCCTGACCAGATATTGTTAAAAAACAGTGAGATTGATTTCTTCTTCTCTTGTATAATATTAGGATGCTATTCATGCAACTGTGTCTTTTGAATATTGCACTTCTCCTGCTAACAGCATAAGTCACTATAATTCCCATGTCTCTCAAAGGTACAGAAGCAGAGAAAATGAGAGGTTACCAGGCAGCATGTTAGTATCATCACCTCAAGACAGTAAGGAAGCTTGTTTTCCAGCCAGAAAAGTTGATACAAGAGAGCAAAGAGCTGACATACATTTAATCAGGGAACGATGCACAACCCGGCTTATATAAAGAGGTTGGGTTATACTGGATATGCAGTTGAGTCTTGCTATCTGATTGTGATAATAATGGGTAACAGTTATGTCAATGACACTGCCATAAATTATCAATTTTTAAGCTAGGCGCTGTTGGCAAGAGTAAGAGAGAACTGATCACCAGATACTCTGCAACCAGTACCTTATTTTCTGGATATGAGTGAAACAAAAAGTATGAAAACTAACTTGGAGCAGGCTGACCCCTCTGTGCTGTGAAACAGTGTACCAGTTTATGTGTTGTGTATCATAACAGCCGGAAAACTTTGGAAAAAATGAGAAATTATTTTCTTTTTCTCATATCACTACTGGTGTCAACTCTCACATGGGAAAAGGCAGACTCTGGCCTTTGGGTCATTTGCCTTATAAGACACTGCGAGGGCCATTTCTGTTTGGGTTTTTTGGTGTTTGCTGTGAATTTTGCTTGTTAATGAAGCTGCCTGGAAGAAGAAGAAGAGTATTTTCTTCTCAATGGTACAGAACAAAATACTAGGTTCTTTTTTAATCATGTCTTGATGATATTAGTTTGGGTGTTTCATTTTGTTGGTTTTTTTTTTTTACCTGTCAGTTTCTAGTAGGGAATTTCATTTTGCTCCAGCATATGGGAAAAATAAACTTCTGACTGGCAAGTTTCCTCACTAATGAGAACACAGAAAACCCTGAAATGACAAGAAATATTTACCAAAATAAAGCTGAAGTATTTACCAAAAGAACAAGAACACTTTTGATGCTTTTACTGAGATACTGCAACAACCACATTATCTTTTCATATTCTTTCATGTTGTTAGAAGACTTAGAAAGGAATGAGAAGTATTCTGAAAGAATTCTCACTGGCTTTAGTAAGTTTCTTTCTCCTTAGTCTAAAATCCAAAAGATTCTTTCATTCTGAAGTCAGTATTTTTAATGAGGTCAAAGCATTCCAAAGATATTTTTTTTTCTGGAATAAATCTGCCAAAGTGAAAGGACCTGCACTAGGGTTTACTTTGTTGAACTAAGCCAAACTACCTGTGGTGTTAAACCAACCAATAACACACATACCCAACAGTCTTAATCTGATTCTTTGAAAGAGTGCAGACCCCAGTTTATTTCAGCAGAATGAGTTCTAAGGAGAATATCCATCTTTTGAAAAGGTGAACAACACCTGTAGATGCCACAGGAGAGTTCAGGAAACAATGTGTGTGTGCCTGCAGCTCACCATGTAGTTCTCTGATTTGCCTCAACCTCATAGAGTCCAATTGAAGGAGTCTTGAAAGGTATTTAGATCAATATGCCTTGGGGACTTCTCTTGTCCCCAGGTTCAAGCTTCACTTAGAAAGGTACATGTGGTTGTTCAGTCATTGCATATCTGGAGAGAACCATCCAAGGCCTTGCTTCTTGTGCTTGATATTGCCCATAGCACATGCCCTTATGCTGGAGTCTGGGAGATGGCCTATCCAGATACCTTTGATGTTTCAGATTTACAAGGTCCAGCAGTATCCCATGCAGGAATCAGGGGATAATTACTTAATGCTTCTTTTTTCCTGCATGAAAATTAATGCCTAGAGTGATGTCATTCAACACAGGCTCACCAAATTCATCTTCTTCCACTCTGGAAGTGGAAAATTAAACAGGCTACCCAGGCGTGAAGGAGTTTTATCTCCAAGCCACATCTCCATGCCCACAGATCTGCTTTAGGCAGAAGCCTTCGCAAGCAGGAACCCTGAACTGAAGCAGTAAAGGATGTGGCATAACTTTGAATCAGGGAGCACACACCTCACTTGTTCTGCAGTGCCCGTGTTGAGCACTGCAGCATTCCTGAGACAGTTTATTATCCACTCCAGCTGGGATTTACAAGGACAAATACCTGATGGAGTCTTTTGTGTGAGCTAATGTGATTAATTCATTTGTTCTCTATTAAGCCTGGCGCAGGTCCTCTGAGGCCAACATCTTAAAGACCTCTTTTCTGTGAAACTCTGTGATGGTGAGTCACTCTGGAATCTAGCAGGAGCAGGTAGAGGCAACAGTTCCTTGCTTTAAGCTGTACTTTCAGAATATTTCTGTTTAACATTACTTTGATGTAGCTGGTTGTTCCTTTTTGTCTATTAATTTTAAGAAATATATGGCAAGCTGCACTTGGTGAGTGCTTTCAGAAACCTCATACCTGAGCAGTTCCAGCTCAGAAACTGAAACTGAAGAAAACATTTGGGTTTGAAGAAAAAGGTACCCATTTAGATTATTGTCACAACCTTGGTGGATGGTGACAGACTGACAACTGTACATACCCTTTGAAACAACAGTATTGCAAACAGGAAGGTGTCAGACTTCCCAGGCTGACATGGAAATTATTAAAGCCCAAAAGCCTGTCAGAGCACTGACTGTAGAACCCAAAATGTCTGGCACTGTGCTTACATTCTGCTGTCACCCCAGTGCAGGGGACGAGCCAGCATGGGAGTAAGCAGCACCATGACCAGATGTGTTCCCTGCTCCTGAAACACTGATGAGAAATTGACTAGGAGCTGTTTGTGCTGTGCACCCTTCCTGCACAGCTTAAGAGGTCTGTGCTGCAGTAGGAACTATGGAAAGGAGCTGGGGGACTGTCTGTGCTTAAAACATTTCCCTAGTACTTTTGCAGTGGGTTGTGCTCACAGACAAATGATAGCTACAGTCGCCACTAAGCTCAGTTCACACGGGCCTAAACCAATTTCAGATCAAGGTCAGTCATTTTTCTGTGTCAGTGAGAACTTTCAGTTAATTTGACAGGTTGGGCTAACTTCATCACAAACAAAAAATATCTGGACAAGCCCCTCTCAAGTTCCCCTTTTGAGCAGTTAAGCTCAACAATGCTTTACACCAACTGTTTCACTTTTTTTCATTTTGTTTGCAATTTCATCAAAACAGTTTCCTTAATTTATCAAGGGCTACATCTTAATGTTTCCAGAGAACAAAGCAGTAATGTTTGCTCAAGGAAGGGAGCTGCCTTTTGCTGCAATTCTACTTCCCTGTACTGAAAGATGAGGCAAGCTACAGTGATACTGATGTGAAAATATGCTGTCAGCAAGTAATGTCACTGCCGAGGACAGACTTACACTTCAGTGACTTTGCTGGATCTGTCACTGGTACATGTAAAGCTGTAACGATCAAAGGATTAATTATATACTGTACAAGATGAACTAAGCAATGGATTTCCCATGAGTGTTTTCTAAGTAGCAACTATTATAGAAGCTGGTATTTTAAAATTATTTTTGTGATTTTATTTCCTGCGCAGTGATTAATCTGTATCCTCTGTACACCTATTAAAAGATGTGCAAAAACTGCACTCTTGCATCAGCTTTGGTTGTGATGGTGTTCATCCTTGTTAGTTGAAAAGTGACTGAATTAATGAATGGGAACAAAGAATGGGAGCAGAAGTACCAGAGACCTCTGCATGAAAAGGAAGAAACTTCAGCTGCCTGAAGAACTGGCCTGGTTAGTAGCCAATGCTAAACTAAGACTAAGGGAACTGTTTTACTTAGCTGTCAGCTGGGAAGGTCCATGCGCTGTAATCCTGCTCACAGGATTATTCTCTGTGGGTTGAATCCCTATAGTGGGCAAAATTAACTGGGGAAAAATACATGACTTGAAGCAAAAGAGGGATTTGTGGCAAGCTCTGTGCTGAAAATGGGTCTCACTCATTCCCTACAGCCCTGCTAGTGGTTACAGCAACAGATTAACCCTGCCCTGAAGAGTAAAAGGCAGACTGAAGAGGTGTGGAGGGGCTGAGCTGTCCCTCTCCGTGCTCTGTGAGCCCCAAGGCTCCAGCATGCACTCTGCGTATGCGTCATTATTGTTTTTATTCCTGAAATTTTTCCTTTCATCTACAATTTCTTCTTCCCTGTGCTGTACACCCTCAACTTCTTTGCAAGCTGTGGACACACCTCAGAGTTCTCCATTACATCTGTAGCACCTGCCCTTGCCTTCCTGTCTTCCAAGAAAATCCCTGATTTCCTTCTACCTTAACCAGCATCCTGTTCTTGCTCATTCATCCACTGCTAATCTTGCATGCTTTTTCCTTTTGTTCCCAGGATTCTGGTGCATGACTCATAACCTCTTTTCCAACAGCAACTATTTGTTACATTTCTGCTTCCTTCCTTCCTTCCTTCCTTCCTTCCTTCCTTCCTCCCTCCCTTCCTTCCTTCCTTCCTTCCTTCCTTCCTTCCTTCCTTCCTTCCCTACTTCCTTTCTTCCTTCCTTCCTTCCTTCCTTCCTTCCTTCCTTCCTTCCTTCCTTCCTTCCTGCCTCCCTCCCTCCCTCCCTCCCTCCCTCCCATTCAGTAGGTTCACTCAAAATAAAGTAGCTTTTTCTGTCCTCATGGTACAACAATGATTTATCATTCCAGTGACCTGACATCAAAGTGTTCCAAATCTCCCAAACTTCCCCAAACACAGGTTATATAAACAGGTTGTGGTATATTGGGCATGCAGTTTCCTGTTCAGGGTTTCCAAGTCTGCCTGTCCAAATTATCTTAAGTTTCTCACCAAAGGATGTCTGACCCCCATGTCTTTATCTTCTGGAAGAATGCAAACCCTTTGTTCTCATTGCAGTTTTGCTGCTGAGTATGGTATTGTGATTCAGGAGAACCCTGCATGCATCCAGAAAAATCAATATTGACATCCTTCAGTGGAGTTCATCGGGATTTTTTTGTGAAAGCTCCTGTTTTGCATGAAAATGGCAAAACAAACTGATTCACTTGACAGCTGTAATTTCACAATATCCAAAGGGCTTTGCCCTGGTATCAAAGAAGATACTGAGTGCTTCATCTCAGACAGCATCAGCCTTGCAATGAGCTGTGTGCTGCCTATATGTAGACGTGGGTCCTTACTCCCAGTTCATGGTTATGAAAATCTGTCACCAGTCACAACTGGTTCTGATTTCCTGCTTGAATCTGGAGTGACCTTCTCCCTGTGGACAGCCTAGCATGCCCATCTTTTCCATTGCTAGGTGTATTTTTCATATTATGAAGACAGGGGGTAGGGAGAGGGGGTAGGGGCACAGGGATAAGGAAGGTCCAAGACCGAAGAGGGTTCCCCCGTGGAAAATTGGCCAAGTCCCGACAATCACACCAATATGGCTACATGCCATGCTCACTTTATTAAACAAACAGGTCATATTTATAACTTAAACTGATCGCTCACCCGACTTTACACACAGGTGATTGGATAAAAGTCTCTGGGCCACGCGGGCGTCCGTGTGGCTGACCGGTGGGCATGCTGCAGGCGCCTGATCTGAGTGTGCCAATGACAGTGTGTTGATTTCGCGGTTCCCAGGACTTGCTCCGCACCTAGCTGCTTGTTTGTGCATAGCTTGTTTTCTTTCTCCCACTGCTTGTCCCCGGGACAATTTAAAACTGCTCTGCAGCTTCAACTAACAGGCCTGGGTTGTCCAACCCAGACAATGGCAACATATGTCCTCAGTCCCTTAAAAATCCCTCTACACAAGACATCAGTTGATCAGCACTGTACTATGAGAAGATGTTTTCAAAATTATGTCAGGAGGAATTTGGCAAAGCTCCTATAAAACAGAAAGACCATCTTGATTTTCAGACCACATCACAAGAACCCTTGTCTGTTTAGATCTGCATCACATGGCCAAGAGCTTGATTTTACCATCCACGCAGATAGCTTTCTGCCCAGAGTACTGGCCTAGGGATTATGTGAGTGCCTTATTTCCCTCTAGTCTCTGTGGCTGTGCTTACCTGTGAGGGGGGTTCACCTTCAGTCTCTGCGCCATACAGTCAGCTTTTGGTCACAGCCTTCTCGCAGCCTGCCTGTTTGTGGTTCTACTTGTTAAGTGGCTGATGGGTCAAAACACCTGTCTCTCCTAAGAAGCTCCCAGTCTGACAGGAATACAAGCATACACATTAGCAAGAAGAACAAAACAAAACAAAAACAAAAACAACACAGCCATCATAGAAATGCACTGTGGTCATCACTTTGGCTGTTCCAAAATGAGGGCCTTCCATTTCAAGTACTCACAGAGGCCTTGACCCTCATCAGAAGCTTGTCAGAACTTCTTTCCGCCTTGGGAAGACCACACTGTCTGTGGCTCAATATCCGCCACTACAGAATGGTTTCCTTCAGCAGAATTTTCTCTTCAGAAGCTTTTCATGGTCTCCTTGACAATGGATTTTAGTGCTAAAAAAGTCTGTCAGTGTCTGTGCTTGAAAGAACATGTGTTCAGACCAGACCTTACCATTTGATTTCTTATTTGACCATAGCAAGTTACAAAGCCTAAAATTTCAGGGCTACTGAAGAGCCTGTTGTGACTCAAATGTGATCACTAATTTTGATATCCCTGGTATCTAGAGATGCTGCAGTTCTTGGATAGAAGCGAGGCCCGTTCTCCATGTTCCACATCCAAACTATTTGCATGCAGGGTTGTCTAACCTGGCTCATGAACTGCTTTTGCTAAATCCTTCCCCCTGTTCCACTGGGCAGGGAGTCAGCAAGCGACTGTGTTGTGCTTATATGCCTACTGGGGTTAAACCA
The DNA here is from genome assembly GCF_023638135.1 of Falco biarmicus. Lineage (NCBI taxonomy): Eukaryota > Metazoa > Chordata > Aves > Falconiformes > Falconidae > Falco > Falco biarmicus. Next base: position 30,515,419 of record NC_079311.1, on the reverse strand, counting down.
CATTAGTCAACCTTCAACAGTAGGCAAGAGTTCCTGACTTGATTCCCTGTTCTGCTGCTCAGCCATGCCAGGAGTGGAGTTCAGAACCAGCTGAATTTGTTCACTACAGCCTTTCTGAAAGATGTTTGGAGGCTTCCCTGAAGAATGAAAAGAAAAATGTTCAAAAAATTAGACAGCATGCAGTGAGGCAAACCCTACCTTTATTCCACAAGGAACAAGTATCTGTTATGCCTAAGCCTTGTGAGGGGCAGCAAAGATCAGGAAAAAGCCAGAGAGCTGTTAACAGGACAAAGAAATTGGAAACAGCACAAAGTGGTTCTGAATCCTTAAAGCTACTAGTTTTTTGCAACCTCCTGTTAAATGCACTTGTACTTTGAGTGCCAAGAGTTCCTTCTGTTGCAGAAATGCAATTCCCTTTAATATGACTGGTGCTCCAACATGCTGGAAAGAGTACCAGCTGCCAGAATACCAGGGAAACTATTATGATAGCAGCTTGAAGGTGGCAGGAGTCAGCTCCAGTGATTGGCACTGACTCACAGATAGAGCACTAATGAGCACCCACATCAGGAGAACAGCTAAGCTGTGCCAAAGGGAGCATCAGGGAGTGGAGAAACGGTTGGAGTGGAACACAATTGAAAGAAGGTGGAAAGGGGATAAGCTGTTTGGTTCAGAAATATGATTGATAATCCTTGAGCCAGTTGATCCATCTCAAATAATTCCTGAGCTTTCTGAAGGCAGAATTGCTTTGTCTGGAACCAGCTGGGTGAGGAACAGTTGCTCCGGAACTCACTTCCCTGTATCATACAGGTGAAATACAACAGCAGGCCAAGAAGTAGTGATTTTCTGGAGATCTTGAGGATAATTAATCTTCAAACAGTTGATTCACTGTGAGTGTGCTGGCAGACTATGACGTAAGCCAAATAAAGCAAATACTGTTTTTCTGTTAGTGAGTGAAGACATTTTCACACGAATGTTTCAGCTAACTTCTCACAGGCTATGATTTTTTTGCAGTGGATGTTTTTAAGTAAGTCAGGCTTCATAAAACACAAAGCTCACTACAGAAACATTTCTTGGTGACAGATCTTAATTGGTCAACCCTTGGAAAGCAATTAACTAGTTTTTTTTCTTGAAACTCCTTGGACAATTCAAGTTTTATTCACAGATAATGGTCTGAAATATGGCAAGATTTTTTTCCCTACTTGCAATAAAAAACCCAAAGAAATTCCCCTCCTGAAGCACACAAATGTATCTTTAACCATGACAGTACGATAGTAACATAATTGCTGATAGTAGATCACAAAAGTAGAAAACATTTTCCTGATGCTGATCTTGTTACTTTCTGAATTTGAAATTAACCGAGGCTAGGGTACATAAAATCTAGGAATAGATTCCATCATTGGCTCGGTGAATTTACTGTGCCTTCTGGAAATTTTACTCGTAATTTAGAGTGCTGTCAAACAGAGCAAATGACCATAGTGGTTGATGAGAAGAGGAGTATTTGGCATAGGTATCTCTGTCATTGCAAAAATCTCTATGAAGAATCATCAGATTCAGGTATACTTTCATATCCATTTGCAAGTTTATCTGTTGCCTGGAGGTACTGAAAAGGACTCAGCAAGTGAAAGAATCAAAGAACACTACAATCAAAGCTTTAATTCAGCAAGAGCACAACTCAAGGTCAAATGAAGACTTCACAAATAGGAGGTTTGTTTTACAAGGTGATTTTGTCAAAACTGAGTTTTCTTCTCGCTGGCAAAACTTAATGGTCCTTTGAATATTTCATGTCTTCAAGGGAAGTGCACTTATTCTGTTAGTTCTGAAACATACTAATTGTTTCACCTTGCCTATGATGTCCAAATATACCTTAAAGCTATAAAGGAAGCACTAACATGAAGAGGTAACTTCCTGTAACTATAAAAATATCTGAAGGCAGTAAAACCCATTCAGAATACCATTTCAAGGCTGTAATTTTCAAGGCTTCTCAAGAAAAGGTGAAGCTTTTGTCCTGATTACTTGGCCTGAAAAATCTATTAAACTTCATTCAAAATCTCAGTGCTGTCATTCAGAGAAAAGACATGAAACAAGGTGAAAATGAAGCTGAACACCACTGTAAGACAGGTGGGTTGTCATTCTTTCTCCACATCTGTAAATAGGAAGTAGAGTTTTGTCATGTGAAAGTCTGAAGGGACAAATAAAAATTTCTTCTGGTTATGGAAAGAAAGTAGAACAAGGAAACTGCTGCTCCACTTAGATGTGCACAAGTGTATGGGGCTCGATGTGATCCACCTGAGGGTAGTGACGGAACTGGTGGAGGACATGGCTAAGCCATTTTTCTGTCATTTGTCAACAGTCCTGGCTAACTGGGGAGGTCCCAGAAGACTGGAGGTTGGCCAGTGTGACACCCATCTACAAGGAGGGCAGGAAGGAGGGTGTGGAGAACTACAGGCCTGTCAGTCGGACTTGGTGCTGGGCAAGGTTGTGGAGCAGGTCATCCTGAGTGCCATCATGTGGCACATACAGGACAACCAGGGGATCAGGCCCAGCCAGCATGGGTTTATCAAAGGCAGGTCCTGCTTGACAAACCTGATCTCCCTCAGTGACAAGATAACCTGCCTAGTGGATAAGGGAAAGGCTGTGGATGTTGTCTACCTGGACCTTATTAAAGCCATTGACACTGTCTCCCGCAGCGTTGTCCTGGAGATACTGGCTGTTCGTGGCTTGGATGGGTGTAGCTGGGTGAAAATCTGGCTGGCTGGCCAACCCCGAAGAGTGCTGGCGAATGGAATTACATCCACCTGGTGACTGGTCACAAGTAGTGCTCCCCAGGGCTCAGTATTGGGTTATATCAATTCTGTTTAATATCTTTATCAATGAGCTGAATAAGGGGATTGATGGATGACACCAAGCTGAGGGCCAGTGTTGATTTGCTGGAGGGTAGGAATGCTCTGCAGAGGGATCTGGACAGGCTGGACAAGGACAAGGAGAAGTGCTGCACTTGGGTCACAACAACCCCACATACCACTACAGGCTTGGGGCAGAGTGGCTGGAAAGCTGCCTGTTAGAAAAGGAACTGGGGGTGCTGGTTGACAGCTGGCTGAACGTGAGCCAGCAGCGTGCCCAGGTGGCCAAGAAGGCCAATACATTTTGGTTTGTATCTGAGATGGTGAGCTCAGCAGGACAAGGACAGTGATTGTCCCCCTGTGCTTGGCACTGGTGAGGCTGCACCTCGAATCCTGTGTTCAGTTTTGGGCTCCTCTCTTCAAGAGGGATGTAGAGGTGCTTAAGCATGCCTGGAGAAGGGCAATGAAGCTGGTGAAGGGGATGGAGCACAAGTCTGATGAGAGGCAGCTGAGAGAACTGGGGTTTAGTCTGGAAAAAAGGAGATTCAACAACTGCCTGAAAGGAGGCTGTAGGCAGGTGCAGGTAGGTCTCTCCTCCCAGATAACAAGTGACAGGACAAGAGGAAATGGCTTCAAGTTATGCCAGGGAAGGCTTGGATTGGGTATTAGGAAAAATGTCTTCACTGAGAGGGTGGTGAAGCATCGGAACAGGCTGCCCAGGGAGGTGGTAGAGTCACCATCCCTGGTGGTGTTTGAAAAATGTGGTGTTTAGGGACATGGTGTAGTGATGGACTTGGCAGTCCTGGGTTAACAGTTGGACCTGACGATCTCAAAGTTCTTTTCCAGCCTAAATAATTCTATGATTCTATGTTTCTAAGGAAATTCAAGAGGATTATTTTTTTCACAAAGTAGTAGCTAGATCCGTTTTTTTTTTAACATGCAGTCCCTGAAGGACAAGTTAACAGGTGTACAGTATGCAGTGATCTCCATTTTTCAGAAACAAGTGACTCACCATGGGGAACAGTTTTTCAGAGTTCTTGGGCAACCCATTCATTTGTGGCTACTGAACTCCTTCCAAAACCCATCCTCAATCAATTTTCACTTTCCGGCTGCAGGAGTCTGAGGCCAAGACCCTGGAAAGCAAAGGGGTCTGTCCATTATTCTAAGAAATATCTAGATTCAGTGGATTCTGTAGCACAAATATACCAGCTTTTCTTGAGCATTGTTTTGGCTGCTGTAAAACTATCAGGAGAAGAGTGGGAGTGGCAGGATAGATAAGCCAGGAGTGGGGACTTTGTTAAGCAATGAACAAAGCAAGGATCTTCTAAACCAAATCTTGTTTGTCTGAGTTTTCAAGCACAGAACACAATTTCAGCTCTAACTTTTCCAAGCATGGGGTTTGTGCACAGCTGGGTGCAGGTAATAAGCTAGAGCAGATCATGCTCACCCCTTCTAGGCATAAGGTCCTTGTCAGTGCTAATCCAAGCCTTCACTGTGCTTTTCTAAAACAAAAAAAATAATTACCTTTATCAGACAATGAAAATATCCTTCCCTCTGATGGCGTTAAGACACTTTATGTTGCTTCTTACCTTTACCTTTTGCCCATAATGTAGCTCAGGTGGAGGATTAGTGCAGTGCACACCGCAGATAACCGTACAGGCCTGAATCCCTCTCTTGCAAGAATGCTGCCCCTGCTGTGCCTTCTGCAGCCTACTTTCTTCTGGCAGGTCCATTCAGATGACTGATTGAAAATGAGCCATTCTAAAAATACATTTTTTTTAAAATCGTCTTGCAATTTTCAGATTATTTAATAATGCAAATACATCACTGTGACATATTTAATTAAAAAAGAAAAAAAGACAGATTAAACCGATGTCTTTCCTAAATGATATGAAGTTACTTTCAGCCATTACACAATTAAATGATGTGAGCTTTTGCTAACCATTTTCTTGAGAAGTACAATGAGAAAAAAGGGCCCTCCAAAGATAGAGCAGAACCTTCAGAAAATGTTCTCATCTGTGATGAAACAGAATCCTTTAAACTCCAGTCTAAAGTTTTAAAGTACCAGAGTACATTTTTGTGGGACTGACATTGCAGTCTTTCAGTTTTCTAAGAGGTAAATGCCCCAGCCTTTGAAATTATTTTTCGTATGCTTAGAGTGTAGTGTATCCTCAGAAAGTTTTCTCAGCTAGGTGAGATGAGCTTGGGCACAATGCTGGTCTGACCTGGGCAGCATGCTGTGTTGATTTGCTTTGCAAGAGCTTCCTCTTCTTCCTTCTGTTGTGGGATGAGAACTGAGCACAGGTGCTGTTTGAGACAGAATTTGCTTAGCCTCCACTGCTTAGCCCAGTGTTATCCCAGTGCAATGTTAACCCCCCAGCAAACAAGTATTGGGGGAAGGAAGGACTAGCAAATGACAGAAACTGGACCTCTAGTAAGCCACCAGGCTTTATCTCATGAGGAAGCAGGGCTGAAAAGGGGTTCAGAAAGAGCACATAGTGGACCTGAAGGGAGCAGGGTGAGAGTTGATGAGGGAGGAAATAGGATGCCCCGTTGTCTGCTGGAAGTGCTGGCACTGACAGCTCAGAACATTGCAGCCAAGACCGGGCAAGTAAGACAGGTATCACATGAACCTTCATCAAATTTTCTTGCAGAAAGCAAGCTCAGATAAGCAATGAACAAATATGATTTTTTAACTGATTAGAAGCTTACAGCAAGCACTTAGCAGCAACAGATATTAACAGCATTCTTCAGCTTTGTATTAATTCAGTTAATGTTTACAGAGAGACATGGAAAAATACTCTTCTACTAAACCTTCTCCATGGAGTCTGTTAATAACATAGGTCAACTTTAGGAAAGCTGTAGAAGTGAACTTATCCAAGGATTATATAATTTTGCCTTAGTACCACATGCATAACTTTGTAAATTATTTCACACCCCTGAAATTAATATTTAACACAAAAATTAAATAGAAATGAATTAGTAAGAGGAAACTTCAGTAAGTTACTGTCTATCTGCACCATTAGAAATGCAAGAGCTTTTCTTTATCTGTTTTCCCACCCCATACTCTATAGCCTGTTAAGTCATGATCCTGTCTTTGTTCTGCTGCACTTAGCTCTGTAACTCTGTATTCTGGTATTGTCATCAATTTAAAATAGCACTGTCATTTTTCAGTATGCATCACATTATAACGCACAATAAGCCTGTGGTTAAAACTCAGTACTGCCTTTAGCAGTGAAGTTTTTTACTGACTGTGAATGTCTCTTTTTTTTAAATAGTTTTAGTGTTATTGATTAAAGACCTAAATTTCATGCTTTTATTCTGTTGTACAAATCTTGTCTTCCAGCATGTAACATAAAGATGAGAGAACAACATTTCTCTAGATCTGGAAGCATCCCCTTGAACATTTTGCTAGGTCTAAAAGTTTGAAACCCTCATATATTTTTCATTTATAATTCATGCAAATTTCATATTTAGGTCTGAAATCTATTACCAGCCTCTTTCTGATAGTTCCTGCAAAAGAAAAACTCTTTGAAGTCTCAGATGGTTGTTTTTTTTCTTGCAAAAGGAATCTAGTAATTAATCCATTACATAGGATTTAAATCCCAGTTTCTGTGGATTTTAATTTGTTTTATTTTTAAATCAAGTTCAGCTCTCTTGCCAGTTTGCTTCTTCAATCTAAATATAGATCTATATCACGATTTATATTCTGGGAGAATCTCATTTGAAACCACAGTGGCACCCAGCACTTGAACAAAACATCGATGTGAAGTGTATAGCTTCCAGGTGGAAGGTAACAAAAAGAAGAGGCAGAGAAAAGCCAACCTAAATCCCAGTCTGGTGACCTAGCTCCCAGTCCACTTGTTTCCCTCCAAGCCAGTGACACTTCAGCATCCTTCCTTCAGGATCCAGTTCACCACCACTGAAACAAGCCAGTGCTTCCCCAAGGACATGAAGAAGAGAGTATTGCTCCTCTTTCACTCCTGTGATCATTCAGTTTCTTTTGGTCTCAGCCATATAGCATTCTGAGAGCTGGGTGAGACAGCAAATGCTGCATCTTTGCCTTATTCTAATAATACCTTTTGCCAGCCAGGTCTCAAAACCAAGAAAATGTTAGTGGAAAAATAAGCACTCACCTCAGGTTTGCTACTGTGAAAGCAGACTTTTGCAAGCCAAGAGCACAGTGTTTGTGACATAACTTTGTGGGGGTTTTGTGGTCTGAGATATTGTGTCTGGGGGGTGTGTGTGTGTATGTGTATGCCTTTTCTCCCAAGAACTCCTTATGCCTTGTGGACTTGCTGGGCAATTTCAACAGGTCAAAGTCACTTATAGCCAGCTCTGACAATTGCAGTCATCTGCAGCTTCCTGTTAGCTCTCCAACATTCAGGCAGTCTTGTCCTCAGTAAGGGAGGGAAGTTTTGAAGGCTGTGTTTATTGCTGTGGGATTAGCTCCTCCACTCCTCTCAACAGCTGTAATTGTTAGTTCCATGCAGTCGTTTGACAGTGACAAAACCATGCTTGCCTACAGGTTTTCATCTAAAAAGCTGTGATTATGATTAAAACCAGACCTGGTTTGTTGGACTGTGCTGCCTTTATTTTCTTTTTATTTTTTTTTAACATCTTAGGTTGTCTAGCCTCAGAATTAAAAGTCCTGGTGAGCTGTAGTGCCACACTTCAAAGTAATGCCTGCCTCAAATGTTGTGGCCCCACTGGACTCTTCTGTGGTGATTGCTATTAAAATGCCAGTGCTTGATAGTGGCTATTGCATTTGTGAGTTATTTTAAAGTAGAGAGGACATGGTCTGGTTATTGTGTATTACCCAACACTCTCACTGTTAGCAAACATTGGCTTTTCACTGTGGGGTTTGCATGTGGGAGACTTCTAAGGTAGAGGTTAAAAAATGGTGATCAGTTCAATTTTTACAGTTTCACAGGTAATATTATTAGAAATTAGATTGTGCTTTATAGTTAAGCCTGAATTTAAAAGAACTGAGTAACTGCCAAGTAGATTGATAGATCTGATCTTTGGGAAGATGGCAGGGAAAGTATTTGCTAACTGGAGCTTGAGTTTCTCACTTCTTATCATTAGAGGATATGTTCACAGAAAATGTGCAGGACTCCAAGGATAGAAGGAACCTTGTTCTCTTCAATGTCCTCATCTTCTGCTCTATCCTGTCCCATATCTCCTTGCACTACTCCAAACGAGGAGGTTTGTTTCTCTGCTTCCTTGGAAACTTTGTGCCAAAGAAGCCCCAAGCTGCATCTGGTGACTCATAGAGACATATAATAGTGTATTCTCTTCCTAAAACTACATTTCCACAGCAAGCCTGGCCGCAAGGGGAGATTAAGAGCAGGGAGCTACAGAGGGAACACCTACTGTATGGAATGCAGTTTAAATGGTGTACCTTAGTCATTTACCTTCTGCCTCAACAATTCACACAAGCTCATCCTCCTGCATATTGGCATGACACAGCTGGAGTACTACCAACATGTCCTTGGAAGGAAATTTGTCCTTAGCAGCCAGCCTGCAAAAGCTAGTAGTCTCCCAGTGCTATCTGGTCCTCCCTTTTCTTTTCTAGTCACACTGTCATTTGTATCTCATTCTGCCCATGCACCTGCTGCCATAGGATGGCAGGTGTTCAGCTACAGGATTACAGCTTCTATTTGGCAGAAGGGGAATGGGTTGCTCCATAAACACAAAGAATCAGTGAAAGTGGGAAGCTTTTGAGAATCAGGCTGATCCTCACACAAGTACTTCTGTTATGCTCATGTAGACGGCTGATGTGATGGCTACCACTTGCAGGGGAACTGCTGTGCATGCAGCTTGGAGTTATGTTAAGCCCCTAGCAGAGACTGTCAATTTCAGAGAAGGTAAAGGGAGATTTTCCAGAACTGTCTTATATCAAGCTATTTGTCAGCCAAAGGTATGACATCTTACATTACACTGACACCTAACAGTACTGATAGGTCTTAGGAGTGTCCCTAAGATGGCATTCCAGTTGCTCCAACAGTAACAAAAGGTGTTCCTGCAGAAATTGGGCAGGGCAGTCTGCAAGCTGCTGTTGCAAGCATGATGAGATGGAGAGTTTTCCTCCATGATCAGCAATAAGGATGTCATTCTGGCCTTCACTGAGACCACAGCAGGGAGGGCCTTAAGGAAACTTGTGACACATTTCAATTAAACCCTGCTGAAGAAAGGCTTATCTGAGATGGTGAGAGAGTAACATAGTCATGTTGAGATCATGCCGGCTCACATGGTCCCAGTGCTGCCCAGAGGTGCTCTAAACTTACAGATCTGGTTTTTTATGTAGTGCATTTTTTGTTTAAGCAAAGCAGATTTCTATGCATTGGGTGGTTTTGTCAGATCAGTGTCTCTTTGAACCCACTGGGAGATGGTAGAGAAAGACCATTCTTTGATGAATCAATTAAAATTAATTTCTCAACAGTCAAGCCAGCTTCAGGCTTATTAATATGAGCAAATTTCATGTTGGTCTGTCATTTTTTATCACATTCTTATAACACTGTCCTAATACCATGGAAAGCTTAGGAATAATTAATTCTCTTGAAGAAGAGAGTTGTTGCTTTTTTTTCCCTCCCTAGATTATTGATGTCTTCCTTGGAGAAGCATGAATAGAGTTTCTTCACTGTCATCTGCCAAAGTCTTTTGGCAGTAGCAAAACAGTCTGTGAAAGATGTAAGCTTAAGTCTCCATCAATTAATGAACCAGAGTGGCATTAAATGCCTGCACAGACTTAGGGTGGACCAGAGCCAGCTGTACTCTGCCAAACAGCAACACACAGGGGAAAAGTTGTGCATTATCTCCAAATACAAGCTTATAGATGTTGCTGTTATCTTTCTTCTCTGAACACTCCATGGTGACTGCACGTAAAAATGCTGCATGAGCCTGGGTGAGGCACTCACTCTTGGCAAAGAATTGGAGCTAACCTGGCTTGGGAATATATTTCTTAAACCTACCACCCAGCAAAAGCTAGGGCCCAAGGCACAAGGAATGCCCTGGCATTTTTACCCAACAATGTGGAAGCTCAGTGAGAGTTCAGTTGTCATATCTGTTAGGAAGGATTTCAAACCTCCTTCCTGGCCCTCTGGTCCCCAAAAGTTGAACAAGGTCCCAGATTCTCACCAAATGTATTGGTAACCAAAGAGTCAGGCTACCATTAGGTAGACCACTGAAGGAGGTGTGGAAGGGTAGTAGGGAAGGAGATAAGGAAACAGGAAGCAAAATATGAAAGTCCTGCATGCTGTCACTGACCTTCTGTGTTCTGCTGACATTTGGGAAACCTGCTGGTGCAGTGTGCAGCTTCTGAGGTGGTCTTTCAGAACAAATTCAGACATCAGCTTGAAAAGCTGTCGAAGAAGGCCAAGCAGAGCTGTCTACTCCACTGCTTGAGACTCCTTCATCATCAGCTTCTTCTCATCCCAGGAAAAGCCTATCAATATACCTGAGATGGCTGGCACAAGGGGCAAGGAAACAAAGAAGCTACTAATCTTATGAACTGGGCACTGTGAGGGTAGGGGTCCCAGTTCTACATCAGCAGAGAGGCACAGAAGGAATGAACCCTGCAAATGTGGCAATGGAAATGTAAGACCTATTTAAAGTAAAGGTGGAGCTGGTAAAAATATTTTCACTTCAAAATGTTTCATATTTTCACTTTCCAGGAAAAAGGACATAAGTTTGGAAAGGGAAGTATGTCGGAGCTAGAGTCTTGTGCTTTTGAGATGGCCATGTGTTGCTTTGCAGTCACTAGACAGAGCTGGGAATGGGCCTTCTGTGCTGGCCAAGGAAGGTGAATCAGTTTTCTGACAGAGTTTAGTTGACATGAGAAATGAACACATAATGCTTTGGCTCTGGTCAGTGCTTCCGATATGCCTACAGTCAAGCCCTGAGTTCCCAGGCTTATGGAACACTGCAAGTCCCTCACTGTGCAGCAAGCTGGAGCACTGTCAAGAGTGGCCGTGCAGAGACACTCACAAACTGTGGAAAGAGGGATGAATGTTTACCCCAGCTTTGTCTCTCCAGAGCACCTCAAGAGTCCTTCAGGCTTGCTGAGCAGCCACTCCCTGTCCCATCATATGCCACATCACTACTAGTCTGTTTCTGCCTTTTCTCACTTTTTTTTTTTTTTTGTCATCTTAATCATAAAATCTGGGTACTTTCTTTGCACAGAACCAAGCCAGAGATTTACAAGCCAGAACAGACAGGGTTTAAGAAGCCTTTTACAGTCATCAGTGGGGAAGTGTGTTTTAGCACATTAACTCACTTTCTCAGTACAATTCTTGCTTTCTCCTTTCTGGTCTCTTGACCAGACAACAGTGTTATGGCACAGGAGGTCTTCTGGGAAGCAGGCTCCTACTGGCAGGCCTGTGCTTTTTCTGACAGCAGCTGGTACTGTATCTGAGACCCTGGATGTAGCCGAGCCTACTTCCATGGGGAACCTGGTCTTAAATGGAGACTTTCAGTACCTGACAGTGACTACTATCAGCCATGGGACTATGGGACATCACTCACAATGAACTCTGCATTTGTTCAGCCCTAAGCATTGCTTTCCATGATGACTACAACCTCTCCTGAGCCCTTGCTCTGAGCTACTGGTGGGAAAGACAGGTAGAGGACTTGCAAAATTTTTGCTCTTCATTAATCCTTTTACATTACTTATTAATATGGAAAGTCTTAAGAAGTTTATTCTTCATCTGTTTTTTTGTTTCGTTGTTTTTTTTTAAACAAGCCAAGAATTTAGTCTTCATTCCTTTTCCTGGCGGATCTTTGGTCTGGGAATACTATGATAATAACAAGTGAGTAAAATACTAGAGTAAATACTCTTAGTTCAGAGAACTTCTTGACTTGGAAGAAAAGCTCATGGTGAGATATTTAACGTTCCATTTCTGCTGAGTGTTAATTTACCACCCATGCAACATCCACTGAATGCCTTGCCTAAGGCCAGACTGTCTTGTCTCAGCATTTGAGAAAGGAAATGAGGGCACAAAGGAATTTTTTTAGTTGAAAACACTTGCAGTCTCTGAGAAACAAAAAATAACGTAAGTGAATAATGGCCACTCTATGGTGAGCTTTAAAGAGGCTTAGATTGGTTCGGGGGGGGGGGGGTGGGGCTGGGGGGGCGGGGTCAACAGCAGGTAAGTAAGCTTTATCCTCGATGAACATTTACTTGTAGTGAACTGACTATGTCTCTCTCGTTTGCTAAGCTGCTTATGAAGCGTAGTTATCTTTAAGGTGGCACTCTGTGCTCCACTTTTATGTAAGTATGTAGTGGACATTAATAAATTTCCATTTGAAAAATATATGCAATTAAAAATCTGACTATCACCTAGGCTGCTCTAACTAATTTTATTTGGGGTCATAGCCTAAAGTAACATTTGGTTCATCAGAACTTTTCCATTTGTTTCACCTCATCATTCCCAAGAGTCTTTCTGACACACATTCCTTGGATATTGTTGACATCTGAGTTGCCAGAGTCCTCAGAGAAGGCTGCTTATGTAAAGAACGGCATGTCTCACTGGGACATCTCAAAGAGGGGTCAGTGTCACTATCATTATCCTCACTTCACCAGTGGGGGAAAACAAAGAGCTCTGTAGCTCTAGCTTCTTCTCACGCAGGTGAACTAGACTTTAATAACCGGGCGGTGCTCTCCCTTGCGTTTTTTGCACAGGGATTACTTTCCACATCCTATTCTTGTGCATGACTAGTGTTCATGCTGGGCTATTCCTCACAACCTTGGTGAGTAAGAGGACTTGTGTAAACTGCCTAGGAATTTTCTACTGAAATGTTCTATTCTCATTTTTCTGCTCCCAAATGTAGTGCAGAGCTGTGCTGAGCTGACCTAAAAAACACATGAATGATCGCCATCTGCCAGCCCATGATTTTAACTGCATAGTGGACATTTTATTTTTCCTCTCTTTGTCATAGCCTATTAAGCTAATCTGGCTCATATGCACACTAAAAATGGCTGTAAATCCACAAAGAATGAAGGAGCTTTTTTTTTTTTTTTTTAACGTAAAAACAAATTATTGTTGGGAGCTTCCTAATGCTACACTGTAACATGATGTGAAAACCTCCAAATGCCTCGCCTCTCATCCCCACTTAGTACTGTGAAACCCAATTCTTTATTTAATCATCTACTTAAGAAGGGCTTTCAACCTGTAAGCTGGTGGTCTGCTAACAGTTGCAATGTTGCGTGCAATGGATGTGCTGGATTTTCTTCAGATATTACTTAGAAAGAAATAATAGTTGTGGGTTTTTTCCCCAAGTCTCCCAGATGAGTTTCAGCACTAAGATATTTCTTCGGAGAGTCAATCTCTATTAACATATTTATTTGTAAATGCATTAGTGCCAAAATGTTCACATTTTGTCTGAGATTTGCCATGCTCAGACTTCACAAAAAAAAAGGATTCTTTGTGGCTGAGGGGTGAGTATCTGATGAGCATCTGTTCAGTTGTTGATAAGGTAGGGAAACCTGGAAAGGTATCTTATTTTTAACAGTTTAAAAAAGAGCTGCTAGATATTGGGTTCATGTATGCAGAAAATTCACAGCTTATCAAGCTATGAAACTGGTATAATAAAGAGTCCCAGCCCAACCATGCACGGATTTCAGGATGATGGCTTACATAACCAAATTTGAGGTGGCTGCACACATACTTTGGCTATTTTCAGCACCCATAAAGTGAAAATTGAAACAGAATATAGAGTTAATACTTTAACTCTATTTCAGTACACATTCTCCCTTCTCACGCAGACTGACTTTTACTTGGGTTTGACTTCTTTCACCAGTACTGACAAATTGGAAAGATGATGTTCCATTTTGTGTAAATTTAAAAATAATTTTTCATTAAAAATGTAATAGAACTGAACTGAATTTTCAGTCAGGCAGTTGTTGCTTGTCATTGTCTAACCCTCTCATAGCCCAACTGAAATGTTCACCACATAGGTTTTAAAGAAGTCATTTTCTGACTCAAAACACCCTCGGTTGCTGCAGCTAGATCTTGCCAAATACACTGCTATATCTGATCCTCTAGTATCGAAATACAATTTGGGAAGAAAGAAAATCTCAGATGAAAAAATTGCTTCCATCACACATTAGTAGCAGAATTTTGCTTCCTTCTAAATACTGAAGGCTCAAGAAAGCATGGGTATTTGGCATCACATGCTCCAGCCATTTGTCTTTCTCAACTGTGCTTTCAGCACTTAACTCAAGCTGTCTGTAAAATCACCAGAGACATGCCGTAGCACAGCTGTCTTCAACAGGGAATATCCCAATAGAGTTGTAACCTTGTTTTTCCTGAAGAGAGGAGGAACAGTTGGAGAGGGAAAATAAAAAATATTGGTTGAGATTTTTAAACTGGGGCTGATGGTGTTTGCCACATACCTCCTGGGACCTACATAGGATGACGCTGTGCCAGCATTGTCCAGTAGCCTTCATTCAAGTCCCAATTGCAAAGGAAGTTTTATGAGGCCTAGATCATCCATAGAAGAAAATGAAATTAAACCATTACAATGGACTTACTCAGCACAACCAATGGTGATTATCATTGCACTCATCTTTTCATTTAGAAGTTTATTATCTGCCCCAAGCGTGTAGTCTGTGCCTCCATTGCTGTTAGTGATGGCTGAGAGCCTTCTCTGTGTGAGAAGTAGATCAGTAATGCACCTTTGTAACTGGAGTGATTTTCACCAGAACCACTCATGGTGTGCCTGCTGACTTCTTTTTGTTTGTTCTCCTCTGGAGAATGTTTTACTTGACAAAGCATACTTTTAAAGTGGGAAAATGTAGATTGCACCAGGTTAACCACTAGAATTATCCTTCTGTATCTTTTTAATTAGAAGGCAGAAGCTGTTTCCAAAGAATAATTTACCTCCATTGCAAAATGTAGACTGTCAAACTCACCTGCTTTCCTTCTTTGGTATCTGTACCCTGTCTCCCCACCACATTGATCTGATATGATTATTTGGTTCCCTTGAACTGGCTGTTCTTAGGAGATCCAATGAAAAATGCTTCCTTGTCCAGTTATCTTCCTCAAACACAGATGTCACCTGGAACTCTGAGTAAATGAAGAGCCTGCCTTTGAACTTACAGGTTGCAGAAGCATTAGCATGTGTTGGCCTTAGCAGTGCTAGGCTCAAAGTCTGAGTAGATGCTATGGGATGTAAATAATACGGGTTGATCTCTGTGACAGTCCTGTGGCTGCTTCTGTTATCAAAAAAAAACCCCAAAATATCACCATGCAGTGGCATAAGGAAGAGCTTTCCGAGGGGAATGGGTATCAGCATTTCCTATGGGAGGTATGGTTGTTTCTCTTCCTTTTTCTAACATGATGCAATGCTTTTATGCTGAATGTAACAACTCCTGATTTATCCCTGAGCAAGAGGCTTAGCTGTGTGTAGCTTGCCACTCAGTTTTGTATATATCACAAATTCTGGATCCAGAGACATATTTGATGTCATTGCAAATCAGCTTTTTACCATTTTTGGTTTAAGATCCAAACATATTCTCACTAAACCATAGCTAGATTCCTGTGTTTCATTCAATGAAATGTTGCTCTGCTCTTCCTAAGGAAAACTAATTTGTAATAGCAAAACTTATTTCAAATTTGAGAATCAGCTGTAGATGTCAAACCTCACCACTGTTTTTGACAAAAAAGAACATATTCATTCAAATAACAGCCATGTTTCTCCTTGATTCTACTACCACTCTATTTATGTATCAGCATACATTCTTTGATTTCCAAGTGTAGCTTGGTAGGAATTTCACAGGAAAGCAATACAAAAATGTGTATGAAATCACTGGGTTTTTTATTGGCTGTGATTCCATTTTAAAAGAACATAATACCATTTACCCACATCATGCAGGAAAAAGTAGCAGGCAAATAACAAACGAAATCCACATTCACAAAGTCTGTACTTCAGATTATCTTCTAGTTGCTTGGAGAGTACTGCATGCATCTGAAAGAAAGCTGGGGAGCATTTCTGCTAGAAAATGCATGGCTAAGTTGAATTTTTCTCTGTGTGTGAGAGAGAAAGAGAGAAAACAAGCAATTTTTAAATGACCGTACCAAAACATTTTACTAACTGAATGCATGAAGAAACAGTTACCTTGATAACATATATTCCGAACAGATACAACTTTCAGATACATAAGACGTTATGTGAAGGTCACAACAGCTATATTCTAACAATGCTTATTCTAGCACAGTAAGCTTGCCAAAAAGGTGTATTCAGCAGCATTGGTATGGTCTTTCTTGATGAAGGAGAGGGTCTGGGAGGGACCTAAGCCAACGCATGGTACTAGAAACAGACAGAGGAATGCCAAAGTGATTTAGCACATGATTTTATATTTTGTTTCATTTATTTTAAACACAAGAGTAGCATTCATAATTAATATTGCAGTCTGATTTCATATGGCTTTCTCTAAATAGAAATGTGAGTTCACAAGGTCAATGGCAAACTAAATCATTTACCCTCCAAATGCGGAGGCCCTTTGACTTTTTTTTTTACTAACCAGTAAGGTCCTGGAGCTGTGAAGGAAACTGGCTGCAGTGTCTAGCCACCAACCTTTCTGTATAAATAAAAAATAGTTAAAAAAACAAAAGACCTCATATACCTGAGATTGAACAGACCAGTGATACAAATAAAACAATGGCGTGGAAAGACAAGGAGATATTCAGAATCTAAACAATGAACCATGCTTCTCTTTGGTCTTGTTTAAGTGCTTTGACATCTGCTTGAGTGCTGAGGGGGAAAATGTCTGAGACAATGCTTCTCACATCCATACATGAGCCAGAGGTGTCTGTGTCCCATGTTGCCAGTTCAGAGTGGAAAGAGAAATGGGTGGGTAGAAGGGAGGGGAGAGTGCCTGCTCTCAAGTCTGTTCAGCATGGCTTAGGCACTTTGGGGACAGTAGAATGACTTGAGGAGAGGTCCAGAATGCATGCAAGGTGCCAAAAGTTATGTGAGGCAAAGCCAAGCAAAACCTGTGCAGTACCTGTGGTAGATCTGTCATGTTCCTTTATTGAAAGAAAAGGGAAATTAGAATGGGAATACCAGCTTACACCTGGCTGAACTCTCTGCTGTCCATGGAGAAAGGGCTGCTGTGGATATGGAGTGCTGAGGTACGAAGTGGAGACATGGCTGGGCTGGGCAGCTCCCATAATGAAAAAGACCCAGCAAACAACATCTAATAAATTACCTTCCCTTTCCCTCCTGCTCTGTGAGCCTGGCATGAAGCCTAACAAACTCAGCGCAGAATTCCTATGACGCTCTTCAGGGTTTGGATCAAGATGCTCATGAAGCTCATTTCACAAAAGGAGTATTTTTAATGCTTTGAGCCCAGGGGTAGCAGTACTTGCTTATGAAATTTGAGCACAAGATCCAACTTAGATCTGCCAATTCAATCACTCAGCTGCTAAGGCAGTTAGCACAGTTAGCAAAAATAATACCAATCACTCATCCTTTTTCTCTGTTCTCCCTCTTTTCTCCCTTTTCCTTGTCTTCCCCACATATGTGCACACACAGCATATCAGGCTGCCAGGGAGGTGGTGTGTGAAAATAAACAATTGGCAGCAAAATTCTGCAAGGACATCAGGCAGAAAAATTCTGATTCTGTGTCAGGAACACTATATGGATGGATGAGGAAGTGAGTCAATGCTGGAGGTTAGGGAAAGGTCAGTAGGCAAGTGGTAGAAAAAGGCCAATGTAAAGCAAAATGAGTTCATCCTCTTTGTTTGTTTGCAGAGTTCTCCAGCACAAGGCCAGGGGAAAATATGAATGGATGTGGTTTTTTTTTAGTAGGGACAATTTCTGCTGGTTCTGCTTATGTATTATGAGATGCAGGGCACAGAGATTAGTCAGAACATTTCAAAAGTATTGATGTCAGTGTGTCGGTGTGATCTGGGTTAGATTTCACTACCAATAAGTGGCTGAAGCAAAGAGCCAGCCTCTGCCTTTTAGCTTTCAGGGGTGTTGGATTTAGTTCCCTTTGTGGCAGGATCATCAAATACAGCTGCCGCCTTTGTGACAGAAGAAGAGTTTTCAGTTTTTTGAGGTTTACTTGAATAGACTCAGATTACTAGTTCCTGAATTTGCATGGGGTGAGTAGGACACTCTCCCTAGAAAAAGGTAAATTGCTCAACACTGCTATGCTATACCCAAGCACTGATTCAGAAATAAAGAGTACTCTGGGCCATTAAAGTCATAGGGGGGGTACACTTATCTTGCTTTAAATAAAAGTTAGGGAAAAAAACCACTGACATTACCCAAAAGAGCAAAACCTGCCTTCTTTTTCCTCTGGGAAGATTACCCAAAAAAGCAAAACCTGGCTTCTTTTTCCTCTGGGAAGTTTAGGCAGATTGTACATGAATGAACATGCCTTATTTGTAGATCCAGCTGGAAATAAGTTGCACATTTATGAGCTGGTTCTGACTTGTAGATCAGCCAAACCTCCTCAGCCTCCACCTTGGCTAAAATCACTTGTAAAGAAGCAAGGACTATCATACCTGAATAAGAACTGGATGAGGAGGGCAAAATAAACATATTTCTTCTCTTTCATAATATTTTTCCCTGTTATGAGAGATGCTGCTAAAAGGCACAGAGTTCACAAGCTCACTGCCTTAACCATAGTGCAGGTTTCTTCTGCTTACCTGAAAAGATGATAGTTATCTTTAAAAATTTCTCATTCTGAGATGTTTGCCTAACTCAGTTCCACTGAACTAGTGCATGAAAGAAGTTCCACCGAAGTTAGATGCTTAATTTAGGTACATAATGAAGTGTCTGAGATTGCTTTCCTTTCTGTGGTCAGTAGAAAGCATGTATTTGCTTCCAAATTTCTTCCATGTCCTTAGGAAAATTTTTTTCCATGACAAGCTATGCTAGTTCTGCCACACAAACCCCGATTCTCTGACAAGATTATGTGAGACTGAGATAGCATGATGCTCTCACAACAGCAACTACAGAGACCTAGCCAAATGCAAAAACTCCAGGATCAGCTCTTCATATGACAAGCCAGACAGCTGATCACAAGGCTTTGTGTTCAAAATGAGTCTATGTATGTGAGTCTGTGTATGTACTAGCAAGCCAAGATCTCCAGTAGAATTTGGAATTTGGCTTATCTTATGCAGTTACTCAATACCTACAGTGCTGTATTGAGAAGCCCTCTGTATCTGTGTCTGGGAAAGGCAACAAAGATAGTAGTGAGAGAGATTTCCTCCCACCCTGCTAGCATCAAGGGATGTAACACACTGTTACAATATCAATTAGCTCCTGCACAGCAATGGAGAAGCATCCTCACTTTATGCCTTTATAGTAGGTAGAGATTGGAACCCACATTTTCACAGTTGGAGAAGCTGGGTGGGGCAGAAAAATAAGTGTCCTCATCAAGGCAATGCAGCAATTTAGCATGATACATAGCAGGCATACTCAGGATTTCTGGATCTCCAGGGCCATGGCTAACATTCAGACCACTGCACTCTCCCACACACTGCGGGAAGGGGTGGGCGTGTCACAGTTGCAACAATATACCTGAACCCAAATATCCATTCTGTAAGCACTGCTGGGAATGGGACAGCTGAATATGGCACTGGGCAGAAAGAGGAAAGTTAGTTAATCAGAGCAGCCTGTGTAGTTGGTCATTGGCTTCAAAGGGGTTGAAGAGGTCCTCTACCACAGCAACATGCACTCTCCTGTGGTTTCAGCTCTCTGTATGGCAACTGTATGACCAAATCTGCTCTTTCAAGCTAAGTGTATGGCTAATTCCCAAAGTAACATGAGTCTTGCTTAGATTCTGAGGCATTTAACTTCTACCACCATCTGAGGGCAGATGACTCACTTCTTGAACAGGTCTGAGTGATGTCAGTTAAGTCATGCATGATTTACCTTACAGATGATCTCTTACTTATGCCAGTCATGGAATTAAAACAGAAAAGCTCTGCTTCCATGGGATAACTGAGATATTCCTTCCAAGGGCAGATGTGCCTAACATCAAATGGCTAGTGTAAGCCAATCAACAAGAACATTTATAATTATGATGACTGATTTTATTATCAATAATAATAAAAAGAGAATTAAAGAAAATTAAAGAGGCCACTGTTCACACTCAGTGAACTCCTTCCTGCTTTGGATGGAAATGCATGTGAGGTTGTTCCTTTTCTATGCTTAATGTACAGTTGCCTTATTTAACATACATAGTACTATGGCTTATAATAAAAGTTGTGTAGTCTGCAGCTTTTTAATCTTTACATCCATTCAGAGGCATCTACTGGATGTGACTATGTACAAAAAAGGAATGCATGAGTCTTGGGGTGGAGGGAAGGGAGAGGCAGTCAGAAGGGAATGGGAAGCAAAGGGATTCCTAGTGAGCAGTACGGGCAGAGGTGGGGAGAGCTGCGTGATGGATGGCAAGATTGTAAATCCCCATTGGGCAAAAGAGAAATCCTTTGCAGTACTGTTTATGCCCATCTAACAGCCTGCAGGTATTATTTCTTGAACATGTCCTGCAGAGGCCCTGGTAGGTATTTGATGACTGTGTCTAGAATGCTCTCTTCTTCCTCTTCCTCCTCATCCCCACAGCCAGGAGGGATTGCCTTCTTTGGGCGCGTCAGACTTCCTTCAGCATTAGCTTCCAGTGCAGCCTGGGCCTCTGCTTCCTTTTCTTCCTTCTTCTTTATCCCATACTGCAGGGGAGAGAGAACACATTGCCAGTCACCCACTGAACAGGATGACTGATGAAGCCAGCCACCACACATGGTGCCTTCTATTCTGCAGTATGAACATCGCTGTTAATATTCTGCTTTTGGTCTTTTACACAGACACCCAAATTATCCATCCTAACAACTCACTCCTAAGTACATCCCAGTGGATGGACAGCTTTCACAAGACAAGATGGTCAGTTGCTCAGATCATTCAGAAGCAAGCACAGAAGACAATTCGGGACTATACAGCCATGAGCCTAGCAAAGACAATGCTAGCTGGGTTAGTTTAAGTTTTGGCATGGTATTCTACTGGTGTTGATCCTTCTCTTTTTCTGTTAACAAGTCTGCTGCTCAAATTCATCATGTGAAATGATTTTGAAATTCCATCTGCAGCATTTTATAGTAAAGGTTAATGGATATGGCAAAACTTCAAGAAAAAAAGTAATTATGAACAAAAGAAAGCAAACAGGATAGGACAGACAAGCATACTGCAATGAAAAGGACTGGTTTAGATATTCTCATGTGGGAGATATCCTATACAACCTCATACCCATTCTCTTGGTATAGGTGGACAGGAACACCTCTTAGTGAAAATAAACCTTCATGAGAAACTGTCTGTATTTGCACACTGAACTCTGTACATCTGGGGGTAAAGCTCACTCATACTGTCTGAAGAGAAACACCCTTAAGCCTGTGAGTAGAAATTCAGATAATTGAAATTCCCTAGCCCGTTAAGAATTAAAGGCATGCTACTAAGACTTTACATGAGTAGCCAAAAATTCATTTTATTATTTTATATTCATAATGCTAGATTTAATAGAGGAGTAAAGATGTGGATGAGTGAATCAGACTAGGGACAGAAGTGCTGTAGTATCTCAGCTCCCACAATGATTGGGACTTTCTTTCCAACTGCTAGTTTGAAGGCATGTCCAAGGAAAACAATTTCTGCACCACCGATCTTCATCATTCCTTAGCCTTCAAACATTTCAGTAATTCTCAGGTTTTGCTGCAATTTCCATAAGTATTTGCACAGAAACTTTGGAGATTATGGTGATATATGATAAGAAAAATCAATTTAAACTGTCACATGCAAATCTACAGCAACTAGGATACCTGCAAACTACCCTCTATATTACAGAATTATGAAATTACTTGGGTTGAAAGGGACATTTAAAGATCATCTAGTCCAAATGCCCTGCAATGAGCAGGGGCATTTTCAACTAGATCAGGTTGCTCAGAGGTCTTCTTTGTTTATTCAGACCAATTCAAATTTCCCAGACTGTTTCCATTTTCTTTGATGACAAATGGAGGTTAAACTTTCTTGATTTTGTGATCATCAGTGCAGTCTCAGGAGATGTTCCATTTCTCAGTGTCCAGCTGTACATTGGAAGGATGCTTCTGGTCCCCAAGCTTACGTTTCCCAGACTGGCGGGAACATTCCTCTCGATCATTTCTAGCCAGGCACCTTTATGTCTGTTCGCACCTGCCAGCTCCTGCTTATCAGCTCGTCAGCCACCAGTGACCTCACAAGCACCTGCACAATTACTTAAAATCGTTTCACTTCAGCTATATTAGAGAGGTATTTGACCTTTGTGAGGAAGAGGAAAGGCATTCAGGTTTGCTGTAGCAGCCATCAACTTCAAAACTATTGCTCTGTAAAAGCTACTCCTTTACTTATGCCTAAATTTTAATTAAAGCACCAAACGGAATTAAGATGGCTCTCAGAATATCAAAACCATAAAGTAACTAACTTAAACTCATGCAAAGGCCAGAAAAATATCTTGCATAAAGAAGCTTGAAAAAAACTTTGAAAATTATGTATGATTTCAAAAGTATCAAAGAATTATGTTGGTACAAAATAATTAGTATTTTCTAGTATCGATAGTATGGTACTGCCGAATAGACATGAAGTAGATGCTCTTTTCATTATTTTCTCTTTGTTTTCTCCATTAAGAATAGACCAAACTGTTTACCACTAAAGCAAAAAATGCATTGTTGCTGTCATGACTTTCTGATTTCAAAGGGCTTTTGGGTTTGACAAGAAAATCCTAAACATTTCTGAGCAAAGGCAACATTTTTTCTTCCTTTCTCCATCACCATTAAGATTTAGGATGACAGCCTGCAAGGTTGAAACCAATAACTTCAAAAATCCCTGGTTCTGTAAGTCAATTCTTTCAAGCCAAAATGCTCATTAAGAACATTTGTCTTAAGATTTTTATACCTAATGGATGCCAGTCACACCAGATTTCATGGGAGAGATGTTCCAAACAAATGATGTCTTCATTCACCTCTGAGGCAAAGGAAATATTTAATCAACTTGTAGTTACAGGGCTGAACATCAACCACAAAGAAGATCCAGCATAGGGTCAGCAACCACTGCACGGGGAATCACATATACTGCTAGGCTATGGACAATCTGTATGGCTGGGTGATACTGTCTCTCCCTCTCAAGTCACAGGTAGATTCCTCTAGGTGATTCTTAGTGTAATTTATCTACAGCCTTTACCTTCCTTTTCCAGCTAGATGAGAACAGCAGTAGTGGAGACAACACAAATCATAGTAGCACACAGGTCCCCTTCATGCTCTCAAATTCTCCATCTCAAAAATAAGTGTCAGTTCCTGGGGGGTTGATTCTCTAGCTCATGAACTTGTTGAACAAACATCCAGGCCACTGGAAACTGTGGAAAACAATCACTCAAGTGCTCCTGTGTGCTAGGACAGAGGGAAGCTCAAAGGTTATATGGAGGAATTAGCACTGTACTTGTCAGTATGTGCTAACACATCTCCTTAGGAAGCCTCTGCTGAGTGCCCTCTGCACAGCTGTAGATAGACCTTAGGCATGGCCAGTCTTACAGGACAGCTGCAGAACAGAGCAATACATGGCCTGGGAAGAGATTTTTCACTATAAAAGGGTATTAAGGAAAACCAGACTCTATTGTTCCAGCTTACAAATGCCAAGTAGAGATACTAATTTTTCGTGGTTCCTACCTGTAGTGATGCTACAACATGTGGAAATGAGTCATTTCCCCCTAGTACATATGCAAAACCCAAACATAAATTTATTTTGGACAGAATTATTCTTCTCTTGGAGAAATATGACATTGCATCAAAAACAATTTTTACAAGAAAGGATCAGTTTTGAGGAATCAGTGTTATCATTTAAACTTTGTGCTATTTTGTAATGCTTTATATTAATGAAAATATAATGCTATGATGATTCATAGGTGAATAAAATAGCATTTTTCATGTTTGAAATTGTTTCAGAGGAAATCAAATTATATAACAAAAAGTCTTAATATGAGCAAAATCTTAAAAATCTTAGTGTCTTCACATGAAACCTTTTAGATGAAGTCAACAAATACTTTTAAAAAATACAACTAAAAATGATGGGTTTGGTACTCTGGCTTTCCTGAGGATGGGAAATGTTGCATTACCTCCAAAAAATATGAAGCATGAGAACACTTTCATTTTTTTTTAAGGTCCACCCCAAAGTTTAATATCAGAGGCTGTATTTGTATCATTATCTGCTTGGCCTTTGCTCATGCCACCATATAGTTAATAATGCAGAATCATGGACCTAACCCAACAAGTTACTGAAACATTTTAAGTACGTGAGCCACCTTGCTGGTCCTAAAGTCATTACTATGCAGTCACATAAGGATTGTTTTCACTGGACCACATGTTGGTGAAATACCAGCAGGCTGGAGTCCTGATTCATTAGATGGAAAGAGTAGGGAAAAAAATGCCATGGCCTTTGGTATACCCCACGCTCACCAACTGCATGTCAGGAAAAGACTAGACTCGCAATGCCATCGACTTCCTCCCCATCTCTTCCCTTCCCTATTCCTTCTGCTTTCAACCGGCAGCCAAAGTAAGTACATGATCTAGAAACATGCTGGTAATTCAATCTAACTCTAATGGCAGTAAGAGTGTCAAGGACTATTGAGTGAAGCTGGACCTGCAGCTAAAATGTCAACTCACCAAAAATATGGTTAACATTTCTTATGATGAGCTAACCATTGTTTGCTAAAATTGAACCTATCTATCTAGTAAATATCTAGGCCACAGAATGATTAAAGCAGTAACACCTCAGTTAAGGCACTTGCAGACATAACTGCTGATCTATGGGTCAGTTGTGGAACAAATTGTCCAGGAAGACAGCTGCAATCAAGGTGTGAGTGGTTACCTTTAGATCAGATTTAGTACTGACTCCTTAGGAACAACAACTGATTTATCTGGACTAGCTAAGGAAATACAGAAGGAGTTTTGTGGAGGTTACAAAGACAATTCAAAGATTTCAGGCTGGGACCAGCAGGAGATTATCAGTGCAGAGGATCTTGGAGTGAAAATGAACTGCCTCCAAGGTGAACGTCTTTTCCATTAACGTGCCAGGCAGGATGCCCCTGGTACTCCCATACTCTGTTTGGGGATTCAAAAGACCAACAGAGTGGTCTTCCTGACCTTAGCAGGCTGGGTTTACCATAACACAATAACCATAACATTATGCTACTAATATTTACCATGATTTTATGCTGCTAAATTTATTATAGTTACTTGCTAAGATAATTACTGTTATTTACAGAATTGTATCTGCTATTGTCATGATTGAACTACAACATTTTACAGTCTCCATAAAGTATTAAATACAGCTATGTATATACCTTGCATAGTCAAAGCTTCTTTCATGACTGGGTATTTTCACTGCACACTTTTCTTCCTTCCTAATACCTGGATAAACATGGAATGAGGACTGGTGCTTTTAGTACTGCACAGCTGCCTGGCAGCTCAGGCTTGCAGCTGCAGGGCAAGTAAAGAAGATAAACAAAGGTCCTTGAAGCAGAGAAAGGAAACCTGTTCCCTTGGCCAGCTTGGTGTGTTCACAAGTCTGACTAATGCAAAGTTCATCTGACTTAGGGTGTGCATGTGAAGCCTACAGCAGGCAGTGGGTGCAAGTAAAAGTTGTAGTGCCTTGTTATTTTAAACTCATGCAGGTTTGGATAGCAGGAATTTTATAATGCAACAGCACGCCCTAGGTAGACCTGTCTGGCCAGCACTTTCTGTGGCTGTTAACAGCTGTCAACTAAGTCTCTTCCTCTATGGCTGCATCTGGGTGATGGAAATCTAGAGGTATGTATACAGGAACCCTGCCACACAGCTGTGCACCACCCATGGTGCTAGGCATTGCTCATGACTGGTTGTTTTCATTGCGGACAGCTGAAAACATTGCTTTTCTTTCACTTTGGAAACGCTTTTCCCTCCCAAGATGCTCTGAGAGCTTAAAATTGGTTTTCAGTCTGCATCCCAAGAAATAATACTGCATGTTAGCTAACACTGAGCTTTAGTTTCTGGGTAAAGGTTGGTATATGAATGATGTTGGTTACATTTCTCTTCAGAGAACTTTTCTCCCCTGTGGTTTTTTGTAGCTGCTGGTAGTACTGAACAGGTGTGGCAGATATAGCCATCTCTGGAATTACTATTTTATTTACCATCTGAGCTTTCAAAAGGTACCTAGAGACTTCAGTGCTTGTTCCTTATCCTGCTTCATATACTAATTAAGGGGAGACCTTTTCTTTTCTTAAACATCCCTGACTATTAAATTTAATTCACATTCCAATCCACAACACAATAAAGAAAGAATAAAATTATCAGCCAGACTTGAAAGCATATGCTTAGAGAAGACACTGAGAGAGCAACTGGCCCACCCTTCCACCTCAAGGGTTAACTTGACCCGAACCAGTCTTTTTCTTAGAGACCTCAGCTGATGAAGGACTCTTACCTGCTCTGGAACTTGATTACCCTTTACAATAATATACTTCCCCTCATGTCCAACCTGATTCTTTCTGAAATGACTTTTTTAAAAGCAAATAATCTGGAAAACTGAAAAGACACAGCTACTGCAAAAAAGATTTATCTTTCATTTGTCCTTCTGGGCTTCATTTATTATATGTGCTGAGTTGCGGTTGGTGGTTTGTTGGGGTTTTTTTCTCTTCCATTACCAAAGAGAATACCAGCCTAATTAAGATCTTTCCATCATTACCTCATGGAACCTTCTGCCAGAACTATATGTAGGACTGAAACAAATTGAGAGCAACAAGCAGGGTTTAGCTCTGACCTTTAGCTCTACAACTGTGAGAGTCTGTGGTACAGAAAAAGACTCCATATGTATTTAATATATACAAGCCTGAAGTCTTTTACACAATTTCATTGGTCTCTCTGTGACTAAGCAGGCTGCCAAGCACATTTTTGGCTTCAATTTTAGGTGACAATAAGGCAGTGTTCAGCTAGAGGCTTAGGAAAGTATCTGCCATTGAGATGGACTGTGGTTTTGTCTTTTTACTGATGCCACAGCATTGCTCACAGATCTTTCTGTGGTGAGAGTGCTGCTGTGTGTTTATGTGGCAATGGAAACAGCATATTTTTCTTCCCCTACATCTATTCCCTTCAAACCCCTGAGTTGGGGATGTTGCAGAGTGAGAGAAGGGTTTTGCTGCAGGAGATGACAGTGCTGAAACCCAAAGTCCCAAGGACTCTGTTCTGAGCACACAGACCTGCTTGGATGTGGACTTGTCCCAGTAATGTGCACTGGGTCTTCTTCCACCCCAATATTAGGGATCTCTTGATTTCATTCATGTCTCTTTTTTTGTTTGTTTGTTTTTGTGGGTCTCCTTGTCCTTCTGGTCAGTTCATTTATCCCTGGCTTGATGTCCAAGGAGTTCTTATGGAGAGGGGGAGCGGATTAGTCCCAAGAAAACTTCTGTGGAGGGCTTTTAAGATATTTGAAAGGAGGACACTATTTTTGTCCCTCAATTTATCCATTTAAGTTCTGCGATACAAAGTTAGAACTACCCAGACTGCCTCAGGTAGCTCAGCCATGCTGATCCTGGATAGTCTCTGTGCTTTATGAAGAGTAATAAAGAATCACAACATGCCACATGGGGAAGTGTGCAACTTTCCAGCTGTGGTAGAGAATAAAAGGTCAGAGAGAGAGTGCTGGGTGTCTCCAGTCCCTGTCTGGGGCGCGGCGTGTGGGGTCTGTGTTAGTGGAAGAAGGCTGATTAATAATGGAGAAGAACAAGGCAATGAGGAAACTGCAGTCCTAAATTACATTGTTCAGTTGCATGTGAGCCGAGAAGGAATGCAACTCAAGAGACAGGTGGCAGACAGAGAGAAAAAGAGGACAACAAAACTTCAGGAAGCGGGCAATTAGGTGCAAAGGCAGACATATGGATATATGAGCAGCTTCTGCTTTGTGCCTCATCTCTACTGGAACAGACCTTCCCAAGCCATCTGACTGGGGACTGTCAGTTTTTCAGCCAGGTTTCCTGCAGATGCTGTTTGTAGACATGGCTGCTGTCCTTTGAGTCCTTTACCTCACCTAAGGCTCCATCTCCCCACAAGTTCCCTGTGGCTACATGTGCCTTTCCACTTGCAACACAAACAGACCAGATGCAGATGTGGATTTCAAAGGTCTCATCTGATCTTCATCAGCGTCTCATCAGCATTGTCTGGTGACACCGGGGGAATCTGACAGTCACTACATTCTCCCCTACGGCAACGTGGCTGCCTGAGAACCACACACTTGCTTTCCATGCTGATCAGCTGTGGGTTTGCAACATGTTCCTGTGGGAATACGCATTGTCCCCAGCATCCAAGAGCAGTGCTGCCCAGATCAATAGACATAAAAGTTGCTTTTCTGCGGTCCCACAACAGAGACCGTAGAACATAAAGTCCTGCTCTCCTGAGCAGATCTGTTCTGTACTCCACAAGCCTTGCTACTTTACCTTGATTGGAAGTAATCACACATCTGTCTAATGTTTACTGTTTATGTAACTGTAAGTGAAAACAGAGCTGCATCTGGTTCCTGGTTACAGAAGATACTGTGAATTTGCTCTAAGATCAGATTAAAGGGAATCTTTTCATTGGTCTCAATGAAGGTAGGACCAGACATTTCTGGTTAAAAGAGAGAGATGGGAAACTTGATTTGCCTTGATCTACTATGGTTGCTGAAGCAAAGTGGCCATTTCAATGTAATCATAGAATCATTTAGATTGGAAAAGAACTTTGAGATCATCAAGTCCAACCTTCAACCCAGGACTGCCACGTCCATCACTACACCATGTCCCTAAGCACCACATCTACGCATCTTTTAAACACCACCAGGGATGGTGATTCCACCACCTCCCTGGGCAGCCTGTTCCAATGCTTCATCACCTTTCAGTGAAGAAATTGTTTCCTAATACCCAATCTAACCTCCTCTGACGTAACTTGAGGCCATTTCCTCCTGTTCTGTTGCTTGTTATCTGGGAGAAGAGACCGACCCTCACCTGCCTACAGCCTCTTTCAGGTAGTTGTAGAGAGCATTAAGGTCCCCACTGAGTCTCCTCTTCTGACTGAACAACCCCAGTTCCCTCAGCTGCCACTCAGAAGACTTGTGCTCTACACCCTTCATCAGCTTTGTTACCCTTCTCTGGCCACACTCCAGCACCAATATGTCCCCCTTGAAGTAAGTAGCCCAAAACTGAACTCAGGATTTGAGGTATGGTCTCACCAGTGCCCAATACAGGGGGACAATCACTTCCCTTGTCCTGCTGAGCACCATTTCAGACACAAGCCAGGATGCTGTTGGCCTTCTTGGCCACCTGGGCACACTGCTGGCTCATGTTCAGCCACCTGTCAACCACACTCCCTCAGGTCCTTTTCCACCAGGCAGCTTTCCAGCCACTCTGCCCCAGCCTGTAGCATTGCATAGGGTTGTTGTGACCCAAGTGCAGGGCCCAGCTCTTCTCCTTGTTGAACCTCATGCAACTGGCCTCAGCCTATGGATCCAGCCTGTCCAGATCCCTCTGCAGAGCCTTCCTGCCCTCCAGTAGGGCAACAGTCCTGCTCAACTTGGTGTCATCTGCAAACTGACTGACAGTGCACACAAACCCCTTATCCAGGTCATTGATAAAGATATTAAACAAGACTGGCCCCAGTACTGAGCCCTGGGGAAGGTCAGACTGACAGGCCTGTAGTTCTCTGGATCCTCCTTCCTGCCCTTCTTGTAGGTGGGTATCACACTGGGTAACCTCCAGCCTTCTGGCAACTCCTTGGTTAGTCAGGACTGTTGATAAATGATGGAAAGTGGCTTAGTGAGCTCCTCCACCAGCTCCCTCAGTACTCTCAGGAGGATCCCATCCAGCCCCATACACTTGTGCATGTCTAAGTGGAGCAGCAGGTCACTAACCATTTCCTTCTGGACTGTGGGGACTTCATTCTGCTCCTTGTCCTTGTCTGCTGGGTGCTCAGGGGGCTGAGTACCCAGAGGGAAGCTGGTCTGGCTGTTAAAAAGTAAGGCAAAGAAGGCATTAAGTACCTGTCTCTTCCTCACCTTTTGTTGCAATGTTCTGCACTGCATCCAATAAAGGATGGAGATTATCCTTTTGTTTCTCATATATTTCTAAAAAAATTCTTTTATGTCAGTGGCCAGCCTGAGTTCTAGTCAGGCTTTTGCCTCTCTTGCCCTGCATAACCTTGCAACGTCCTTATGGTCCTCCCTAGTTGCCTGCCCCTTCTTCCAAAGGGGTAAACTCTCCACTCTCCTTTTTTCCATGAGTTCCAGCCAGTTCCATTTTGCTCACTGCTCAACTGCTTGGACTATGCTAAGCTGTCCCAGTCAAAAATGCTTCTTTCCCATTACTACATTCAGGTGGTGTGAACTACAATTTGTGAACAAATTTACTCCTCTTTGGTAAGCAAGACTATGAGAAAGAACAGGCATAGGTATCACATATCATGAATTTTTCAGAATACTGAGAAGAAAACATGTTTTATCTGTGTTTGCAAATATATTAATTTGCTTCCTCTTGTGTACAAGGCATCCATATTAAAACAACACCCTAATGCATAATGGTCAGCCTCAGTGAGAGGGAATGTGGTTTAGGAAGTTTCAGGAGTGGATGTAATTAAAATACTGCTGAATAGCAAAGACTTTGTCTTGTAAATAGAGGAGAAATCTCTAAAGTGAGCAGATAATAATAATAATACCTGACTCATAAGAAAGACCTTAGGATCAGAGTCTCCAAAATATTGATTTTAGGTACCTGGAGTGTTGACTGAAATCACTACTGTAACTCATGACCACAGGAACCAAGATAAGTGCTGTACATATTGTACTCCGAAGCCTGTTAGGGCACTGGGAAAATCTCTCCCCTAGAACCCAACTCACAGCTTCAATTAGGAAAGTCTGGGTCAATTCTATCCTTCAAAGCAGTTGAGACAGGATAATAAGAAAAAAAGTTGCATATTCCCCACTAACAATTACAGCTTAATTGTATAGGTTACAGCGAAAATTTAGATTTGCTCTATGATCACTAAGATGAGGTCAAGCTGCAGAAGGTTCCCATAAGAACAGAGGCATTTTCCAGTGACGCAGAGCAGGTGCACTCCTAGCCAAGGTATGATATGATATCTTGGGTTTCCAATGTCTGCATTTAGGTTTTTCACAAAAAACCCCACAAACTTCCCAGAAACCAATGGGAGGGACCCTGGAATGTGCAAATGCAGTTGCTTGTATAAGTTTAGAAGAATTTAGGTTACAGCTATGTATCTGACAGCATAAATAAATCCATAGGATATATCTGTGTTTATGTGTGCATTTTGGAAGATCAGAACATGGAGTATAAGCTGCTCCTCCTCCTTCCTGCCTCCTATAATTTGTTCCTTTGCCAAATGAAAGCTTTCCTTTTAGTACAACACTGGTAAAATTAATTTCCCAGGATGCTGCAGTAATTTAGATTTGATATAACTGTTTATTTTCCTTAGCCTCTCTTTACCATATGTGAAAAGCTTTTTTAAAATTATTTTTTAATTAATATTTTTGCTTTATTTAGTGTTATTTTGAAAACTCTGGTCAAGTCAGTGTAGGTCTGGGCTTGTGTTTCAGCAAGAATCTAATACAAATGCTCCAGTGGATGAGGAGTGGTTCACCGCAGGATGAGGAGTCAGCTTTATCTTACAGGGCAAAGTATGGTGAAGATGCAGATAACTGCCAACAGAAATCCCCCTCTCCAGGGGAACAGGAAACTCACTGACTGCTCATGAAGCTTAGAAATCATTATCATCCTGCATTGCTAGGTTTGTGCTTGCTAGGGTTCATCGTTTCATTGCCTTATTGATCACAAGCACTTTAACAGTCTGTAGGTTGAAGCCAGCTGAAATTCAGACTGAACCCTAAATGGCTGATTCATTTCAAGTCCAGCTCTCAGTAGACAAACTATGTGATCTCTGTGCATTTGATCTCATTGCAAATCTCTGGGAGCCACTGAAAGCAGATTTTTGAAAAAAACAGTTGCTGAATGCCAGTTTTGTTTCTAGCATGGTGCATCTATTTCTCTGTGAGCATGTCAGCTCTTGCTGTTATGAACTTTAGGTTGTCCTTGGCATTTTGTAGTAGTGTAGCACACTAAAAAGTGCTCTTGAATATGTAGGCATGTGTTACCAGCAAAGCAGCAGGTAACAGAGCTCATCGTGGCTGATCAAAAAAGGAATTTAGAAAGCATTCTGGAAGTGATATTGTTCTACACGATTGAAAACATGCTCCAACTAAATTTATACTCCTTGCTGTAGTTCAGCACTGTGAGGGGCAGTTCCATTCAATTATACTCTTCTATTAGATAGTAGATTTGAGGGAAATGAAAAAGATTAAATTCTATCTAAACAATAACAACAGATTATAAACATAGCTTAATTGTTACATAAGGAAAGAAATCCAAAATATTAGAAGAGAGCTAACTAACAGACCCAGATATACAAGAAGCCTTCATATCACCACTGCTGAGAGTCCTGGGGCCTAACATGGAAGGAAAATAGTCCCCTAGATTCACATCTGGGTATGCATCTGCAACTTTTTTGCCAGCTTTCTGTGTGACCTCTATGGGAGAGAATTAATTTCTTCTTGATGGACAGAGAACTTAAGTAAGATTTACCCTTCCAAATGAGCTGCAATGAAAGACTCCGCACTGAAATACAGTCATTGCTTATAATGATGCCTCACTGAAATACAATAAGTGGCTTCCACACCATTCTCATAAGGTTATTGAGTCCTCAGTAACTCACGTGGGTTGGTAGGATGAGTTTGACAGGACATTAACCTTCCTCAAAGTTTTCTCTAAGTTTTTTTCTTTTTTTCCCTTCAGTAACCTGCACCAGTGTTTTCAGTGCTGACTTTGCTGACAGCCCAGGACAATGTAATTCTGCAATAGTAATAGCTCAGGACAGATTAGTTAGGTGATTATCTTTAGTCCTTGCTGTGAGACTATTTAATCTTTGTCATCAACTCCTTGGTGATTCTTCTGTGTGGAATAAATGCTGCCATACACCATTGTGGCTAGGATCTCATTAGCACACCCACCCTGACAGTACATCTGTGGAGACCAAGGCACTGCCGCAAGCTCAGAGCCAAAACTCAGTAAAATCAAAGGCAGATAATCAATTAGTCTCAAACCTTTGACATACACTTCCCTCTGCAGTGCAAAAGGTACTTCTCAATCCCATTAGCCAGCAACAGAGAGGAAAACTCTAACATCAAAACACTTTGAAAATGAGAACACTTTTGACACCCAAAAAAAGCAAGTAAAGAAGCATGAGTGTTTATTCACATGCTGTAGCCCTGCACAGGGATATGAAAAAATGAGGGGTAAGTCACTTACCTTTCTCTAGCCCTTTTTGATCTGGCAAAGCAGCCCCTCCCTTTTGCAATTCAAGGTACTCTTCTTCCCAAGAGGTTGTGCAAGTCATGTTTATAGTGAATGAAAGTTGATTGCGGAGAATATCTGGTGCATCTTAACAATCCAACTGAAGAGCATTAACGATGTTACAGTGCTAGAGGGACCCACTCTGGCTCTATACTGCTGCAAGGCTGGATTGCTATTACAAGGCTGTAGAACTGCTGTACCTGTGAACAGCCACTACACACAATAAAGCTCCCACCATTGCAACAGCCTGCAGCCAGCCCTGGGCTAATATCTCAAAATCTGCATTGGACATGAAGTGCATGTTTCACATTTCTTTCAGGTGAAATCAGCTGTTGACCTTTTCGCATTCTTTCTGTTGACTGGCTGTGGTCAGAGAATAGATGTTTAGCCTTGTTGGTGATACGTGAGCAGGGGCAGATTCCATGAAACTCACAACTCACAGCAAGCTAAGAGCTGTACAGCTAAGAGGAGAGACAAACCTGGTATGGAAGACCTTGCTAACTCTACTGTACATTTTTCATACTCATGCCTTTGCTTTATGGCAGCAAGATAAAAGAGTTTCATCTTGCCCCTACCTGCTTCTATTTACTGAAGTAAGGAAAGGATAAGGGAAAGCAGTTACTATAATAGTTTCCAAAGATACTTGAGCTCTTGGTTGTGACCTGCAGTTTTTCTTGCTCTCTCCATATATGCAGGACCTCATAGCAATTCAGATGTGAGGGAACAGAACAGCTGAAATGTTCACATCTTGTTGGGTGGAGTCATTCATGCTCCAGACAATGAGTCAGGACAAGAGTGACAAGCCCATTTTCTTTCTCTCTGGATGTGATTGGGTGCTTTTTATCTTTCACAGGAATGAATGGTGTCTTTTGCAGCGCCATGTTGGCTTTCTGTTATGTCCATTTCAAAGAGCAGCAACTCTGAGTACTCACTTACATGATAAGTGTTATCCAGCCATGCTCATGTTATCATCACAAGCTGGGCAAATGAAGGCTGACTATTTCATATTGTCTGAGCGATTTGGCATCATTAATGAGATTTTTAGTACTCTTGATGAGGGGCAGGGGTATGTGGCATGAAAGACAGCCCTTACAATCACACTGAAATTGAGCCTTGGATGATGTGAAGTGGCGGGGAGTGCCAGAAGGAAACACATTGGTAATTGAGCCTGCACATATATATGACTATACACATCAAAACCATACTCAGCTGATCATGCTGTTCCATGCCCCCGACCACTATTTAGCACCTTTCCATAATCTTCCCTTCGTAATATATGTGCATGCCTAACAGAGCCATGATGACACCAAGCTGAGCAGGACTGTTGCCCTACTGGAGGGTAGGAATGCTGTGCTGAGGGATCTGGACAGGCTGGATCGATGGGCTGAGGCCAGTTGCATGAGGTTCAACAAGGAGAAGTGCTGGGCCCTGCACTTGGGTCACAACAACCCTATGCAATGCTACAGGCTGGGGCAGCGTGGCTGTGTCCTGGTTTCAGCTGGGACGGAGTTAATTATCTCCTTAGGAGCTAGTTCGGTGCTGTGTTTTTGCTTTGACGTGAGACTTTTCAGTTCCTTGGGCCTTGTTAGTGAAAAGGATGGAGGGGCACAAGGAACTGGGAGGGGACACAGCCAGGACAGCTGGCGTAAATTAGCCAAAGAGGTATTCCATACCATGAGGCATCATGCTTGATATATATACCTGGGGGGCTGGCTGGAGCAGGCAGATGATTGCTGAGGGACGGGCTGTGGATAGTTCAGCAGGTGGTGAGCAGCTGCAGTGTGTGTCACATGTTTCATTCTTCCTTTCCCTTTGGATTTTATTCTTTCCCTCTCCCTTTTCATTATAACTGTTATTGTCATCATTGTTATTATGTTGGGTTTTTTTTAATTTTTATTCTATTTTAATTATGAAATTGTTCTTATCTCAACTGAGTTTTACATTCCTTTTCAACACTTCTCCCCATCCCCCTGGGTGGTGGGGGGAGTGCTGAGCAGCTGTGTGGTACTGAATTACCATCTAGGGTTAAACCACAATAGGCTGGAAAGCTGCCTGGCAGAAAAGGAGACATCGGTGTGCCCAGGTGGCCAAGAAGGCCAACAGCACCCTGACTTCTATCCAAAAAAGTGTGGCCAGCAGGACAAGGGACATAATCGTCCTTCTGTATTGGGAACTGGTGAGGCCACACCTCAAATCCCGTGTTCAGTTTTGGGCCCCTCACTTCAAGGGGGACATAGAGGGGAGCATGTCCTGAGAAGAGTAACAAAGCTGGCGAAGGATGTGGAGCACAAGTCTTCTGAGGAGTAGCTGAGAGAAGTGGGGTTGTTTGTTCATGG
This sequence comes from Falco biarmicus, assembly GCF_023638135.1. Lineage (NCBI taxonomy): Eukaryota > Metazoa > Chordata > Aves > Falconiformes > Falconidae > Falco > Falco biarmicus. Next base: position 30,479,801 of record NC_079311.1, on the reverse strand, counting down.
AGAAAAGGAGGCTCAGTGGGGACCTTATTGCTCTCTACAACTACCCGAGAGGAGGTTACTCTTCAGCAGCAAGGTTCCTCTTCCCTTTTCTCTCTCTCTCAACCTCCCTTCCCTTAGGCATAATCAATTCCTTCTGCAGAAATGGAAACAGCCTAGGAATACATTTCGGTGTTGCTAATGAAAGCTGGTAATAGCTGTGAGATTCACCATAGCATGTCCCAACAAGTTCCAATGTATATTAGTCACACGCTATCATTTCACAGCTAACAGCTAGCATGAAGAAAAAGTCTTAAAATGAAGGTCAAACTACCTTTATTTGATTGAATATATCTCTCGGTTTACTGGCATGGATTCAATTTAATGTAGTTTCAGGATAGTCTTTCTGTAATTCTTATTTCCTTACAAGACTTCTGTTGCTTGCCAGATCTTAGCTCTCTGCAAATGTGGAGCCTATCCCTGTGAGGAACTTAAGATGAGCTTCACTAAGTCATGCTCTTGGCCTTTTTTGGAAAAGATAGATATGTCTCCCCTGACTAATATCAAAGACCTTCCACAGAGTTAACAGCTTCCCAGTCAGGATGATAATACTCACTACCTGCCCCTCAGTTGAGACATCACAAACAAAATTATTATTTCAGCTGGGGAATGTGCAGCAGGAGTAGATGAACTCTTGAAATGTCAGGCCTGATGACCCACTTACTATTTATCCCTGTTTCCCTCAGTGACCTGTGGACCTTTTCCAGTCATGCTGTGTAACTGGAGAGTTCCTGCAAGTAAAAGTTCAGGGAACAAGCTTTGGCTGTTTTTCTCTGCACACCCTGGGCCACAGTGCAGTAGGCTCATCTCCTTTCTTTGGGTACTGGTCTGGCACCACTACTCTCATGCAATCTGAGGCCCTCCCAGACTGACTCCTTGAAGGGAGTTAGTGGGTCTTGAACTTTGAATGGTTGCAGGGTACTCAAATCTCATCAACAGTCAAGTTCTGGAGAGCATTTTTGTTTTCTGGGGAGAATTAAGATTTTTCTACAAGAATGAGCTTTCATCAAGTATCACTTTATGACTGTCTGAAGAAATTATGTCAGTAGTTGTGTGTTGGGACAGTCTGTGAAACTGAACATTGTACGTCGCCAAAAACAGCCTTCTGTTGAGATTTGAGCAGAATAGTTGTGCTGTGGTTTGAACAATGGACCCTAATCAGGCACTTTCCTTTATGCCCTCCAGTATGACACAAAGCCCAGACACATCACCTAGAGTTGGGATGAATCAGGATGAATTCTGAAGTAGAACATATGGATTTGTGGTACAGTAATTTCTGTGCCCACCAAAAGCAAACATGCTTCTGTCTTTGAGTTTTTCATAAACAAACTAACACATTTTTTCCAATGAGGACAATTTAAAATACAAGCAGTTCACATCCCAGACTAAGAATGTGCCATGCTTAGTATAAGCCAGGACTAAGCAGGGAGGAGAAGGAGTGGGAGGAAGAGGGGGAGGGGAGACAAGACATAATCACCAGAACCAACAGCCCAGACTTGCTCTCTTCTTTATATGTAGTAGACGTTAAATCACAGCCTGGGATTATAAGGGAAAGAAAGAAAAAACCTACAGAAAAATGAGCAGCAGGAATGCAATAGTAGAGCAGAACTGCAATACTGTGTTAGATCAAGGGGCCTGTTGGCAGGACAGAAATTTCTGCTTTAAGAAGGATTGCAAGAATTAGAGTAATATTAAGTAAGCTTGCCTCTGGCATCAAGGACTTTCAACCGTCAGCAGTTCAGGGACATACAATCAGAATCATAGAATCATTTAGGTTGGAAAAGAACTCTGAGATCATCAAGTCCAACCTTCAACCCAGGACTGCCAAATCTGTCAATAAACCATGTCCCTAAGCACCACATTTTTCAAACACTGCCAGGAACGGTGACTCCACTACCTCCCTGGGCAGCCTGTTCCAGTGCTTCACCATCCTTTCAGTGAAGAAATTTTTCCTGATATCCAATAGAAAACTCCCCTGGTGCAACTTGAGGCCATTTCCTCTTGTCCTGTCACCTGTTATCTGGGAGGAGAGACCGACCCCCACCTGCCTACAGCCTTCTGTCAGGTACTTGAAGAGAGCATTAAAGTCCCCACTGAGCCTTCTCTTCTCCTGACTAAACAGTTGCCTGTTTAGCAGCCGGTTTCTTCAGCTGCTTTTCAGAAGACTTCTGCTCTAGATCCTTCACCAGCTTCATTGCCCTTCTCAGGAAACGCTCCAGCACCTCTGCATCCCTCTTGAAATGAGGGGCCCAAAACTGAACTCAGGATTCGAGGTGCAGCCTCAACAGTGCAGATTACAGGAGGACAATCACTTCTCTAGACCTGCTGGCCACACCATTTCTGATACAAGCCAGGATGCTATTTGCCTTCTTGGCCACCTGGGCACACTGCTGGCTCATGTTCAGCCACCTGTCAACCAGTTCCCTCAGGTCATTTTCTGCCAGGCAGCTTTCCAGCCGCTCTGCCCCAGCCTGTAGCACTGCATAGGGTTGTTGTGAGCCAAGTGCAGGACCCAGCACTTCTCCTTGTTGAGCCTCATACAACTGGCCTCAGCCTATGGATCCAGCCTGTCCAGATTCCTCAGCACAGCATTCCTACCCTTCAGCAGATCAACGCTCCTGCCCAACTTGGTGTCATCTGCACAGGCTTGCATTTGGGCTACCATCTAGTGCTTCTCCATAAATGGATATAATGTCTCTTCTTTTTTAATCCTGTTATATTTTTGCATCTCCCATGCTCTTGAAAGACTTCTGACATGATGCTTGGAGCTGGATGCACATAGAGCAGTGCAAGACACCTGAAACTGTGACAAGTTAATAACGCTTGCAAAACCCTATCTTTCTCCTACTTCACTGATGATTTGCCTAATACCACCCTTACTGGGGATCTCTGTGATAATTTGTTGACATGGATGCAAGTGTCACACATTCTTCTGAGTTTCCGTGTTGCAGCATCACAATTCAGGTGCTCTTTCAATCACAGCTAGAGACTGAGCTACCGCATTAAGATAAAATTCCAGAAAGCATGGAAGAAAGAGTGAGTGTTGTGAGTGCATGTGACCATTCTTTAATCTGAAGGAGCATTTATCCACTTAAAAAGCTATTATTCAACCAAATGTAGCACAGTTAGATACTCTGCTAATTGTTCATTACATATATTTAAAGACTTATGCATACAGCTAAATCTACAATCACATGGAAGTCAGGGGTCTACCTTTATTCAGAGTCAGCAAAGAAGTTTGAGTCCTGGAGAACATGCCTGCTAACTGGCTTCTCTTGCTCAAAGACGTAGTGCTGACTTGGGACAGCATATGCTTAAAGAAACACTTTTGAGCATGATCTTTCCATTCTGTATGTTTTCAACTTCAGAGGCTTTTTAAAAATCAAGTGACTCTTCAATATTTAGTGAAATCAGTTCTTTACAATCCAGCATTTGGCGTCTGTGTCTTTTCTCCAGGCAAAACTGAAATGTGCTATGAATATTTCTACAGTGTGTGCATGTCATGACTACTGGTTAATTTACAATTGGCAAATGAAAAGGTCAGAAATGTGTCAGCTCTCTGTTATGTTTTGAGACTGCATAATTAGAGGATAAAAAAGAGATCTTGGCACTTCACGAAATACATATCAGATAAACATTAAATATATCCTATATTTTACCATGCTGGTCTTTATGATTGAGTTAAACATTATGGTCATAATGAGACTTTACTGAGCTTACTTACACTGGTGTGAAAGTACAGGTCAGAGCTGGCTTTCTAATTTTCCATTCTCTGAATGTACCAGATGTACTTATTCTAATTGCTATGCTTACCCCTTTCTGAGTTAAACACATCCATGTCCTTTACCAATGTACATTTTATAAATATTAAAGGCACTGGGGCAATATTTTATCTATTACTTTGTGTCCTCTCATCATAATACAAACTTACATTCTTAATATAAGATTGCCTTTTCAGCTGTGATTTCAAGCTAACTTAATGCTCCTAAAAAGATCAATCCATTCCAATTAACAGTAATGAAAGTCTTTCAATGATTTCTCTGAGCAGGGGATCAGGCTCGGGGCTGTTATTTCTTCTCCTCATCTCTGTTAAATTGATTAAATTTTACAAATATTACTCTGCTAATCACTTCACAGTAATTTGCATTTGCACAAGGGAGTCTGTTTTGCCTAGTCTGCCAGGTTCTAACTTATACAAGGGCTTTGCTTTTCTCGACACCACACGAATAATTTCTCAATCAGATTTCTTTTCTTCTTACAATATTGGAAATCAGTGGGATTACCATCTCAGGCTGAAAAGCCATACAGTTAAACAGATACAGGAGTTCCAGATACATGGGATTTTTTTTAGCTTTGCCACTAAACTGTCATGTCATCCTGATGATGTCACCAAAACCATTTTGCCTTCTCATTCTTTGTCTTTTCTCTGCTGTCCTGAACTCTTTATGACCAGCTATTTAGACCTTATTTTGCACCACAAAAGTCAATGGTAGTTTTGCAATGCTTTAACAAAACTCAAAGGGCATGATACTTTTGCTGTTTTGGAAGAAACTCTCCATGTTTGATTTTCTTCTCCCTCATTGAAATCGTCTTATTAAAAAAAAAAAAAAAAAGTACTACATGAGAATGAGTTCCAAACAAACGCTGAATTTATTTGTTTTACTAACATTAAGACATTCCACTTATACTGGTCTTGTCACTTGATCTCGACAATGAGTACTTGTTTGAAGAGAAGTTTCAATATTAAAGAAAAGTATTTCCTGAGATAGAGCTGTTTCATCAGGCCAGAAACATTCCATTCTTCTGTTACTAGACAAAGTCTTTCAAATGGATGTATTTTCTTCAAAGATCTTCAACATCAGTGTTTTCAGCAACATTTTCTTCTCTGACAACTCATTGATGAGATTTTCAGAACTATCCACAGCACACATTCTTCTCACTTAACAGAGATTTTGCTTCAGGTCTATAATGCTCCATTGACCGTAACAGAGATATACTTTAGGAAATAAGCATAAATTTATCTAAAATTTATCCTGCAGCTGTCTGTTCCTCTGGGAGACGGGAAGAATTTCTTCCAAGAAGGCTGCAAGCCCTTACTCCCCTCCCTCTCCTCCCTCACGCCAGGAAAGGGCAAAGAAAGCATTCAGATTTCAGCTAACTTGGTGATTGGATTCTGGCAGCATCAATGGCTTAAGGGCAGCTAAGTGAACTGGAGTCATTAGCAAGCAGAGCTGTACATCTACCCTAACATCATTCAAAGCACAAATAGTTGTTTCATTCTTGCCTTCAATTGTCTGAGAGAACACAAAGACATTTCCTACTGCAGAAAACTTATTTTTATCATCAAATGCATTTTCCCCCTTTTATTCCTTGTTTAAATAATTTATATATATATATATATGTATAAATAATTTATTATTTCAACAATGGTTCTGAGTAAAGCTGCAATTTTTGAAAGAATTGGATCTGCCTTTATTTCCATCACCAAACCTCAGGTTTGATGGCTGAAATGAACTCTGCCCACAGCATTGTTATTGTCACATGATGATTCACCTGAATTTTTCATGGGATGTTATTTCTTGCTCTTAATCTGTTGTGCAGAAAAGGAAACAGATTTTCTGTTCTTTCTGTATACAAACATCTTTATGTCCTTAACAAAAACATTCATTAGGTCCAGGGCCAAGGACTAATAATTCACAAGACTTGGAAGCTACTTTCTTGATAAGGATTCTGTTTGCAAAACCTTTTATCCATTTAGTATGTATTTGAAGCTAACAATTCAGAAATGATATTGTGCCAAGCCTAAGAATGTCCTGTTACATTATGAACCAAGCTTCTAACTGCACACAAGAATCAATTCTGTCTTCCAGCTTCAGATGGTCAAAGGTAGTCTCACTGGTATTATCTTATCTGTATTTCTTTTTCTGATGTATCCACCTAACTGGCCCAGTCTCTAGTATCCGCTGTATAAATCATATAAGTATGGTCTTTTCATGTCTGACCTGTTATCTAGCACCACCTTTGGTTGTGAATGACTTTTTACATTTTCATCTCATATACATTCTTTGTGTTTCCTGTACCCAGAAAAAAAAAAATTTAGATCCTAGAAAAGCTGGCTGTGCAGTTCTCTGTTGCAACATAGTGAGCCATACCAGACACCAACTTACAGCCCATCTTGTATGTGAAGCATGAGAGTATCGGTTCAGAAGTATTTGGGATCATTTGCCTCGGAGCTGACTCAGAAAGCACAGGCAACCCACCACATCACAGGAGCGATGGGGAATTCAGCATATGGTGCCAAGGAAGGGCTGACCAGAGTTTAACCTTACAGTCTTTCCAACCACTAATAAAGAACATTTCTGTTCCTCGACGGTCTAGACCACAGGCATAGCAAGTTGGTGGCATGCATCCCAGCTGTTTCCTTGCATCAGAGTGGTGTGGACATCTGTATGTGCAGAGGCCCAGACAGGGGCCAAGCTGGGTGGAAATACTCTGGCTAATCAGGGACAAAGCTGTTTGGCAGAGCACTGTTTTTACATTCATTTATAAGCACTAATACTGTTTCTATTCAGATCAGAAAGGAGAGGGAGGAATTACTGACTAGCAGCCAGGAGACTGTAGCAACATGGAAGCAGCTCATGCTCCTAACTCTACATAGATGGAGTAAAGGAGACTATGGTATCATGCTCATGGTCTGAAGTACAACTATAGAGTACTTTACATCTCAGGATTGTAAGGCTGAGGTGTATCCCCAGAGCCTCTCTTGTGTTTAAGCTCTGTCAATAGCACTCCACTTTGTACCTGACAGAATCCAGCAGCTCACATCACACACAAGCCTGCTGTCCAGAAAGGTACTGAGGACTAGGAGTGATTGGCAGCTGCACAAATGTCCTTGGGAACAGGTGGCAATTAACTACCACCATGTGCACACTCATTTATTTTTTTATAGGGAGAATGCCTTTAAACCTTGGCTTTTGGATTTTCCTTCTTTAACTTGCTTAAGTTAATGACTTAAGTTAAGCAAAATTTTAAGTTACGACTTAAAGAGTCAGAGGACAGAGAAAATATTGTCAACTCCACTTCATATATAGTGAATGTTTCTAACCATGTAAGAAGATCTTGGATACAATATCAGGTTCTGCCATTTTCTTATCAGTTGACATTTAGTGATACTGTTTCAAGAAAGAAAAAACACCTACAGGCTGTGTGAAAAGCAGTCATGGAGCAGAAAGGCTGATATCTTGCATCAGATAAACCATAAACAACCATCTGATGCACACATACACAAACAAAACAAGTTTAACTGTCCACACAAAGAGCATTGCAAACCTTCCTCCTTTACAGTAGGTGCAATATCTATGGCAAAACAACTCTACTGATTGGTTCAGAACAAAGAATCAGAGCACACCAGCTCTTACAGAAGCAAAAGAAAGGGAAAATCAATCTTTAGTTGAAAAGATGAAAAAAGTTGTGATTAACATAACAATATCATATTCCTGTATTAATCTGTACATTTGCATTTAAACAAGTTAAATACTGTAGGACATTTCTTTGCAGTTTAAAAGTTCTAAATAAAATCATCAGTTACTTTAATTTGTAGCTAATATTTTCAGAGCTTTTTTCAGTGGAAAAAAAAATCCATGCATGTATTATCTTATTGAAGCTTATAATCAGCCACATACTGTGACTTTGAATTAATTTCATTTTTTTTTTTTTTTTTTTTTTATGCTCTGGCAGTAGGAGGCAGAGGGTGATGTGGAATTCGAATTCAGTAAGGGACATAGACTGCAAAGAATCTTGCACATGTCTTTGCTATGCTCTGTGATGGTCTTCACAGTGAGACTGGTTCTTAAATGCACAAGTGGTAGGAAGCATCACAAATGTAAGTTCTGCTGTCATCATTAAAATAGCAATCTATAGCAGAAACATTAACAACGCTTTTCTGCCACAGGGTATTTTCTCTTAGCTATGATATCATTATCCTAAAATGTTCTGCCTCTGATCTAAAGGCATCTGGCTGATTAAAGGAGCTGGACAAGGACCCAGAGTATTACAAAATGAATTTTTCAAGTAGGATGGGGGAAACCACCCACCAATCTGTGATTCAGGCCCTGTCATATGCCTAGCCTACACCACACCCCTCTCTGCATCTGCTTTTCCATTCAGTTTGGCACATCTGTCTAGCAGCGCCCTTAGGACAGGGATAAATAACCCTGACACCAAGTGCATGCTGTCCTTCTCACGTGGGACTGTAGAGGCAAAACAAACGATCTTACAGCCCTGACTCAGACAATGGCTGGAAACAGAAGCCAGGCTGCTTCTTGAGACTGAGATCATCTTTTCCAGGCTCAATGGAGGTGAATTTATCTCTATTCTTATGTATTACTTCACCTTTCACTCTAAAGCACCACTGTAATTTCTGTTTTAGAAAGCACGAGGCTGCTTACCGGGGTGGTACTTACTGTATTTTGTAGATTATAAAGCCACTGCAACTCTTGAGTTTTCCCAAGCACTAACCATAACTACAAAGGAAGTCCTTGCCTTTGAGTTCCACCTTTGTAAATCAGGAAGCATCAGAAGTTTTAGCCGCTGTGATCAGGACTGTATTGCATGTAAGACTGGAGGATTTTACAGGAGGGAAGCTGCATTTAAGAGCATGATCACTGGAAAGTTCATAGACTACCTGCCTTAATCAGACGAGTGAAGGCAGTGTTATGTTTTATTAATCAAAATTGTGATAAATCAATCCAATGAAGCCTTTTGTTAGCTCTGCACCAACTTATAAATTAGTCTATTTCTACTGAAATCCTATTGTGCAGCTTCCATTTTGGTTTTTCATTCATATTGTGAAGTTGTTCAGTGTGCCTTTGAGTACAGTAAAGACAGAGAGACCTGGTATCTCTTAGCAAGACCCAGGTGCTTTAATGACTGTTAGTCCACTTAGCCAACACTTCAGAGCTTTCAGGTTTGATTTTAATTAGAGCAGCTCTGACATTTTCAGTACTTTTTAAGCAACAGCCTTATTTCATAATCATGATGCTCTGATTACAAAAGACTGCGGGAGCAGGAACTGTGCAATGCTTTTGCAAAACAGCTGCACTAGGGAAGAGCCGTAGTTTTGTCCTGTGGGATTCTTACCAAACTCCTTAGCTGTGCTTACCTGGTACTGACGCTTTGAACTTTTTATTTCAGGCTTCTGTCAGAATCATGTACAAACTTACATGTGCACAACAGTGCAGGGATTACTGTATTGTTTCTGTGTCATCACTGAGCAAATGTCAAGGAATTCTAAAAAAGCAAAGTTATATTTTGTGTTAAAATTTTGCAGTGTATATGTCTGAGATATGGGAATGGATTTCATGTTCAGTGATATCAAGACAGACAAAACACCTTTTGTGGTCTCACTGCACCTGAATTACCCCCACCCTTTCAGTAAATCAATAGTTAGTTCCTCAACTCCATTTCACATCAGACTTGGAAGGAATAGATGAATTTTTACATTTAGCTTTTGAACTAAAAACTCAAATTTATTTCTAAACTTTTTTTCAAGCCACTAGAGGGGAACAGTCTATGTCAGTCAAATAAATCACTTCACTGAAACTAAAGTATACTTTTTTCATTTCTGGGCACCCTTACTAAAAGCAGACAACAAATCACAGACAATCTTTCATAGAGCTACTGTGGTCATGTCAGTGCTCTTATTCATGCTGCTCTGTGGTTAAGACACTTCCCAACACAAATATTGTAGAAATAGGCAGGGAAGAGCTTTGAACTACCTTCTCCAGGATTTCAAATATTGTCTCTGCCTGCCTCAATAACATACATGAACAGCACAGGAAAAACACAAGACGTGTCCAAATCACTGAGACTGGAAACAAAGATGTCTCATAACTGTCCATGTAGTGAGACTTCTTAAAAAATATGTCACTGAGCCTAAAACCTTTCACCAAAGAAGTTTTAATAGGAGTATAGTTTCATAATTTTGTTAAGCAGATTTAAATTATTTTAATGCCTTCAAATTCTGTGTTCCTGTCAGATATTTGCTCTTGTTACCTGTCATATAGTACCTCTAACATTCATGTGTTCATGTGGATCATTAAATTGAAAAGAAGAGAAAAAAATTTAAGCAGGTCAGTTCTCAGTTCTGACAGAGTGTGGGAGTGCTGAATCTAAGGCAAAGCACCCTGCCTTCTCTCCTTTGCCTCATGCCTCTGTAAGTGCTCTCAATATTCAAAAATCCCAGGTTTGCTCTTAAGAAATAGCTGTATTTTTCAAGGAGAAGCTGCCTTTTGGAAACTTAGGGGAAGGAGAAGAACACAGTCTTGTGTGTTTGGTTTAAGATGTGATTTTGCATTTGTGAGGCGAGCAGAGATAAAAAGCAGTACTGGGAACATAAATTGACCATTTTATGTGAACAGCCAGAAGGTGGAAGAGAAAAATCAATGCAAATGTTGGGGTGTTGAGTTCTCCCATAATCTGTGATTGCTTTTGCCAACCAAATTCACTCAGAAATTCTTGCCAAAAATGTTGGTGAACAGCCCTGTGATTCCAGTCTCTGGAAGGGCCTGGAGGGTGCAGAGTGCCTTTACACAGGCTCTGATGTGACATGTCAGAGTGAGAGGCAGATTATGACTAACACAGTGACAGGCCTTTCTCCTTGACACTCACTGGGCCTGTCAAACAAGGCTGACTGCTAAATCTCTGAGAAAATGGAAGCTTACAAGGGACCACACACACCTGTCAAGGGAAAGAGCCTCCAGAGCAGTTCTGAGCCAGTTAGATTCCTGCTGCTTCCCTCACAGTGTCAGATGCCCTTCAGAAGCAGGGGTATCCCTATTTCTGGGAATAGCTTGGCGGTTTCTCATTTGAGATTCTCCCACTACCTGCCAAAAGTGAAGCCCTGAAGTATCCCCTACCTCCCTCCACCTCCAAATCCACACCTAAAGCATGTGGCAGCACAGAATCAGCTTAAACCACTTGCCAAACACGCAGTCTGAATGACAGAAGAATGGCCATTTATCCAAAAGTAGACCAGTGTTTTTCCACTTGTTCCTGTTTGCAGATCTTCCTTCCCTAGCAAATCTCTTGGAGGAGGATTCTTTCACCATGCATTAAAATTTAGCAACAGCACATTACTTTCCTTTGCACGAACCTGTCAGAGATAGAACATATACCCTCACCCTACCCCTACATCAAAAAAGATTGGTTTTGGGATGGGCTGACCATTTTTCAAATGCCTGTAAAGAGATAAGTCCACAGTCCTCTCACTGTCCAAATCAGACTTCCTCAGCAAGAACACAACACAGAGCCTCCCTTGCAGGTTTCAGCTTGATCTGTGGTCCTCATCTCCTCCTCTGAAGTCTGCCTCCCTTCTCAAGACATGGGAGACAGGCAAATGAAGTCAGAAAGCACACATCAAGGCTGAGACTGTTTCAAGAGCACATGCAGGTTATTGCCTCTTTTATTGAAGGAGACAGCATAGTTAGGACTGAGAGTTGGCTCTCTAAATTAGGAAAGACAGATTTGCAAAGGCTGGAAGACCAGCTGGTGCATGGATAGAAGACATTGGTGTTGTACTTCCTGACTGATAAAGCACTGTCAGACTTTCAGAAGTTAACTACAGTAAGCCTGCTTCTGGTAAACAGCATCAGCCTGACAGGGCCCTCTGTGAAGTCAGGAAGCTGTTCTCTCAGATTTCCAGAAGGCTCTGCATCATGTTCGAGGCTTCATGGGGATCTAAGTATGCCTCAAACACATCTCTCTCTGTTTTTGTTTTAAATCTTCTCATCCATCTCTCCTATCAGAGCTGGCCAGGAGCAAAACCACTGAGGTATGGATGGAGAATTTCCCAGAAGCCTTGCTCTCCTAAAACTCCCAGCCTCAACTCCAGATCAAAACTCAACTAAATTCAAGCCAAGTGGAGTTGCTGTTCTTCACCTTACTGAAGACACTTCCTTCCTTCCTAAACAAAGCTAACACCCACTGCAAATTACAGTACATGGAAATCCATGATTACTACATCAGAGCACAGGAAATGTGAACACAGCAAGCAAGAATTTTCTAGCCAGATATGCAGCTGGACGAAGCACACAGACATGATGAAGTTGAATCTCTGCTGCGCTGCAACACTGTCTTGCCACTTTTGCCTTTGCTGGCCAGGATTATAATTTAAATTGGTAGGTTCTGCCTACAGCATCTTCACAAGCAATCTTCACGACCACAAGCCACTGATTAGACAGGAAAGAAATACTTTCAGCACCACCCACTAGTCAATAACCAGGGATTCATCAGAAACACCAGAATGTGACAAAACATTCTAGAGACTTTCAGGGAGGTACAGTGGGATATCTCTATGCCCCAAACTCCATGGCAGTAGCTGGAAGAAACTTCCAGGAAGGAAATCAAGCATACAAGTTCCAAATAAAAACCACCCACAAACCCCATTTTTCTTTCTGCATTTGAGTGAAAAGTTCTGTTCAATGGACAATTTGTCAGCTGGTTTTCCCACACCAGGCCTTTGCTTGGGCTGTCTTTCTGGTTTGATCTCTGATTGATGAATCCTTCCTCTAATTTAGCATCAATCTGTTTAATAAAGAGACAGAATCTGAATCCCTATTACAGAGCAAGACAGAAATAATCCAGCAGCTGTAAAATGGCTAGTAAGATTGTATAGATATGGTGCCAGTTTAAAAAGTCCCTATAATAACCCTAAATTTCTGAAAGGTTGCTTGGAGCTCTGGCTGGGATGAAGAGCATAAAAGCACTGTACCTGCTCTACTTGGTCTTGTGAAGACCATGCCAACAGTTCCAGGAGATGCTGGGTAATTTGAATATGGTGGCTTGAAGCTGACAGGCTGCATTCTTCCTCTCTTCTTCCTGAGGAAAAGCAATTCTTCCATGAAGTCTCTCTCTCAGCAGGTAATGAATAATGTGACTCTGTGCTTCCCAGCAGGTGTAGGCATGCTTGCATGCTGTTTTAGCAAAGCAGAAGGCCTACAGCACTAAAGATTGTGCTGAAAGGAAAAGGAGGGAATCCTGAAAAACCTCAGCCAATGGAAATGATGAAAGGGCAAGATATCCTATTTCTCCCCCAGCAGCAGCCAATCTGTCTTCCTCAAACTCTGACATGGTCAAAGGAAGGCCACAGACCTTCTCCTGCATCAGCAAGAGGGCTGCCCTGGCCTGGAGCCCAGGCAAGGGGACCTTGCACTGGAGTCTGGTGAAGATTAATTCAGCTCTGCTTGTGAGTGCCTCAAAGCTGGCCAGTGAGGAAGGGGAGAGAAAGAGAAATCCTGAGGGCTGTCTCAGACCCTCAGGAAAGCCATACGAATTGACACTCATCAGAAGCGGGGATGCAAACCCTCTCTTCTTTTCCCAGCTTAACCATAAGCAACAAGCATCCATAGGGAGCAAGGACACACATCAGGCAAGCAAGGCAGGCATGCCTCAAACTTTGGCATCCTGTCCCATGCATGAACTCATATCTGGCCTGGTTTCAGCCCTTCTTCTTTCAAGCATGTGGGGGGACTAATTGTCCCTGACAGTCTTAAATCCCAGGCTGATGAAACCAAGAGCAATGTCAGAACAGATGCAGACCTTCATGATGAGGCCAGCATACACTCATGTCTTGCTCCAAGGAAGCAGCAGAATTTCAAAGGCTGAGCCTCCATTAGCTGAGCCATGAAGGCATCAGGCTGCATTCTCAAGCAGGTGTAACTCCGCTGGTCTCATTAATTCCTGGTGAATTACCTGATTGTTCAAGACTCAGATAACAAACTGCCAATATAAGAGACATAATGTGGCTGATGCTTGATTTTAAACAGTAATGGGAGCTCTTTGGCTGCAGCAGAAAGGGAAAAGACCTTTAAATCCTCTTCACTGACCTTCACAGTCCTTGAATTAGATTGACATAAAAAAGAACCAACAACTGTACAAGCTCTCCCTTACTTTCACAGCTGATTTGTAAGCTGTGAAAAAAAAATAAGTTACATGAAAAAAATGGTGTAGCTGTGCTTGTTACAGGCAACAGTACTCGTTAAATTACTTTCATGCCATTATCTGCATTTTGAGGCTGATGTAAGCAGCATGACCCATGATAGAACTGTCTACCTTTAAAGGTCAGATGAATCAAAAGACTTAGAGAGGTTGTCTTGGAAAAAACTCGGAGGTACTCCAGCCACTCAGCCAAATTTTATATCATCCTGACTAAGGGGTTTTTACCAATGAGGAAAGAGTATTTTATTCCTTAGAGCAGCAAGGCAACAACTATGCTGTTCTGCCTCTCAATGCAAAGGGATGCATTTATGCCTTTGGTTTGGATTTAGCCAAGAAATTATTACATGTGGTCTTGGCTCTACTGGCTAAAGAAATTTGAATTGGAAGGGTTTGGGCATGGCAACCATTTCTATAGACCAGTAGCAATGAGGATGCAGGTCATACAGGCTCTGGGATGGTGTTCATTTCTAAGTCCTTACCGTCTGTTATGGACTGCTGCCTGTGAAGGTGTCCAGGCTTTCAGGAGGAGATGAAATCCCATTTGCACAAGGGTTAGACTATGCCTACGCCTCTGGCTCAGGAAACTGATTCCCTACTCAGCCACTGCATAGTTTTAGGCAAGTTGCTCAATTTCTTCACCCATGAATCACAAACAGTAATGCTAAGTAAAAAGTATTATTATTAATAAAATTATTAATCACATTGTATACTTAATATATAATATATTATAAAATATATAATATACAGTATATGTTATATAATTACTATGACATATACAATAAAATAAAATAATAATAAAAAATCGGATTTTCAAGATCTTTTGGGAAAAAGACCTTCCTCTGTGCAGCTTGGTCTTGCTGGATGATGTGAAAAAGAAGTATCATTTGGTGACACTTAGAATCACAAAGAAGCATCAGAAAGGCAGAAACTGAGCTAACTGGTATTTCAGAGGTGAATGCATACTGTTACCTTTGTGTTTGTTATAGCAATCTACTGCAGAGACCTGCCATTGTCTTCTGCGTACAGGTTCTCAGGTTGCTATTTCCAATTGCACTGACTTGAGTAGTTTCTATTCTGGATAGTCAGCATGAATGACTCCAGCCAAAACTCAGGTAGACAGTGGGCTGTGCCTGCTCTGCTGGGGAAGTAGGCTAAGACAAGTCTGCAGCCTTTGCAAAAAGAGAACTCTGGATCCAGCATGCATGTAGGTAGCTCTCCACCTTCTTCATGTAGTAATTTGCTGTCACATATGACTGTGAATGCTACTACCCAACTTAATAACCTCTTTATGTAGGTGTTAACCATTGCTAGTCCACTGAAGAAGGGCAGGTTCCTCACTGACTTCCTCAAGCTGTGGGCTAAACATTGTGGGGACTGAATGCAGACTGTTACTGAAACTGGAATAAAGTAAGGCTTTATCCATGACGCAGACATTCTCTTTGCATTCATCTTCTCCTTTACACAAAGGAAAAAAATCTTTCTGATTAAAGAAAATGTATTCAAACTTTCTTTATATACATTTCTATGTGTCTACACACACAAAAACTTGGTAATATACAATGGCTGTGTATATTGTTTCCATATAGTAAGACTGTTCTGTAGAAATAAAGCAATTCCTCATAGATCACACATTCTTGCTCTGCAATGTAGTCAGTCTATCCTTGCTCTGAAAAAACGGAAAGCTCCTAAACCAGCAGTTCAACCAGGAAAAAAAAAGGCACAAGGGAAAAAGAAAGAGAGGATGTATTGTGTTATCAGACAATAAATTACAAGTAGTTACTGCCTTCCCACCTTCCATATCCTCTGCATGGTAATGTAAGTAAATACCTGACAGGTTAGGGAGTGCTGTACTGAAGAGTTCCTTATTATGAATACAGAATAATTTGTCAATTAAAATTGTTGGATACTAGTTTCCAAACAGATCTTCTGGTAATGGGGCACCTTGATATGAGGGCCAGAAGTGTGGATTGGACTGTGAGGTGGTATAACAGCACCTACAGCAGAGTAGTAGTGTCTGGCTGTTCAAAGATGCTCAGTTGCAATGGTACTGGAAGAGAACTTGCAAAAGGCCAATTTTTGGGGTAATTGTTTCTTGCCTTTCCAAGTAGGTAAGCCAAATAGGTCGCACCCAAGAAGGCATGACACACCATTCAGATATCCTTCCTAGCTAAATTCCAGCACTGATCACTGTACATCATCTGCTTGGGTTTATTTTGCACCCAGTCCTGAGTGGATGAATCTACTTAGCCCTGAGCCAGCAATTATAATAGGTTTTGCCAGCCAGCTCAGTGAGACAAAAGTTAAGTGAGGATTTCAGCTGAATTACTTTACAAGATACCCTAATCAGTGCATAACAGTAAAAAAAGGCTGCATTTCAAGAGACATTTCAGTAACTCCAGAAGCATTGCCCAGTGGGATCTCGTTAGCAAGTATCCAAAGTGACATCTACTGGTGTAGATCTGGATTAGCGTAAAACGTAGAAACGAAGTTAGAAAAAGGCAGAGCTGCACAAAAAAGCGGACTAATGAGCCCCAAAAGGTATGAGTGGGGAATCAGCAGCTGGAAACTGATCCTGCTGAGTTCTGCTAAATAATCAAACCTCTAACTACTATGATTGAGGACGAAAAAGATACCACTTTGCTTCCAAGCTCCAATGGTTTGCTCCCTTTTCTGAATTTTAGAAACGGCATAAAGCTACAGTGCAGGAAGGAATCCATACAGCTTTTCCCATCAGATAAGTTCTATTAGTCTAATGTCAAGAGATAAGACCTGGTACAAACACTTTCATTCAGACCACCTAGAGAATTCTATATACATAGGTGGCTGCAACAACGAAGACCCAGACGTGTTGTGTATCCTGGCACTTCCAAGGGAATATAAAGATGAAACTACAGGGGTTGGGTAGGAACACATGCCCTAAAATCACTTTGAAGGTGACTATGTTTAGTAATGGCCTTGGAGGTCCTTAACAGGTACATCAATCCCTGTTCTGTGCTAAAAAGCACACCTGGGAAGGCACAATTCTCTCTCAACTTTCAAGAGAGACTGCTGAACTTAGGCATACCCAGATAACTTTGTTAACCTTTGGCTTTCCAGCTGTGCTTCTTCTCACTGAAGCAGACCAGTTTGTTAGCCTTCTTACAAAAGACAGCTGCTGCATCACAGACAAGGGTTTGGGGTTTTTTTGAGATACAAAACAGAAAATCAAATCTGGCTAGAATTTCCAGAAGTGAGAAGTGAACTAAATCATATTGAAAAGTTCTGTGGTCTGGGAACAAGTTTGATGCTAAAGATCTGTACTCTAAGCTATGAAGAAAACTGATTCAGAAACTCAAGAGTACGGCTCAGAGGCAACACAGGTCAGTCAGGACTTCTTTGCAACAATCACTGGGGGACAAGTTCTGGCAGAAGGTCAGAACTCTAGTCCAGATCAAATCACTTTATCCCCTTGAATGCCTCCAAATACCAATATGACAAAGATCTGCAGTGTTATGGTGCTCTTAAATCACCCTGCAAATGTTCTTTCCTTCTTCTGAATTGTCCTGGTTTCAGCTGGGATAGAGTTAATTTTTTTATTAGCAGCTGGTAAGGTCTTGTGTTTTGGATTTAGTATATTAATGTTGATAATAAACTGATGTTTTAGTTGTTGCTGAGTCATGCTTACTCTACATCAAGGGCTTTTCAAATTTCCTATGCTCTGCCAGCAAGCAGGTGTACAAGAAGCTGGGAAGGAGCACAGCCAGGACAGCTGACCCAAACTAGCCAAAGAGATATTCCATACCACAGAACATCAGGCTGGGAGAAGAAGGAAGGGGGTGACATTTGGAGTGATGGCGCTTGTCTTCCCAAGTAACCATTATGTGTGATGAAGTCATGCTTTTGTGGAGATGGCTAAACACCTGAATTCCTTGTTTTGCTTTGTTTGTGTGAACAGCTTTTGCTTTACCCATTAAACTGTCTTTACCTCAACCCACAAGTTTACTTACTCTTCTGATTCTCTCCCCCATCCCACTTCAGGGGGCAGGGGTGATCATGGGGAGGTGTGTGTGAGCAAGTGGCTGCATGGTGCTTAGTGGCCAGCTGGGGTTAAACCACAACTTGACTTTGTTTGGGCTTACTCCACCTTCCACTGTCCTCAACAGCCTGTGAATGGAACGTGTCCAGAACACAGTAAGCACCACAGGACATTGCCCTTGCAGCCTTCTTCACCCAGATCAGCGTATGATTTAATTGCTGCAATGAGTGCAATTCTTCTTGGTTGTCGCTGTTATTGGGGTTATGACTGTTCCCACCCAGCCCAGTGCCCACTTCTTGGAAAGCACAATATAATCCCTGTCTTGCAAAGCATCACTCTGGGAGTGTCATAGCCAGGCCTATTGCTTTCTCATAGCCAGAGGGCCAGTTGTAAACACTCTTTGGTCTATAGCACAAAGAGTACCTGTACTGAACTAAACTAAGCAAGGAATTTTTTTCTTTGTTTGTCTTTTTTATTGTGAATTATCAAAAGCTACAGTGGAAGCAGGAGAAGAGTCAAGTTAATGATACTTTTCCATCTGTGCAATACATACACAATTCTGAAAATCATTTTAAGACCCACACACTGAACAGTAGCCACAGCTTCATTAGATCACAAGTGCTGGATAAGAATTCACATCGCTGGTTTAATATCAGTGATTTTAAAGGGAAGAGATGAGACAGAATGTTTCTGTTTATGGAGATACAAATTTTATCATTTGAATTACAGAAGATGATTCATTGCAGAGGACAATCTTCTTTGTTTGAGATCCTTCACCTTCTGACATGCAAAGAATACAATTTCTGCACTTTTTTCTGTTGTGGATAGTCTCCAATGAAAAATGTGCTATATTTCTTCCTCTGAAGAAAGACTGCACTTTCACACAGCAAAATTTCATTCCTTTGTACAGGAATTTTTAAAGCCCTTGGCAATATCTGCATCTGAAGTCAGACAAGAATGAAACAACCCATAGATGTACTAATACTAAAGAGTTTAGCTAACAATGTAAAGCTGTTTCATAGCAACAAAGTTTTATCAAAGTTAAGTTTGCACTCCTGAGCTTGGAGTTTAGTTTTAATGGTCTGATATTGCTGGAGAACAGAGTGAATCCACATTCTGGTATTTTTCCTGTCCCAAGATGGGATTTTCGCAGCTATGTACCAGTTACATATGGAAATAAATAAATGAAATAGTAGAAGTAAATAATTGTATGATGTTGCATGTTGATTATCTCATGTGAGAATCTAGTACTGCAGCTACAAATCCTGATTGCCTTTTTGTCTGAGTGATCTAATGCCAAAAGTGAGTTCAGCAATCAGATTTAAAATAAAAACAAAGAATAAAACCCCAGCACTATGAGGACACATTCCCAACTGGAGAGAACAAAAGCTCTAACTTAGGACTTCTCACATTGCTGGTAATCCAAATGTTCTCACTTTTCTAGAATTCCAAAACCACCAACCTTATACCATGGACGACCTGAAGATCACATCTTAAATATCTACAAAGTACTGAATAGATTTCATGACTCTCCTGGGAGATGGACAATTCCAAATACTGCAAAGACTCTTACTGCCTAACCACTGAGAGTGTTTGATGGCCCAGTAGAGAAAATGGGAAGAATTAATGGCACACATCCAGAGACAGAAGGACTTACACTTAAACAGAACAAGGACTGCACATTCTCCTGCTGTGTGATATGGTGCTTGCAGGAACAAACATCAAACCCCAGACTCCACCATTTTCCTATCACCAGCAAAGGGACAGGGAAGCCCTGAGCTTTTCTTACTACGTGCCATAGAGGCTCACTCATGCCACAAGATGTTAACATTCTACTATCACCAAGGCTTTAATCACGTAACTCTTCTGCTTTTGTACTTTGCAAACAAAAAAACCCTCAACAAAATTCTTTGTTCTACACCCAGATAAATTTCCAAAGAAACCGTGTTTGGGATGAACTTAACAACCATATTCGTGAAAGCATAATAATAACAACAACACTGAATTAAATGCTTAAATGAGGAAATTTGTTATATTGCTGTCAGAATTTGGATACTGCTTAGTATATGAGCTTGAGAATACGCACTGTTCTCTTCACGGCAGAGATGAAATACTGAACTTCTGCTTACTAAGAAAAGCTGACCCTCAGCTTGTGCACCAGGAGAGCTGACGTTCCTAGAAGCATAATTGTATGACCATGCAATTAAGCACTATGCCACAATCTTTGCACAGCACCCAACAGGGTCAATTACAATGGTAGAGACAAATCTAATTCTTCCAGCATTTGAATTTTCCATTTGCCACCTTTCCATACTTCTCATGCAGCTGCAGGCTACAGGCATCGTCCCACTGGCAGCCAAGACAGGTAGTGTTAATTACAGAGCATGTACTAGGGCTCTCTGAGGCCTGGGTTCTACCACAGTGGTGGAAATAATTAATCATGTAAATAAGTAATTATGGATTATTACATGAAGAAAGTAATTAGCTTTCACTGCTGAGATGTGCAAGTATATAACACAGAAAAAGATCATCTGTCTATAGAAGGCAGTATTTCACCCAAAAGCATTGGAAATAAGATGGCTGCTCCAGCACAGCAGGTTGATAGAACTCGGTATTAGCAAGATAACGGGGATATTAGCTCTCCAGTCCCACCACCAGGGTGCTGGACACAGACCCTGACCTACCAGGCATAGGAGCACTGAAGACCTCTCACAGCCTTGCCTGCGCTGGTCAGGTGAGGCACCTCTGTCCAGACACAGCTGTGGTAAGGCCCAGAAGATCTGTGAGGCAGTAGTGTTGAGATCAAGCCCAGATGAGATCAGAAAGCAAGCTCTATACATGCACCTTGGGGCAGCAGGAAGCTGGAGCATTCCCAGTTTATGTCCTTTACACTCTTGCAATCCATTTTCAGTATCAGATGCTGGACATTAAGTAGGAGCTAGAAGACAACTGCCTGGTGGTCCAGTTATTTCAAAATGTCATGTCCAAACATCATCCTTAAAAATTCATTTCCATATGAAAATGCTGCGTAAGTTTTATAAAAATACTTGATTGTTGCATAATTCATTTTGTCCTTTCCCTAAATCATTTCTCTGCCCAGCTGCCATGCTGGGCTCAGGGCACATGCATCTCGATTTAACAGATTGAATTTAAAAGCTGAAGTTAGCACATGCTGGAACATATCTGTGGTATCTGTCCCTTCCAAGCTCTGCCGTAGCTCCCACATTTTCTGAAGCCCTAAACAAGAGAGTGCATTTATCACACTCATTGCAAAGCCATGGCAAAAAGATCAAAACAAACATGGTGAGCCTGTCCTTTCTGTGGGCCTCACCAAAGAGCCATATTAACTAACTGATGAAACCGTCATTCCCTGGCTTGTTTCCCTGACATCCTGCAGCTGCACTAAGGTAGTATCTTTGCAACTGTGGATTCATGACCTATGCACACACTTTCAAACTTGTATTCTGCATAAATAACCTGTTCCTACTCACTCAAGTCACGTGCTCATTTCTCACTTTTTTATGTGAGAAATAAGCAAATATCATCATGGAGATCTCTAATACCTAAAACTTCTTGGATTTCATTTTTACCTGCCAGCAATAACTTGTGTATGTACGAGATAGAACCCCTGTTTCAGTTTTCTTTTCTACATTTCTGCTTTTACTGGAGTTGGTGAAGAAATGAAGGTAACTTCTAAATAAACAAGAAATGGATGAAATAATCCAGCCCTTTTTTCTAGTGTTTCAATATTTTTTTCCCACATTTCCAGCCACCAAATTCACAATACTTGAAGACAAAGTCTTGTATATTATCAAATCCACCTCCTTGTCAGGACAAAATAATCTCTCTCTTTCACAGAACTCTCAAACATAAAAAAAAAACACCACACACCCCAAACCCACATCCCAAAACCAACTCCTTTCTACAGCTTTATCCATTTTTTCTGATTTTGTAGAAAACAGCTTTATCTTTCAAACACATACTACCTGGGATTATTCCCAGGAGAAAGAAAACCACAGGAAATTGAGCTCCTGTGTTTTCACAAGCTGGGTGCACTCTCCAAAGCAGGACTTCCTGTTGCTAATCTGAAAGATAACCCAGCACATCACTAGAAAAGCTGCAATCCAGAATTTCAATGGAGGTCAAGTAACATTCCTCCAAGTGTTCCTGTTTACTCTCTCTGCAGAGCCAGCCCTTTGCTATATCATCCAGGAGTCAACGCATTTCCAAGAGACTTAAGCAGCCAGTACCCAGCCTGACTCAGCAAAATCTAGGTAGCTGACAATATCCCAGGGAAATCCTCGTTGGCTGGTTGTTTCATTGAAACTCAGGCTGTATACATCCTACTCATGAATGCATGAATTCTAGTCTAGATCACCTTGGATTTGCAACAGAGGGCATCTTGGATTTTTCAGACACTTTCACAGCAGTTTGCCCAACAGCAAGAAAAATGCAGCAACCCCGTCTGCCTCTGGGAACATTTCAATGGTCTAGCAGAAAGATGGTGACAGATGAAAACGGGGCATTAGGCCCATCTGCCTTCAAGTCAGAAATTCATCATCTCTCCCGCACCCCCAATGTCTAATACAGACCTATGTCATTGCTTTGAAACAGTTCCACCTGTAAATATACATTAAACATATACCGCACACATTGATATGCTTATATTAATATATTACACTGTCTAGATATGTATTCATTAAATACATTATAAAACAACAAATATTGACCAGGTAGGGGTTCTTCATCTGTCTCTCTCTCTGCTAACTAACACCCTCTTTTAAATTATCATATGAATGCCTTTCTCTGGCAGTGTCACAGGCTGACAATTCCCTGTAAGTACGGTCTTTTCTTAGAAGCATACTCCCAAATTTCTTTATTTGCAGAACAATTCTTGATACTCTTTACAAGATGCACTATCCCACTGGAACAATTCATCCTTATCTGTGCTTCCCTCCTGAACCATAAGGATTAGGTCAGAAGTCTGACTCAGTGCAAACATAGTTTTGTTTATGGACAGTTGCTCTGAGCTCTGTGATAAGATCTTGAAGCTTTCTCCCTGACATATTCTTAGGGCACTGTAACGTGCTCAGAGGTAGGCACTGCAGAGGAAAGATCTCTCAAGACTTCCTCATTCTGTCTACAGGTATTTTCTATTGTTCTTTGGTATGTGATGTAAGTCAGCATACAGGCCTTCATTATCAGAAACCCCTTCTCCAACCATTACCCACATTTCTTTCAAAGTTATCTGAGTGCCAGGACCTCTTCCTATAAAATTAAGTTATTCTAAACAGACAGTTTTGACCCAGTCTTGAGGGTGAAGCAGTAAAACTACCTTCTCCCTCCACACATCAATCCCTAAAAGCTAAAGTATAGTAACAATAGCTTCAACTATCTTAAATTAAGCTCATTTCTCTACTAGACGTTTGTTTTGTATGTTTCTTTTCAATCTCATTCTGAACTCTCACAATTATTCCTTTCTTCCTTGTGCAAAATTACAAGATTACAAGAATCAACTTAAGTAGAAGAGAGTGCTTCTCAATGGTTAAGTCCCTCGGGTAAACGAAACGTGGTTTCTTTCAGATTAACGGCCTGTGAGTAGTAGAAGCCTAAATATGAAAAGTAGAGTAGATTTGTCCCATGTCACCTGTTAACACAAAGAAAGCTTTGGAAGCAATACAGAAGATACTTGGACTGTATCTCTCAGAAACACTGAATTATGCCTTTCTCACAAACCACAAATGCAAGCTTAGAAAGCACCTGCATGGGGACAGAGATGTCACTAACATTTAAAGTAGTGCAAGTAATTAACAGATGATGAGAAAACCAGGCATTTTTGTCCCCTTATCTTCACTCTCTTTTTCATCTTTGCAGAGGACTTATCTGTGTGGGAGGTATGTTTAAACAGGAACAGAGCTCGAGGGACAGTGCACAAGATTAGAAAGTTCAGTGTGGCAAAGTAATTGCCTGGCTCTATCCAGGTGCTCAGGGAACTGGTCACAAACCAGCTGAAAACTGCAGTTCTCCATGAGCATTATGAGTTACCTGGTCTGTGCTGAAAGCCAGATCCTTACCTTGTCTCGAATCCCTTGTCTCATAACTTCTCTTTCAGCCTCCATCTTGGCATATTTGGCTTTCCTTTCTTCTTCTTCTTGCCTGAGAGCTTCCTGTCGTTCCTCTTCTTTCTTGGCAGCATCTGGATCTTTCTCCTCATCCCCACCCAGCATCTTCCCCATGTCTTTGGTAGCCCCTAGAGAAAGCACATGAGAAAGTCAGCCCTGTAAGAATGTGGGAAAACCACCACAATGCCAGCGTCCTCCTTCCACACTCAGGACCTTATTTCACTTCTGCATCTGCAAAGGTTTCTCCTTCCACTGAGAAGGAAGCACACTCCACACAGAGGAAGGAGGTGGACAAAGTATCTTGCCTGACCAGGTGGGTTACCCGGCAATGGTGGGAGAAGCACAGAAGTAAGAGGAAGAGACCATCTCCGTACACTTGCATGATGGCAAAACAATTAGTTTGCAGTCCTGAGGGGGGCAAGCTGCCATCCACACAATGTTTTCACTCCATCAGCTCAGTAAAGTGAACTGAAGCTTGATTTTGAAGGGTCTTTAATGTTACAGGTAGATGATGCATCCAGAGAGAAATGACACCAGGGCTAGGAAAGGAATTTGAAATTTTGATTGCAGGGATGAGTAATCACAGGCTTAATTGTTGCCAGAAATTACACATCCCATGACAGGTAGGAGCACACAGCATTAGCAAACATTTGGAGTTGCTGATGATTTGTAGGCTTCTACCACGGATCAGAAAGAAGCAGCATCTCTGCATGTCTCTTGTCTACCCTTGGACACCACTGCCTCTAATGCCTAGTATCTAGGAGGGACCCTGGCTTGGCTTTGCCCTCTTTATACCGCTGCATGAATAGTGGTCCCAAATTTTCAGCCTATGTGTGACTCCTGAGCCAGCTCTTTGTTATTGTGAAAAACCCTTGCACAACCACGCAAATGGGGAGGCTTCTTATGCCCCTTTGTCCCCACAGGGCCGCATAAAGCCATTTACCCTGTATTTCAGAGGAACCTTTATTGGCAAATGGCTGGCAATCATCCAGCTGGGGAGGAAAGCAGGTGCCAGGGAAAGGGGTAGGGCATCTACTCTGGTGCATCATCACCATGGCACTGCAGGGCTGCAGCAGGATCAAGCATGGTTACATGGATGAAGTGAAGACATGTATCCTTTGGGAGTTGTGTCGGACTTTGTCTACATCATTTATGAAAGAAAGTACCTTCACTGTGGCAGAACACCGTAGGTTGCTGGTTACTGTCACAGAATGATACAACCATGGATTCATTTAGGTTGGAAAAGACCTTTAAGTTTATCAAGTCCAACGTTTAACCCAGGAATGGGTTGACCCAGTCTGAACCCAGGTCTTTAGTTCCTGGGTCAGGACAGCTTCAGACTGGCTCCTTGCTGAGGAGTTAATCCGAGATAGCCTTGTTGTAACACACATTCACATGCACATACGTGTATACACATTTAACAACTCTTGCCTTGCATAAAGCTAAGTCATCTGGTCTTTTCAAAGGCTAGGCTGGAAGGACACACTGTCAAAGTTCTTCCAAATAACTGTTGGCATTATTAGAGGCTAAGTGAAGGGAAAAGGTTTTCAGAACCCCCTTATCCCTCTCTTCTAAATTAGCTCTTCAGTGCGGCAACAGTGCAGAGGACTGTGTTTGCTCTGGCTTTCCACATCAGTACTTGGGATGGCAATGGTGGAACCTTGATTGTTACAGGAAGAAACAACTGCAACCTGTCAGAATAACTCCTCCTGAATTGCCCCAGAGATGACAGTTATCAGACTAACTACTGCCTCTAACAACTACCATGGAATTTGTTGAGAGGTGAGCAGATCCTGTGGCTTTTCCCCTCCACATTTCTTTTCCAGGTCACATGTTCTTCCAGAGTCCTAAATTGAAAGCAGTTCTGAATCCATCTCCCATGAAGAAGTATGGGGAAAACAATCATTTTAAGCCTGCCAAGATCTGGCTATTATAGGTGGGGTTTTTTTGCCGGCTGGGAAATAATAACAGTAAACATGACTGTCTCCATTCAGCTAGCTAACCACAAGCCTTTCGACACTTGCATCCTGTTGGGAAACCTGCGGATAAGAAAAGGACATAGGGACCCCCCAAAAAAAACCAGCTGGAATACTCATGGTCCCCAGCTACTGTCAGTCTTCCTCTACTGTCATTTTGCATCCTTCCTCTGCAGGGTCAGAGTAATACAGAGTGTCTTGCACTTTGAGGGCAAATTTACTCAGAGCATCTGGTGATTTCTTTCCTGGGATGCAAGGAAGGCTAATGGAAGGCTAACTGAAATTGTAAGCAATCTAGAATTTCATAGCAAGTGGAAAGGGAATGCAGACAAGTTGAGTACCACATCCCTATTGCAGGAACCTCCCTAAGCAGCCTTATTGCAGAACCTATTTGGGTTCAATATATCAAGTTAATCTCTTTGTAGCTTCTCTCCACTTAGAGCCATCCAGACAGTGTAATACACTAGCTACTTATGAAGCAGAATTCAGCAGCAGAAAGAGATTATTTCTTCCCCTGTAAGCACTACTTCT
Organism: Falco biarmicus; assembly: GCF_023638135.1. NCBI lineage: Eukaryota > Metazoa > Chordata > Aves > Falconiformes > Falconidae > Falco > Falco biarmicus. The sequence continues at coordinate 30,453,126 of NC_079311.1, read as the reverse complement.
AGGCTATCACTGAGTTACAATATCAGCTCAGCTCATCATGTAAGGATTGAAATTGTGTAGACTTTCTTTTATCTCTTAGACAAGACCAAGATTTTGAGTGCTTCAGGCAGTTGATTTTGCAGCTATTCAGCACACAGGACACCTACAAGCACAAGAACACAGTTTCAGGAATCTCACAGACTCTCTTAACTCACCACTGATTTCAAAGTTGCTTTCTAAATGTGCAGAAAGCTGCACTGTGGTATCACTGTTAACTGACTGGAAGCAAAAGTTTACACTACATTTTAACTTTGATCTCTTGTGTTACTTCTGGTATAGAAAAGCTTTTTTTTTCTGTCTCATTTGTTCTTCATCCTAAATTTTAGGCTTTGTTTTTAATGTTCCCTGGATAACAGTTTCTGGTTTTAACAGTTCAGCAGTGGAGGCCCCAGAGAATTCATTTGCATGCAACTGAGATGCTGCAGTTACAGGCACAAGCAGAAGGGAAGAGCAGAAGTTCTGTCCTTAAGCCTAATTTTGAAGCTTCCAAGGAAGCAGAGGGGAAGGACACACTTACTGAATCTGTTCATATGATATGCCTGGGTCTTTTTGTCTTCTTTCACACCCCAATCATAACACCTACCTTGACATGAAGAGAAGGCAGACAACGCCAAAGTAATCACTGATCAGTAACGAGCTTCAATCAACATTAATTCCAACATCTCTAGACAAAGCCACAGGAAGAACACAGAAGTGGCTAAAGCTCTAGGACAACATGTGCAAGTTTTCACCTTTCCGGCTATAATAAACAGCCCTGTCCCTGAAGGATAAAAAACTTTGGTAAGGGAAAACATCTCAGACATGGTTTGTTTAGAAGGCAAGTGCCACAGCAGGCATTTCAAACTAGTATTCATTCCCTTCATCCATATGGGCTGAAGAATGAGGCAATATAGGTGTTAAGACAAGTAACTATGAGTGCACTTAAGACACATTTCCATGGGAGGCTTGTTGGTTTAAGCTGTCAACAGCCGTCTGAAAAACAGTATTTTAGATGTTTGGGAACGTGTGGGACACATTCCCTAGTGAAACAGCTGGAAAGCAGGTCAGCTGTCCAGAAAGCAGTTTTGCAGTAAAGGCCTTGGGATCCTGGTGGAAAAGCTGACCATAAGAAGGCAATGCATCCTTGCAGCAAAGAAGGTCAACAGCCTCCTGGGCTGTATTAGGAGGAGTGTTGCCAGCAGAACGAGGGATCCCTCACTTCTACTTAGCCTTGATGACACCAAATTTCAGAGTGATGTGTCCAGTTCTGGGCTCCCAGACACAAGAGAGATATGAATCTACTGGAGTGAGCCACTTAAGGGCCATGAAGACAATTAGGAGACTTCAGGATCTTTTATATGAGGAGAAGGTGAGAGCTGGGACTGCTTAACCCAGAAAAGAGAAGGTTCAGGACGTCTCAGAAGTGTGTGTAGATATCTGATAAAAGGGAATGAATGAGAGGGAGTCAGACTCTTCTTTCTGGTGCCCAGTGACAGGAGAAGAGATAATGTGTATGGGGAATCCCATTTAATACAAGAAAAAAAAAAAAAAAGTGTTGCAGACAGAGGCTGTGGAGTCTGTCTGTGGAGATACTCAAAACTTCATAGACCCTGAGCAGCCTGCTGTAGGATGCTCTGTTTGAGAAGGGGATTGGACTAGATAGCCCCTGTGCATCCCTGCCAACCTCAGATATTTTGTGACTCTGTGAGACCTCACAAATAAGTGGTTTAAATGGCAACAGAAAGTGACTGAAGTGAGTTTGGCAAGGAAGAGGGTGAAAAGCACATACCAAAACACATCCTACATCTGAACTGAAGGAAAGTAAATTCTTAAACTGCCTGACCTCTGTCACAGGAGCACCACTTCCTATGACCTAAGTCTTCAATAGCTGACTGACATCAATCCAGCTTTCACACAGAAAACAAAACTCACAGAATTAGCTTGCAGGAGCAATGCTCAATTTGTTACTTGTTGAAAAAAAATCTGCTTAATATTAACATGCAAAGTTATTTGCCACAAAAGCTACACAGAAAAGGATTAGGATTTTTAAGGATGAGTTACAGAAAAAGATTAGTAGAAACGTCTTGGGCATTCTTAATTAAGCAAAGCATGATGGAAATTTGCACACATCATTGCTTCAGGTAAGGTAATTAAGTGAAATCAGAAGAATTTCTTTTGCACAAATCTCATTTCATATTGCAAAAAAATAGCATCCCATACCTGTCTTTCAGGAGGGCTGAATATGTGTGTGCATAGATCTCAGAGGATGTTGCAGAAGCTTGCCCTCTTAATCACAGGTGTCAGAGGAAGGAACAAGAAGTTTACCTGAAACAGGCATGCCCTGAAGAAATTTTGCAGGGTTTTTTTGGTATTACTATTCGTGGCTGAGCCATATTTAGATCAAACAGACAGGATAACTGATCTCTCAGAGTTTCTAAACCACAGCATGATTTTTATCACTTCGTCATAACAATTTGGAGCTAATCAGATAGCACTGTCCTGGAGCAGGAATGGGTCACTCATTTTTGCAGCATTACTTCAGAACTAGAACTAAGAATGTTTTATTGGTACCAATGGAGAGAGACCTTTTTCATCAAGGCCATAATGTAAAGCTTATGTCTGGTATACAAGAAATCCTTTCCCCATTTTAAGGCACATGAAAAGGTGAATTTGCTATTAAGAAAAAAGCCTTATAACAATCATTATGGGACTCCTTACTCTGTCCAGAAGTCAAGACATTTAATTGCTAATTTGTCAGGAAAGGTTAAGCTGGTGTTTGTATGAAGACTTCACTGAGCAAAGCAATTTCATATGGAAATTTTCCCCCAATATGAATCATATCTAAAAGAATCAGATTTGTTCAAGTGTTTTTATCCAAAATCCTTAGATACTAGAGATGCTTTCAAATTATTCCCCCTGGCTGCTGTGACATAAACTTTGTCCTCTGTTGCAGCCAAAATACACACCAATAGGTGAGATTATTTTAGACAAAATACAAATTAAACTTCCGTTCCCCTTGTCCTCAAAATGTGGAGCTATATTTCCAACATGTCTACCTTCTTCCAGCAAAGTCATTACATCTGCTGGTTACACCTGAATCAAATAGACTGGCTGCGAGAGCAGTTCTCACTACCAGGGTGAAATCCAGTTCCCAACAGCAATGGCTAGATTCAAGTTTCTGCTCAGAGATGTATCCATGTGTGATTGGTACCTGGCTTCCCATTACAGCAACTGGAAGCCCACTGCAACCTTCCATTGCCTCTGTCTACTGCTTAAGAGACAGGTTTCCTACAGAGCCTGAATCACAGCCCAGGAAATCAAGGCCAAAGCTGCCTCAAGCTTCAGGTAAAGCACAGTCAACCTCCGGTGAGTTTTGGTGAGTTTGCATACCTATTTGCTGTGTCAATACCTCATGTAGACTCCCTGGCCTATGTGTTTTATACAGCAGGATTCATCTCCATCTATTCTGATCTAGCAAACAGTCAGCAAAACGTCACGCTGAGATCCAGATTTATATACACATCTTAGTCAGAAATAGAGTAAAACCCCCAAACTACAGTCTACAGGAACTGAAGGGGGCAGGGATGAGTGTAACTCTCCCTGGCATAAAATACAGACAAGAAACAGCAGGCTCCCAAACACGTTATGTTTGGACAGCAATCCCATTTTAATGCACTTCCTTTCACCTTTAAGCAAGAAAAAGGTGTTTCCAGCACATCACCAACTTCCCCTGCAGCTAAGACAAAGTGATAGATGAATGATCACTAAAAGGTATTTTATAAAGAAGCTAGTTCAGTCTCAAATAAAATGGAAAGTACTGAGTATGTGTTCTACAGAGAGACCTAACCCACCGACCTCTAGAAGTCGGATTTTTCAGTGCTATGCACTTCCATTTTATAATGCCTTGCAAAATCAATTGAATCATCCATGAGTTTTTCTGCCTCCCAAAAATGAAACAGCCCCAAACTTACTACCCAAAGCTCATTATCTTGTAGACAAATAACTCCTGAAACTTTGTTTAAATCCAGCAGGAATGTAAATTTTCCCTCTTAGGACTGGGTGAAAATGAAACAATGGCTTTGAGATTTCTAGCAACCACATGGGCCAAACAGGAAGGAGCAAAGAGCAGTCAGTGATGGATGGGCTGAACAATCTTATTTTTGTCTTTCACTCTGAGAGTTGTTGACATTACAAGATGGCTTCGATGACTTACACTTCCCCATAGTTTTTTGTATCACTCTTCTTTGAAAACAAGACCAGGCAAGAACAAGCAAACTGAGCTTTTCAGGATCTCTGCCCAGGAAGAGCTCCTATGCTCCATTCTCTTCTAAGTCTTATGGTCTGTATATTATGAGCTTTTCTGATATGCCCTGCTGCCTCTCCTTTCTTAAGTGTCCCCATCTGTAAAGCAGCAATGAACCTAGATGCCAATCTCACTTTGACAATCTCACAAGACTTTGTGTTCCACACACAATGTAAGGCTGCTCCTATTTTCTTACTTTTTTTGAGTCAGTTTCCATCAGGTGATGCCTGTTTCAATGCAGGGTTTGGTACAACCCAATAGGGAGTTATCAGAGTTGACATGAGCGAACAAGGTTACACTTTGCATAATCCAAAATCACTATATCCAGAACAGGGCAGACTAGGGCCAGCGCAAGGACCCTTTACTGCATGGAAAATTTTTTCTTGTCAAGGATGAGATCAAAATAACTCATCCACAAAGAACCAGTAAATGCTGTCAGCTGGTTGGAATAAAGGTGCTGACTTTTCCACACCACTGGGGCAGCTTGGTTGTCTGCCTGGTCTTTCCATCCCATTGACAAAAGTGGGAAGGGCAGAGAGGGATCTGGAATATAGGCCATCATACCTGTTTTGGAAGCAAAAGTCTTCCTTATATGAATACAAAACAATGCTTTTAGGAATGTTTTGGAAACTAAAGAGTACTGCTTCATGCTTGCTATAGAAAGCTGTTTTCCTGCAAATGTTTGTACATTTCTTCAGTGATAAGAACACAGATGCCTCTACTATCTGCCTCCTGCTCCTTCCACTGGCAGATAAAGGTGTGGGGTCTTTTCCTTCTGCAGTTTTATTAGCCACCAGATTGCTATTTTCCATCAAAAAAGTAAATGCCACATCAATCCTTTCAGGTGAAAAAAAGCCCTGACTTCCTCCTGTTAATTTTAATAAAAATACAACAGCCCTTCAGGAGAGCATCACATGATATTCCAAAGTGGTACTTGCATGAATGAAATAGGGTATTTATACATTAGTACTGAACAGCTCCAAAGGAACAACCACAATTTATTAATTAACTATAACTACAGACCTACTGAAGTGCATTACCAATTTCCCTTTCATAAACAAAGAACTGATGCCAAGTTAACTTGAGGAGCTCACTTAAGAAATCACAAATGGCACAGAAAATGGCATTGTTCTGGTCTTTTTGGCACAGTGGGGACCTCTGAGAAGGATTATTAGCATTGTATTAAATGAAGAAATTCTTAATGAAGTTCAAAGCTCAAAACAGACAGGAACTCTTTCACTGTTTGCTTTTCCATATCCATGCAGCACAAGTGTCTTGCACAACTGAGAAGGTGCACATTTATACACATTTCTGCTCCCTGAGCCAGTCTATGGTTTTAGGCTTATTTCCAGGTCAGTGGGATGTCTATCCCTTTCAGTGTCAAGTCTTCCGAGATACCACAGAAAAATAATATTGGAAGGATCTTGGTGAGGTCCATCTGAACATATTAAGTGTTGAGCCATGGATCACAGGTACTGTGCAAGTTATGTGGTGGCAGAACACAAATGGCCAAGACGAAGGAGCAGAAAAGGAACACTCAAAGCTTCAGTTTAGTTTGTTTATAAATGAACACTGTTGAGGAAAAGTTGCACAGGAAGGTATAAATTTGGGTTTTTTTATTTTGTTCCTTTTCCCCACACACTAAATTGTTAGATTACCTTCCAGATAAACGAGAATGCAAGACACCAGCCTGGTATATCCCTTGCCCCAAGGATCAGTCTAATGCTATTCCTGTCAGCCTTTTGTCTGACTGCTGTCAAAGGATTGTAGAATCGAAGACAAAACAGTGAATAAAGCTGTGGCCACTGTAATACTCATCACATAGCAATACAGACATGGTCTGCTTTCAGTCTTTTTGTTTTTCCTCTATCTCCTTTTTCCAGGTTGTTGGTTGGCTTGCTGTTTTCTCAGAATCTGTAGTAATTCCCATTCCTTGGCCTGGTAGAATTCACTGACTCAGTTCTTTCTGTTCTCTGAGTGCTTATGCTGGAATCTCAAATATTCCTTACCATCAGCTAATCAGAAAAGATACGGTCTGTGGATACCCAGTACCTAGAACAAAGGCTTCACTGAGACCCATCCCATGTAACAGATAGCAAGACAAACAGATCGAGGTGATAATAAGAAGTTATTCACAGAATCAGCACTATGACAAGACACTAAGTGATCATTTGGGTGATCAAGACTTTAGGGTGATTATCAGTACAATATCTATTCTCCATCTTTCCTTCTTCCAGATTCTGGGATTTTTTACCACACCTCAGTCTGTGTTCAGGCTTTAATGCCATAAACTTTCAAGTCTTGCCATTCCCTGTGCCTTCTTCAGAAAAGGGTCCTAAAAAAGCAGGTTTTGCTCTGGCTGTCCATGTTTAGACATATAACTCTTTATTTTAGTGTCCTTGGGGACCTTTACTTCAGCCATTCCCCTTCCTCAGACCCCAGCTTTCTCTGCCTCTGGTATTTTACTTCTTTCTTTCTCTCTCTCATACTGTATCCAGCCAGACAAACTGCATTGCTCAGAGGTCATCTTGTTGGGAAATAAACTGGTAAATTGAGGAAACTCTGTGTAAAGGTACTTGAAATATTTAAGAACATTTGAAGGTATTTGGAATTCCAGCTATTTGGAAACAAATGCCTCTTCTCACCACTATGGTAAAATTACATTTCCTTTACACACCCTAAGGCAGACTTTAGAGGCTGATGTCGAACGGCCTTTTTCAAACTTAGTACAAATCCACGTGGAGGCCCACAGAACTTCCTAGAAACTATTTTTCCCCACATTTTTCTGAGATAGCAGTAGGTTCTAACATGTGCAAGAGCAATGTTTCACCCTGCAGATGGGTATTAAAGCCCAATAGGTGAGATAGATAGCCATGTTAACAGAACATAACGATTTTCCTACTTTACAAGCTACTGGAGAGCCTCCTTTGACAGACAAAAGAAAGTACTATTTTTGGAGCAAGACCCTGCCAGCCTCTTCAGCATAATTTCTTTTGCTAAAATCTTAATCTCTATGGTTCTTGCTCTGTGAAGTCTCCATGTCTGCACAGTGACGATTTTTCTCTAACTACGTAGAGATGTACAGTACTTGCACACAAAACAACATCTAATCTGAATGGTACTTGTGCGATTTTGCAACAAGTAGTTAAGTTCCTCTTCTGTTTTCTCTTTCTAGCTTACAATTATCAATTCATGTATTTAAGTGAATTCTTCAGTTAATATATGATTTATTCCTTTCACTGGTGCTAAGTCCTTTTTATACTGCTTTAGCTAGAACAATAAAGTTGCCTTTGTAATGCATGTGGAGAAATAATTTTCAGGTGACATTCATCTGACCTGATCTCAGACCCAGAGTGGCACTATCCTGGACATATGAGGCTTTCTCTTCTTCTTCATAGAATCATTTAGGTAGGAAAAGGCCTTTAAGATCATAGAGTCTAACCTTAAACCTAACACTGCCAAGTCCATCACTAAACCATGTTCATAAGCGCAATGTCTACACATCTTTTAAACACCTACAGGGATGATAATCCCACCACTTCCCTGGGCACCCTCTTTCAATGCTTCACCACCTTTTTAGTGACGATTTTTTCCTAATATCCAATAGAAAGCACCTCTAGCATAACTTGAGGCCAATTCCTCTCGTTCTGTCACTTGCTATTTGGGAAAATAGGCTGATGCCCACCTTGCTACAACCTCCTTTCTGGTAGTTCCTGAAAGCAATAAGGTCCCCCTGAATGTCCTTTTCTCCAGACTAAACAACCCCGGTTCCCTCAGTTGCTCCTCAAAAGACTTCACACCATTCACCAGCTTTGTTGCTCTTCTCTGGACACGCTCCAGCACCTCTACGTCCTTCTTGAAGTGAGGGGCCAAAAACTGAACGCACTATTCAAGCTGTGGCCTCACCAGTGCCAAGCACTGGGGAACAATCAATGTCCTTTTCCTGCTGGCCACACTATTTCAGATACAAGCCAGAATGCTACTGACCTTCTTGGCCACCTGGGCACACTGCTGGCTCATATTCAGCTGTCTGTTGATGAATAGACGCAGGCTCTTTTCCACCAGGCAGCTTTCTGGCCACTCTTCCCCAAGTCTGTAGCATTACATGGGGGACGCCGCACTTATCCTTGTTGTTTGTTACTGGTTTTGTTTGGGGGTTTTTAATTGCCAGTAAGAACTTCCATTTCATGACAAACTAGAAACAACCACTGGGCTAATACCTATTTGTTACTCAGAATGACCTGATAAGGCTTTTTCCAGGTTGAAGCAGGTACTGCATTTTACAATCAATTTGTGAAAGATGCCAAACACCGTTGATGGCCTATCAGTGGTATCTCATTTGCATGCGTCAGAGTCAGTGTTCGTACCTTGTATTGTGCTGTGCACATTCAGTTTAGTATACTTAATATTTTTAAGCAGTGAAAGGTTCACTTCAGTTGATTCATTAGCTTGCAGACCTCCTCTGCTGTAAAAAATAAAAGCACTTCCTAGCTGAAATAGCTTATACTCCCTGATGGACGTTCATTCATTCCCTTTCTGCTTTGTGGCTCTTGTGAAGCCTATAAGGCAGCATGAACCATTGTGTTCTGATACGTAAGTGTATTGTATGCCAAACAGCTACTAATATCATAAGATGACACCATTTAATGTCAGGAACTACAAGATGGTGGCACATGACGAGATGATTGAGAGGAACATGCATTGTAAATGTGGGAGGACAGAAGCTGCGGGAAGGTTATCTTCTGCCTCTGATGTGGGGGTAAGGTTTTGCAGGAGAAAGAAACCTTGTACTAGTAGAGGTGTCTTGGTACAGTCTGCTGCATTTTGGTTTTGAAAGGTTAAAAAAGTCTCAGTTCCACATATATACACATCTCACATTCTGCACGAGACTGGTTTCTTTTTAATCTGAGTGCATCGTTCTTCAACACACAAACCACAATGAAGCACTTTTACTATTGCCTTTAGACACACAGGCCCTTATGAAAGGCTGACTGTTACTTCAGTCACTGGTAAAAGTAATACTGCTGGATTATTACTTTTATATTATATATAGTGTATATATATATGATATAATATAAAATATATTTTTATATTATATTATAATAATACTGTCCGGATAAACACTGAGCTTACTTAAGAAGGTCCTATTGAAGATGAGAAAACTGTCTCAAAGATTACAGTTTTTCTGCAATATTTTAAACATAATTTATATTCCAGCATTTTTATAAAAGGCTCTTCTTTGGTGTGCATATGTGTTCAAGTAGCACACCTGCAACTCTAACCCTGACATACAAGGCAACATCTCATGATGCATAGGTAAAGCTCAGTGTAAGCAAGGCCAATGTGTCTAGGTTAGCCTGACCCAAAAAGATGCCTTGGGTTGAGGACATAACATTAGTCAAACCCAGCTAGCTCATCACCTTACTGGCCCAGATAATTCTAAAGCTAAAATTTAGACTTTCACTCCCACATGCTTCAAGCAGATATTTTCACAGATTATCTTGAAGGAGCATTTTCCCTTTCCCATCCCACACTGATGCCTGTGTCCACTGCTGAAGAGTACCAGGTCATGAGTCTTCAAGGTCCTGCAGCTGTGCAAGGGGCCAGGAGGAGATACATTGGTTCCTGAGACCAACACACACAGCAGGCAGGTTCCTGAGCTTCCTTTTAAAACTTAGCTCTTGCCAGTTAAATCCAGGTAGCGGAAGGAAAAAACAAAAGGCTACTGGCATGGAGGGGCATTAAATGCTACTTCCTGTGTGGACTTCTGTGTTCCAAGTTACTCAGATTATACCAGTTACCTTCAAAACATTTTGCTAGCACCAAATTCAGATGCATTTGTCTAATAGTATTAAGGGCAAGAAAACATTTAAAAAAAAAAAATAATCACAAAATAAAACCAAACCAGAAGACCAGATATTTTAGCAAGATGTAATGGCTGCCTCAGTTGCCTCCTCAGTGGCTGGGTGGGAGATTATTAACTGTTGTTCCCCGCAGCAGATTTCTCAGGAACGTATGTCTCCTTGAAGGACACCCCTGTAGGAGCCTATCAGCAGGAAGAATTGGCACTGGGACTAACCATGAGCTAAACCATCACTGAAACACAACATCCTCCCACAGAAAAGTTCCAAAGGGAATGCAGTCAAATCTTCAATAATCATTACAAGCCTTTCCCACACAGTTGAGTTCTTCTGATGAGATACCATCGTGAACCTCTTCATAGCAGCAAGAGGTGTTTAAAGAGCTGTAATATACTCTAATTAGTGAAATTACTTACCTGTCAGAAAAGATAGGAACTCCTTAGAAATAATTAATGCACCTTCACGTATTTTCTTAATGTACTTCAAGAAATGTAGGTGCTTGATAACAGCAGCATAGCAAGGCACTGGTGCTTTGATGCTTCTTGGCAGCTACAGTGCTAGCAGTGGGGTGGTACTATACCAACCAGAGGAACATGTTCTGTGGAATGGGCTGTTACTCAAATTAGGTGCTTGTAAACCTCAGCTTATTGCATACAATCAAGTTCTGCTTGAAGAAATGTTAACATATTTTCTGTCAGTGATTTGTCACACCTTCTCAAGCCTGAAGGTCAGTAGGTAGGCTGTGAGTAGAAAAGACAGAGTTTTCATGAGAGGCTGTGGAACTTCCATAGTCAAGAAATAACAGCGATGGCAGACACACTACACCCAGAAAGAAACTTTAAATTTGGTTTGCTCTCAGCAGTTTCTTCATACACCCACAGACAGAAACATAACATATATGCTCACACACACACAAACATTGTATCTGCTAGCCAGACTAGTTCTCTCTTCTCTCTGCAGCTTGGGCTATTTCAGCTCAATGTGGGCGTTTCATCTAGGATGCAGCACTGATGAAAAATAAATAAACCCCCAAACAGACAAATCTATCTGGAAGGAAAAATTTAAACAGTCAAAGGCGAAGTGTGCCTCCAGAACTTTCAGAACAGAAGCTATCAAAAGCTGTTACCTTCCCTCAATATTTTCTTATTTTTTTAAAAAAAGAAATTGCTTCAGAGATGTGACTTCTGCAGTCATCCATGTCATAACCCCAACAGGCTTATTAACAGATTTGACATCATTTGAGGTGATGTAACTCTTTGGTAATGCTGAAAAGTTTCTTGGGCAAAAGGAGTTCTGTGGCACCTTTCACAATCCATATCCTTGCAGAGCACTACCAAAGCTGGCCCAGAGTCAGCAAAAGGGTGCACACACACATCCCTGCGGCACAGGAACAGTATAATTTGCAGTGTCTTTTGCATAGAGGTGCAAATGAGAAGTCCCAGGCTGCAAGGGCTTCCTTTGGTGAAATGGAGGCAAAGGAGTGTGTTTTCAGTTTCACATGAGGTGCTTTGAAGCCCTGCACCTGCACTGAGTGACTTCTCACCCAGGAGTCTCTGTGTCACCTGCTCCAGAGCTTTAGGTCATTCCTTCCACTTGAGCATGCAGTCCTGCCTACATCCCACCAGCACTCGTGCCCAGTCTGACCTTTCCCTGCCACTCATCCCTGGCCTTGTCCATTGCTGTGGCTTGAGGGAGCCACCTCCATATTAGTGTTAGGCTGCATATGCTGTCCTGGCAAGGAAACCCTGAAGATGCTCACAGCCCATTCTCACCTCCTGTTTCCCACTGGCTTTGATTCACAATGTTGTGTTACAAAAGTAGCACAGCCTGAACGGTCTGCAGCCTCACAGCCTTGCCGGGGGGCAACCGTGGAACTGCAGGACAAAGGATTTCCGAAACGAGTTGACAACGTGCTGCCACCTGCAGGCAGGCTCAGAAAGCAGCACTGGGTATCCCAGTCTGCTGAAACAGTCGTGCAGCGGATAAACTTGCTTTTCTAGGCACCTATCTCCATGATTTAGAGCTATTAGCAACTGTAGACAGAATCAGTCCATGAAAGAACTAGCACATTCTGCCCAATGTTTTCTAAACACTGCAGCCTGTCTAACGGCCTTGGGTCTGGTTGTTACTATGGAACTTAGCAAGATGGTTGCCTGACCTTTTCAAGAATTCCATGCAGGTCACTAAAAGAACTACCTTCAGAAAACTGAAAAAATGAAAAATATCTCCAAAAGGTGAAGAGGAAGCAACGCTGGAGCAGTTGGAACCTGCTCAGCTGAAAGCTTTCAGGAGACCTGAGATGCCAAAACTCTGTCATGAGAAATAAAGAACTGGTCTCTTTCAGCCTAAGACATATGGCTTTATTTGTAAAAAAGTAATAAAAAAATCACAACAGCAAGGCATTCATTAACGTATTACATTGTTCCATATATTAAGAGAGTGGAAGTGCAAATGGAAGCCCGAAAATACATTTTAAGAACTACAGAATAAAAAAATAAAACAAGAGAAGTAATTCTCTTAATGTCTAACAAAGTTCACTGAACATGTTGTTCATGCTTCAAGTCTAATAATTAGGTAAGATGTATGAGGTTATTCTCAAAACTCTCATTGTAGGATTATTCTGTGGTGATTGTATCTCTCCTACAAATCTTAAATTTTTTGTCCTGGCAAGGAGGAGATTCAGTATGAAAAGTCTGATCTGCAAGTTCTTTGAAGTCTGTATTCATTGAAGAGAGACCTGAAAAAGTTGCCTTCACCAGCATGTAGCTAAAGAGTGTTGGAGTCTGGATCTCTATGCCTCCTTGCTCAGTAAACACAGCTTCTGCATATGACCTGGCTGTTGTCTCTTTTCACATGCACCATGCTCTGGTTTATTCTTTAGGGTTGATTAACACAACTCTGAACTACACATCACTATCATCTTCCTTTCTATCATGGTGACTTTACACTTTATGTGTTTCGAGACTCTCATACACAGTCTGCAACTCAGGCATTTGAACACCTCAACAAAAAAAGCTTTGCCATTTTTCGCTGACTGTGAGCAGTAAATCTACTCTGACATCCAGAACATCCTCTCTCACGACTTAGAACACCCCAAGGCAAGTTCATTTCCTCCAAATATCTGGAAAGAGCAAGAAATATCTTCTACTCCCAAACCAATGAATGTAGCATTTCTGTTGCACACGTTCCTACCCTGGAGGTAGGCCTTTTTTCATCCCAGCATATGTGATTCTGGGCCCTGCAGACCCCAATGAGTAACACCCTCAAGACAAAGGCTGCTCTTTCTTTTTATATTAAAGAAATAGATTTGTAAGACAGACTCTAAGGTAGGTTTTCAAATTTGCTGACAAATATAAGGACACTCCAGCTATCTGACAGTACTGAAGTTTGTACCATAGGCTGCTCTGAGGATGCCAAGATGAAGCCGTCTCCCTTTTCCAAAGCAAGAGTCATGAACGTAGCTTGTGTAAGAAAGATCCATACGGCCACCTGAAGCACCACCCAGAGTTTGGCCACACACTAACCCAATACCAACAACAGTCCTTTCCTGTCCAAACAGCACAAAAAAAGTAAGGGAAATACAGTAGCACTGTTTCTATATTCAAAAGAACTTTCTTTTATAATTTAATCTAAACATTTAACCAATCTGAAAGGAAGAACAAGGCAGGATTTTCCTCCTGGAGGCAGAACATCAAAGGACTCACTGAACTATCCCAAGGCCATCAGGATGAGAGGCCACAATGACTGCCCAGTCTGCCATCAACTTCTGTTGGCCTTCCATCAAGACCAGGCTACATAACCCTGTCTCATACAACATAGCCAGGCTGCATAACCCTGAATCATGTAAAATCCTAATTCAGCAGCAGTGTTCACGCATCACTCAGAATAGAACCCACACACAGAGAGCAGATTAGAAGAGTCTAAATAGCTTTGTTCTTAGTACTTTGGTACTCTTTCATACCTTGATGTCTTTTTCACTCTCCATCATAGTGAGACCTGCACAATGCTTCTAGAACATGCAAATATCAGCACAAACATTCTTAAAAGAAGGAAGGTAACGTTTGTTGCAGAATTTTATAGTAATTTACTTCAGGAGACAAAGGCCCACAATGCTGCTAACACGGGACCAAAGACCTCTTTCAAGTCACCTTACAGCCTTGATCGTACAAGATGTGCTTGTTCTATTTTTAGTCTTCTATCAGTAGCTCTTTCTCTCACTCTTGTTAATATATAGGCCATGCCTGCTATTGATCCATGCATTTTTCAGCATGGTATGGAGTTACCTTAGTCTGTAGAATTACTCAGAAAAGCTCAAGGGATCAGGATATAATTGGGCAAGAAATATAATTGATGTAATTTCTGTACTTTCTTTTTACTGCAGGAGAGTCAAAAGAAAATTGAAGGGCATGGAACACTTTTGAACCAGAAGAAAATGTTTTTTTGAAACTTGTCTGTAGAAGATTTTTAAATGTTGCCCAATTTGAGATTTTACATTCTCATTTAGGGATGGAAGATGAGGAAAGCAATATTTTAATGACTCACAGCTCTAGATAAGCCTCAACTCACAGATACTATAAATTAAAGAGCCAACAATGCAGCTCTAAAACAAAATTTATTTATATAAATGCCTACCTAGTGAAAAAGACGAGACTGTTGCTTTGACTCCTTGAATTCATCTGGATTTACATGGGAACAGTTTACTACCTAAGCAACACAGCTTCATTCATCCTGTGTTCATTACTTGTATGAATGTTACCTTCTTTTGCGCTCCAGAGAAGGTATTACAAATGGTTGTCAGAACTGCTAAGACACCATCTATACTTCATGGAAACACTTTTTCCTTTGGGAACTGCTGTTGTCTACTAAGCCTGTTCTCCAGAGACACTCTGTCCCTCTTGCTGTCCTGTAGAATGGAGAGTACAGCAGAAGGATACAAAGGAGACCTCCACAAGTTCTCCTTTAAGAGCCACAGCCACCTCTGTTGCCTTATCTGAGCAATAGAAAAGTCAGGGTTTAAAAGAAACTCTGAGGGTACAGCCATGCCCAAAAACTTGATTTTGCTGCAGCACTGTGTAACAAGTTTGCCCCAGGCAAGGAGTATAGCATATGGTTCTAACCATCCTAGCAGCAATTCCAGCACAATCAACTGGGATTGCATCCTGCTCTCCTTGAAGCAATTTAAGGCAGGGAGAGTGCTATACCTCATAGCCTTAAAAAAAGGACCACCGTAGTCACTTGGTATATAAAATGACTACTTCATAATCTGAAGTTCCAATTTACATAAAAAGATGTATTTTTTGCTTGTGGTAAGTATTTTATGCATACACAGTCTCTTCATTGGATCTTCGTACTCACATATCTGCATCTGAACTATTACTAAACTGAATGTTTTACATTAGAAGTGTGCAATATTCAATGGTTTGTCAAGCAGCTTAATCCTGTCATGGAAACATCACAATGAGGTCTCTTACCTAGAGGAAAGATGACTTGTAAATTTTCTTACTCCATTTTTTTTCCTCAGTCCAAACCCTATGGACTATGCTGAATGCAAATATGACTCAATATGTCATTACTGCCAAAATGGAACCAGAAATAGCATGATGCAGACTTAAGAATGGAGTAATTGGAAGATAACGTGAGACTTCAGCAACAGATTACCTTGATTGGAAAATTCTGCAGCTCTGAGTTTGGTCCTGGTGCTCCTGTCTTCTCTCCTCTAGGCTCACAGAGAATCCACACACAGCTCATTAATTACACTGACCCCTCTTTGCTGTGAACCTAAGCATTCCAGTATTTGCAACAGGTAAGAGAAGAGTATACTGTCATCAGATGTCCAGCGGAGCTCCTGTACATGCCTAGGTGTGGTGTCATAATAGTAGCTCATGCACCTGGATGAACCCAGCTGGGAGGTTTCCAAGGTAGATCCTCCAGCACATTCCTTTCCAAGCTCTTGGTGATGTTAGAAGTGCTGTTGAACCCAGGTGATTCCCACCCAGTTGGGAGCCCTCTGGCCACCTGAGCCATCCAAGAGAGAGCAGGGGAATTCCTAAGAGCATCTCAACATACCTGTTGTTGTTACCTACAACATGTCTTCAGGATCCAGAAACAGAGTGTCTACTACCTGTTAAGAGTGCCTACTACCTGTTAAGAGTGCTGTCTTTCCTTACCCCAGGCTGAGAGAGAAAACAACCGACTTTTTGCTACCTACATTCTATGCTAGAACATGGAATTAGCATCTCATAAAAACTCCTTATCCCTGGATGGAGTGCTGCTGTTATACCACTTTGCCATTCCCCATGTCCACAAGCCTCAACACCCAAGGGAGCTCGAGGAACACATATAAAGCTTTCAGTACCGAACAAGAAAATCTGATACATAGAAACTCCAGGCCCTCAAGCTTCAACTGGCATAAACGTGCATAGAGAAAGAGGCTGTTTTAACTCCACTGTCACTAGCGCAGTAAAGACACAGTTCTGCAGTGCAACCTAGTGCTGGTAAGCACATACATGATTTGTCAGGGGGAAACTAGTTCAGTCTAGGTCTTGTGTTCCCTTAGTACTTGCTCTGGTATCAATAGTCACTGGAGCAAGGCTGACATGACAGCACAAACAGCAACCTTTCAAAGCTACAGCTTGCTTGCTGTTAAAGACATAATCCAATGTGTGGCCTGCTGTACTTGGCCCTGTTCTTCCTGATCCATAACACTGTAGTCAAACACAGACTATATGCAAGGGAAAGGAGTGAAGGGCACAATTAAAAGCTTTACATAAAAAAATACTGTTCACTTCAATAGCCAATTAAATAAGTTTAGGATCTTCATTTAAAGCCCAGAACTGCAGACATAAGGAAGGACATCAAAAGGACAGTTTCAGCATTGAGATGTTTAACAGAGGCACTCCAGAAGAATTAATAGGAGGGACTGCTGTTTTCCATCCGTCTGCAACCTGAACTGCAACTCTATTCAGTCTCATTTTTGCAGACAGATGGGCTGCAATACTGAGGAGCTGCCCATTTTTTCCTGTGAAAAGCTGAGATCTCGCCATTCCCTCTATGCATGGGGAAAAAAGGATAAAAAAAGATATAAAGAGAATATATTCTCAGTTATAGGAAGTGAACATCTTTTAAACGAAGTCAAAATAAACTTACTAATCAAAGGTCAGAAAGATCTTCCAGCAGTAAAACAAAATTTATCAATATCCACTAAACGAAATAGTCTGAAGTGGTAACCTGGGAGAAGCACAGTGCATTTTGTGGTGTGTATATGCACTCAGCATCTGTCACAAATAGGTGTAGGTTCACATAAACGTGTGATTTAGACTCCATTTGCACTGCAGGAAAGGTCTGTAGAGATTTTCAAGGTAAAATGACGTGAAAGTAGGTCATCAGCAATGGTGGGCATGGGATAGCTTCAATCCAATAAACTATTAATAGTATGGACCTTTCCAGGCAGGTAAAAAGACACATTGCTGGAGCTCTGCAGAATTGAGAACTGCTGGGAGAAGGAACGACTCATCACTGTCTGTAAATATAAGAGCTAAGCAGGAACTACGGAGGAAGCAAGTTTCAAACAAGGTTAGTTGTTTCAAAACTCCAGAGAAACAGAAAAATACCTTTATTTATAAAGCAAGTAACTGACCTGTGAAACTCTTCAACACAGGATATTGCAAATCCTATAAATTTCCATGGCATGGAAAAAAGAAAAGACCAAGAAGAAAAAGAGGGCTGCTAAATATTAAGAAACTATTTTCTGTTCAAGAAGTTCCTTAATCAGAATTTTTGGAAGTTGGGAAAATATCTGGGGCAACATGATTCTAACCTTCCTCTATTCTTATAGCCTTCACTATGAGTAGTAACAGGATGGGGAGCTCAAGTGACCTGTGTTTTTACCATGTTGGACTGCGCTTCCAGCAGTGCATGATGTTGAGCCTAGATTAGGATTAAGGTAAAACCAGAGTTTACAGCTATAAATTATTGAATTTCAGCACTAGTCTGGGGGCAGGGGAATGAATGGAAATTGAGGCCTTTGTGCAAGAGCCCTTTAAAAAAGAAAACAAAACGTGACATTACAAATTCTGTTATACTTTCTGGAGGCCAAGGCACATCATCTTCCCTGATGTGCCATCAAGACATGATTTCCTTTATTCCCCACAGTGAAAGCAGCATATGGGTATCTGTGTATGTATTTTACAGTGTTACCACATGGTATGGATAATTTTTTTGGTGTTTGGAAGTTTCAAAAAGGCTATTACCATTAGAAGGTTTAAACAAAAGAAGTTTGTTCCACCGATGATGTTCTTTAGTAAGTAAAATAAGATATCACTAAATATAACATACTAAACTATTGCACTCGCTTCCATTCCTTCCCTAGCTGAGGAAGAATTCCTTCAGGCCATAAGAATAGAGTATGCCAAGGGAAGGATGCCCGAGCTCATGCTGCCATCACTTTCACAGACGAACTGAGTGCAGTAACAAAAGTGCCTTACTAGAAGTTGAATAGCCCTCCTCACCCTCCAAATACACCCACTCCTAATGAAATGGTTTTGTGCTTCCTGTTCAGGAACCAACCATAAACCAACACTAAGGATGCAATGTAAGGAAGATGTATTGACAGCCTGACTTTACATAGCTGTGATGGACTTAATCTTTTCAGCACGATAAGAATTATCTTCCAGCTTTCTTTTTTTTCTCTTTCACATAAATGAACAGCATGTGTGGATGACTAAGCAGAGAAACAGGCTGTAAACCATGTAATAGTCACATAACTGTTAGTGAAGGAGAAAATAGAGCTAGACCAAAAAGAATATTGTCCTTTAAAAGGTGGAGCACGTCTAAGTATTGGTTTCTGAGTTTAACAAGATAGAGCATACTGCTCAAGGTCAACAGCTCTTCGGTTACAGACATTCAAATTAAGCATTTGGATATTTATTTCTGCTAGTAATTTAAGGGTACAAGCAACATACTCACTCAGAAGGCATTTGGGAGATAATATCCCTAAAGCCAAATAGAGCCATTTTACAAGTTCACATAATTTTGTCTTGCTTTGGGAATTAACACATTGTCTTTCTCTGCTGCTTGAGGACTGGGCTTCTATCGAGCTAGGAGCTTTGAAATAAATAGATATCCAAGCATGCTTCAGGCTTTTCGAGTTCAGTACACAGTCTAACACTGCACTTCAGCAAAAAATTGAAGGTCACAATATAAATTAAAAATGCCATCAATTTTTGCAGCAGCACATGGAGATTCTTCCTAGCCCATCATCAAACACCTTCTACGTCCATAGAGAATTTATACTTGAACAGAAAAAAGATAAGTTGCTTGTTCATCACAACTTCATTCTTTAACAAGAACGTAAATGTATTTTCTTTAATCCCAAGAAGTCCAGAAGTTCGAAAACAGTTCCATTTAAAACGAAAAGTCTTGTAATGTAAGCCTACTGTTTCTTTAGGCTAATTTTACTTCATCAGTATTTTTCCATTAGCAGTTGTCAAACTTCAGCTATGAAAGTTCATCTGTGACGTGCAATGTGCTGTCTGTATGAAATAGAGCAAGCAATAAACCCTCATCTCCCCATCTGCTCAGTGACAGAATTACAGGGCACCCAACTGGTCATGCTTTGTCAAACACTGACACAAGTACTTTTCTTTTGAATTGCAAATTTTGTGGAGCTATTTATCTAATACAAACTCTCTTTGAAGAGGCATTTACAGCCAGTAGATTCCTCCTTGGAGAGGGAAGAAAGGAAATATATATACTCAGAAATGTTATATTTTATTTAGGCAAGTGCTTAAGTCCCAGGTCCTTCCCATGTGCATGTGTGTGACACTTGGCTGCAGATCATGCTGTTGTGCTGAGTACTGCACAGCAGTGTGGCTGAGGTGTGGGTGCAGAAGCACTTGCCATGACAGGGCCTGGTGTCCAGAACCTTCATTCTGTTCTGGAAGCAGGTACAGCCTTCTGCCAGACTAAAAGTTTCCACTGTTACCCTCCAAATTATACACCCAGGGAGAGATTTTGCCTTAAATCAAGAGTTGAATGAAGTGTTTCCATCCTCCCACTTCATTCCTCTTACTCTGTGTCTCACAAATGTCCCTGTGTAAATCTTTGCATGGCTTCTCTGAAAATGGATGGGAACCTATGCCAGAAGGAATTGCTGTGTTGAGGACGGCCACTGTCTATACCATTCCTGGAACCACAGCTTGCACCATTTGCTTCACAAAATGTGAGGCTGAATGTAAAACCAGCCATTTTTCAAAAGCCTCAAGAACCCCACAGCAAATTAGCCCTTGGTGTCTTTTCAAAAAGCAAGCCGCTTTGCTGGCTGGGTGCAGATGGCATATATGCTGCTAGGACTCACTACATTCAGCCAGTCATTCCTGTCCCTTCTTTTTCCTACCAGAAATTGTCTTCCTAAGTTCTTCAATTCCGGTCATGTGGCTGTGATCCAAGATGAATGTGTCAAACCAAACCGGACAATTTGATCGGTGTGGGAGGCCTCAAGTGCCAACAAAGCAGCCCGAGCAACACGTTTCTGAACCTTCAATATATTCAGCTGTCTGAGGATTCTTACCATGAAACAGACACTAGTACAAAGGTGGTTCCAAAACAGGTTAAAAGAGTATGAAACACTTTTATACAAAGGCTCCTTGTGTCTTTGAGTTTAGTCATAATACCAGCATAACTGTGCAAATATGTAATTAGGTAATCATACTGGTAGCTTCCCGTAGTCCTCAGCAAATTCTTATTTGACACCACACTGCCAAGAGTATTAGGACTATACAAAATACAGTTGCCTAATAATAGGCTTTGAGTTACCTTTATTGTACAGCCCAGGCTACAGCAATAACAGATTCTAGCCTAGTAATAAGTGACTATTCTCAAGAACAGTTACTGTCGCTAGAAATAGTGACTTCCTTCTGCCCCAGGCACCATAAACAGCATTAACAGCCACAAAAGGATGCCAAATTATTCCAGAAGAGTGCTCCTGTAATACACAATGGAGTTTCCAGTCCCATTGACAGTACTATCACATACCATTCCTGGCAATATATTCTCCTCAGCTCTACCTAAACCATTAAGGACTATCAAGCAAAGATTTTTCACAACTAGCTATGTCCTTATCCCTGCCAGGCCAAATGAGGGGAAAATGTTTAATCTGTTCCAATATGGAAATATTAACAGCACAAAGTTTAAACCTGTCTGTACAAATGGTAGGATTTGTACAGATAGTCTTTCACAGAGGATCTTTAAGGGAACTGGGGAAACAGACATCAGAAGGACAAGGATTTTTGTGATGTACTGCGACAATCTTCAGAAGAAGCAATGCAGCTTATGCAGGCCAGAATGGGAATTCAGGGTAATGAAAGTCTGAATCATGCTGAAGTAAAAGTTGTTCCGAAAACAGTAGACACCCACTGACTTCAGTGCATGGTGGAGCAGGTTTCATCTGTGAGCACTATTAAAAGCTTGGACTTCTTAATCGCAGGAGGCCTGATGCATATGATGTCTTATAAGCTGAATGGAATTCTGGGGGGAAAAAAATGCAGCCACCCCCATAGTGGCTCTGCAGTCTGAAGTGCCACCTGTTGATACCTCTGCTCCATTTAGATCACTGCAGTTTCATTTGCTGTCTTCCCCTGCCACCATTTTGGGGTTTACTACATCATTTTTCCAGCCCAGAAGCTGACATATTAAATTTTTTATCTAACCTTTTGGACAACTCAGCCTCTTTCCTTGGGAACACTGTCCCTTGACAGGTCCCCCAGACCACTATGTACCAGAGGGCAAGACAATCTTCAAAGAAACATAAAGGTCTACTCGGAGAAAGAGTTTCTTCAGACTGCCTTCTAGGTTACCATGGCATGCATCCCTTTTACTATTCTGGCTTTTGCTTTTCACAGAATCATAGAATACCAGGTTTGAAAGGACCTCAAGGATCACCTGGTCCAACCTTTCCTGGAAAAAAGCACAGTTTAGAAAAGATGGCCCAGCACCCTGTCCAGCCGAATCCTAAAGGTGTCCACTGCTGAGGGACCCACTACTTCCCTAGGAGATTATTTCAATGACTGATCTCATTATGAAAAATTTTCAACTTGTATCCAGTTGGAATCTCTCCAAGATTACATTTTACCCATTACCTCTCATCCTTCCATGTGACTCCTTGTAAAAAGGGACTCTCCTTCTTCTTTATAGCTACCTTTTCAATACTGGAATATCGTAATAAGGTCTCCCCAAAGTCTTCTTTTCTCAAAGCTGCACAAACACAGTTGTCTCACCTTTCCTCATGTGTCGTCAGGATTCCCAGAAGTTTGATCATCTTTGTGGCCTTTCTCTGGACACACTCCAGTCTGTCCACAACTTTTTTGAACAGACTTTTAGAATTATTTTGTTGGAAAAGAACTTTGAGATCATCAAGTCCAACCATTAACCCAGGACTGTCAAGTCCATCACTAAACCATGTCCCTGAGCACCACATCTACGTATTTTTTAAACACCTCCAGGGATGAGGGTTCCACCACCTCCCTGGGCAGCCTGTTCCAATGCTTCACCACCCTTTCAGCGAAGTAATTTTTTCTAATATCCAATTGAAACCTCCCTAGTGCAAATTGAGGCCATTTCCTCTTGTCTTGTCACCCGTTATCTGGGAGGAGAGACCTACCCCCACCTTGCTACAACCCCCTTTCAGGTCATGGAGTGCTCTTGTAGAGAGCAATAAGGTCCCCCTGAGCCTCCTTTTCTCCAGACTTAACAACCCCAGTTCGCTCAGCTGCTCCTCAGAAGACTTGTGCTCCACACCATTTATCAGCTTTGTTACCCTTCTCTGGACACACTCCAGCACCTCTGCATCCCTCTTGAAGTGAGGTGGCCAAAACTGAACACAGAATTTGAAATGCAGCCTCACCAGTGCCCAGTACCAGGGGACAATCACTGTCCTTGTCCTGCTGAGCACACTATTTCTGATACAACCAGGATGCTGCTGGGATGCTGCTCTGTAAGGCTTTTCAGCCTTCAAGCAGATCAACAACACTTTTCTTCTGTTCCTTCCCTTTTACTGCTCCCAAAATACAGAAAGCCTTGAATATCTTCTGGGCTTGACATACAGACTCTGTCATTCCCTGACACATCTCAAAATGTATTTATTCTTACCAAATTCGCAAAAATCACAGTCTTCCTTCTTACCTAAACTCTCTAATGAAGGGATTGCCTGTGATATGACCCAGCTCATTTTCTTACTAAATAAACATAATTTTTGGATCATTTCATTTAGCTGACAAGCTCCACCAAGCATTCTACTGATCTCCCTGCATTTTCAGCTTTCCTTTTCTCCCTCTGTCATGCAAGTTTAACTTTTCCTTGTGCATGAACAAGGTCTCAGTGTGACTTGGCAGCATCTTTATTTACAGTATAGGTAAAGACGTTTATGCAACCATCAGAGAAATCGACTCTGAATATTAATCTGATGTTGCTAAAAACTAATTTATTGGTACAGCAGCCTACATCTTACTCTCAAAAATCCATGCAATAATCTTGTCAACATGTATTACTGTAAATCAACTGTCAGAATAATTCTAAACATAACTGTCTTACTGGGTTTTAGGCTGCATTCAAGGCATCAGTCAATGAACTACAATGGCCAGGCACAGCCTGGTCTACCACTAGCTGGGTTGTAGCTCACAATGTGCAAAGGCCCAGTTTCTTTTCACAGAATCCCTAGCCTCCACCAATATTTCTAGCCTTTCTTGCATACTTCTTCATGTACCTTGAAAAACATCAGCCAACAGCACTGGCCTGAACATAATGTTGATTGTGATGTGGTACCAAGGATAAGCAAGGAAAGGAGATCCCTTCTTACACACTTGCATGGATTCTCCCACCTCATTGCTAGCTCAAAGCATAGGAAGCTGCTAAGAGTTACTGTGATGCTGGTCAAGTACATATTTACACACAGCCATCATGGGTTTATGAAAGGCAGGTCTTGCACCCAATCTCCTACAACAAGATGACCCACCTAGCAGGTGAGGGAAAGGCTATGAATGTTGTCTGCCTGGTATGGAGACCATATCTCAAACTGACTTGTTAGCTAACAAAGCTTGTTAGCTGAGCTCCTGCAAGACTTAACAGCTGTGGTAGATAAGGAGCCAGCAGCTGACTGACATCAGTTTTTGGCCAGGGTCAAGGAAAGGCCACATTGCTGTGAGGGATGTGCCTAGACATGGATGATCACCCCTACCTATGCAGTAATCCCATGTGCCCCAGAGAGGAATGCAGTACATGCTGTTGTTTGGGAAACAGCCCCCCTGAATACCCTATAAAAAACTGCCACCAAACAATAAGTGGTGATCCAGAGCCGCCCGTCACTGATTGAACAGAGACTATGGACCAATGGGACGCTGCTGGATCCATGGTGGTGACTACCTCTTGCAACTCTATCCTGACTTCTTGCTAGATTACCTTTTTTCCTATCTTTCCTTCTCTTTCCTACCACTGTTTTCTTACCACATCACATGAATGTTTCGTTTATGTAAGTGCAGACTAAATTTCCTTGATTAGCAGCATTTGACCTTGTTTGTATCTTAATCTGGGAATAACAAAGAATCTTCCCGGCTCGGACACCTGGACCTTATTAAATTAAAGCCTTTGACACCATCTTCCACAGCATTCTGACGCAGAAATTGGCTCTTCATGGATTGTGGATGGGTGTAGTATACAATGGGTAAAAAGCCGCCTGGCTGGCCGACCCCAAAGAGTGGCGGTGAATGTCGTTACATCCAGCTGGCGGTTGGTCACAAGTGGTGCTCCCCAGGGCTCAGTACTGGGGACAGTCCTGTTTAATACCTTTACTGACAACCTGAAAAAGGGGATTGAGTGCACCCTCAGTCAGTTTGGAGATAACAACAAGTTGAGCACGGATGCTGATCTGCTGGAGGGCAGGCAGGCTCTGGCAGAGCGATCTGAACAGGCTGGATCAATGGGCTAAGGCCAACTGTATGAGGTGCAACAAAGAGAAGAGCTGGACCCTGCACTTGGGTCACACCAACCCCAC
This sequence comes from Falco biarmicus, assembly GCF_023638135.1. NCBI lineage: Eukaryota > Metazoa > Chordata > Aves > Falconiformes > Falconidae > Falco > Falco biarmicus. Next base: position 30,427,904 of record NC_079311.1, on the reverse strand, counting down.
ACAGCACTACAGGCTTCGGGTGGAGTGGCTGGAAAGCTGCCTGGTAGGAAAGGACCTGGAAGTGCTGGCTGACAGCCAGCTGAACATGAGCCAGCAGTGTGCCCAGGTGGCCAAGAAGCCCAGCAGCATTCTGGTTGTATCAGAAACAGTGTGGGCAGCAGGACAAGGACAGTGATTATCCCCTGGTACTGGGCACTGGTGAGTCTGTACCTCAAATACCATGGTCAGTTTTGACCACCTCGCTTCAAGGGGGGCATAGAGGTGCTGAAGAATGTCCAGAGAAGGGTAACAAAGCTGATAAATGGTGTGGAGCACAAGTCTTCTGAGGAGCAGCTGAGCGAACTGGGGTTGTTAAGTCTGGAGAAAAGGAGGCTCAGGGGGACCTTATTGCTCTCTACAACTGCCTGAAAGGAGGTTGTAGGCAAGTGGGGGTTGGTCTTTCCTCCCAGATAACGGGTGACAAGACAAGAGGAAATGGCCTCAATTTGCACTAGGGAGGTTTCAATTGGATATTGGGAAAAACTACTTCACTGAAAGGGTAGTGAAGCATTGGAACAGGCTGCCCAGGGAGGCGGTGGAATCTTCATCCCTGGAGGTGTTCAAAAAATATGGTACTTAGGTACATGGTTTAGCAATGGACTTGTCAGTCCTGGGTTAATGGATCAACTTGGTGATCTCAAGGTTCTTTTCCAACCCAAATGATTCTATGATAATGTTGCACAGAGGTGAGCAAGGAGGTGGAGAGGGTGAGGAATGCTTTTTTGCATCTATCCTGAACACGCTGAAAGTACGGTCTAACTCCTAATGAGGTCCATGAAATGCTTGTCTTAAATCTCAGTACAGAACTCAGTTGTTTTCACCACAAAGTACAGGCAGATCATTGGCTACAGTTCTGCCCTTGGGAAGAATGCAAGGCCTTCTTGGTTTAAGCTATCATTATCAAGTACATAGTCCTTCCTGAACCATCTCTAGAGAGTAATCATTTTGCTGTTGCTCTCAAATCTCAAAGCAGCATTTCGGAGCTACAGTACAGGTCCCCCTTCTTTCCTAGGCTGGGCAAACAGTCCACTCCACCAACAGCAAGTTGAACATGTCAATAAGGACACAGAATCTGAGCCTTTTGTTATGGACTCCACTATGCACCATTCCCAAGTTGTGTGTCTTTTCACTGCCAACGCCCTAGCAAAGCTGTACAAACTTTCCTGGCTAAATCAGTCACCAAAAAGACTAATTAAAAAGCAATTTGCCATCATGCTTGTGGAAAGATTATTGCCTATAACATGGCCACAGTTTTAGCAAATCTCCATATATTACAGCCTTCATTATCTCTGAAAACCATTATTCAGTACCTGGCATCACCAGAATAACGCAGATAACCTTGTGGTCTCTGCGGGACTTTGCTGGGTCATGGGGCCAACTGGACACCCAGCAACACGGTGATCTAGACCACATCTGGACCAGCATCTACTTCCCATCAGTTGAGCATAGGCTCACCAGCCCTTGCCTTGCCAGCCACATAACAGTGCACATTTTAAGCCTATGGTTTCTGTTTGAAAGGACATTCTGAATCTGACCTGGGACTCAGCTTTAATCCATTCAGTATGCTGTTTGTTAATATCCTAATGTATTTAATGACAGTACACAGTGCTTACTTTCACATCCTCCAGAACCCAAGGCATTATATCAGCAATACTGCAACTCTTGTCTGGCATATCATCTCCTTTCCAGAAGAATTGGCTTAGTGTGACGTGACATACTTTTAAGAAAACGCATATTGACTTGCATTAATTAAATCACTCACACTGAAGCATGCACCTACCTTCCTTGTGTCAGATATTTCCTTGATTTTTTCAGCATAGCGATGAAGTACAGTCATCCTCTTTCCCTTTCAACATTTAGCTGTTTAAGTAACATCAATATTCTTCTGGACTTCCAGCAGTATTAAACCAACTTACTGGGAAAACACAATTTTACTTTTTTAGAGAGTTCCTTCTTCAGCAATTTTAAAATTTTGCTAAAGCCTTCATCCTTTCGGGATGGAAAGATTTCACGAGTTTTATACATTGTGGCTGTACCATTTGTCCCCCTAGAAATACTTACTCAATGCATCCCTTTTTGTGCAGAACACTGCAAGCTCAGCTGTCATTAAAGAAACTAGGTCTAAGCCTTTGGCCACTTGCTAATTCTTCATGCCTCCCTTGTCAGAAGAGTTGGGTTTCCCTTTCTATGCCAGCTTGCTCCATTTTGCTCATACACCCACGTAATTCACCCTAATTTATTGCCACACAAATATTTCTTCATTGGAATTTTTTGCTTAAGGATGCTTAAAGCACACACATACGATTTTTTAAAATAAAAGTGCAATGTGATTAGGCTAGAAATGAAGCTGACAATAAAAGGAATACTTGTTTTCCAAGGTAAAATATTTGCTGAACTGCTTTGCATAACTGTTTTTACAGTTCTATCAATATTTAGATAGTTATATGCACAGGGACCACTTTAAAATGCAAACATATCATGCTTCCATCATTAACAAGGACTGGCTCTATTAAAATAGAAAAGCAAAAGCCCACAGTGGCAAAATCTATTACCTTCATTTTCCACAGCTGATTCTGATGACAGTCACAAACAGTTCTTCCTTTAACCACTAGTGAGAATGGCGTGCTACTGTGGTCAACAGTTCTACAAAATGCAGCTCCATGTGTGGGATATTTCACTGACAACTTCCTTCAAGTTAAGGGAAATGTAAAGTTTCAAGTACAGTATCTTTAAAAGGGAATTAAGTGACCCTGGACTCCAAATTATTTGGGCAGGCATGTCCAGACATGCAGATATTCCCAGATGAGCTGTTCTTGAAATAGGACTTACAGATAAATCTTAAGAGAAGATGTATTTGATTGTATTTCTTTTTGATAATTTGTAGATTTTGGTTTATGACAGAGCTACCTGAATGGTAACACCTACTAAAAATATCAGTGGAGCTGCAAAACCCCAGTCTAAATTTCCAGAACTGAAAGCACAATTCTAAACAACGTCACAAGCTGGAAGCAAAAAGGACTTGTAGGTCTCCTATCTTATGAATTCAAGCCTAGATCACCTGGAGATACAAGCCTATGCCAAATCTACAGAAATGTTTCATCACAGATTGTTGGTGTATGTCCACCTGAACATTTGAATCAAGAATTAAAAGATTACTCCCCAAAAAAGGAAAGACTGGGCCCATCATGCTTCCTGCTCCTATTGTGACATCCTTGACAAGGAATCAACAGAAAGCCTTCTGGGTGATCTTTTAGCACTAGACACAGGACACCACAATACACTGACCAATAGAAGAACAAAACCTGGGACTGGGTGAGGGGGATGGCAAAGACAGATGGAAATGAAGCCTGCAGGACTGATGCAAAATATGTATTGAAGCAGTGCCAGACCTTGGTGTTTGAAGATGATTATGTCTATCACCTTTCATCTTCTTTCTCTTTCTTTCCTTCCTTTCCCCCCATAGATAGAGAAGGAGGGAAAGGCAGCAGGCTACTGGATAGCATCTGGCACCGAAGCAGGATTTTGGTGGCAACAGCTTTGGTAGTAACTCCAGGACCAGCTTTCCAATGGACACTGCTGGCTCAGGATTCACTTCTAATCTGTCCTACCTTTGTGTTATACTCAGTGCACAGGGTGGCTGGTAAATTTCTATTCTGGATGACTAGCTCAGGGAATTAGGTCTGAGGCACTTAAACCATTAGTCTAGCACCTTTTGGGTGTGGGTACAGACAGTTGTCCTGAACATTTGGCATCTCTAGAAGGGATTATGCTGCATGCATGGCCAGAGTCACACAGGCTGGAAAGAGGTCTTCATCAGCTCCCAGAACTGCTTTTAATTGCGCTATTTCTCACCTATATCCCAGCTCAACCATTTTTCCTCACACATCTCAAGAACAGAGGCTGAAATTTCAGTCAGTACTCAGCAGGAGGTAATAAGAAGACACTAGCAGAAAATCTTACCATGTCCCAGAGCTTTTTAATGGAATTGGCACTTTTAAAAAGCTCAGCTAAAGACTGATACATCCATTTTGTAAGTCTAAGCATCCAGCCTCTGACAGATCAGACTATCAAGGTTTTCCAGTTTGGTACTGAGAAATCTCTGCAGTTCCTTGACTTTCTGCTGCCTTTTGAGAAGTGAACCTTTTTCAAAACATAAATTCCATATCCATGTTCTATGTCTCTGCCTTGTTTACCATCTTATTACCATCAGACCTTGTTTGATGCTGGCATATGCATTCTGCTATCCCCAAAACATGATAAATAACAGCACATCACCAGAAGTACCATGATGCTCATAGATTCAGCGAACTAATTAATGTCTCAGAGGCAGTACTTGTTTGGGAACTGACAAAAAGTCTCAGCCCTGCAAGAGAGCCTCCCACTCCTTCTCCAGGATTCTGCCTTCTTTGTGGGCTTTTCCTTTCATCCTTGTGTAAATACTGCTAGTCCACTAACATAAAGTCAACCTGACCTTTGATTTCGTGTTTAACAGAACAGTCAGATTTGCTTCCCATTTTAAGATTCAGTGTACCCTGGAAAGATAAAGTAAGATTATTTGACTTGATTCTGTTTAAATAGACAGGATTTTCTCAGGAACTATCAAGGTTCTTTTGTTTTTGTTTTGGTTTGGTTTTCTGTCATAGCATATAGGCATGAGCTCTAGAAACAAAAATCGTACCTGGCATTGAAGAACTAACCCTTAAAAACCAGAAATCTGTTAGACTCCTGTCTCTTCGTCTGAAATTTGCTGAAGTTTTATTTACTTGGTGAAAAAGTTCTCCTTATTTCACAGTCCACACAAGAGCAATTCTGTGCACTCCCATATTCTCCTTCCCTGGGACTCAGTGGCTGGAAATGCTACAGTTTTCTTGTATGGTTTCCAAGAAGGAATGTCTGAACAAGCAGTTAACCTCATGTTGTATCATACTGGTCATGAAAAGGAAAGCTCTTACAAGCTCAGTGCAGGTCTTCTATAATCTCGATGCTATTTCTAAAGCATTCCTGCAGTCATGTGGTTGGAGATGGAACTTTTTTTTTTAATTGTGTACTGGGAAAAAGATATTCCAAGTAGCTCTTTAATGGCTCAGTAACTAGTAAGCACAGTGAATAAAAAGTGACCTTAGTATGACTTCTACACTCCCTTCACAATAGGCTGAGCCATATGACTCAGCCCTCTGCAATCCTAAACTGTCTGTTGGAGTGACTTGGCTCCAGAGATCAGGAGCCACCTGCCCTGCTGCTGTCACAGCTTATTTCACAGCTTCAGTGGGACTCAAAGAGAGGACTAAGCTTTTAAAATGCTGGGGAGGCAGCAGCAGGCAGAATTGCTGCCTTCCCCATCACAAATGTATCCTTCCTGCTGCAGAGCAGCCCCAGCTAATGTAGACATCAGCAAACCATTTCCAACACAGCTAGAGTGAAGCTTAATACAAAGGATTTCTGCTCTGTATGAGGAGTTTAATGGGGGAAGTGTTCATCAGGACATCTCCCATGCTTACAACATTCAGTCTTCTGCACCGACTGCTTTGCAGCCAGGTATAACCCATGGAAAGGTTCATCTCAGTTCTGCCAGACCAGAAGATCTACTGACAAGGAACATGACTAATGCAACACTTTCTAGCTTCTTGAATTTGGACACCAGCAATAAAGAGGCAAAAGCAAGTCTTGAAGCCCTCAGGGTTCACCCAGTGGAGAGAGCCCTGCCTAAGCAGAAGAGCTTTTATCTTAAATCATTCATGTCCACATATTTTCCTTCTGCTGCTCTCATTTCTTCTTTATCTTGAACGTTGTCAGGACATGACATGAGGCTATACAGACTTTGCTACATAAATAATGACAGAATGGCCTTTCAGCAGGTAGAAGATGCAAGGATTAAGGCCAAGGTGAGGATACCTGAAGTCCAAGCTTCAGCATCCAGTCTGTAAGGTGGGACTGTGTTAATGTCTCATACGCTTATACACTAAGTAAACAGTGTGGACCACTCAAGCCTGCACTGGCTTAAGGCATAAGTCAGCACAGTAGACTTACCCATTCTTGCACCACTTAGTCTTCTAAATACATGGAATTTACATCCTAGCTGTGAAATTCTAGATAGAGGTAGGGACAGAATGGAGAAGAACCTGCTTTTCCATCCATAGATCTCATGGGATGTTTAATATGGAGAAAAAGGCTTTCCAGAAAAAGCCTACCTTTGGAGTGACTTGTGTTTATCAAGAAGATGTCAAGACAAGCTGAGCATTGGACTTGCATTTTGCAGCAGCAACCTAATTGTTCCCTTAGCTGCCAAGCAGGCAGGTTCATAACAGCTCCATTCTCATTCATCATGCTTCCCTCCAAAACCAGAAGGGATATTCTTTGTATTTTCCAAAAAAGTAGAAAATAGTAGGAAGTTAGGATTCATTTAAGTCCTCAGCATTGGCAGAGGTCACCTGAGCTCTAGAAAACAGCACAAGTGGTTGAGTAGAGCAGTGCCCATGGTAGTGTGAGTAAAAATGAATGCAGATATATTACACACAGACAAGTCCAGACTGCCAATTTCTTCTAGTTCAAAACAGAATGAAGTGACCTGGGTATAAGACTGTCTGTTTGACTTCAGGTCTTATGGATCATTGCAGAAACCAGCCTTAAGAGTTTGAGCCAGTGTACTGTCTGGAGGCTGCAGCAAGCACCTTCTGCAAATTTTTCCAGCACAGGAGGCTGACAGGGCCCTGCAAAGTAAATTGCCATTCTATATGTGTAAAGCAATGCACACTCAAAATGAAGACGCAAGTGGAAGGCAGGTTACAATTTTTGTAGAATCTCATTTGTTCATTAGTGCAGACAGATCAGACTGTGATGTTGTTTTGACATGCAAGCGGGTGGCTTCATAACTGCCAGTCCTGTTCCCTGGCTTATTATCTGGGCAACACACCTGACAATTTCTCTTTTTCTGTCAAAAAGTCACAAAGAAGTCACAGATGCCTCTCAAATGAGGCATTTGCTCTTCCCACCTTCTACAGCTCAAGCACAACAGTGTGCTCAAGTGGCTGTTTTTCTAACAGCTTGTGTTAATTTTCAACACCAAGCAAGTACGTGTTAGGCAAAAGATCTTCTCTTTCCCACCAACAGACAAATGACCTTCAGCCCAGGTCTTCAGAGGATTTGGGAGTAAAACCTATTTCACAGCAGTGGAAGAATTTATTTACCGAAGTGCCATTTTGTGCTCCTGGAAGGGATCACGAAGACAGGAGCACAGCATCATGCGCTATGACAAATCCAATCCTGTCTTGGGAGCTCATTCTTCCACAGTTCACTCAATTTCTGTGACAAAAAAACAAACTATTGAGAAGATGAACTCTGCTAGTTTTATGACAAAAATTATGTGGCAAAAATTATTCTTTATTTCCCTGACCATACAGTCTGGGAACCAAGCCTTTGCATGAAATGTAGTCTGTTTTGAACTTTATAAAAAATAAAATAAAATATACATATATATATATATAGTCTGGCAGAGTCCTTAAATTTCTCTATGGCAGGAAGGCCAGGATTCAGTGAACCTACTGACCAAACCTGAAGTTTTGAGCAAGCTCAATTGATATCCTGGTGAGGCCCTCATCCTCTGAAGCACTTTTCTTATTATTTTCCTACTTTGATTTCAGTCTCTTACTATGGAAATCAGATCTGAGCAGGCCAGAAAAAAGACTAACCTCTTTCAAACTATTGGAGAGACTTTCCCTTTGCCTGCTTTAAATGATAAGAAGTTGGAAAGAGAGCAGCAAGACTAATAAAGAAAAATTTGCAAACTAATAATAAAATATTTACATATATCCAGATGTTCAAAGAACTGCGGCAAGGGCCCTGGTTACCAAAATACATCAAACCCCCGCAAAAAATAGTATTTCAATCACTGTTCCTTAACAAGATATTCACAAACCAGCTGGTTTATTCATCTAAAGGCTTTTTCCTACATCTTCAATTGATTACTTGCTATAAGAGCATTACTTTCTGGGGGAATCCTGAGAAGCAATCAAAACCCAGTAGGTACTCAGTAAAAATATCTGAAATTGCTGGAGCATTGCCAAACTTCTCTGAAAGACTTCCCTTAGCAGGGCTGGACAGGACATCATCATCTCCTCAGAAAACTACCCACTATATTACCTACTGCATCTTTTGGATTGTTTGGGGCTTTTTTTCCTGATTTTTAAGTTTGCTTCCTTGGAAGATTATTTGTATGCCACCACACTGCAATATATAAACATGCCACACTGATCCTCTCTCTGCTTTCCTACTGACAGAGGGACACGCACAGTTTCAGCCCTGTTTTCCAGTTGCAAATAGATTAGATGGAGCAAACCAGCTTGAAAGCTCTTGATGTGTTACACAAAAATTGTAAGATAGAGAAAGGTTGATGAGCTGAAATTAGCATTCACAGGGATAGAGATGATGACTTTCCCTATGCCAGTGGGCAGTGATAAGAAGTGACTATTTTTTCACTCCAGCAAGCACATTGCTTGATTATTGAAATACATTACATGCTTCCGTACACCCCCCACCCCCCGCAAAGACATAGTACAGGTAACCAAGATCCCCTTGTTTCCATAAGCTTCAGTGTGGTTACATTTTAGTTTGTGTTACAGCAAGGAGTTGTGGCATAACATAAACCTGAAAAGAAGCCAAAGCAGGTAGGAAAGTTGTTCCAGGTAAGTCAGACTCTGCCCAATGCCAGGATGCTGTCTTGCTTAGCCAGCCTTTGTGGCCTGGCTATAGCTTTACCTTCCTATAGAAAGCCACAGACGTGCTACCCACAGTTGTAAGCACAAGGGAAAGATTTACACCAGAAGTTCAGAGTGTGCATCCTTAGCAATATTTTCAAAAGACGGAACAATCCCTGAATAATTTACCAGTCAACACCCTTCCACAATCCACTCCCAGTAGAAAGCATTTGCAGCACAACTCACTCCCTCATGAGTCTCTGCAGGGACCTGAAATATTCTTGAAGATGCAAGTAGTTACATACTCATTGCTTTACCCCAGTGCTCAGTGATGGCTTATGCTCCCATGCAATTGGTTCAAACAGCAAATGTCTGAGGGGTAACTCAAGTTATGTCTTCTAAATTTCAGAATGACATAATTGAGTATTCCTATAAGACATGGAGGCCTTGTTTTGAACAAATTTACTTTCATGAGCAAGTACTTCCTAAGAATGTCAAGGAATTATCTGCTAGGTATTACCGTCCCATCTGGAAATAAGGTAGTGTGAAATCTGTCCAGCAGTGGAGCCAGGAGATATTTCCACTCTCCTTGTAATCAGCTGAGCTATGCACCTGGTGCTGACTTCACTCACTGCCACAGAAACAACTACGGTAGGAGCCAAGCTGGAGTCCTAATATCACATCATGACAACTTACCAAACTTCACTGCATAACCTGAATAACCCTGGCCATGCATCTATATATTGGGCAATCAAGAGCCTTGGAGATAACATGCCAAATCAAGTCACAGAACACTGCAACCATTCCAGCAAAACAGCAGTCTACTGGGGAAAAAAAAACCAACCACAAAACTACCACCCCCATACCCTCTCCCCCGAAACCCTAAACTCCTCCTTAAACACATTTAAAGATAAAAAACCTGCAATACCAGATGCATCATATGGCAGGACTCAGGCTAACTACACTCAAGGTTAGAGGTCTCCCATTCATGGGGCTCTTAGAGCAATGTTTGGAAGTCATTGCTCATTTTCAGTCAGTCCATCATAGATCCATTCTCCTTCTCGTACCCATGACCTGTCTTACCAGAAACAAAAGGGCCAGGGGGAAGAAACAGTGTAACTTGAATGTACCAAGTGAAAATGCTTCATCCAAGCTGCACAGTAAGAACAAGAAACACATCTGAAGGAATGAAATCAATGACAAACAAACAACTAGGAAAAAAAAGTACTATAATTCCCAAAGAACATGTTAATTACTACTAATAAAGTAATTAACATTTTTTTAAAACCTCTGAAAAATGAAATTGGCTATGCAAGTTCTAATTAATACTGTAATAATTTATCACAACCTAAAATGAGAAATCTTTGCTCCTCATTAAAGCAATAATTCAGTAGAAATTTATCAGGGAAAAACAACCATGGGAAATAGGGCTGGAAAGATCCCAAAATAATCACACGCTCCATCCTCCTACTGTGACTAGGAAGCTGTTTCTGCATCACTTTATCTGATGGATTGTTTTCTTACTTGTTGCTAATCTTTTGGTGGAAGAAACTCTAGTCCCTGCCCACCCCCAAGAAGGAATTTAGATTTTCTCTGCCAGGTATCTGAACCCTGAACGTTGTCCCCTTCCCTCTCCTTTAAGTCAGTATAAACCAGTACTTTGGCACCACAGCATGCATGGAGAACAGTTTTTCATTTCCTCCAAGCGTATATATGGAGATATTCCAAACCTGACTGTGCACAGTCCTGGGCAGTTCAAGTTGACCCTGCTTGAGCAGGGTAGTTAAGTGGAAGATCTCAAGAGGTCTCTTTCAAATTCAACTATTCTGTGCTTCTGAGAGTATTCCTACTAAGTGTATGAATTAAGATCCAAACCAGTAGGCACTATCCTTCAGGTAAATATTTGGTCCAAGACACAGTGTTGTGCTTTTCTGGGGTGGAAAGAAGCTACTGGAGACTTCACTACTTCTCATTCTCTCACACTTATGACAAATGTCAGACAGGTCTGTCTCTATGTATTCATAGACACCTCATCCAGGAATTTGCCTCAGTACAAGATATTGTGATGGTATGTGAGCAAAAACTGAGCTCTAAAATGCAACCATCATCTCCATGTCCACTTTGTGCAGCAAGGGACTGGTGCTGTCACTGCTATGATACCTCACCTCACAAAATGAACATAGCACATAAAACAGATGACAACTGTGCTCAAAGCTAAAAAGAAAAGAGCCACAGAAGAACAAAGAAAGATTCACAAAGCCTTTTCCTGAGTGCTGAGGAAATTTTGGACAGTTGGTTTTCTTATAAATGCCAGTTTTCTGTGTGTCTGCAACAACAACTAAAGCTTCCAAGCCATACATTCTCCAAGTTTTTCTCCTGATTTCAAGAGCACTTTAGGACAGACTAGTTAGCATGAAAAAAAGAAGTAAAAAGCAGAAGAAAATCAGTATTTCTCTTTTCTATTTCTACTTTATTGCTTGCCTTCCTGTAAGATATTTTTCTCTCATTACAGTGACTTATGAGCAAGTTCACTGCCTAAATATCAGAGAGAGATTTTTATTTTCTGTATGTACAAAATTTCTTCAGGGATGACACTGAAAGTTGCAAGTCAGGATAACTTTAGTGCACAAGGAAGGCATGGAAAGTTGGATACTTATGTTTCCTCAAATCTCTTATCCTCTTCATGATCCCACTCACTCCTGCTAAACATCAAATCTAGCTCCTGTTTTCTTTCCCTTGCATACCAGTAATTGAACTGTAAACTAATGCTTTTGTATCCAATCAAGGCATCCTATCAAATCTGCTATATCACCACATCAGGAGTGAGAAACTCAGTTCTCCACCAAAACTACTCAGATGAGGGAAACAGCTAAAAGAGTGCTGCCAATAGTATCATCTGCCAGAACTGATACGCACAGACAAAATATTAAGGCAAAGCTGGAACCTCTCTGCTTCAAAAGAATCAGAAGCCATATTAGTATTATTCCCCACAGAAATTACTTTCTGGTTGTGACATGCATACTAAAAAATAAGCTTTTAGTCATGACACTGGCCTGCAGAACATGTCACTACTAAGATTTTCTCTGGGGGAGAATACCAACTTGAAAGGCACAGCCAACACAGAGCCCTTGACACTCTGCAACAGTTTGAAAAGAGTAGGCTACAGACTGTGGCTGTTTTATAGGCCAACACCATCTACGCTTACCCCACAGAAGCATGCTAGCACCTCTAATGAACTAAATTTCATCTTGCAACATCTTCTCCATGGAACATCTCTCACATCTGGCAAATTTAATTCCCTGAATTTATTTACATTGAAATATTTCTGTTCCCAATAGCAGGATGTATTGTCATCCCGGGAAACCCTTTCTAATGCATTTTGTCTAGAGGAAGGCAAGAGAAACTGGTTCTATAACCTGCATAAAATACAGACTTGGGTGCGGGCCGGGGGAGGGGGTGGGGAGTGGGTGAGCAGGGAAGCACATGTACATTATGTTTATAGACACAGTTTCCATTTTTAATATCAGAAGTATTATTACTGCTAGCTCAGGCAAAAAGCCAAGATTTGGCATGTCCCAAACACCATCATTATACTGAATGTTTTACAAATATTCTGCACTAAAATTGCTATGCTAGCTTGGACAGGAGAGGAAGCCTGAATTCCCAGCCCATGAAAGTGCTTAGTGGCTTAAGCAATGTTTTCACCAATCTGAGAGACACTTGGAACTTCTTTAGGTCTCATGGCCACCCACATTCCATATTGATATTTGTGCATAGTCATGAGTGGGTCTGGTTTACCATCTGAGCCAGGGAGGTTATGAATAAATCTGTGCTGGCAAAAGTAGGGGGTTGTATTACACCATTGTCTTTTTCTGAAAGCAGAGGTCCAGATATTTCTCAGCTACTACCTTCAGCACTGCAGTCACTTAGCTGCAAAACTATGAATGGCCCAGAGTTTCAGTTTGCAGGTAAGATAACACACACTTTCTTTGCACTGGGGCATAGGATAGGAAATCAAAAGGAATTTCAGTTAACCCTTGCTACCTCTACAAAACATAAGCACCCCTTCACACAGAAGCAATTTGCTCTATACAAGTGGCTGTCATGCTAAGGACTGCAGAGGAAAGATGCAACTGCCCATTTTCTGCTCTTCAGCCTCAATCATTTGATATACCCATCTGTTGTCAGAACAACAGCTGATCCTTTTTCTCCATTTTTTCATTGAAGCTAATTTCCCCAGACTAACTTATAAACAGTAAGTAACAACAACAACAATAATAATAACAGCAGCAATACTAGTTTAAAATTACCAAGAGAGAACTCCCCCTTTCTTCCAAAAGGCAAAAAAGATGGAGATAGTTAATGTAACGTCTTTTTTTTTTTTTTTTCTTTTTTTTCTTCAATCACTTTCTTTCTAACCACATGGGTGGGGCTATGATCTTGGTTCCTGTCTCAAGGCAGGCTTAGACTTATATGAAATGAGGTCATCCTACTTGATGAGCAACTTGAGGAGAAAGTCAGGGAAAGAATAAACAAGTGAGCCCTAATCTAATTATTCCAAATACATCCTTTTTGATGCAAGCTTCGCAGTATCACTCAATCTTCTTTCTAATTTCTGGGGGTGCTGCTGTTAATTCTTCACATTGCCATCAAACCATGGACAGAGAATTGACAAGTGATGGAGCTTTCTGAACTGTTCATTCATAGTTAGTCTGCTGCTTCTTTTTTACACCAGAAAGATAATTATTTCCTTAGGTCACACAGCATGTTCTATCACTCCTTAATTGACCTATTGAATATGTAGAGACACCTCTGCTGAAATAGAAATGTTTCTGGCAGGTAGACAAAGAATTCCATTTGTTTACCAAGGCTGAGCTTGCTCTTGTATAGCAAGAAAACTGTACAGAGGTTGTGCTTTTAATTGATCAAATTCCCTTACTGCCCAGGATCAGAGCTAACACTTTCAAAAGTCCCTTTACTACGGAAGACTTTCAAGAGTCTTTGCAACTCTGGTTCAGTGGCACAACAGTGCTACCCCCTGCCCCCAGGTACACTGTTCCTTTCAGAATTCTTCTCAAACCACTAGGAGACAAAGTGGATTTTGTCACTGAGGATGTGATTTCCACTTTTGATTATGCAACCATCTTCATCAAGAAGTTCTTGAATGCTTGAGATGTGCACTGGGAATCATGCCTCTCAGAATTCCTTTAGGTGTCGTGTCATAGGAAACAATACACTTCCTCACTGCAGGGAAGCATGATGCATTTTCCCTGATCCATGGACTTAAATTCAGAAAACCAGTTGAGAGAGCAAATGAAAGTACAAGGACCAAGATTCAAAACCACCAGAAAGAACTGGATCTTCATGCTACAGGTTGCAGGCTGGTGGAACACCTCCATGAAGTGCTGTGGACACTAGAAGGTGCCAAAGTTTAAAGGATAGGTTGGACAAGCTCATGATGGATAATTCCACTGAGGATCATTAAATACAGAGAAACTACTTATAGCCCAGGAAGCTGGAATAAAAATAGAGAATGGGAGAGATGAAAGAATATTAGAGGAAGTTATTATTCTGCCCTCTACTTACACTTTCGTAAAGTACCTACCTTTGGCCAGTACTGGAGACAGGATGCTGACAGAGGCACTGTATACCTGCCCTTCTACACACATTTCTGGCATAATGGATCCCAGAACAGTAAAAAGGCCCTACTGTAAGCAGATAATGTGAGACACTGGTAAAACAAAGTGTGAGCTTCCCACACCACAAGTAGGATCAGAAAGGTCTGTGTTTCTTTGCTTAGCCTTTTCAGAACTTAAAAAACCCCACATTAACTTCAGTGGTGCAGGATGTAGGCAGAAATCTGCCTACCTCCTTGCAGAAAAGGACAGCCAAAGCTGGCATCTAAATGACAGTAGGCAACAGCTTTTTGGTAAGATTTTCTAAATATTATGTATCCTAGTTACACAAATGGACAGCCAATGAGTTGCAAATTCCCTAGCAGAGTCTGCCTAGCACAAGATCTTTTAATTCCACCTTTCAAGTGAGTAATTTTCAGGAAATACACTAGAGATTTCAGTGCTGACTGCAATCAGGCCACTTACCTTTACAATGAGCATACTTTTAGCAATTTTATGTTGATGGCACTCTTCTATCATTACCATGAGAGAGTATATGTCAAAATTCTTTATTGACCCCAAGCCATACAACACCAAGGCTTTCTGTCCAATGGCTTTGAGTCTTTGATTGGGACCTACAGAAGCAAAAGGCACAGAGTGCTCCACACAATGACTTTCACAGCCTTTGGACAGCCTATAAAATGTCAGCTTTTTTTGGTTTCAATGACAAATCCAGTTCAATGCAAAATACAGAACAGAGGATGGAGATCCAGTTTTATAAGACGAATGAATAACAACTTTTTTTTCTAAATTCAAATCCCGTATCACATTAATTTTTGACATAAATCCTCCTTTGCACCCAAACAGTGAATCCTCACATTTATCAAATATCTACAGAGGTAACATGTCTGTATCTGAAAGCTACAGCTACTGGAGGCTGGACAGTGTTTTGGGGCAGATCTCCACTACACTTAAGCGGTTTGCTGTATTCCCAACACATCCACTATTGAAGGCAACACTGGGCTAGATGGTTCTTTCATTTGATCTGCTGGAGCCATGCCATCTAATATTCTTTAGAACTGACTATAAACAACAGGGAAGCTGATTCCACACAGTTCTCATTTGTCCACTGTTCAAAAGTAAGGATTAAATTTACAGCCTGAGGGAGTAACAATAGGAGCTGAATCTTGAGGGAATGTTAGTCATGGTAGGCACAGAGTATCTGCTAGGAACTAACAAGAGCTAAAGGCACAGAAAGAGACTTTGCTGTATCAAGATTTGCCTGCCCAGCACTTCTTCCAGCTGGATTTGTAGTGAAGATTTTCAGCTTACGTAATTGCAACTGTGGTTTCAGTGATCCAGGCCAATCCCGCTACACACTGAGCAGCCTTGAGTTCCAGAAGGCAGTATCTCTCTTGCTCAGCACTTCTTCAGTTCTTATCAGGATCCCCTCTGTGTTCATCCTGCATTTATTTATAACAAATGCTTTCCTATAGGCCTGCTATGCCAAATACCAAAACTTGCTCTGAATCACTGCAAGGCAGAAATTCTGTCCCTGTGTAATTTATTCTGTCTTTACATCTCTAACCTAGAGTACGGAACAGATTCAAACAATTTGCAAGCTTTCATCATCTTCAGATATAATGTGGGTACTGCACTAACCTTCTCCCGCACACGTTAGTCAGCTTGCACCACAGTAAGCGTGTGTAAGGGGGACACAGAAACTGCTGCTTCTGAGAGCTACAGGTAAAAGCTGAGTTCTTACATTCTGTGAACTAGCCTGCAATTAAGTGAAGTTAACATCAATGGAGAATATGCCCTGGTGACTAGAGACCTACGATCTATTTTGGTGCATGTCAGAAGAAGTGCAGGATGGGTAACCTACATGCACAGTGAAAGTCAAAATTGTAGCTCCTGCTCAGATGGAAACTGTCTTCAGACGTGTCCTTGTTTCATAAAACTCTGGACTGGTTCTGGCTAGTAACATAATTAGTGTTTGATCAAAAGGCTGTGTACGTCCTTCCTGGAATAGCCTTCCTGGCCATTCATTATCAGTAAAGATATTTGTGTTCTTTATATTACCCTCCACTTCTTTCTTCTTTTTAATCCTTTCCAATTATATTTTGGATGTTGCCTGTTCATGCATAAATTTTCTTCTTCAGTGCTCTAAGGTTGCACATGAGAGCTAGGCCCCCTCTCAGATCCATAGCAAACTGCTAAAGGTGTTCCTACTATGGGTCGCCTGAGGTGAGATTCTGCTACATCTCACATGAAAACAAATTGCAACAGTAAAACAATGTAACACACACATTTTGATTAATATGGCAGACCCAGGATCCTGTGACAGAATTCAGTGTAGAGTTTGCTACACCAAAGAACACCTTGTGCTTGCCCCAGAAAATTCTCCATAGCAAGATCTTGGTAACAAATCCTGGCAGATTCAGGTTGCTGTTGATTATGGCAGCCATGGAACATTTCCAGTGCAGCTTTTCTAAGCATTAAAAAACATGTAACAAACAAACAACATAAAAAGATATTAAAAAAAAATATCTGAGCCCTAGATCACTGGTACCATGGGTGTAATCCTCATCTGCATGAATGATAGGTCAGCATGGAGAGTTCAAGTCATTAAAATGCAAATGAAATTAAATTTGTGGTACAGCTAAAATTACCCTCAAGAAAGCTGTTAATAACACTGTGATGTCGGGATTGTATATTACGCTATACTAAATGCAGTTGGAGACAGTAAACCTGAGAAACCAAACAGGCCTAAGCCATCTAGGTGGAAGGTGAGAGTCAGGTAGGCAGCCACAACAGCCAGAGACCGTGCATTCCAGCTCACCCTAGCTGAAGACTTGTGCTGACAAGGCAGTCTGCAATAACTGCCAGTATAAACACCACAGCACAAATTGTGTAGTGAGTCTGCGTGGCCTCAGAGCTAAGGCTTGCCAGGCCTGCTTTGTTTGAACTGGTTTTGACCCTCCTGGGGTTACAGCTGTGCTTGGTTTAGCTCTAACAGTTTTTTTCTAATGACCGGGCAGCTATAGCTAATTTGTCTTACTCTTGCTTACCTTCCTACAGCAAAATCATATTTTTTTTAAAAAATAGTAGCAGCAGGCAACTATACTCTGTAGTTGTATGATTCTAGAATAATTTGGTATAGTTTAGGGAAAAAAAAATGTATCAGGGGCCTAGAGAAGTAGAGACATAGGATGTTGTAAAGAAGACCTGATGTGAGCAGCCATAAAGGTGACCAAGTAAACCTGCTGACAAAGACAGATACCTGCTTAGCCAGGTTCCCCCCACCTCGAGGTCTCCCTGATGAACTCAGTGCTTTAGTGAACTCAGCAAGAGTCCCAGATATTCCCAATGAGCTCAGAGAGAGCCCAGGTTATCCCTGATAAGCTCTCCAGGAGCCAGGACACACTTGGTTAGGTACCACTGGCAGAACAAAGAAACCGTGATGATGAAAAAATCTGGGAACTGTGCCCTATGCCCACTTATGTGTCTATGCCAAAGCCATATAAAAATTAACCGACTATCTACCCAAGATCTGTGGAAGCTTCTCTGCATGAACTTCTCTGAGAAAGGTACTCTGCATGACATTGCCCAGATTGGACCCTCACTGGGAATGCCTGGCTGACTCCAAACCCTGTGACATGGATCATCTATGAAGAGACACTTTTCTATCATTGATGAGTCACACCCCTGGAAACAGTTTGGTGAGTACTGTATTGGTAATACTTCTCATATATAGGTAAGCATAAAGGTAAATGATCATAGGTATATACTTCCTTTTGGTAATTCTGTAATAACAACAGGTTGCCCAGAGAAGATGCAGGTGCCCCATCATTAGAAATGTTCAAAGTCAAGTTGAATGGGGCTTTGAGCAACCTGATCTAGTAAGAAGCAGAGTGGCTGAAGATAGATGATCTTTTAACTTCCCTTCAAACACAAAACATTCTACGACTCTAAGAACTCCACTTATACATATTTAATATTTATATTTATACATATATATATATATAAAACTTATTAGTGGTCATTTTGTAGCAACCTGTAATATATACTTGTTTTACTAGTAGTAATTTGTAATAATCTACAATAAAGAATTTCACTGAAACCCAAACCTTCATGTCCTTGTGTGTTACAGAATCCTGAGAACACCACAGTCTCAATCTTACATGCCTGCACAGTATGTACACTCTTGTAGGTAATGCCTGTGACTGCTACAGGAGCACAGGATAGAAGATGTGGCACAGATTAGGCCTGGAGATCCTGCAACAGACTAAAAGTCAGTTAAAGAAATGCAGACCTGAAGATGGTCAAAAACAATTGCAGAGATAACAGAACAAAGGATATACATGTATGGAACCATACATAGTTTATCTGAAAAGAGACTAAAAGAGCAAGGTGTCAAAGTGTGCTAGGAAACATAAAAATGACCATAGCTGGATCCTTAAGTGAGGAAGAAGAAATCATTAACATCACCATCATGTTTCTACTGGTAAAGGACTTCCAGTACTGATGACTCAACCACATCCTCATCCAGATTGAAGCTATCCTCCTTAGGACCTCAATAAGCAGCGAAACAGCAAACATACCATCACAAAATGGGGTAGGAAGATAGACACCAGAACATGTGTATGACAATGTTAAACACATATGTACATATTACATGTTTATTACATATTATTATGGCAATGTTCATTTCTGGTTTTCATTTTCTGTAAGAACTAAATCTGAACTAATTATATTTTGATTAGACAGCTTTCAGTTATACTAATAATACATTCTTGGCTTTACATATGTAACGTATGTTTCCTTTATGCCCACAACAAGATTTGAGATTAACAGAAGGGCATGCTGGATTTCTACCCAGGCTGTAAAGCAGCACATCAGACAAGAGACAAGTTCTCAGCTCTTTTGTGTCTTCACTGAGTGTTCTCTCAAGGAGGACTGACATGAACCAGCACTGAGCAGACTTCTAACACCACAGGATCACAGAACCACTTGAGTGGGAAGGGACATTAAGAGCTTTCTAGTCCAACCTCTGCTGAAAGCAGGTCTGATGCATCCTCTTTCAAGCATATTTGCTGAATTTCAGTTTCTAGCCAGAGAAACTTCAAAATATCTCCATTCTTGTCTCCTTCCCTCACATGATGTTCTAATTTCATTCCCCCCTCCTTTTTGCTTGCTGCAGAGTCTGCTCTTCTATCATAGGGATGCTATCCCAGGTGCCCTGGTGACTGAGTTAATTTCAAAGACAGTCACTCCACCAGCTGCTGCTTCAAAGGCTAACAGCTGTGGCTGAAGATAGGAGCAGAAGAGAGCCATCTTCTAAGCCTGTGTCAGCCCTTTGTCATTCCACACATACCACAGGACAGATGAGCACTGGGGGACACAGCTGGTTCTTAGTCAGGGAGGCAAGTTCATCCTATTCACATACCAGTGAGTGGGCTTTACCTTCAAGCCTTAGCTCTCTCTTCTGTGAAAAGCAGTAAAGACCTTCCCATTCTTTGGAAAATATCTGGGTTCTGGAGAAGTAAGGCCCCTTGTTGTTACTGAAGAGGTGTTCCAGTGCATGCGGGAGGGATGGGGAGGGTACCATCTCCATGGCTGTCAAGAAATTTAGCTGCTTTCTAAGCAAATGATTAATTTTGCAGCAACTTATCAAATTAGAAGAAGAACAGTGGCTACTCAGCCCCAGGAGGATGGAGAGCCTTCAGACATTGTAATTATAGAGTAGCACAAGCTTCCCTAAAATGCAAACGAAAATGTATGTGTCTCTGTGAGCTAATGAGCCCCTAAGCCTCACTTCCAACTAGCAGCTGCTTATCACCATTTCAAATCACCATTTTGCCATGCAAAAGAACCCAGAAGCACAGCTGTATCTGAAGCAATATTGGAGACAGAGAATTGGATGCAAAGAAAGATGGGATGTGACCTACAAGAGTGGCTGGAAAAATTTGTGACTGCACACTCTTCAAATGGACCAAACACCAAATGTTTGAAATGAGAGGCAAACAGGGCTTTCTGCTGCGAAGAATAAATGTCAGTGGCTGCAAGAACCAAGGCTTAAAGACTGTCTTATAAAGGAAGGTAGCAACTGATGACTGTAGCCTGGATCTCCTCACAAGTCTCAACGCATCATGGTTTTTACTGATATCCTTGCCAGCTGTTAATAATTCTGTATCCATGTTCAGTTTTCTGCCATGCATAGATCTCAATCTACACCAAGACAACAAGGAGAGTGCAGCTATAAAAGCTGGGCAAGTTTTAGTTTCCTCATTGTGTACAGAAAAGGATAGACCCCCAACCTAGCAAAGGAGTTACACATAGCTTAAATTTTAGTCCATATTTTTTATCTTACTGATGGCAAGGGTGAATTTTTGAAATGCTTTTTTCAGCTAGGGACTTGGATAGTTTCTGACAGACCATAATTTAAAGTATCT
Source organism: Falco biarmicus (assembly GCF_023638135.1). Taxonomy (NCBI): domain Eukaryota; kingdom Metazoa; phylum Chordata; class Aves; order Falconiformes; family Falconidae; genus Falco; species Falco biarmicus. The sequence goes on along the minus strand of NC_079311.1, from coordinate 30,407,105 downwards.
CCAGATTAAAGCCACGAATCATCAGCCAGGATCACAGGAATCCCACTGATCTTCATCTTCTTGTGCTAAACATCCCAACTACTTTGTTTACAGAGAAAGTCATGCCTTGAGTTAAAGTTTACACTGTTAAGGCAAGAACCAACACAACTGCTAAAAGCAGATGCTTTTTTTTCCCCCTTTTAAGTCTGTGGCAAGGCTGACAGACAGTGACTTAGAGAGAAGGAGGGAGCTGGGGAACAGGTAGCAGCATCAAAATAGCTGTTTGAAGTGTCATTTTTTTGCTTAGAGCCAAAAACAAAGCTCCAGCTTCATACACAATGAAAAAAAGAGAAGACCACTAACAGAGAACAATTTGAATGCTCTTGTGGTAAGCCTTTGTTGAGTGCCATGCCTCAGCTATGACTGCCACCACAAACAGGACAATCTGATTAATCCTTGAGTCAATTCCATTCTGTTTCTTTCTTTTGCAAACACCAACAACAAATTTCCAGTTATCCAATTTTAAAAGAACAAAACAGGTTCACTTGTTTTGTGAACTCAGTGCACGTTCTCCAGTACAGAAAGAATTCTTCTCCCATTGCCATGTAGGCAGCCTACACACAAGGAGACACTACGTTGGCCACAACTGCTGCGAAATCACACCTCCTCCCAATAGCTGGCATGGAAAAAAAATAAAAGAAGAAATAATAAAAAGAGAGATTAAGTGCCAAAGCTGCTAGAATAGAGCTCAAACATGGTCCCAAGTCATCACACACCAAAGATTGCTGTGGGTTTAGATGCTTTTGCAGAATGGAAGACAGAATTAATAAGGGCTGCCTGCCTTTTTAGACTCAGAACTTGAAGTGCTGTTAGACTGGTGGGCATAACCAAAATGAGTGTAACTTACATTTATGTCAGTTACTCCTGTTCAAAGAAAGTGCAACTGTGATGGATAGTAAGAGGGACAGCACATCTTATTCACAGCAGCTTCAGGCAACTTTTCAAGGGACCTACTCCCAATGCAAGCCACTGTACTCTTTTTTTCAGCTCCTATAAACCATACTTCTTTTTTTGGCAACACGGCATCTCAGCTACTTTCCCCTGTATCCTCACCTCCTATGTTCATAATGTTGCCCCTGCATAAGATCAGCCCCTTGTTGATTCTGACAAGGGTTCTGAATTTGTGTCAGAAGTGCAACTGATAATCCAGTTGGGAAGGACAAAGCAAAACCAAAACTATCACCATGGTTGCTCCCACAGCCGAGCTACAGGAACATCAACCCTGCTTACCTTGCCAGATAACTTGCCTTTGCATGCACAGAGCTGAAAGAACCAAAAGAAGTCCACCATATGACATCACATTTGCATTCCTCCCCAGCGCGGAGTTCCTAGCTGTGCTGCACTGTCTCCTTGTGTGGCTGCACTCTCAATGGGAAGGTGTAAGTACCCAGAAAGAGCAGTGGGGATAATGAAACCATAGACAGACTCATAGGAAACATATCCTTGAATTGCATTCAGTTTAACAGCTTCATTTCTAACTCCATTGTGTCATGGAGCAGGAATTCTGCTGCATCTCAGTGCTTTTATCACTGGTTTGCAGAATGATGTGGCTTTGGAAGACAATCCTCACAAAAGTCTATTCACAAAGAGTGCATTTGTGTGGTATCTGATTTGTCTGGTATCTGGCCAACATTCTGAAGACCTCCTCCCAACTTTGGAAGTGAAAACTATGTGAGACATCTTTTCCTCCCACTTCACCTACCTCAGCTTAAGATGTCTCCACTGCAGAAACGTTGTGTACTGTCTCAGAACAAAAACTCTCCTGCTTGTTGCTGTAATTTATCCAGGTGACTAGCATGTATGCAGCACTGAAAAAGTTACAAGGAACCACAGCACATAGAAATTACTCGTGCTGGTTATGTCTTCCTTTCTATGAAAATACAAAGCAATGTCCCTGAAATAAGTGAAACCACATTCATGCTGCCTCTTGCATACTGAATTAAGGCTCAGATGCCTCCTGCTTTAAATGCTACACTTTATGAACACAGCAATCCTTTGAGAGGACTGCATTACTCATAGAAGGCTTTAGTTTGCTCAAGAAAAGAAGACCAACATCCACCAAACCAGACTGAAGAGCAGACAAAGAGAGGTAATAGCAACAGTGCTAACATGCAATAACCTTTTCCTTGCACCTATAAAGGATGCAATACATTAGAATACATAACACAAGTAACAGCTTGGTTGATTGGCTTGAGTGTAACACTGATCACACACCTTATTGATGCTTTGCCAGCATTATTATCTAAATTCTAGAAGATTAGGGGCATGTCTTAGTTCCAGGATACTTACAGCTCCAAGGCTGCAAATAATACATGACCCGTCAGACTCCATACTGTACCAGCAGAATACCTCTTTGCCTCTCTTAACACCTTCTCTAGTCTCACAGCACCTCTCCTTGTTCCATTTGTTTACCAAGGGGCAAGCAAAGAAATAAAAAGAGTAAATTGTTGCAAAGAAGCTATGAAGTTGACTGCTGGTTAGCAGACATGAAAGCAAGGACGGACTTTCTTCTTTTTGCAAACATTTCAAGCCAATGTAAATTGGGTCTATAGCTGTGACCATGCCTTCTCCCAGGAAGGTATCCCTAATGGGATCCATCTCAGCTAATATGGGCATCCAGCAGATATGGTAAAGGAACATTGCCTGTGTTCTCTCCATTCTTCTAAATAGAAGCCAGTGCCTCTGGAAGGTCCCTTAGAAGGTCAGTTAATGTTGCTTCTTTGAAGGGGCCTCAGAATCTGCTGGTTAGCTGCGTTAATTGTATTCATCCGTACATTTGCAGAAGCAGTGAAAATGCCCCTGAAGCCCACTTGTATTGCTTTGTTTAGTCTGGAAGCTGATGCACAATTGATTTACTGTCAGGTTGGAAGGATGCGCTGCTGTGAGAGTGTTCTGCAAGGTCTATCGCTCATTTTAATCAATTGCTTGAATGACAACACGGACACCTATCTCATTTTTGCTGTAGTGTAAGTGTAAACTGGATAATGTAAGGAAGTAAGAGATGCACAGCTTGTTAGGAGACAGAATACTTTGCATTACCAGGGGAAAAAACAGGACAGGTTTCACGCACATTAGCTTTTCTGCAGCTCTTTATCTAGATGATGGCAAGCTAAAAGGGGCTGCTACACAGAATAAAATTAACATTACAAGTGCTCTCAAATATTGGCATGCAACAGATGCTTGGAGTGCAAAACCGAAGTTGTCTACCAAAAGAGGAATATTCAAGTGCACAAGCACAAGTACACTTCCCGCAAGGGAGTGAGGACTCACCAGCAGTTCTGCTGAAAAAGAGACAACAGAGATCTAAACTACTGTCACAGTTAAGGCATGGAAGACACTAGAAAAATGAGACTAGGTTTTGTCCTGCCTCTATAATTATTACAAGATCAGGATGAGATGGAAATCAATGCAATGTGCCAGGGAATAGCTCATATTGCAGAGTAAAGAGAAGAGCTACTAAATACAGCTCTCTCATTCTGACATAGTGTAAATGTATCGGGCAGCAAATAGTCCCAATGTTCCAAGTGATTGTGTTCTGCTGAAAATGTTTAAATGACCTTCACCCCGTTCCTTTTATTGGTGTTCAGCATATATGCCAATGCTGTGTTTCATCCTTCTCTAGCAAAGAACTACCACAGATCCTGTTAAAGACTTCATTATCACTTTTTGGACCAGAGAAAGAACACATGCTTACTCATAGGAAGAATTTGTAGTATCTTCCTCGGAGGTGCTGAGATCTGCTTGAGGAAAGCACATTTTTTAAGTGTTAAATAATGAAACAGGCTCTAATTAAAATTATTTGTGTTACCTTCCATTGTCAAGCTGGTGTATCCATTTCAACGCTGTGATGAGCTCAGTGCTTCAGCTGGAATGTTACACAGATGAGTCTGTCACAATTATGCTGAAGTTTAGATAACAATGGAGAGCTTTTCATGACAAATATATTCTTCCGCCAAAACCAGTTCAACACTCTGCATCCTTCAATGTCATGGTGGCTGACCAGTTTGCAACACATCGCTGTGTATCTGTGCTTGTGCTTATCTGTCTGATACAGATGCGCAGCAGTGAAACCACAGACCATTGTTTTTCACATGGACCATCACAGCTGAAGTCCAGCCTATTTCTGCCACAACACTGCACTGGAAAACTAAAGGTAATGCCCCAAAAAGCAGCAACAGCACCGCTGCCTGTCCAGCTGGTTTCGTCTCACACATTTGTGGCTACAGAAACAGTCTTGGAAGAAATGCGTATTGGGTTCAGGCATACACTCTGCACTCATCAAATGACTAAATATAACTATGCTGATACACATAAAGGTCAGTGTAGTTATAAGCCAGACTGAGATTGCTAAAACCCAAAGGTCTGCTGACAGTAGACAGTGTTGAGAAAATGTCTGAAAATTATCTGCCATTTGGGACCAGAAGTCAGTGACATGCCAGGAACGAGAGCTAGTGGAGAAGTAGCTGTGCTTCTGATAGCAGGCTAAGGCGATGGTGGACAGGGAGAAGAAAGCTCTCTGCTCGGAGTTTCTGTTCCCCAGTGTCCCTCAGGAGCCCCAGAATACGCTGTGAAACTGATAGGACTTCCCATATTGCCTTGAAAAATTATGTAATCCAACAGGCCAGAAAGGGAGAAAAATCCCTGGATAGGCAATTCTGCCTCATTTATCAAACTGGCATGTGCTCATGACCACAAAGTCAGCCAAAAGTCAGCCAGGTCTCCAAGTGGCTGATTACAAGTTGTCCTTGAGCAGCTAAGGCTGCAAGGGTAGGGCAGCTTCTCCAAGGAGAACACAAATTATGCCAGTACTCCTCTCTCCTCCCACTGCCCCAGAGGGTGCGTCTTGGCTTGTTTTTGAGGGCATGGAAGTGGATGTGAATGAGAGAAAAAAAACCCAAACAAATCCTGATCTGTCCAACGCAACTAATTTCTTATTTTTTAAAGAGCAGTTACTGTCAGTTTTAATACATGTCTTAATAAACACTGACTCTTGAGCTGGCTCCCTTATAAAGGCTTTGTAGTTAAGAGGAATAGGAATATGACCTAGTTAATATGAATGCGCTGTTGAGTGTTCTACATTTCGTAGAATTATAGAATCATAGAATCATTTAGGTTGGAAAAGACCTTCGGAAAACACCAAGTCCAACCATTAACCCAGGACTGCCAAGTCCATTACTACACCATGTCCCTGAGCACCACATCTAACATGTTTTTTAAACACCTCCAGGGATGGTGATTCAACCACCTCCCTGGGCAGCCTGTTCCAATGCTTCACCACCCTTTCAGTGAAGAAAGTTTTCCTAATATCCAATTGAAACCTCCCCTGGCATAACTTGAGGCTGTTTCCTCTTGGCCTGTCACTTGGTTTCTGGGAGAAGAGACCTAACCCCACCTGCCTGCAGCTTCTTGTCAGGCAGTTGTAGAGAGTAATAAGGTCCCCACTGATTCTCTTTTTCTCCAGAATAAACAACCCCAGTTCCCTCAGATGTTCCTCATCAGATTTGTGCTCCAGACCCTTCACGAGTTTTGTTACCCTCTCTGGACATGCTCCAGCACCTCTACATCCCTCTTGAAGTGAGGGGCTCAAAACTGACCATGGTATTCAAGGTGTCACCTCACCAGTGCTGAGTACAGGGGGATAATCACTTCCCTAGTCCTGCTGGCCACACCATTTCTGATACAAGCCAGGATGCTGTTGGCCTTCTTGGCCACCTGGGCACACTGCTGGCTCACATTCAGCTGGCTGTCAACCAGCACCCCCAGGCCCTTTCCCACCAGGCAGCTTTCCAGCCACTCCACCCCAAGCCTGTAGTGCTGTGTGGGGTTGGTGTGACCCAAGTGCAGGGCCCAGCACTTCTCCTTGTTGAACCTCATACAATTGGCCTTGGCCCATCGATCCAGCCTGTTCAGATCCCTCTTGCAGAGCCTTCCTGCCCTCCAGCAGATCAACACTCGTGCTCAACTTGATGTCATCTGCAAACTGACTGAGAGTGCACTCAATCCCCTCATCCAGATTGTCAATAAAGGTATTAAGCAGGACTGTCCCCAATACTGAACCCTGGGGAACACCACTTGTGACCAGCTGACAGCTGGATGTAACAGCATTTACCAGCACTCTTTGTGCTTAGCTGTCCAGCCAGCTTTTAACCCAGTCTAGACTACACCCATCCAAGCTGCGAGCAGCCATGTTTCAAGCCAGTTACCTCTTACAAATTTCTTTGTTTGTTTCTAATTAAAAGGTTAGCAAACACAGTGAGTATTTGCCAGAACACAAGGAACTTCCAAGTTTCTCTGAATCCTGAACTGGATTTAACTACTCAGAGACTGTCACAGATATAATCACGGCTTGTACCAGGGAATCCTGGTACAAACTTGAACGTGGAATGATAATAATGGGGAATGGTGGATAACTGGAGTTGTTCTCCTACTGTTCTTATATAATCAATGCTGTCAAGGAAGGATTCCTTCTTGCTTATATTCAATGCCCTGTACAATGGCACCCTGCAACTGTGTGTACACACTAGTGCAGGGGTCCTCACACTTTTTAACCAGGGGGCTGGCGTGGATGCAGTGGCAGGCAGCCATCTGTGGCTGCTTCGTTTCCCCCCCAACCCCCGGCGGGGCGGGCAGGGGGGTCTGTAAATACCGGAGGCTGGATTGAGGACCCTGGGGGGCCGTATCCAGCCCGCAGGCTGTAGTTTGAGGACCCCTGCACTAGCGGGAGGTACATAGAGGTCACCTTCTCAGAAAGGCTAGCAGTTTAGCAAAGCCAGCCTGGTGTTTTTTCTGTGTGGCAATGAACATATCTAACAGATGGAGAGGGAGAGGAAATGTACTCTTAGCACAGAGTGGTGCTTCAAAGGGTGCAATGGGCCTTCTGGAAGGAGATATCTGCTGGAACTGAGATTGTGAGCAGGCTCCATCAGCTGTGGTCCATGGTGCAGTACACCTAGAGGCAGTACAGGGTACCCTGTCAACATATGAATAAGGTCCTGTGCTTACCACTGGAAGCTCCAAAGCTTGCCCCATGCATGAAGGAGCTAATTCTCTCCCCATCCTAGGTGAGGATGCAATTTCTGCCAAAGATCACCACGCTTTCTCATTCAAGCCAAGGCCAGGTCTTTCTGGGGGAGAACTGCATATACATTGCCCCAGTGCAAATTGTTAAATTCTGTTGTGAGTCCAGTTTGTCACCAAATTACCATGCCATCACTAGCAGAGAGAACAAAAGCTCACTGGACTAAAGTCTCTGATAGATTAACCCCTAGGTGTATGCTTCACTAGCAGTTCACACCAGCTCTTTCAGCACCACCATGAGGATATTAGCTCTGTAATCCAGAATGATGAGCTATGTAAATTCACAGGGTATCGTTTATGTTTTCTTCATCTTCACTGCTGGGCCCAAGAAGCACCTGGCTTTAAATAATGGCAAGTGCCAGAATCTAGGCAGATGGTTGCACTGAAGAAGAAAGGCAAGAGTTTTATTGATGGGTAGCTGGAGTGCAGAGCCCTCGAACAAGATTTGCTGTTCCATTTTCACCTTTTCATTTTTGTCCTGGTAAGATGTCACCAGGAAGAATAGACCCCAGCATTTCTATGAAACACTGACAGCAGCTCTGGCCATACCAAATAGCATTAGCAAAGTGTCATTAGATTTATGATGTTACCCTGTATCAGCTGCACCATTAAAAAATGTAGGCTCCTAAGGAGTATATGAGAAAGGGATCCCCAACAGTGCCATACAGGTAGACAGGGGTGATTTACTGCTCTGTGCAGGGTGATAACATGGGTGTGAATCATCAGATGCCTTGACAAAGCAGCTAGATGGGAGCTTGCATGACAAGGAATACAGGTAAGAAAGAATTATCAGGGCAGAGGCCTGCCTGTCTTTCTCACATGGACTATGTATAGCATTCCTGACCCTGTGGGACTGACTAAACAAACAGGTCCTCTCTGTGCCTCCGCGGGGCACTGCAGCAGTCCTGGACTAGCCGAAAGGATACAAAGGATGCCAATGAGATCCTTCTGCTAGGCACCGCATACCGGATGAGGAATACCACATATCTGTTCCTGATGGATACATCTCCAACCAATGGTTCCTAAGCTCTCCTGTTAAGTGGTTTCAGACCCCTGTTAAGATTGAAGTAAAACAAAGAGAAATAACATCCTGACAGGAGGGTTCATGAACTGAGTGAAAAACCAAGACTGTAAGATAGCCCAGTGTCCATATCTGTGTATGCTAGCTATTGAGACAGAACAGAAAATTAACCATGAAAGTCAATATAAAAGCACAGCATGGAGGAGATATGGAAAAGCATCTGAAATCATATGCAAGTGTGTCTTATATGCTTTCAAATTTCAGATGGCACTCAGACTACTTGAAATCAAGTATGGCCTTTCCCCTTGATGTCAGTCACATTTAAGGCCTTCTAGGGCCTTCAAAGCCCTCGAATTACACAACTGGCCTTTATCTTCTGTGGTATCTTGGTATCTCTGAATAATCCTTCCCAATGGAGAAAAAATTCCCTACAAAGGTGAATAGCACTTCCTTCTTACAAACTGTTTGAAATTATTAGAGTGTGAACTCCAAGCTGCACTTGGAGCAAATCTGGCTCATGTCATAACAGATAAGCTCAGCGATCAGCCTCGTATAGTGTCCCCCTGAACATCTGCATACTGCTTCCTTACCAACCCACTCCTCCCCAATACCAGGAATTTCAGCACAAATACAGGAACAAGAATTTTCCCAGACACTTCTCCCTGAGCTCTCCCCTGATCCCCGAGGAACTTCTTTAAGCCCTGAAGTATCAAAGGCAGATTTTGGCACAGAGGGATACTTCTTTCATGTGTTGCTGAAACCAAATGTATCTCCAGGCTGGTAAGGAGACCATCTGCCTCACACTGTACAGAACAGACCTCGCAGCTCTGAGACACCTTCCGGAGACCGAAGCAGTAAGTGAGCAGCAAGACTATGCACTCCAGCTGAACCTGGGTGATGGGATTTTCAGAGGAGGAATGGGTATGCCTGCTCTCTCCTGCCATCAGGAAATATATTTACAGCATCAGCTTTCCACAGTGTCAGAGACAGGAACAAGAGCAGAATGCCAGCTGCTTTTTTACCTGGTGAAGTTGTCACACTTGAATGTGCAGATGGCAACAGTGTGAGGGCATGCTGCTCAGCTGCAGATGATGTGGTAATACAGCAAGAAGCCATGCTATACATCAAGTCCAAAGAGACAGAAGGTACTTCTCCTACCACTTGGAGTCCATGCATAAATCTAGTGCTAGGTTCCATCCACAGCTTCATCCCTGCTGCAGATATCTACCTAGAGACATCTACCTAGGAGTGTAATTTGAATGTACATATCTTCAGGGATTAAGACCTCTTATTGGATCCTTTCCCTCCCTGAACTTCATGGGAAGAGGAATTTTATTTTCCAGGTTGTCCTGTGCTGAACAGACTTGGTTTTGTTCTGTTTTCTGAGCTTTAATTAAAAGAAGAAAATAGATGAGGAAACAAATATGACACTGAGCCAATGCTACCTGGCTGTCATGTCCTTAACCTAAAGGATAACTTGGTTACCAATGACTGCATAGGATGGGTTGTTTTCAGCTGGAGTTTGGTCACCTGCTTTGCAAACTCTACCTGGATGACTTATTTGCCCTCCTGATGTCTCTGACGATTTATTAGAGAATCTGCAGGTGCATTAAAATTATAAATAATGTACAAGTGTCAATGTGTTTTATGTATTCACATAAAAAAACCCAAACACATTGTTAATTAACATGCTGTTAATGCATTTCCTGACTTTGGGCTTATTTTGGATTTAAAGCTTATTTCAAATCTTTTATAAATTGGATCATAACCTTTTCTTCTTACCATGAAATACATAACTTTTCATTGAATCACTTTTGCATTCCCTACTACCAGCCAAGGCTATTGCGAGATGACTGTCACCCAAAAGCTACTAAAACTAATGCTTGTCACTTAATCCCAGCTATAATTTCCAGCTAACCAACAAGGCAAAACAAAGAATTACTTTATCAACCCCAGCCTCTTTACAGCTGCTTTATTCCCAACTATAACACAACCAGTTATAATTGAGTTGCAGTTTAATCAACTAAGTGGGCCACCCCGTGAGGAAAAAGGAAAAAAAAAAAAGAAAAAAGAAAAAAGAGTAAAAAGCAGAGAGAATCTAGGTCACTCTGTTCTTAAGACAACAAAATAGATAATTGCTTCACTCCAAAGCATCCACACTGCACTTGGGATATGATTGAGATCTTATGTAACTAATATCATCTCTGGCTTAGTCAGCCCCTCCCTAATTATGTGCCACAAATGCCTCTTCCATGCACATCCAGCACTGGAGATGTTAGATCTAACCCACCATTTTCAGACTGTGTGGAAACAGGAAATACCCCAACCCATGAGGTTGAGGAGATTTTTGTAAGTTTTTAAAAAGAAGGGGAAGAAAACCCCTGTGATTATTTTACTTGCAGCTGCAAGAAATTAGTAGAACTGCTACTGTAGAGTGACAGATCTCTGTCAAAACTGACATGTTTAGAACAGTTGAAACTTGTAAATTACATTATGCTGTATCAGAACAGTGCCTGTGAGGGCTCATGGCCCTGTTGTGCAAAATCAAGCCTCAGGTTTCACTGACCGTTCAGAGTTTGCCTCTTGTCAATTGCAGTCTTTCAATTAGGACTACTTTTTTAAGCACATAAAAAGGACCTAGTCTTCTACAGTACAAAGCACAATACACATTAAATCGAGTCCTAAATAAATATCAGGCAGATAACCATGTAAGAACTAGCAATAAGACAGCATGTCTATTAGTTGAAACAAAAAATAATTGGTATTCTTAACACAGAGTGGGCAATTCACGGTAGCTAGCTGGAGGTAAAACAACATTGAAGCTGACATATCCTGCATTTATCCCAGAGAGGGGATTCAAGATGTGAAGCAGAGTTACAGCTGTAGCGCTTTGCCTTCACTTTAGCTGCTGTGGAAGCAGAACATTCTTGTCTGTGGTGGTGATCGAGAGGATGCATTTTACCCATCTATTTTAAGCAACTCTTACAGCAGCTGCCAGCATAGCAGGAGCACATGTGCACTGTCTTGGAGCAGGGGAACTGAAGTCCAGGCAGAAGCAGTACCACCTGAGAAGTTTTACTAGGTAGCAGTTAAAAGGCAAAACCAAAAGTCCCAATTGAATGTCTTAGCCAGGAGGCAAGTCATTGTCTCCATTAATGGAGAACTCGAGCCACATGACCAGAAAAGGGAGCACCTTGACATGGTATTCAGAGAGATATGAATTGCACTGGGATGTCTGTCTGGCAGAGTGCTCGCTGGCAATACAAGAAGATGTACAGTCAGCAGACAGGGATGGCCGATTCGTCTTCTCTTCCAGAAGCCAATATCTTGCTATGGCAGTGATCTGGTGTCCTACCATCTGCGTGTGTGCCCTTGCAGAAGGTTTTGTTTGGGTAGGCACTCCTGAAGTAATCAGGTAGTTTTAAGGAGACTTGGGTGGAAAGTTAACAGCCATGGGGGCAGAGCCTCTTAATGCTACAGGGGACATTTAAGCCCAAGGGATTCATACATCTACATATATGAATATAAAACATGTCTTTTTTCCTCAGTACTAAGATAGCATAAGGCACCTTCTTAAAGTGCCTTCCTAGGCAGAGATTTAAGCCACATCAAAATGTGAGCCTAAGTCCAGGATATTGCCAGGGTAGAAAGCAGGAGCATAAACTGAGTCTAGTAATCTGCCATCACAAATAAGACAGTAAATATTGGTATTGAAGAAGATAACAGCAATAGCTTGTTCTCAGACAACTGTTCAAAACTGGGAGAAAATTCCAGGGAAACACCTAATTCTGAAATCATTTATTTCTCAACTGTAGCATAAAACAAACAAATGAACAAATGTATTGAAAACAACTGCTTCCATCTGAACTGCAGGTCAAAGTCAGCATGGAGGGAATTTCAAGTTATGCAAAACTCAAAACCTCTGCCCGTGTTTAAACACCACAGGTAGAAAAATATCCACTGTAGCTGTGAGCTTGCTTTACTCAGAAGCAACCTGGTCAGCTAGTCTAGAAATTACTTTGCAAATCCACAAAGTCCTTTGAAATAAAATCACTTTCAATCTTATAGTTGATTTCAGATCATCCTTGAGGCAGTGAGATAATACAGCTGGTAGACCTCTCCTCCTCTCATACAGACATGAAAGGGCTAAAAAGTTTTCAGAAAAGGGAAAATTAACTACAGCTGTTTCAGCCTCACCCAGAGGGGCACGCTGCTAGTTCCCACTGAGCTGGGCCAGACCCCTGGGCATGTTGTAACACATATTGTAACAAACAAGCTAAGCCTCTTTTAAAGATGATTTTGTTATTATGGACAGTCTCACAAGTGCAGAGCCAAAGATGTCTGCTTTCTATAGAGGCACTCAGAACAGAAATTTCCTGACTCTCTGGCTCTATCTCTCTGGGCATGCACAATTACACTGATACATTATTTGAAACCGACCTGAGACTCAGCTTCCATTTCTCCCAGCTTCCCCCAACAGCAGGCTGCCCCAGCACTTCTCTTCTTCTAGCCAGAAACACTTGTAATTCCTGGCTTGAGTATGCTCATGACCAATTTATTCATATTATTCTTTTACCAATATTGTCCTTCACTTTAAGTAGCTCATCCTTCACTGAAGTGTTTACCTCTCTCATGTATTTAGAGAAAGCAGTTGTGTCCCTTCTTAACCTTTTTCCTCATGATTTTAATGCATCTCCATGTAATTATAAATTTACTTTTTCATGCTCTTTTTAATCTGTCACTGTGCAGCTTGGCTGACATGGAACAGGAACTGCTGATATTTAATTTAGATTGTGCACTGAGAAAAACACCAAGGAGAAAGTTGCAATTGTCACAAGAAAAGTGTTCTAAATATACAGAATGAAAAAATATTAAAAAGACTGTCTATTTCTAACAGGGACTGAGGTTTTTCTAAACACTCTCCAAAGTTTTATTCCCAGCTAAAACTGTGCACAGGAGGAGCTATGTTGATATGCTGGCAGTTACCAAAACCTCTGAATATTTTCTCATTCTCCTCATTTTTTTTGTTTGGGTTTTTTAAATAAAAAGACTTTCATTTAATGAAAAAATACATCTGAAGGAAACCGCAAAGAGAAATTGGTTCATTCACAAAGAACAAAACATTTCACTCGGTAAGAGCCATACATCGATTCAAGGAAGAGTGGCATGCATCCACTTAACCACAGCATAAATTAGATGGCTGTCACAGATTAAAAATACATCTGTTTTGATATGATGTCTTAGTCTCATGCAGTCTTTCAGGTTTGTGATGAGTCTTTCTCTACTTGGTTGCTGAGAAAAGGCAAACTGTGTATTTAAAAGCTTTTCATGAAAAAAAACATGTTTTAGTAAAACCTTTACAAAACCCTCTTGCAAATTAAAATTTTAATTAATACTTGCATTTTCAAGGAATTTAATGCACACGTACACTTAAGACAGGCACTGGAACAGGGACAAACCAGGCAGTCCCACACAGTTTCTGCCCCTTCACTGGGCATGCAGAGTCTTACACTGCATGCAATAACATGGTGGGAGGAAGGCAAAATGAACAAGAAAGTTTCATTGCCAATATTAAGTCAAGTACAAACATTCAAGTCCATTACGTGCACAAGTTCAACTCTGGCAAGCTGCTGAAAGCAGAACAAGGAGTGACAGAAGGCAAAAGGAATGCTATTCCCTTCCCATGAAAAGAAGGGCAGTGCTCAGATGCCTGTGAGTCATATGCAACTGTGTCCTGCTCTTGGGGTAATGGAGCCACATACTGCTTCCTCTGCAAAGGGAACTGGGAGAGACACCAGAGAGCAACTCACCTTCCCAAGCATGCCCAAGGTTCTCCCACAGACAAGGCCAGCAGCTGAGATTATTTCCCAGTTACCTTAAACCAAAGGTTCAAACTTCTTTTCTGCTGGTCAGCTTTGCCTGTGCTTACCAGGAAAAAGGAAGAGGTGGATCCAGGGACACAGAACCATGGCACTCCAGCTGTCTGCCAGCCTAAGCATTGGCACACATATCTTTGCCATCCCTTTTCCTTTAATTGTTGTCTGCCTCCCTCTTCATTGCTCCTATTCTCTACAGAGACAAAGAGTTATCAAAACAGCTGCACCATTCCAGACTTAGGGTTTTTTATTTCTTTCCTTATTTTCTACAGAAGATAATTCACAGCTCTTTGAATCCTGAATTTCTGTTTGTGTTGCACATTTGACATTCCTTCAAGGTCACTATCACTGCAAATAAGCCACAAGACTCAAATCATCCTGCAAAACCGTAAGTAGCTGCTAAGCAGCTTCATTCCTGTAGGTAACGAGAAATTCAAATTGTAAAAAGATGCACATCAAAGTTAGTGATTAAATTTATTGTTTGTACTAATGCATTGCTGCAGTGACATCATCCACCCAATTTGAAATCAACTCATTTAAAACTGTATGTGTGTAAAAAAACTAATAAATTCTTGAATTGCAGACCATGATCAATTTGTCCCTAATAGAGAGACACAATTTGTTTGAAGTATTTTGTTTGCAATATGCACCATGATCTGTAGGAGTGTTAGGAAGATCACTAGTAACCTTTGCCATGTCTGTATCTGCAGCTGTTACCCTTTAGCAAACCACACTGACGATCTGCTCAGCAACCTGTAGAAATTCTCAGCAAAGCCTTACACCCTTTGAGACATGTCATCCAGCCACTAAAGCCAATCTGCAAGAAACAGAACTGCCTGTATCCAAGCTCTCACAATCAAGCTGTTGGGGGGAAAATAAGATGCCAACCAACATAGTTCTCAAAGCCATAACTTAGCAGATGCTTACAGTTCTGTGTAGCCTTGAGCGAGCACTTGATTTCAGCACATGCAATGACTATACAAAGGCAGTGCAGAGTTGCAAGTTCTCAAACAGGAGTACCCAAGGCTAAGGCAGAGTGTTCTCTGTCCCACCACTGAAAGAGGAGAGTCAGAGAACCTGGAAGAGCCACAGCATGCTACATCTCCAGCTATTGGAAGTGGGAGTATAAATCCTGCAGCTTTGAGGGACTAATATCCAATAGTCACCACTTTATGAACTATATCCATTTTCCAAGGGCCTGAAAAACAATGGATTCCCACCCTAGAAAATACTAGAACCTGTATCCGTCAGCCTCAGCACCAGCCTCTCTTTCCTTTGAGCACTATCATGTCAGGTTTGAAGAAGTGACCATGGTATTCAAGCAGAAGAGCATGCATTTTCATGCAGCTCTCTGACCTGAGACAAGCCAGTGGCCACACACTGGAGATCTGTCCCTTTCTTTATGCCAGCCTTTCCTGTTTACTAGCACTTCTTTTCCAGGCCTCTTCAACAATCTGGTGACCTTCAAAATCTGCTGGAGGATTTCTGTTCTCCATGCAGCTTCCAGAGAATTCATACTGCAATTTTCCATGCAAATATCTTCCTGCTGTTGGCCTTGGAGGTGCTCCAAAATGAGACAGTCATTCCTGTCCTCCACAAGGGCAGGGTGCCTCTCTTCCCTTAAGAATGGAGAACCTCTGCAGATATAAATTAGATCATTTGGAGCCCTGTACATTACTGCAGCACTAACAAACACAAGCAGTCCATTCACTCTCAACTTATCTCAGCAAGATTTCTAAACCCGTGTGGTCTGCACGTATTTGATTTCATAGCTTTATCTTCACTTCTGATCGAAGCACGAAGCTCTCCCATGTATACCAGCATTCAAATATACCTGCCTTCTTTCATGGCTGTCCTTTTGCCAGCACATGAGCGAGTGAATAGGTCTCCACAGCTAACAGCTGAACTACAGTCTGAACTTCCCTGTCTCTGAGGACCAACACAAAGGCAAACCAGCAGCTTACATTTTCAGAGTCTCATTTCACCAGGAAGGTCTGAATAAGTGTAATGCATAATGCACTAGTCTCCTGCCCAGCTCTAAATCCACTGCTGCAGGTAGTGTTTTCTGTCAACACAGGACAACAAAACTCAGCATTGAAAAATGCTATTTGTGCCAAAAGTATGTAGCTGGCAAGAAACCATAATTTTTCTCTACTCTACCCCCCTTGAGAACCAACTTCAATTATGAAAGACACAAAAAAAAAAGCCAGAAATACTCAGGTGTACAACAACAGATGTCAAAATGAAAAGTATGCAGAATTTCCTTTGAAGTGAACAAAGAATCAAAGAGAAGCATCTTTTGTTCTGTCATGAAGGAATCCTAGACAAACTCCTTAATGCATGTGAAACTTCCTTATTTCTTCCTCTCTCTCCTCTCCAAGAGGGAAAACTTCATGCTTATCCATGCCATTCTATTCCAAGCAGGCTCCTGGCAAGCAGATGCTCAGCAGGAGAAATCTTAGTTAAGCTCTTTGTGGCATACCTTTACAATCAGCAGGCTGAAGGTTGCTCATTTCCTCCAACAATACTAAATAAGCATACTGCTCTCAGCACCTGCTTACGAATAAGGCAAACATAAGTAAGATCCCAGCAGACACAAGTGAGAGTATTTGTAGGGTTCCAACAACAGGCCCAACAGAGGCAAACAAACATAAAATGAAGGTTTCTCAAGAAAGGCACAGGAAGAAAGGACCTGGCCAGTTTTCCTCCTTCTGGTTTGGATCATGGATGAAATAAATCAGCTGACCCTCAGTGTAGTTGTTTCACTGGTATCATCTCCACGATCAACAATTTGCTTCCTTGGAAGATATCTTGCTCCTTGGCTTTAATGGGAATTCCTGAAGAACAAACTAAGCACTATAGGCTTCCATTGGAACATCTGGCATCAAATAAATTAACAAGGAAAATCCAAGGCTGATATAGATTAATCAGCCTTGAACAGCTATAGAACCTATGTTAGTTTTGTTTTTCTGGAAGCACTAAGACACCTCCATGGGATTTTCCTTTCTATCCTTGTCTTGGCAACAGATATCAAGACTGCACTCAATCGAATTTCTTGAAGAAAATAGCTTTGCCAGCAGCATGCATTAGGAAAAAAAAAAAAAAAAAAAGGCCTATAAAACCATTCCTTGTGAAAAATGTATCCATCAGACACCAACACTACCTCTTCATCTTCAAAATGTCATTAAAATGCATATACTCAAAGCATGAGACAAGGAAAAAGGGATCCAGAAGAACATCAAGAACACAACCATACTACAAACAGGCTGCAGAATTCATCTTATACTCTTACTCAAAAATTTATAGAATAGAATAGCCTAGAATAGTATAGTTCAGTGGAAGGGACCTACAATGATCATCTAGTCCAACTGCCTGACCACTTCAGGGCTGAACAAAAGCTAAAGCCTGTTACTAAGGGCATTGTCCAAACACCTCAAATACTGACATGGGTGGCATAGGGTATCAACCACCTCTCTACAAAGCCTGTTTCAGTGTTTGACTGCCCCCCCAGTAAAGAAGTCTGAACCTCCCCTAATGAAGCTTTGAGCCATTCCCATGCATCCTGTCACTGGACCCCAGGGTGACGGGATCAGCACCTCCCTCTCCACTTCCCCCCCTCAGGCAGCTGTAGGGAGCAATGGGGTTACCCTCAGCCTCCTTCTCTCCAAACTAGACAAACCAAGTCCTTTGCTGCTCCTCACAGGGCATGCCTTTCAGCCCTTCCACCAGCTTTGTTGCCCTCCTCTGGACGCATTCAAGTACCTTAACATCCTTTTTAAATTGTGGGGCCCAGAACTGCACAACATATAGGCAGATGTTATCTGAGAACAAAGGTAGCTAGGCTCCCAAGATCTACCACATGCTACAGTGGGCTGGAGACCTCTGTCTCATCTCAGATTCTTAAGTCTTTGTGATTTGGAAGCACCTGACTGCAAAATGAAAGACCTTACGTGTCACAGGTTTCAAGGATTACAAGCTAAAGAGACCCCAGAAGTACACCAGTGCTATTTGTTGGCAGTGCAACTTGCTGTTCTGCATTACAGTTTCTGTACTGCTCCAGGACTTCACACATTAACATAACCAGAGGAGCACAGTCTAGCTGATGCATGAGGTCCCAGAACAGGAGAGAGGCTCAGCAGAGAACTGCAAATGTGAGAAACAAGAGGCTGAATTGGAGAAGGAAGAAGCAGAAAACACTGGTTATTTCACTGTCTGTTCCATCCTGGACAGGTCTGTATTTCCTCTAACTGCAATCAGTCTCACTGAATGCCCCAGGGAAAATCAAGGATGTAATCCTCACATCACAAGCAAGTAAAATGAAGCAAATGCAGCAGCAAAATACACACTCCGTAAGTCACACAGAAGGCCACTGCTAAGATGTTGTTAAACACTGGTACTGTTTCCATTCAGGCTTGTCTAGCATTCACACACACATCTTCACTAATGTAAGCTTAGCACAGGGGCTGCTTTTTCAGAGCTTACGGATAGTGACTTATATCCCGTTGTCTTCAGGAGGGTTTAAATCACTGCCTACCTTCAAGGACAAGGGGACTCCCTCTGGACTGTGTTTGTCGTATACCTCACTGAACCAAAGCTGCCAGTAAGGGACATTAAGTAGGCAGTCCCCCCCTGCTGACATATTCCAGATGGCAATCTGGTTGCATTTGCCTTCTGCCTACAGTATTTCAAGAATACTTATGAACAAAAACAAGTCTCCGCTGAATCTTGACAGATAAAGAAGTGAATGCCAAGCAGCAGTCCTCACTCTAAGCTGCTGTCAATACAACAGAAAATCATGCCTGTAATATAGCACAGTGATTAACTATCCAGAAACTCTAACATACCCTTCCTCCTGATGGGGTTTGCATTGTGCAATGAGTTCAAGGGGTAGCAGAAAGAAGAAATTTAGACAGTACCATTCATATGCATAATTATTGATTATTTATATATGATTATTTATATAATTATATATTATGATTATTTATGAAATTAATTACGTGATTTATCCACAGGCTGATACTAGGAAAAGTCACTATTTAAGGCAGGCATCCCAGCTAGACATTTCTTCTATGCATGGTAATAAAAGAAGCACATCAAAAGGGGCTTGCACAACACCATGTAGTACAGAATCAGAGCTATTGTGTGTTCTGTATATCCATAACTTCACAGCATTTTGGCCTGCACAATGCTAGTTTCTGCTGTAAGAAATCTGTCTCTTCAACCACATCATGATCCCACCTCAGACAAATCCCTTGCACCTTCCCATGGGCTTTCTCCTTCTCCTTTTCCATATGAAAATGGCTAAGACCCTTGGGCCCTCAAGTATCCCAGTAACAGGATGACAGCCAGCAGAACTTTTGTACCATTCAAAAAATCCCAAGCAGACAGCAGAATTAATTCAGAGGTGTTCTGAGAAAAGCCACATTAAACTAAAATAATGAAAACCACAAGAAAATCTCCCTGAAAGTAGGAATAATTTAAAAGCTTACTAGCAGATCACACCTTGCATCCTAGCCAAAGCAAGCCTGTCACCCACCAGAACTTTAATGCTTTACTCAGTTTGGGCATTTGCCTTTGGATGTCAGAACTGGCAGACAAAAAAAGGTTCTGGCTCCATAATTAAGGAAACAAACTGTAACCTTTAGTCCTTGGTTTGCTGCGCCAGTGTGGCCAGATGGCATGCTTGCATCAGCTTGAGCTTTAGCTCCAGTGGGAAACAAGTATCCAAAACCACCTTTACTTTCCATGTTATATTTGCTCTGAGATATCTTGTTTATCCTCTTTGAAACTATTTCTGATTTAAAAATAAGTCTCCATGAATTAACATTTCCTGGATTTTATCACTCTGCAGTGACTTCTTTATTGAGTAAGCGGGCAAGTTCCAGACACATTAAGTCATCTGGGAGAAGAGCTGGTGACCTGGGCAGCATCTTGATAGATATCACCAAAAGATGCTTCTTGAATTTGCCTTCTCATCAACTGCTGTTATAACGCAAACCCTGACCCTGGCATGCAACGTTATGTTAGAATGAAAGTCTGCCCGGAGTGAATGCTGTTAAGCATCAGCAGACAGTTTCCAACTCAGGTTAGTCACTAAGCTGCAAGAAAAGGCATGCATCTCAACTGTTACTCCTCTGCTGCAACCTTCCTCCCCCTGCCTCTAACTGCAGTCTCTAAGCAGTTATTTCCCTTTAGTGGATTCAGTGATCTCCAGCTGCAGTGGCTGTATTTCCAGTTTGCAGGTAAACTTTCTCATTTCTGTGCAAGCAACCTTATATCACTGTAGCAAACTGCAAAACCTGCTCTTCTCAAATCTATTTGTCCTTCAGAAGAGGCACTGAAGAGTAACACTACTACCATAAAGAATGTTAGCTTCTCACATAGTTATCTTCATATCTTGCTATTTTGTGCAATCAAATTAGACTCTTTCTTCTTTAGTTCAATCTTCCCATTCAGAACAGCCCAACTAAAACTTGGGTTGCTTTTTCTGTTCTTAACTGTGAGAATTTTTCTCCGTTGGTGAAAAAAAGAGACACACACACAAGAGTTCCTTTGCTTTCAGAGATGAAAATCACATTTCCATGCCATGGGAGGGAGTCCTGCAGTAAATGCTGAAGCCGCATAAGACACCAATAACACTATGCATGAAACATTCTTACATTCCCATGATTCTACAGTTTCATCAAAGGAAAATGAACACATAAGATAATAGTACAAAAGAGAATGAGCAGAACCACCTCACTGACTTCTTCTGATGACAACTATTCCAGTTCCCAATAGTAGGCAGCATTCAGTATAGTCTCAGTGACAGCCTTGTTTTGACTGAATGTTCAGGTCAAGCAGCCCAGAAAGGCAGCACAACTGTGGCAGAACGAACGAATCTCATTCCCAAATACTTTTGTACTGTTTTCAATTTCTCCCCCTCACACCACTGCCTTTTCTATTTGCCACCATTAAAACAATTCATCACACATGGAAGGAAATGTATTGAAACCATGTAAGAAGTTGCCATCATATCCTGGGGAGCGGGGGGAAGGATTCTTTATTACTGTTTCCCTGCATATTGCAGCAATATTCATATTAAAAATAACTCTCCAAATACCAGATACAAACATTTCTGCACTGGCTGGTTTTTAGTAAAGGTCGGGCCAGCATTTGGGGGAAGGATGAAAAGGGGGCTCATACACATACACAAAATGCTACTCTTTCTTTGTGTTTGCTCCAGCTAAACCTGTCTGCAGCCTTTGTAATACCTGCCTCAGTAGCATTGCAATAAGTAAAGCAAAGACCTGTGCACTGTACAGCAGGATGTGCAGCCAGCTGGTAGGGTGCAAGATTAGGTATAACCCAGGGCCTGCACACTTTGTGTGGGAGGTCTCTCCCCTGACACGGGGCTTTGGTCTCTGCTTGATGCTGCCCTCTCCCGCTCAGATTCTTCAAAACACTTGGTTCTGGGATCATGAGCCAGTGAACAGATGTGCTCTTCCATGTTCCCAAACAGCTCTTCCAGCTACAGACCCTACCAGAGCCTCATAGCAGTCCATGCCCTCTCTTGCCAGGTGCACAGGGGAGGGAGGGCTGCAAGACTCTTCACGTGCCAATCACACTTACCTCCTAGAGCTTGTTTCATAACAAAATCCATGGTGATGGCTTAGGGGTGCTGCCCACCTTCACACCTCACATGCACCGAGACCAGGAATCCTTGGAGTGCAGCCTGCAAAGAAGCACAGTCAAAAGAGGAATGGTGCCTCCAGGAGCAGAAAAGGCTGCTGCCCGGTCTCGGCTCTCTCTCCAGCAGCTTTCCTCCCCTTGTCTGAGGGCAGGCAAGTTTCCCACCCCCCATCCCTGCCAGGACAAGGCACCTGGGGAGCAGAACTGTATGCTGGTGAACAGGGAACGGGCGGGAGGAGGAGGAGGTAAGGGGACACGGTGGTTCCCCCCGGGCAGGGCAGGTGGCCGGGAGTGAGCCTGGGGGAGCAGTGAGGTGCTTCTCCCGGCTTGTCTCCTGCAGGCGGGCAGGAAGGCGTTAAACCTTTGAACTTTCTCGTTTCCCCGCCTGCCTCTCGCCCTCTCGGTTTTCGGAGAGCTAGCTCCGGAGCGGCAGCTCCGCTGGGGACAGCTGAGGGGGCATTTGAAGGTGAAGCGCTCCGCAAGTGCCCGTGCGGGCAAGCGGGGGAAGCCGGGAGACTCGGGTGCGGATGCAGCCGGGGCGGCTGGATGGAGAGCACGGATGCGCGACCAGCTCCCCCAGCCAGCCCCGCGGAACCCTCACCCGGGGAGCCCTCAGCGCAATGCCGGAGGGGGCTGCGCCTCCTCAGGAAAACCCGGGGTGGCTCAAGGTTGAGACCGGGCGGCCCCAGGTGCAGACCCGCAGCCCCGCCGCGCAGGCTGCTGCTTCCCTCTGCTGGCCCCGGCCGCGGGGAGCGGCGGCTCGGCTCCGGGGCAGGCTGCCGCCCTCCGCCCGGTACCGGCTCTCGTACAGGATCACGGCCGCGCCGCGGGGCTGCGCGGCCCGCCAGCACCCGGAGGACGAGGGCGTCCTCCGTCCCTGAATGCCCGCACGCCGCCGCCCCGCCGCAAGCCGGCCGGCTCGGCCCGGCCCGCCCGCCCCGGCGCCGGTACCTCGCTCGGCGGCGGGCGCGGTGCTGAGCTGAGCCGGTCTGTGCTGTGCCGGGCCGGCGGCAGGTGGCTGCGGCTGCTCCGCTCCTCCCCGCTCCGCACAGCTCCTAGAGGCTCCGGCCGGCGCCCATGTGCCCGAGGGCTGCCGGGGAAGTTGCAGGTACGGGGTGGGAGAGAGAGAATTTGTCCAGAGCTTCTCCCTACTTTTCCCCCGCGCCCCTCTTTTTATCACAGGATTTCCGGACCATCCCACCAACACGGTCCCTCCTTCCTCCTCCCCTCGTTGCGGGAGCTAGGCTCTCTCCCTCCCCCTGCCTCCGGCTCCCCCGCCCCTTCCCTGCGCCGCCCTCGCCCCCCGATGCTCGCCACGGAGGAGGCCCCCTGCGGTCCCCAGCCCCTCGGATGGGTGCGTGTATTTTGCGTGCACGTCCCCCACCCCATCCCCAGCCGTCTGCAGCAGCCAGGTGTCCTTGCCCTTTGCCTGGGGGAAGGAGGGGAGTCTGTCAGCCCTCTGTTGCATTTTGCAACTGCTTCCATGCATCTCCTCAGGAGTCAGTGTGTGCGTGTGCCAGGGGGAATCTCTGCAAATACGGCTTCCTGAAAAGGGGGGAGGGTGGGAGAGCTATCCGCGTCCTCTGTTCTGGTCCTTCCCGCAGATCCCCTCTCATCCCCTAGGTCCTGGAAGGAGTTGGAGAGGCATATGAAGAAGGTAGGAAGGGAACAGCCTTCTCTTCCCTCCTCCTTCGCCTCGGATTTTAACTGTGGCCGGAGAAGGATCGCCAGCTGTTCGGCTATCGGATCGCTATCCAGCGGTGTTTCAGCACAGGAGGAGGCGGGAAGAGGGGGGTGGGGGGTGGGTGGGGGGGCGAAGGGGAAAGTCCCCTCCCTGCCATTGCCCGTTGAAAGGCGCGCGTGCAGCGTTCCGGTGTCCAGCCGGGATTCGGGACGGCGTCTGCAGGGGAGGGGGAGGGAGCCACGCGCGGTGCGAGCGCTCCGTGGCAAAGCGGAACAGAACCCCTGACGGCACCGGCACTGGCACCCGGCTCGGGGGTGCCGGCAGCACTGGAGGCTTCGTGGGGAAGGGACCGGCTGTGACTGCTGATCCGCCCTTCTGTCGCCAGCGAATGAGGTGGGACAGCAGCCCGCAAAGCAACAGATACGGGGCTAAAAGGAGGGGGGAGGGAGGAGGGGAATCGTGCCGGCAGAAGTGGCTGCCCCGGGGGTGGGGCAGCGGCGGCGCTGGCATCCCGGGGTGGCGCCGGCACGACCCGCTGGGCCACCTCGGCTGATGGCGTC
Organism: Falco biarmicus; assembly: GCF_023638135.1. Taxonomy (NCBI): domain Eukaryota; kingdom Metazoa; phylum Chordata; class Aves; order Falconiformes; family Falconidae; genus Falco; species Falco biarmicus. The sequence continues at coordinate 30,383,177 of NC_079311.1, read as the reverse complement.
GCGGGGAGGGTCCTGCAGCTCCAGCAGGCGCGGCGGGCTCGAACCAGCCCCTCCCGGGCAGCGATGCCGGCCACCGCGCCCGGGCAGCCTGCGGAGCCCTCGGGTGCCAGCTCAGATGCGGGAGGGCATGTTTCTGTGCTCAGGACAGTGAGCGTCCACCCGGGTCTGCCTCGGTGCCCCGTGCTAGTCACTGTCTAAGAGGCAGTTGGGCAATGCTCTTAATAACATGTTTTTCAGCCCGGAGGTGGTCAGGCAGTTGGACTAGATGATCATTGTGGGTCCTTTCCACTGTTCTGTTCGGTTCGGTTCTGTTCCATCTCATCTCATCTCATCTCATCTCATCTCATCTCATCTCATCTCATCTCATCTCATCTCATCTCATCTCATCTCATCTCATCTCATCTCATCTCATCTCATCCCATTCTATTCTATTCTATTCTATTCTATTCTATTCTATTCTATTCTATTCTATTCTATTCTATTCTATTCAGCTCCCAGAACACCTCTTTTCCAATATACACTAGTATCAGCCTAAGAAGCTCAGCTGGGTAGGCATGTGCTGCATTTTTACAAACTTCAGAAAGGAAAAAATAATGTCTAGAAGGGATGGGGAACTCTTTTATTTTAAGCCTTGACTCACGCCCCAGCATTTCTAATCCAAAGGGCATACTGGTAGCTTTTTGATTCTCTTACTTGCATACATACCATAGCAGTAGCTCAGCATAGATGGCTGTGCCCAAGAAATTGAAGCTTGCTGGAATTGTGCGCCCAGGTTCTTGTGCAATTAATACACCATTTCCAGGTCTGTGTTCCTTCCCCAAGTGCACATATAATTTTGAGCAGGACTTGTAGTTTGAGTCTGTTATACAGCACCTCACATTCTTTCTTCATTGTGTGATTGCTCCTGGGGAGGATGGCATTGTGCCAGCTCCATGCTACTAAACCTCCAGGTGCACACCTTGCTCTTATATCCTGGAGTCTGGGAAAGAACAACTCAAATGCCCTCAAACACAAGGATCGGAGAGTTGTGGGCTAGTAGTTAAAACACCTAAATGCCTAAGACCAGGTTTTTCCTTCCTGCTTTAGGGATCCTAGAGAATGCTATGTCAAGGAACTCCTGCAGCAGTCAAAGGTCAGCACAGCCATGTGGGATTGCTGAGAAATGTAATCATTCCTCTCCATAAGCTACTTACAAGCTTTGCAATGGCAAATGTCCTCCCTTTTGTGCAGGGAATAAAGCAATGTCATCCACAGGGCTTTCACAAGCAAGGCAAAACAATAAGTTTATCAAGAAGACCCTGAGAGATCCTTGAGCTTCTCATTGACCTGTTTAGAGCTGCTGGTCAGTCCTCAGAGCCAGCTGACTCTCCAAAGGTCATGTAACCATGGTTCTGTCCCCAAACTACTTCCACTTTTTTCAGATTATACAACTGCTTCAGAAAATCAAGATGCATGAGGCAGTGAAACATGACCCCATGTAGTGTTTTGACTCTGGGTGAATGCCAGGTGCCCACCAAAGCCATTCCATCACTCTCCTCCTCAACTGGAGAGGGCAGAGAAAATCTAACAAAAGGCTCATGGGTTGAAACACAGACAGGGAGATCACTCAGCAGTTACCATCACAGGCAAAACAGACTCAACTTGGGCAAAATTAGTTTAATTTATTACCATTCCAATCAGAAAAAACACCCTCACCCCTCCCTTCTTCACAGGCTTAATTCCTGATTTCTCTCCCTCCTCCCCCCAAGCAATGCAGGTGAAAGGGGAATGGGGATTACAGTCAGTTCATCACACGTTGTTTCTGCTGCTCCTTTCTCCTCACGCTCTTCCCCTGTTCCAGCGTGGGTTCCCTCTCATGGGACACAGTTCTCCACGAACTTCTCCAACACAAGTCCTTCCCTTGTGCTGCAGTTTTTCAGACACTGCTCCAGCATGGGTCCCTCCCATGGGGTGCAGTCCATCAGTGTGGGTCCCACATGGGGTCGAGTCCAGCCAGCAAAGTCCACCTTCAGTGTTGGCTTCCACAGGTCACAGCCTCCTTCAGGCATCTACCTGTTCCAACGTGGGTGTCCTCCATGGGCTGCAGGTGGATATCTGCTCCAGCATGGACCTCCATGGGCTTCAGGTGGATATCTGCTCCACTGTTAACCTCCATGAGCTGCAGGGGGGCAGCTTGCCTCACCATCGTCTTCACCACAGGTTGCAAGAGAATCTCTGCTCTGGCACCTGGAACACCTCCTCTTCCTCCTTCTTCATTGACGTTGTGTCTGCAGAGTTGTTGTTCTCACATTGTCTCACTCCTCTGTCCTGATGATGCAAATTCCCACCCCACCCCACCCCCCTTTTTTTTAATATGCTATCACAGAGGTGCCATTACCTTCGTTGGTTATTTCAGCCTTGGCCAGCAGCAGGTCTGTCTTGAGGCCGGCTGGCATTGGCTCCACTGGACATGGGGAATGCTTCTGACATCTTATAGAAACCACCGCTGTAGCCCCCTCACTACAAAAACCTAGGGTACCTCCTGTCTAGGCCACACTGGTACTGACATCAGTTAGGAAAGATCCCACCAGTACTCTCCTCACCACACAGATTTCAGGCACAGAGGCAAGAAAGGGCACGGTCAGAACAAGGTGATGTAATCTATAGACCTGTGTCTAATCACAGTCTCAGAAAGGTTTCTGGAGAAGGATTTTACCTCGGGAATTGAACAGAGGGATTCTGACACAACCTTTCCTCAATTTGCTGAAGAATCCAACTGACAGATGGACTCACAGGGATCTGTTATGTGATTTACATATGTGATTATGTTATGTGAACCTGGACAGTTATGAGATACATAACTCCTGCTACAAGAGAAATAGCTTGCCCAGTCATGGCAATGATATGAGCAATGCTTCATGGATTTTCTTTCTGATGGCATATAACAATGTATTATGTTTGGAATATTTATGAATATTAATCTGGCAGTAATGCAATTTAATGGCCTATTTACTGGACAGCAACAAATCTCAGTAACAGCAATGTTTCCTCATGCAGCTAAGAGATGGACATGGGTACGTCCATGCAGAATCCACCCCAGCATGACAGACAGCAGAGCACTGCCGCACACACGGAGGCCACTGCCAGCACCTCCAAAACCTCCCAGAAGACCAGAGACAGTTCTTGGTCTGGTTTGCACTGTGTGACTGAGATACAACTGCTCCTGATTGTGGGAACAGGCTTATTCTTCCTTTACAGAACTAGGACAGGAATCCACTCTGTGACCTTGCTTGCTGGAGATGAAGAGTACAGAAAACTCAGAGCAAGGAGCTCCTCCATGGGGCTTTGTCCACGGAACTCAGACTCTTTGCCAGCAGCTGGGAATCTGTGCATTACTGATGTCTGTGGAGGAAGATGGAAAAAGCCAATAATTGGTTTGGGTCATGTTTTCCATAGAAAAATGAATATTCAGGTCCCCAAAAAGAAAGAGAAGAGGGGAAAAAATACCAAATGAGTCAAGATGTTTCATTTCAACATCTTTAAATGCAATATTTGATTATTCAATTCCATATGGTGTTTGACTGCTAAACTGAAATCAATGCCATGTAAAAACAGTACTAATAAGAAAGCTCTCAAACCAAGTATGAAGGTTACAGAAATACTTAAGCCACTGCCCAAAATAAACCAGCTTTGTCTCTTTTTCCCTTCCCCCCACTTCCCCCCACCCCCCACCCCCACCTTATTATTAACTCACACTGATGTAACTGCAGCACTGTTTAGTGCACTGCAGGCAGAACCTGGACAGCAGCAGATGATTAGCTTTTAATCAATACAGCTACGGAGACAGAGGAGTCAGACACTTGCTAAAGGTAGTTTGTGGACAGCAGATGCAGCCCCTCCAGTGATTTAGCTCATTGAACACAAACCTACTACATGTAGCTGGGTTTTTTGTTTGTTTGTTTGTTTGGTGTTTGGGTTTTGGCTTGTTTTGTTTTGTTTTGTTTTTCTCCAAAAGTACTGCTTTGTTTCTTGTTCTTCCACTCAGAGCAGGTTTTAAGTAAGCTCTTTATTTTCTAACCAAAGAGAAAATATATAGATACATTCTTTTAAAGAAGTGGATCTTTCCCTTAAGCCAAAACTGTGAAAGACTTTTCAACCATTTCTGCTAGCTCTGAAGAAAAAGTCACTTCAGAGTTCTGGAAAATGACCTTTTTATGGAACATTTGCTGCAGCTATATCACAAGATCAGATTTTAGCTGCCTGTGCTTATAAATCCTGAAACAAACATGTACTGATTGCCCTTTCTCCATGACATGCAGAAGCAGGTATGCATATTATATTTTCCTCTCTGTGAGCACAGGTGTACAAGTCTGGTTTATGAACAAGCTCCTTGGTGGCCTGCTGTTTACAGCTTCTAGCTCCTAAGCTGGTGGTTTCTTTCTTGTACCCTCCTTGTTCTACCCATCTGGTCCCTGTAGCTCTATCCCTTTCTCTGTTTTCTGTTCTCTGAACAAGCTCTTGCCTTCGCAGACAGAGTCCCATCTCAGCAGGTCTCTGACTCCTGTGGATAGATAGGCATGATGTGGTAAAGATCTGTAGCTCTTATCTCCAGGATTTACTTTTTCTACATTATAAGACTTCTTTGGCAGGTGGAAATTGTCCACACGGGTCAGAACCCTTCTGTATCACTTGGGTCATCAAATCATCATGTGTCCATCAAAAACATATCAAACTTTTGTTATGAGATTACTATTTCAATTATTTTTGACATTAATTTTTCAATCAGTAAATAAGCCATCCAAATTGCTGCATTATATGGAAATGTGTCAGTCCGTACAGAGGTTTAAAGGCAAGCAAGCGAAAGAAAATATTTTTATTTTCTTATATTTGATGTTGTTAAGGCATTCTTCTTTGATACGGCAAAAATGCTGCACTTTGGCAGCATTTTGTCTTGACCCTTTTCTTCCAGCAATACACGTCTGTATCAAAACTAAACACATAATCATATCAGAGTACCTCTTTCAGATTTTCCATGTCATGGAGGCAAAGAAAAGGGTCACAATTTTCTTCTTTGTTGCGATTCAGAGTGGAAGCAAGATTCAAAATTTTTAACATACTTTAGAACAGAATTTCCATTTTCCCAACTAGTTCCATGCCTTTCCTTCTTTCATTACTCTGCTTCTTGGCAAAGAAAGGGAACAGAGGAAAACAACATACTCAGCTGAGATGCTAGCTTCGTATTAGATGCTATGGCCTGTATTTCTTTTCCTGTGCAAGAAGGTAAAGTCCCCAGTTCTGAACTCAACTTGGCAGGGAGCTATTCACCCCAGTAGTCATAATTTCCCAGCCATAACAAACAACTTAATCATTTATTCTTCTTAACTTTCCATCAGGCATGAGGTCAGCGTGTGCATATCTCTTCAGATACTTCAGATAGTTGCAGAGCAATTTCTTTTAGGTGTGACATGCAACACTAGCAAATTAAGCTGTTATGGTACTATGTTTTTACACTCAGATGTCTCCAAAGAGACCATAATAGTTAGATGCAATCCAACAGTTCAGGAACGCTCATCCTTTTCTATTTCAGTCTTGAATTTGCCTTCCATTGCCTCCCTTTGATAAGGAACCTAAGCATGTGATGAATTAATTTTCTAGGTAGAGGGAAATTGTTGAATCATGATGAGGGAAATAGCAGTACCTGGAAATAACAAATCTATGTAATCCACAAAATATAAGCATACATTTCACCTTAGAATGAGGGGGGGTGGGGGGAGTGTCCCCCTCAGTGGAACTGTGAAAAGGAATTTGTAAAGTCATATAAATAAATAAATATGTCCAGCCAACTCATTTCCTGCCTTTATTGGCATGATGTTTCTTGCACTGGTCCATTCACTGTCAAGTAACCTAACAGCACCACAGGTTTGTGGAAACAAGGTTACATGTATGTAGCCATATTGGGGATGCTATCCCTTCGGGTTGCACAATCAAACACAATGTTGACTACACAATGAAGAAACCCGTCCGCAAGGGCAGCCACAGCCTGTTCTTCCATCAGCTGCTCTCCAAGAGGCTCCAAGAGGTTCCACTGTCATCCCTCTTCCTGCTTCATCCTTGTCTTGCCAGTTGATCATCTATGTCATAGTCCTTATAATGAGTTTTTCCCTTTTGATATTTTTTTAAAGCTTCCTCTCTTCAGGAAGTGCCACACACTTCTGACAATATTGTAAGTCTGCATTTCATATCTCTTGCTCTGAAAGTACCCACATGTGTACTAATCCATGCAAAAGGAGCTAAAATGTTGCGTCTATTCTTGATTTGTCTTTCACAGCTTGTTTTTTACACCACATCTCCCACTGTCCTCTTGGGTTATAACAAGTAGTATGTCAGACCCCAGGGATTTATTCTGATCCTGTAGTAACTTTTATAACTAAAACTGATTTTTTAAAAAAAGAGCTTAACTTTTTATTCTTTCCATTCCCACATCTTCCTCATGCACTGGGCATGCAAGTGAAACCCTTGACAAGAAAGAAATACTAGCTATGCTATACAATATTAGTGTCTGTGGAACACATCAACTGTGATCCTATTAAACAGTCACAAAATGGATGGCTGACTACTGGCTGACAGAAATGAGACTTCAGTAGCCATAAGAAAGTTCTTAAATCTAAATGAGATGAGTATTAGACAAGAATGGCCCAAACACGGATTCCAATTTAAGCTAAAGCACTAGAGGAGTTTGACTTAAAGCACCTCTTTAAGCTACACCGAAATAACTGAACTTAAGCAGATACATCCATTACTGCGTGTGTGTAGGTGCTTCGCTGAATCCAAATTAGCTCCTCTAGGCCCGAACATCTCAAATTACAAATTTATCTGAATACAAATTATATGGTTTGGAAACATGATTTGACAATTTAACTCTTATACAGGGCCTTCCTGTATGATGAGTCTTTGCTAAAATTAGTTAAGAGTATTTCATTGTGTTTAGTGAATCTTCAGGAGATGTTGATATAAAGAGGAAAATGTCCTGTGTTGAGAGTCAAAGAATTTCAGGATTCAATAGCTGGAATGCTTAATCATTAATATGCCTGAATCCTGTGAAATACAAACATTTTTCCATACGCCTGTCTGCCTTTTAATTTCACTTTGCTTGCCACTAATTAGTTATGTGACACTTCTCATCTAACCCCCTTTTGTAAAATCTAATCTTCAAATGATAGCATTTATCCAACACACAAAGCAAGCTGATGCACATCAGGCAAAGCAGATCATTACTCTTGCAGATAAAAATGAATGCCTCTCTGCAAGCTCCCCTTTGCTGTGCCAGTTACAGTTTAGCAGAGTGAGATCATTTACCCACTTTCTGAAACTAACTAGAATACAGGGGCAGGGCAGGTGGAGCTGAGCTGAAAAGGCCTGAGTTGATGTTGTATTCATGCTTGGCCCATGAAGGACTGAGAAATAGCTTTTCAAAGCAAGCTTTAGCAAACACATAGAAAATTTTGTTTTCTTATTCCATTGGTGTTATTTCTTATCCAAGTTTCCAAGCTGTCTGCTACTGGTGGCAAACACCATGCTGGGCCTTCCTCTACAAATTTTTGTTTGTTTCACTCCCCCACAGTCTGTACCACAATTACGCTTTCGACTAAACCACTCACTTTGGAGAGTTTCCTGATTCAGTATCATGGTGGAGTAGTGATAGACATCCATATAACGGGTTAGGACTCAGTGGTTAAGCACACACTTCAGCACCTTGCCTGAAAAATAGCTGTGGCTTGATTCAGACCCCAAAGGAGTAAGAAGGAATCAAAGTTCCAACCGTGCATTCATTTGGTATTGTCTATCTGCTCCATAATGTTTTAATCCATCAGCAAGTTCCAACCTCACATAACACAGCAAGAAAAGTCTCAGACTATGGGTTTTGATTAATGTAATGGAAATTGTTGGCTTGATAGAGAGGAGAGATCTAAATTTACTAAGTCTTCATGAAGCAAAAAGTGTAGTAAGATTCCCTACTAGGCAACAGAGAATCTACCCAGGAGACTTTTAAAGGAATTCATATTATATTAGCTTGGTGATGTGTTGGAACTTTTCCCCTTCAATTTGAAATGGTGAGAGACTCAACTGAATCCATCTTTTCCACACTCCATGTTTTACTTGGAACTACCTCTGTCGCAAAATGACTTTATAAGCTAATTTTAAAATGAACGTCTGCACACTTGTGTGATCTGAGATTTGCCTTCTGCTCCATGCTGTATGACACTGCACTGGCACTAGAAAATTAAATAAGAACTAGAAATTGTACTTTGAGAGGCTCTAGAAATCTGCTGCCTATCATCTGCATAGATTCAAATTGCCTCACTCATTTATTGAAAAATTTTTGAACATGTTATTTCACTGCTGATAAGGACATGCCCCATGAAGCCATCCTTGCTACATGGAGAGAATAGGTAAGCAAAACAAGAAAGGCATCAGCTTTCTGCAGGAGCAGAATCTGAACACAAGTTTCCAGGAATTAAGAGTGAACTCTTACTCCTAAGATGAACCAGCAGCTCTAGTATTAATGTTGCATGATACCACAAATGTGGATATCTGAAGTTCATCAACAAAGTCAAATGGAAGAAGTGTTGTGATAGCTACTAAAGGAGGCCATAAAAGGAAGTTTAACCCGTGACAACCACAGTAGTGTATCCAGAGGAAAATCTACGTCAATTCAACTTAGTGACAGAGGCAGAGCAAAGGCAGGCCTCCAAGCACAAAAACAGGTTTCTATGGAAGGACCTTTTCAATTCCAAATGGTAAGTGTGATTTTCAATGTCCTAGCTCTAGACAAGGTGGCAGTCCCATAGGATCCCCTTAGGAGTTTGTTTATACAGAGCAGATACCAAAACACTGATCATGCATGGATGGAGCCTTCTTTGTGAACAGAAACCTCAAGAAACAAGTGGGTTCCCACTGCCCGTATAAGGCCGGACAAGAGCCAGGCACTGCATTTTGGCTTGTGTCCCAAGGGAGCTCTTGTCTAGGTTAAATCATGTTCATTTATTGGCTGGCACAATTGATGTGGCTAGATGTGTCTTGCTGTCAACTCATAAGTGTGTGGGTATCCAGGAAAGATCACTGGTCCCTAAGGAGTTGATCATAATTCCTGGGGCCATGCAGGGCAAGTACCTTCATCTTTACAGAAGCTCAGAATTTTTCTAGTGAGAATAATAAGAATTATTTTCTGTGTTATTAATGTCTTATAATGGAAGGGGTATGGAAAATTCACAGGTAAGTAGGTATGTTCTCTTTACCCTGCTGGGTATTCACTTCCTTTCCTTGGCCACAGATCAAGCTACACATGGATAAACACCCCCATGATAGTAAGACAGTCTTTAGGGGAAGAAACGTTTTGGGACCTCTCATGGAGAATGACTCTTCTATGATGATGATAAATTGTAGATAGGGTATACAGATGTCCAGGGTAAATCCTGCAACATCCATGTACAATTCTGCAACATTCTTTTGATCCTTGTCTGTCAAATTATACCACGTCAGGTAACCTAGCTCCTGATAGCCAACCTCACGGCATATCCTGAAGAGTACAAGCCCTTTGCCCCCAAGATACTGCCAACATCCTGTATTTGTGGAGGTGAAAAACATTAAGGTTCTGAAAATTTTACTGGCTTCAGTGGTGGAGCACTGGAAATCACTGGGCAAAGAAGTCATTTGATGCCAGAGGACCCAAATGAGATCTCAGAGACATTACAATGGAGTGGGAGATCAGCTGACTGTACTGAAAAGCGGAGTGCTCTGCACTCAGCACTGTGCCACCGCAAAGTATTCTGTGTTCTCCAATGCCTGATTTTACCATCACTTCCCCACTTACCTTTAGCAGCTCTTCACAGGCCTAGTAAGGGAGGAGAAGGAACAAACAGGTACAAAGCTTACATTTATAGAGCCCAGTCTTTCTCCAGGGAATGTTACCCTACAGGACTGTTCCCACAGTCTTGCTAGGTCTGGTTTTATGACATCTTTGCATGCCCTACTATGCACACATCCAGACGGAGTGCATATATCCTCAGAAACTGATTCCCTTCTCTGTAGAAGGTCTTCCCACTGGAAAAGCTGAATCCATACTGATAAAACATAGGTAGTTTCTTCATACTCATCTTCTGCCTTAATTTTCTCTGCATGCTCATTTGGGAGAAAGTTATCCACATAAGGATCCACTTACTTTGTAGGCACTGAGGTATTTGGTTTCTAGTCTGCATGAAGAGCAGATGACATTGACTAGTGGAGACTGCCTGGATTCCTTGCCTGGCTCTGCTAAACAAATTCTGAAAGACCTCACGTGAACCACTTCTCTCCATATGGGCACTACATACTTTAGTGTCCCGTGGGTTTGAAATGGATTGCTCCCAGACACATTGTTTTTAGCTTGACTTCTCAACCCCATTAAATACCGCACCACCATTTCCGTTGTTACAGTGTTCACAGCAACTACCCAACCTGACAGGTTTGCACCTGAGCTAAATGTGCTCCACTCAGAGCTCTTAGACAGGGGTGTTGGAACAATTTTTGAGAGAATGTTAGCCAAGTTTGTTTTCAACCACTGTGCTGCTTCTCTGCATCTGGCTCATTTGAGTATCCTAAGACGTTGTACAGTCACCACCCTGAGACCATAGCCATAGTTTATGGATGAGGAAGATTTCAGAGTTAGCGGTTACTTTATACCATTGCATTTCCTGTATGGATTTTCCCCTAAAAGCTGACGCATTGTAGTGATTTGGGTTTGGGTTTTTTTTTTTCTTTTTTTCTTTTTTTGTTAGAAATGGCATTAAATTTCTGGCATGGTGTCAGCATCATGAAGTTCATCAGCAAGCTCACAGAAGATGTCTTCTAATTACTCTCAATTTTCTTTATTTGAACAGTGGCCTTTGAAAATTGCCGAAGAAGCCCACAACCTCTGACAACAACCCAGCAGAAGTGACACTTCTCAGTGGCTCAGAGAAGCAGAAAAAACACTCATTGAAAAGTCTTGATGTAAGCTAACTTTTTCCAAAACATTAGAAGAGGTTAATCAGAACATTTTTTGAGGTACCTGTTTCTCAAAAGGCTCAATAGGAAGGCATGAAGACATCTTTTCCCTCACTTCATGGGACACAGAGAGTTTGAGCATTTTTTTCTCCCCTTTCTGGGGCATATCTTTCCCAGAGTTTGTGACTACATGGTGTGGTGGCTGCCACCAGAGTGTGGCCCCTTGTAACTGATTCTTGCTGTAGTATGAAAAGCGTTTATCTTCTGATTGCCATGACTCAGCCAGGGTGTTCCTGGAAACATGAGTACTCATAGAAAAGGCAGAAGTGAATGTCAGAGCAGGAACTGTAGCCGGTTTAGCCAACCTCTTCACGTTTATAAATTCCTCCCTTTAATGGGACACACTTTCCTAAGCTGAACACACAAGGATCATGAGACCCCTTTGCAAACAGAGCCTGAAAAGGAAAGCTTGCTGTTTTAGCCTCCTGCAGCAGCAGCAGAAACACAGCATGACATATGAACAGAGTTCACTCAATCAGATAACATCACTCTGATGGATCAGGGAAACATTACTTTCCATCCGTCAGAGGTGCTCACAGCGAGGGTCCAGGAACAATGCAGTCAGAAATAACAAAGTAAGAGTGTGACCTGCCACAGCCTTGAGGTGTACAGCTGTAGATGATCAGGTTTTGAGAATGTTGTATAAAGATTTTTAACACTAAGGGAACAGCTGGTCTGAAAGATGAAATAATGAAAAGTGTATGTTTGTGCATGTGTGTGGATGTGTGTATGCACCTAAGAACAGAGGTAGAGTACATTTCACAAAACCAGACTGTATTGGTAACCAGGGACATAAGGCAAAACAATCAAACAGCTAAACACTGGCAAACGGATTGCTTTTTGCATTGACCCCAGAAGGTGAGTGCCCTTGTAAGGTCACAACCCATGACTTGTCGCTGACACCTTTCTTGACAGGAAGATGGCAACATAATTACAGAACATCCTATCCTGGTCCTCTTTGTCCTATCTCAACAAGACAGACTATATGCTTAAAATGATGTAACTATCAGGAAACAAGGACAATAGGCTTATCGTGTTTAGTATTCATGGAGGGTGGAATAAGCAAGTCTCAATGCAAAACAGCTGGTGATTTCTCAAGTATGTGAAAGACCTATCAAAAAACAAATTTGTCCAAGAACCTACCAAGACAAACCCAAGAGATGAACTGAAGAGTCAGCAGTGAGTTGTCCCCTGTGTCATACATAACTGATCTTAGAGCAGCTGGGGACACTCATCTTGGTGCTGGTGACTGGATGTGAAAGATCGAGTGCATAGCTTTAACCTACTTAGAAAATATTTAAATAGAAGTCCCTCCTCCTTCAGTAAGGTCTTGCACTGAGTTTTGTTACAGTTATCTCCTGCAGTACATATTAGTGGGGAAGTACAGAATAATATGGTGTAGACTTCCTGAAGACACAAGGAGATTAGTGGAAAATGTCAAGTTACGTTGGGACAGGAAAACAGCAGAAATGTCACAGTTAATTGGTAACCAGTTCCCTCCTTGGCTCCCTGCATAGGACAGAACTTCGTAATTAGCAGACAAACAGGTTTGGGAAACCTCACTACAGTTCTGGGATTGAATTATTTTCAGGCTAGAATTAAATGGGTATTCAGCAGGTAAAGGTCAAACTTTCACAGTTGTACCAGTCCAGAGGGGATAGAGAAACCCTCCTTTCAATTCACAAATCCAAGATGAAAATTCAAGTCATGGTGATATATATAGCTGGCTAAAAAGGGCACTTCCTGTGATGCAGCTGTGGTAAGAGCTCTTCTGACTTCAGAGAGGCTGCAGCTTAAAATATAACAAAAGGCAGAAACTGAAATCAATGAAGCAGCATTTACCACACAAACACTAATAAGAGTTTAACTCCAAACAAAATAAATGCAGCTGTTGAGAGCAGCGTTAACACCCACCTAGAAAACAGGATTGAAATAAAACCCACAAGATGATGGTATTTTTCGTGAGAGTTTCTGTAGAAGGACTTTTTGCTTTAGTTTGGTTGTGCTTTTTTCCTTTTTTTTATCAAGTTTTCATTCAAATTAATTGTGGTCAAGTTTTAAAAGGGTTCAAGAAACTTTAAATTTAAAAAAAAAAAAGGCACTAAAAAAGAGCCAAACACAACTCCAGTTTTTCAAAACAAGTTTTAGATTAAAAATAGTGGTAATTTAATTTCTGGAAAAAAATTTACAAATGGTATAAAAAACATTTCATCTTATGCATTTCTATCAAAACCACCTGAATACCAAAGACCAGCAGAAAACGTTACAAACAAAACCTGATGCAAAAGTTATTATTCGTTTCTGCTTCCAGTTTCTAGAAGAAGAAAATTTTCAGCCACAAACAAAAGGTTGCTTCACAACATGTTTCTCTTAACCTTACAAGGGATTACTTTGACCACAAAGTCATCTAAAACTTCTTTGTTTTTGTAAAGGGATTCCACATGGAGCAAATGGTAAGATTTTTGGTATCTTTTTATCCTGGGGAAGATTGCTAAAATACCATGGTAGGACCCTTTTGTAAACTTCTGTGACTAGATTAGCTTTTAGAGAGGAAGAAAGAATAGGAACACAGTGTTCTTCCTTTTAAAATAAAGATACAGACAGTGTCAGAAACCAAATTCTCGTTGGACTTCAGGGGAGATAAAAATGTCTTTCACTAGTTCAACAGTAAAAGGAGGACTGAGACTTACCTAGAAAGTAGTTCTGTTCAGGGTATTTAAACATTGCTTGGCTCTTACTAGAAATTCCAAAATCGAGGGGCTTAATAACTAAACAATGTTTTCTACATGATTACGAAATTGTGCGCAGAGCTGTGATTGAGTTATTGCTTGATGACACTACAATTTCATGTGGGCCTCATTTTAGGCTGATTACTTGCATTGCTTGATTATAAGGTACATCACTACTGGAACTGATTTACTGTTTTGATTATTGCGTCATGTGATTGCCTGGTTCACAAAAGCACGTATGCTCAAACAAAATCACTATCAACAGCTCAGAGGATTTAACTCCTGCAGTGAGCAAACTGTGCCTTCCCATGTGGATTTTGGTTATTATGGATTTTTTTCTTTACCTTTCCCATTTTTAAGCCTTGTGCTTCTTAGGAAAGACAAGTATGAAATAGCACATTGATTATTTGCTCTGGACTGATTGTGTGAGCTCATCTTTTATGGTGCATAAAGCTGCATAGGTGAGAGATAATCTCTTTCAGTTCTCAGCTAAAATCAGACAGGTCTGATATTCTTGTAAGGACATCAGGAATGGGTGCAGGATGACAGTACTTATATTTAAAGATAAATGTTTTATGTGGAGAAAGGTAGGTAGAGGTAAGCCAGTTCTTCAGCCCTAAACATTTACCATGAGAACTTCCTCCTTTCCCCACCCCCACTCTCCTCCCCCAGACAAAAGTATCCAATTTGTCAAAGACGAATCTGCCTTTTGAGGGCTTTGAAGGAAGGCTGGAGCATAGTTTGGAAAGAATTTGGCCTAATAAAACTGAAGATGAGGTTTTGACTAAATGCGATGTTGCATACTTTGACTGTGGTGGACAGATTTCTGCATTGTCACATCAAAGATTAAATCCAGTCTTAGGATGAAATCCTGTCCCTTATCAGGGAAGGAAGCCACAGCAGGGGAAGGAGGGAATGAATAGCTGAATCCTCTGATATTACTGAAATAGAACCATCTGTAGTAGTAATCTTCAGGGAACTGCCCTTCTCCCACATCCAGGACTGCTCCATCTCTCTTGCCAGCAGCATTTTAACCAGGATTGACAACTGCAGCAGTCAGGGAGGAACACCACCAAGAAAATAGTGCCAGCGTGCAGGGGAATAGGTATTCAAACAATAAATGCTACTAGCAGAGCCTTGTTTAAATGAATCCCCCTTTCAATCTGCCATCCATCCCAAAAGTGGTGGGTGGCATATTCTCAGGATGGATTATTCCTGGCACAAGCACAACTCTGAATATTTGTCAGAAAAAGCTATCTACTACTATGTTTTCCAGCTAGACTGTTGGTCCTGATTTCATGGTGAGGGCACACAAGTCATCCAGAGGGAAGAAAGAGCAGTGCATTTATGTGTCACAGGGAAACCTGTCCCTGTTGAATTTGTGAGATCTTGCTGCAAGGCATACATTAAAGCATGCACAGAAGCATGCTAAAATTTTCAGTTAAAGTAAAAAATACATGCTGAGGGTGATGATAAAGGAGAGAAGGCCAGACCACACTTTCAAGAAAACTCTGTTCTTGGACTCTTGATACCTGGACTGAGCTCCAGGCTGCCAGTACTGGTGTACTGGTTTTGCGTGGGATGGAGTTAATTTTCCTCACAGCAGCTCATATGGTGCAATGGTTTGGATTTGTGACCAAAAAAACTGTTGATAACTACCATGTTAAAAAGGGGGGTTTCCTCAAACCCTTTTTATTTGATCAGGCTGTCAGTTTTGCAAGAAAGATGAGACCCTTGTGCCCGACCACCCTGCCCGCTCCCTGCTTTCTGACAGCCCACCGTATCGGAGGGTGATTCGACCAACCTGTGCAGGGACCCTCCCAACAGCGTCACCAAGTCAAATACCTTATAACAACTACTCAGATCTCTGGAGCCTTATAGAAAATGAAGTTCAGCTGAAGATTTTTTTTATGGTACAAAATACAAGTTTGTGACAGAGTAAGGTTCAAAGATTATCGGCGATAACACATGCCTGCAAAACAAACTTAAGGCAATACACTTAATATCAGCTAGCATGAGTTGGTGCTAGAATAAAGTTCTTACCCAACAGGCATCCCTATGGGGGAGAAGACAGTTTCAGCCTGCCAACTAATGCCAGAAGTTGCAATGGAGTCTTCCCTAACTTCTTCCCTCAGCTGTCCACTTATATACTTCATAGTACTTCACATGTTTGTTATCACACAGAGAATTGGTTGAAAGTTTCTTGCTTCCAATGTAAATTAGTATGCCTCCTCAGATAGAACTATTGAAGCTTTTCCCTAACTACACATGCTCTCCAAGTGGGGTTTTGTCCTCTTTTTTTTTTGGGGGGGGGAGCACTATTTGAGTTGGAGGTGCAACCTGCCACTGCCACAATTACCTCATTACCTCATCCTACTTTCAACTAAGTTTCTGTGGATGTATGAGGGTCATGACACCTTACCAGCTTGTCAGCCAGAACTTACATCTTTAGACAGTGGGTCAGCTTGACCTGACTTTGTTACACTAAATCAAAGTGTGGTATTTTGGGTGTTTATACAACAATTTTCCCCCTTTGGATTTATTTCAGTCCAGTCCATTATCTTTACATTTAGGTGGAGCTTGAGTGACTCTAGACATATACACTTTTGTTATTGATTGATGTCATGTACCCAGTGAGGTGCGGAAGTACGTTGGAGGCTGGTAACTTTGGGATGGAGGTGTGCATTAGTATAACAATCATCTAAGGAAAGCAATTTTGACGCAATGGTCAGCTTAGCTGCGGACATCACCATGACAATACGATAACTGCTATGCACCTTATCAGACCATCAGGTCCCCCTTCCTTCAGGGAGTACAACAGCGCCTGGCCACAGCTCTCCTCTCTGCTCCACCCTCTGTTACTCCTATCAGCATGTGCTAAAATGACATGGTGTGTGGCTTAGGGAGCTGTGGTAAAGTAGATTCTGTGTGTGCTGGCCATCCTGAAAGTGACAGATGTACTTTACCCTAAAAAATTTTCTGTAATACTACACTTCTATTAGGTCCCAGTTTTCTGTAATTCCCTCCCCGAGTAATTTTCCCACAATAACATGAGTGTTTTAGCTGTTTCTGAACAATGCTTACACAGCATCAAGACGTTATCTGTTCCCCACAGTACACTGCAGCAAGCAGGCTGGGGGTATACAAGAAGTTGAGAGGGAATACAGCTGGGACATCTGACCCCAACTAACCAAAGGGATATCCCATACCATTATGGCATCACACTCAGCAACAAAAACTGGGGGAAAGAAGGAAGGTAGGGATGTTCACAGTTATGGTGTTTGTTTTCCCAACTAACTGTTACATGTAATAGAGTCCTGTTTTCCTGGAGATGGCTGAACACCTGCCTGCTGATGGGAAATAGTGAATTAATTCCTTGTTTGCTTGTGCATATGTCTGTATATCAACCCATAAATTTCCTCATGTTTACCCTTCTGATACTCTTCCATTTCCCATTTAACAGGGAATAAGGGACTGTCTGTGTGTAGCTGCTTACTGAGGCTAACCCACTACAACTGGTCATGTAAATGTGGACAAATCATCTAACCCTGATGTGAGGTCTATGAATAACTATTTCTGTTGCTTTTTGCCATGCAGTGCCATTTGTGTGGGCTATGTATCACCTGCATGCATAGAGGTAGTCCTTATGCTGGAAGTTCATTGCAGGCTCAGGGCCAATGCAACTCTACATCTGCAAACAAATGTGCTGCTGCATTCCTCCCCTTTGTCTGCCTTCTCCGATTCTGTAGAAAACTCTTTTGTGTAGTCAAAGGAAAACTCTCACATGCCACATGACACAAGATCACACAACTCCTGGTACAGTTGGCCAAAAGAAGCAAACTGTGGTGTCTTTTACCCTATACTAAGAGCTGCAATCACGAGAGGATAATCTTGTATTATCCATCCACTTTGGGTTTTCAACACTGATGAAAACAAGCAATGATAACATGCGTCTCTGTCCCTCTGCCTTGATATGAAAACAGCCAGCTTGATACTTAGATGAATTGGTGTTCCTCACACAGGACCTACACAGGCCACCCTTGTGTCTACCCATGGAAGTCAAGATCCCTCTGAATAGCAGCACAACCATCTGGTATATCAGTCACTCCTCCCAGTTTTGTATTGTCTGAAAACTTGCTGAGGATTCACTTAGCTGCTTCGTCCCAGTCACTATCAAAGATGTTATAGTATCATCCTCAGTAACGCATTTGAGAATACTTTAAAGTGAAACCTTTTCACAACCACCCAGACAGCTGAGTTGTCCTAGGCCAGTCATTCCCATCCTTGGGCCCACCCACCTAGGACCTTGCTGAGATGCCGAGATACCCACATGCAGGCTGATGACATGCGCTGTGCACACAGATCTCAGAGATGTCACTGAAGTTTGCTGATACTTTTTGTCTTTCTTGCTGAATCCTGTGTTCAGGACAATGGGCTGGTTTTGCAGAGGTGCTAAGTGAATCTTGATTAATGACCACGTTTAAAAAAGCTTCTTCCCGTGTACCATGATAACACAGATCTGCTGTTGCTATTTAATTACTCCTGTACTCATCCATGCAATAGTTATTTCAAACTCTGACAGACCAGGAGAAGATGAACTAACCAGAACACTGACTCATATAAGAAATGTGCTAGTAACTCCTCCTCCAAACACAAAGTTTCTCAAACGCTTGTGTTCAGATATACGTCCTGAAAAGAGTTCCTGGGAGAAGAGACGGTGTTGACGGCTCATTGTTTCTTTCACAAATGGTCTCTTCCTGACATAACGGAATGGAGGAGACTGAGAGGTGGAATGTCTCTCTACATGTCCACTCTTAACACAGCAGTTGGAAGCATGAGACGCATGCTTGATTCACCAAGGCTGAAGAAAAATGAGACCATATGCTTACAAAATGTTCCTGTTTGGGGCAAAGATTTGTGATTGCAACAAACTGAAATTCCTTTGTTTCTAACACTTTCAAAACTTCAGTAGATCCTGTTTGATTTGTCTTTTCTTGCAACACTGTCTCCTTTGAATTCATAGATCCCACTGCCATCAGCTCCTTTCTGATAAACAATGCAAAGGGTAGATTACTGAAATTAAACATTTTCACCTTCAAGGATTGTATAAGAAAGGTGACATTTTCTTCCAGCTTCATGCAGATAAACAAGTATCAACGATATTAACCCAGCTGTCCAGATGCAGTCAAGTATGACCATGTCTAGGAAAGCATATCCCAGTCGGTTCATTTTATATTTATTGGATGGATCTGGAGGACAGGCAAAGCAAAAGGCCATCTCCTGTTAATTTTTTTATACTGCACTTTCAGGAACTTCTGGGTGAGTTACTCCACTGGAAAGCTTCAGTATCCAATTAACTACAGTTAAAGAGGATTTTTTTAAAAAATGCTTGAGAATTTTTTCCACTCTTTAAAAGCTTGTTATATCTAAAAAGTACCATTTATTATAAAAATGGAGCAATCAGAGAATAAGTATGTGAAGCTTTGATCACTGCCAAATTACTCGCAGTTTTGTAAAGCTGACCTTTCCCCTCAATGTGAGTTTCCCAAAGTTTACATTAAAGGTAGCTGTGAACTTAAAAGCTAATTAAAATGAAATTACTTGTGGAAGTGAAGACATCTGGCTTTGCCAAACGAAATTACAAGTAAGGTTTTAACACAGTGGAAAGAGCTGTCCCATGACTCATCTCCAATTACTTTATAAACTTTATACTTTTTTTTTAAAAAAAAAGGCTAGTAGTTAACAGGTAGGTTTATCTCAAAAAGCCTCCTTGAGTTAATTCCCATTACATTCAACTACATACTGAAAGAATATGTGGAAGGAGGGCGCCTGCTCCTTTAAGGGTATCTGGTCAAAGAAGCCATAAATAAGAACATACAG
The DNA here is from genome assembly GCF_023638135.1 of Falco biarmicus. Lineage (NCBI taxonomy): Eukaryota > Metazoa > Chordata > Aves > Falconiformes > Falconidae > Falco > Falco biarmicus. The sequence goes on along the minus strand of NC_079311.1, from coordinate 30,363,507 downwards.
AGACAGAAACCTGACTGAAAAATCATAAGGGAGGTCATGATAAGACAAAACTTGGTCAGTCACACTAATTGGTAAGGGTAAGTAGAGTGTGAGAATCCCTAGGACTGGGGAAAGGGTGTCGGGTAGTCAGAGGGCCATGATGGTACCTGGGATATCCATGAACCTGTGTGTGCTTGTGAACCTGGAGACTGTCATGTGTGTGGGCCTGCACTAGTGACCTCTCTGCCAGCCCATGAGGAGGAGGGACTCGGCTGGCTGGCCTTGTGTTTATGTGCGTCCTGCATGTGGGTGCTGTGCAAGGCAGTGCCTCGTCTGTGGCAGTGTGTGTGACTGGACATCACAGTGTCCTCTGTGTGTGTGGGGGGGGCATCTGTCTGTGTGCCTGTGTCTCTGGCATAAGTGCTCAGCTTCACTGCTTCTTGAACCTGCAAACAGGCAACAAGCAGCCATGTCCCTCAACCTGGGCAGACACCCCAGTTCCCCAGGCACCAGGCTGGGCTCCAGCAAGGACTTGGGCAGAGGGTCCTTGGCCAGAGCAGCTGGAGAAGGCAGCCACTCATAACATCCCTTAATATCTGGAGTGGTTGACAGGTTCATTCTTAACATCCCTTAATGAATACCAGAAAAGAAAACATATGATCTATTTTATCTTTATACTTAATATTAATTGACAGCTTTGTGTCAGGAAGCAACAAAAAGGCTGCTCTTCAAAGGAAAGTAAGGTGAGAGCAGAATACAGTAACAAAGCAGGCATGAGCAGGTACCTCGCCAACAAGGAGCCAGGATGCAGAGCTGCAAGTCCAGGTCAGGATGAGGGCCAGTGGCATTGGTGAAGGTCAGATACAGTCTTCTGATCAACCAGAATTTCTGTAGTGATGAGACAGGTCTGAGCTCAAACCAAGAAGCCAAGCTGTTGGGTCTGTGTCAGGGTTAGGACTGAGGAAGTATGAGGCCAGGCACAGATGTGGCTGCTGCGTGGTTGTGATATAGATGGCAGGCAGGGGACTGCAGTAAAGCTTCAGCCTAAAGGTAGTTCCCAAGAGAAAAGAGGGGCATGCCCTTGTTTCTAGCTTTCCTCACAAGAGCTCTAATCACTGAAGGACCTGACCTTGAACTCAGTCAGTTACACTCTCTAACTTACCCAGCTAAACTGGAAGGGGCCTGTGTTCACACCTTGTTGGGTCACTCAGGCTTAGCCAGGCTTTGCAAACTTAAAATGTGTTGATGTATTGAACACTGTCAGACAAGGCTTGGCTTCAAAAGGAGAGGAGGCTCTTCACACCTTGGAGACAAGGCTGGCAACAGTTTTGAACACTTTATTCCTTGCATTTTCAAAGCTGACTCCATCACCATCATTTGGGAACTTAGAGATAAGACCTAATTTTGATCCAATCAAAATACATTAAAAATTAGGTGTTGTGTATTTACCTTTGCGTTTACCTGTTTGTCAGAAAGTCATCTCTGGAGCACGTCTATTCTTGCTTACCAGCACTTTTCTGACCCACCAGCATATTGCTAACCTTCCTTCTTCCAGAAGCAATTCCAAGGGGTAGGAAAGCATTCAATGAGTGCTTGAGGATCATAGTATTTGACTAGTTCCATAGCACAAGACACAGCGAGGAGCCATGTCTCTAATCCTTGCACCAAAAGCTATGGGTGTGGGTTTTTGTCAGCGTGGTAGAAAGATGGTATAGCAGGGTCCACAGAGTTGAAGAAAGACTGTCATAGGCTTCTTGGGCCCAACGAGTCAAGGAAGCAAGGCACAGAAGTAGCCTTTCAAGGCCACCCGTATGGCTAGTAGCAGAAACAGGAGTTAATCTACTTGTTTTATGAGCTGACCACCTGCACCAGCTGATTTTTGAAACATTTAAGAATCCCCTCTCAGCTACAGGACAGGCCTGGTTACATCCACAGAGTACTTGTCTTTGTCTTTGCCCCCCTTTGCCTACAAAGCACATCAAAATTCTTAGGCCAGAAGATTAAAATGATAATAGATGCCCCATAGACAGTTCACAGCTCTCCAGATCAGCCTTTCAGTCCCAGTAGGACCTCTCCCATGTCCTTCCCAGCCCCAAAAATCCTTGCAGAGGAAAGAGACTAAGTGTATTACAACTTCTACCCGTCTCCACTGTCTCCAACTACGGATTGTATACAAGTCCAGACTCACCAAGGAATACAGCTTTGAAAACCGTACCAACTTCGTCCCCATCACTCAGTCTAAAGCAACCGTCTCAGTGTGGGAGAGAAACTCCATTTCACTCTCAAGACAGACTGGACTCAAACAAGCTCTTAGGCTAATCAATAAGCTCTTTATACACACCAGAGAAAAGATCTGAAAATCCAAAAGCAGTCCAAAAGAGGAAAGGGAAGTCCTAGTTGCTTTTCAGAGCCAGATCCCACTGACTGTGTCTCTGGCAAGGGCTGAAATTTCCTGCTGATCTCTTGTTCCTGCACTTGGATAGTGCTGAGACAGCAAGGTGCAGAGCAGCTCCATTAATTGTTGTCTAGCTGCCAGCTCAGAAATCTCCTTATTAAGAAAGCTTTCTGAGCAGCAATAAATACGGCTGCAGGAGACGGACTTGGGGTAGAAATCTTTTAAAAAATTAAATTACATGGAAATTCCTTTAGAGGATTATATGAATTTCCCAGTACATATGTACTAACACTTGTATTTATATTTATATTAATAATTAATTTTATATATTTATATACTTACATATCTATTTACATATTTTCCACAAATATTCTTACTTCCTGAAAAGGAAATTACAAGCTCAGAAAACATCTCAAAGGAGGCCAAAGATAACAACCAGCCTTCAGGTGAACCCAGCCAGAAAAGGAACCGTTTAATATAAATTGACACTGGCCACAAATGTATTTCTAACCAACAGCAGTGAAAAGTCTAATTTCACCTCTCAAAGAACAATGTAAGAAAAGGCATTTCTGTCTTGCTGGGTTAACTGCTGTGAGTACTACAGTGGCGTAAATGGTGTGGTTGACTAACATAGAATCCCCTTCTTGCAGAGTGTTCAATGTAAATCTAACCATAAGTAAGCTTGCTTTTTACTTGTGAGTTTTGTGTTCCTCTTCATCTTGTCTGGTTGCAATGCATCAAACTGTTTGCTGATGCACTCTTCCCCTGCAGTTTTATCTGAGATTCATAGAAATGCGAAAGGTTCTTATACTGTGAATCACTACAATTATTTGTTCAATTATTAATTTAGATGTGTTTCCCAGTTACTATGAAACTGAGATTTGCAAACAGAAAGCTAAGAGATTTCAGGTGCCCTTGGGCTGCCAGGGAAATCCTGTCTCAGACACTTTTCCTCTACAAAAGAGGACGAGGAACAAACACTTTTAGGTCAGAATGGTGATTTCTGCCAATAAAAGGACTTAATTGCACTGAAAGCTTTTCCACTGACTCCGCTAGATGTTGGAGCAAACCATTAAAGCGATTTGGTATGCCATCAGTGTCAATAAGAACCTGTCCCCTTTACAGTATGATGAAAATTCACTCATGGATTTCAGGAAAGCAAGATGTCAGGTTATCTACTCAGTCTTTTTCCTACTTCATGTTCTAGTTTCCTAAATATGGTTGTTGTTGTACTAAGGTGGGTGGAAAGAGTCCTCTGAGGATACTATATCTTTTTCATACATCTGCAAACGTGGGCTCCATGCCCTGCTTTGCCATAATTTGTGTGAGCTTGAGAAAAACACTTTGCTTATCCACTAACAAGATAACAACATTGATGAACATCTCCAGCTGTGTCAGAAGAATAAAAACAAGGTACTGTAGAGCAGATTCACTTGCATGAAGTAACAAGAGTCACTTGGAAGAGAAGAGAGGATGAGTTCTACAGGAAGGACATTTTTTCTTGTTTCCTTGTTTAACTCTGACATTGATTGTAGCAATACAGAAAGATATTTTCCTCTGAGCCTTGTTACATTCCTTGTTGTGCACCAATAGTGTGATACTAGTTCACTGATGAGTGAAAACAGTTCTAAATCTCCCCAAGCTACATGGAATTTAATTCAACTGATGCACATCAGAAACACACTTACACTTACACAATGTTTTTAATTCACTGTTCCATGGGGAATGTGAAGTATTTAACACCAGGCCTGTGGATTCAATCAAGACCCAGGAAAAAAAACTGATAAAAATGTCATACACTGAGAAAGGAGAGCAGCACACAAATTGCATTTGTTTGCAAGTGATTTACAGTACAAAAGAAAGCACTCAGTAATTCATTCATTTTGAAGGATGCATCCAAGTCCACCTGGAAACCCTTTGTTACAATACCATGGTCTCATTTGTAACCTAAAATAAAAATAAAATAAAATAAAATCTAAATAAAAATTATGTATATTTCAAAATGCTTAGTGAAAATTACGCAATTAACTCGGTTTAGGATAGCGTGGGCTCAGTCTTCAGTCAGTGCTTAAATGAATCTGATCTGGGTTTGAGAATTGCACATCAGAGCCCTCACTGGACAGTCCCCACTTCAGCAATGTCATTGACGGTAGATGTGCCTTTCAATAGCTCCCACGTATTCTGTAGTCTCTTTCCTCGGACTGATTTCTTATATGTTTTCAGGCAAGCAGGTACTATATCCAGTAGTTCTGGCATTGCTCCAGGGCTTCACCTGGCCTTGCTGTATCAATTCAGACTGGTAAAGCAGAGACATGTTTTTCAGTCTTTTCTTTCTGAAGTGCCCAACTGAGCCCTGCTTCATATCTTCCATATAACACTACCCACAAACAGACGGACTTAGCTTTACAGACAAATATATCACTAGCTTTGAAAAACCCAGCAGCCTGGAGGACTTAAACATAGTAACAGCAACAAGGGAAGAAGTAATTTTCATATGTGTAAAAATAGTTCCAACTTCAGACCAGCACCTTAGTTAACAAGCCTTCCAAATGTCACCATCAGAATGTTAACTTCTGCATTTTATCATAAGGAAATAAACACTTCCCACTAGTATTATGCCCAGAAAAGGGAGTGCATGTGTTGGCATGTGCAGTGTTCCTTTCTTTGCAGCAATGGGACTCCATTCAGCTACACAAAAACATCTGAGTGCTCAACTCTAACTCAGTAGAACTGTAGAAGATCATCATGCTGTACAGCATCAGAAGGGATGAGAAAGAGATGAGTTGGATCATGCTGAAGACACTGAGCTTCAAAAGCCTGAACCTTCAGCTGTAGCAGGGGAGCAGGAAAAGCCCATGCCTACCAAGTAAAAGTGAAAAATCTGGTCATGATGAAGGCTCGAAGTTGGTGATGGCTTACATTAAGGGGAAGGTCCTGCCCCACCTAAAGACTTGCAGCTACAGAATGCATTCGCTCTCCTTATTGCTGATGAGGAGCTAGAAGTGCTTCCAAATGGATCTTTTCTTGCACATGAGTCTGAGACATTCAGGACCACCAGAAGGAAGTAGTGAGTGATGGTGGTAGGAGACTCTACTGCAGGTGATGAAGGCCCCCAGTCTGACCTGCCATCCAGGAAGGCTTGCTGCTTGCTGGAGGCTCAAGTTCAAGATGATGTATAAAGGCTACTAAGGCTGATCCAACCTGTGGCTGCTTTTCTATGTAGGCACCGCTGGTGGTGACCTAGGGCTCTGGAGATGGTGATGAAGAAGGGCATGGGGAGCCAGGTGGTGCTCTCCTCAATACTGCTGGTGAAGAAAATGAGCTTGAGGAGGACTGGATGGATACTACAGATTAACAATTGATTGCTCAGGTGCTGATAGCAGCAGGATTTCAGTGTCTATGACTTTGGGACTCTCCTTGAAGGTCAACAGCTGCTTGAAAGAGGCAGGATCCATCTGACAAGGTGGGGCAAAAGGATCTTGGCCAACAGACTTGCCAACCTGATAAGGAGAGGTTTAAACTAGGAATGGTGGTGTCATAGAGAGATTCCTCAAATAACAAGTGAAAGAGTTATGGATGAGGTAGGAAAGCAAGGATCCAGGGTGACTACAAGAGGAGACAGCAACCAACAAAATAGAGGTGACATACGTAGTCATGTATGTAAAGAAGGAACTGCCTGCAGAATAACCTTATGGGGAAAGTTCTCATGCCTCTTCTGGATAATCAGCATGCTTGGGTGTCTCTCTGAAATGTCTCTACACTAATGCATGCAGCATGGGAACAAACAGGAGGAATTAGAAGTCTGCGTGCAGTTACAGGCTATGACTTCGTTTGGATTATGGAGATATAGTGCAGTAATTCACATGACTGGAGTGCTCTGATGAATGGATATAGGCTTTTCAGCAAGAACACGCCGGGAGGGCAAGGAGTGGGAGGTGTCTTCTATGTGACAGACCAGTCAGAATGCATGGAGCCCTACCTGAGGATGGGTCAGGATCAAATCAAGAGCTGATGAGTCTAGATTGGTTGGCAGAATAACATGTGTGAACTTGTTGTGGGTGTGTGTTGGAGACCTTCTAATCAAGAAGAAATAGACAAGGCTTTCTGCAAACAACTGGAAGAAGTCTCTCATTCACAGACCCTGGTCCTCATGGGGAACTTTTAACTACTCTGATATCTGCTGGAAAGAGACATAGCAGAGCACAAACCTAGGAGATTGCTAGAGCACGTTGGTGACAATTTCCTGATGCAGGTGTTTGAGAAACCAGCAAAGAAAGGCACTCTGCCAAACCTGATCTTATAAACAGGGAAGAACCAGTTGTGAATGTGAAAGCTGGGGGCAGTCCTGGCTGGAGTGACTACAAGGTGGTGGAGTTCAGCATTCGAAGAGGAGAGAGCAAAGTAAAAATTAGGGGCCACAGCCATGGACTTAGGGAAGGCAGACTTTAACCTCTTCAGCTAGGCAGACTTTAACCTCTTCAGCTATCTGAATCCCAAAGTATATAGCCCTGGAGAGAAGAGATACCCATGACAGCTGGTTGATATTCAAGGATCCACCCTGAAACTCTAGAAAGACCCACCCTGAAAAGCAGGAAACTGAGCAAAGGCAGCAGGAGGCCTGCATGGATAAGTAAAGAGCCCATGACTGACCTCCGGCATAAAAAGGAAGCAAAAAAGAGGTGGAAGTGGGTGCATTTGACCCAGGAGGTATATTGAGATGCTGTCTGATTGTGTAGGGATGGGGTGAGCAAAGCCAGCCACCCCTCTAGAACTGAATATGCTGAGAGATGTAAAGGGCAATAGGAAGGCCTGCTACAAGTACATCAACAGAAAGACTAGGGACTAAATGGAGCAGGGGCCATGGTGGCAAATTACATGGAGAAATAACTGAGGTATTCAATGCCTTCTTTGCCTCAGTTGTTACTTTTAAGAGCAGCATTCAGGAACCCCAGGCTACTGAGAGAAGAACAAAAGTCTGGAGCAAGGAAGACTTAACACTCAGTGGAGGAGAATAGGGAGCAGTTAAAGTGGATGTGCAAGTCCCTGAGGCCTGACAGAATGCACCCACAAGTTCTGGGGGAGCTGAACTGATGCCACTGTGAAGCCGCTTTTGATTGTCCTGGAAGGATTATGGTGAAAGGGAGAGGTTCCTGAGGACTGGAAGGAAACAAACACCACTCCCATCTTCAAGAAGGGAAATAAGGAGGATCCAGAAAATCTCAAGAGGTCCCTTCCAACCTAAATGCTTCTTGTGATCCTTTGATGAGAGCAAGGACTTCAGAGTGGCTGGAACCAATGACAATACAAGTACTGGAAGGACTCAAAACTTTCTGTGAATTGCAATATGCAACACCTCAGGAAACATTCCTTCATCAGGTCTCAAATTTAATATCTTTTTTTTTTTTTTTCATTTTCACCCTATGCCTATGTTGCATAACGAACACCTGATGAGAATAATCTCTGAAATATGCCACAGTTATTTAAAGTTCTTACAGGGTGCTTGACAAAAATAAACATTTTCATCTGATGAAATAATTTTTGTCAGATAAAACATTTTAAAAGATCAGATAAAACATTTTAAAATTAAATTTTTTATCTGGAGAAACATCACTGGAAACCTCAGAAAAGTTTATTCCTATTTAAACAGTGGACTTTTCTACATCTGAAGAAACTCGTAAAGTTTAAATGTTCTTTAATGATTTATCTGTTTTGCTACCCAAACTCTCTAAATCTGGATTCATAAGACTTTACAGATGGGAGTTTGGAACTTCTTTTTGTAAAGTTTTTTGGAAAACCCACATTTGCAATGTGATAATAGTTTCAGCTAACCAAAGAATATGCAATAATCCCAGCAGTCCTGCTAGAACATCAGAAAGAATAAACACAGCCCTTCTTCATCTCCACAAATTTCATTTTTTATTGGAAAATGCAGTAACTGGTGATAAAAGACAAAATGTTGTTCTGATGTCCATAAATACCATTTACTGATCATTCTTTTAAAGAAAGAGGTCAAAACTTTAAAAAAATACATTATTCTGGGCTTTAGCATCCTTCCCAAAAAATGGGTGGAGACTGTTCAAGTTGCTGGAAACTTTGAAGGTACTGAGCTCTTAGACAGCCTGATAGGTTGAGATAACCTCAGACACATAAGAACTATTACATATCTTGTGGTGTTTGTATCACTAACAGTGATCGGTTCATGGCCCTTGTACTATGTTAATTTATACTATCTATATTAAGTATTATATATTGTATATGTATATTTTATGCATATAATATAGAAAAAGCTATTTTATATATATATACACACACAGAGTACAACATACTATACAAAATCTGTATGTGTCAAATCCTATAAGGAATAAATTAATACTGCACCTCTTATATACGTACATGCTAACTATACTTTTCATGACTGAGCAAGGCTTGCCCAGCATAGATCTTGTCAGCCAGATCACGCTAAAAACTTTATGATCAGCATGTCTTTGAAGCTTTCAATTTTCACATACAAATTAGTTGACAGCCTGCTGGGAAGAAAGTTGATATGCATGTTCTTGCCCACATATTAAGGATATTAAAGAGTAAAAATGCCTAAAATATATAGCTTAAATATGTACCATCTACTTTCTTTAAATCTGTATTGCCAACTGCCAAAATTAATTTAAATTGAACAAGTAAGAAAAAGACAAACTTAAATATTGACTATAACACACTCAAGCACAATTGGTTTCAGGTTCTAGCCACAACAAGAAATCTCATTTCTCTTTCCCCCAGCATACGTGAGCAGAAATTAAAGGAAGGACAAGCACACATAAGTGATATTATCTCTCAGAACACATATGTTTAATACCTTTATTGATGATCTGAATAAGGGGATTGAGTGTACCCTCAGTCAATCTGGAGATGACATCAAGTTGAGCACGAGCGTTGATCTGATGGAGGGTAGGAAGGCTCTGCAGAAGGATCTGGAAAGGCTGGATCAATGGACCAAGGCCAATTGTATGAGGTTCAACAAGAAGAAATGTCAGTTCCTCCACTTGGGTCACACCAACCCCACACAGCGCTACAGGCTGGGGCAGAGTGGCTGGAAAGCTGCCTGGAGGAAAAGGACCTGGGGTTGCTGGTTGGCAGCCAGCTGAATGTGAGCCAGCAGTGTGCCCAGGTGGCCAAGAAGACCGATAACATCCTGGCTTGTATCTGAACAACTGTAGACAGCAGGACAAGTGAAGTGATCGTCCCCCTGTACTGGGCACTGGTGAGGCCACGCCTCAAACACTTTGCTCACTTTTGGACCCCTCACTTTGAGAGGGACCTAGAGGTGCTGGAGTGTGTCCAGAGAAGGGCAACAAAGCTGATGAACGGTCTGGAGCACAAGTCTTCAGAGGAGCATCTGAAGGAACTGGAGTTGTTTAGTCTGGAGAAAAGGAGAACCAGGGGGGACCTTATTGCTCTCTGCCTGGAAGGGGGTTGTAGACAGGTGGGGGTCAGTCTTTTCCCACAGGTGACAGGACAAAAAGAAATGACCTCAAGTTATGCCAGGGAAGGTTTCAATTGGATATCAGGAAAACTTTCTTCACTGAAAGGCTGTTGAAACATTGGAACAGGCTTCTCAGGGAGGTGGTGGCACCACCATTCTTGGAGGTGTTTAAAAAACGTGTTAGATGTGAACATGATTTAGTGGTGGAGTTGGCAGTCCTGGGTAAACAGTTAGACCTAATAATCTCAAAGATCTTTTCCAACGTAAAAGATTCTATGAAATACCATAGAATATTACATAACCTCAGACTTAGGCAATCCAATGAAGTACAGTTTTATTTTAAACACGGCTGTTTTCCATGTTTTCCATTTCCAAATAAAATGTTCAGATAAAGGAGAAACAAAATCCAAACATACCTTTCTCTTCAAAAATTCAATCAAAATATTTTGCCTAATTTAATGACAAATTCTGTGCCAGGATCTCCATTGCCTTGCGACCAGGCATTCAAGTGAACCAGAAGTGTTATTTGTGCCAAACCAAGCTTGGATAAAAGAGAGAGAAAACACATGTAGTCAGGCATATAGCTTAGGCACCATACCTAAATGCCCACATTTGTTGACTGTGCTAAAACACCAGCTATTATACCTCCAAAGCAGTAACAGGATCATGATATTTTTTTATGTTTTCAAAGAAAACAGATTATTTTGGCAAAGCTGTCTTAGAAATAGTGTTTCCAGAATGGCTGTAGATGTGGAGATTCTAAGCAACCAAAGGCTTTTTTTTTAATCTTAACTTGAAAAAAAAAAAGGTTTAATTCCAGAGAATGGGTTGTGTGTGAAGGAGAAAGAGAGAGAAAGGAAATCTCGAACAATTTCAAGCTAAGGTTTAGGAAGTGCAAAAAGCTTGCCTAGTCAACTTTGCTTAATGCAGGTGAGACCATCACTAAGCCAGCCTTGTCTACATACTTTTGTCTTCTGGCTCAAATGGTTCTCCAGCTAAATGGTGATCATACACACTTAGTAGAAATTTAGTGCTTTAAACTGGAGCTGAAGTGATCAGTTTAAGCTTGGGAAGCACTAGCAGAGGTAACTAGGCACCAAGTAGGATGTGAGGTTACCAGATGTGTAGGCATCATAAAATCTCTGGCAGGATTGTTAACAAGTGATGAGCACATATGTACTAAGAGGAGCTGGTTGTGTCCAGTACGTATATCCTGAAATTTGAGACAGAAAACACATTTGCTGGATCAAGTATTTACTAGAGTTCATTCATTCAGCTGTTGCTAAATATGCGAAAAGAATGGGCTTTATAATAGGAAATCTGACAAGGTCTTACTTGGAACAGCAGGGACAGATACACAGCAATAAATTACAGCTCTGCTCCATTTCAAAGGCAGCAGATACAGCTTTACTTGTTAGAAAAATGTCTGCATTTGCTATTACCGCCTCAATATTTCTTAATGGTAACCACTGCAAAAAAGCACCCACATTACCTACATCAGCATTAGTTGGAGTCCTGCAGAGGCCCCACTTTATTGCACTTATTTTCTATGACCTTTACAGGTTATATTTTCCATTACCTTCACAGGCTGTATTTTTCTTTTTTCTGCAAAAATAGATGAGCATTGTTGTTCCTCTGATGTTGGAGGGAATTAAAAGGAAAAAACTATTTTACTGTGGTCTGTTTCTGGGATCTGGGGACTAAGGGCTGTGCATAAAGTGTCACAGTGCAGTAGTCTCCCCCTCAAGAGCTTACTACCTAAATGAGGTAGAGTTGGCAACCAAAATTGAAGTCCAGGCTACAAAAGTGTTCCCCAAAACCCTTTCCTCCACTAGATTCTCATTTCAAGAAGACTTCTTCGCATTGCCCTGATGGCACTGTTTATTTTACATAGCGATGCTTTTTAATCCCAGGCATATGTTACAGCCATGCTGAGACTCCTAAAACTGAGCTGGTTACCTGCCTTGGCAGAACAACAGCAAGGAGACTTTTATCACCACACCACAGACCAGTTGACACTGGGACAAGATCTACAGAGTGCAGGAATCTACACTTGGATTTGACCAAGAGGAGTCAGTGCTTCTTCCAGGGAGGAAGGGAAAGTGATGGTCCTGATCCAGTCCAGGTCCATTGCATTGGATCCTTATGTAACTGCCTTGTCTCCTGCAACAAATCTGCTTCCTCTTTAAGGATCTTTAATGTCATATTGCATTCTCCTCCTTCTTAGGCTACCTAGCACAGTTCAAAGCATCTGCACAAGCTATAGCAACAAGGCTTATTAAAGCTCTACCACATTTCTGGACTCCAACCCTACACCCCCACCCCACCACCACCCCCAGCTGCAGCAACCCAGCAGTCACTAGGTTCAGAATGACAAAATCTTCTTGCCTTGCAGATGTCCTCTGGGTTTAATATCCACTGAGTTCCTCTGCCCATTGTGGTGTGTACTGGTTCAGTCACCACATATAGAAAGTTATGGTATTGGTAGAAAACAAGACTGTCCAAACAGTTCTGTGACCTGGGAACACTGCAATCTGTAGCTTGGGGTATTGCTCTTTCTACCAAGATCAGGCAGTCTTTGACAGTCTTAATGCCTCCAGGGGAGCAAGTGTGAACAGAATCAGACCCATATGCCCACACCTTTAATTTTGTGACTATCCAGTTTCTAAAATTGTTCCACAAAGTAAAACCAGATCAAAGATGGGAAGGAAATTGGGATCCCAGATATCTATTCAAAGCTGCTCTGGTCTCTTAAGAACAGCTCACATCTTCGATATGTCTGAAACCTGCCATGAATTCAGATAACTCACAAACTCCTCAAAAGCTCACTCCTGCTTCTCAGAGCCAATTCTCATCGGAGGTTACAGGAACATGAGGGAGAAATTGTGAGCCTCGATGAGCCGTGAGTATAATAGTGGTGACCATATGAGCTGAAATGCTAAGGATAGGTTATTTGTAGAGTTTCTGTCCTTGGATTGATAAGGCACTTGGAATAACTAAGTTGATTTTATCCAGAAATGCTTATTTATTAAAGTTTTGTGGTAATCTCATCCCAAGTGAAATATGGAAACAAATGAGAGCTTCCCTACATCTTGAATTGCATTTCAGATACTGACAAAAATATGTGGTATTGAGTTATTTTAACTTAGTAATATTGTCTGCTCTTGCTTAAAACTTACAGACTATTTTGCCTACAGATACAAAAGAAAAAAATGAACCGAAAACTATCTGTATTCTGTAAATGACTGAAACCCTCAAAGTCTTATATCAACTTATAACACAGTTTGCCAGATACCAAAGAAATATTTCCCAAGCCTCCTCCTAAACCAAATTTACTATCTGTCACATACATTACAGAGGGCTCTTCACAGAGACACATTTATTCCCAGCTTTGAAACAGAGGTGTTTCTGTGTGAGAAAAATCTTACCCGCCATGCCTCTGTCCAGTCCACCATTCAGCCTTCCTTTTGCACCAGCTCACATTAGTCAGATGTGACCCTATGAAGATCACTTTCTAAGTTGCAAGCAGTTAGTGCACAACCCCATGAGATTTCTTTGTTTGCACTCACAAACACTTTGATTACCCGGCTTCTTCATAATTTTCCTCTGCCTTCCTGTTGGTCCTGCTGAAGTGGTCAACAACAGGACCAAGCACATGTATTTATGGCCTACTCCTCTTCCATGAGACAGAGAACTGCAAAAGAGATGGGAAGTGGAGGCTGGTAGAAAGTTAAGATGTCCAGAAGGTGGATGCTGACATGCGTCAGAATGACAGAAGTATCCCATAGTACTCAGCTAAGGACTGCAGTTCTTCAGAAAGTCGAGCTATCATTTCTGTCTGACAGCTGCAGACTTTTCTAAATCTGACTGGAAGCACCAACAGAGAATTTTATGAACACATGTTGATAATAATAAGAAAGTACAGGCACTCCAAAAACCTTTGGAAGAGGGTTTCATCAAGCAGATAAAATCTAGAGCAATAATGGAAATCTTTTAAGCAAGAATTTTTATTTCCTTTTGTGGCAGGTTAGCCTTGGCTGGCTGCCAGACCCCCACCCAGCCACTCTTTTACTGGGCCTCCTTAACAGGACAGGAGAAGAAAACAAGATCTAAAAGCTCCTAGGTTGGAATAAAGACAGGGATATTACCTACTGATTACCATCATGGGCAAAACAGACTTGACCCGGAGAATTCACTTAAATTTATTGCTGATTAAAAACAGAGTAGAATGGTAAGAAACACAGACAAAACTAAAACACTTTCCCTTTCCCAGCCCTTCTTCTCATGTTCAACTTTCCTTCACTCTCAACTCTTCAACCTCATTCGCTTGCAAATGGCACAGAGGAACAGGGGTTAGAGTCAGTTGGTAACAGTTCCTCTGTTGCTCCCTCCTACTCACACTTTTCCCATGCTTCATTATGAGGTCCCTCCCCAGAAGATGAAGTCCTTCATAAACTGCTCCTATGTGGGTTCCCCACAGGCTGCAGATTCTTCCAGAAAACCTATTCTTATGCAGGCTGCTCTCCATGGACTGCAGCTCTGGCATGGGGTCTTCACAGGCTGCAGCTTCTTTCAAGACTTCTCCAACTGCTGCAGCGTGAGGTTCTCCAACTGAGAACCTGAGATAGCCACACCTGAGGCTGCAGTGTGGCTATCTGCTCTGCCATGGTCCTCCAGAACTACAGGGAAATCTCTGTCCCAGTGCCTGAAGCACTTAATACACCTCCTCATTCTCTCACTTTGGATACTACAGGGCTGTTTCTCTTGAATTTTCCTCACTCTTCACTCTCACAGCTGCTGTGCAGCCTTTTTTTCCTTTAGTAACTACATTCCCAGAGGTGCCACTGGCTTGGCTGAGAGACTCAGCTGTGCTCTGCAGTGAGTCTGGCAAAGGACAGCATCACCCACTCCTCACAGGTGTCACCCCTGCAGCCCTTCACATCCCCTCACTACCACAACCTAGGTGTGTAAGCCCAACACATATTTCTGATACTTTCTTCTTCTCACATCAAGCTAGCACAGGAAAAGTCAGAGCTCATTTTCTTTTCTTCAATCACTTGCCATAAAAGCAGCATGGAAAATAACAGAAGGGGAGGGGACTAAAAATGAAAATATTTCATTTATATATCTCTGAATTTATAAATCTCTGAAAGAAGATCTGAAGAAAAATCTCTGAAGAAATTTCTTCTTTACTTATTTAAATT
Organism: Falco biarmicus; assembly: GCF_023638135.1. Classification (NCBI taxonomy): domain Eukaryota; kingdom Metazoa; phylum Chordata; class Aves; order Falconiformes; family Falconidae; genus Falco; species Falco biarmicus. The sequence continues at coordinate 30,348,452 of NC_079311.1, read as the reverse complement.
CTTAACCATGCAAAGAAATGTTTATAAAATTTGTGTTCTGGTCTGATATGCTTTCCTGGGAGAAGTTATTTATTTATCAGAAGTTATTTATTTATCAGAAAGAAGCCCACCTTATTTTAGAGGTTTTCAAAAAACTGTGCTGTCCTAAAAAAGTTTGCAAAATATATCTCTGTAGATATGTTTCTTTAAAAAAACTTTGGATACTATTGATTCTGTAAAAACCATTGTGGTTTTGTATGCAGCAGAGAATAAGTCAGAACTGCATATTAAAGAAGGATCTCAATATAGCACACAGGCCATCAACATATTCTGTTAAAGTTTGCTGGCTGGATAGGGGGGGGAGATGCAGCATAACTGTAAATGAATATACTATTTCCAAAAAATGGAATGGCAAGGGAAGACATATAAACGAGTTAGGGTTTTGCCTCAGGACCACAAGTCCTTTGCTGTTCCTAGAAGTATGGTCCCACTGTAAGTAGCCTGTATCTTGCCTGGGATTATCGTCTGTGTGCTGCCAAATTAGCACTGTAGGGGATTCCCACTCTTACCTTTTTGTAACACTGCCATGAAATCCATGGCAAGTTGTCTTATGCCAAATTGCATGCTCTCCTACTGATAAGCCAGCCTTTTCAACGCAAAGGAATGCATGAGTTAACAGAGTAAATCAGGACAATGTCCATTCATTTCCACACCTGTTTCATAAACAAACACAAATAACTAAAATGAAACCTTTTCTAGCTAACCCTATTTGTAGAAAGAAATGCTCTGTAGAATTTTTTTCTACACAACATTTCACAGTTAGCAACAAACTCGGGGTTCTCTGGTTCTTAGGGCTGGGGAGTTAGGAGTAGGGCTGATAGCTTGGTCAAGGATACTGACATCACATGTACAGTTTCTGTTTTAGTCAAATGGCAAAGTGGATGGAATAACCTTGAAAGCCATGAGAATGTGGCTCAGACAAAGCAGATGACATTCTATGAACAATTTATGCTAGTCAGTATGAAACAGGCCATAAGCAAGGCTTTTAATCGCTTTTATCCCTCTCTGTGTAACTTCCAGTGAAAGAGACTTGCTCTTTTGGGAGGATGAGACCAGGTTCTACCCACATTCAGAAGGGGAGTTTTCTCTCTCTACAGCTTTTCAAGGCAGCAATATCTAAACAGCTGGCTGCTAGGAAAGGGTTCTTCACTGGGAGGGTAGTCAGTCATAGGAACAGGCTCCCCAGACAAGTTACAGCATGAAGCCTGTCAGAGTTCATTTTTAGGTAGTCCTGCGAGAAGCAGGGATTTGGACTCCATGACCCTTATGGTCTCTTCCAACTTGAGATATTCTATGATTCAACGATCGTATGAGGTGGCTGCAAGTTCCACTTCTTCCTGTGACACTTTTATTTGTAAAAGCCCTGGCTGCTCAGGAAGGGAAACTCTCTCTACATGAGTGTGCACTTTGTCTGAGTTCGTCTCATACTTCATCTTTGCACAAGCAGAGAACTACCATCTTCCAATTCTAATACTGGAGATGGGTGGCATTCCCATGGGTGGATTGTTCAGTGGCTTCAGAGGATGCCCTGTAAAATGCTGGAAGAGATAAGTATATGTGGGGAGGCTTCATACCAGCTGAGAATCAACCAGGTACCAAACAGTCCCAGGACACTCAGAAAATGTGACTATGAGAATGACACCAGAGATGTTGCATCATGATAGGGCTGATGTGCCAAAGAAATTGAGTGGTTTGCAGAGGTCACTGAGGGATAAGGAAGTGCTTTCATGCACACAGATGCAGAAACACAAAATCATGCACAAACATAACTGGGTTTCAAGTCAAATTTCTATATTTTTAAAGCCTGACAACATAAATAGGAGGATAAACAGTACCGCAACCCAACATTCAAGAACGAGGACAGAATATATTTTTACATCCATGCCTGAAAGCAAAAAAATCAAAAGTTAGCACAGGAAAATAAAGTATTTATTGAGGGTGCTTTCCAGATGAAACCAGACCTGGCAAACATTCTGTTAGATTTAACATCAGTCCTGATTATAAAAACAGAGTCAATTTTTCTTTCCAGGCAGCCCAGCCACTGGGCCCCTTCATTTGTCAAAACCACTCTCACTCTGGTGAATTGTGGTACTACCCAGCTGCAGCTCCAGCTGAGATGGGCAAGAAAGGAAGTAGGGGGTACTGGAGCTGGCTGGGATGGGGTTAATTATCCTCATAACTGCTCACATGGTGCATGGTTTGGATTTGTGACCAAAGAAGTATTGATAACATGGGGTGGTTCAGTTATTGCTGAGCAGTGCTTGCACAGAGTCAAGGCCTTTTGTTTTTCACACTGCCCCACCAGTGAGTAAGCTGGGGGTGCACAAGAAGTTTGGAGGGGACACAGACATGACAGCTGACAAAGAGATATCCCATAGCATTTGGTGTCATGCACAGCAAAAAATATAAGGGAGAAAGAAATAGGAAGAGGCTGCGGAGTTATGGCATTTGTCTTACCAGACTGTTGTGAAAGATGAAGACCAGCTTTCCTGGAAAAGGCTGAATGTCTGCTGATGGTAAGTGGTCAATGAATTCCTTGTTTTGCTTTGCTTGTTCATGCAGCTTGTGCTTTGCCTATTAAAATGTCTTCATCTTAACCCATGAGTTTTATCACTTCTATCATTCTGATTCTCTTTTCCATCCTACTGGAGTGTGGAGTGGGGGTGGAGGTGGGCAGCAAGCGCAAGTAAGCAAGCAAGCAGCTGTGTGGAGCATAGCTGCTCACCAGGTTAACCTGCAACACAGAGGTTTATCAGGAAATGGAACAGCTTGCTTCTGGGACAGAAATGGACTCTGCCAGTTTTCACTGCTGACTGACATGCATAGTGAACACCTAGGAAGACAGCTGGATGACACTGGAGCAGCTACTGACACTGTCCCATGGACAGCAGAACACAGTAGGCAGCTGCAGAGGAGTATCTGTACTCTGAAGAGGTGTGGAAGAAAGTCAAGAGCCTCACTTGCCCACTATTCCATTCCCAGCATCCACACTACTCTCCCAGTTACCCTTCTTATGCTTTCCAATACCTTGCATTACACAGCTAGCTGCAAGGGGAGAGCCTATAGCCCTTGCCCCCTTCTGACAATGACAAACTATTCTACTTCCCCACTCCTCTCCAACTCACCAAGCACTGTAGAAGGCTCTGATCATGTTCAAGTGGAGCTTTCCAGTTTAGTACCTACCAGGCAGGCATCTGCCAATCACAGCAAACCTATTTACAGTGGCGTAAACACCACTGCAATCAGAAGGAACCTGCCACAGACCACCCCTCTGTATGAAACACTGCAGAAATCCTACACTCCTAAAAGCCTAAAAAAGTTTTGTCACAGTTTTGTCTGTGTGTATGCCTGGTGTTATAGACAAGGCTGGGCATGGCCTTGTTTGCTACTTTAGTCTTTGTACTGTCACACAAAGATTAAAAATAGTACTCAGAACGTTCTGTCTTAAATAAGGAGCATCTCCTTTCCCCTCTTCATAAACAATTGCAGTGTGCTTTGTGCACTTTCCAGGTGGGACTTCACCTTTCAATCTGCCCCATCTTCAGTAAGTGCAACAGGTTACACCATCAGTGTTCATATTGACTTCTTTTGGACAGTCAAGTAATACCAGGTGCAAGAACTACAGAAAAAAGCAAGTCACCCCATAGCATAAGTATTCTGCTTACTAGAATACTGGTGAAGAAAAAGTTTTACTCTTAGCATTAGTGAACCAAACAAAGACCTAACAATCCTTGACCACCACCTGCCCCATGAGCTGGTACTCATTTCCTGATTATCACATCCATGCTCCTGGTTTCAAAACCGGATTCCTTTAAAAACTGAACACCCAGAAAACTTAGTTGGGTATGGGAAAAAATTGCAGAAAGAGTTCCTGTTTTGATCAGTCAACATTTTTCAAGATATATGGCTATGCTGAGAAGCTCCTGAATAGCTTGGTGGTTGAAGCCTAATACTGATAGATCTCTAGCAGATGAGCCAGAGAGTTCAATTCATGACAAATACTGCATGACAGACAAAGCCAGTAGGAGCAACATTCACTGAGAGCTGAGGTGACCACACAGAAGGAGATCAACCATCAGTTAAATGTTTGGGCACATACTGGCTGTCAGACTCACTTCTCAGCTAACAGGCAACAGTAATCACAAACCATAACTTGCAACAGTACTTCCAGAAGGCATTGCTTTCATGAAGTAGAGGTTAACAATGAAGAGAAGAAGGTAGAAGATTTGTGTGTTTCAACTGGGAGACCTTAGCAACCTCTTTTTCAAAGATAAGAGAAGAAAGGCATGTGAGTGTGGAAGGAATATATAATTCAGCAGCTGGAGATTATAGTATTAGCAGAAGAAAAAGCAGAGTCAGGAGGCCAGCTCAGTAGAGGAAAACAATACAGATTCTGAAGGATATCACGGTGAACAGGAGTGAGACAGTGAAGTGGATTACACAGGTATTAAGTTGGACATGTCAGTGAGAACCAGCCTCATCAACAGCATATTTAATGGCCTAATGTTGCTAGCACACTCCAGGCCCATGTAAGGCTTTGGTCAGATGTTCCAGCTGTTAAACCAGTAACCACACTACCATGTCCTTATCAGGGACACAGTAATGATGACTGAAGCAAGGCTTAGGCAGTGATGGGGAAAAACATTCAGGTCTGAAGAACAAGGCAGGCGAGATGGATGGAAGGCATTTGCAGCATGAAGGCTGTGGGCCAGCATCCCTCACAAATGAGCAATGTTTTAAGTAGCATCATTCACCAGCCCACAAGCACTTTCTTTCCCATAGACAGAGGTGGCTCTTCAAAGCAGTTCATTTCTGTGGGACATGGACTGTTAAGCAGACAGTTCCATGCTTCAGGACATGTTCCAAGTTGCAGAGTGGCTTGCAGAAGGCGAAGGTACTAAGCATGTGAAAAAAACCCCACCAAAACCAAGTTCCATTTTACAAGGTCTCGCCTGATTTTTGTACGCTATTCTCCCTGGACTTGGTTCAAATGTGAAAACTAGGCTCAAAAAATTCCTTTCCTACTTACATGCTCTGACCTAGAAAGTGGTTTTAAGAGTGGATTCAAGTGCTTAGTCTGGTCCTTTGAATAGTTTCTTTAGAGAGTCAAACACGATATCAGTGTATTCACATTCTACAGTTATGAGTAGGTGAAATGTTGAGGTACAGCTCTTCCAGACTACCTAGAAGCCATGCCAAAAACTGCACCCTGGTCTCACTACCAGCTCTGTAGAGACACTGTACTCAACAGGTCTTGGCAGGACCAACTGGGGCTGGTAGAAGCACTTTGTCTCCCACTAGTAGTATTCCCATTTCCTTTTGAAGAGGTGGCCACCAACCTGTTGAAAAACAGCCTTGCACTGCACAGACCACTGCTTTGTTGCCCTTTTGGAGAAGCAGGTTGTTATGTGGCAGCAATGGATCTCAGACTTTCCTGAAAAGATCAGTTTTGCTCTCTGGTTTTCTGATTCCAAGGACCAGTGTAAGTAATTTGGTCCCAGAGACAGTATAAGAAGGAGCTCACCCCAGTTTTCTGTTCCTCCTGTCCAATGCACTATGAGTGTTCATGTAAAGACTGTGCCAAGAGACAGGTGACCTTCTTCACCTCCTCGGTGCCAAAGGTCTTATACCAGTGGACTACAGTTTTCAACAGCTGACTCTCATTTGGACTGAGGTTCTAGCCAACCAACATGGTAATTTAGTCCAATTGTTTTATTTATTGGAGATCTCTAGGGTAGATAGAATGCAAAGCAGACAGTGGTTTTGCTGGACAAACACAGGGGAGGGAAGGGAAGGGTGCTAGTGACACCAGATCTATTGTAAACTATGTATTTGAAAAGGGCTTTGAAGACCAGCCAGCACTGTGCATCAGGACTCAGGATGTGGTAACAAAGGAGTCAAACTACAGTTACAGTGTCATTACGCTAAATATGCTTTTTTGATAATGTATGACTAATTAATCCAAACCAGATTATTAATTACTTTTGCAAGACTAATGCCTCTTTGCTTTCATAGGCAATACATGTGGCTGGGACTTTCACTGGAGCTTAAGTGTTTTCATTTAAGAGCCTGGAGGGGCTATGCAAATCTTAGCCTATATTTTTGTGACTTAGGGCAATTAACCATAATGTCTTGACACAGAGAAAGATCTCCATCATGTGGTTACTATTCTGGTTGTGTGAACCCACCAGTAACTGTGACTATTGAAAACCAGGTTACAGCACAATTAGACAGCCTTGTAGACAAAAGCAGAAACTGATACCAAGTATGTATTTTTTCTGCTGCTTCCTCTGTGGGATGCCAAGTTCCCTCACCCTTGAAACACAACAAAACCCAAACTCTCAAATACCATGGCTCAGGTATAGATTCAGTCACAAACAATCACATTCCAAGTCCTTGTAGATGAAGAGAAGTTGATTCAGTTTTGAACTGGAAAAGCAGTATATAAGGAACAAGACCACAGCCTCCCAAAAGGCCTGCAATATGAGAGCTGTGGATTTTCAGTCTTGCTCAGCCACTGCAGAGGAAAGACAAGCCAAAGAAGTTCTGCTTTTAAAAAGGTTATCTTCAGTTTTCCCATCACTCACTTTTGCTCATGGTCTGTGCAAGGTTAAGAAGAGAAACTCGTGGAGCACACTAGCTTGGGAACCTTTGAGAGTGGCAGATGTCCATGACAGTTTGTAATGGAAAACTGGCTATGAGTATCTCCTAGGGGCTTGGCTTGTTCTTTTGCAGAGGTAATGTTCTTTTCTTCTAAAGAGTGTTTTTCTCATCCTGCTTATTAAGAGACCAAACAAAGAAAATTCTCTTGAACTTCAGGTTTTTAAAGCCTTTAAAAAGAACTTACCTTGTGCTGTTACATTTCTGTGGCTTATACTTGCTCCTCAGAGAAGCCATTCTTTTGGGGTTTTTTCTGACAAACCTTTCATTCTTGGGATGGCAGGCTAGCCTTAGCTGGACTTGCAGCTAGGACCTTATTTCTGGTGTTGATTCAGCAAGGACCAGAAACTGCTGATGACCTTTTCTACACTGTGGTAGGAAACATTTGTTCAGCTCTTGTCACAGCATAAAGAGAAAAGGTAGTCACTCTTTAAAAGGTTGGCTGTGCCTTCTTCTGTAAAAGAGGAGAGAGAATGACAATCTGACTCTCCTTCAGGCCAAGTGATGGACACACTCTCTTAGGGTCCCCTTTAGGTCCATTCTCCAACACATGGAAGTCTTACAGAGATGAGTTTGAGCAAGATTTTCAGTTGAAAGGGCTTTCCAGTGAAGATGTCAATTGATTGAAGCTTGATTTTTTTGATAGCAAGCCAGCACAAACTCTCAGTACTTAGATTTTGCCCCACAACAGTTAATTCCCTTGATGGGAAAACAACCGCAGGAATGAATGTTGTGTGTTCTGGTCTGACAAGAGGGATGGGAAGACTGCCAGGTAAAAGAAGTTTCTTAAACAAGTCTCATGTGTTTCCAACTGTCACAACTCCTAAGTTCCTTTTTATACCTCAGCAGCAGTGTTTTTGATGTCTTACAGGCTAATTCTAACTCGGCGTAAGTATCCAGCTTCCCAAGAAGTTTAATTATGTTTATCGTGGGATGCCATAAAATAAAGTTCCCTGAAAGGATAGAGTCTTTAATTACAATTATATTTGCTTTGACAGCACATTTGTGAATTGAATATAACCTGATTATTGTTTTGACTACCAGTAAGGAGGATTAAACCATTTTTCTACAAGAGTGAATTAAAGCTGCCTCAAGGCTATTAGGTTCCGGTTAGTTACTTTCTAAGCCAGTATATCACTTTGCAAGACTAAGCTGCCAACAGTAATCAAATTGCCTTCTTGCTCTATCATAGTTAACATGAAATATATACTTTTAATATTTCCCTGATTAGCCCACAAAGCCGAGGCACAGTATGTAGTGAATAAATACAACATAGCTTTCTATCCTCTTTTACAGCCGATTGTTTCATAAACCCTACCACACTGTTTGGTTTATGCAATTGTCTGAGTGCTCCTCTGGAAGATCAGGGTAGGTCTCTAATCAGGATGAAAGCTGATGTTGTACTCTTTCAGGATGCAAAAAGTGGGGACTTTGGTTTGGGGAATGGAGGACCATCTGAAGAATTCTAGAAACAAGTTGCATAATGGAACTTAGGCCAGCACTATACATGCCATCCGAAACTTTCTCTTAATGTCTTCTTGAATTATCCTTCTGGATTTTTAAATCTAGTTCTAGGTCTCCATCCCCAGTGAAGAAAAAGAACAGCTTATTCCTTTACTTGCTGTACCAATCTTCTTTATCTGAAGAATAGATAATGGCCATACCTCTACACCATAACCTGAAGATGAGCAATCTCTGGTTTAGGGGGCAGGCACATTTCCAGCTTTGAAGAAATATCTGAGACACAACATCCACACTTACTAAATTCCTTCAGAAGTATTAATCTAAAAGAAAAACAGGAGTGAGATTGTAATCGTGAAAAATAAAGAACACACACCACTGCAAACATGAGTTTAGAGCAAGATAACAAATCAAATGTATCAAAAATGGTGAGAATTGTGTGCCAAACTGCCATTTGCCTGTTTGGGATGTGTACATTTTGTCTGAGTTAACACCACTGTAAATGCAATCTTCTCTGACTGCTCATGTCTCAGGTAAGGAAAACAAATTCCTCCTAGACAAAGCAAGGGGGCAAATGTGAAAAGTGCTAAGAAGTAAGGCAGACTCATCAGATGAAATGTCTCTGAAAGTAAAAAAAATCCATAGTATCTATCATTGGTTGCAAACAAGTAAGAGAAATCTCAGGGAAAGTGGGTTCTTTCCCAGTGTAAAACCAGCCTTCCTGTCACCAGGCCAGTCCTCCCAGCACAAGGTCTTATAGATACAGCAGAAACCTCACACAGACCCACACCACAGGTTTGATGAGAAGCATCTCTCCATAACCAGGACTCTCCCCACTCTTTGGGTCAGCACTCTCTACTCTGGGGTCAGTTGCAAGCCTCCAAAATCAGGCTTGTTTGTTTTCTCCTTCTCCCTCAGTCAAGCACTGGACTAGAGCGGGGGACTGTGGGGAGAGTGATTATCACTGATTTAACTGAATGTTTGTTCAACGGCCAGTTGGGTGGGGGAAAGGAAGGGACTAAGCTCTTCTCTTGAGCCACCAGTAAAAAATGGTGAAACTGACAGAGTAAAACAAAGGACCAAGCACCACAGCTCAAACCTAAAAAGAGAAGCAGAGTCTGGAATGAGGGTAGATCTGTAATGCTTGTAATTTACACAACAGATATGAAGCTGTATTGGAAGGATAGGGACATGATGAAGTGGATAATAATCCATTGGAGGAGTCACCATGGTCAAGTCAGCCTATTACCTGCATCATGACCCCTTCTACAAAGGAAAAAATGGTGCATTAGTTTCTTAAGTGACTCCATTATGAGAGGAACAGACGGTCTGATACATCAGCCAGAGCTGCCCGTCAGGGAAGTTTGTTCCCTCCCTGGGTCAAGTTAAATATGTTACCAGGAAATTTCCTAGCCTGGTACAGTCCTCAGATTATTATTTTCTATTGTTTTGTCGTGTGGGTAACAATGAAGTCAGTGAGAAGTCCAAGGGCTACCCAAATAGCATCAGGGCCTTGGTCACATCGCTAAAGGGATCAGGAGTGCAGGTAGTATTCTTTTCTATCCTACCAGCTGTAGAGAATGACATCAAAAGAAATAGGCAGACCCATCTTATCAATACCTGGCTGAGGCTGGTGTCACTAGCAGAATTTTGGACTTTCTGATGATGGCACCATCTATACAACACCAGGCCTGCTGGGTCTCACAGGATTTGCATTTCTCAATGGGGAAAAATAGTTTTGCTCACAAGTCAGCAGGCCTGGTTGAAAGACCTTTAGATTAGGTTCAAAAGGGGAAAAGGATAAAACCAGGCTTACTAGTGACAAGCTATGGGATGCCATGACAATGCTTGAGGGATGATGTACTAGTGAGGGCTTTCACTCTGGTCCACAATGTACTGAGAACACTGAAGAACTTTTGAAATGTTTGAGCACTAATGCATGCAGTATGAGGAATAAACAAGAGGAACTACAAGCTTTGGCTCAGCCCCAGAGCTACAACATTATTGGTACAAGACTTTGTAGAAAGAGTCCTGTGTCTGAACTGCTGTGATGGACAGTTATAGGCTCTTTAGGAGACATAGGCAGAGAAGGCGAGGTAAAGGGGTAGCACTGTATGTGAAGAAGAGCTTGGATGGTACAGCATTTGCAGTTGGGGACAACATGGTGGAAAGCCTCTGGGTAAGGAATAGGGGGAAAGCTAATAAAGCAGATGTTATAGATCTATAGATCACTGCTATAGATCACACAGCCAGGATGGTGACACTTAGGAGGAAAATGAAAGTGTATGGACTTTGGAAGCAAAGTCAGGCTACACAGGAGGATTCCTGAGATATTGTAGAGGGAAAATTCATATGGCCAAAGCTCAGCTGGAGTTGAAGACAGCCAGTACTGTGGTGGATAAAAAAAAAGGTTTTGTGAAGTATGCTAACAGCAAAAAGAGGACTAAAGAGAACACTGGTCCATTATGTGATGAAGTTGGTCACATCACAAACAGAAATGAAGGTAAGGTAGAGACATTTAATGCCTTCTTCACCTCTAACACTAGCGATGAGCCCCATGACCCCAAGAACCCTGGGTGGGGACAATAACTGTGGGAGTACTATGCTCCTAGTCAGCTTTGAACTTGTACAGGATTTGCTGCTGCAGCTGAATGCACATAAATCTATGAGGCTCGATGGGATTCATCCCACGGTGCTGAAAGAGTTGGCCAATGTTATTTCAAGACCTCTTTCAGTTGTTTATCAATGTCTTGGGAATCTGATGAGGTCCCAGTTGAGTGGAAGCTAGCGAATGTTGTTCCTGTTTTCAAGAAGGGCAAGAAAGAAGACCCTGGCAATTATGAGCCTGTCAGTCTCACTTCAGTGCCTGGTAAAATTATGGAAATTATTCTGAGAGTTACTGGAAAACACTTCAAAGAAAATGCAGTCATCAGTCAAAGCCACCATGATTTCATGAAGTGAAAGTCATGCCTTACTAATTCAATCTCCTTTTATGACAAGGTTACCCACCCAGCGGACAAAGGGAAGGCAGTGGATGTGTGTGGGGTTTTAGTTTGGTTGTTGGGGGGGGGAGGTTAGCAAAACTTTTGATACTGTTTCTCGCAGTATCCTTCTGGAAAAAACAAAATCCCAGCATACAGCTGAATACATTCACAGTACATTGCATGAACAATTGTCTGAAGTGTAAGGCTCAAAAAGTTTTAGTAAATGGGGTGACATCTGGGTGGTGACCAGTCATTGCTGTCTACAGCTTCTCCATGAGGGGGAGCAGAAAGAAAGATTGTGATTGTGTCCAATGATAGGACGCAAAGGAAGGGCTTAAAACTGTGTCAGCAGAAGCTCAGATTGGATATTAGGAAAAGATTCTTTCTTAAGAGGGTGGTCAAGCACTGGAACAGGCTCCCTAGGGAAATGGTCATGGCCTCAAGTCTGTTAGAGTTTAAGAACTGTTTGGGCAATGCTTTTAGATATACAGTTTGCATTTTCATTTCCCCTCTGTGGAGTCAGGAGTTGGACTCAATGATCCTTGTGGGTCCCTTACTATTCAGGATATTTTATGGTTATATGATAACTTAGGTGAAAGAGCTTTTCCCCCATTGTCAGCTGTTGCATTTCTGCAGAACCCATATGAGAAACAGACTTTTCCACCTTTCAGCCCTCATAGTCCTTCAGGTTTCTCCAGGGCAGATGTTGTGGGCCTGTTGTGTAGAGCTCTAATTTGGGACTCAGCAATGTAATTTACAACAGTACTGTTTCCCTGTGAATCTGGACCTTGGACCTTACTGGGCCTGAGCAATCCCGTTTCTTGTGCGAGAGGAAACTGCAGGACCATCACCCATCCTGCAGCACCAGATGCTCCCACTTTGTCTTCTAGTCCCAGTTCCAGGGAAGATGTCCTGCTCTATCCAAAGTGTTTTCTTTGTAACTCTTCATGGAGAACAGAAGAAAGCAGCTTCTGGTGCCTGGTCACTTACCTCCTCTTTGCTTGAGGTAGCAGGTGCTGGCAAGTATCTGCATTCACAGAAGGGTCTGTGCAAACAGTTCTGGAATCTGCCTCCAAACCACCCTAACTGGCTGCTTTATCTGAGCTAGCAAAGGTACATTTGCCCAGTGGGACAGTTCTTTCCCATGACCCAGTTCTGTGCTCACACAGATTAGGAGAGAGCCTTTCATTTGACGTGCAATACAATGCCAGCTGCTTCTTGCTTTCACCCTGGTTGTGTCTGGTTATGATCGTGTATGTGTATCCAAGATAAGTGCTAGGGAGACTCCTGATAATGGAGAATTGCACACAGGCCTTGACAAAACTCTCTTCCCATTAAACTGTCATCAGGCAGAGAAAGAGCACATATCAGTTAAGTAAAAAGAGGAAGAAAGGGGCTCCACCTGAGCATGTTTGTTTGAGTTGGCACAAGAGATAGTCGCTCCATGGCAGAGATCATGGAGTCACAGAATCATAGAACCATAGAATGATTGAGTTAGAAGGGATCTTTAAAGATCATCTAGTCCAAGTACCCTTTTTGTGGGCAGAGACATCTTTCACTAGATCAAGTTGCCTAGAACGCTTTTTAAACTGACCTTGAACATTTCCAGTGATGGGACATCCTAATTTATCTGGGAAAACTGTTGCATTTTCTCACTAGCCTTATAGTTAAAATTTCTCTTTTATATCTAACCTAAATCTGCCCTCTTTTAGTTTAAAATGGTTACCCCTTGTCCTGATAAAACCCTGGTAAAAAGTCTCTCTTCATCTTCTTATAAACCTCTCATATATTAAATGTCCAGAACAAGGTTTCACAGAGCCTTTTCTTCTTCAGGCTGAAAACCCCCAAGTCTCTCAGCCTTTCCTCATAGGAGAGGTGTTCCAGCTCTCTGATCAATTTTGTGACCCTCCTCTGGACCCACTCCTACACATCCATAACTTTCTTGTACTGGGGGACACAGAGATGAATGCCGTACTCCAGGTGTGTTCCTGTGTGAGCAGAGTAGAGGGGGAGAATCACCTACCTTGACCTGTGCGCCACACCTTTTTTTAGGCAGCCTGGGATATGACTGGCTGTCTGGGGTGTAAGCACACTTTGTCAGCTCACGTCTGATTTTTCATTTACCAATAGCCCCAGGTCCTGCTCCACAGGGCTGCTCTCAATCCCTTCATAGAATCATAGAATCGTTTATGTTGGAAAAGACCTCTGAGATCATCAAGTCCAACCATTAAGCCAGGACTGCCAAGTCCGTTACTAAGCCATGTCCCTAAGCACTGCATCTCATATCATCCCCCAGCCTGTACTGATACCAGGGGTTGCCCCCACCCAGGCAGAGCACCTTTCACTTGGTCTTGTTGGACTTCAAGAGACTCACATGAGCACACTCCTCAAGTATGTCAAGGTCCTTCTGGTTGACATGTTCTGGATTACATCCCTCCCCCCAAGCATATAAACTGCACCACTCAATTTGGTGCTATTCACAAACTAGCTGAGGGTACACTCAGTCCCACTGTCTATGTCATTAATAAAGATATTGAACCACACCGGTCCCAATACAGACCTCTGAGAGACACCACTTGTTACTGATCTTCATTTGGGCAATGGAAAGTTGTTCAAATGAGATGGCAGAGGTGTTTAAATCTTATAAGTGCCACTTCTTTAGATAAAAGTAACAGCTTTCAAACCATGGAACATGAGGTTTGGTGAAGCCATTCTAAGTAGATGGTTAAGAGTGGGAAAACAGCTAAGTGGGATGATGCGTGTGTGTGCATCTGTCCGTCTGCAGCTGAGCATATGAGCTCTTAGTGGGAAAATGGGAAAGCAAATTCTTGGCAGTAGAAGAGCATGTTCTGGAATTTTGCAGTCTGTCACCTCCAGAATGACAAGGCAAGGCTGGAGAGAGTGTTTGTAGATTACTTCACTGACTCTCTTTTGTGTAGGTGATCAAGGGCAGAATGACAGAGAAAAAGGCAAAGAACTAGACAGACACAGAGACAGCTACATTTTTTCTAAAGCACTTCATCTAGAGATGAGAAAAATGAGAGGTCTTGGTGTCTAAAAAAACTCAAGGGCCCAAGTTCGAAGGAAGCAGCAGCTAAGAAGAGCTTGAAGAATATAACCAGCTGAGGATAATGGAGCAAAGAGAGATTCAAGGAAGTATTTCAAAGGAGAGTATATGCTTACTTTCTACTGGCTGCTTTGTCTGGTATTACTAAAACATGAGGTAGCAAGGGCATTCTCAAGTCCTGCTGAGAATCCACTACGTAGCTAAAAGATTGTCTGCAGCAAGAAAGCTGTATTTTATTTCTGAGAAGTGTCAAACAGCAAAGGTCAAAGCTCTTCCCTCTAGTGTACAAATAATTTTAAAACACAAATCTTATTTAACATAAAAAAGGAAAAATTTATTTATTTTACTTTCCTCATAGCCTTTTGGAATATATATGAACAAAAGTCAAGCCCATTAAAAGCTTGGCCCAATACAGAAGAGAATGCGTAAGTTAGGGCTATTCGTTACAGAGGGATTCATTCAGGAATATACTGCTTACCACTTTCTCCAGCTGCCACTGCAGTATTAACTATTCTTTTGTCCTTGATATTTTCTTGTCAAAATATCCTGAGACTGCCTTCATTACTGGAAGCACTTGTTCCTCCATGCCATAGGTCAAACTCTACCCTAAAAAAAATCTCTTGCAGCCCATTTAGGTTGTGGATGAGAGAACAGATGTTGCTGAGGTCAGAGCAGCATGCACTTACTATTGTACCAGGACAGTTTAATAGCATCACCAACTTATTCCACAATATTGGAAATCTGACCAGAAGCAGTCTAATGGCTAGCACAGCTCTAAAAGAAGGCAGTTCATGGGAAAGGGCTATTCTAGAAATTAAGAGCAAACAAATTCTCACAGACAAACTTAGAGGGGAAGTCAGCTCTGGGAACAGCTGTTAAGTAATTTAATTGTTCTTTTATAAAGCAGCAGAAGAAAAAAACTTCAACTTTAAGCCACCAGGTAGTTTGTGGTATTAGAGTATGTTATGGATTCCCACATGAGTGACATTAAGATGGATTTAAACGGCAGTGTACACATTGGTAAATTAAATTGCACAGATGGTGCAATTCCCCAGAAATAAACATCAGAAACACAGGGAAGTTAGTGTTGCACTTAAAATGAGATCCTAATATATGTAAATGCAGTTAAAGCACTTAAAGAGCCTTAACTCTGCTTCATAGTGACACTATGAGGAAGAAAAGGGAAAAAAAAAAAAAAAGCACTAATTGAAATATGCCTTCAACTTCGCTTGCTTATCATAAACGTTGACTTTCTCTTCCCCTACAGCAAGAGAGTGGAACAACTTCCAGCTTTCCATTGCTGTGAGATTACAGATCTGACCCTTTCTCTACTTTGGGGGACAGCTTATAAGATCTACAGGTCTTATGCAGGGGAATAACTCTTCTTCCCAGTGCTGAGTCCTAGTACTTGGCTCATGGACATTCAGTACAAAGACATCTGCATTTCTAGACTTAGTGACAAAACTTGTAAGCCATGTGATTTTCAACAACCACAGGAAATTACAGAGAAACATCAACCGCTGTTCCTGAAAAAGGCTGAGAAGTGTGATACTGGAGACAAGAATGAGAGTATGCCATAATGAAGGCAGGTTCACAATCAGTTCTCTGCTGCTTTTTAGCACAGCCTACTGTTTGAGATTTTCTGAAGTCCAATAGCTGAAGGTCTGAAATGAAGGACCAACATCAGCTCAACAAGCTGTTAATGCCAATTTGTTCATTTAAAGATAGTGACTTGCGCTATCAATCTGAATCAGTGGACAGGAAAAGCCCCAGATTTTGTATTAAGCTGATCAAAGCTATGAAGTGTGGCCAGCAGAAGAAACCAGATGAAAAGACAACTTTTGGTGCTAAGGAGAAGTGGAAGGATACACATCTTGCTAAATGCCCTGAGTGCCTGGGTATCTAGGGTTGTTGCTTTAGAGATTACAAGCCTTTTGGTTCATACCTGCCAGCTAACCAGGCTCCCTCACACCCCTGCTTGTGAAGAAACATCAAACTTCTAGTACAGAGCAGCTATGACAAACCAGATTATCCCATCTTTCAAGACATTTCAGATCCAAAGAGCAGATGCGATGACATAATGAAGTCCACAAGTGAACTGTCCACCAGTCAGCCCTCCAGTGAGATGAAACTCCAGTTGCCACCATGAAATGTAAGTGAATTTCCACGTGACACGTTCAGTCTGTATCTGATTTTTATCACAGCTATTGCATTCAATTTTCATTTGAGCCAAAGCTACTTCCTTCCTAGCCAAAAGCAGCTGGAGCATATAGGTTTACTTCCCTCCATGATGAGAGGTGTTTCAGACACTCATCACCTAGCAAAGCATGCCCTTGTGCCAGGATTTGTCACTGAGAAGCAAGAAAAAGCACTGAAAAGGTTCACAGATTCCCACCTGGGACTTGTGACCCAGCCCTTGTTCAGTGTCTCATCCAACAGCAGGCCTTGGAGAGAAGGTGATAGGTTGTGCCTTTAGAAAGATGGGAGCGGTTAAGTGTCCCACAGAGATAAGATTTCAAGACACATGTGACTTGCAACTGCTTGCTGATGTGGGTGACTTCCAAACCAGGAGGCCAACTGTTGTGTGAGCCCCACTCTGCAAAGTACTCAATGTATCTGTACACCCTTGAAGCAGCGTTCAAGCAGTTCTGGGTGCCAGGACCTGACCACTTGGATATCTTGCCTCTAAATGCCTTGGAGAAATTGGTTGTCATCTTTCTGAACTGTGGTTCTCACCTGCAGATGGATAATAACACTCCATCTTTTGGGGAGGACTAAATTTATTGGTGCCTTCAGTTGTGTGGGCCACATGTTGCACAGCTGCTGTCGTGCACAAACTGAGTTAAGACAGATGTCAAGGAAGTGTGCTGTGTCATGAAAACTTCAGATATGATGGGCCTGGTCTATATATACAAGAAAGAAAATGTGGTGGAATAGATCAAGTAAAACCTTCCTAAATCAAACACAAAGCAAGTGCAAGGACTACGATGTCAGAACACAGATAAAGTATAGATCAGGATCTGAGCAGCAGTCTCATACAGAAATGCAATGAACACAACTGATGAGAGGTGTGTGCATAATTTGTTAAACGATACTGGTGACTTATTTTATTCATCGCAGCGAAAAGAACAAATCACAATCAAAGCTGAGTTTTAAGGGGGGGCGGGGAGTGGGAGAAGAAAATCTGGTTGTCAGCTGCCTCCTTTTCCAAAGACCAGGCCTTTCTTTGAATACTAAACATGAGACCTTTTAATGTGCATTCGTTGACCTTATCAAACTCTCTAGATGAAGGGAAGAGAATACGATGGTTAGCTACTGAATATGCTGAAATAGGAGTGAGAGTAAGTTGTGTGTGATCTGAAATGCATTTTGACCATTTTGAATTTTTAATGTCATTTTCATTTAACACATCACAATTACAATTTGTCCTGCAAGCTGTGGTTCCACTAATATCAATTAGCCGGCCTCAGGGCATGTGTGGTTATTGAGAGATGGGCATAACCTTTGGAAGATGGAAAGGTTTTTTTCTGATTTTTGCACCTCTTCTGTGATGTAATTATATCTCTACAAGAGTCTTTCGCTATTAGTGCTATTTATTAGTATGTTTTCAGAGTTCAGCAGAGAGAGTTCATGCAGGGAGAGTCACAGCCACAGGCACAAATCAAAATACAAGCCTAGCAGCAAAAACCCCAAAGTTAACTGGCCACAGAAATACGCAGACCCCACAGTAGTACAGCTGTCGTGTCAAAGAATTTTTATTCATTATCTATTTTCATTGAAACTCTCAGCATTTGACAGATCTTTCCATAAGGACTGACTCGTAAACTTCGGTTTTAGCTGAAGTTCTTGTGTCCTGATTTCAACTGGGATAGAGTTTTCTTCGTAGCAGCTGGTGCAGTGCTGTGTTTTGGATTTGGCGTGAGAGCAATGCTGACAGCACACTGATGGGTTTGGCTGCTGCTGGGTGATGTTCATACTCAGTCAAGGATTTTTCAGTTTCTTGGGCCCTGCCAGCCAGAGGGCTGGGGGGGCACGGGAAGATGGGAGGGGACACAGCCAGGACAGGTGACCCGAACTAGCCAAAGAGGTATTCAATGCCATATGATGTCATGCTGAGTATATAAACTGGGGGAAGAAGAAGGAAGGGGGGGACATCCAGTATTACGGTATTTGTCTTCCCAAGTAACCATTATGTGTGGTGGAGCCCTGCTGCCCTGGGGATGGCAGAACACCTGCCTGCTGATGGAAAGCAGTGAATTAATTCCTTCTTTTGCTTTGCTTGTGTGCGTGGCTTTTGCTTTACCTATTAAATTGTTCTTATCTCAACCCTTGAGTTTTACATTCCTGTCTGACTCTCGTCCCCATCCCTCTGGGTGAAGGGGAATGAGTGAGAGGCTGAGTGGGGCTTGGTTGCCAGTTAAACCACAACACCTTAGCATGGACTAACAGAGTGCCTTGTTGGGGTCCTGAGCTAGAAGAACCAAGATCTGATGAAGCCTGTAAAGTCTTCTGTTTCTAAAGAGTATTGTTCCTTCAAGATATACACAGTCTCAAAGCCTAGAAGCAGAGCACTTTAGCTAACAAAAATGTAAGGTTATGTCCTGCCATCCACCAATTTTTTTCATATAAATGGCATGTATTTCAAAGACAGTTGAATTTCTTCTGTCCCACCAGCACTAATCAGATCCCCTGTTTGTGCTGACTGTTGCATTCATTGGGTGCAAGTGACCATTGCTTCTTATGTGTCTTCTAGAGGTCTCTGTGTCTTCCCCTCAGTAGCAGTTACTTGATCCTGTAGAAACACTCCCCATCACAGTGAGAGATCCAAAGACTGAACCAGGAATGTAATTGCTTCCTGGGAAAAAAAAAATTGTTCTAGTCAGCAAATCAGCATCCAGAAAGGTTGGCTTCCCGCCCAACACAGGCTTTAATCCTCTGCACTCAAGCAACCCCAGTTCTGTACACAACCTGTTCCTTTGGCAGAAAGTGACAAATTATACCCTTCTTTTGTCCTTCTTGACCTGGAATTAATCCTGACTGCATTTTGTGTAGAGTCTTGAAGGAGACACTGCTCTGGAAGCTGTACAACAGGGGAAAGTAATACCAGGAGTCACAGGGACTGTTTGCTCAAAACCAGGATGCTAGGAATTCCCCAGGGGGCAGGGGTTTTCTTCTCTTCTAGAGCACCCTGAGTAAGCCTGGCAAGCTACCTCAGAAACAAGCAACATCTGCCCGCAGAATGCTTTCCCTCTCTGTCAAAGAGTAACTGACTTCTGAAGTCCAAGTAGGATTTCCACCTGGTTCTGCTCTAACTAGTGCCCGGACTCTCAGCTGCAGCAAGCACGCAGGTTTCCCAGCTACTGGCTTGCATGATTTTAGAAGCATCAGTTGTGTGGGCCATGTGTTGCACAGCTGCTGTCCTTGTGCACAAACTGAGTTAAGACAGATGTCAAGGAAGTGTGCTGTGTCATGAAAACTTCAGATATGATGGGCCTGGTCTATATGTTGTTCCTCTGAGATACTGAGACCAGACTGACATTAGCGACATCTCTGGAAAGAGAAGAGGACCCAAAATTTGGACTGTCTGGTATTAGTCATCTTCACCTTGGTCTCCCCCAGCCTGGCAGACCTGCAAAGCTGGTAGTGCTTTCTCACATCAAGCCTTTTCCACATTCATATGGACTTGCAGCCAGCAGCAGAAGAGCTGATAATGAACAAATACTTAATTAAAGGCAGCAAATAAAAACCTACCAGTCCCCTGTGAAATTTCATCATTCCATATTGACAGAAGATGTGCACTAGGCCGCTTAAGAGTCTAAGACTGCACTTGTAGCTGCAGGAGTTATTTAATCCTGTCTAATGCAACTTAGAGAAAGTTTAGATTTTAAAAAAAGGCTGGTTGTTATATCTAAATCTTTATGAGTTCATAACACTCTCCTCTCTAGAGAGAATCCCAGTCACGATTAGAAGACTAATTTGAAAAAATATATCCATACTATTATACATGTATTTTTTAAAATTTTCAATAGAAGTGGGAAAGAAGGGTAAACATTTTGATGAAGCCATTTCTTACAGGGGAGAAGAGCATTTTTCACAATCCAATGGGAGAGGAGAATGGAGGAAAGAGCGGACATGAAATATTTAATCTAATTATTGTCTTTAATTAATATATGGCCAGTCACATCCAATGCACTTGATTTCAGACACAGCTGAAAGGCCTAGCAAACATCAGGGAATACCACAGAGATAAATATCAATGTAAACTAAGGGATAATAAACTTGTGCTTACAGTTTATATAATACAATGTACCATGGCTAACATTAGTGCTGACAGAGAAAGTGAACAAGGAGACAAATATGGTTCGACCTGTTCGATCTTGCATGGTAACAACAGAAAGCTGTACCACGTCCCTAGTTATGCTAGGATCTGTACAAACAGTACCATTAATTTCATGTCATAGATAAAGAAATGTCTAACAAAAAGTTCTCCTACCAGTATAAAAGCATCTTATTTACAGGCAGCACAAGATTAACCTCGTACACGCATACACCTCTGCAACTTTTGTGTCTCCCAGATGCCTGGGGGAAGGGGGGGTAGGTAGTCAATAAAACTCAAATACCAAAGGCACAGCTGGGCATCTTTTGTGTGACAGTGTCAGTGCAGTGGTTTTTGTTGCTTGCCAAGAGGTCTTCACTAAGATTTGATGTGTTTATTCAAAACCAAAACCAGGGATAATGATTTTAAAGATTTCTTTATGGTGCCAGTTTTGCTCTGTGCCTTTCACATCCAAGCTTCTTCTTGAAATGAGCAGGTTTTAATGAGTCAAGAAAATTCTTCTCGAGGGAGAGAAGATGAAAGGAAATAGTCTCAAGAGGCAGAACTAAAAGTCTTTCCAAAGGGGTGTCTGCAGAAACCAAGTACCAGCTATAAACGACCCCAGGCAAGAACTGATGAAGTCAGTGGAAATACAGCACTGAGACCGTTCAAGCATCCCACTAGTAGGAACCTATTCACCTAAGGTCAGTTGCATCAAGTTGGAAATAAAGAACTTGGTTTAAGATACAAGAAGAAAATGGAGTATGATTTTAATGGCATAATTATCCTTTATAGGACCATTACTGTTTAAGATGCAAGGAAAAGATACCCCTCCTTCAAAATACAGAATGCTCAATTCAGAAACAAAGCACCTATGGCTCGACATTGTTATGACCAATTAGACCAGAGACATTAGAATTTACATTCCCATTATGTAGAGCAGTGCCTTCAAGATACTGCTTTACTGTGCCTGATGGCCTGTTCTGACACCAAACACGGCTGCTGGTTGGCTTGGTCTGGAGGCACAGGCCATAACACAGAGAAAAATCATTGCTTCCCAGAGAAGAACAGAAAAGTGCATGGGCTGAGTTCTGCCCCTGGAAACAAGACAGCTTTTTTCTGGTTGTTTGTTTTTTCTTTTTTTAATTTGGTGGGAATCACTTGTGAATGTCCTAGGAAAAAAGTGCTTTTCAATGGACCCCAGCAGTCCTAAAAGCTGTCAGACTTGCAGGGCTGGATGAATCTGTTATTCAGATTGTTGCCTAAGCTCCGGAATTAGGGACCCCTGATTTAGTGTTTAACTATATATGCCCAAAGTTCAGATCAAGCTAACCTCTCAAGCTGTCAAATGACTGACCCTTTCAACTGACCCACCCTCTCAAGTCATCAAAACTGATGAATGAAAGGACTTCTAAGCAATGTAGCCAATCTTGGGAAACAAAGAACAGATAATAAGAATAACACTGTTAACTTAAATTATGCAGAAAGAAGGCTCCAAGTGAGAAAGTTCTGGCCACAAGAGGAGACAAGCTGGTAAGGTGTTATAACACACAGAAAATTATTTGAAAGTAGGCCATAGGTAATTGTGGTAGTGGGAGAATAGGGACGCAAATAGCCACCGCCCCCCAACACACCCTCGAGAGAGGGCAACTGCGGCGAATGAAGAGACAGGACGCAGCTTGATGCAAGCAAGATGACCATTTATTGTACACAAACACGAGTTTATATATGTTTTCAGAAGCTGCGCTCTTTAAACAGATTGGTTCTTTAAGCTAAGCATTGCATACTAGGCAATCCCTGATTGGTGGTTAACTACAAACAAAGGACATTTTAAGTGTTTACAGTCATCAATTAACAGCAACGTGTTACTTCTCCTTGGCGCTATCTGTGCCTCATTCCCTTATCTTTTCTCAGCATGACTCACCCTGCTGATTGTTATCTATTCACATTCCTTGTCCTCTCAGGGTTTGTGGCCCACAAGCTCGAGCACATTCCTTTCAGCTAACTGATTGTTACTTATGGTCCTGATTTCCAGGCCCCCTCCTGCAGGCAACCCCTGGCTTAGGGAGCCTGTGTAGTTGGGAAAAACCTTCAGCAGCCCTGCCTGAGGCTGCACACTAATTTGCACTAGAAGCAAGGAACCTGCAACCAACCCTGTGTGTGAATGAAAATGAATATTACATGTACTATGAATGTGCAAGCACTCTGCTGTGTGTAATGTGTGCCCTCGAGTAACTTGGTGAGCATGTTAGGGAGAAAGATCCCCCCTGCACCCAGTGCTGCAACAAACCAATGTCAGCCTTCTAGACTGTCATTTGGTTTTGAGAGTTTTCCTGGTTACAATCTTGGGTTACGAGATGGCTTGGGGATCTAGCTTATTTCTAGATCTCATTGCCTGAATTTACTTTGCATGTGTCTGGCAGCTCAGATGATTGACTGTGGCCCACACCACAGCGTGAAAATGCATGTAGACACTGCATAGGGTAGCATCTGTCTGCTTGGTTTGTAATGCTGGCAACAGGCTAATGACACGTGTCTGACTGGTCGTAGACATCAGCACAGGTTGCCTCCCGTTGCCTCCTTAGAGATGCTTAGTTATGGTATGCCAACTCTATGCAGCAGAAAGCAATGCCCACAGCAATGCCTATTTCCAAAGCAATGCTCTGACTGAAGCTGGGATGCTTATAGGGTGCAGTGCTTGAGTCCTGGAAGGAGCAATGCACTGCCTACTGTTCTGGAGATGGACAAGCCTCAACCTACTGCATCTCTGGAAAGAAAGGCACATAAGCCCCTCTTTGTCACCATGTGCCCACCTGTTTACTTAACCTAGATAAAGATCTGCTACCTTAAGGATGATGTTAACACTTCAGTTATTGTTGTTTGACTTAAATAAATGGCCCTGAGTAGTAACTGCCTGGGGAATTAAGATGAATGTGTTTTTAAAGTGAATGTAAAAGAGTGGCCAGTAATATGTGTTGGGAAAGGTATTGCAAACATCACTTACTTGTTTTTCTGGGGAGCAAGCCTGCCTTTAGTGCTTCAGACTTAACAGTAGAAGACTCAGGAGGACAGCACTGACATATAATTTGAGAAGGGACAGAATTTCTTAGCCACACTTGTGCAGCTTCCTGTTCAGTATGGTACAAACTAGATCGAACCACAGTAATATCATTAGTGCTGGATTATGGACCCCATGCTCTGTCCCTCTCCAGTCCCCATTGATTGGTCTGATTAGCCTTATGTTGAGCTGTGATTCTGGTCACCAGAACACCAGTACATCAGAACCACAGTTCTAGGTGTCCCCCCAAAACCTTTTTATTTTCTGACTAGGTTAGCACAGTTAATTCAGCAGTCCTACAGTGAGCATTATCCTACAACCTGTCTGCATAAGCTCATACTGTGTGGCAGAACTGAAGCACTGTTAATCATTTAGACAGTAAGACACAGGCAGTAACTCATCAGTAGACCTGCATAAGAATAATTTTATTTCCATTGCTGTTGCTCATCCTTCAGGGTTCCTTCTGCCAAGAATTTGCCCCATATAAATATTTACAGCTAAGTTAATTTCCTGAAAATAAACCTTTGTAGTGGAAATGGTGACAGAACTGCAACTCTAATGATGTAGTAGACATCACTGTAATATACTTTCAAATCAAATTAAAATCTAAAAACTGACTGTAAAAGAAACGTAACAATCACTGTTTCTTATTGTCCCTAACCAAGCTGCTTGTACTGCTAGGTATAAGTATTACAGGCACAGGATGGAGCAGAAGCTTTTGAATCAGGAAGCAGAAAATAACAATGTAAATAAGTATCAGGCTTGTTTTACATTTATAACAGTTGTTAGCTTCTGAAAAATGGGGTTTCGGTTTGGTTTTTTTCAATTTTAATTTAGTTGTTGGTAATCAGAAAGCCATGGCAGTTACTTAACATAGAGAAAGAGCACCTTAATTATATTTAGTACAAATGCATCATACATCATCTTCTTAATGCAAATCAGGTTTTTAGTCATGCTGTTATATCAAGTTGTGTTTGAACAGAAATTGAAATTAATTAGGAGTCTGCAAAACAGCTTTTAAAAATCTGCTTTTATTTATATTGTCTACCTTAAGTCTGTTGAATGGATAAAGAGAAAATAATTAATGAAAACAGGTTTTGCATCCTGAAATTAACTTTTTAAACAAAATAAACACAGCTAATAAAAAAATATGTTTAATTATCCAGTTGTGGTCAATCTGGCTTTCAAGACCTCAAATACAGTTCCCACTCAAATTACACAGGAAAAAATACTTTCTGGTGCTCTTTCTCCCAACTTCAACCATTTTCCTCAATTCCCAGTACACCAGTCACTGATATAAATTTGATAAATAAAGAAAAAGTACAAGGACATTCTTGCTTCAGTATGTACATGGGTGTCAGGCTGAGTCTGTCTTCCTACACCGATACAGCCAGGTTTTTCACCAAAACCTGTCACAGGCCAAGTTTAGCCAATGTTTTGTTTCTGAAAGTGCAGATAGAAGCAAATAATTATAGCAAATGCTAGCAAATGTAGTTACCTCCAGAGATTATTATAATACAAAATTTCTTTTCAGTGAGTGAGTTTCCATATGTATATTCAATATTTTCATTTAAATTTCTAAGAAAAATTGCTTTCACTTGGAGCTACAAAGCAATATAGCAGCCTGAGGAAGACAACAAAGACATCTTCTCCTCAGTCAGGAATACATGTTTTTCTATTCAGAAGAAGAAATTACACAGAGCAGCAGGCCTTTTTATAAGTCACAGCCAATTACAAGTAGATGAGTTATAAAAAAAAAAAGACTGTACAGTAATAGATTGTTTTTCCGGTACCTTTGTTTTTTTCTGTACTTGTTATATCATGAAGTGTTGATGCCTTTTTGGAAACCTTCTAACTACCAGAATCAGAATCCCCAGAGTTGCTACGAAATTCTCATCTTGGTTTGTGTGTTTTCCTGTCACCATTTGCGAGTGGAGTCTTTTCTAATTCCACTAACACCATCTACATGTCTGTTGCAGAATGTCTCAATGTTTAGCCAAGAGAAGCACAGCTGCTTTCAGTTTCCAAGTGACCTTGTAAGAACCATTAGCTAGTCATGCAAGAAAGAAGATAAAAGAGCATCAAACAGACTTAGGGTTTCTTGACACAGAAGGCCAAAAATAGACATACTTCTTTTTCTAAATACCTGCACTTCCAGCAGTTCAATAAGACTATGTATTTCAGGAAAAAATCACTTTCAGCTACAGGATCTCTCTGTGTCCTGCCTCTCTTTAGCAACTGAGAGAAGGAGCTAGTTCCAGGAAGGTACAAGATTTGGGTGCATACAATTTATTGGATGTTCTGTGAAGGATGCAGCTTCGTGACTACCACAGCAAACCTCGGTATAAACCATGTGTCTCCCCATGCAGAAAAAGAACTGTTATCCAGCTGTGCAAAGTTTGCCAGGTTTGCTGCTTTGCATGATTGCCTGCCACAGCACCATCAAAGCAGGATGTATTGCAAGGTCATAAGCCTATTAACTCTGGTGATATCACTCAGGAGACAAGCTCAAGTTCAGAGTCCTCTAGCCCTGTACAAGTCCTCACACCCTTACATTTCTTCTTGCAAATGTCCTGAGAGAGGGTAGACTACTGAGAAGAAACTTTATCTAATGTTCTCCAGCCTCAAAATGCCCCAAAAGCATGGAGCGTATACCTTTTGGAAAAGCCAGACCTACCACTGCTGTCCCCACTACATGCAGGTCATCCTGAGGCCACCACTAATGAGCTGTGCAGAATGAAACCCTCTTCCCCCACAATGCAGCCAATGTGTAGCCTTTAGCTCACACTCCATCACAATCTTGGGTACATCCAGCACAAAAAACTGGCCTGTAAACAAGCCTAGCCTCAAATAAAAAAAGATTCTATGGCCCAGAATAATCCAGGTCCATGTTGCCACAAGAGACAGGTTTTAATTTAGAGTCAGGTCTCCCTAATATGTAGGATACAATTATCTCTTCGAAGCTATAGACATCCAGTGTCTGTGCTAGATAATGTACAAACCTTCAGGACAAGAAAACATGCAGTCAGCATCTAAGGAAACGGGAAACCAGAGCATATCCTGGCAAGAGAAAATGGCCTCCTGGACAAGGTCTGCTCCTGCCTTTATATTCAAAGGCAAAGTGTACATACACATGAACACACACATGCATAGATGTTCAGAGACACATACAGGCTTAGATGACAGGAAAGATAAAGACAAAAACATAAGTAGGTAGGTAGGTAGATACATAGATAGACAGAAGGATAGACACACATGAAATTACGCAAAGGCAACACACCACATACAAATTGCTTCCTCTTGTAGAAGACACCACCTGAAAATCTACAGTGTCTCACAGTTTGAGAGGATTGCCTTGATCCTCTCTTTGCAGTCCTCTTTGATGCCAAAGGTGCAGGGACAGGGAGTCCTCTTATCAAGGAAGTTAGGAAGGTAAAAAGAGTGCCACATCATCTTTAGCAAACCAACACACTTCTCCTGTAACGTGGATGAAGGCAGTTCAGCAGACACTTCAGAAAAAAATGCTTTTGTACTTACTGTAATTCTGGAGGATTGATACATTAAAACATATGGGAATCCTTTCCGGGAACTCTGAATTCTCCTGGATTGCACCCTAAAAGAAAGAAAGAGGAAACAGCAACTGAGCTAAAAATTCTGGTTTGTTTTGGTGTGAATCAGTGGTTTTCTGCAACAGTGACTTTCCTCATAAATAGAAAATTCTGGTTTGGTTCCATTACTGACAAGAATTGTAGCAGATTCAAAGTAATACAGAAAGTCACACATAGCAAGTGTGTTGAATTTCTCTGAAACAAACACCAGCTCCCTATGATATGGTTAGTAATCAGTGTACCAGAGACTGGCTTTATGGTTAAAAAGATAGAATGAAAAATCTCAAAGCTTTTCTTTTAACTGCAAGCAAAATCTTCAATAAAAAGGTAACAAATGAGTGCTTTTTTTCTTTTTTTTTTTAAAAAAAAGTGCTTGACAAAAGGAATTGTGGATTACTTTTCTTACAGATTTCAGGAAGTGATGCTTTCTTCTTTGATTTTAATCAAAGACATGTCAGATCTTGTCTTTCATGTCCTGAAAAACATTATACAAGGGATTTAGGAAGAATAAACATCTTGCAGGTTGCATTTAACAAATAGGCCAGTTCTGATAGGGGTTTTCTTTACACTGTGTTCTCCCTGTTGGCTCACTTTTATGTCAAGTAGCATTTTGTGAGGTTTTTCAGTACTGTGAGAAATTCAGTGGTAGTGAATGCTTTATAAAATTTCACTAGGGTTTTTTTATTTTTCTTTTTCAGCTTTAGAAACATGGTGAAGTTTTCTATGTTAACAAGTTTATCCTGACACCAGGTCACAACATTTCTGCAGGCACTAATAGTGATCAAGAGACTGGAAACCCAGCACATTTTATGTATTATGCACTATGTTGATGGTCTTTTAAAATTTCTCATTAGAGAGTTAGAATGCATTTGAGCCTTTCAAATTCTGATGTTTTAATAAAAACTGTAAGACAACAATGTCCACACTGCAGATACTCAGGATTTCTACCTCTATACTTCGAGACTCATGTTATCAGCCCCCCATATCACATGAGTACAATTTTAAGTCCTGGGAAGATGCAACTGCTGGCAGAGCATATAGTACTCCTGAGTACTCCAGTATCTGCTCATTATTTCTGCCATTCCCTAGGACACAGTGCACTTTTCTTGTGTCAGGGAGGCACTTTTATTCTGAATAGGGTTGAAGGCTTAAGGTGTATTTTACTCTGTCAAAATGAGAGCTATAACAGACATTTGTACCAAATGGGAACAAACACAAAAGAAAGCATATAGATTTTAAAGAAGACATTTCATTTTAACTATTTAAATGCCTCATCCTAAACTTATTCCTGTATCATCTTGCTAGTATTAGACAGCCTTCCACCCCACCTCCAGGAGCAGGAGTGACAGGACTCACAAAGCTCTACTTGTTCGCTTTTCACCAGGCCACGAAAACCCTTCTTATTTTCAATTCCTTGCAAAGTTTTAACTTTGTGGTACTGCTGATGGGTATGGGATGTCACACAGCAGTCCATACAATTCTAGTTCTTTCTTTTTCTTCTTAAAGTTTCTTTCCCAGCTGTAGTTCTTTGCTGGATTATCTTGTAAGGATCTCTGAAGACAAAGTATCAAAACATGATTTACGACAAAGAAACAAAACAATCCTTCTATAAATCAACTGATCTAACTCACAGACATTTTAAGAGCATTCTTTAAAGAGCTGTCACAAAGGAAACTATAGTGAGCTCGGGAAAGGAGTAGTTTCAAAGTGTCTCCCCCTTTGTATTTTCTGTACATCTTTGGTACGGTTCTTGTGAAGGTGGAAAGCTAGAAGCTGAATCATGGAAATGATCATAAAAACAGGGTTTGAAAATGCTGACTGTTTCTCCATAAGTACAAGTTAAATTGTCCAGGATGTGAAAAGCTGGCAATCAAGTCTGATGAGGGTACTGAAGTAGTTGTACAAGCACTCATGCAAAAAACTGAGTATAGGTGTAAGCTCAAGGCTAAAAGGACCTATGATAGAAAGAACATGGTCAGATCTTTGAAATCAAGGCTTTCGTCATAGACTGAATACATCTGATAAGTCAGCCTGTGCTGCTCTGTTATTACAGCTTTGTTCTTACTAAAAAAAAAATTTAAAGTATTTCTCAGAGCTGTCCAAAGAGTCGAAACCAGGCACAACTTTCCTGTCTTGGCTTTCATGTTTTTTCTCCAAAACATTAGTGGCACTTGACATTTGGCAGATACTTAATCTGCTAGTACGTAGATCCCAGAAGAAAGAAATTTTTGAGTGGGAGAGGGAAATTAGACTGGAAGCCATGCTTTGTCGAAAATACTGCTTAAAGGTTTCAGCAAAAATCTGGGAAACTGCACAAAGAGATGAAAAGTGATGGAGGAAAGCAACTACAAAAGCAGCGTTCACCATCATAATAAAACTGAAAACACTCATTGCCTTTAAATCCAATAGCCGGTCCCTGTAACGAAGAACTCAAAGCAATAGAGGCTTTTGTGGGAGCCATCTAGAGTAGAGTGATGTCACTGATATCAGAGCTATAGGGTGGAATCTGATCCAGTATAACAGGGACCAAAGTGAGCAGGAAATCAAATTTTCCGAAAATGTAGTATAGTCTTTGCCCCTGGCACAAGACATAATAGGATAGCAATATAGCTGGAACAACCCTATACTGTCATTCCATATAGACCACAAGCAATCTAGGTAAAAAATATCTTCAAAACCAGCTGCAGGGCAATGTCAAAGATCTTTCAGATCAGCCATCACTTGTTGAGCTTTTTTCTGTGAATGCTAAGCTCTTATGAGTCACTCTCAGAAAGATGGTGAGGGTAAAGTTCAGAGGAGGAGGAAACTGTCTGTCCCACTGCCTAAAGCTGCTGTTGAAAGTCTTGTGGGAAATATCCTGGAAATTATTTTTATTCCTATACAAAGTCTTGATCTATTGAAATCACAAAGGAAAATACCCCTCAGTTGTAATTAAGTTTATTACTTCCTTCACTCTTCCTCACAAATGACTTAACACCATCTAACATCTAAGCTCCTATGCTATCCCTCAGATCAGCTAAGCCACTAGTTGAGCAAGGTAGAAAGGGTGACAGCACCATGTGAGGAAGGGCTGCTGTGCTCTGCTTGCTTTTGTGACAGTTGCACCTGCAAGTATGATTAGAACAAACTTCCATAATATGTATTCTCCGTCTTCTAAGGACAAAACAGGGGGCAGACAGATGCAGCCACAAGACATGAAAAGATTACAGCTGAACTGCTCAGAGTGAACAGTTGTCTGGGATCTTTGGTGCAGAACCAGAGGTGTTTGCCCTCTTAAAGCCAAGGAGACCATATATTCTTATCATCCAGTTCATGCAGGGATCTGATTCAGAAGAGGAAAGTATATGAAATCCTTTCTTCTAGAGTTTCCTCATGAAAAACAGCAATTACTATTGTATTAAGAAGTCTAACAATAGGTTAGAGAAAAATATCACCCCTTCCCTAAGTCAGCAATAGTCCTGGCAGCAGCACAGCTATGACCGTGGTGTAAGTTAAAAAGCGCTCCCAAAGACATGCTGCTGTTTGGAAGAGCTCACATGTTGCTTGTGCCTGTGAGAAGTAGTAATGCAGATTTTTCCCTAGGCAAACAGCTTGGGATCCCAGCTCATGTCTTGGCAGTCAGAGAGAAAATAAGAAGAACTGTGAAGGAGGTTAGTGATGATAGATTTCATCAGTCATCCAGCCTAGCAAGCGGTAACACAGCTTCACCATACACTGGTTATTTTCCCATATACAGGGCTTTCTATAGATGACTGGATTTCTACTGTTTCTTCTGCCTTCTGATTCCCACCCAGAGAATCTTCTTGTATTCAGTTTAGACTTTCTTAGTATTCTCTGGTCATTCTACATTGGAATTATCACTGGTCAATCCTTCCCATTAACTCAGGTAAGCTAGCACTTCCAGTTTTGCAGTCCTTGGTGCACCTCTTGGTTAGTATAAGATTCGATCTAGCCCATAAAGAGAGATCTTTGCAGATGTATGTGAAAAGTGAATAGTTATGTTTGCAGCAGACTGCCTACAATCACATTTTGTGGTCCTGTTGGCCTGCTTTCTGCTTCCAGCTTTCTCTTCTGCATAGCTGACTATACTTTCTGCTCCCACCCCTGTGCCTTTCTGTGTCATACCGTGATCCCCAGACAGCTCTCCTGCTCCCCCTGCCCCTTCACACTTGGCATATATGGGTTTTAAATACCCCTGATTCATGAAGATGTTTGTAGGTGCTGATACTAACATTAGAAGCCCATTAGAAAAGCCAAAAAAGAGGCTCAGCACCTCAGCTCTGGCTGTTCCTACACAGAATGCACACTTTTCACTAACCCAGTTCAGTCACACACTGCTAGAAAATCACCTCTCCTGTACAGCAGAAGGGTAGGAGCCAGAAGTCAGTCAGAAGAACCTCCTTTCAGCAGCAAAGCTGTGGTTACAACCTGTGAAGGTCAAGAAAAGGCACACAGAGAAGAGGAAGAAAGCTGCAGTTTTGCAGGACATTTTCCATCCAAATGGTTTTGAACCTGGAAATGTCTGAAGTACCAGAAGCAAATACATCATGTGTAGACGTGTCACTTCAGGGAGAATGGCAATGCAGAAAAAAGCTTTGTATGAGTGCATCATGTTCATTTTGACCATTTTGAAACTAAGGACCTGACATTTCTAAGTGGGACTGGTTTTTTACTGCAGCATCTTCTGCAACATTTCTGAAAGGTCAAAGCTAAAGCTCAATTAACTTTTTTGCAGTGACATCTGTATTGCTGGGTGCTAGAGGAAGAGTCTTCACAAAAAAGTTTCTTAATGGTGAGTTGAACTAAGAACAATTAATAGGAACATAATCAAGCAGAAAGAGAGGGAGCTCCCTGAAGGTGCCAATTCTCAATTTTAAATTATTTTGATCCATTTTGCTACAGAAATCAAACACAAAAAGAAAAATTATTCTTCCCCACTCATACATGCCACAGATTCAGGTTTTTTCCAGCACCCATAACAAAGATGAACAGTATCTAGGAAGGAGAATTACCATGAATACGTGTTTTCCAAAGCACTGAGGACAGGAATATGGGATAAAGACTATGAAATCAGTGGGGAATTCCTGTGGTTCCACAGCAGGGTCATCCCACCACATGGAGCAACCACCAAAAGAAGGAAAATTCTTTTATGATACCTGGCCTTTCTCCCTGGCTGGATAGTTGTTAAAGACAGCACAGAGAGAAATTTTGTCTAAGTAAAAAATGGAAAAAATGTTTGACTCCTCACCATCACAATCATCATCATTATCTTTATCTGAAACTAAAATTTTCCTGGGCAAGCATACAAGGAACTGGGCTTTTTTGGCTTGAACCTTTGAATTTCTTCTGTTATTTCCTGGTGTTGGAAAAATGAAACATCAGACCAGAATTAGCAAGGTAATTCTGAGAAGCAGCTTTCACATACCTATGCAGTTTTCAACCTCCTGGTAATTCAACTTGATTTGAAGATCTGAGTAATGATGGAACTGCTGACAGATCTCACTGTTTCCACTGTATTCCTTCTTTATGCTACAGCCAAATGAAGCCTGAAGGAAAGTTAGTCTTTTGAGCTGATATTTTCTGAGGAAATAGAAGTAGATCCATTCCCTGTACTTTGAGGATGGAAATATTATAATACCACTGTGCCTGGCTGGATTAAGACTATTCCCTGCTTTATTGCAGTAGCAAGTATCCGTGCAGCTATGAGAAAGGCAGTATCCAAAGTACTGAGAGACCATGATGTTGAAAAATTTCAACACTGAGCCTGCATCCTGAAGATCTCTATAATGTCCAAACCTGGCAGAAAACAGAGACAATCCTTTCTAATGTCTGATCAAACTACATAGCCACAATATATCAAACACGGTAAATGAGTATACTGCAGTAAAAGTTAATGTGAACACAAAACCAGTGTTCTTGAATCAAATTAAAAGTCTCCTAATCATGTATCCTGTCCTCAGTTGCAGCCTACAACAGATGTGTAAGTGAAATGCAAAGTATCCTTTTATTATACATCCTCAGTATCCACCAAAAGCAACTTTGAAAAGCTTCCTGCACTAAGATATCATCATATCTTCATCTGTTAAAGTGCCCAGGAATAAACATATGTTTCACTACAGCATTTAATCCCTTTCTAAGACCACTTAAAATTCTGACAAAATTCTGTGGCAGTGAGTTCCACAACTGAAGTATGAATTAAAATAGTTCATTAGATACAGGTGGTTTTCATTTAACAGAGAAAAAAAGCAGAAATACAAGGAAGAAAGAGTCCAATGGCTTAGCCATGATCTTAATAACACTTAGAAAAAAATGCAATTGTAGATGGTAGAAACTAACTGCATATTTCCATGTTAAATTCAGTTAAATTTCTGCTGTGTCTTTGTAACAGTTTTCCAAACTTGTGAAAAGTAATCTGCTCTGTATGAATAACCAGGTTTTGATGAGAAAAAAAACAATTTTTAAAAATTAGTTAGTCAGTCTGAAATTAATTGCATGGGACAGAAACAAAAGAAGTTCACTGTGAGACTAAATACATTTTTACATGTCCTTAAAAAATGGTTTTAATGAGTTTTGAGCATTTATTTATTTTTTTAAATGCAGCATGTTGCAAAGTAACATTTTGTTTTGAGCAACATCAGTACCAATAATGATGCATCACAGGCTTTTTGTGATCCTTTGTCAGTTTTCTTGCTGTTGAAAACTAAGCCAGAAACAAACTACATTTTTTAAGACCCTCGACACGAGGTTTTTTCCCCCCACAGTCAAAAAACATCACATACGATTTTACCTACCTCATATCACTACTTCCCTGGTGTGAGGAGTCATCCTTTTTTTTTTTTACATGCAACATTGTAACAAAACGTGCTAACAAAACGTGCTTGGAAAAAGTTCTTCCCACAAGGTCCTTTCTTTCTCCAGATTTCTCTTAAGTGTTTTGCTAGTTTCTTTTATGGTTTGTGAATATTGAGCCAGCTTCCATGTCCATTTCGCATTTGCTGCACATCTAAGAGCTTATATCTTCTTTCCTTACATTGGAGTCTAGTAGCACTTGAGAGGCCTCCAAGATTTTGTGTTGGATTATGGGGAGAAACCAGTCTGGATTTTGCCATCATATAAGAGAATTTACCTTTTCAGAATTCCAGGATGTCTCATTTGAAAATCAGTGACCACCAGTCCCAGTCCAAAACAAATCACAAAGCTATGCTGATGAAAAGTGCTCCTTGATGTGCATATCATCAGGGACTAAAACCACACTATTTAGTAACCAGCCATTGAAGTAGTGCATTGCTTGCATGTAAACCTCACCCCTGAAGCTACAGGGAGAACTTCCTTCAAGGAAGACATATAAGACAGGAGAGCAGGCAGGCAGAGCAAGAACCCATTCTCTTTTGATACCAATTAGCAGTTCACTCAATCCACAAAGGGAGTGGTTTTGTTGGTTTCCCTCACCCTGCTTCCAAGACCTCAGAAAGCCCAGAGAAGGTAGCTGCCAGGTAGCATGTTCTCCCTCCCCGGTTTTGGTTTTTTTTGGTTTTTTTTTTTTTTTTTTGAGATGCAGGAGGAAGAAAGTAACATTGTTAAGCAACTTTCCTCCTGGAGGAAACCCAGTCAGGTCTCATCTGGTTATACTCTAAGCCTCACACTTCTCACAGACAAGCTGTCATCCTGGAGAAGTTCACTATGTTCACCAACAAAGCTGTGTGAACCAGCTCCAAAGAGAATCACAGCATCTTATATGTCCTCCTTGACAGGAAGTTCTCCCTGTAGCTTCAAATATGCCCAAATATTGGTACCCCAAGGAGGAGCAGAGAGGAGAGATTTCAGCACATCTACATGGTATCATCAGTGCTGCCTCTAAGCAGAAAAATCAATAGTGTTGTGACACTAATGCTAGAGAACTTGCAGCCAGTGGTGCCTTTTTCAGTGTCAGAATGAGATTTACCTGTTATTGTCCTTCCTGTTGTTCAGACAAAGCCCAAAATACTTGGGCAAATACAGTAACAGTGCAGAGAAGGGGAGGAGAGGACTTCTGTAGAGCTACTCAGACCACTCATTTACTGTCTTGAGAGCCTGATGAGACATTCTCTCTGTGTCTCCTCCATGAAAACAGGACCAGGAAGCAAATTTTGAATGGCATTTCTGGTGAATGTCTACTCTGCAAACCAACAGCTCTACACTGGAGCTCCCAGCTCCAAGATCTGGAGCACCATCCTGAAGACAGCAGACCCCAGAGTCCCCTGCATCCTGTGTGTGTGCCAGACTTGCCATGCTCCAGCCGCCCCATGGGCATTCAGCAGCATGGTAGGCAAAGTCCTGTATCTGAGGCTGCCCAGCAGGATGAGCATCAGTAACCAGGCTCACAGACAGCTTTCAAAGGCCAGAAACAGGAACATCACAAGAAGCTGCCAGAAAAAAATTACGTAGCAGGGGCTAAAAAGTGTCTGCCAGCCTTCCTGCTCAGGGTACAGGATGCTCTGTGGCACTCATTTGTCTGTAGTAGGGCAGATAGTATATTCATAACATGGTCTGAAGGACTGTGGGAAATGCACCATATTATGGATTGAGCCCTCTCTGGTTTAGAGTGTGAGGAGACTAACTGTGTGTATGAACTGGGCTGCCAAGTCTTAGAGACAGGCATCTTTTCTTTAGAGTCTAAAACTCCTTCAGAAAACCAGAGCTGTCTTTTTATGGAAAATATAGGCAAAACAGTTGGAAGCATCTGTATAAGATTGCCTCTGAGACACTGAAGACTTCTTGGAATAATTTGCGTTCTATGATGGGTGTCCTATTGAAGGAGCAGTTGGGAGGTAGCACTATTTAGCAATGGCTACAGTAATTCACCTGATGTGTCAGGTGCAAAAGTATTGATAAATCAGAGGAAACATGCATTCGAGAGGCAAGGGCACTTGAGGTCCCAAAAAAGATAGAAGATTCTTCCCTGCACCAAGGTGTAAAGCAGACTCTTCAAGAAACATCAAATAGTTGTGTCTGTCCTGGTCAGGACAGACTGGTAGGTACCACCAGCACACGTAAGCCTGCAAAGCACAGAATGCAATTCCCATCAAGGCCTAGACATCTGCATTGAGGACTCTGTTTTCTTTGGCTTATAAGAAGAACTAAAAGCCAAGGTACTCCCAGGGCCATGGGCTGACAGCAGCACCTTGCATCAGGTATCACTGCTCAGGTCCACATTGCAAGTCAGCTGTCACACAGTAAAAGGTATCCTCCAAATCTCTCTCCCTAGCTTCTTTTCCTCCTCCTTGTCTCTCTTCCCTGCTTTCTTCTATTTCCGCCTCCTCATTGTCTTTGCATGTCATTTTATGCTTTGCTCCAGCTCTTGCCCAAACTCCACATCATTCCCCAGTGACATGATTTTTAGCCTCATCCCTCCAGCACCTGCCAAGGAAGAGGCTGAAAAGGTTTAAATTTTTGGTTGATATTGGACCCAAATCACAGCTCCTTAAAGCTGTTCTACACTTTTTTTCCCATCCAGAATTACAGCAAGAAAAATCTGAGAGTTGATTCTCAAGCACTAAATATTCCCTCTGCCTGTTTCTCCAAAAAGGTAAGAATTCTCCAGTCTTCTATTATTCTCTCCTTTGTTAAAACTCCATCTTGCGGAAGATCTAATTAAATTATAAGCTATTTTGGGATGACAGATGTGCAGCAGACTTATTACTACTGTTCAGTTCCGCTCAGTCTAATTAGTTTCTCCATACACTTCTTTCCATTATTTCCCATTGCTATGGAAATATATGTTTTGAAACCTTTCCATGGAACAAAGGGGAAATTTTGACTTGTCTGCCTTAAGGCCATGAGTTTAATTAAACTTGTCAGGTATTGAAGTTGCTATTTAAACAATATATTCCTCCTTCATTTACAGATGTATTACAAACTACCAGTTTTTAAGTGCCTGAACTTCTCAGTAATTTTTACATCAGACAGGTCCATTTGTCTGTGACAAGGAGGCTCCATAATCTTAGAAAACTTTCATAACTAAATACTTTTGCTGCAGTTTGCTGGAGAAAAACTTCCTTTACCTTGCAGTGTATTGGGTGCAGGTGCCGAGGTTTTGGCAGCAGGGGGCTGCAGTGTGGTCCCTGTGAGGGGAGACCAGGGCCGCCCTGTGCTGGACTCGGATGCTTCCCACAGCTGCCAGCAGATCCACTGCAGGACATGGGGTGAAGGGGTGAAGGTGAAGCAGGGAAAGAGGGGAGGAAAAATGTTTTCCCTAAGCTGGTATATAAATGCTTTTTGCTTTCTGTTTTCCAATAGTCAGATCAATAGCTTCATAACTTTATATACACACACACAATATTATATAATAGTATGTTTGTAATTATACATAATTACATATAATATACAGTTGTGTAATGTATGTGTTTTGTATTTGTATATAAGAAATTATATGTTTATTTAAAGTATAAATAAATTATTTCTGGTTTATATATAAATATCTGTATCAGAGCTTTATACATATAATATATAGATACATTAAAATGGATTTTTAAATCTAGCAATAAATTAAGCTAATTTCCCCAGGTCAGGTTGTTTTTCCCCACAATGGTTACTGGTAAGCAGTCTCCCTCTCTTTGCCTCGGCTCATGAACTTTCTCACTCCTGTTCTTCCTGTTCTCTCCCCTCTTTCTACTTGGGTGGTGGGAGTGAGCAAGTGGTTGGGTGAGAGTTTGGCTCCAGTGCCAACCCACTACACAATGAAAACTAACAATAGCCATCCCCTGGACTGCCTCAAGACAAATGTGTGGCTTAAAGGACTGACACTTAACTAGCTTCTGCTGTATTTTAACTTTTAAAGTGGACTTTTCTTGCTGAATTTTGAACAATATTATTTTTTTTCCCATTTAGCTCCCTCCCTTCAGCTCTTATAACATCAGGGTGATAATAATAAATCCACTTTCTCCATACCCAGAGGATGTATTTTCTTTCATTAGTGAGATGAATCAGGGGAAGAAAACTAATATTTTGCCTGGTTTACAGACAGTCTAAGTCCAAGGAGCTTTACCCACAGCTGTTCTTGGGATGTCAACACCAGATGATCACTCTTTTTGCAAGCTGAAGATCACTGAAAATACATTATACACAGAGGACAGTCAAGCACTCCCAAGAAGCTCCTTTCAGGTTGAAATTCCTCAGATAAAGTCTCACTATTTCTCTAATAATTTCTGTAAACAGAGGTTGTTTCTGTGTGCCCATCTCTCTAGCAAATATTACCCCTGCCTGTTCATTTTGGAGACATTCAGTCCACTTCAATTGAATTTGCAAGTGATATGACAGCTTGGAAGGCATATACTACCCAAAGTTTTTATTAAAATGTATGTTTTATAGAGAAGAATACCAGCATTTAGTAGACAAATGTTGACCCCATACAAAGGAACTCCAGAAGGACACCACAAATAGAGCTGGGCAAAACTGTGGCAGCTAAGCTTCAGTGTAGTCAAATATAATATAACACCTTACCCCTGGGAAAAGACAACCCACACCCCGATCTTTGATTCTCTCTGGCTGAAAAAGACTACCTGTGGCTTCTCATTGGCACTGGCATCACATGAACAAGACCCCTGCTGATACTTGTGTGCTTCTTGGAGACAGTGGTGACAGTAGTTGCATGCAGCCAGGTCCCACACCAAACAGGTCCTACGGGCATAAGGAACACCACAGCTAAGGGGGCTGATGTGGGATTGTCTGTGCCTGGAGGTGGCAAGTCACTATGAAAGGATCAGGGAGAGAGCTCTGAGGAAATACACCAGTGTTATGTCCTTCCTAGTCCCTCCCTCATTTGCTTTCCACACAAGGGTGAAGGTATCCCTGCTTTCTATGGCTCTTACTTCCCATGAACAGGAGATGGCTGTAAATGTAATTGAACATTTCTGCAGTGCTTTGAACACACAGAATATTAGGAACATAACAGCTATTTCTGAGATCAAGGAGTGGGGAAAGCATATAAAAAGTAAGGTCTTTTCTCTACCCAGCACACTGATTTGACATGTGTATCATCCTTTAACTATGTCACAAGCACAGAGTATTCTAAGTATGAGCTGTGGTCAGTAGAATCTGTCAGCAGAATGATGTTTCTCCAGAGTTAAGCTCAGCTGGGGACAGCAATAATCTTACAAGCAGAGATCGTATTTTTCCCCAGGTGACTTGCTGATTCATTCAAACCAGAAAATTTTCCTTAAATTCCAGAACAAAGAACTCTTTCACACAGGGAGAGAGATGCACAGATTCAGCTGGAAACTGCTCAGCAAAGGACTTGTTCAAGGTGTCCCTAATACATCAGTAATCATAGAATCAAAGTATTTAGGTTGGAAAAGACCCTTAAGATCATGGAGTTCAACCATAAAACTAACACTGCCAAGTCCATCACTAAAAAACGTTGCTAAGCACCAGATCAATACCTCCAAGGGATGGTGACTCAACCACTTCCCTGGGCAGCCTGTTCCAGTGCTTGCTAACGATTTTGGCAAATAATTTTTTTCTAGTATCCAATTGAAGCCTCCCCTGGCACAACCTGGTGTCATTTCCCCTTGTGCTATCACTTGCTACTCAGAAAAAGAGACCCACCTCACTGCAACCCCCTTTCAGGCAGTTCTAGAGAGCAATAAAGTCCCCCTTGAGCCTTCTCTTCTCTAGACTAAAGCCCCCCGGTTCCCTCAGCTGCTCCTCACAAGGCTTGTGTTCCAGACCCTTCACCAGCTTCATTGCCCTTCTCAGGACACACTCCAGCACCTCTACACCCCTCTTGAAGTGAGAAGCCCAAAACTGAACACAGGATTTGAGGTGAGGCTCGCCCATGCCGAGTGCAGAGGGACGATCCCTAGTCCTGCTTGCCACAAGAACAACGATGCTGTTGGCCTTCTTGGCCACCTGGGCACGCTGTCAGCTCATATTCAGCCAGCTGCTGACCAGCACCCCCAGGTCGCAGCTTTCCAGCCACTCTTTTTGAAGTCTATAGTGTTGCATTGGGTTGTTGAGACCCAAACGTAGGACCCATCACTGAGCCTTGTTAAATCTCATACAATTGACCTCGGCCCGTTGATCCAGCCTGTCCAGATCCCTCCGTAGAGCTGTCTACCCTCAGGCTGATAAACATTCCCACCCAATTTGGTGTCATCTGCAAAGTGACTGAGGGTGCACTCGATCTCTTCATTTAGATCATTGATAAAGATATTAAACAAAATATATATCAATACTGAGCCTTGGGAAACAATGTTACAGCAGCTGTGAATTCTAAGGAAAAAAGCAAAACTAGCCTGGTAGAGAAGTATGCAGCTTTTCTCAGACCAACTAACAACAATAGATTTATGGTATCAATGACCTAAATTTCCTCTAATTTTTCCTATTCTGTCATTTGGTCTAATATGACATTTCCTCTCTCTGTACACAACTTGTCTACCTCTACATGTAGGTAAGATATTTTACTAGGGATCACCCAGTTTCTAAGGAAGCTGTGTACATGTTAATCAAATGATGCAGTAAGCTGGACCTAGCCCTGAGACACTATTGAGGCTGGAGTCCCAGAATCAAAATTTATTGAAAAATGTTCACAGAACCTCCAGGTGAGTTGTATAGATCTTTAAAAATATGCATAATTACATCAAGTTCTTTCTTAAGTGTTCTGAAGCCTTAGAACAGTTGCAGTCATATTTACTTTATTAAATAGGCAAGTGTGAAGGTACTGGCCTGTATGAAGGGTTTGATTCAAGAGGAATTAACTAACTTATGGATCTTAACTCAAGAGCTATATGACAAGTAGGGGAAAAGAAGCTCTGTTTTCAGCTACTTGCCCAAAACCAGGCATCTTTGTGTTGTTGAGACATTTGCATGTCTGGTGCAAAGACTCACCTCCTGAAGTCACTATAGCCTTGGGGACATTTATGGATTGATTACTCAAACCCTGCACTGTGATGGGAGGATTTCTCCAGCACGATCCAGTAGTGATCTGTACTCTGAGGCCATGTAGCATCTGAAGGAGATGGCACAGCCCTGAGCAAGGTATTTCTGAAGCTGCTTTCAGGTTTCATACACAGGAGGAAACAAAAGACAGTGTTGTCCCATTCTTAGTGTCTTATTCAGGCACTAAGTACCTGACCTTTCCCACTGTGATTGAGCAGACCATGTGTTTCCTCTGGGATGCAAAGTCAGGCACAGACAGCTTTTGCATGTCATTTTCAGCAGCTGGAAACTGGGCTGGTAAGTGGCATAATTTCAGCAGGGAAATATGATTTACTTTCTGCACCCTCTAAAGCCCTATAGCAAGCAAGGGAAGGATTGCTCTAGCAGCCTTTTTTGTGAATTTCCTTTCTGTGCATGATGGGAGAGCAACTGGCTTGAGAATTTGGAAATCTCATCTTAGTACAATATGAACAGATTCTACTCTGTCTTAAATTAAGAGACCTAAGAAACAGGACATTAGTGCAATGACTGATTACTTCCTAGAATACCAAAAGAAGATCAGAATATACCTTGCAAAATATGTGAATAATTTCTTCTCCTTAGTCTTCACCCTGCAAAAGAAGGCAACAAAAATTCTGCCTAATTATTAGCTGACAAAAAGGGAAGACAAATTTAGACACTGAGAAAAATTGTTTCCAGAGGACAGAATTTGCCAAGGCATTCTAGCACTTGGTCCATGCTTCAATAAAAGCTCTTATTTTATGCTGAATCTCACAGGCAGTGGGCATTCAGGACAATACAAGCATTGTTCTTTGTAAGAGTATAGATGCCTAAGTATAACAAAAATACCTACATGATTTTGAACATTCTGGATACCATTGAAATGTGCAGAAGGGGTGCTTAAAGAAAACAGCAACCTAAATTTCTGCACAGGTGGAACCCTCACTTTAATTCACAGTGAATATCAGAATCGGTTTTAGTATTACTGCTCCTGGTGAAAATTTTTCTTGTGTCAGGATATATTTCAGGCTTCACCTCCTGCAAGATGCATTATCAGCCTTATAATATTTACTGTTCCTTTCTCTGATCCATATCTTGGAATCACCTGGCTATATAGACTATCTATTTCCACTTGACTAAGCCTATTTCTAGCCCTGAGAGTCCTGAGGTGAGTAACAGAGCATGCTCTATAAAGATTAACTATGTCAGTAATCTTTTTTTTTTGCTCTCTCTTTTTTTTTTCTTTTTTTTTAATGAATAAATCATTTTCTTGGTTTTGAACTGTGACCTGCAATTTTCTGCTGGTTTTCCTTATGATGTGGAAGTAACTGGAATCAGTCCTGTCATGTTGTCCATCATACCAGTGTTATGCCCTGCTCATCAAACTGTTCTATGCCTGAAATCATACCACCCACTAGGTAGCTTATTAAAGAAGCTGATGCAATACCTCTTCTTGACCACATGAAATCCCTGTAAATATATATTAATAACTGTTAAAGCCCCCATCCTCACCACCTCTTAGCACCTTATAGGCTCATTTGCACAGGATTTTTGTATTCAATCTTTGTTCTGTTTTATTTCAAATTCTCCTGCAAGCAAAACATCACAGATGTTTCCCCACATCTTGCTTGCCATTATCTCCACAGACAGCAAATTCCTTCTTTGTGTTCCCATAAGTTTTTTGCTACAACATGGTTCTGTCACTACCAAAATTCATTACAAACCAGCTGCTGAATTGCAGGAAGATGTATATTATTGGCCATAGCAAGTCCCACATAGAAACAGATTTTCATTGCCGATGTCTCTACTAAAATGTCCTGTTAAAGGTGTGAAGCACATGGATGCTTCTGAAAGCAGGACATAATCTCTGGTAAGGAATTGTGTGTCTTGAATTTCTCCCAGGTAATGCAGGAGAGCAGGTGTTTTAATATCAGCATATGTCATGTAACAGGTAGACTGTTACACTGTGGCCACACAAAAAAGCATAATTAGCTACAAGGCGATATGCAAGTATGAAATAGGTCAAGAAGGCTATCCAGGACACAGCAAGGGAAAACATGGACTGCAGCATATTCCTCTTCTGACAGAAATTATGTTGAGAGATCCTGTCACAGAGCCCAGTCCTTTAAAGCTGGAGGCAAAAGCCCACCCTGGCCCTACTACTGTATCTAGCTGATGACTGGCATCAGAGGAGCAGGTTCTGCCAGGTGTATCCACCTCTCCCAGCCAAGGCAGCAAAGCAAATGTACTACTTTTCAGTACAAGCATCAAGTAAAAGTCAGCCCAACACTCCCCCACCAAGTCTGAGCTACAGCAATATGTTTGAACAGCAGTAGCTTCTCCAGCAGCCTCTTGTTCAATCTGCATGCTCCTTCTTCATTACATAACTCCCATGGGCCTCTTCTCTTTCCCTTTGGTCAGGGAAGCAGGGGGTTGGAGACAGGAAGAAGAGGAGACTGGACATTGTGTGCCTCCCCACGCCCAAGTCATAGGGATGGAAATCTGTAACAGCTTTGCCCCTGGCACTTGATGGTATTGATAATTATTTTGTGTCTTATTCAATGTTACCTCATAGTCAAGCTAACATTTGTCACCTAAGCACTGAATTTTGTTTGCTTCACCCTAAATTCACATGGTATCCATCAGGTTTCTAACCCCTGTGGAAAATGAGTTTGCTTTCGTGTGTGTTAAGGCAGGCTCAGGATAATGAGAAGAGAAACCGTTCACTTGCATTGAGAGCTTCAGCATCTTGCACTGCTGTGGCCCTTCTGTATCTTCTGTTTTATTCCCATCACAGATTTTTTTTCCACCTCAGCTATCACTCTATCAGGTCATTTCAACAGGTTGAAGACTATTCTCTGCAACACTATTTCATGTCCTAACAACTTTTCTCCATGTTGTGATGAAGAATTCCATCAGAAAGTTTTTTGCTTCCACAAAAGCAAAAGGTTTTTGCTTCACTCCTCCCTTTCCTGCTAGCTTTCCATGCTTCCACCAGTCATCCAGCCAATAAGAGCAATAATAATTCTTCCTTAACAAAGTGATGTGACATTTACAGGAAGAGAAGACCAAGGAAGTTACAAGAAACAGCATAAAATAAATCATATTCACTACCCCATCAATGCTGGTAGCAGCAGCCAGCCTCACCAAATAGCAGATCAGTCCCAGACCACCCCAGCCATTGCCAAAGAGTGAGCTCATCTGGGGAAAGCAAAAAGCTAGCTAAAATGAAACCTAATA
The DNA here is from genome assembly GCF_023638135.1 of Falco biarmicus. Lineage (NCBI taxonomy): Eukaryota > Metazoa > Chordata > Aves > Falconiformes > Falconidae > Falco > Falco biarmicus. The sequence continues at coordinate 30,304,105 of NC_079311.1, read as the reverse complement.
CTACAGGTTAGATGAAGCAAGAGCATGAGAGCACAGAATCAGCCAGGCCTGAGCTGCAGCTGAAAAGCTCTGAGAAAGGAGAGCCTGAAAGCTCTGCAGACTATTCATTACCCTTTTAAGTTACCTTAGCCCATGCCTAGATCTAAGATTGTATCACGCCTTTCACACCTCATGGTGCCTGGTTAAAGACAAGGATGAGAACCAGCCTGATGTGCCCAGGAAGCGGCAGTACAGCTACGTGCCTTCATTGACTAAATCCCACTGCTTGACTGCAGAGAGGTCTTTCACCCTCTCTGTAGAGTTTTGGGTGTGGAGGACATGTGGAGGCAATGTTTGACTGATGAGAACACACAACCTGGTATTGGAAGATTCAGGAAGAGTAGAGGATAAAGGCTTCTCATTGCACAGCCTCTATTGTACCCAGATGGCCCAACACTGTATGAGAAAAAGTGTTTCTGTAATTAGGTAATCAGACCTGGTGTCAGGATGAAGAATAGAAGCAGTTTCTCCAGTCTTGATTTCCAAATGAAAATTAAAACCTCACAGATGAAAACTGTGAACACAGCACCACTGGTAAACAAGTATTTGAACAGCAGTGACAGGGATTCAACACTTTGCAGCATCAAAGTACCACAGAAACCTCTGTTCCTGCTCATTGCTTCCAATGACTTAATTAGTGTTGCTAATGAGATCTGAATCTGCCTGTTAGTTGTTTTGGAAGACTACCTGTCCCTCTTATGTTGGTGACAGCAGCAATTAGCGCACTAATTTTCCTGAGCTGCAGCATCTATTCTTTGTCCTCCAGTCCCTTTGTACATCTCCAGTTGACTCAAGGTTACGTAACCTTGTAGCAACTCAGTGTGCTACTCGGGTCATTTTCAATTCCTTAGTCACTCACTGCTGACTCAGTCCCTGTGTTCAAAGAGCACCAACCAGCTTCACTTTACTTCACCCCAGTCCTCACCCTGCAGCAGGCTAAATTCCTTATTACCTTCTAATTTTCATTCTCTGAAGCCAAATGCACATGCTTTCTAAACAAAGGAGCAGCTTGTACTTACTACTAGTCCTCCTTGTGGGCAAATCCTGCTCTCTGCTCTATCATTACCTGCCAGCAGTGTGGCAGGCAGGGATTATCCAGGAACTACCATGGCTTACCATGGCTGGTGTCTCACCAATAACTTGTATTTCAGGAGGAAGTTACAACTGTTCACTTTCTTTGTCTCAGGTCTACAACACCTTGACAGAGATCAAGGACCCCCATGCAACAGGTAGTTCTTGTTGACGGAGAGAATCATGGTGTCTTTGCAGGATCAAGCAGGTTTAGTCTAATATCTGAAAACAAAGACCATCAGGAGCATGCTCCAGACTCCTTTAGGGTGTATCAGTCACTGCATTTATGAAAGATAATAAATCTTTTTCTTATACTTATATTCTACTCTTGGTTACATTATTTAAAAAAAAAAAAATAACCACCCCACAACAGATATCTCTGAAAGATCAGAAACTCCCAAGTGATCAAAACCTCATGGTGCTCTTCCCTTTCCACCTTGGTTCCCATCTATTGGCCTGTTGAGAGTAGTTTGGTCAGCCATCAGTTACACCTTGATGTCCAGTGCATTCCTGGACTATACTTCTAAAACTCATCCATCTGTTACCACACTGAGTTCCCTTAAATCTTAGCAGTCACTGCAGAAACACCCCATATGACACCAAGATGGGGACAATTCTGGTGCAACACTGTACTGACCTATGAGCTTCTTAAGCTTCAGTGAGTCATTGCACTGTCATGAGGAAAGAGCATTTTCCAAAAGTAAAACCTGTGTGTCCTGGTTTTGTCTGGGATACAGTTAATTTTCTTCTTAGGAGTGCAGTGCTGCCTTTTGGATTTAGTAGGAGAATAATATTGGTAGCATACCATGTTTTAAGTTGTTGCTAGGTAATGTTTTTCCCAAGTTAAGGACTTTTCAGTTTCTTGGGCCCTGCCAGCAGGAGGGCTGGAGGGGCATGGGAAATTGCGAGGGGACACAGCCAGGACAGCTGGCCTGAACTAGCTGAAGGGACATCCTATACCATAGAACGTCATGCTGAGTATATATAAGCTAGGGGAAGAAGAAGGAACAGGAGCCTGTTTGGAGTGATGGTGTTTGTCTTCCCAAGTAACCATTATGTGTGCTGGAGCCCTGCTTTCCTGGAGTTGGCTGAATACCCACCTGCCCATGGGAAGTGGTGGATGATTCCTTGTTTTGCTTTGCTTGTGTGTGTGGCTTTTGCTTTATCTATTAAACTGTCTTTATCTCAACCCACAAGTTTTCTCATTTTTACTCTTCTGATTCTCTTCCCCATCCTGACATGGGGAAGTGAGCAAGCAGCTGTGTGGGGCTTGGTTGCTGGATGGGGTTAAACCACAACACTGTGTAAAAAGGTAACCTGGAAAAGAGCAGCAGATCTCCACTGAGCACTCATAGTGAATGAACGAGGACGGGTCACCCTGAGGTGCAGCATCGTAACTCCCAAAGCCAGCAACAACACAGGCAGTTTGTGCTACTGTAGTCATCTTTCTTCTGATCTCCTTCTCTCCTCTACTCGTAATTGCTCCTTACCCACAGACCAAGCAGTGGAAACTCCCTATTTTAAGAGCCAGGTGACTCTCTCAATCTGAAGACTCCTCTTTTTACAATGACATTGCCTATCTGATGAGTGTCCCCTCTCTTCCCTCCATGGACATCCCCAGATGCTATGCACACTGACCTCTAGAAGGAGAATTCCCATTCTAAGACTACACAGTAGAGAAGGCAGTAAGATACCCATAAATAACTACAAACTTAAAAGCCTAGATAACACTTTAGCTGGGGGATTTCACAAAATCACAGAATCACAGAATCACAGAATGGTTGAGGCTGAAAGGGACCTCTGGCGGTTACCTTGTCCAGACCCCTGTTCAAGCAGGACCACCTAGAGCCAGTTGCCCAGGACCATTTCCAGAAGATGTTTTAATATCTCCAAGAAAAAGTATCCATGGCCTCTCTGGCCAACCTGTGCTAATGCCCTGTCACCTTCACAGTGAAAAAGTGTTCCTTTATGTTCAGGACTAATCTCTCATGTTTCAGTTTGTGCCCATTACGTCTTGTCCTGTTACTGGGCAACACTGCAAAAAGCCTGGCTTCACTGCCTTTACACTCTCAAGTATTTGTATACGATGACAAGATTACCCCTGAGCCTTCTCCAGGCTAAACAGTCTCAGCTCTCTCAGCCTTTCCTAATAGGAGAGATGTCCCAGTCCCTCAGTCAGCTTAATGGCCCCTTGCTGCAGTAACTGTCCCATCATCCAAATCATAAATCAAGTTATTGAACAGGATTGGACCCAGTATTCATCCCTGAGGTACAACATTAGTGACTAGCTTCCAACTAGACTTTGTGCCACTGATCACCATGTCCTAGGGCTGACTATTCAGCCAGTCCACCTCACCATCTACTCATCAGCTTTGCTTTGAGAAACTAATGGGAGACAGTGTCAGAGCCTTTCTGAAGTCCAGGCAGACAATATCCACTGCTCTTCCCTCATCTACCAAGCCAATCATTTAATTGTAGAAGATTATTGAGTCAGTTAAACACAAGGTGTGCTTCGGTTAAACACAAGGTGTGCTTCGGTTAAACACAAGGTGTGCTTCATAAATCCGTGTTAACCACTCTCAATCACCTTCTTGACCTTCTGCATCTGGAAATGGTATTCAGGATTAGTAGCTCCATCATCTTTCCAGGGATCAGGGTAAGGCTGAATGGCATATAGTTCTCTGGGTCCTGCTTCTTGCCATTCTCAAAGATAGCCGTGATATTTGCTTTCCGTTAGTCCTCAGGCACTGCTCCCACTCACCGCAATCTGTCAACATGATTGAGAATGGACACAAAATTACACCAGCCGTATCACTCAGTACTCACATATGCATCCTATCAGGGGCCATGGACATATCTATTTCCAATTTGCTTAAGTAGTCCCTAACCTGAATCTCTTCCAACAAGAAAAGAACAAGTCCTCCTTGCTCCAGACTTGCCCCCTGGGGCCAGTGATTTCTGAAGGTCTCACTGGTAAAAACTGAGGTGGGTATTGTGTTCAGTACTTCAGCCTTTTCCAAGTCATATGTCTCTAGGGCCCCTAACCCCATTCAGCAGTGAGCTCACATTTTCCCTGGTCTTCCTTTTGCTGCATATGTACTTGTAGAAGACCTTCTTGTTTCCTATGACTTTCCTTGAGACATTCAGCTCCAGTTGGACTTGGTCTGCCCTGTACCTCTCAGATACTTCTCAGACAGTGTCTCTTATGTTGTCTGTCCTGCTTCCATCATTTGTATGCTTCCTTTTTGTGTCTGGGTTTTGCCAGGAGCATCTTGTTAAACCATGTAAGCCTCCTGGTTTCTTTGCTTGGCTTCCTGCTCATTGGATGACGGGTGTTGTGATTGGAGGAGATGAACCTTGAACATCAACCAGCTTTCTTGGATCTTATTCTCTCTAGGGCCCTCTAGGACTCTTTGAAGCAGGTCATTAGAAAGGCCAAAGACTGCTTTCCTGAAATCCGGGGTTGTGATCTTCTTTTTTGCTCTCCTTCCTCTCAAGACCCTGGACTCCTCTATCTCATGGTCACTGTAGTCAAGGCTGCCTTCAGCCTTCTCATCCCCAGTCATTCTTTCCTTGTTTGTAAGTAGAGGCCTAGCAGATCACCCCTTCTTTTTGGTTTCTCTATCAATTTTGTCAGGAAGTTGTCATTGACATTCTCCAGAAATGTCCTGGATTGTTTATGCCCTACTGTGCACGGCAGATATCGGGGTGGTTAAAGTCTCCTATGAGGACCAAGACCTACAAACATGAAGCTACTTTTACGTGTCTATAGAAGACCTCATTCATTTGTTAGTCCTGGTCAGGCAGCCTGCAAGAGACACTTACTTACTACAGTGTCGCCCATATTGGACTGCTCTTTAATCCTTACACATAAGCTTGCATTTGGCTCATCACTCACCCCTAGGCAGAGCTCCATGCACCCTCTAAAAAGGCAAACTCCACCTCTGATGCAAAACTCTAGTAAATATCACAAGCCTAGTGATCACTACTATGTACTACACATCTCTCAGTAGTAGTGTCCCTGCAGTACTATCCCAACCACAGATGCTGGTCTCTTTTTTGTCCTAGAGAGGTGCGACCATAATTTCTAAAAGGCTGAATCAGAAACACTCACTGGTATTTGTAAAGCCACATAGTGCTAATTTTCAGTTGTCTTCTCTATTGCTCCCATGAAGTCCTCCTGATTAAAAAACCACACAAGTCTCAAAAGTAACTAGTGACTGGGGACATGGTCTTTTCTGGGCCCTGGGAGACTGTGGCTGTCAGTGATGTTACAAAAACAAAAGCCTTTTGTTATAACATACTGTCACGCCAAGTAACTGAGGATGAGGTGCATGCTACTGCACCTGGTATGAATGCACAGCATTGAAGTACCCAGAGATGCTGGTAGTGAACTGAAGGAACTGAGTACAACATGAGGTACATCCATCTTGTATGTCTAGACCCCAATGGCTCAAACTATGTCAAAATTTCCAGCTACAGAACAACTTTGTTTACTCTGGATCAGAGGTGAGGATCAAAAATATACATGGTGTGGATAACGCAAGATGCTGATTTCTAAAAGAAACAAAAGCCTCATGTGAATCGGGATGTAGCCGCTGCTGTTCATTGCCTAAGTCAGGATGTAAAACAATCATCCTGATGCCCATTTTTTTCTGGTATTCTACTGAGTTTGACAACTGCTATTGAATTGAAGGGCATCCAGTCATTTTTAGGCTATGAACTGAAGCTAAAAATGTCCCTGTGTTTCCTGAGCCTGAGCCTGGTGTGATATGGGTTGTCCTAGAAATTCAGAAGCTATAAAAAGTCACCCTAGTTAGTCTTTCCCATTAAGCCTAGCTACCTAATCACTAAGCAGAGCATTACAAAAACTGAAAACAAGCGAAAAAACAATTCCCCCCACCTTAGGGACTCTTACAGAGAAGAATAAAAGCCAAAACAATTTGTAAGAACCCACGGCATGTAAACAACCATAGCCATGTTGTATCAAAGGTGATCTGTCTGCGGGCATAAATGTCTGAGAAAAGTGGGGACTAGATTAGGTCACAACTTAGATTTGCAAGGAATGTGTAATGATTCAAAAGGCCACAGTGACTTTCCACAAGTCCATGCTCAGTCACCTAAGTGAACAAGTTTAGAGACACCATACCACACAATCTCGCCTGGATTTGCACCAGGTAGCTGTGATCTGACCACTGGAATTCAGCAATTGTTACTGAAGGTCACAAACAGTATCATACCACAAAAGTATCAGGAAAACTGCATCCTACTGTTATTGTGTTGTCTCTCTGCATCACTGACATGCTAAAAAGCATATTGCACTTTCTTGCTTTTTGGAATTCCTCTTTTTTGTGACTTCTAAGGGAAGATAGATCTGAAGCGGTAAGGACAGCAGAACAAAGATGAATATGATGTTTGTAACAGTGAACTATAACTCTTCTACCAAGGTGATTTTCAGCTGATTCAGCAGCAATTAACCTGGCTCTTCACACCATGGGGGTTCAGGATGAGGACACATGATTTAATTTTTATATCAATAGATATATGTTTTTAATAAAATATATAATTTTAATTTATATTAGACTTGTTAAAAGAAGGAGAAGCTGGTGTGAGTTTTGTCTGACAGCTTCATACTCAAGAATATGGGTTCATATCTTTGCTAAGCCATGTGCTTTGCTCATTTATTTCTGGTACAGATTTCTACAGGGCAGGAATCCCTGGGCAAGCTGAAAGCTTGTCCTTTTCTTGCAAGGAGGTAGTTCAGTGTTGGAAGAATGTAGCAAGAGAAGTTGACAGTCAGTGTCTGTCCAGTCCTTTGGGGAAGTCAGGGCAGATCTGTCACTGTAATCATAACGTTCCTAGATTCTTGTTGGACCACCTTGTCTGGTATTACAGTATTACACATAGAGAAAAATCAGACAAGCATCCACCAAGTTCCTTTTCATAGGGTCCTAGAAACAACCTGAATACAAGATTGCTCGGGTCCTGGCACACAGAATTATTTTTCTTGGAGAGTGTAAGTTCTTGCTTGTAAGGAACATAGATCATACCTGTTCTAGCAATAGACAACATCCAAGACCTTCTAGGAAGAATATAGTATTGCTATCAAGGGAGAACACTGGTCACCTTTCATGTTGGCTGTCAGCAGCTGAAGGGCAAATAGGAAGGCTGGAGGCTGACAGGAGCTAGGTCTTACTGATAGAGCTGTGAACAGGCTTTGTGGAGGCGGGATTTCCAAGCTCCAAGTGCCCTAAGGTTTTCCCTGAATAATACCAGCAACCATAAAACTAGAAACCCCACTTCTAGACTTGGCCATTGAGTGACAAGGGGACTGTTTTGCCCCAAGGGTGCCTGGAGAGAGTATTCTACATGGCAATGCAGATGCAGCCTTACAGAGCCAGGAGACATGGTGGAAGCAGCTTTAAAAAGAGAGAGACAGACAACAGTAACCCCCAAGCTGAAGTGGCCTTACTGGCCTTTATCCCAGTCATGCTGTCTGCTATATGCACTACACCCTGATAGGCTGATCCGTTAAGCATCATATAAATTTACCAGCGCACCAGGGATCATAAACTTCACCTATGACCTGGCCACAGAACCCTAAGTGATTCTTTCATTTAATAAATTACATGCTGTTTACCATTGTTTCTGAGATTTCTTTATGTTATATAAAACAATCAATGAATTCATTCAAATTATATTTTACAAGCTGTGGGGTTTTACAGCAGCCAAATTACACTCATTGGATTTCCAAGGCAATACATTAAGCTAGCTTTCATTCTGTTTCACGTAACATATGGTTTCTCTTTTTAAAAAGAAAAAAATGTATAAAATAGACAAACATTGTAACTTAAGCCATTTACACATTTCTCATTTTGCATGATTTAATGCTTTTCCCTTAAGTCAATTTGAAAAGAAGATTCTTCATGCATGCAGGTAATACACACAAATCTCCTACAAACTCCAGTTTGACTAATAGGCCCACCATCCCTCTACAGCAATTTTCCTTCTCTTGCTTTCTTTTTTCCTTCTTGACCTCTCTGTAAAAGCTAAAAATACAATATATCAAAACAAATAAGCCAGTTTTATTCAAGTCTTTCCTAAATAAAGACAATATGCAGCATGGAAACCACTCTTCACATTTCATCTTTAGCAGAAAATATACACTATTCATGCTCCTTCTGACATCACATAGAAACCTTTAAGAATAGACTGGACAGAAAAGTCTTCCAGTTCTATGTGGAGAAAAGCTCTAAGTGAATGCCTGGTACATCCCATAGTGACTCTTGCAGCCCACCTTTTCGCCATTGTGGTTGGAAATTAGTTTGTTCCTGTACAAAGCATTACTTCACTCCTAGCTCTGCTGATGAATTTACCTCCAAATCTGAACACCTAACTAGCAAAAGAGATGTAATCATTTAGTGATTTTCACAGCTGAGACCGCAGCCCTATGCAAATGACACATCAGTGTTTCTAAAGATATTAACTCTTCCAGGAACTAGCTCATTCACCTTATGCTATCTGTAAACACTTGATTTATATTATCTCATGTAATACAACATCTTAGGGGCATGTGTGACATATTCTGTTTCCTAAACAGAAGTAGCCAAGGTAGGAAAAGAGAGTGTGGAAAGGGAACATGCTGCAGAGCTGATGTCAAGGTGAGCAGGCCAACCCAAAACTCCTCCCTGGGAAACACTGTTATTTCCCACCCTTTCAGCACTTTGGAATGCCACAGATGCCTCCTTCCAAAACCATGTTTGCATACTTAGGCATCACAGAATAAAAGAATTGCCCTTAAAGACATACAGGGAACTGCTATTAATAACTTCTATTGTCCTCATCGTTGACGTGATACATTTTCCACAGCAGTATTTGTAAATTAGCAAGTAAAGATGGGCTGCAGCAGATTTGTAGGTGACTTATGGGGTTACAGCCCCGCTCCCTGCCTCATAAGCTGGATGTCCTTGTGTCTCTGCACTGCTCTGCCATGGCCCTGTTCTCGCACTGTAAGCTTCAGTGAAATCACACATCTGAATAACCATTCCACTTTACAATAGTGTTGATGACTCTAGGCTCCTTTACTAAAGTCAGAGAGAACAGAGAAATGGGCAACATTTATAAAGAGAGAATTAATCACAAAGCATGCTTTTAGGGATACATAACTTTTCTGAGAATTTTTGTGAAATGCAGTTTGAAATTACATTATGATTTTGGCTAAAATTATCATTGTACTATTTTGTTTACTTTGTAAAGAACACATTCCAGACATTGTTTTTGAAATAACAATTTTGCTTTTAAAATAAAGCTGAATGGAGGAAGAGGTACCAGGAAAATAGTGCTGAACACTCAGGAAAAGGAAATAGAATAGCACAGTTTATGATGAAGAAAATATGGCTGAGAAAACAATTATTTTTTAGTATTTCTGGTTTTGCCACCAGCCCAAAATAATCCATTGCTCCCAGAGTTGTAAAACTCAGCAATGTAGGGAAGCTAAATGCTCAGGTATCATAATAAAATTTAGGTTTCTCATCTAAAATGACCTCCAGAAGCTTCTTCTTCAGTGAAAATCTTGCCCTAAGAACTCTGATCTAGGCAGCAAGGGTTATCTGTAGACCAGCAAGCTGAACAATATCCCTATGCTTTTGAGGAGTGGTAGATGGGATTTTAATTTCTCACCACTTCACTATGGGTCTTATATTTTTTGTTAGTTTTCTTTAAAGTCCCAGCCTCTAGATTCATGGCATTAAGTAAGAATCTAATCTCACCATGTTTAAAAAAGTAATTTTTTCTTTTTGCAGTGTTGGAGAAAATTGGAAATGTGGGCCAAGCAAATCAAGGAAATAATTTAAGGAAACATGCTCATCAGAATTTGGAAGTTTCAACTACGATTTCAAGGGTACAGAATGATACTAATTTTGAATAGAGCTACGCATAGATTTCACAGAAGAAGAAACTTCTGGAGGTCAATGCTCACCACCTAAGAAAGCAATACCCAGTGAAAACAACAGCATCTAGTGAGCAATGTGCCCACACAGTCCTTCAGCACCCTGCAAAGGGCTATTCCTGTACTGCCAAGCAGCAGCCAGGCATGTCAGAGTGTCGTCACAACTGTCAGGCTCCCCTGGGCCTGTGACGTCTGTGTAGCCTAGACCAGAGGGGCAGGGATCTAGACATTAGTATGTGTGTCTATGACAGAAGAGCAATATTAGAAGAGAAATTGCTAACAACCTGCTTTATGCATCCTACTTAATAAAAATCAAAAGTTTGTGTCACTGATGGTCTGGATTTGCTCTTGTGGTTACCTCACACCACAATGTCCAGAAACAGACAACCCGTCACCTTCTAGACCAAGGGACAGACATGAGACTAGGCCCATGGTGATGTAGTTCACTGTCCTGTGCAGAGACTTCAAAAAGAAACAAAATTACCCCCTCATGAGGCCTGCACATAAGGAAAATTTGCCTTTCCTTCAGGAATAAATCTCATTCTTCTGTCCTCATTTAGCAAGTAGCTTTTTTATTGGTGGAAGTTTTAAGAGTAAATAATTAAGCGGAATACTCTAACTGAAAAGGTTTTGCAATCTAAACCTTTCGTCCCTAGGGTTACAGACCTTATATACCTTTTCAGTGAGGTAGTTAATTAAACATTGTAATTATCCAATAACAGTTTGTAGATTGTAGTGCTAATTAAGTGGCAAACGAAAAGTAAGCCATTTGATGCAAGAGCAAAGGAGCTACAAAGAGCCTTAATAAGAACATAGTCCTAGGAAAGAGTTACTCAACACTTCACTAGGATCTGCCAAACTCCTTGGTGAATGGTTCATTGCATCCTGTCTTTTGTCATTGTGCAGCTTTCTTCCTTCACTTTTTGAGCAAAGACTCAGAAAGTGAAGGCAGGGCTTTCAAGTGAATGTAAGAGCAGAAATATATGATGTAGAAACAAATGGCAGGAGGTGGGAATCCACCAAGACCTCCCTCATTAAATAAAGCTCAATGGAAAATAAATAAATAAATAAATAGATACCTCTTTTTTATGAGACACCCAGGAACAAGTATTGTATTTTGGAAATTTTAAAGTAAAACTTAAAATAAACTGATTTAAATATATATCTTCTTGAAATGAAATAAAGAATTAAAATACTCTTTTAATGCTTAGAAGAAACAGGAATTGCTTTTCTTAGCAAGTTGTAGTATTATTGCTCATAAATACTGCTGCTTTAAACTACAGATGATAGGGGCTGAAAAATGATGACTACTATTGAGGAAATATTGTGGTATTTTTCATGTAAAAGCCATGTATGAAATGTATAGGGAGTATGAGAATTTTGATTTTTCAAAAAACATTTTTTCTGGAAAAAGCATCTCTCATAGTTTAACACCAGCTGGCAACTAAGCACCACGTAGCCACTCACTCACTCCCCCTCACCCAGAGGGATGGGGAGGAGAATAGGAAACGAACGTAAAAATCAAGGGTTGGGATAAGAACAATTTAACAGGTAAACCAAAAGCCGCTCATGCTAGCAAAGCAAAACAAAGAATTCATTCACCACTTCCCGTGGGCAGGCAGGTGTTCAACCATCCCCAGGGAAGCCGGGCTCCACTGCATGTCGTGGTTACTTGGGAAGACAAACACCATAACTCCAAATGTCCCCCCTTCCTTCTTCTTCCCCCAGTTTATATACTCAGCATAAGATCATATGGTATGGAATACCTCCTTGACCAGTTTGGGTCACCTGTCCTGGCTGTGTCCCCTCCCAATGTCCCGTGCCCCTCCAGCCCTCTCGCTGGCAGGGCCCAAGGAACCAAAAACTCCTTGACTGAGTATAAACATCACCCAGCAACAGCTAAACCCATCAGTGTGCTGTCAGCATTGCTCTCACACCAAATCCAAAACACAGCACTGCACCAGCTGCTAAGAAGAAAATTATTGCTGTCCCAGCTGAGACCAGGACAGCGTCTTTCAAAGAAAAGAAAATAATGTATGGATACAATAAGTATTCTTTACAAAGAGAGCATGTCCTCTTGTTTGTTTTCTATACAAATCTGTAAAGATTATAAAGTTTTTTTCTGGTTGTTGAGTTTTCCACAAGCACAGTAACACTGTTAAATGCTAGTAAAATACTTACCGCTGTTTTATAAAATTTTACATCCTAAAAGCATGTCTGCTATAACTATTTCAGGCAAACAGCCATAGTAGCAAAGGAAGTTAAGCAATTAATTTCCATTTATTACTATGTTTTCAGTCCTTTTTTTGTTTGCTTGCCTCAGGCCATCTGTATGTTAGAGTGATGTGTGTCCATGTGCTCCTGAGATCCAACAAGTCTTGCAGTTATTTATAGACTACCTTCTGTTGACCTATGCTCCACAGATCTCAGGCATTCTGATCCTGATCATTAGAAGCACAGGCATATTCGCAAGCAGCAAGTTACTGACCTGACAACATCTGAAAAGACGCTCCAAGGTGAGACTGCACTGACTCCAACAGAGCTGGGATTCATCTCTTCCCTGCCCCCCTGCCCGCCGCAGTGGGTCATTTACAGTGAGCATTCAGTGATCCTGATTCACCCAGTCCAGAAGCCCTGGGTGGTCCTTAGGAGACTGTCTCATTTCAAATACAGGCTGCTGCTTGATGATAAGTTAGTGTGACACAGGGAACAGAAGACATGCTCATAGTAACAACCTCCCCTTTACCTCCATTGCCAGTGCACTGTGTGCTAGGATATGAGGCAATGGAGTCATGGGACAGACTTGTTACAGACCTCCTCATCATATTCCCTTCAGTCCTTGTAACAATCAAGTTTGTAATACACCAGCGGGATATGCACCAGGAAAAAAAAGACCCCATTGTCTCTCTCCCATCACTGGCAGCCTACAGCCATCGCCTGCAATTAACACTAAAGGTGCTTTTTTAATTTCTGTCTGAATTTAGTTCTGCAGAAATGGTTTTCAGATATCCTTTATTTGCCAGACATTAGTCTGTTCCTACTGACTACTGCATTACTCCTTTTTCCAAACTTCTTTTTGACTCCTTTCTTAGCTCTGTGCATTCGACAGTAGTGCTGAGTGCGGAACAGACTTCCATGGAGAGACCTTAACTTCATTTCCAAATGTTGTCAACCAAACTGCTTCCTAAAATCTAGCCATTGTTCCAAACTTAGCTGACTTAAAGCACTTTTTCCAAAGAAAACATAGAAATCCTGGCCTTCCCTTGCTTAAGAGCCCTGCCTGACAGGCCATGAATTCCAAGGCTGAAATTTCAAGAAAAATCAAAAGAACACTTTCAGGGAAGTGAACAACCAAAGCCTCTGAGAATTTGTCCAGCTTGAGGTTTCACCAGGGAACTCTTTCCCTGTTGATAGGGATGTTTCTACTTGTCCTCCGTCTTCCCCTTTCATGTGACTGACATGGGAATAAGTGGTCAAATCCCTTCCCCACTCTGAAATGGTGAGTAAGACCAGCCACAGCTTCTGGGTGCTTTCAAAGTTGGGACAGTGCTTAGACCTGCCTTGCACAAGGCAGCTTCTTTGGCCAAGCAGGTAGACTGAAATGGAAGCTGCCTGTGGAAGAAAATCTCCCCTGGGCACATCTGTCCCTTTAAGAAGGGCAGCAAGTTCCTCAGGACTGTTTTTTAATTTCAAGGCATGGTGTTTCTGTCATCTGAGACAAAAAGGTACTTTTTCAGGTCCTCCACATCTGGTGTGTTCTCTTTCATGGGACCCAAATACCTGCTAGGGCCCACCATGCCATTGCAGGTGAGTGGCATTACCCTACCTACATGTGACTTACTAGTTATAGGGCAATTTGCTCTCACTTCCTAAGCCAACCAAAGGAAACAATGCACTTCATAGACTGTCTCAACAGAGTGCTACCCTGGGAATCCAAAGCTCCTGTGACTTTCTGTTTTGCTATGGGACAGGTTAAGAAGCCTGAGCAAGCACTAGACAGGAAGCCAGGGGTGGTGAGCCCTGCAGGAATAGTACTAATAACAAGTACCAGTTCCTTACCAGGAAGCTTTCCTCCTGTGGGAATGTGATAAACGCAGTCATGATTCATGTCAAAAATAGAATGTACTGTGATAAGTGTAATTGTTGTACCCTGTGTAAATCTGGGACCTGTATCGCAGTTGTGGTGAGTGGGCACGTGTGGCTCTCCTTTGAGACAACGTGATGGCTTCCCCTTCCCCTGAGGTAATTGCTGCTTGGAAAAGCCCGCCAGAGGAGATAAGGAAAGCGAAATCACACCAGGGAAGGCCCGCCAGCCACAGAAGGAGACAAAGACCTTGACATTTGAAAAAGCGCCAAAGGAGAGCCAGTAGGAGGAGAAGGTGTACCTTGACGGCCCAGTGGGGAAAGGGCAGGACGGACAGCCGGCGAGAGGAGACTGGTCAAGATCCGGGCATAAAAGACGCTGCTTTTAGGACTCAGGGGTGCCTGTGGTGGAACTAATTGAGTCCTCCACGCACCCAGCGCTGTTTTTGCTTATTGTTTCTCAACCTAAATTGATTGAACCCAAAATAAAATTGTTTTAATTGTTAATGTTTAGAACAGGAAGAGAGTTACCTCAAAAAAGCCTGGAGGCTTTCCCCCACCAGGAAAAGGATCAAAGATGGCACGGCTGGGTGGGATCCAGATCCATTAGAGGACAACAAGAACACCTAGTCTGTAGATATTCCCCTGGCAATCCCAAGGAGACCCTGCTGTGTGTAACTAAGGCAGGACAAGGCATGGCAGGAATTGCAGCCTTCACATATGGGCCACAGCTCTCAGTGGAGGCACAACTGTCAGGAGGTCTGAGATGGGAAAATACCAACTGATTGACAGAAAAGACACAAAAAAAGAGCAAAACCACCCTATCTGGACCAGTGCAGAAGGTTTAGAAAAGGAGTAATTTCTTCAAGATGACTAATGGGCTTCCATTGACTCTATGGGTCTTGGTTTTGAGTGTTGCATCAGCTGAGCCCTCTATACAGGCACGAAGCAAAGCACCTCCAGGATTCCTCTGGAAAAAAGACATCTCTGAAGCTTCTGTACATCTCCATTCATATGCACCACCAGCACTTAACTAGCAGACAAAGTGTGGGGGCCTAAAGAAGCAGTTCCCATGACTTCTATACCTGCTGCTTACCTGTGAAATGAGGAAATGGTTGCCTGCAATCTGCACAGAAAAGTCTTGTGAGCCTGTGTTTACATAATGTAGAATCATTTATTAAAGCAGGTAGTTCAAATTATACTGGAAACATATCTCAAACTGTTTGCCAGCTGGGCTCATGAGCTACAGTCCCAAAGGCTGAAAATGCATATTTAATAAAAAGATACTGCTAATAAAAATTAGTTCCTCCTTGCAACATTACATCTGATTGCTCATATGTTTCATTTCCCAAAGTCAACCTAAGATGATTTCATTCCAGACACTTGTTTTCTCTGCTGCCACTTCTTTTCCAGAAAAGCTTTTCTGTTCCCAAAAAGCTGGATGCATGCTGCAGGAGTTTCTTCTTAGGGGACTGTTTCTTCTCAGGTCTGCATTCACATGGTCTGGCATTTTTCCAGGACCCCGCTTTACCGCATACCAATGTGCAGTGGGCAGAACTGAGTTTCTTGACAAGGCTGTGATTCCCCTAATTCTCACACTGGTTCCCAGTATAATGGGTGTTATACTGTTCCTTCTTGGAAGTGCCTTAAGGGCTGCTGACAAGGTGCCTTGCTTGAAAGGCACAAACAACAGTCACTATTTAACTGTTTCTATCCCCAGACTCCTCCTTCACCAAGAAGGTAAAGACTGTCTTGTGGAGATGTGCCAGGTAGGTCCTGAATTCCTGTTCAGCTTTCAAGCACACTCAACTCACTTTTACATCTTGCATTGTGAAACCTATGAAACCCACCTCCTTGCAGCTGCTGATGTCAGCTTGAGACCTGAGCATAGAGATCCTCTTCCCCATAAGTGCCTCACAGGACGAAAAGACAAGACAAACATCCTGTCAGCTTTTGAGGAGGAGCTGAATGAAAAAAAGTAAAGGACAACTGTGAGCAAATCTAATCTTCAGTCCTCGTTTACAACAAAAAACAGATGAGTCAGAGGAACTACCCAAGTCATGGTTGCACTGCAAGTAATATGGGCAGCCAGCTCTGTCCATATGTCCCCAGAGAGAGGTCACCTTGGTCTTATGTTATTGACAGCTACTTTGCAGGATATCTAAAAGAAAGAGGGAGACTGGTTTTCGTTGGAGAAGTCTTTTACTGCTAGAGGCACATTTACATCACTGTAGTCCAGCTGAGGAGCTTCATTCTCTGAAGAGGATGTTATTGGGACCTCACAGAGAAAAGCAAGTGGGGGACACTGCCAGGTGTGGCTGCTGGATACCAGCAGCCAGAAATAGTGGTTAACAAAAGCAATAGCTCTGCTCTTCAGGGTCAACCAAACCTCAGGTGATGCCTTTCAGGCCAGCAGCCTAACTGGTGAGAACTGGTAGATTTCCATCACTTGACATCTTACCAGGCCGACAGCTTATGAGTGGGGTGTTGATGAAGGAGGCAGCACGGGAGCAGAGTCCTTGCTTTGATTTAAGCCAGCAAGCTGCTCAAGAACTTTCCCAGGGGCACTGCAATTCAGTCTGTTGAACTGCTTGCCATCCCTGGCTCCAACACAAACTTCCAGGATGACCTTGGCAAGTCAATTTCTGCATGCCTCATGGTTCAGATACTGCTAACATGAGCTTGGATTGTAAAGCCTTTGCTAAACCACTTCTAGGCCTGAGACAGCCTTTGCTGGAACAGTAATAATGTAATTCATACCTCAGCCTGGCCAAGATCTCTGAGCTTGAATGTTGCAACTTGCTACTTGTAGGATTTGTCTAAAGTGCATGCACTTTTCAGCGTGTCTCAGAGCTCTGATTTCTTGGTTGTCCAAAGCATGAACACCACCGCTTCCTTCCATAGCATACACCTCTCTGGACTGCTGGGCCCTCCAATTTAAATGTGATATAAATGAGTTCTGCCATTTTGTGTGGGTGGAACTGGTAAAGTACCAAAAAGCAACTGAAAGGCACATTTGCTGTACTGAACACAGGAAAACCTGCCTTTCATTATCAGCAAAAATTGTCATATTCCACCATTTACTTATGTGTAAACATGCAAGTCAGTATCACTTCTGGCACGGTGACCTGGAATTAATGAAGGTACCAGTTAAAAAAAATAGCAAAAGGAGAAGGAAAACCTTACAGGTTTATTTTTCACTATTTCTTTCTCCTTTATGTGGTGGGTTAACCAGTAATTGGTAAGTGATCTCCCTGTCTTCATCTTGAGCCACAAGATTTTTTATCTTATTTTCACTCCCTGTTTTGTTTAGAAGGGAGAGTGAGAGAATGTCTTAGTAGGCTTCTGGCAGTGAGCCAAATGTTAACTCCCTACACCTTCAATTTGATTTCTTCACAAACCATTAGTGTTTATTTGATTGATTTTGCAATTTATGCACAAATGACTAAGATTTATTCACAGCCAATAAATTCCAGTGTCAGAACTTAATTAAACAGGCAGCATTAGTACATAATAATGATGCTTCCACTGAACTTATTCCTTTAAAAGATTGTATGCGTATTAACTGTGGAAAAGGGGAACGTAACTTAAGTTCAGCTAAAAAAATAACAGTATTCCCATATATTATACAAGATTTAATTAGTTCCTTTCCACCCCAGTGAGCTCAGGGACAGGAATTCTGTTAAATATATATTTAAACTTACTGTGGGCTTTAAGTGGGCCTGTATCTGCACATAAGACATTCCCATTACAGACATGCAAAAGAACATACAAATGGAGTTCAAAACTAAACTGAAATCAATGGCATTATGAGGCTTGCAGCTACTGTAAGCAAGCTGAAATACTTGGAATTCCTTGCAAGTTTTGCTAGACTAAGTCACAATGAAAGATTTGCTTATTTGCAATAACACCATTAGTCTGTTAGTCATTTAGGAGGATGCTTGTTGTTGTTCTCTGTTCCTTTGGTCCAACCATAGGGATAATATTTCATAAGCAGCTTTTTATGCTAAGTTAATTTTCAAAACTCCTAATGCCAGCAGATGAAAGAATCATCCCACGCATAATTTTGAAAAATTGCAATGAGCTCCACCTGGTTGTAAGTATGCAGAACAGGTAATAAAACAAGACACTCCAAAGATATCTTCTGGTCTGGTATTGCAGTAGGCACATTTGTTTTATCTAGTGTGGGGAGTATCCATCCTTCTCCAAGACAATATCAAGACCAGCAACAGGCTGAACCCTGGAGGTCAGATAAGCTCTCAACATTGAGGCACGTCAAGTTCCAGCTTTACAAGTTGTTTACATTAGAGATGAGGATTAGAGCCTGAGTTAGGCTGAGAAGAAATTTCAAGGGAAGAAAACTCATAGGAAATGGTTGTAGGTTAAAGCAAGAACTTTTTGCCTTCACAAAAGCAATGGATCATTCTGGAGACAAAACACAAGTGTAACCACCGGCCAGATCCATAGGAACATTTGTATATGGCTGATGGGAGTCAATAGATCTGATATCTAATATCAGATATTCTACATTCCCAAGGATGATGGTTCAGCTCAGACTATGGCCTTGTTTGCAATAAGTATGCCTGGCTGACCAACCAACTGAAGGTAGCATGGACACAGAAAGAAGAATAAGCACCTTACTGTCCTTATAACCAACTGCCCACTGGGATGTGTACCACTCAGGCTACTGTTTAAAAGAAAAACCCCCAAAATTCACCTGCCTCTGTCCAACAGAGTATGCCTCACACGTAATGATTCTAACACCTATCTGTGGTGTTAGAAAGCCAGCTAAGTATAACTGTAAATGGAAAAATCTGTTAGACTGTTGAAGTTGTGCAAAATAGGTATTATGTATATAAAATCGTACAGATTTTATAATCTTGTAGTTATGTAGTAAAAACATGCAGATTTTTGTTCCCTCAGGTCAGAAAGGTAAAAAAGTTAAAATCATACTTAATCAGTCTGTGACTTGAGAAACAGGTCGGGTTTTATCTGCATTTACATATGTTTTCTACATGCAAGATAAACATAAAAATCTTTGTGTCATATTCTAGTTCTGAACATCTTCTCTGACCTTCAACACAGTTTTCTAAAAGGCAGTGAGAGGGACAAAAAGGGAAGCAGACAGGTTTAGGGAGACTATCTTTGATTTTGGAGAAGTAGATACTGAAGTTTCTTCGGTAATCTCTGAGGATCTTTGCATCTGCACAATAAACACTGAATAGAAACTGTTGTGGGAACTGGCACAGCCAGAAGTAGGAAGTTAAAGAGGAGTATGTGTGCCACAGTCTGACAGAGGAAATATTTTCTTTTGGGCATTGTTTTCAGAACATAATGGAGACATTGTTATGGATATATGTAGATATCAGGAGGGATATTGATACAGGTAAGGACAATTTTATTTGATGGGAAGTATTGAAATGCTGAAAGAAAGTCAAGTTTCCCAGGCACTTTGGAACTCCACACAAATTCTGTTAGTTTTGGACCCTTAGTTCTGCATATGTGATCCCAGTACAAACACGGACATGAGCAGAACTTAGTATGCCACTGCTTTGTCAATGACCAAAGTTTGAATCCTGCCCAACTGTCCAAGCTTACTTCTCCATCCATTCTTTTCTTCAGTTCTTTTTTCTTTATTCTCCAGACACACATGGAATGGTCTCGGAATATGAAAACTGCTTCACAGCTTGGAAAAAAAGACAGGCACTAGACAGACAGATGGGCCTAAGCTACAAAGACACAGCCTAGAGCTAAGCTCCTGTTATGGTTGGCTCTGTTCTGAAGGGGGGGAAAGCTCTTCTTGCTGACTAGCCTAGCATTCCTTCTCTAGGTCTACGCAGGTGAAAAGGTTAGATATTTTATTTCTTACTTTGTTTAGGCATCTGATTCTTATTCACATCAATTTCCATGCTATGTCTCCACAAGCTTATGTAGTCTTCTAGAGGTTTCTGCATTTTAGCCCTCAAATTGACCTTTCCAACACCATTACAAGTACACCGGTAGGCACAGAGTTAAGCAGAAGTAATTACACCATGATATATTCTGCAGTACAGTCAAACAGGACAAAACTTTTGCAAGGTTTGGCCTTGGAAACAGAATGCAGTTAGAGAAGAGAATAAGAAAGGATGTTGATTGGAAAAGATGGTCTCAGTGCACAGCAGTATGAACATAGGGCACAGCACTATAAATATGACACATCTGAGGCACAGTCTTTCCGAGTCCCTGCGCCGCCACGTCAAAAGGCACTTTCTGAACAGCAGGACTGTACATGACCACGCCAAGATACAGACAAGTATAACTCTGCATGGCCCTCCCTCATTTCCATGGGACAACATGCAGCCCCAGCATCCTCTGGCAAGACTCATGACATAGACAGTGCTGGGCAAGACCACAAGTGCCTGACCCTGCATTTGAGTTTTCATCCAAAAAACTTTCTGATAGTGAAACTCAAGAATTCATTTTTCATGGTACAACCCAGTTGCTACTGTTACGAAGGGGGACAGAGGTCTCTGGGTGAGATAAGCCAAGAACACAGCTGCCTAAAGTTAATAAGGGAGTGACTGAAATATTTTTCACTTTCTTGTCCTGTGGGACAGAGGACCCTGACACATTGATACAAAGTCCACATACAAGACAAAAAACAAAGCTCTTCCTTTCAAAAGCAGAACTCTTCATTGCCATGTCCCATTGTCCAGCCTCTTCATTGCCACCTCCCTCCCATTGAAGGATGGACTTCTCTGACTTCAGGACTGTCTGAAGATGTGACTAAAATCTCATCATCTCTGGGAATGGGAGGAGAAAAACTCCCTAGTTGCTATGCTGTTGAAACTGGTACTGTGCCCTTCAGAGGTTTTGGGGTTTGATTAATCAAAATGTATCTCAGGGGCCCATTTAAAGAACATTGTTTCAAAGTGCCAACAGTGAGATTATTGGAAAACTGGAGGCTCAGAAAAAATGTTTGTGGAGATCAAAATGATTCTCCCAGAGCTCAGAGAAGTAGATAATGTGGTTTTGAGCCATATGAGTTCTAAATTAGCCTTGAGTAAAAATTCATCCCAATCATGATTTAAGATCACTATAGCAACACAATCATACTTGCCAAGTATGCGACAGTATAAAATTACCTCAGACTTTACAAAAAACCCCTGTATTTTCTTCCAATTATTTTTTTTTTAATAGATGTAAATCTCTATTATGAAAGTGGCAACAGTTGTTCAGGATCAAGAACTAATTTTGTTCTGTGGTTAAAGAAAAACCATGAGAGTCATAGGGTAGTTAAGTTCTCAGTAGGTATCTCCTGGAATATGGAACCACCATGTTTTCTAAGGGATCCATGAACTTTTACATGGCAGAAACAGATGATACAGTAAGATAAGGATGAAAGGAATGATGCAAGGAGACTGTGTTAATTGTGCAATGACAGGGAAGACTGAGAAGCAAGGTCTGCTAAGGTAAATCCTTCCCCACAGATTTTCAGACATTTGTGTCCAAGGAGAACGTATACATTTTGCACAAGAGCAGAAATTACACATTGGTTCTGCATGCTGCACAGTTCATCTGGATACAGAGTTGGGGAGCCAGACAAACTAGCAACCTCGAACTATGCCCTGTGATGTGTACCACCCAATACCTCAGCAACAAATGAAGATTCACAGCTCATTTATTCCCCATGCTTTAAGCACAGATGAGTTCCCGGAGAAAGGACTCCAAACAGTTCAGCCATGCTCTTCTTTTGACAGTAGCAAAGCTCCATGGTCCTCAGTGGAAGCATGCTGGTAAGATCCCAGACACAGAATGCAGTGCTGACCTGTTAAATGCAGCACCATTATTGGGACTGGCACACGTAGCTTCCTTGCACAGGAGTTTTATTAGCTTCTCATAACAGCTCTGCTGCAGACTCGCAGGCATTTATATCCACTGAACATATCTACCTGGGATGCTGCAAACTCAAAGTTAAGTTTGAACCAATGCCAGACTTGAGAAAAAACCTGTAGACTCATCTACGCCTGCAAGCAGGATTTCAGGGTGTACAGGCATATACTTGTATTTACAGAAGCTTTGGGGAAATCTGAATCTGGGATGTTCAAGTGAAAAGGGCGGGGGGCGGGGGGCGCTGGGGGTGCAATTTCCTTGTACCTCTCTTCCCTAAGGAAGGTTCATTCCCTGCCAGCCACAGAACAGGGAATAAAACGGCTGAATCATTTCATACGCTGCACCTTCCATGGCACGTTTTCTGTCCAACAAGTGACATGGTGTGCACAACAGTCTTGGGCAGCTCTCAGACCAGCCTTCCCATCTTGTAGAATGAGAAGGGGTTGGAATGGAAACCTACTAGTCCTGAAGGCTGGATGAGGCACAGATAAATGTTTGCAGTGTTACTTGCTCTAGCAGGGGAGCATGTGTGTCTAGAGTGAAGTGACTATTGCAGGCAAGCTGCTCTGGGCAGAGGGCTGGAAGACAAGCATTGACAGTATGCTTTCAGCACCACTGCTAGGAAAGGGAGAAAGAAAAAGTGCCTTCCCTTCTACCCCACTTGCAGCAACAGGCATACCTAGATTTAATAGAAGACAGGAAGATCCATCTTATCATCAATGTAACTTCTTAGTGGGGGGGAGCTGGTGCCATTTGCAGATGTCCCGTCACTACTCAGCTATGCAGTAGGTGGTAATTTGTGGTGGTCAACAGCATTCACAAGTGCAGCAGTGTTCAGCTGTTTCATCAGTGCTTCCTTTCACACCTGTACAGAAGTGACAATCCACATACAACCTGGAGGACATTACCCTGTGGTCAACCTGAACACGACTGCCTGATTCTAACCAACCTGCAAGTGTCTGATGATCTTTAAATTATATTGGTTGGATCAATTTCTTAACTTGAAGGCCTTTGATTAAGCAGTGAACTTAATTATTCTCAGAATCAAGGCATTTCAAGGTCTACATAGTCAGTCTTCCTCCAAAGTCCTTTTTCATAAGTATGCTCACTGGAATTTGTCTCTTTAACACTAACATTAAAAGTGTGAGTTTGCTGTGGCCCTGCTACAGAGGTGCATAGTATTGCAGAGTGTATCTATACCTCTGTAATTATAGGAGACACTGATTCAG
The DNA here is from genome assembly GCF_023638135.1 of Falco biarmicus. Taxonomy (NCBI): domain Eukaryota; kingdom Metazoa; phylum Chordata; class Aves; order Falconiformes; family Falconidae; genus Falco; species Falco biarmicus. The sequence continues at coordinate 30,280,864 of NC_079311.1, read as the reverse complement.
CACCCATCACTGCCCTGATTTCTCTCTTCCATGCTGAAAGAGCTCTTCCAATTTCCCTGAGCACTCCCAGATCAGGTGGGATCATCCCTTGGGAACCTTTGTTTTGCTACTGTTCTCTTCTGTGTTTTTTTAAGGGGTAATGAGTAGAAACAAGGAGGAAAGTAGAGATTTCTTATTAAAATTTCCCCAGGACTGCTAATTATGTGAATAATTTCCCTTGTTATGTGACAGTCTGATCTTTCCAGAGATTGACACCTTTACAGTACAGATCTCTATCTGAAACTTCCTCACAGCCTTACTTGGAGACAGCTGCTCTGCAGCACTCAGCTTCAGGGAGACAGAGAACAGCATTTTCTTTGAAGAACTGCCACCCATTCCACCAACAGCCAACTGCTCACCTTTCAGCTTGCCTTGATCCAAGTAAGAATCTGGAGAGCAGCAGGGCCTAGGTGCTCTCCACCATGACTAGCATTCATCTGTCCTGAAGAACAGCATGCTGCTAACGCCATCCATACAGCCTCACATACTCTTATTTCTTCTCTGTCAGGATACAGAAAAGGTGAGCCCAGCCTGGCTGGCTGTTGAACATTGTTTATTTATCTCCCATCACAGTGTAAAAGCAGTGCTGTTGTAACCCAAATTACACCCAGAGCTTTAGAATGAGCATTTGTATCTCAAGTTGAGCGGGATTAGTGGGTGGAAAAGGATGTGTCAAAACAGCAATTGTGTTGTAGGATATGAAGCCCTGGACAGACTCTGTCTCTCCACCCTATCTGGTAGAACTAAATTACTTAATGCACCATCAGCAACCTACACTATATTCCAGCTACCTGAAGTGATGTGTATTGAGCAGGCAGAGGTTCCTTCTGCTTGCATTATATTTTTGTAGTGCTCAGTCATATCCCTGAACATCAATGTTGGGTAAAAACTTGTTGCTGCTGCATTTTCTTATACCACACTGTCATGGTTTAACCCCTGCTTACAACCAAGCACCACACAGCTGAAAGGAATATAGAACTCAAGGGTTGAGATAAGAATGATTTAATAATTTAAATAGAATAAAAATAAAAGAACAACAATAACAAAAGCAGCAATAATAGTAACAGCAACAACAACAACAGTTATAATGGAAAGGTGGGGGAAGGGATAAAATCCAAAGGGAAAGGGACAAAGGAAAACAAGTGATGCACAGTACAACTGCTCACCACCTGCTGACTGATGCCTGGCCAGTCCCTGAGCAGCAATCCCCAGACCCCAACTAACCCTCCAAGTTTATAAACCAAACATGACATCCAATGGTATGGAATACCCTTTTGGCCAGTTCGGGTCACCTGTCCTGGCTGTGTCCCCTCCCAGCTCCCTGTGCCCCTCCAGCCCTCTCGCTGGCAGGGCCCAAGAAACCAAAAACTCCTTGACTGAGTATAAACATCACCCAGCAACAGCTAAACCCATCAGTGTGCTGTCAGCATTGCTCTCACACCAAATCCAAAACACAGCACTGCACCAGCTACTAAGAAGAAAATTAACTCCATCCCAGCTGAAACCAGGAAATATTCATAAACACATAAAAATTACAATTACTGCTGCTGTGTGTAATGATCTGACGCCAAACCTGCTCTGCTTCATTTTGGCAGAGGAAAAACTAGTCCACACAGCAGTAGCAGAAGCAGACCCTCTGTGTCTAGCATCCTCACATATCACCACAGCAGCCCAAGAGAAAGAAAAGCAGAACAAACTTAGGCATTGCTTACAGTAAACTGCCTAAGAACTTAACTAAGAAGTCTGGGACAAGATGGAATTAGCAGCCATGTCATCTAGAGTCCCCAGAGCAGGCCTCGTTGTCCTTTGTGAGGCTGGGGAAGTGCACTAGAGAAACTAGGTCAGTAATAATAAGCAAAAGAGTAAAAATGTTTTCTAAAATGGCTGCTACTAAAAATCTGCATGAAGAACAGCCATGTTTTGGCCAAAATGCATGCTCTCAGAGAAGTGTTTGTGTAGATATAGCAATTTTTCTTCTTGAGACCTAGTAGGACCCTGAGGTTTCCAAGTGTCTGGTTGCAAACAAAACACTAGAAATAAAAATACGTTTTCTGTTAAACCTAGAGGCCTGGCTAATATTAGCTGCATTAAATATCTCCTTAAAGTAGATAGCACTGCTTTGCCACTTGAAATGAGACAGGCTTAACCTTTTCTGGCTGGGGACCTGAGAACTTTTAGTAGAATATTGAACAAGGATTTCAGCTGCTATCAACAGTACAACTCCATGAGCATCCATGGACATCCACCAGCTAGCTGGCCTAAATCATCCTCTGGATAATTAAGTGCCTACTGCCTCTAGCTCCTTGTGTTCTTATGCTGATGAGCATTTCTCTACTGTCCTACTAAATGAAAAGTTTTACTTAGTCAAAAAGATTGCCAGTATCCCTTTTTTTGCCTAGGCATTTTCCCTCATTATTAGTAGGTTGTACTCAAGCAAGACAGATGGCTTTGCATTGTCCTCTGACATATGACTAATGTCAAAACCACTTAAGTGGTGACAGCTATTTTGTACAGTCAGATACTCAGAAATGACCATCATAAACCATTTCACTTCACACTAGAAAGTTTTGTCCAACATGAATGATTTCTATACTCTTCCATAGTCAAAACATACATTATCTACTGTGGAAAATCCCTTCTTTCTCTGCACATGTGCTGAAAGATTTCTGTTTTTTATTAAGAAACATACTGAAAATATTCTTCCTAATGTCTAGTGGCTGTGGAGAACAGGTTATCAGGATGAATGTGAAAAATTCAGTAGACTGCTGCTTCTGGTGATGCCCTTTTTGCTATTCATTTAGAATTAACACAAAGCACAGGAACTGTGTTATACTTGGGCAACTACTTTCAGGCCTTGAGTAGCCCCAATAGCAACAGTCCAGAGTCCTGGAGATGTTATAGGAACTGAAGCAGTACAGCTGGGCTTGCAGGCAGCACTTCAGAGTCATCAACTTGATATGCTACACCATTGTCATGGTCATGTGTGGGCCAGGACACTTCCTGTATGGGGAATACAACACCTAACTTTCACACTAAGATACAAGTGTTCATGAACGACAGAGTGGAAGACTGGAATGGCTCCTGTCAACATACTTGAACAAGATTACCTCAGCATACTTGAACAAGATTGGTAAGAATATCTCACGTCTGATTATTCCATGATTTGTATACAGTGAATGATTGCTGCATATGTATTCTATGTGGTTCAGGACATTACTTCTTCTGAGTATCAAAACTTCACTATCAAGAAATCTCTGACTTTTAATAAGAATGTTATTTTTTGCCTGCTTGTCTGTCTCCACTGAGCTGTATCTTTCTTTCTCCTCACAAAGACAAGACAATCAAATAATCAAAAGACAAAGGAGGAACTTCTCAACAGGGAAGGAGAAATACTTTTGTTTGATTTCATCATGTTTACAAATAGCTGTCTGACTAAGCATTCGTGTCAGCCACTGCCCAGATGGACCTCTGTGAAGAACAGATGTGAAAAGAACATGACCAAACGGACTGTATGCTGATGAGACAGTATAAGGATATGCAAGCAGTGGGCACTCATAGGTTTCAGAGTGCCAGCACACTGAAATGTGGGCAGGGAGGCAAAAGAAGCCATTTTCCCAGTTCTAGAACGAAGATGGCTCTCTTTCAGCTCAGGAAGAGGAGGCTAGCAATGCACTTGCAGATCCAGTGTCTCCTCTGCAGCAAAGTCTGTCCCTTCTGTCAGTATCCCAAAAGCCACACACTTTTAGGTGCTGCAATGACCCAGAATGGATATTTTGGCTGGGTCAGCTGTGATACCGCACATCTTTGTGAGGAGTATCAGTAAGCCTCTTTCAGCAGAATGACAGTGAAAGGTCTTTTTAACTATGCTTCTAACAAAAGTTGGTGTCCTCTCTGTAACTGCCTTCTTGGCATTCATGACATCCAAGTCTATGCTTTGTCAGGAACTGATTCTGGCAAAGGCATCCCTGGGCCAGGACAAAACTGGTTTGTGCTGATGCCTCTCCTGATTGATGTTATAGCATCCTTTGAACCTGCAGATGCTCTAGAGGAGTCAGTGATATGGGCATGACAAAGGGATACCAGTAAGCTGTCACCTGCTTCCCCACATTTTAGCTCTGTGTGTGCTTGCACGTACAGCACGTATTTGAAAACAGCACACTGTCTCTCCATAGTGACTTATATTGGGCCTAAAGCTTTTCTCCAGCCTCAGACCTACTAGCTTTGGATAGCCATGTTTCATTTCAAAGAGCTTGCATTCAATCTCTGCATATCAGCAGCTCATTCTGGTCTGGTGCCTCACAATATATGGGCATGTCAGCTGAAGCGTGCATGAGAGCCTACCTGTTGGACCGCATTAACAGCAGACCCTACACCGTAGCAAGAGGAGACTTGGTTATGTGGGTGCGGAGTCTTTGCCTACATGCAAAAAGCCCGGACTACACGGTCTGTTTCTTGCAGAAGGGACTCCGCCTTTTTTTCAGACACTTTCTACTTAAGGTGAAGAAACTGTCAAATGGCATCTTGTAACTCCACTGGTGATGGCTTGTGTGACTTGTCTAGTAGCTGTCTTCTAATGAGCTCTGAATTGTCAGGGAAAGGATAGAGTTCATTATCACGTAAAAATCCATAGTGTCTGTGCTGTTCAAAGACTGACTACAGACCAACTGGAAATTAATGACACTGCAAAGAGAAGATTGGCTGACTACAGAGACACTGCAGAGCAAGAGCCATAGGGGACTGTCCTGGTCTCAGCTGGGACAGCAATAATTTTCTTCTTAGCAGCTGGTGCGGTGCTGTGGTTTGGATTTGGTGTGAGAGCAATGCTGACAGCACACTGATGGGTTTAGCTGTTGCTGGGTGATGTTTATACTCAGTCAAGGAGTTTTTGGTTTCTTGGGCCCTGCCAGCGAGAGGGCTGGAGGGGCACGGGACATTGGGAGGGGACACAGCCAGGACAGGTGACCCAAACTGGTCAAGGAGGTATTCCATACCATATGATCTTATGCTGAGTATATAAACTGGGGGAAGAAGAAGGAAGGGGGGACATTTGGAGTTATGGTGTTTGTCTTCCCAAGTAACCACGACATGCAGTGGAGCCCGGCTTCCCTGGGGATGGTTGAACACCTGCCTGCCCACGGGAAGTGGTGAATGAATTCTTTGTTTTGCTTTGCTTGCATGAGCGGCTTTTGGTTTACCTGTTAAATTGTTCTTATCCCAACCCTTGATTTTTACGTTCGTTTCCTATTCTCCTCCCCATCCCTCTGGTTGAGGGGGGCGTGAGCAAGGAGCTGCGTGGTGCTTAGCTGCCAACCAGGGTTAAACCACAATAGGGACACTGCTTTTTGTTGTGTAAGAGTGTTCCAATAGAGGCTGACTAAAGTTGTTAGCTCTTTCTGTCTCCAAGCCTGTCACAAATGGCAAGGTTTGAGAAAAGCTTTTTACTCTATTTTTTAGCATAGACATTAACTGAAGGCCTGAATTTCTCAAGGAATTATGTACCAGTATGTGTCTTTGTCATCACCATAATTTTTGCTAAGTGCTGAAAGAAGTAGGCTTTTTCTGTTGTTATTAAATGGGTGATTTTTGTGTCAAATTTTTTTCTAGGTTCATGACTCAGGTATAATTTTGATGACAAAAGGTGATCCATTTTGAACTTCATTTACCTTTCCTCTCATCATTGCCATAATTCTACTAAGTAGCAGACTGATTAATCTACAAATAACAGAAATTATGTGCCCTCATCTCTAGTTGAATAATGTTGGTTTTATTGTCACATTTAAGCCAATTATTAATATCTTTCCTATATGTGTGATGTAGTGTTTGTTCCAAGATTATATAGTTGTATGCAAATGGAAGTCCTATACACAGAGAGAACAAGAGATACCCTAAATTAAAAGTACTTTGCAATACCAAATATATTTTCTTTCTTTGCAGCAAGGAGAAATGGTCAAATACATTATTTTCATACTGCATTATTTTGGTGTAATGTCAGGAATACCAATAACTGTTTATAGTATGATTAATGCTATTAAACCTGCTGGCAGTTAAATTTGTCATTCCAGAAAACACTTTTGTCACCAGAAGCCAAGCCCCCAATGTCTAGAGGGAATAGGAGGTAAGTACTCAGATCTTTTTACCCACTGAATTATTCTTGGAAAAGAAGAAAACTATTTTTACTGGGTTTGAGTCTCCACCCTCAACAAGAACTGAAACCTTTTTCAACCAACAGAGTCACACCAGGGTAAAAGCTGAATTATAATGCAGAGTCACAGAGACAGTGAATGCCTACCTATGGATGCACGATCAAATGCACAAGTGCACTGAAGTATCAATGTGCAAACACTTCTTTTCAGCTTACTACTCTGTGGAGCACATTCTCCCTAGCCACAACCTCTAAAAAGATGCTTTAATATTCATATGAAAAATTGATCTGATCCAGGAAAATCAGAGCAATTCACTGTAATTACTTGTCTTAGTTTCACAGTGCAGCTGATGTTGACCTCAAATACACGTTCCAGCTCTAAAAATAGCCCACCTTAAAAAGGTACAGAGGAAAAGTGCATCATCTAGAATTGAGGCAGTAATCTTGGTTAATCCATTACCAGAAAAAAGATCCCTTAGTGATAATATTTTAACAAACACTAATAACTTTTGCTACTTTCAGTAACGGCACAGGTGGACAGTTACATCTAGATGAGTGGGTTTGTGGTTTGTTTGGCCTGGGATGTTCAGAAGGACAGAAGATCCCCAAGAAGCTTTCCTAAGAGGGTGCACAGTCTCTTCTTGGCAGACTGTTTCCTGAATAGCTTTTTGTACTCTGGATATCCATCATGCAGACTCTTAATCAGCATAAACCAGTATTTCACCAGCAAAAGTACATTGATTTGAGGTTCCACACAGCAGCTCACTGTAAACTCTTCCCTCCATCCTGATGCATATAAAAGAGTCACAGCTAACCCTGGGTGTGAGAAGCACCCTTTCATGCCAGCATCCTCCCGCAATATTTGTATCTTTGAAAATCTCTCTGGGATATTGAGTCTGAGGTAAGAATCTTGAATCCCATTTCCAAGGATCACCTCACATAAAGAAATGGAGAAATTTGTTATTTGTCCAGTTACCCATAAAAATTACCCCCAAAATCACCTGCAAATAAAACATAGAATGTTTTAAGTAAGGAGAACAGAAGAATTTATCTACTTTATTGTAGGTACTAGTAACAATGTTACTATGTTTACAGACTGTTGTACAAGAGTTGGTGGCAAACTATGTTTGCATCAGCTGCCACTTTTTATAAACACCATGAAGTTTGTCTCTTCCTCACATCCAGCTATCAAGCTGCCAAGTTGCTGAAATTCATAGGTGAGATTCAGTCCCTCAAGGAAAGCCAGATCCTACAGATTGCTTCTAGGAAAGGTGAAATGCTTCAGGACTCTTCTGAAATTAATAACACCATTCCAGAGGTGGACCTGGTGTGCAAGGACCACAAGATTTTCTCTCAAGGCTATTTCAGTATTTCACACAACTAGCTTTGCAAGCCTTGCCTTTTCTTTACCTCTGGACCCCATTCTCTCCTTCTTCTCCCTGATTCTTTAAAACAAACCCAAGTCTGCCATGGGCAACTGTGTGGCTGCAACCCCAAGATATCCCGACACTTCAGCTTCACCATCTCTAAGACTACCAATAGAAAGATGAGACTGCAGGGCTCTAGTCTTTGTCTTCCAGATGTATATGTCCAGGGAGTGAAAAAATACGCAGATTCTGATAAGTACTTTTGGTGGTGAAAATTGGTGGAAGCTCCCCTCCTACCTGCACTGCACTGCAAGAGGCAAATGCTTACTTACGTGGGATAAAGCCAGAGATTATCTGAAAACACCAGAGAGTTGGAGAATAGTATTTTTCCTTCAGGAAGATTTCCTTCCTACTCTTGAGAAGATGGTTTGCTTATGCTTTTCCAGCTAGGTTGTTGGTTTGATTTTATCAGCCTCTGGAGTTTGAGTTGGAAGGTCAACCAGTTGTGGAGTTTTCTATATTGGGGTCCAGCACTGTTTAACATTTTCTATATGTGGTCTTCTTAAGCTAAGTGGTTGATGTGGAGCACCTTCATGCAGATACTTCTCTTCAGATCTTGTGCTTCTCATGGAAGTGCCTGCATAAGCCCTTTCCCCTGCTGGATGGCTGATTTGAGAGCCTTACCACAACATACAGAGACAGAACTACCCACTTGTGGATGACCACTGCATATTGATGTGCTGGGAATGCCATTCCTTGGGAGCTGGTTCACACATTGAGTGACCACAGACAAGAATGGTTGAGAAAAAGCTTACCTGCAGAAGTAAGGCCAGATCTATGAATATGACCACTCCACTAGCCCAAAGGTCTGGCTCATTAACTTCTCCTTTCCTATTAAGCAAGGATTAGGTCTAGTTCCTGTTAGAACAACCTGGATTTCAGAGGTCCATGTTGCACAAAGACCTGATAGTGTGCCCTTGCAGCAATCTCACAGGTGCCTGAAAGGACCTGCAGTGCAAGGGAGACACCGTCACTAGGTAGCTCTCAGCGTCCATCTGGGTGCAGGGTTTCAGCTGCTGACCCTCAGCTTTTCTCTGCCCACCCCAATAGGAGCCTGCTGACCATGGGGTCACAAGGCAGGCAAAGGCCTGTGCCGGTAGGCATGCAACACAAGCATGCTGCGGTGAAGAACAAAACTTCAACCAGGAGGACAGCCCTCCCACCCCCTCCATCCTGAGTGACGCACCGCTGGGACAGGCCACAACATGGCCTCTGTCCTCCTTCATGTAGCAAACAAAGCGAGTCAGAAAATCCCATCTGGCACACCCAGGACAACTGACACAAATTACCCAAAGGGATATTCCATACCACAGAATGTCATACTTAGCATATAAAGCTGGGGGAAGAAAAAGGAAGGGGGGATATTCAGAGTGATGGTATTTGTCTTCCCAGGAAACTGTAACACATGGTGGAGCCCTGCTTTGCTGGAGGTGGCTGAACACCTGCCTGTCGATGGAAAGTAGTGAATGAATTCCTGGTTTCACTTTGCTTGCATGTGTCACTTTTGCTTTACCTGTTAAACTGTCTTTATCTCAACCCACAGTTTTCTCTTTACCCTTCTGATTTTCTCCCCCATCCCACCAGAGGGAGTAAGCAAGTGGCTGTGTGGTGTTCAGCTGCTGGCTGGTGTTAAACCATGACAGAACCCCACTGAGGTTTCTGAGTCAAATTCCCAGTAACAGAGAGCATACAAAGGCTTGTATTCTGGTGCTGAGAAAAAGAGCACAACACTGACTCCATTGTGCTCTGGAAAGTGCTAACATGAAGGGTATAGAATCATCAAATTATAGAATCATTTGGGTTGGAAAAGACCTTTGAGACCATCAGGTCCGACCTTTAACCCAGGACTGCCAAGTCTGTCAATAAACTATGTCCCTGAGCACCGCATCTACATGTTTTTAAACACCTCCCACAGATGGTGACTCAACCACCTCCCTGGGCAGCCTGTTCCAATGCTTCACCACCCTTTCAGTGAAGAAAGTATTCCTAATATCCAATTGAAATCTCCCCTGGTGTAACTTGAGGTCATTTCCTCTTGGCCTGTCACTTGTTAGCTGGGAGGAGAGACCTACCCCCACCTGCCTACAACCCGCTTTCAGGTAGTTATAGAGAGCAATAAGGTCCCCCTTGAATATCCTTTCTTCCAGACTAAACAACCCCAGTTCCCTCAGCTGCTCCTCAGAAGATTTGTGCTCCAGACCCTTCACCAGCTTCATTGCCCTTCTCTGGAAACACTATAGCACCTCTACATCTCTCTTGAAGTAAGAGGCCCAAAACTGAATGTGGTATTCGAGGCGCAGCCTCACCAGGGCTGAGTACAGGGCCACCACTTCACTTGTCCTGCTGGCTACAGTGGTTCAGATACAGGCCAGGATGCTATTGGCCTTCTACAGTGGTTCTGATACAGGCCAGGATGCTACTGGCCTTCTTGGCCACCTGAGCACACTGCTGGCTCATGTTCAGCCACCTGTCAACCAGCACCCCCAGGTCCTTTTCCTCCAGGCAGCTTTCCAGCCACCTTTCTCCGAGGTGTAGCATTGCATGGGGTTGTTGTGACCCAGGTGCAGGACCTGGCACTTCTTCGTGTTGACCCTCATACAACGGACCTTGGCCCATTAGTCCAGCCTGTGTAGATCCCTCTGCAGAGCCTTCCTACCCTCCAGCAGATCAACACTCCCCACCAGCTTGGTGTCATCTGCAAACTTACTGCAGATGCACTCAATCTCATTGTCCTGATAGCTGATAAAGCTATGAAACATGGCTGGCCCCAATACTGAGCCCTGGGGAGCACCACTTGTGACCAGCTGATGGCTGGATGTAACTCCATTCACCACCACTCTCTGGGGTTGGCCAGCCAGCCAGCTTTTTACCCAGCATAGAGGACACCTGTACAAGCCATGAACAGCCAGTTTCTCCAGGAGAATGTTGGGCGAGACAGTGTCAAAGGCTTTATTAAGGTCCAGGTAGACAACATCCACAGCCTTTCCCTCATCCACTAGGTGGATCACCTTGTCATAGAAGGAGATCAGGTTAGTCAAGCAGGACCTGCTATTCATAAACCCCAGCTGGCTGGGCCTGGTTCCCACCTGTCCTTCACATGCCATGTAATGACACTCAGGATGACCTGCTCCATAACCTTCCCTGGCACCAAATTCAGACTGACAGGCCTGTAGTTCCCCAGATCCTCCTTCCTGCCCTCCTTGTAGACGGGTGTCACACTGGGAAACCTCCAGTCTTCTGGGACCTCCCCGGTTAGCCAGGACCGTTCATAAATGATGGAGAGGCACCTGGTGAGCTCCTCCACCAGCTCCCTCAGTACCCTTGGGTGGATCCCATCTGGCCCCATAGACTTGTCCATGTCTAGGTGGAGCAGCAGGTCACTAATGGTTTCCTCCTAGACTGGAAGCAGACTTCATTCTGCTCCTTGTCCCTGTCTTCCAGCTCAGGGGGCTGAGTACGCAGAGGGAAGCTGGTCTTACAAACAGTATGAACAGTTCTCCACTGACCTCGGATGCACAAGAGTACAGAGACATAATAATCAGTAGCAGCAACGGCAAGACTGAAAGAGAGCTGTAATGAGGCCTGCCAAAATTTTATGTCTTTTTGGACACATGTCTGCAAGCATATTTCTTGATCTCTATGGCGGACAGCTGTTGGAGGCTGTTTCTTACCAAACAGACATGACTCAGGTTCTGAGAAACCAGACAGTCAGGCACTAAGTGTTAATGTTGCATGAGCCACTGGAAAAGACAGAGCTGGAAATTCAGAAAGTAAGCTGGGGGCTTTGAGCATGGCAGGCTGAATATCTGACACCCCAGAGCACTTGCAAACACTCCTGAGGACCAGGGAGAATAAATAACCTTGCGTTGGTGATGTGAGATGAACTCTGAGTGTCTATCATGACATAATTCCTGCAGTACTAGTGATAAAACATGAAAAAAAAGTCTAAGGGGAAAACTACTTTTCTACTAATGGAGGACTTTGGGTCTGTATTACAGCCAGGATTGGTTAGAGTTTTGGACTATGTCATAGCTGTGAAAACTACAGTTGACAGCTACAGAGATCAATATACTAGTTCTTAAAATCAGAACCCTCTGCCTCTGCCCAAATTGTGAGCATATGTTGGTGATCCTGGAGTCTTCCAGACCAAGCAGAGAGCCAGTCATACACCCGCCAGATTCCACCAGATCCAAAGAACAAACAAAGCAGGAATTCTCACCCTTACACTTCAGCTGTCCATTTATCCATTTTTAATGACAAGGGAAATCCTCACTTTACCTCTAAGTAATATTCATGCAACATGCTGAAGAGTAAAATCTCCAGTACCAGATCCACTGGACTCCTTTGGTCAGAAAGTGATCTGCCATTGCAGCCCAGCACAGTGATCAACATGCAAAGCTGCATTTGTGTGGTTCAAATTGCAATTCTCTTTTCAGTTTCAAGTTCTGATTGTGTCAGTGCAGCTTCTGTTGCTACTGCAGAGGAGCTGCTCAAGAGCTCTCATGTGTTTGAGATGTGCATAGTTCTCTGCACTGGTGAGCTGCTGAAGTTCTGCAGGAGACAGGTCTTTTGCAAAGTGGTCTGTGTATACCTTCATAAAAGAAAAAATATTATATTTTTTCTTACTGACAATCGAATTATATCTCTCCTGTGTCCTGGAGTAACTAGAAGATGTTAAAGAGAGTTGAGGACACAGTATTCATTTACATTTGGGACTGCTTTATGTTGCCTAGACCAAGTTCAGTACTGTCCTCCCACTTACAAGTCTAGCTCTTCTGTTAACCTTTAGGTCCTAACCAGGGTGAGGCAGTCTTCTCCAGAGAGTTAGTCATTATGCTCCTATTCTCATTGGCTTGCTGAGTGCAAAGAAGAAAGTATATCAGAATAATTTTTTTTGAAAGGCAGAAGTCTGATCTTTATTTTTTTCCACGGACTGTAGAGTCTATTTAAGGAGAGCACAAGCTCTGTCCTCCCCTGTAGTCTGTAGTGCACCAGGTACAGTTTCACACAAGAAAATCATTATACAAAGTTGAAGAACATACCCATTTTAGCCTGTTGCATGTTTTAAAAACAGGTAACACTATAAACTCCATGAAAGCCAGGCTTTATTTTCCAAATCCTTGTTTCTTTAACAGAGACTATGATAGACTATGAACTCCCAGAAAGTTCAAACTGACCATCTACATTCTGTACTGCTTTAGACCCTCTCAGCCAGCTATAAAGGAAAGGCATACATATAACCCAGACCAAAAAAAAGTATAATAGTGGCCTGGAGTCATTAGTTATTCAGTTATTGTTCAACTGTTAATTATCAATGAACATTCATGTATTTTTCTTGCATTCACAATATGAATGTCATAAGAAATGTGGGACCTGTCTTCTGTCTACAGCAGTTTTCAACTCCTTTACTACAGTCCTACAAAAAACAAGCTGTAAGTTAAAAAGTTTTAAATCTCAGCAGCTGAAAATGCAGGCAGGTGCTTTACTGTGTTTATAAGCTTGAGGTTCTCCCTGTAAAAAGTATAGGTTACTTGTAAAAATTCATAAACATTTGCTCCTGTATCTTAAATAAAACAAATCCTGTAACTGAGACAACCACTTGCAGGACTGCACTGTTCACCCATCATAGATATGGTTTAATTTAATCAAGCAGAGAAAAGATTCCCATGATTTCCAGTAGAATGTTAAAGAATTCCCTTTAAAAGTAATTTCAAAGTGAGCAGAATGTAGGAGGGTGGATGGGAGGACCTTGCAATGAACTGATAGAGTCCACAGGTACCAAGAAGAATTACTTCAACCTTAATTACAAACAAAAATAGCAGACCAGTCAGGAGGAGAATGTCAAGGACACAATCAATAGTGCGTCTGGATTTTAGACTGTATTGATTTTTTGATACATTCAAAGTTTGCCCTTGCAAAGCCAGGTAGCTAACCTAAGGGAAAACTCAGAAGCACATAGGACTTTGCCCTCCTGCTGTTTTCTTGTTCTGGTGACCCAGCAATAAACTCCAACGCTGTCTACTCATGCAAAGGTCACAAGGAGCTGTAACTACAGTAGCTGTTGACCCAAGAATCCACACTTCCAAACTTACTGCTTCATCCATCTGTAGGTGCTTATTGACCTCGTTTTGGAAAGGCAGTACTAGAAGACCTTGGAGGATTGGAAATGGAAACCTGAGTCTGTTTTCCTGCCCTCTCTACTACACTTACCTGCTTGCACACATAAAGCAGCCAAAAAGAGGACTTGACTTGACTTTGGTGTCCTTCTCAAGGTCAGCCAATGCAGCTGTGTTTTGTACCATGTCATTACTGACACTAAGGCTCCTCTGAGGTTAGTCGATTCTTCTGCTTTTGATGAGAAAATCCTACCCAGGATTTGCATGCATCCCTTTAAAACTGCTTTTCTGAAATCCAGTACATTTCTTGAAAAAAATCTGTCATTTTCACATACAGATTAACGCCAAAATGTCTCCTTTGAACTTGTCCAATCATATAAGCACACTGACTGGCAGCAAACAGAAAATATCTCAGGAAACTTCAGCCTCTTGGTCACCAACAGTCTGTGGATCCCATCTGTTTCAGCTAGGCTAGAGACCAGCACTACTCTAAAGAGACCACTAGACTACTGTTCCAGTAGGAAGAAATACCAAGCACCTTGGTTTCAGGCATAAAGCAGCATTTGCAGCCTGCGAAAGTGGCAGTCCTCAGCTACACTGTCCAAGGAAAACTGCAAAGACCTAAGGTCCCATCTGGCTGTAATGCTCATCATGTTCTGCTCTGCTGACTGCCACATCAGGCAGAAGTACATCTGGGATGAACTACCATCTCCCAGAATTTTGTTTCTAAACCCTCATGTTTGAACTTGCTGCTGAACATGCCTCAGGTTTATTCTTTAGCTTTGACTTTCTCTCAGGCTGAGACAGAGGACAAGAACTAGACTTCAGCAGAAGTCAATACTGACATTGTGAATATGACATTGACAAGAAAGAAAGATAGATTTGTTCCCTCACTCCTTGCTCTCCCTCTCATCTGCTCCCTGGGTTCTTCGCCTATTACTAGTATCCTGCTGTATTTACATTTTATCTATTGGAGGGAAGTAAACAAATATGTAAGTTAAAACTTCCTCGTAGATCTGGCTGCTTATCACACATATATTGCATATTTGTTTTCATTTTTATCTGATAAATCTGTGTGCTTTTCTGGCCCAGCAATCAGTTTTCCAGAGCCCACTGTAAACAATGCAGTTTTTCAGATCTGTGAAACATCTGGTATGGCTGTAATGTGCTGGCAGTGCTACCCATGCCATTCAGCCACCAGTGAGAATTTTTCTCCTAGTGCCAGAATAAACCTGCAGTGAGCTGTGGGAACACTGGAGCTTTCCCTAGCAGGCCATGAAATGAGTCATGAGGAAGCCACAGCTCTGAATGAATCTGTGTGTTACATGGATCACATGTTAAGGGGATAAGTAGTCTCACTGAATACATTTTCACATCCTGAGAAAAAGCAAGGATAGCATTTCAGTGATTCTGTTAGCCACAGGCATGAATACCCTTGGATTCAGCCTCATCTGTACTCCTCCTTTCTTTCCGAACAGATCCTGTTCCTCCCTGGGAGAAAGAATAAATATAATTAACTGCCTGTGATACATCTAAAGATATCCCTTTTGTATCACGTCTGAGGCACTTAGCCTAGAGTCTTGTGATCCCTGTGCTTCACACAGCCAGACCACACACACAAGCAGTACTGTGGATTCTCTCTTGCCTCCGCATCAAGAGCTAGGATGCAGCAACATCCAGTCACAGAGTAGGAGAAAATCTGAGACTGCAATTCATTTAGGGACTGTGTCTGCTTGGTTTCCTGTGACAGCATCCCTGTTAGACAAGAGTCAGAAAAAGAGGCCTTTCTTCAGGCCTCTTGAGAGCCTGCCTAATGAGCTGCCTAATTTTTCCAACAGCTCAAAGCATGCAAACTTTCAGAATGTATAAAACAGCCCAGGCTTTCAATAACATGCAGTCATAAGACAGCAACCTTGTCACCTTCAAGAGAACTCTGCATCTGGGAAGGATTCTGTTTCCTCCCACTGTGCTATCCATGCATCATGTTTATATCACCCAGCCACCTATCTCTAGAATCAACCTCATGCTGATACCAGACAGTAATAGATAGATTATAGCACAGACTGCTTTGGCAAAGGAACAGCCCCTTGCTTTTAGCATCTGGTTTTCTAGTTTATTTACAACAGATCAAGCAATGGTTTTGTGAATGTCTAGCCCTACCAGCACTTCACATAAAAGTGTGCCAGTTGATACCCAGAATCACATTGGTGTGGTACCACTAATAAAAGCAGTATTGCTGGAGGTCAAAAAATTTAGTACAGCAGGCATCTCCAAAGGCTGCAAACTGCATATAAATTTGAAAGAAGTTTGTGGGTAGTGTCTGCACGGACATCAATGAAGCATCCAAAGACCCAGTCCCATACCTCAGTGCCATGGCTAAGCACCAAAGCAGTGCTACAGGGAACCAATGATCCACAGATTGAGTATGAGTGAGCGCATGTTTGTGCATGCAGCAGCTGTAGCTAACAAAAATTTAGATGTTTTTTTCCCTTGCAATGACCTTGCTTAATTCAATTAAGGATATTATTGAGAACTATTGTTGTCAATGATTATGTTTAAAAGGTAACAGTGAAAAAGCACATCCTTTCAAGATGAACTCCCCAGTCTACCCAATATCTCATCAGAGCTTATCAACTTAGAGACAGAGATTTACAAAGCCACCAAAAGTTTTGAGCCAGGTCAGCTCATGTTTCCTCCTGTGACTTCTGAGGCTGATCTCAGTCAATCTGAGCCTCTGTTTCGCTGCTTGGAGAGCTGACTGGCTTACTTTGGAAGAGCACCAGAGAACAAACCAACACGTATATGTCTGGAGAGTACTAAAAAGTGGATGGAGGCCTTTGTTCCTGTTGTGTACCGTGTACAGCATAGCACCTTCCTACCCATGTCAAATTCATTCACTGACACAGCAGGCCTTTGAAGGGCAGTACCATCCTATCTAGCATCCCTATCTGGGTGAACCAAGACACAGGGTAACACATCATACTAAGCACTTAGGGATAGGACAGGAATAAATCCCAGGTCACCATTTAGCCTCCCTTTCCCCATGCCCATAATGCTCCCTGCCTCCCACAGACCCTTCTCCCTGATTAATGATGAAACATTTCACTGTGTTATACAAAAAGTCAGGACCTGAAAGTCAGGACCCAAGAGATGCCTTGCCAGGCTACTTCCGAGATAGTTGCCATCTAATGGGGGCCCTGCATGATGTCACATCCCCATCCACTGCACCACTCCGTAGCTTCTGTCCTGCTGGGAACTCTGTATCCCATGTATTCGATGTCCAGAAAGCTAGACAGATTTCCTCTCATGTTACTTCATGTCCCTTATCTGGTGCAGAGGGACACAACTGTGGGATTGCTGCCTAGGGTTTGAGAGAAAGCTCTTTCAGCTCCCCTGGGGTCTGATTATTGCCTTTACCTTTGCTGTGTGCACTATGGCTTCTAAGTGAGAACAGTGTGTAGGATTAAGCTTCAGAACATCTTCAGAGCTGTTCAAAGCCCCCTTCCACAAGTGGCAAAAGGCACAGCATTTCCCAGAGTCCATATAAGAGCTCCTGGTCCTGCCTTACGTCCACCATTTCTCCTGTTGCTCTGCTGGTTGACATTCCCAGCAAATTTGTCTCAAGACATCACAGGTGAGTCAGAATGCTCTGCCTTTACTGATGTCCTATGCACCACAGGAATGCTGGTGCACCTGGGGGAAGGACTCTTTTCTTGTGCAGTAGGTGGAAGGATTTGTCTTCTCACACTTTTGCTGCTCTTCAAAGAGCAGCAGAAGATTCACAGTCTGCTCTTCCCAGTGCAGCACCAAGCAGATCTGACAAGGTAGAGATAGCATGTGTGAGAAAGGGGCCGGGGGAGGTGGGTGGGGGGTGGGGGGTGGGTGTAAGTACTTCTGCTAATAGTTCATGCTTTCAAGTCCACCAATATCTGCTTCTACACAAATCAATGTTGAATCACAGTGGATTAGAGAGGAGGGAAAAGAATAGTTACCAAGATCATTACTGTCTCCTTTACTGCATTCTGCAAAGGGAAAAGTTTGCCTGATGAATCCAGTGAACTGCTTCTCCCTCATATTGCCCTGCCTCTACCACTTGTAACATACAGGTTTTTCAGTGTTGCTGGAGTAGCCAAGACTGACAGGGTATGAAAGGAGGAGCCTGTGTATCTTACTGTCTGAGCAGCAAGAGACACATTAGCAATAGCATATGCCACCTGATCCCAAGTTCCCTTTACATCCCTGATTTGCTGTGAGCTGTGACTTCAACCTTGATTTCTATGATTTCATCTGACAAATGATTTAATTTCTCCCTCTCTGAGAGTGGGGCTGGGATGTGGGAATATGACCCCTGGAAGGAACAGTGATAGTTTAAGCCCAGGCTTAAAAGTCAGCCCTGCAATCTCCTCCTTTTTGCCTCAAATAATCCCAGCAAGTCACTGCCTCCAGACCGCACAGCCCCCAGCCTCTCTCCCCAGCCAGACTCCAGACAAAAGAGAAAACACACCCAGCACCAAGCATCAGATATTTCATTGTGTTCTTCCAGAGCCTTAGCTGAATCCTAGGCCACAAAAATTAATCTGCAGTAAAGATCGAGCCCCAGCATCCTGCTCTGTTTTACTGCCAATTTCCACCCAGGCACAGTTTCCATTAATGTTGGTCTGCTGCCTACACAGGTGCTCACTCCCCATCCAACAAGCTCAGATACAAGCTGCCCAGCCTCCACTTTAAAACATGTCACTCCTCTGCTTAGCCTGGGTCTGTTCATGCCTGTTTCTGGCCAGTTTCAGTGAGAACCTGAGTGGCCCAAGTTACCCAACAGCCACTGCACATTAGACTACAGCCGAAAGGCATAGCCTTTGAGCACAAATCCTTGAAGCCTGCCCAAATCATTTGCCAACTGCTTCTTATCAGAGCCAAGCCTAAATCTAAGACAATCCCCGTTCTGTTACAAAGCTTTCTCCATGCCATAGGCATGCTTGCTGTATTTCTAATATTTATTAGCTATCATTATGGCACAAACTCTGTCTTTAGCACCCCAGCCAAAGCTATGGTTACAGCCATCTCTCAAAGGGTCCTTCAGGCCTACCTTATTCTTTCTCCCAGCTTTAGACCCACAAACACACAGTCTCAGCCTTCATACCTTCATATTAGTATGTTCCTGTGGAATCAAAGCAAAAGGGTGTAAACCATAAAGCAATAGGTGTAAACCAGCAATGCCCAGAGCTAGCTTAACTTGACTTCAGATGCAAGCAATGAGATCTTAGGCTGAAAAGGTTGATCTATAAGTTTTTTCTAAATATATCACGGAGTTTTCTATCTTAAGAAAGTCCGGGGAAATTGTATTAACTATTCTGCAATAACTTGAAAGAGATAGAGGACTGCTAACAAAAGGGTATTGTGAATTCAGTTGCCAAGACAAAGGAGCAAACACAAAAGATAGGTTTGCAAATACAAAGTTTAGTACAGGTCCGTGCAGAATTTTTGGACAAACCTTCTGCAACACAAAAGCCTTTTACAAATCTGAGTCAGGTTCACTCAGTTCCCTGCCTTTTAAAGCAGATTTTTCCAAAGTGTTTGTTTAAACTATAGTTTGTATTTAATCTTGAGAGGTACCTCTTCTTCATTCCTCAAGAAATCCTTTTAAACAGAGCCCATGTCCAATACCTGGCTCAACCTGAATTTTTGAATTCCCATTTTATCTTACTAAAAAGTAAATTGGAGGTTTTTTGGAAATGCAAAACAACTCGGCAGCCCCAGCCCCACCACCAGTATTTCCATTTTCTCATCATTCTAATCACGTGGATCTGAAAACACTTTCATCTTTCCATGGTGGACATAAAAGATCTCCTTGACTCCTGCAGCTACTTGTATTGACTACTTCCTAGGAGGCAGAAAAACACAAAGGCAGTCATGGAAATTCCAAACTCACACCACGTCTTTGTTTCAGCAAAGAATTAAGTGCTTCTAGCAACTGTGTAAACAACAAGGGAAGCTACAAGAGCCACATCCTCTGCACTGGTCTTGCAGGGATAATCCAGTATGAAGCAGATACTCCCTCTGTCAATCCCAGCAAGCGGAAAAGGTGGCTTATTAAAACAGCCCACTGCAGCTACAGAGCAACCCTGCTTTACCCCTACCTCTCCAACCATGGAGCTTTAATGTTGATTCAGGCAGCCCTTATGCTTTCAGAAACCTGAAGGGATAATGGCTTTGTGGAGCTAGTGAGGAGAAGGATCTGCCTCCAAGCAGTGGGAAGTGGGTGTAAGGAACTAATTAAATGTACCAAAAAGGGATTTTATAGAAGATTAGCTGTAGAAACAAAATCATATGTTTGTCTTAGGGAAAGAAGGAGCTGAAGAAGGGGTAAATATTTGGCTTTTTATATCTCTCTTCCTCCCTCAAGGTTTTTATCTTACATAAATGAGCATGTGGTACCATGTGAATAGTGTTTATAAACTACAAATGCATAGAGCTAGGGCAGAAAGAACTGGCAAGATCAGCCTTGTCACTCAGCAAAAGGCATCACAGGTACAGGGCCTTGTTTCTGGTGGTACACAGCATGACCAGCAGCTGATTATGGGAAAACTCTTGCAGCTCTTTCCAGTCTCCTCAGACTGATCTGTGGCAGGAGCTATTGGCATCATAAAATCAAAGCAGAGTTTGAACTGACTGAACCCTCCCCATTTTCCCATCACTAGTCTATGTTTCAGTGGAGGAGTCTGAAGTAGAGATATACACTGTAAATGAATAACAAGGTGTGAAGCTGTGGAAATATCTGATGTAATAGGCTTCCTTCAGTGGAAAAAATCTTTACCTTTAAAAAGATTGATTGTCTACCTTCAGTGCAACTACAGGAACATGAAGTGCCATTAGCAATTTTCCATGACTCTGATTTGCTTTTATCTCAGAGCTGTTTGGCCATTATGGAACAAACAGTGAGAATCTTTAAGAACAACTTCCAGAACACATAGCATTAAAAAGATTACAATTTGTTCTGGTGTCAATGGAAGACAGATTAAAAGAGCATTGCATGTAGCTTATTATCTTGTATGTATTGAGTTGATATTATCCAAAATAAAGCTTTCTTTAAAAGTTACTTAAATCTCTTGAACTGGTACTGGATTCTTTTTGAAGTGGACATAAAGAGAAATGTGGCATTATATAAAACTGTATGAAATGCAGAGACTCAAAAATCCTTCCCACTAAAGTAAATTATTCTACGGTGTTCTCATCTTCTGTGAACAGCTAGTACTTTTGCAGTGTTCTTTGCCTATAAATCTCAAAGAACATCAATAAGGACGAGACCCTTCGCTCAGCCAGGTGGCATTTCTCTTTGTCAGCTCATTGAATGTAGTGCATGCAATAACTTGAGCGACAGCTTCAGGATTTCACTACACTGTCCATGTAAAGGGCAGTAAGCTTCTTATCATCTGCTCTCCTTCTGACCAAGGCATCATCAGGACGTCTCCCTGGTAAGAAGCAAATCCATCAAGACCTAAGCCAGCAGCAGAATAAATGCCTACGTGCTGAGAAGCACCCATCCAAATGTCTCTTAGAGCTAAACTAGGTGCTATAGACAGCAGAGACCCCTCTCCACAAAATATACCACAAGAGTTTACATGCTCTCTGCACAAAGATCTTTAAGCAATTCTCCCTGCTAGTTACTTCCAGCAATAATGTCAAAATTATGACACAGACATAAAAAGAAGACAATGTGGTATCAGTTTCCTGTATTTTTAGAGTTTCAATTTTTAGCTAGATGAAAGAGGGGTACATAAAAAGTCCAGCAGAGATGACAAATGGCATTGGTCATCAAGTATAATGAACACCACACAATTAATGCAATTACACACCTATATGATGTGAAAGAAGCAAAAATGCAAGCAATTCAAGTGGAAAATATCAGCAATTTCAATTCTTTTTAGCTACATTTTTCTTTATGCTTCTATTTTTCTCTGTTAAATCAAGTCAAGGTTTGGAGCTTCATCAAAAAGGGTTTAATCAGCCTGTTTATCTGAGGTAAGGAGTAGGTTGGAGTAATGATACCAGACTGGTATCTTCAGTTGCCTAGCATTGTTGTGCCAAATATAGACACCATGTGTCACATTCCAGCCCAAGTGATCACAAAGCGTCTTCTTCTGTAAGTCTTTTTTGGTTTTGGAAGGCAACAGCTAAACATACAGCCAGCTCACAGAGGGAGAAGTACTTTCCATTGATTCTGGTAAATGACTATCTATATTATGCTTCTCCAGAAGATAAAGTCTATTTGAGAAAAGGAGGTGTACATGTTCCTGGAAAGCTTTAAAAAAAACAATTCCATTTTTGTAAAGCATTTTTGAGTTTCAAAAGAAAAAAACAAACACTTACATTTATTTTTAAAAGCCAGAAACAAATTATTGTTTGCTTATCTTTTCCTTTCAAACAGAAAATACAAAATGCATGATAATAAGCTCTCAGAAGATGAAAACATTTGCACTGAAATATTTACTAGTGTAGAGAGTGAAATTTCCAGGCTGCTTAATTGATAATCTAGGAACAGTCTGCTTCTGGAAAGTGTGGTGAGGAACGTAACAGCCAAGCAAGAGGCAGTAGGTTGTTTCTGAACACATAATGAAGCATGTGTGGTGAACACATAAACTAGCTCAGAAAGATACTGGAGGTTACCTGTCCCTCAATAACTGCCCTCTGATTTCCAAAAATCCCAGGTATTTCAATGCTGCATTCTCACACTTCTATCAGCTGTACACAAACTCCAAAGAGTAGAATGCTTTTGAGATTCATAATAGTGTAAGGTAAAAAAAAAAAAAAAAAAAAGTATTATTCTTTCTTTAGCAGTTCACAAAACAAGTTGCCAGTTACTGACCCATAGTAGATTTTCATAGATGTCTGGTACTTTTCTGTGCACAAGATACTTTTTAAAGTAAATTTTCAAATCTGATATCTGTCTTTCCTTGGATTGTATATAGCTGACAAAGCCCAGGTAATGAGCAGCACTGTGAGCAGAAATAATCTAGATTAGCACGAGGAGGCTTGAACAGAGTTGATAAAATATTTCCTTGTGAACACTTAGAAAGTTTACAGAGCTTCTCATCAGTGATGGAACAAAGTTCAAATTGGCTCCCTGATATCTTCTAGGGAGGAAGAGAAGAGAGAAAGGAGAAACTATAACTCCTTAGTTTCCTTATAAATGAGATCCCCTTATAAATGAAAACATATATTAAAGCAAACAAAAAGTTTGTTTTAAAAATGCTCACAAAACCCTCATGTGATGAACAAATCCAAATTCAGAATCCTCCCAAGCTATTCCGAACAGCGCTGATTCTCCCACCCCCACCTGAACTACTATGACTCAATTACAGCATTGTGAAACTTTCTAGGTTTTATAGTTGCCTTTTAACACAGAGATCTTTCCGGCTTATTACACTTGAAATCTAGTGTGCCTTTACAACAGACTTTTAGCTCCCTGACAACATAAATTGGTAAAAGTTTTCATGCAGCTCAATTGACTGTTCCTCATATAAGAGCTGTTCCTTACCTTTTACCTTTGTCATACGCAGCACAGTGGAGAAGGTAAAATACCTTAAACATGCTCAAATCTTTTTAATGATCAACTTTTGATGCAATAATATTGACAGACACAGAACAAATGCAGCCCTGTTACTCCAGACTTTTTCAAATGGAGCTATAGGGATCAGTGTATTTAGTATTGCTTTGTCAATAACTAATCATACCCTCTTACCTTCGAGGAGGTGATAGCCCACAGCCTTCATGCATCACAGGAAGCATCTCCTTGAGTCAGGAACAAGGGATCCCTTGATTACCACAAGACTCAAGCATTGCCCCAGTGCTTCTGGCTGATTGTATAAAGCATTAGCCTGACAGTCAGGAAACTGCAGGGCTAGTCCCAGTTCTGTCCTGTTGGTGACCTGAGAGGAGTCACTTTCTCTATGCTGCTGTTTCACTACAGTGACATGGTGATAAAAAGAACCCCATCTTTTGTAAACTTTGTTTAGATTTAGAGGCAGGGAGCTCTATTCAGGGCATAGGGATTATTCTCAGTCACAGAAACGGCTTGGTTTCTGAAGTATAAAACAACCTTCACAGCCAAACTAAAGATATTTCCTGTTCTATTTTGGTTATCCTTCCAGCATATTTTATACTGTAATTTTTAAAAATAGGGACTAAGCCTACAAGGTACAATTTTTAATGTTTAACCATAATTAGTACAAGAAGGTTTAGATTATACCTGGTCTTAAGTGTGGTCATTGCTGCCCACAGAAGCACTTGTAAAAGGACACAAAAACATTTGTTCTTGTTAGCAGGATGAAACTTGAAAGTTTCAGTCCTGGACTTAAAAGATTGAATTTATTTCAGCATGAGATATGAATTAGCAGGATCCAGGGCATTAATGGGACACACACTTCAGATTTCTTATTCCTGCAGATCCCTTCAGGGCAGCTGGGAGATTATTTCCTGAGGTATTTTAAGAGACCATGAAAGCACATTGCTTTTATTGCTCTGACAGAAAAAGCACTTTTTACAGGCTTTATCTGGTCTGGAAACAGCAAAAAAACCCCCATGTCCCAATAGTTAGGCCTGGAATGACTACATTTAAATGTGTAAGACCCACTAAGTCCCAAATGATAGCAGCTGAATACAGATGACATGGTCTGTTGATCAGGCTGCTAGTCTGGGAGTTTGGGTACCTAGTTTGGTTGTCATTCATTTCCAGTGCTGGATATCCTTAGATCAGTAGTGGCCTAACACACCAAGTATCACATTAGGCAACAATCAGTCCATCACAGGGCAACAACAAAAAATCTAGTAGTACAGGAAAAGATTTATTAGAAATCATATAATTTATAACACCAGGAAAACCAATATTGCCAGTTCGGCAAGATGTCCTTGTAGAAATGAACGGTGATGACCATTGCTCAAAAGTACCAGAAAACAAGAAGACCAGTGCCACAGAAAAAGAGTAGGAAACCCTGCTCTGAGCAGCAGTAAACACTAGAGTTAGTCTTCCAGAATATTGCAGTAGGAAATCAATTTGTTTACTTAGGAAGACCAGCTGAGATTAATGGCAGGTGAAAATCTGATATAACCTGTTATAGTTCAGATCACATTCCCAAAGAAGAAATGTGCTTTTCTAAATGGTAATTTTGTGTGTTGTGTGTGGTAGATGCATCTATGCCACTAGTACAGTTTATTCATGTGATTTCCTAGAGAAAGCCTAAAAATAGAAAGCATCTGATTGCTTCTGAGTCCTTAAAAAATATGAGAATTGTCAGACCATGCCAAACACATTGTCCTGGTCTGTGTTCCATGCAGTGTTGCAGGGTATTGAGCAAGGTGTGGTGGCCATGTGACAGGTTTCCAGGTGTTACTTGCCTTCTGCATACCTGTTAGCTAGTGCAGGGGTGCACTGGGTGGGAGCTGCAGGCTGCATTTATTCGCTCTCTTTGCACCCTGTTCCTTTCTGTCTCCTTCTCGCTTGGCTCTCAGCTAAAGGTGAGAAGTGAGATACCCACAGTAGTCACATGAGAAGAAAAAGCTGTGAAAGATTAAGGCCAGCTCAAACTGGAAAAGCAGCTCTACCCAACTTAGGGAATGATTTGTGCCCAAAAGCAGAGTGATTTACAGACAACAATCCATCATGACATGGGAGCAGGTGGAAAATGAGCCTAGAAAAAAAGTGAAGAGTTCCTTTAGTAGCCTTAAAATTACATTGTAAATCCCAGAGGAAGACATTGAAAGATCAGAGCTGTGTATCCTCCTGTTAACACCATAGGTTGTCCTTTGGGTTCTGCTGCTAGTCAGAAATAGAAGTTGAAGCTTGGAGGATCACACCTCTCTTGCTCTGTCTACAAGCTTTAGCAGGACCTCTGCATACCCCCTGCAGAAAAGCTGTGCTTAAAGTTGTTTACGTGATAGAACTGAGGCTCTTGTCAGGCTGGATCTGAGGTGGGTGGAGAATTTATAGCTCTCATATTCCTAGTCCATGATACTCAAATGTTGCTGTTCACATGAGCAGGGCACCTGCTTCACAGCTCTGCAGTCATTTCTTCCTCTGCTTCCCTACATGTAGTCTGCAAGGTGGTGATTATAGCTTAGATGGAAACAAATGCAGTGGTGCCAAAAATGCTGAGCACAACTCTCTCATCTGCATAGTGTAGGGGATCAGGATAGGGAACATAAAGCTCTCTCCCAGTTTCAAATTTCAGGAGCCATTAAGGCAACTGGCAACTTTCATCTCTGTACTTTCCAAGGCACAAGGTAGAAGCATGAGATTTTATATGAAAGATCCCTACTTGATCAAGTTCTTTTCTGCTCTTTTCTACCTTTAACTTCTGTTAATACTGTACTCTAGATCCATGAACTTGAAGTGAGAACTGCATTTTTTTGGACAGGATTTTTAACCCAGTATCATGCAAGGTACTCAAAGGCATTTACTTCATATCAGGCAAGAAAGTGAACACATTTAGAGAACACAATGGCACCTCAGCAGAAGGAAATTAACAGAAGGCATTAGCCTTGCAGGGAGGTAAGAATGCCATGACTTTACATAGAGCACAGCATGAAATTATTACACAAGAAATAGGCTGGGATCACAGTACAAAATACAACTTATTGACTAGATAGGTGGGCTCTTCCATAGAGAAGCATGGCACAAATATGGAAATCTGTTTTAGTTGGTAGACCTCCACTCAAAGAGTCACCAGTATCTCAGCATACACTTGATCTTCATTGCTGGAATGATGGGATAAATGCTGGCTATCAGAGTCAGAGGCTTTGGCAAAAGGCACAGAATGTGACCAACAGGCCACGGCACCAAAGCTAAACCCTGAACATCTTGCAAAAATAATCCCGCTGTCAGAGTAAACTGTGTTCACACAGAAGCAGCACTTCTTCCTCCTCTTATGGAAATCTGCAATTTTTGCTTGACATTCAACAAAGCAAGGGAAAGTCTTTCATCTTCATTCATAAGCTGAAATCCTTTTAGTCTCACCACTGTTGAGCTACCAGTGCACCTATAGCCATCTGCCATAAAATAACATACCTTGTTTCCAGAAGGAAAGAAGATCTCATGAACACTCCAGAATAGTTTCCAGCTACTGAGTGGCATATCAGATCCACTCTTGCTGATCAAAGTATTGCTCTGACTGCCTTGGACAGAACTGTTTTCTTCAGGAACATCATACCTTCGTTTCAACCATGGAATCAATCCCACAGGCATGTCAAACATCTCCCACAAGATCACGGGTGTATTTTTTTCTACAGCCAGCAACAAAAGGAATAGAACCAGCAAACACAAATTTCCCCCCCAAACACAGCCAGTTCTCTTTCAGTTCCAGGCCCTTGCCTGACATCACACTCTATCTGTAGATGGTTATTTCCAGTTCTCAGACAAAAATGCAAGTATTTTTGCAAAGACAAGGCTGTGCTTGCTGGTTTTTTTGTTTCCTTAGGAGATATCCACACCATACTGTGGCTCTCTCTCCCTACCTACTAAACAGCAAATTTATGCTCTGTGGCAAGAGGTGGCATGAGGCAAGCTGATAGCCCTGGAGACTGAAAGCTTTTTCATCTCCCCAGGCTATACTGTGCCTAACTGCCTGGAGCTTCTGGCAGTGAATCTGTCATACTGTGTAACCGCTATTTGGAGGACAGGAAATCATACTGTCAACAGAGGGAAAAAGATGCTGGCTGGCTGCCTGTAGAGTCATCATCACTGGACCTCAGCAGGCAAACTGTCCAGCTGTTACAAGACTGAAATTTAAGGGGAAACATGCCTTCCACACCGTGCAAAATTTAATTCTTAAATTTGTTGATAGCTCTGGAGAGTCATCTGCCTTGAAGGCATTGTGGGGGAGATGCAGGATAGAAGGAAAACAGGAGACCCAGAGCTGATCTGTTTTCATTTCATCCTTTATCAACTATTTGATTTCTTTACTTTAGGATTCACTTCTGATGTTTGTATTGTTCAAACAGATATGAACAATTACTGACAGACCTATCATTGGAACATCTTCATTTATTGCAGATTTCCTTCCTTGTTTTATATTAGAACCCTCCATGATGTTCTACAATGGAAGGTGTGAAGGCTACAACTCTACAGCAACTCCCTCAGGCAGAAAAGGCAAACAGGTGAAGTGGGAGGGCAAGTAGTTTCCAGCAGTTTTGCTAAAGGTTTGGACTATAGCATAGACCCTCCCAACCTCATCTGATCTGGCCAGACCACTTGCACCTTCCCACTGGAAGACAGATTGAGCAGAAAGCTTAAGTTATGATGCTTTACAAGAGCATAACTGAGAAGCAAACAATGCCTGCTGCATGCACTGGGGGCTTCTCCATCCACTTCAATGAGCTCTGAGGGAGAGTTAACCAAAAGTGAAAGATTGTGTTCCTCCTGGAATCAGGAAAAAAACCAACACTCTGCTGCCTTCTAAACCTGCAGCTTCTGCATTACATGGGATTAGTATGTTTACAGTTCTGCTGTCTCAGAAATATCAAGCTCATCAAAATTTCATAAAGCCTTGTCACCTGGACATGTATGATCACATAGCAAACTCAGCTTCACCCAGCTTCTAGGTAGCACAGCAGCAGGCACAAAACAGGACTCAGAACAAGCTTGACACTACTGATACTCACATCTACACTGACATTCAAAGCATGTAATATTGGTCTTGCTATCCAAGGGAGGAGTTCAGCTTGTTAGTGTCTGTGTCAGGGCCTGAAGGGCACCACCAGGTCTGCCTGGTGCTGCCCAGCCCCTGGAGCTCTTCCTACCTGCCCACAGCCCAGGACCCCATACCAGCCCCCAGGGCCACCAGCCACTCCCTCAGTGACATCCCAGCAGGGCCCATCTCCAGCTCCCCACTGGCCTGTCCTGCCATGGGCTCCACCAAGCCAGGCCCCACCATGGGCCCAGATCCTGGTGGAGCCTAGATCCATTGTGTTTCCCTCAGAGATGCCTGATGCCTGTGGCTGTAGCTGTACCCGGTGTCCTCAGCCATCCTGCTCCTGGCTAGGGCAGCGTGATGGGCCTGGCTGCCAGGCCCTGAGCTCATGATGGTTTTATTCCCCTCAGGTTACAGCGCTACCGCTCCAGAGACCCCTCAGCTCCCACTGTGCCCGGGCAAGTCTGCACAGACAAGCACGATGCCTGCCCCCTTGCCAGTGCTGTACTGGGCTGGGGCTTGCGACATGCAAATCTTGCTCTGACTCTACTCCTGGGCAGCCTGTGGCACACCCTTCCATCCCCACTGGAAACAAACAGCCTCTTCTCCTCTCCCAAATGTTCCAAGCTTTCCTACTGGAAAAAGACATGCATGATTATTACCAGCTCTCTCCTCTGGAGCAGCCTGAAACAAACTGCATTTATTCTGCAACTGTGAATCACCCCTTTGGATGGTGGTGAGAAGACAGGAGTGATGATGTAATCCCTAACTCTTCCAGGTTCTCTGTCTGCTAAGGAGATGAAAGCAGACTGAACTGCCAGGCAAAGCTTATAGATCATTTGTCCAGAAAGGTATCATAAGGGCAATGGACATTGACCTGTGGTTGAACAGCCAAGAGGGTAGAAGAGAGATAGATGACCACTGGGACAGCAGACAGACCTAGAGCTCTCCCATGTAGTCCTGAAGATAGAAGAGCAATTTCTGCCTGCTTACCATAAGGCACTCAAGTCTCATCCCACCTCTCCTTTCTCACCAGCTTCTTCGGTTGTGGAAGGGACATATATAAACAAGGGCTGATTCATTCCCAAAAATCCTCCCAAGGGTCATCTCATCTTCCAGGCACAGAGAAGAAAAAGGTAACTGTAAAAAGAACCAGCATTTACCATTTTCATAGGCTGTGTTTCAAATACCCAAGACCCTTGAATACCCCACCCACACTACTGGCCACTGAAGGTCGGTATCTGTCAAGTGGCATCATACTATTCCAAACAGGTTTTTCTACATACATTCTTCTGTGCTCCTTTGGATTGAAAAGGCAATCCATTCAAGGAATTTAGGCAGTTGTTTGCAGAGTTGGAAATACCTTTTTTGCCATTCCCAGTCCAGTACCTTAACTAACTTCTTTGTCTAGGCTATGATAGTGAAATCAGAGGAAGAGCAAAAGAAATTCTCCTACAACTTTGATTTCTCTTCCAAAATGATAAACCTGTATTTGCAACAGAACCCAAAGAGTTTTTACACTCAATAGATGACCAAAGTAAACAGTAACTTGAATTCTAAAAAGTAATCTTCTATTTAAATAACCCATCTGTTATTTAAATGATCCAAAGGCATTTGTTGCTTTTATTAAAAGATAAAATAAAACATATGTGACTTCAATTTTTGTTTTGGATTTAATTAGCCCTCCCAACTTTGCCAAGAGCATTTTAAATAAAATCTCTTTTTATAAATTAGAGATTTTAATAAAGTATTACTAGCTGTCAGCATTATTCTTTTAATGACCAGAGACAGAGTTCTGCCTCACGGCTTCAGAAAAGCTAGAAAAAAAATTGTTCTAAACAGTCCTCCTCAGGGAGACATCATGAGGCTGTAGAGAACACAGTGGTACATCATACTGTACCTCCACCTTGCTTCCCAGGCAAGATATCCCATGTCAGAGCTTCACTGGCCAGGTGGTCAGCTCTTCCCACACCATGGCACCAGGCACCACTCCGAAGTGCTGTTTGCTGCTATCCTCTACACAAGGAATCTCTGCTCCCACCATTTCTTTCCATACCTGGGAATACATTCTCCTGTGCAGCTCACTTGTTCTCTGCCAAAGTGTTCTCTGGTGCCAGCACTCCCACTTGTTTTTCTGCCTTACTGTGCTCACACCAGTAGAGACTTCGAGGTCCGGTTACCATCACGCCTCCTGCTGAGTGGCTGTTACTGAGCTGTGGGTATGGTATATTTTCCTTTGTATGTATGGTATGTATTCCTTTGAAATCGCTCGATACCAAAGCCTTGAAATCTTTTCCCTTTCCCTGTGTTGGAGTCCAGCTGGTGAATCTGCATTGAAGACTTGGAAGACATTTTACTGTGGTATGTTCACAATGCTTTCAACCATTCTCAAGCTTTGTGAGTGCCGGTATCAGAACAGTTTTACTCCCATTCCTGTTCCCTTGCACTGCTCTCGCTTTTATTCGAACAGGCTTGTGGAATCCAAATGACTCCCCTCTGCCTTTGCATATTGGGAAAGCTTCTGGCAACATATTTTATAAGTGAACTCAGTGGGCCAAAGAAGATTGTGTGAACCTCTCACTACATGGTTCATCTGCAGGGCTTGAGTTTTCTGCATAGTTCTAGAGGGTTTAACACTGTTGTTTCTGGCTGTTGTTGCTCTCTGCTAATATTGCACTTCCACAACCATATTGAACCACAGGGTTCTCTTTACCATAGCAACTCAGCATCCCAGTGGAGTTCCAAAAGCTGAGATGTCTAAGTACATATTAAAATGTTGGGAAGTAGTTACATGGTTCTGCCAAAAAGCCACGCTTCACTGTGCTACCTGCTGGGATACAGTTACCTGAATGTATTGTACAGCGTTCAGTGATAGTGCCAACAGTATACGATATAATGCCAACCTTCAGACACCTTGGGTGTCTTTAAGTCACCCACCAAGGCCCAGGAGACATGACAAAGGGCTAAGGGAGATACCTACCTTTCTAGATATTGGAGAACAGGTGGGATACACAAGCCTCTCTAAAGTAGCAATAGATGCCCTGTTTTGAGGGACAGAATCCCATTCACCCAGATCCAAAGCCCTGTTTGGTCACCGGCAGGTAGAGATATGACTCAAGTCCCAGCCTTGTGTTGGGATCTCAGTTAGCCAAGAATGCTCTGCTGTGGCCTCTTCTCATCCCCTGGATAAGATGAATTCCTGTCCGGTCTTCTTTCTATGAGAAACTAATCCATGTGAACCCTCACGTCAGTCACTCCTGAACAGACCTTCCTGCTATTCCTGCTGCCTCTTTGCACCTGTTTTGGTGTCTAGAATAGCAGATGTAGCAGCTGCCAATTACAGAACATTCTCTGCTGCACCTCATGATCATGCTTTTTTGGTGCTTGGTTTCTTCAAGTTGTAGTCAAATGCTTTCATACTTTATATCACTTGACTTCCCTAATTTTCTCTGATAGAATTTCAATCTTTTTAATTCCCAACATTTTCGTTTCATTACTAAGCCAAGTATCCCTTCTGGCCATACTGGTTAGACACCGCAAATAAATCCTGTCTTTTCTACTCTTCTGCAGCTCTCATGCACCTTCATTCAGAAGAATCTAAGGTTATGCTAGACCACACTGACAACTCCACTATGCCTGTGTCCTGTCCTTCACAGTAGCCAAAAGCAGGTGACTAGGTAAGAACAGA
Source organism: Falco biarmicus (assembly GCF_023638135.1). NCBI lineage: Eukaryota > Metazoa > Chordata > Aves > Falconiformes > Falconidae > Falco > Falco biarmicus. The sequence continues at coordinate 30,248,771 of NC_079311.1, read as the reverse complement.
AGAACAGATCAAGCCCTATAGTTTACTGCCCTCCAGTACTTCCCTGGTTTGCAACAATTTATGGGCCAAGCAAATAATAAACAGCTGATGACTATTCAATAACCCTCTAAGGATTTGTCTTCCTTGACTTGCCCAATATCCTTTCTGAAACAACATAAATTTCCAGCATCCTCAACAAACTACAGTATGGTATTCCTCACTTAACTGCAAACTAAATGAAGAACCATCTGTTTCATTTGTATTAAATCTGCTAGCAACTAGTTTCACATCATTACTGTGGGTTCTGCACTAGAAAAGACAGTGAATAGGTAACACCAACCCATCTTCTTTGGCATGAAACCATTTATTATTTTCCCTAATTCTATCTAAGATTTCAAGAAAACATTTTCATTTTGCTTTGGTCATGCCATCTTCTCTGGCTTTACTAATTTTTTCTGCCTCTTGGCATAAACTGTGAAGTATACATGAAGCAGAATGCATAGAATCAAAGCAAAAAAAGGAAAATTAATACCATGGAATTGTCAACAAACTAAAACATGCTAACACATGAATATGGTCTTTACCATGAAATGCAGCATGTACAAAGAAGGGCAGAAAATGTTAGGAATTTCCTTTACACAACTGTTCCAGGCTGTGGGTGGACAGTCACTTTCTCTAGAATCTCAGTCACCTGTGATCAGTACTACATGTCATCCATTGATAGTATCAAAAATGGGGTCAGATCCCCCCCACTGCTGGAAACGGGCATGTCTGAAGCATGATTGTGCCTACTGTTTCTTATGAGGCTATGAAGCAATAGCAAAGATGAGTTATTTTGCAAACTGCAACTTTGAATACTTCATTCATCTCTGTAGTCAGAAAGACTTCATTTTGACCTATTTTTTTCTACCGGTTTTGGTGAAAGTTTTGCAGTAAGTTCAATTTAACAACAGACACATTTTCTGGAAAGTCACTGACTGCAAGACCAAGCAAACATTACATGTTGCTGTTTGCTTTTAGTATCATGACTAAAAATTGCATGAGATTAAGAGCTAAGGAAAATTTCTTAAATTCCCCACTAAGCCTTTTCACAAAAGATAATCCAAAGTATATGTAATCAGTTCATAATGAAGAATAACTAGCCTTCAGTTATCCCAGAGGCAGCAGACTGGTTTCATAATTTTCCTACATCACAGGGTCACATTCTGCCCTCAGACACACATGATCACCCTCTCTGAAATTGCCAGGAATGTTATTTATACATTAAAAGAGCAAGTTAGCGGCATGGTTCACACTTCAGTCAAGTGCTTAAGAAAGTAGTGTACTACAGGAGACAAAACATCTGCAACACTATGTTGTAGATCCCCAGGGATCTGCTGCTCTGGAAGTGTCCCTGTATGCCAATGTGCAGAACGTGTGGGCCATAACCAGCATGTTCTACAGTACCTGGTAATACAGTGAGCTTTTTCTGGCTACCGGTGTACCTAAATAACGCCCATGCGCCAGCTCAGTACGTCTGCTCTCCTTCTGAATCACTGTGAAGCCATAGGAAGCTAAGAGATGATCCTATTACTTCCAAATCAGCTGTTACAAAGCAAGAATTGAATTCACAATTCTGAATGCACTATATCTCCTCACATGCTGGCACAGGGTACTGCAGAAAAACAGAGAGCTGGTTAGTAGCAGTGGCAAGAGACAGATGCTACAGGCCTTTTCAGACAGAAAGAGAAGGGAGAAAGAAAATATCAACAGCAGCAGGAAGACTACAAGGTGATGGAGAGCACACCAGTCTTTCCTTGTTCTTACCATCTTCACTAGGTAGTTCAACCCTAGTATTTTGAAGGAAGGAAGAATGAACATAGGCTAGACATAGGCTTGCTCCAGTGAGCATCCTGAGCTATTTCTGACCTTCAGAAAATCTACAAATCTGTTTCAAATTATTCTTCCTGCCCTTGTACTCAAATCCTGCCTGGGCATTGGTACACACAGAATAGATGCTCTTTTTTCAGATTGCTTTCCTTCTCTTGATTTTGTCTGATACCCAGCAGAGGAATACAGTGCAACAGTAGTTAAAGGCCTTCAGCATTTGTCTGGACACATGAATGCAGTGCTCTCTATGAACGTACACTGAAAGCAGACTCCAGTGGGCATAGCTGTAAACAGGAGACATGGTGTTAGCCTTATGTACACAAAGGCCCCACTGAAGGTGAAAATACAGTGGTAAACATAAATATGCCTTGGAAGGTGCAAAACTATCATGAGTGCCTTCAGGGAACCATAAGGTACATATTTGCAATGCCTTCAGGAGACCTCAGGAAGTTCACCACACCTATTACTGTCTGCAACTCCTGACTGACAGGTCAAAAACCCTAAAAACCATCCAGAAGCTTTTGAGCCTGGAAAGCTTAGGGCTCCTGTTGGCCTTTGCCTGTCTGTGGAACTTCAGGTTTTCCCCACCTTAACTCAAATGTAATAAGGTGTAGTAAGTTCAGCTGTCTTTAAAAGGGCTCTGACAGAAACTTCTAATGAACGTGAAGCACATAAACTATCTTCTGCCAAATGTTCTTCTCTGATTGTGACTGGTGCCCCCTACTGCTATCCCCTGGTGTTATGATTTGCATTAATAGTGCCATCTGGTGAAGCAATTGGCCATTAGTCATAGACAAGCTGGTCACACACCCACTCCTCTTTTAAAAGCATCCTGGGCGCTGGAAGTCATGGTGACACGTGTAGGGGAAAAGGGAAGCATAACATGATGTGGGCACTGCTTATAAAAACGCACAGCTGCAAGTCCCAGGTGGGAACAGGACTGTGGCTCCTGCTAGACAGCAGGTCTGTGATCTCCCAGTGGTCAGGTATACCTCCACCATCAGCTACTTCCTCCTCCAAGGACTGAGCAACTTTTTCTGTGTGTATGAGCTCAGGTTATGACTGATGTGTTAAAATAACCCAGTCTGCAAAGGGTCTGGGTAAAATAAATTTCTGCTTCTAAAAACTTTGTTGCATCATCATTCTGCTGAGAAACCCTAAAGAATCTGCCTGTCCCCATAATGTTTGGTGACGCTGGTATGACAGTACAGCATTGAAAAACAGTGAGGAGAAAACTCCTAACTTATCTGTGTTGCTTTCTGGGGTGCTAGGAGGGCAAATGGGATTTTGCCTGCCACACCATAAGAAATGCTAGAGAAAGAAAAAAAAAATGAAAGTTTTTGAGAAATCCTTTAAAGTAGGGAGAAGACATGGAAAGCAAAGAACCTCCAATTCTCCAGTAATTTGCCTCAGGAGGGCTTGTTTAACATGGGAGCAGACAAAATACTTAAACAGATTTCCTACACTCTAAGAAAATGAAATTTTCCTTACATATGCACTGCGAATCATGAGAAAAGTTTAGAGAAACTCTCTAAACTATTTTTGAAGTCATGTATAGGATTTCAGTTCCAACTCCTACTAAGGTCCCAGACTAGTGATTTTAATAGACTGCTTAGGAGATGTCTTAAATGACATTTCCAACCAAAAGACACTGTTAACATCTTCATTACAATGACGTTCTTCAAGCTGTTCATAGTTACTACAGAGGCATTGCGTGTAGTTATGGAAAACCATTCAAAGCTGAGAAAATGCTGTCATTTTTATTTGGTGTCAAAATTAATAGGAATTATAAAATTAGACTTGTGCATAATTCAGGTTATTCCTAACATAACTTGGTCATTTTTAGCCATTTGTAAAAAGAGAGGACTGCAGTTTAATTGAAAACTTTCTTGTTCTTTTTTCCCCCCACTTTATATATTTGCAGTGGATTCAAATGTGCTCTACTGAAACACAGATAAAACTCACTTTTACTATAAACAAGTAACACAGGCCCATGAACCCTGCAGGCTCATGGAAAAATAAAAAACTACAAAATTACTATTTGTTTTAGGCTTGATTTCACACTATAAGATGCCTGCTCATGGTCATAAAGGAAAGAGCAAGAAGAGAAACATTTTTCAGTGAGCAAGTTTGGAGTCTCAGCTGGAGACAGATCTGCCCAGACATTGCCAGAAAGGAGATGTTTAATATTAAGTAGGAAAGGGAGGGCAAGAAAGGGTACCCAGAGACAGGAGCTTAGAGAGGCTGAAAGAAGCCCAGGGAATGGTATTCATAATCCCAGGCAGCACTGATCATGATATAATCCTCAGCAGCTCAAGAGGTGCTCCCACAGGCTGCTCCAGTAACTTCTGGGAGTGATGGGGGACGAAGACCTACACAAGCTAAATGTTTTGATCATTGTAGCTCTCCCATGTCTGAGACATTGTTTAGGGTCTTCTACTGACCTGGGACCTACCAAATTTATTCAGAAATTTAGCTGGCTTCTTCTGTGTCTAAGCCTGTGCAGCTCAGCTCATTCCTTATCCCTTGCCACTTGCTCCAGAAATATATGGAGCATACCTCAAAGCCTGGTGCTGGTGTTTCTCAAGATCTGCTGGTTCTATAACTGTCCAAGGTGGGAGAGACAGGTTTAATGGGTCTTCTTCTGTTTGAGTTGACTGTGGTGGAGGACCACAAAGATTCCTCCTCAACACTGAGCCAGATCTGCCCTGTTATGCAACATTTCTATTTCTGGCCCTGCTTCAAGGTCACTTGAAAGTCAAGCTGAGAAACAGATCCCATGATGGCATCTTGTTGCCTACCCACTCTCCTTTCTCTCCATCCCCAAAATTTATTCTGCTTTACTGATGCCAGACATTATTAGAAAGAACAGAGCACCTAGCCTAGCTTTGGCTGACAGTATGATTTTAATTGTAGTGAAATACCATGAGGATTAGTTCCCTGGAGGAAGCAGACCAAAGCAAGATTAAATGATTCAAGGTGGGTAGCAAGACTACAAAGCAGAATTTAAAGGTCTAAGAGTTTAATACCTGTTGCCCTGTAGGGTTCCCAGCAGGGACTCTGCTATGACAACAGCATAAACATCCTCAAAAAAACTAATATGAGAGTAGATGAAATCACAGTAACAACTTCTGTCACTGAAGAAAAAATAAGAAAATTGTCCACGGTACTCCCAAACCACAGGACTAATAACTAACTGTTGCTACTTACTGCATAAGACTGTATAGAGATCCCCTCTCTGCTGTAGACTCAAACATGACACTCACTGTGTCATGGAGAACAGCTTTCAATGGATGGCTCTTGTTTAGTTACTGTGCAGATTTATTCGCACGTGAAGGACAAAGGAGAAGAGAAGCAATTTCCATACCAAAACCAGCTGTACTCAGTTGCACTCAACTAGCCAGAAAGCAGCACACAAAATGTTTTTGTGTGTGCGCATATGCCTATACACACATACATATATGCACACCTGAATGAAAAGATGTAAGAGCATAGGATTTGGTATGTGGCTGCTCAGATCCTCAGCTGACTTACCAGCACATACTCCTGAGGTAAATTTTCAGAGGAAAGATGTTTTCTTACCTCCCCCCAGTCCCAACTGCTTTAGGAGAAGAAGTAGGAGAAAGGCTTTGCCAGAGCTCTTCAGCTTGACTACCCCTTCCACAGCACTTTCCCTACTTAAGTATTTCTTATCAGCATGAAAGTACATCTTCTGTCTTCCCCTTAGTGTACCCCAAAACTCTTCTGAAAAGTACTGTCTGTTGCCCCAGGAAGCCTGCTTACCAGGTATGCATTGAAGGAACAGGAATATGCTGCTGCTTCCATCTTGAGGTAATCCTTGTGTAGTCAAAAAAAGGTGAACTTGGTGTACCATGACCCCTGCTTCCTAACTCACCTGTACATTTTTTCGCATGTGTTGCTCACTTGGGGCACCATCAGAGCTCACGGTTGCCTGAGCAATGCCATCTGCTCTGCCCCAGCAAGGCTAGGGGTGAAAGCGGCAGAGATGGTGCAGGACATTTTCTGGATCTCAATAAAAAATGCCCAAAACCAAATGGTGTAATAAAATAGCTGCTCAATAAGATGGAATAAAAAGAGAATAAGGCTAGTGAGTAAATCTTATGTTCCTTCATGTTTTGAGAACCCTACATTTGTGCAACATTGGATGGACTCTGGATGGATTTTACCTCAGCATGCTTTGCAGATCATATCGGAGAGAAGTTTTTATCTTTTTGGTCATTTGAGATATTATATTATTTTCTTACAAGAAAACAATTATATTTGTAAAGGATGTTCTCACAAGAGTTTCTGCTGTTCTGTTAGATAAAGGCAAAACCATGCAGGTGTAGCATGTAATCATTGGTGCCAAGTAGGAGCTGCCTGCAGTTACAATGAGCTGGATGAATTTACCCTGCAGCCATGGGATTCTGCAGCACAACACAGGCATGAAGGCCATGCTCTATGTGCAGCACAGCACAAAACAGGTCTGGGTGTGCTCCGGTTAACTGGATTGTGGACCACTACCTCTTCAACATACAATGGTCATCCAGTTAGGATTAATACATTCCACCCCTTGAACCACATACAGTCTACCTTTCTCAAAGGTTTTATAACTTACAGATTACATTAGTAAACTGTTCAGCTAGTACAAAGTTTCCTGACAGGCTGGGATGTTATTTCTGTCATAGCACCCACTCATATGCTTGATAGCCCAGCACAGAACATTGCTGCAGGTTCCCATACAGCAGCTACTCAAGCTAGTGTACAGGCTGCTCAAGCCTTAAGTACAAGGCCCAATAAGGTAAACATGGCCTGTTCAAGACCACTAAATCCTCAAACACCGTGTTTTATGCAGGGTTCCCAGTACACCATCCAACCCCTAGAATCAGCTTTCCAGGTTCACCTGACTGTCTTCTGACTCTTACGCACTTTCCTACTCCCAGCCCATGACCAACAGTGCCACAATTAAATTGCAACATTACATTCATGTTCCTTGTTCCAATCAAGCCTACCTGCCCAATATCAAACACAGTCACGTTGCTGTATCTCTTGCTTATTAGGCATATCCTCATTATCTGTTTCCATAGAGATAGAAAACTCATTCAGCTGTTCTGCTTTAGAACTCCTGAAAGCATCTTGGTTTCTAATCTCAGATAAAGGCAAACCCATTTTCTGTGGTTCTTGTCTCTTTATAGGATGTTAGAGTCCAAGATATTCTTGGTGATTGATCTTTCTGTCTGTCTGTCTGTCTTTCTTTCTATTCGATGCTCAGTTTTTTTGAAAGCCTTTAATGATTAGCAAAAGTCAGACACCTAACCTTCTCTCTGTTAATAACCTTTTTCTACACACTGAAGAGCCTTCTGAGTTTTTCTAGCTGAGAGTAAAAACTCCTACATTGCATATTGTCAATTAGTTAATATTTTACACCCTCTTCAGACAAGTGTGAGCAACAGTATAACACCGAACAGAGACATAAATGCAGGTATCTGCAAATACTTTGGAGTCATACTAAAGGGAGGACCCAAGGTCTTAACATTGCCTTGTAAGTTTTAGAAAGGCCTCAGTTTTATTCAGCAGAACCATGAAAATAGGTCTCAGAACTTTGCGTTTTCTGCTTAAACAGAATGTTTGTTTTCTGGTCAGATCTTCAATGGCTTGTCACAGCTCTTAACAGGTTTCCACTATGGTAATATCTTCAGTAGAAAATGTCTACCGAGCTGAGCCCTTAAAGACCTGTATCATCTTGTAGACTTTCACTTGGGAAGATGGTAGTCTAAACAGTCACTTCAAAAGGAATGCTGCTTCCTCCCTTGCTCACCAAACAACCCACCATGAAGATGAACCAAACAGACAACTTTCCTTGAGAGACAAGAGGAGCAGACAGCACTGCCAAAAGCATAAGGCTAAAGCCTCCTTCCAAAAGAGGTTTCCTTGTTCTCCTTGAAGCATCCTCTTTAACTAGAGATGTATGCTTACTGTCAAGGAGTGTCTCAGAGCAGCAGCCTGGGAAGGGTGACTGCACAAGTGTACAAACACTTGTGTTAGTCTGCTCTACTTCGTTCTGGGCTATGCATAAATACCCAACAGCTTCATCAACTCCAAATGGCCTTCAAAAACTTTAGTTAAGGTGCTATTCTGATGTCATGGCTTCAGCTGGGATAGAGTTAACTTTCTTCTTAGGAGCTGGTGTAATACTGTATTTTGGATTTAGTATGAGAATAATGTTGATAATACACTGATGTTTCTAGTTGTTGCTAAGTAGTGTTTATACTAAATTAAGGACTTTTCAGCTTCTCATGCCCTGTCAGCAAGAAGGCTGGAGGGGCACAAGAAATTGGGAGGGGACACAGCAAGGACAGCTGGCCCGAGCTGGTCAAAGGGGTATTTCATACCATGTGACATCACGCTCAGTAAATAAGCAGGAGGAGTTAGCCAGGGGTAGGGATCACTGCTTGGGGACTGGCTGGCCATCAGTTGGCATGTGGTGAGCAATTGTATTGTGCATCACTTGGTGTGTTTTGTTTTTTTCCTTGAGTTTTATTTCTCTCTTTTTGTTATCTTGCTTTTCATTACCATTATTATTAGTAGTGTTGTATTTTACTTTATTTCAATTATTAAACTGTTCTTATCTCAACACACAAAGGGATTGTCTTTGCCAAATAAGGATTCTGAAGTACCTGTAAGTGGCCTTGTATTCAGCGCTGCAAGGAGTTGTTTCTAGAAGGCCTTATCCCCTGATATCATGTAACAACCTAATCTTTCTTTAGATAAAGGTATTTTCTGCTGCTTATGGGTATGATGGGAAGCTAGGAGAAACACAAGCTCCAAACACTTCAGAGTGGCAAAAAAAAACCCAGGACAAATCCTGTGAGCTGAAACTGCACCACAGTAGAGTTTTACTAGACATGAGGAATTATTTTGTAATGGCACCCAACACTGCCTGCCTGGGAAAGGAGGATTTCCAGTACAGGAGGTAGAAAGAGAACATTAGACAAACTCCTGTCAGGAACGCTTTAGAAAGATTCAATTCTGTCTTGAACAGCTACAGGCTAGATCAGCTCTTGTCTAACCTTGTAGACTAAATATCAGCTATCCCATCTATGTGCTGTGGAGTCATGACTTTTGACACCATAGGGCAGAAGACAATGCAGCTGCCCTTGGGGCTTTAACTGGGTAATAGAAGCTGTGTTTCTCTCTGGGATGGTTATCTTATGAGATCTTAGCAGCCATCAGTCTTTCCTTTGTACACTCCAGCACAAGCTAAGTGCTTTCATAGCAGACCAGCCTAAACAATAATGCTCTGACACAGCCTTATCTTGTGGCATTATGGAGCTACAGCTGTTTGATTTGCATTGCCAGCATCAAGCCAGACACTCTCAGGCTTGCAAAGGGAACACTACAGTGCTCCCCTTGCCTCTGGGACCTCCAGTATGGAGCTTGGGGGCAGAGCACTCAGTTGTGGCATCTCCATTGTCAACCCTGTACCCTGTCTTTTATCATCCCATGCCTATAGTCCTCTACAACACATCCTCTGTCTCCACTTCTCAAGGCCTCTGCTGTCCTACCAAACCTGTATTTCTCTACACTATGGCACTATGTTAGAGTGATAAAACCATGCAAAGCAAAGCAAAACAAATTAGCACCTGGTCAATCAGAAAAATTTGCTGTTACAGCTAAATCAGATGAAACAAGCTGTAGGCACAACTTGTTAAGTTCAGGTAAAGCAAGCCTGGTAGTAACTCACTACCAAAGGTTAAAAGTTTATGGTCTGTTACCAGCAATGGCAATACTGTGTTACAGGGCTACACAGTAACAGAGGACAACATTATAGCCCAACACGCCTTTTGAATGGGTCATCTGGGCCAGGGTTTCATTTGACATGACAGCCAGAAGTGGGTATCTGCAGGACAGTTCAAAAACAGGGGAAGCAAGAGGTAATCCTTCCTTCGAATATTCTTAGTTGGCAAGGCACACAGCGGTGGCAATGGTCAGTTCTGTGGCTGAGCACTAGATCGAGGTGGACAGGGGGATTCCTGAAGTCAGGAAAACCCAAGCAAGAGTTGAAAGCCCTGCCAGGAGCTGGCAGCTCTTGCAAGTGAGGCTGATGTAGCTTGGGCCTTGCCAGGAGCAGCTGTGGCAGATTTAAATGGCTGTGAGGAGCCCAGCATGACAGGGTAGGCCCTGCTCCCTGCCTGTAGGCTCACAGCCCACAGAGTGCTCTAGGTCTCTGCCATAATGGTGGGCAATCACTCCAGAGTTAACACCACTGTTTCTACAGAGAGAGCCCCTGAGATGTCTGATGCTTCCACCCAGACAGAACAGGCAAGGAAGAAGACTTCAGTACAGACCATAGTTTGCAACAAGTGCCCAGACCCTTCTACTGCAGAAAAGGTAAGTACCTGCATAAGGTGCACATAGGTTGGTGATCTGTTATGTCACGTGGCTGGGTTGCAGGAAACAGTTAAAAGCCTGTGCAGTATTAGAGAAGCCAAGACCAAGATTGCCAGGTGGTTTCAGAACCATGCTCCTGTAGTGGACACCACAGAGAATGAGGCACCTCGGACCCTAGTGACCCACAAAAGCAGGACTCTGCTTCACTCTCCACCCTCCAGCATCACAACCGTAAACAGACATGAAGCTTTAACAGCCACAGACACCCACAAACAAAGTCTGAAAGGAGAAACTACACTAGCAGCACACCATGGATACCATAAAAATAAACATCAAGTTCTTGCAGTCGATGGCTCCCTGTTAGTGGGCACTGAGGCCCCCATCTGCCAGCCTGACAGGGAGTGATGTGAGGTATGCTGCCTTTCAGGAGCTAAGGTCCAAGTTGTTGCCGAGAGGGTGCCACAACTTGTCAAGAGCACAGACTATTATCCACTACTACTCTTTCACGTGGGCACTAATGACACCACAAGCTAGAACCTGGGCAGAATCAAGGAAGATTATAAAGCCCTGGGGGTGCAAATGAAAAATATTGGTGCCCAAGTTATGTTCTTCTTCTGTTTTACCAGTAAGAGGGAAGGGTGCCATGACAGAAGCTACTTGCTCATCCATGCAGGTCCCCTGCTCCCATTGCTTGATTTCTTACCCATAGGGATGCACCTACCTTGAGCTTGGAGGAAGTGATGCTGGAATACTAGCCAGCTCTTCTGGGCCTCTTACTTTCCAGAGCCTTAATCGTTGGGATTCCTCCAAACAGGTCCTTGAAGAGGCCAAAGTTGGCTCTCCTGAAGTCCAGTTGCAGTCTGGACTGCAGTCCTATTTATTGGCTGCATTTTACCCTTGTGTACTTTGAGAACAGTGTGCTCTCAACAGGCAGCAACAGCTCAGCAGAGGAGAGAGGCAGAAATAGCCAGGGCCTGTATTTCACTCCTTATCTGCAGATGTTTGCAGGCAGGATACCCAGAGTCTTTCTCTATCTAACAAAGACTTGAATTTCAGGCAGGAGTATTGTGCCAGACTCACTGCAGCACCTGAATTTGACCTGAGGTTAAGGCACCATCTTTCATACATATATTGCTCTTTGCTTCTTTAAACCATCCTCTGCCCCTACCATCAATCCCTATTTGAATTTCTCTAATGAGATACATGAAGCAGGAATACAGACTCTGTAGGTCCCAAGTTGCTGAGGTTCCAGTGTCCTCTTTTCTTTTTTTTAGACAAAGAACATAACTATAACAGGTGGAAAATTCACTGTTTCAAAATTCACTTTCAGAAGGACTCTCTCTGTGCAACTGAAATCACAAATGACCTGATTGCCTTTTATTTTGTATCTTTGTTCTCAGACAACAAACGGTGTCCTGTGAGGTAGGCAACTTTTAGTTCTTACACAGGCAGCTTGATACAGGCAATCAATGAGGTGGTTTGTATGTGTCGTGGTTTAACCCCAGCCAGCAATTCAGTACCACACAGCTGCTCATTCCCTCCCTTGCCCAGATGGACAGGGAGGAGAATCAAGAAAAAGGTAAAACTTGAGTGTTAAGATAAGAACAATTTAATAATTGAAATAAAATAAAATAAAAGGAATAAGAAGAAGAAGAATAACACTTGTAATGAAAAGAAGAAGGTGAGAGAAATAAAATCCAAAGGGAAGGAAAAAAAAAACACAGGAAGTGTTGCACAATACGATTTCTTACCACCCGCTGACCCATGCCCAGCCAGTTCCCAGGCAGTGATCAGCCAGCCCTGGCTAGCTCCCCCCCGGTTTATATACTGAGCATGACATCATACGATAGGGAATATCCTTCTGGCTAGTTTGGGTCAGCTGCCTTGGCAGTATTCCCTCCCGATTTCTTGTGCCCCTCCAGCAGGGCCTGAGAAACTGGGAAGCCCTTCACTTTATATATATATATAAACATTACCTAGCAACAACTAAAAACATCAGCATGTTACCAACCTTATTCTCACACCAAATCGAAAACACAGCACTACACCAGCTACTCATAAGAAAATTAACTCTATCCCAGCTGAAACCAGGGCAGTATCCAACGGAATTTCACATATTAACCAAAGCATCAGAAATCTCAACCATAGCAGGATGTCAGTGCCCTGGGTATAAAAATATTATAAGGTGTGGTGGTTGTCATGGTGAATTTCCATCACACTGGGCACTTGCAGATACTTGAGAATAATGATTCAGAAGTTGAAATGCAAGGTGCTGCTTCAAAGGGAGGTATTTTTAAAAGTCAGTTTTTTCTCTGTGTTAAATAAATACTTTTTCTCAGATTACCTTTTCTGATTTACCATGGCAGCTTAAAAAAAATAAACTGAATGTACTTGAATCCTTTATTTATAAAGAAGAAAATCCTCTCTTTATTCTTCTGCAAACAGATCTCAGCTTCCTGAGTCTATGAGCTTCCAGGAAGTTTACCCTGTGGAAAGACTTCAGATATCTCTAATATTCCTTGGGCATGACGTAAAACTTCTGTGCATAGTTCACTTGAAGAACAATAAAGAATAACAAATAACAGCTCCTTTTGAAAGGATCATCAAGGTTTTTTAACTTGGAAAAGTAAGAGAGACCCTGAGGACAAACTACTGTTTCCCTTCAGACAAAAGATGGGATTCACATACAATGATAACACAAAATAATTGTAGCAGTGATAACTGTACTCTAAGGGGGACCTTGTGACTCATCCCAACTTGTGTGATGATACACAATTCCCAGGATTGTTAGATGCCCTCTAAACAATTTAATTGAAGACACATAGCCTTCTGTGACACTGCTGCTTTCCAAAATGTGACTTTGCTTCCTGACTGGCCACTGGAGGATTGTCAGAGCTATTGTGATAACCTGCATGCATGAGAAGGCTCCTGCCAAATGTGAATTTGCATAGCCATAACCATAGCATCTGCATGTTTCTCTGATATTTGCCAGCACTGGTGAGGATGTGATCCACCCACGTGAGCAGACCACTGCTTTTGCCTTGTCCTGCAGCAGAGTGCAGTTATCAGAAACACACAGCACAGGAGTCTTTCATCAAGCATAGGAATTAGGGTCACCATTTGCAGGTCAGTGGCAAGCTAGTACTTCATGTCCCAACAGTTCTGCATAAACGGGTAACTCTCCTGTGGTGCTCCTCTAAGCAGTACTTGCTCTCCTCTAGCAAACACCGCCAGCACATGCAGCCCCTGCACACCACATAATCTTCAAAGTTCTTATGTCAAAGATGTGATGAGTGGGAAAATGAGAGCCTCACCTTGTGCTGTTGCACCCAGTGCTGAGCGACCAGTGCAGAGATAAAAGAAAAGGTGACTTCAGTGCTTCAGAGTTGTTATTCTGTTCCTGATGTCATCTTCAATACCCATGTCCTTTCATGGCAGAAATCTACTCAGGGAAGTACAACAGGTTGTTGGCATGTGTGGGAGAAGCTGTTTCCCAAAATACCCCCAAACTAAAGCGTTCACTTTTGAGTTCCCTTGGCACTTGACTTGTCAAGATGCATGCAACCAGGGAGATTTTTTCAGGCTCCTTGCAAGAAGGTGGGATAAGCCCGTTATATTGCAAAGGGAAAGCTGGAGGAATCACCCTCCCATAAACAAGTGTCTCACCCCAGCAAAAGACTCAGATAGAAGGAAATGAGATCACCCTACCATTTCCATACTGGCATCCTGTTTCAGGCACTAGCTCAGAGCCCTGCCTGTTTCACCAATAGCTGAATGACACATTGGTTACACTTACTGGAGGAGCAATTTGCCAGGTCCAGAACTTTGCTCTGGCTGGTGTCTGTAAAAGTAGAGAGGCAGTGGGGACACGGGCATGGACAGAAAAGTCTCAGTCAGAGATCACAGAACTACCACTGCAGAAAACAGGAGGGGAAAGAGTTGTGTAATACTTGAACAGCCAGTTTGGGAGACTTTGGGAAATACTGTGCAGGACAACTGCTCAAATAGCATAGCAGCACCTTCTGTCTGGCACCACAACATCTGACAGCGGTCTGATCAAACAAACCCGCCATACAGGTTCCTTCTCGGCATCCCTGTAACTACCCACAGTGCCAAGGCAGAGAAGAAATCTGGGCCTAACTAAATGACCTTGTCACAATTTTCTACTGACCTAAGCCTGAACTACCCTTGAGGAAAAGAATTAAAATGTCAGGAAGCAATGATTTTGGAACTAAAAGAACAAAAGCAAAAAAACAGCCCAAGACCATATAAACCAAAGGGGTGGATGGCAAAAAAACCCAGAAGGTAGAAGACGGAGATTCTTTGAGAAATGAACTGGAAAATACCTCAGGAATATTAGCTGGGAAAATCCTGCTTCCCATGTCAAGGCATGTGGAAAGGAGATAAATTACCTGAAACAGTTTCTCACACAAGTGACTGCCTTACCAAAAGAAAAAAAAAAATCAGAAGTAAAGCAGAATACAGAATAGGAAATCAGCTCCAGCAGGAGAAGGAAGCAAGACCTCACAGGGTGAAACAGTCAGGAAGGGCTTGTTTAAAAACTCAGCTTCTATTTCAGTAGGAATTCAACAGTGACCAGTATTCATCAGATTCTAGTTCTACAAACTAGTAACCTGAGGCCAAATCTCTGCAGGTGTACCTTTCAAGGCCACAGAAAGAAGAGACAGAAGGGGATTTCTCTGATCGTAAAAACCAATCCTGCTATTACAGAAAAACACACCACTGAATCCTTTCTGTAAATCTACAGAAGGGAAATTAGTCTTATGGTGTCTTTCACCATTTTTCTCAGTCAAGATGACAGTATCTAAGAACTGACAAACAACTGTCACAAGACATTGCAGAGAGAACAGATAAGTTTGGTTCAAAGTCTTCATGACCACCAAAATCTGATCAGAGGCTGGAATGACATCTGATTATTAGGTCATGTATCAAAATTGTGGCTTCAAAAGAAACCGTCCACTTTCTTCCTCCCCACTACCACTGTTACAACTGTCTCCTCTGTTGTACAAGCGAAAAACTTGCTTTCAAGCACATGGAGAACTAGAATCAGGAGGATAGTCTGGGTTTGTGTCTTGGACAACTTCTTCAGCTTAGAGTCCCAATCTAAACTAGCTTAATGTATAAGTGAAATTACAGCCTACATCTCATGGTTTTATCTAATAATAAAAGTCTGTAAGGCCATGTTGAAAGACAGGGGAAAAAAGCCAGAATTGAAGTCACTGTAATAGGTAGATTAAAAAAGAAACCAATTCACTCTGACAAATTCAGATGCCAATTTCAGACAAGTCCTTGTTCAAAGCTGTGTGATGAAGCAAACATCTGAACAAGGCCATTGCAAAGACAATTGGTGTCCTCTAAAGAGCAACTGAGATCTGGGCCTAGATTCCTGAGGTGCCTTGTTTAGGTCATTCAGAGCCTACATTCACGCGGAAAGAGGGAGCAAAGGTCCATACAACAAAGGTTTTGAGAAACCCTTTCTCCATTTGCCTCATGAATTCTGGTGACTTTTCAGTCACAGAAACTGCATGCAGCAGTTCCACCCACGTGGTCTAGCCTCTCCAAATGAGTTAGCTTTATGTCATAAGTAAGTTAATTGTATCTCTGCTCAGTAAACTGCTTCTTAGCTTTATCAGCTATTCAGTACTAGGAGAAAGAGATCTTTTGCTTCTCAAAGTCCATT
Source organism: Falco biarmicus (assembly GCF_023638135.1). Lineage (NCBI taxonomy): Eukaryota > Metazoa > Chordata > Aves > Falconiformes > Falconidae > Falco > Falco biarmicus. The sequence goes on along the minus strand of NC_079311.1, from coordinate 30,232,831 downwards.
TTGACCTTGCCAGTTTTCATCAAACAATTTGATGCAGCTGCAGTGTCTTGCTCTGGAGTATGACTTTCTTGCTTGGGATTATGCATTTAATACAGGTAGTTTGACTGAAATAGTTGTTTCTTGCTTTCCTGTAGGTTTAAGATATCCGTGGCTATGTGGCTGCATTGCACTGTAATTAACCATGCAGAGTGTGTAAGGAGGAAAAAGTAGCTTTAATTAGACCACCCAATATCAGAGCCAAAAATAGGGAAGTTTTGGGGAAAAGACATCTTTCTTCACATTTGGGCAGTCATTTAGAGAGACAGACAGTGACAGAGCTAGAAAAGTGGCCGGGGCGGGGCGGGCAGCAGCAGTGGAGCAAAGGGGCAAGATGGGGAGACAAAGAGCTGAGAGAGTCTGACAGAACAGAAAAACACAGTTAGAAAGAGTGAAGGGAGAAAGACAAGACAGGCCTGCAAGGGGAAAGAGAAAGAAGGGCAAGTGTCAGAAAGAGACATGAGAGAGGGAAACAGGGTGAGGCAGAAAATTAATCTGCCACAGCAAATACTTTGGTGTTCCCTTTTTATCAAGTAATGCCAGATCTGGAGTTTGCCCACATTTTATCATAAATGACTGAGAGTTTTTAATTTTATTTCTTTATATTTCAGCATTCTTCCACAATAAGTTTTGTGTAAACCTATCAAAGTTCAACCTTTTTTACCATAAATACTACTGTTCAGCCTTCAAACTCCGTTTAAGGAGTTTAATTTTTACTTTTACATATAAGAAACTATTTGTAGTGCCTTTTTCTTTTCAGAAATCAAGCATGTCATCTGAAATGCTCAAAAACTCTATTCATTATTTCAGTGACCCAAGGGTGAAACTCAAATATTCCTATAGGACCTTCAGGACTAACCAAAGAGGGCTATGACTGTCTGCAGTGAATCAAGATTAGCTACAGAAAATGCACAAACACTTGCCAAAATAATGAGGATTTCATTATCACTTCACAGACAATTCATGAACAATAAGTAGGGAAATGTACATATAATGTACATACAAATAATTATTTACTCATATCTGGAAGATGCAAGTCTGGCAAGGAGAAGCAACAGGCAGATTTTAAGGAGCTTTAGAAAGAATATCAGCTCCCTCTATGGAGCTTAGCATATAATTCAGAATAAATATTACTGAATATAAACTTTAATTTTTTTCCTGTTTGCAAATTGCCTTGAACGCCTTACGGGTAATTACAGTTAAACCCAGATTCTACCCATCTAGCCCAATGACAGAGAGGGCTTTTTAGATTTTTCTTGATTTTTTCTTCTTTTTCCTTTTCCACAGAAAACAGAGGTATTCTTCTTTTCAAAAAATATTTTTTATTATACTTTTGAGAAACATTTTTAGGCTACAAAACCATATTTTTGAGAAACACTTCAGTCTGTTAGGGAAACTGAAGCACGTCAAGAGCAACTACAGACCTTTGGGGCAAGGGTGAGATAAAAGGGATGCATGCCCAGGTGGTGTCTCCTCAATCCCACCAGTAAAGGGGAAAAGCTCAAGCAGAAGTGGACTTACTGAGTGGCCTAACACCTAGCTGCATAGCAAGTGTTAAAGGCAGGGCTGTGGCTTCTATGACCATTGACTTACTGTCAGAAATTATGAGTACTGATATCTGACAAAGTGGGGCATGCATCTGTGAGCAGACTTGCTAACCTAGTGAGGAGTGCTTTAAACTAGCTATGCCTGGGAGGGATACTGTAACCTTCAGGGAAGTGAGGGCACATGGGGCTGAGAAAATGTGGGGGACATGGGGGAATGACAGGGGAAGCTCTCACATTTCCACTGTAAAAGTAGTACAACTTGCAGCTTATCGCAAATGGTTGTACACTGAAATATGAAGCAAGAGGAACAAGCAAGAGGAATTAGAAGTCCATGCACAGTGGCAGAGCTATGACCTTACTGGTATTACAGAGACAAGGCGCTATGGATAGGGGAGGTAAGCTGCAATGGTGGGGTGCTGCAGTGGAGGGATATGGGCTTTTCAGGAAAGATAGGGTGGGAAGGTGAGGAGAAAAGACACGAAGGGACATGAAGGAGTAGGTGAAATGTGTATTAGTTTGCCTTTAAGCAGGTGCCAATGCAGTATAGAGCTTGTGGGTAAAGATAGAGGAAAAACCAGAGAATGTGATGTTGTAGTAGGTGTCTGCTACACACCACCTTATCAGAAAAAGGATACATATGAAACTTATTTAGGCAGCTGGAGGAAGTACTATCACAGGCCTTATACTTACGGATGACTTTAACTACATTGGTGTGTGCTGAAACAGCAATACAGCTGATGGAGAGAAACCACAATGTATCTGGAATGTGCTCAAGGCAATTTCTGATGCAGATGACTGATGAACTGATGTGGAAAGATCCTCTGTTCAACCTGCAGTTTCCAAACAAAGCTGAACTAATAACAAGTGAGAAGTTTAAGGGCATTCTTGGCTGCAGCAAACATAGGGCTGTGGAGAACAATATCCTGAGAGGAACAAATAAGAAAAGAGCAGAATTACAACCCTGGACATTAGAAGAACAGAATTTAAATTCTTCAGGGGCCTGCTTGGAAGAATCCCAAGGGAAATTGCCCTGGAGTTTAAAGGGACCTAGGAGAACTGTCTGATCTTCACAGCCAGCCTCCTCAGAGCACAAAAACAATCCATCCCAATATACAGGAAGTCAAGTAATCATGGCAGAGTGCTAGTACAGATAAACATAGAGATCTTGACTAAGCTCAGACACAGAAAGGAAGTACACAGTAGGTAGAAGCAAGTACAGGCTGCCTGGGAGGACTACAGAGACATTGCCCACTCACGTAGTTATGGGATGAGGGAAGTCAAAGCTCATCTGGAGTCTGAAGGACTATAAGAAATGTTTGTATAAGAAAATGGGCAACAAAAGAAAGACTGAGGAAAGTGTGGGCTCATTGCTTAGAGCAGAAGACTTAATGAAAAGGGACACAGGAAGAAGTGAAGTATTCAGTGCCATTTTGCCACAGTTTTGCTGTGTAAGGCTTGTCCTCAGGCCTCTCAGGTCTCTAAGCTTCCCAGCATAATCTATGGGAGTGAAGTAGTACCCACAGAAAAGAAAGGTAGGGCTAGGTATCACTTAGTATACACAAGTCTATAGGTTCATATAGAATACATCCAGCAGGATGCAGATATCATTTCAAGGCAGTTCTCTATCACCTTCATTCCTCATTACAAGAAAGATTTTGCATTCTGGAGCCAGTCCAGTATAGACCATTAACATGGTCAGGATGCTAAATGACATAACATATCAGGAGAGGCTAAAGGAACTGGGACTGTTTAGCCTATAGAAGGGAAGGTCAAGGAAAGACTTAGTTGCTGTCTGCAACTTACAAGGTCAGAGGGTACAGAGAAGAAGGATGTAGACTCTTCTTAGAGTTGCATGGTGATAGGACAAATGGTAATGAGCACAAGTTGGAACATGGGGAATTCTGATCAGTTATTAGGAAAAAAAGATTTAACATAAGGGTGGTCAAATATCAGATGGCATTGCCTACAGAATTTGTGGGATGTCCATCCTCGCAGGTAGTCACAACTCAGCCGGACACAGCCCTGAACATCCTGGTCTGTTTAGAGCTGCTTTGAACTGGCAGCTGGACTACATGATGTCTGGCCAGAACGGTCATTAGAACAGATGCAGACAAGTCTTGCAGATAAGGTCTGAGCTGAGTTCCCCTTACTGGAAAAAAAAACATGTTGACTAGACCCACACTGGTATTTAGCATCAGTCCTGATTAGCCTAGCCCTCAGGGAATACCCTTCTTTTCAATGTTCTCACCAAAACTGCAGTAAGGCCTTGACATACCATGCTCACCCTTGGCATACCAGCATTAGGTTGTAACACAGAGACAAGAAAGAAGCAGGGTTAATAAATGAGTAAGGATCAGGTCAGCTAGGACTAAGGCAGTCAAGCTGCTAGAGCTGTTCAGAGTGAGGATGGCATTGCCTAGTCTTTGAGGATATAGGCTTAAAAAAGCAACTTTTTACTTCACATGTCTGCTTCGGAAATATATGTACTTTCCGCATAACGTTGGCTATAAAGAAAAGCTACAAACCATGCTGTTCCCAGTATCATGATCAGTCAACAGCATTACCACAACACCAATGTGTGGTCACAACTCAGCAGAGCTGTGCTTTATGTATGACATAAAAATGCATTTCAGTAACAAGTGATAAACTTGAAACTCCAGTTTCACCAGCAGTTTAGTGAACACCAAATCGAACAAAAAAGGCTTGAGAAGACCATAGTTCATAAAAATGACTAATACAAATCTGATCTAAGCAGTTAAGAGTTGGCCTAAATGGAAAACATTTCTAGACACAAATAAAATTAGTTGCTAAAATCCAGTTCACATAAGCAATGACCATTCTCAGCAGCATTCATTAGCTACATTCTGGACTGATCCCTTTGTCTTTGCTTGATATAATTCTGTTGGAGTTGAGTGAGGTGAATTGCATTTTGAGCTACAGGATAATTCATAAAATCACTGAATGGGAGCTTATGTCACTCATAGTAGCAATAATTCCATTGGCTTTTTTTAATGGGTTAGAGATATGCTCACTGCAGAGGAAGTCCAGCTATTACTGTGAAAGAAAAAATCCAGCTATCTTGAGCACATCACCAGTAGTGCAACCATAGGTAAGACAGCTCTCTCCTAATTTTTGTAGTAATTATAGGGAGTTTCTTTTTCCATTTGGAAAACTGCTTCCACTGGGTACATTTGGGTCATTTAAGAGTTAAATCCTCGAGATCCTCTTGAGCAGGGGTGCTTAAACTACGGCCCGCGGGCTGGATACAGCCCCCCAGGGTCCTCAATCCGGCCCCCGGTATTTACAGACCCCCCTGCCCCCCGCCCCCCCCCCGCCGGGTGTTCGGGGGGAAACCAAGCAGCCGCAGATGGTTGCCTGCCACTGCATCCGCGCCGGCCCCTGGTTAAAGTGTGAGGACCCCTGCTGAGTGTATCTTGTAGCAGGAGTTTTGAAAAAAAAAAAGGCATCTGGTTTCTTTTAAAGCCTGCAGTTTCCTTTCCTTGTCTAGTGGGGAAGTGTCTGACATGCAGCACAGCAGGGAACTATTTGGAATCCCGATGGATCGTGCCTATCTGGAGGATGAGAGAATTGTTCCCAGGGAGGCCTTTTGCCAAAAGCAAGCCCCAACATCTCAGCCTTTTCTGCTCATCTGCCTGCTATTCATTGCACTTAAAGACTTGGCTGACTCTGTGGCTCTATGGCAGAAACACAGATGAAAATACTGCTTGCATTATGACACAAGTGAAAAAATGCACAAAGTAGCAGGTTTGCATGTTGTTTCCCTACACCAATAAGTCAAAAACTATTTAGTGTTACCAGTGCAGCTCATGCTACCTGTTTTAGTATCATATTCTTACAGCTACTCCTCCTTGAACTCTTTGCTAGTTGTCATGCAAAACAAGAAAAAAATGCAATTCCAGCCTAAAAGAGCTTATGTTTAAGCATAAAGCAGGAAACAGACTGGAGGAAGCAACAAAACATTTTTAGGTAGTCAAACACAGCAACAGCTGTGGTCTCAGTACACCACCAGCTTCATCAGTGTCAAATGTATTAGTTCTGGCTTATTCCTAAGCATAGAGAAAGCTCCTCTGTGAGGATGACTAGGAACAGGAGGGACTGTGACCAAGTGAAGAGACACAGATGCTGTATGATCATGAGGGATGGGATTAGAAAAGCCAAAGACCATCTGGAATTGAATCTGGTGAGGTATGTGAAAGGCAACAAGAAGGGATTCTTCAAGTACATAAATGAAAGGCTAGGAAAACCTGTGCTTGCCACTAAACTGAGCAGGGAACATGGTGCCGAAGTAAAAGGCCAAGGTAATCAATGCCTTCCTTGCCTCAGCCTTTACTGGTAAAACTAACATTCATAAACCATAGGCTCCTAAGACCAGAAAGAAAATTCAGAGCAGGGAAGACTTTCTCTTGGTGGAAGAGGATCCGGTTAGGAAACACTTAGACAAATTGAACAGGCAGAAGTTGGTGAGACCTGACAGCTTGCACTTGTAAGTGCTGAGGGAAGATAGTGGATATTATTGGGAGGCCATTCTTGATTGCCTTTGAAAGGCAGCTGGGAGAGGTTTTGGGGGTTGGAAGAGAACAAATGTCAACCCTGTCTTCAAGAAGGGCAAGAAGAAAGAGTCAGGGAAGCACAGGCTGGTCCTGCTCTCCTTAGTCCCGGGAAGGTGATGGAACAGCTAATCCTGGAAACCATTTCTAGACACACGAAGAACAAAGAGGTGATCTGGACTAGTCAGCATGGATTTGTGACGAGCTAGTCATGCTTAACTAATTTGATAGCCTTCTCCAACAAGTTGACTAGCTTAGTGGGTGAGGGGAGAGCAGTGAACATTGTTTAACTTGACTTAGGTTGGCTTTTGACACTGTCTTCCATAACATCCTAAAAGAGAAACTGGTAAGAAAAAAACAGGTTAAAAACCCAAGTGGATGAAAAAAATGTCCAAACTGCTGGCCCAGAGCATTGTGAACAGTGGCACAAAGTCCAGCTGGAGGTCTGGGCTCTGTACTGGAGCCAATACTGTGTAATATCTTCATTAATGCTCTGGATGATTAGGTAGAGTGCACCTGCAGCAAGTTTGCAGAAGACACAAAGGTGGGAGAATTAGCTAATACACTAGATGGCTTTGCTGCCATTCAGAAGGACATTGACAGACTGGAAAAATGGGACAAGAAGAAACTCGTGAAGTTCAACAGAACGAAATGTGAAGTTACGCATCTGAGGAAGGGTAAGCCCAGGCATCTGGGCAAGTTGAGGGAGGTGATTCTTCCCCTCTACTCAGCACTGGTGAGGCCACACCTGGAGTACTGTGTCCTGTTCTGGGCTCCTCAGTACAAGAGAGACGTAGATATATACTGGAAAGAGTCCAATAAAGGGCCACTAAGGTGATTAAAGGACCAGGGCATCTGCCATGTGAGGAAAGGCTGAATGAGCTGGGACTGTTCAGACTGAGAAAAGAAGGTTTGGGCGTCTTATTAATGTGTCCCCTCAGGAGGGAACTACAGAAGACAGAGCCAGGCTCCTTTCAGTGGTGCCAAGGGACAGGACAAGAGGCAATGGACACAAATTAAGATACATGACACATCATTTACACACAAGAGCAGACTTTTTTACTGTGAAGGTGGTCAGACATTGGGATGAGTTGCCCAGAGAGGTTGAAGAGTCTCAGTCCCTGGAGCTTTTCAACATCTGGCTGGACACAGTCCTGGGCAGCCTGCCTTAGCTGACCCTGCTTGAGCAAGGGATTTCACTGGATGATCTCAGGTGGTGTCTGCAAGCCTCAACACTTCTGCGGACAGCTGTAGGCTAGGGAGGCTGCACAGGATCTGCCAGGTCTGACTGTAATTTTGTAGAAAGGTGTTCTCCTGCTTGCATGTAATTCACAATTTTCTCAAAGCAAAAAGGAAAAGGAATAAAATCTACTGATGATTAACAGTGGTCAAGTACTTGCCTGCTACTGCAAGGAGTAGCTGGCCTGTGTACCGTACAAGCTCTAACTCCTGTCTTCCTCAAGTTTTGCAAAAATGTTCTAGGCAGCTCTGGGGTACACTGTTACATATCACCATCACTTCAGTCTTGGGCTACTTGCTGGGTACAGCTGATTTAGGGAAGACATTTCCCTTGCATACACCCTGTTCCTAGGATCTGATCTTGAATCTCCCAGAGATGTTTTATGCTTGTGTAATGCAACAAACACAGTTGGCACTTGATTCCACACTTCCCAGGAGACCAAAGAAATCTGTTGTTCGCGGTTTGTCTTGGATGGCTGAGAGATGCGGAGGAGCTGAATGAGGTTGTCTGCGGAGCTTGTGAGTGCCACGTTACTGCACTCTGTATTTAAATGTCCCTGCAAATGCGCCAAGGGTGGGCAAGGAGGGGAGGCAGGCGGAATTCAGGTGAAGGGGACTTTCCGTTTATTTAATGGCCACCGGGTGTCACTGCTACTCCTCAAGAGGTGATCGCCTGCACAGTAAGGAGGGCCGGTAATTTCAGTCTGGAAATCGAGCTGCCTCTCCGGTTGTCAAAGACAGCGCGGACCGAGCGGTTCAGGGACTCCTGCACCTGCCCAGAGCAGGCATCTTTTTTAAAAGAAATCTTTTTTCAAAGAACTGTGACAGCTTGTTAAGAGGTGAAAGTGAGCTGGAAAGGAGTAAGGCCTTCTGAAGAAAGGGAGCTCCTTATGAAGCTCGAGGGATTCCCTGAGAGCACTGAAGTTCAAGGTCAGGTAAATATTAACCTTCGTTTAGAAAGCAGGGATTTCAAGCAGGTCATCAGCAGAAAAGCTGGCTCTCCTCTGTGGAAAGAAGGGCAGCCCTGGAGAGAGACAACAATTTAGGGGACTGTAGCCTTGCTGTTAGCAATACGCAGTGTGCTGCGTGTGCTTGCACATCCCATGCCAGCACAGGCTGTGCAGGCTCCCACTCATACAGATGCAGCCATGCTATTGCTCTGCTTGGCCTCTTTGTCAGTGGCAAGTAGCATGGGTGTCCTCTGGCCCAGCTCTAGCCACTGTATCAGCCTCCCTAAGCCATGGAGAAAATGGTCCGACTTTCTGTCAGGGGTTCTGCCATTTCAAGTGACTGCTGCTGAAGGCCTCACAAGACACTTCCTGGCATTGTCACTACCTCACTTCTTACCCATGATCTGCCACCTCCCTTCAATATACCCTTCCTCAACTGCAAAACGTCCCATGTTATGCCAAGCATGATACCAGGGGTGCCCGGGACCCTGCTATGTTCTTGACAGCCAAGAGGTTGCAACAGTACAGAGATCTCCATCGCTCAGATGAGAGAGTGACATCGACGAATTAAGTGTAATGGGATGCAGGACTGCATTGCTGCAATCAAATTTTTTAGTTGTACCAAAGCAAATCTCAAAATGGTATTCAGTTAGAGTGACAGGGTAGAATTTGCCTAGGTGGTGAATGAACTCAAGCCTGAGTGCTAATTCTGGACTCTGTAAGAGTGAGAAGCCCAAGGTGGCTGACACTGGCATGCACAGTGGAAGCTCTTTTCCTGACAACAGTTCAGGTCCACAGTAATAAAACATTTTTTGGAGGACAAAGACTGTGGCAGATCTTGGCATGAGAGGTCACTTCTGTACTAAATAACAAGGCATAAAGAGGCAGAGGAACACAAAATGTAATGCTGAAATTCTTGATAGAGCCCAGTTGCCACTCAACAGGAGCCAGCATACCCTCAGTTTCATTACTTTGGGTCAGCTCAGCCACTCACTCTGGCACCTCTTGTGTTTTATTTATGTACAGCCTCTGTGTGCCTGTTTGTCTTCTCTGGCTGGAATGCCAGCTAAAGACTAAGGCCTTGCCAAGTATGTCCGTTAGGAAAAGAAACAACATGGGAAGGACAGTTACTCTGTGATGCCATTCCATTTCCAAGGCAGTCATAAAGTATATCCGCGACCACAACAGGAGGTAAAAAATGGGTGCTAACCCAAATCCTTCACTTCAGCCAGCACTTTAACCATAATGTCTTGGCTTTTTCTTGCTTTCCACCCCAAGCTAGGTCTCTGTGCACGGCTCTGCCTTTCCCAGAAATGCTGCCTGGGCTATGGGTGGGAATGTGTCCCTGTTCTGGGGTGGATGACCCTTTCATTCCAGTTTTCTGACTGCATAAGGGTGTGAGGCCACCAGACAAGGGTGGTGCCCCGAACTGTCCTGAGGCCCAGCCCAGCCATTACATGGTTTGCTAATAGCCACATTCCAAGGAAGATTGGTGGATGAAGATCCATACCCTCTCTTTCCTCCACCTCTTCCCACACAGCAGGCAGCCCACGGTAGGAAAGTGCTCTCCACTGGCCTGAGCTGTCTGGTTTCTGTACACACTTTGGCTAGGTGCACTGTCTCATTGCATTTCAGTTCATTGCATACAGCTTCAGTGTAAGCTGAACTGTCCTGCTCCTCTTGGCTGCAGAAGTGAGAATTGCTTGCTTGTTCCTTCTTGCTGCAAGCCAAATGAGCCATCCCTAAGCTTAGTGTGCCAAAGGCTTCCAGGTGACAGGAACACAGTGACTCTTATTTTTCCTTGGCTGTCCTAAGTGTACAACACCTCTCCCAGTGTCCCATTTGCTGCTCTGTCCCATACAGAAGTCTCTTCTCTATGATTTACAAACTCACCTCCAGGCATTTCCCCTGGCTCTGTTATCCCCATGTTGTTCATTGCATTCAAAGCGAGCCAACACTTGAAGGGAATAGAACCCTCTTTCCCAAGCACAGAACTAAGGCACACAGCGCTGTTTGGGCTGACCTGTGCTTTTTCTTCTCTCTTGACAGGCTGTAGCTGTGATGGGAAGTTCAGAGCACACATGGCTCTTCTTCTGTTTTTCCGCTAAGGGAGGATTTCTTTATGGTGCAAAAAGTACTGTCGGTTTACCTCCAACAGGACCCCTGCCTCCCAAAATATGACGTAAGACTTTTCCTTTCTGTTTTCTCTCCTTTTTGTGCTCTGGCAAGTGTCTGCTGGAGGCACACAGAGTAGACATGGCCCCATTCTAGGCAGTGCTGAGAGATGGAGCTCGGTAACGGCTACAGGGAAGACTTAATTCCTGCAAGGCAAATGCCAAACTTTTGCATGTGCTCCATCCTCCCCTTGGCTCTGTGTCAACAGGAGCTGTACAGGCTGCACACAGACCAGACCAACCACCTGCCCTTGGTGCACAGGGACCAGATGCAGAAAAGACTGCTGTACTGTGGATCTGCAGAAACAAGAGGACGTGGGTTGTGAAAGTCTTTTACTCCTTGCATTTGCCAGATGTGGCAGTTTCTAAGCAGGAACTTGGTCCCATGGGGCCGCCAGCAAGGAAAACAAACCAGAAAAGCAACATTCAGTCCTGAACTGAGCCTCTGCAAAAGTGGCCAAGTTCCCTCCTCTTTCTGATAAAGGAAATGTTCCAGAAATGTCTTTCAGCGCAAGTGGGGAGACTAGTCTGTGGGACTGTAGGACATATATCCTGCCTGGTTCCCTAACAGAACAGCCTTCAGCTGTCTGCAACTGGTATCACAAATATTATGAAGTTTTAAGGAGGTCTCAGTTCCAGTTTGGAGAACAACTGTGTTTTCTTTAAAAAGAAAAAAAAAAAAAAAGGCAACGGAGAATAACTTTCTGAGGGATCAAAATCAGGTGGGCTGAGTGCCTTTTTTGAGTAGTTTTTATGGTTTTTTGGAAACCTGAGGTGGGAGGAACTATGTATCTGCCACCTACAAAAGAAGTCAACTTTCCCAAAACAACTAAAAAGTTTCAACTTTATCAAAAACAAAAACTGTCTTGACTCCTAGCAACAAACTTAAAAGGCCAAGAGCAGATTTGCAGTCAGTAAAACTGTCTTATTTTGCTAGAATTACTCCTTAAAATTGTTTAAAATTCAATTTATGCACATTTAAACAATCTTAAAGAAAGGAGCTGAGAAATATCTGAAAATGCTCTCTTTTCCACTATTTTACAGCACACAGGTTTGCTGACTGTGTCTCCCCATAGGTCTAGCATTTCTCAGGCCAAAACCACAGTGAACTGATGACTCCCTACAACTTCTGGGGTCTTTAGCACTGTACACAGCTGGTATCTATCCCTCACCTGCCCCCATTGCAGGGATTTGTTCATGTCCCCACGATGGCAATGTGGCCCAAATGAGGTCCACTCCTAAACCACACCACACCATCAGAAAAACAGAGCAGCATTCAGGAGCTTGTGGAGTTTCCCCAGGCTTGCCAAACTGAAGTCTGTTAGATCCTTTCTCACCACCGTATCCCCATTGCCCTGTGGGTGTGGCGAAACATTCGTGCTGCCACGTGGGCAGTGATGGCCATCCTTAGTGGTACCTGCAAGGTCAAAAAAGACTGACACTGGATTCATGGACTTGCATAGTAAGAAACTGTGTTGTGGGAAACATTACTCATTGTTCTTTCCGCACTCCTTGTGTTGCTACATTCAGATGGGGTGCAGGTTTCCACAGGTCTACTTCCTTATGGTTATTCTCTTATTTTGATTAGATTAGGAGAGAGTTTATCGTACCAATAATGTCCAAAACTTACACCAGGCTATCATAGACCAGTTGGGCCAGTTTAATTACAAAAGCACAGAGCATGTGATACTGCCATATGCTCTACACACAGCTCAGGCTTTTATCTGTGTTAAGGCATGCATGAATTACTTGAGGCATTTTCTGCAACACTGAGCACAATTGCATGCCATCTATGGCCTAAAAAACAGCCCGTTTCAGTCACATTTATCATGCAAACCTATCATAGCAAACACAGTTGTCTGTTGACTTAGTAAGGGAAATAAACTGCAGGAATTGATGAAGAAGGAAGAAAGTATCACTGTGAACAAGACAAAGAAAGATAAAACGATTACCTAACTTTGGCAACATTTTTCTTTTTAAAATGTGGGGGGTTTCATTGCAGAATTCAGTTTAAAACAGAAAGGTTTAGCACGCTAACAAGATCAGTTGTTGAGAAAGAATCCTGTTACTTCACTTAAAAAGAGGAATGGGAGAAAACCCAGTGAAAATGTAGATACTTAGCTCTCTTAGGACCCCTTGAAAGACTCAAGGTGGTTACCCATTGAGCAGGCTGAAACTGTCAAGTGACAAGATAACTGTCCATCAAAAGGTAAGACCAGCCTTGTATGGTTTTCTCACAGATCCATCTGCCTAAACACTGGCATCCTGCCTACAAAGGTTAACTTCCAAATATCAAAACATTTCCCCTTGCAAATTCTGATTTGATTAGACATGTGAGACATACGGTGCTTTCCTTGGAAAAAGAAGAAAATAAACACTTTTTGGTCTATGGAGGACCTGTTCAGTTTCTGTGTCTCAGAAAACTATTTATAAATAAGCAGGTGTGGGTAATCTGTGGTGATTCACTGCCATTTACCTGAGAACGCTAACAACAGGTTACTTACTAATCATTCCCCTTGCACAGCAGGAGGTCTCCTTCCCATGCTGTGATGTTATTTTTGCTGAGTTTATTTTAATCTTCCACCTTTGGATTCTTGTAATCACTTGAAGAAGCCTGCAATCTCTGGCTTCAAAGAACAGGTGCCAAACACAAGGAATGGCTCTGCTAGAGTCAAGTGTGAAAACGGCACTGCAGGACTCACGGTTGTTAGGATCACCCTAGAGAGGTGACGCCAGTGTCACTTGTGAAATACTGCCCAGGCTCTACCAGTGTGAGAGAACCAACATGTCTGCATCATTGCCATCACTCTCCAGGCTGCCTGCTTTCAGCACAGCAAGGTAACCAATGACAGCCTCATTTTCTACCTGAGTAGATAGTTAGAAATTTCATGCTGCGTGCTATTGCACAATATTGTGAATGAATTTTAGCAAGGATGGAAATACTCAATGCTGTGGACACAGCATAGAAGGCTGGGAAAAAAGAAACAGCAAGCCTTACTTGAGTGTTTCTTTCCTTATTCAATGGACTTCAGCCTTCCTGGACTTAAACCTGTAATCTGCAATAAGTATTTCTTGCAACATGTAACATCTGTTGCAAACAGAGCAGAGCTGTTGCTGTAAGTGCTGTGTGATGAAGTGTTTCACTAGACCTTCATTCCTAGGAAGGCAGGTGGGTTTTCAGAGTACCTTGCTATAATGACTCAGACCTACACTGGGAAGAAAAGCTATAGGAAACACTTGACATTTCATATTCATATATTAATCCCAATTTGAGATGGAAAACATCATTTTGGAACCAATTTTTTTTTTGTTTTCAGTTTCTATGAGCTTTAAGCAATTCCCTACAACACTGGTCTGCTTTGAGTTATTTCTTCAAATGGACCTAGGCAATAAAACTGACATGGAGCCTTTAGGGTCAATTTTGATTTAGTTTTGGTTTTCTTCAACTAAATGTCGTTGAAACTACAGCAATTTTGTGAATCACTTTGACTCATTCAGAATTTTATTTCTCAGAGGGTATTACTCTGATGTAAATGTTCTATCCAGCTCTGCTCAGTGGCCTGTCAGTAGAAAAAAAGCCACATTCCTGCCTAGTTAACACACAGTGACATTCAGCTGGAAATCTAAGCCACCAAACATATTGATTTGATTCACCGATATAACTGATCTCTTAAGGTGGATGTGATTATAGTGGCTTTAGACACAAACTTGACACAAAACCATGGAGAAGAACAGTTCAGCAGAGATTTCAGCAGATTTCTGAATTCTAGAAATGCAGGAAATGTTCCTGCTGCAATTACTAACATTTTGGGCAAATAGTTTAATCACCCTATAACTTTATGTCCCTCCTGCAATTCCTCTTTTTTTTCTTTTTTGAAGCAAAGCGTTTTATGGAAGAGGTGGCTATGCATATTTATAATCTCTAGTACAATAATGTCAGACTTCTGTGGCAGGCTTTCTGAAAAGTACATGATAGCACTGGAGATGTTCATGAGATCACTGGACTTGGCTGGACAGGTGTATTCCTGAAGAATTCACAATTTGATTGCTAATCTGATTTGGTGAAACCTTACAAAATGCAAATTGATTTTGGAGACAGACTTCTTGGGCCACTGTTTATTTCTCTGCAAATTCAGACTTTGCTGTTTTTCTTATTGCAGTATCCAATCCCAATATGTTTTGGTAGACTGGATGCAATCACAACCTGCTGTGACAGACAGGTTGCTTTGTTCCCTGTTACAATCCCTGCTTGTGTAGGACGCGTTTGCCACTACAGGAAGGAAAACTACTTCCAGGCATTTCCCATTGCTTGTTGTCTGACTGCAGAAAGACAGGGAGACAATTTGGAGTCTGCTGCTTGCCAGGGAGCCTTTTGCTACATTTTTCCCTTCTGAAAAGAGCTGTCCAAGACAAGGGTCACCAAGAAAAACAGTTCACAAGCTCCAGCAGAGAGGTTCAACTCTGGCAGTAAAGATTATTCCATCCACATTCCACTCTGTCATAACCAGAGTCTTGGTCTTAACCTATGACAGAAAGACCAAAATATTTCCCACACACAGACTGGGGGACATTTTGGAGGGAATCTCACCTATCTTCCTGGGAAAAGCCTTTCCCACTCCTTCTAGACTGAAACATGAATGGGGTTGTCAGTGAAGACTGTAGAAAGAATGGAGGACAGGAGCAAAAGAACAGTCTAGCCCTTCTCTGATACCCCCACTAGCCTCTGCCCACCATCCCTATAGGCTATATCTGCAACAATGTCGTACCCAGGTGATGACAGTTATAGGAATGAGGTTCAACTTAGAGAAGTGGATTCCTGTCTCATCTGATGTGAAAATGTACAAGGGAAAGTGGCATTATTCTCCAGTTTCCCCTACGTAACCAGGAGGGTCACCTCAGCTTTCTGTTCACTGAATGTTGGGAATGTGGCAGGGTTTAGTTGTTTCTTATCACAGCCAAACAGGAAATTCTGCCCTATATATAAAAAGGAATGCTTCATGCAGAGTCATTTGTTTTGTCATTTACACAACCAGCCTCTGAGGCACATTGTCCACTGAGCAGATAACTCAGGCTATTCCAGGAGCCTTATGTGGAAATGCAAATACACAGTTGATACTGTTTGAAGACAGAAGGTTCAACTAACTATGCTGGCAAGTACTCCATTTTTGCCTAAAGTCCTGGCTTCTGAAGTCAAATCATCTGGCTTGCTTCTTATTAACCAAAAATTAAGGTGCTGACCTTCATAGCTGCAGAGGAAACCTTGGGGAAAAAAGGGCACCCAAAAGACTTAAAGACCCAAAGAGGACAGTAAAAGGCAAAATATATTGCTTTATGATTTTAAGTAAATATTAGTATTTTTTTGAGTGCAGAGGAATGGAAATACTTTTCAAAGTAAAGAATTTTAAATTACTTTGCAAAATAATAGAGATTTTCTGAACTCTTGGGGATTAGAGGTGCCCAGTCTTGCCTGATTTCTTCTTAGTAGGAACTGAATGTTAAGTTCCACAGGGAAACTGTAAATTGATTCTCAGTTTATAGATGATGGTTTCTAAGCTGGATTTAGTGATACCCTTTGAAAAGAACATAAGAATGAAGCACAATTCAGATGCCCTTTTAAGAGAGCTTGAAAAATATTTCCTCTCCTGAATGAAATGCTACAACCTACTCACAAGCCTTGAGCAATACAGTATTTTGTGGCACATGTTCTCTGGGTTAAGTATCAGTAGAGCATCTGATGTGCAAACCAGTTCTAACATTGAAAAATTACAAACTACACTGAAGCTCCTGAGTTAAATTATTCCCTGTTCTGCCAGAAGGTAAAAAACTCTAAGACAGGCTTCCTACTGGACTTGGAGAAATGAGAACATGGGCAATGGTATTACTGACATAGTGCTTGAAATTACCAGTGTGACTCTTTGCCAGACTTGCAGAGCAACAGTTGCCTTCTGAGGTTGTGGCAAGGCTGCAAACCTCCTGCAGGATTTCCACTGCAGGATCATGGAGCACTTCTTGACGGGATACAAGGATTCTTGTCACACCTTTTTCCAGATCCAGGAATGGCAGTGGAGCTCATACAGCTCCTACATGACCTTTGGCACCATCTCCCTTGCCATGTTACCTGCTCCTTTGGTCCATCAGTAAAGCTACCACCCCAGGACCACTCCCTCACTGGAGCAATCACAAAGAGCTAAATTAATCTGTTTCACCAGTAAAACTTACCAGCACTTGGTGCAAAAAAGCATAAATGTCACATATCTGTTTCTTCTCAACAACTCCTGGTTGCTAGATGTGAAAGTGTAACTCGTGTGTAGTCAGGATTTGACTACAGGAGAAAGGAAAGACCAGTGAAATTTTCTCTGACCTCCCACTGTCTCACTCTGTAGCTTTGTCTCCTGGATAGCAAAACCCATGAGATAACTACATAGGTTTGGTTTGGTTAATTATATATGGTTCTTTTCATTGTTGAGAGGGAGCTTTTTATATGACATCCCCTCCCTGATTTTACAGAGACTAGAATATATATAGCTCAACAAGCCAGACTTGCCTTGCCAGACAGGATTTTAACAGCATTTCCCAGAAGGAGCTCGTGAATGTTTTCTTAAGACTCAACTGAGAAGTGGAGTGGAACAAAAAAATTCAACAGACTTTTTTTGCTGAGAAAGCAAAATATTTCAGTGAAACTGTCTGTTTGCTTGAATGCAAATCCATCTGGTCAGCAAGAAACAAATGTTTAGTTTTTCTTCCAAAATCTCAGATGTTCATGGTTCAAAAAAAAAGTTTTCAATTTTAATCTGTAACAAGAATGCATTACTTCAGTTCAGCTGAATCAAACAAACAAAAATGAGAGACATGTTTTGCTTTTAACTGAAACTTTTTGTCCCTGAACAAAACTCTTAAAGGCTTTGGGTGGCCAGAACTGTTTATTTGGTTGGTGACCTATCAGTCAGCCTAAAATGAAACCTTTTTTCAGCTTGGCTGGCATATTTAAATAAAAATATCTGTTGATTTCCAAGGATGATTAGTCATTTTGCTATAAAATACACGGTTTCCAGCTCACCCATCCCAGGTCCGCTATGGTTGTATACAAGTCTGCAAGCTAAAAATAAATTATTTGCTCAGGAATTAGAACTCCATTCTGCTAACTTGCACAAACATTATGAGGACCTCAAAGCAGCTGGAGCA
This sequence comes from Falco biarmicus, assembly GCF_023638135.1. Taxonomy (NCBI): domain Eukaryota; kingdom Metazoa; phylum Chordata; class Aves; order Falconiformes; family Falconidae; genus Falco; species Falco biarmicus. The sequence continues at coordinate 30,215,135 of NC_079311.1, read as the reverse complement.
ACTACAGTGAGGATCCAGGTGTGAAATGAAGACAGTCCAAATAAAAAGCCCTCACCAAATGGCAAGCCAGCCATATAGGAATAGATGAAACAGATGAAAAGAGAAAATACATCCCTTGGAGCTTTAGTGACATACCTCAGCCAGGTCTGAATACTTCACCATGGTGTGATCCAGCCAACAGGGGAAAGAAGCAACATGCAACATTTCAGTATTTAGCTGGAACATGCCAACATGGGTATTTCCTGGGCACAGAACAGCCTGCTGCTGCACGTGGCCCTTATCCCTGCTCTGTTTGACATGAGAGGAACTGTCACACTCCTGTCCTCCTAGACCCAGAACAGGCACAAGATGTAAGAGGGGACTGCTGCTTGTAGGCTGGCACAGGCAGGCTGACAGCTGAGCTTCTGCTGCCTAACATAAGCCTGAGCATCATCTCATCTCTCTGCACAGCCAGGAGAAAGCTGACAAGAGAGCCAGGTACAGAACCAGAAATTGCACGTTTGCATAGAGATAATGACCTTTAAAGACCCGTTCAGACTGGCTTGTGTAGAAAAGTTGCATGTGTGGCTGCCATAGGTCTGCGAAACACCTTTCAGTTACCTTGTGTAAAACAGGTGGTGTTCTCAGAACTACTGCATCGTGTTTATTTTCAGCTCATACATTTCACTAATTGACTGCTCTGAGCTGGTGGTTGGAAGAGTGGAAAGATTCCCTTCAGCAACAGTAGCAACCAGGACTCTGTATTAAAGGCTGCATGGCCTTGTGAATACAGCAAGTACTGTGGCACCTGCTCTTCAGACAGCTGTGACTCTGACCTAGATCATCTTTCTAACAGTTGAACAGTGCTCCGAAGTGGGAATGAACTGTACAAAACGTAGCATTTGAGGACCTTTTGACACTATTTCTAGACAACTACTCCTCGTCCCCCTTGCCTCCTGCAGAAGAGCTAAGACTTTTCCTGCCAAGGTCCACGTGTTATTTCATCCTCCTCACAGTCTGGCCTGTCCACGTGACAGTAGCTCTGACACAGAGTCTGTCTGCTGTCTGAGGTAGGAGCTGTGCCCTGAATTTCCTGGCTGCACCTTGCACCACAGGATGCTATCATCACCTTCAGAAACATGACAACAGTAAAACTTAGAATGGAAAACAAATGTAGCTCTACATTTACAAGTGGGACTGACTAAATAATGCAAAAAAGACAGAGGTAAATAAACATCTGAAAAACATCAAGGACAATAAACTTTATGGAGGAGGAAAACATTTATTGCCTCAATGCATTACAGGTTGTAGCCCATACTAAGCAAGGAAATGCCTCCACAGGCTCAGATGCAGTTTTGTGCATGACGAACTCTGCTTTGTTAGAAGATAACAGCTTCTGTTTCGCAGTTCAAATTATTCAGAAGGGCTAAGTTTATCACATACCACCACAGTTCCACCACAGCTTTGCTCATTAACTGTCCTGGAAAAAAGTAAGAAGGTGCTGAGGCAAAAATTCCAGGCCTTACAGCCCATCAGCTCCAAGCACACATTGTTCCACAGAGAAGCATCCTCCAAGCCCTGCATCAGTATCACTGCAGCTTTCCTGTTGTGCAGTGCTTGCAGCTGGAGTTGGAACAAAACCTTGGACTGGCAGATCAAAGGAGCAGCATCAGGAAAATGCTTGAGTTAGTCCACTGTCAGTATGGAAGCCCCATAGCAAACTGCACCTCTCAGCACACTAGGTTCTGAGCCTCCCTGTTCTGCCAATGAATAGAGCTATTGTCCACCTCAACTGCATGATTTTTCTTCTGTATCAGAAGTATATATGCCAGAGGTCCAAAGGTCCAGCATGTGGATTCTTGTTTTATCTTGAATGTTAACATTTGCTTTATTGAGGCTGGCACACTGCGGTAGGAAATGAGGATTAGTCACCCACTGACACAAACAGAATAGGATCACAGAAATGCCAAATCCAAATTCAGACATCAAGGACCATGAGACTGGCACTTGAACTGCTAACACTGACAGCACTGTGCTTCTTGACTATCCTTGCAAGCAGCCCTTGTCCAAACGCAGCCCAAATTTCGCCAGTGTAAAAGATTCAGCTTAATTTAGGTGAACCTGCCTACAGCTTCCTTTGATACGTGGCCTTCCTGTCCATGACCTGTCCTTTGATCTTCTGGGGAAGCCATGTTTACATTCATGTGTCATGATACCCATGTTGGCTTCAAATGCTGTACTCATAGGAGTGAGACACAGAGCTGCGGTGAACTCTCCCAGGAAGACTCCATTAACCTACTCTGAGCTGTGTTCAGCCACATCAAAAAGAGGTAACAGTGCCTGAGGTAGCCAATTTAAAGGGGACTTGGTTTCTCTACTTAAAATCACTTCTTCCTGGTCCCTTCATTACTGCTGGAGATGAATTCTAGACACTTGCCTATAGCTCTTCTTGGTCCTTGCACTCCTCGGCTCCACTTTGACTTTTTACATTCTAGCACAGTCTGTTTGGCAAGACCTGAATAAAACACACCGTGAAGCTTCACAAAGACAACCCAGACGACCCATGTGAGTACCTCCCCCACTGCTTTGCACCAGTCTTACTCCACTGAACCAGTTCTTGTGACGTAGTTATAGAGCAATTTGTATTGACAGGGAAGTGCCCACCTTACCCTATCACACAGCATTTCTCAGAGGCAATCGTTCCCTGCAAAAGGCCATAGTAAGGTAGATGTTCATAGCTTTCCTCACTGTCCCTAAGCTTAGTCCATTAAGAAACCCCTGAAGGACTCCCTTGTGCTTGCAACTGTAGGTATGCAGACTTTCAGGATACAGTACAGGTTTTCTTGGACAGTCTCCTTAGATCATAAGGTCCTTGCACCATCAGGAAATGTATTTGTGTTTCTCTTCCTAAAAAGAAACTGGGTTCAAATGAACTGAAAAAGAACAAGGCAAAGCAGAGAGAATCCCAGATACTTAATTTTTATACTGTTATTCTCCCAAAAGGTAATGGAGGATTTTGACACTAACTCTTTTAGATTTCCTTAATTTCTAGAGAGAAAACGCCTCCTGATCTCTGTTAGAGCATGTAATACTCTCCCAACCCCTTGTGAAATATGTACTGGAAGAGGTACAGGTTAAGGAACAAACACAACACCCCTTGATCAAAATAGTGATTGACTAATAACAAACATTCAGGTACAGATCAGCTGGGTTTCTGCTGAAAAGGAAAACTGAGTGAGTCATTTTCTGATGACATCTTTGAGGCAAATAAAAATTAAGTTCCTGGAGGCTAGGTAAATAAATGTAAGTACAAGGAAGCTTCTAGTGTCAGTGAATCTACGAGGTGAAAGGGAATAAAATGATTCCCTTTCACCTGTCTCGAAGCAGCAGCATTCATTTCTCTCTGACAAAAAGCTAGCATATCTTGCTCACATGGTCATGATTAATTATCTAACTAAATTTGTGTTCAGGAGTTAATTATTTTTCCATTTGAAATGGAAAGTAACTACCAGGACTTGGAGCAGGGAGAAGAGTACAGCATCTCCTGTAGAAGTGTGGGGAACAGTTCCATGTGTTGAGTCTTTTGGAAGTTTTATGCAACAGATCTCCCACTGCCTTCACCAGCTGAGAATCTTGGACTTAGGTATTAAATGTTCTGTGTTTATGAAAGTGTTTATAGGTATGCGACACTGCTATTAATTCTGACATAAATTATATCACCTACCAATACATTCTTCTCTATGAACACGCTAATAAAATTGCATGAATAAGGGAATGTTATGCACACACCTTGTTACCTGTGGGTTTCAAAAGCCACATCCTACAGTCATCAAATGGCCCTAGAAGGAGAAGCCCTAAGAACTAAGACATGCAGAATTAAGGTTGTAAGGTGTTCCCACACTGTAGCTTTTCACAGCTCTCTTAAACAAGAGAGGCCTAACAGTACAACTAGAGTGAAGATGAATAAGCAACAACAGTCAGAAAAATAGCAAGATGTAGACAGATTTCATGCTGATTTCAATAGGAAAGAAGTATATGCTTAAATTCAAGTAGTTAAATTCAAAAGACTTTTATTCATTCAGCCTGGCCAGCACAACTTGCACGTGCAAATGCATACAGATGGATGCCACAGTGATCTAGAGTTAGCTTAAATATGTGTCTAAACTGGGTCATATAGATTGGCTATGCTAAAAACAGCCATCTATGTAGTGGTGGTGGACATCCCAGGTCTGATGGAGAAGTGGCTGAAAGATACCTAATCACCAGCAGCCAGAGCAGGACATCTGACCACAGCCCTGCCCATTAACCTGCTCACTGTTGAATGTTTGAAGCAGGTTCTGTGAGCCACTTTTGATTTGTTCTTATCTGTATTCTCCAAGAAGGAAAAAACTGGTCTGTGTCAGGTATTATATGCTGCAGATTTTAGCCAAATACTGCCAATCTTGTTGTCGGGTTGCTAGGCATATCTTCTCACACAAGTATTACAGCTTTCTCTCCCTGACTGCAGATTCTTGCCCCGCAGAAAAGCTTTGCTGCTGTTTCATTAAGAGAACTACGTAGCCCTGAGTTTTGCAGCTTAAACAGAGCCCTGTGAGAAGGGTCATATGCAAGGAGTAAAAGCACGCACACACTGCTTTTCCACTACACCATTAGACAGGCTGCAGAACATGCAGCAGCAGTTTGCTAAGCACAGTGCTGCTGTGACACTACGTACACAAGAGGGTGGGGTTGCGGGCTGGTGCGAGAAGTATACCTCTTTGTTAAAACAACTGTGTGACCTAAAGGGAAGAAGAAAGCAAAACAAGTGCTGCTCACCATGCTCTGGCTCCTGCTGTGCCATGACGTGCCACCCCTGAAAGTCCTCTGACACAGAGGAAGAGGCAACAGCCCACACAGGTGGTACCAAGTCCTAAAGTCCTGCCAGCCCTCCTACAGGTCTGTTAATACTTTCCCTACCTTCAGCCAGGGCTGACGTCCAGAGTGACTGCACTCAGTTTCTTAACAGCCTCAGAGCATTCTGCTTCAGGACAAAGCTGGTCATCATAGCATCAGCTTCTCAAATACACAGCAGTCCCTATAGATGGAGGAAGGTCTTGAGTTAGATCCCAATTGACTAGGTACTAGAGGGAAGGGGAGTTCTGAATCTCAGTACCTTCCAGTGCATATTCAAAAACTGCAATGGTGTCTTTTTACATTTGAAGTGCCAAAGTAGCTTTCAGAAATTGCCCTTCCTCAACTGAAATTCAGCAAGACCTAGTTGTCAAAAATGTCTTCCAAAACCAGGCTGAGAAGAATTCAGCTAGGCCTACGATGTGTTTCAGCACCTCTAACTTTCTTCATTGTGCATAACTTTCTCAAACAAAATCTCTTTCAGTCTGAAATATTCTAGTCTACCCTCTCAAAGATGAATTACTTTCCTCCTTTGTGAAGTACTTCAGTTTGACTATTTTGGAAGTAATTGAAATGCAAAGAAGAAAATATTTGCAAAAAACTTTACAGATACCAGAAAGCCCATACGTGAGTAATTGCAGAACATATGGAGCAATAAAAGTTTTCAATGAATTTAATACTAGGAATGCTTGAAACTTGTGCACCCTACACATGCTTTCTTACCTTTTCTAGAAGTATACATAACATTTATGAAGATGGATACCCTGGGGCCCCAGGAAAAGAGTATCTTTCGAAAGCTTAGAGGGGGATATACACATCAGGACCCTGTGCTTGGGTCTGTACAGCAGTGAATGTCAGAGAAGCTTGGTGAAATCAATGATGTAGCCTTTCACTACAGAATTTGTGAAGAGCTGTCACTTAGACCCTACATCTCTTCTTCCTAAACCCTCCCTTTACACTAGCCTGCTGGCCTCACCTAAAGAAAAGTCTGCTAGGGTCCTCACTTGGACTGAAAACCCAGTGAGGACATAACATAAACAAGAATGTCCTCCAGAGCCTTCCTGTCTCTGCGGCACAGACAGGTAAGATGTCCCTCAGCTCAGCAGCACATAGCCACAGAACAGCTCAGCTGCAGAGCTAGGATTTAGGGTTTCTTCAATACTGCCTCAGGAACAAGTTCCAACAGACATTCAGGGAATGAAAGCACCAGAATGAATTGCTGCAATGAGGACCTGTACTGTCAGTTTCTGGAAGGACCCAGAAGGAAGCTTCAGACCACCACCTCTATCAACACAGCTCTGAGGGGCAGGAGCATGCCAAAGAGCAGTGTTAACAAAGCAGTGCTCACAAATTCCACAGGAGGGGTTCATCTGGGTCACAGACCTGGGCTTTTATTGAGATACCATATCTTGCTCTTGGAGCAAAACTAATACAAGTGTAAGACATGTTTACTCACAGAGCTGCACTGTTGCCAAAGCAATTTGCTGGTACAGCATCCAGTAATTTTGGATGAGCAAAGTGCTAAAGTAAGTAAGGACCTCACTTATTTTTGAGGTGAACTCAAAAAAACTAGCCTCAATATGTATGAAAGCTTTGTCTTTTCTTTGTAGGAGAGTCAGCCACACAGCTTATTCCAAATACCTTTGCCAAGAACAAAAAGACCTGCTCAGTGCCCTGTTCATCTCAAACATGAAGTATGAACTCACCTTCAGGGCTGCTCTCACACAGTACAATCAGTGTTACTCCATTTAATGCAAGAATAGTGACTTGCAAGAAGATGGCTCTGCCTTTCTGTCTTTGTGGGAAAACTTGTTTAACAAATACTCCTTGGAGTTTGACTCTAGTATATGTTCCCTTCTGCCTGATGTCCACAAATAATGCCTACTCTACCAGCTACATACAGGAAATCTGCATTATCTTGGGCTTGTTTTCCCACCCCTGGATTTTCAAAGATCTGTTGGAGATATAGATTCAGTACATTTCATATCCAATACATTTCAGGTCTTCACCTAAACTCTTGTGACAGAATTAGGCCTTCTCATTTTGGGCCTGTTCCAACAGTAAAAAACAGTCATGAAAGCAAGGACATCCTGTCAAATAGTTCACATGAGGCAAAAGGAAAAATCAAACATCTAAAATTCTCCACAAAAAAAGATTCCAGTATAATGGTGTCTGTAGCTTTCTGGTTTAGTCTAGCTTGTAGTCAGAAATAGGCAGGATGGGATGGCAGGTGATCTAGGATGGAAAGTTCGTGTGCCTGTCAGCAACTGTAGTACAGTCCTGGAAATTTTCTCTTATCAATAAAGGGGGGTTTTCCTGCTATTTAGCACATCCCAAATCCCAAAAGGACTCCAAGCCCAGCCCCTCAGTTAAAGACACCAGTACCCAACCCTGATTTCAACACAGTCAGAGTCTCCTGGCTCAGACTTCTCCAAAAGCACCAAGTCCAGGCACTTGTCTCAAAGCCACCAAGACTGTAATCTCCACCTTTAAAGTATCAAGCAGCAAGGACCAGATCTATTAAGGTATTTAGGCTCCCAGAACTTTTCTAGCTTGACGCCTAAGGCCACATGTTTCAAACTGTCCCTTGCCACCATAAAAGCTAAACACGCTCTTGGTCCTACAAGGACCCAAAACACCGAACAATAGCATCAAAACCTGACCATGAAAAAAAAATATGGAAAAAACCCACAGTAAAAACAACTTTGAAAACCCATATGGCTGGAAAAGGTCTGCAGGAATTTCTGCAATGTGTCATTTGACACACCAAACAAGCCAACACCTGCAAGTCAAATATCTTCTTCCTCTCCAATAGGGTCCACATCCTGCCCCTGTCTTTCCACAGATTGGAACACTGAGTAGAACAAGTTTGCTCTGTGGAGAAGTTACTGCCCTCAGAGAGTAATTTCAGTTGTTTAAACATAGGTGTCTGGTATCATTTTAGAGACCTTTAAGCATCCTTCATGGCCTTCAGCTGCTGACACATGACCTGTAGGATCTTTTGCGTGTCTTCAGTACTTTACAACTTCTATCACACAATCATAGAATGTCTGAGGTTAGAAGCAATCTCTGGAGGTCATCTGGTCCAACCTCCTTGCTGAAGCAGGGCCACCTAGAGCTGGTTGCCAGTTCTATGTCCTGGCAGCTTTTGAAAATTTCCAAGGATGGAGACTCCACCACTTCTCTGGGCAACCTGTGCCAATGCTCAGCCACCCTCACAGTAAAAAAGTATTTCCTGACGTTTGGAGGGAACCTCCTGTGCTTCAGTTTGTGCCCATTGCCTGTCGCTGGGCACCACTAAGAAAAGCCTGACTCCCTCTTCCTTACACTCTCCCTTCAGATATTTGTACACTTTGATGAGATTTCCCCCTGAGCCTTCTCTGAAAGAGTGCCAGCTCTTTCAACCTTCTTTATATGAAAGATACTCCAGTCACTTAATAAATTTTGTGGTCCTTCGCTGGACTCTCTCCAGTAGCTCCATATCTTTCTTGTGCTGAGGAGCCCAGAACTTGACACAGTACTCCAGGTGTGACCTTACCAGTGCTGAACAAAGTGGAAAGATCACTCTCTCAGCCTGCTGACAACACTCTTCCTAATGTAGCTCAGGGAACCACCCACCTACTTTGCCAAAAGGGCACACTGCTGGTTTACATTCAACTTCGTGTCCACCAGGACCCCAGGTCCTTTTCTGCAAAGCTGCATTCCAGCTAGTTGGTCTCCAGCATATACTAATGCAGGGGACTATTCCTCCTCAAGTGGAGGACTTTGAACTTCTCTTTGCTAAGTCTGAGGTCAAGATCCTGCTAAACAGCAGCACAACCCACTGGTAAATCAGCCACTCGTCCCAGTGTGGTGTCATCTGCAAACTTGCTGAGAGTTCACTCTGTCCCATCATCCAGCTCATTAGTGAAGATGCTGAAAGAGTATTGGATGCAGTATTGCCCCTGGGGTGCACCACTCGTTACTGGCCTCAAACTTTGTGCCACTGATCACTACCCTCTGGGCCTGGACATTCAGCTAGTTTTCAGTCCACCTCACTGTCGACTCATCAAATCCATATGTCATCAGCTTCTCTGAGGATCTTATGGGAGACAGTGTCAAAAGGTTTATCAAAATTGGTAAGGCTTACTCTGAGACTTGGGACAGAGGTGCTCAGTGCCTCTCACTGCTTTGTCAGAGAACACCTGACAGGGAGCTCTGAGACCACCAGCCAGAGTGCTGTCATGCTCAGAGACACCTGACCATGGCGCTCCCTCCACAAACAGCCAACTCTGTGAAGAACCAGGGTTACTGGGAAGTGCTGGGTCTTGGCTAGTCCCTCTGCTATACCCCATCATAGCAGTGAGGTAGAAGGCTGGTAAAGGTATCTTCCAAAGTTTGGGTAAGGGCAGAGGTTGTCTGAGGACCATCCTCTAACTGATGTGTTGTCTTTGTAACAACCAAGTGCTCTTTTCTGCATGCTTTTTCCCATAAAAAATCATGTGTGACCTGGCCTCATCATGATGTCACATGGATCTGTTTCCTGATAGATTAACTAGACCTCATGACTCCTGCATATGGTCACAGACCTCTTTAGCAAACTGTGAAACCCATGTGGCTTTCCTTGAGCTAATTGCTCAACTCCCTCAAAATACTTGGTGACTTCATCTGCCTTTTCTAGCACCAGAGCAAGTGTCAATGTAAGTTGCCAATGTATGTGGGGATCTGCAGTCTTCCCAGGTGAAAATCTGCAAGCAAAATGTGACCCTTTTTTTTAATACAGGACACCTTCTTGTTTTCTAGGTAAACATCCCATGCTATCTCCAATGAATCCTAACTCCAGCCTGCCTCCACACATATATAAACCTAGCATTCCCAGACTCTTGCTTCTCAAGAATGAAGCAGGGACTGTAGTTCAGTGCTGTCTGAACAGTCAGAAGATAACCATCATTACAAATAATTCCTTGAACTCCAGCTGTGCAGGATCCTGCAGGTCCAGCAGAGCTTTTTCTAATCTTCAGATTAGAAAAGCAGATGTAAACATGCTTTCCTCTGGCACCACGTAGCTTGTGTACTAAATCATTACTCTGAGAACCTTACTACATACAGCCACATTATTGGGATCACAACAAAGGACTTAACCAAAACCTGACTCAGGAGTAAGATCTGATTTCAGAGTGTTGGAACAGACTGCAGACATGTAAATAAATGTGATGTTTTTCTCCTGGTAGCAGAGAGATGCTATTATATTTCAGATGCTATTTATTTTAATTTTAGTGAGTTGTGGCTAACTAAATGTATTAGCCATTCACCACACTGTATGCCACTAGCTATAGAAACTCAACTGTCTTTACCATATTAACACCCTTGGACTTTCGGATGGAGCTTTGGCCTTTTTGAAAATATTCATCACCCATTTGAATCTGAATAAGCTACTGGGAAGCCAGGTGTTTTCCACACAGAGCTTTCCCATTCACCTTCCTCTCAACCCGGAGACCCCACTGTTGTGGGCACAGGATCCCCTTTCCACTCCTGCCAGACTGCCTGGCCAGGCTCTTAAGCAGGAAATGAAAAGGGCCAGTGGAAGCGCCCAACTGGCCTGAGGAGCACACAGTCCCTCCTTGCAGCAGTTCGCAGAAACCACCTCTTAGGTTTCTATCATTCTGGAAGTTCAGGCCCTTTCTTTCTGCTTAGGTAACTTCACTGTCCTAATTGTTATCCTGAATTCCTGCAGTGTTTGCAGCAACATTTTTGAAACTGAGCCCTCATGAACTACATAAGAGCGTTCTCTTCTGAGTTCATTTTGTTCACATGCCATTTTCACACGAACAGCCTGGAGGCAAATAAAGAGACAAAGAGGGCAGAACAAGAAAAGCTAGTATAGCAAGGTTAATTGTTTAATCAGAGTTTGTTTGAAAGGTGCCTTCTGTCCCTCCTTGCCCCAAAGCAGAGAAAAGTAAGCATACCCTAGAAGGGGTCAGCAGAGTTAACATTTACTCTCAGATTCAACACCAGCTCGAGGCTCTGATTTCCCATACAGAAGCACAAAAAAACCTGCTGCTAAACCTCCAGGTCCACATTTCAGCTTCCTCTAAGGCAAATGCCTGCTCACTTAGGCAGGGCAGAGTACTCCAGACTGCATAACCTGCAAAACAGGGGATCCAGTGAAGCTGTTCAGCTGCTGTTGAAAGCCCAGGCAGAACCGGCAGGGGAAGGGGTGCTACCTGCCTTCCAACGGGAAAGGCCGGTGGAGGGGTGTGGAGAACAGGCAGGGATGTTTGAAGCCATCAGTGTACATCCTATATATCACTACACTATCCCTCATTTTAACATACTATACAACTGCGCAAAGGCAAAGCCTTTTTTTTCTCCCCTCTCGTTACCAGAGAGCTGGGCTGCTGTCAGCTGTGTGCCAGCTGCCCAGCCTGACCGGCAATGCAAGCAGCACAGTTAGAGTTCATCATGCAGCCTGTTCCCCAGAAGAACACCCCTGTTCACAGGGATTAACTCCATCCCCAAGCCACTGGTCTGATTAAATGGGGGGAAGAGAGGGAGGAATTGAAACTACCAAACTGATAAAAATTGATCAAAGTGTTGTTAAAAATGTAATAATTTTTTAGACTGTAGGCTGAGTGGACATTGGGCAACAACATTTTACCAAGATTTGTTCTTTAAAGGAGAGGCCAGAAGACCAGGTGAGATATGGCACTGGAGCATCTGGTTCTGTGTGAGAAGATAGGCACTCAGCTAGGCCCAGATAACTTGTACATCCTTAGGTGACTCATAAGCTCGGTCAAGATTAGGGACAACACAACCGCCTCCTATGCTTATCATTTCTGCAGAGAAGGAGTGGTGAACAAATCACAGAAATGACCTGTTGCTACTCTGAGCCAAGGGACAGTAAGGGAAAACCTTCTCAAAGGTGCCCTCTATGCATCCCTCAGCCACCCTCCCGAAACCCCTATACTTACGTATTACCATGCCTGGACATGTATGTCTGTACAGCCTGCCTGAGAGTGACAATGATCTTTCAGCTCAGAAAGCCAAGACAAAGGCATGTAACACCGAGCTGTTCACACTTGGGGGGTACTGTACTGCACCTTCCAAGCCTGTGGTCATGTTTTCCTGCATATTGGCAAAAACACTAGTACAACTTATATGGCACAGGGGACCAGGACAAGAACACATGGCTGTTCCTGCAAGCTCATAAGTATGCTCGTTTGTCTCAAGGCATTTGGTTAGTTCTCAGAGCAGACTCAAGAATGTCTCAGACTAACATCCTGTGCTCTGGGGCTCCTTCTCTAGCAAAGTTTCAGGAAAAGAAAAAGACAGACCTTATACTGGGAGGTAAAGCTAACACGGAAGTGGCCCAGCAGACACAGTTCCTGACTTAAACTTTCCACAGTGCTACATAACACAGTACCAAAGGAGCACTTGACTTAAATAAAAAGAACTTACATTAGTATCAACCCAAACCAAAGGCCTATCACTCTGGAAGTGGATTAATCGTCAGGAGAGTAGGAAATAAAGGTCCCATGCCAGGCAAAGGAGCAATGAGATTTGGAGAAGCAGGATGACAAACATCTGCTAAAGTGGAAAAGTGCAGTAAGAAGAGAATTGGGCTTGGACAAGCCCAAAGGAATTTGGGCTCTTCCTTCTACATAGTGCTGTCCCAGGGATAATCAGCCTCAGGCTCCAAATATAACGTTCTCCTTTTTCAACAATGGAGAGATTTTAGAAACCAAGTATCTGATACAGGGAAATTTGAATATAGAATACAGCTTGTTTACTGAACAAGCTGTTTCCCACAACTGGCAAACACATTCAAAAAAACCCCATGTACCTGCATATATATTAATGTGTATGCATACACATGCATAATGCAGCCATGGGAGAAAAGAATACGTTAAGCAAATGTTTCAGTGCTGAGAAGCAGTAAGAACTGCAAGCATGTGTGTGTAGGATGTGACTCCAGTAGAACAGTGTAACACTGGTGGGTTTCAGATTAGATTGCAGACAGGAAAAAAAAAGGTATTTTTCTGAGATAAAGAAAGCAGAAAGCTTAAAAGCAGCAGAAGAACTCACAACTGAAATACCTTGTGAAAGAAGAATCACACGGATATATATGTATGTATGTGGAAATGGGAAAAAATTGCAATATAAGGTTCACAGCAAACTCATGAAGTACCTCCTGGTCCTCTAATTCTACACGTGCTCATCCTCTTCAAGTCTTCAGTTGCTGCTTTATTTTTTTCCTTTGTTTCTGATGCTTTATTTAGCAGCCTGCCTTGTAGACATATAACAGGATAAAATGAGCAGCTAGAAAGACACTGCTAACAAAATGACACAAAATTATAAACTGCCATGACTATATAGGGATGAGTTAAAACCGACATCAGCGTAGCACATTGATCCCCAGTTAAAAAAATATCTCAGCTATAGTCACGGTGGCTATTCTTGAATTGTGTATAGGTATAAATCTGGTCACAGAGGAAGAGCCAGTCAGTAAAATTTAAGGGTGCGGCACATTGACTTGGTTACTGGGGTGCTTCTGCTATAAATGTACATTATGCTGAATGCATGTGTTTCAGGAAAAACAAGCAGGAAAGGAGAGAATGGCTGGACACAAGTGATCTCTCTGCAAGCACTAAGGCCCACATACTGGGTATCAAAAGACAGTTACGAAGAACTGCAAGTACCCCAAGATGACAAGTCAGGGATCACAAAGGCGCCTATGGCAGCTGAGGGTCCTGTGTGAGAAGGGCGACTGCAGGGCTCCCTTGGGACAGGGCAAACCTGCAGGTCCTGGGACCTGAAAGCGGTCAGAGGAACAGCTACAAAGAAGCCACAGGAAGACACAGACTCGAAATCGCGTATATGAAGGGAAGAAGCTGGAATCAGACTTCTGAAGTTTTGGCAGCTACTGTCTTCCCAGACGTGCGCCCGGCAGGCTCCCTCGTTTGATGCAGGTGCCGTACGTGCTTCCCAAGCTCCTTGCCTTGAGGCAGCTAGTGGTTCATGTCCTGAAAGGATCTGGGTAGCCTCGGCAACGTTCAAACCGCAAGGTGTCATCGGTGCGAGCTGGTGGTACACAGAGTGTAGGCTCGGCAGCAGCGAGGCCGCCTGTACCTCCTGTACCTCCGCGCTGCTGTGCGTGCAGCGGTACCCAGCAGGGAAATGGCTCCCCGAGGCCCAAACGCCCGAGGCGGCCATGCCGCCCAGCACACGGGCACCGCGGGTACGGACCCCCGTTTCCCACGTTGCCCCCCCGGGGTACCGGCGTGGCCTTTGCAAATGCCGTGCTAAAGCCGTGTCCCCCGCACGCCTGACGACCCCGCCGGGCTCGGCGCGGGCTCATCCCGAGCAGCCGGTAGGCCCGGCAGCGGCGCCCCTCGACCCGCGGCGTCCTCCACGGCCGAGCGCGGCCCCCACACGGCGGCGGGAGGAGGCGGCGCTTGCGGCGTGGGGCGGGCCCGGCGTGGCCCCGGCCCCGGGTGCCGCTCCCGCGGCTGCCCGGCGCCTGCGGCGTGTCAGCGGCAGAACCGCCCGGACAGCGGCGGGGCGCCGGGCACCCGCCGCCCGCCATGGGGACCAACGCGCCGCCGCGCCGGGAGCCGCCTCTCCGCGGCCCCCACGTAAGTCAGCGGCACGGCTGGCCGCCGGGGCGGGCCCCGTGGGGGGAGGGCCCGGCGGTGCGGGCAGGGGACCGCCTGCGGGGCTGCCATTCGTCAGCGGCCGTGCCCCGGCGGGCGGCGAGCGGGGGCGGCGGCAGCGGCCGGGCGGCCCGCGCCTTCCCGGGGGAGGCAGCGTCCTGCCGGCGGCCCCGGGGCAGCGCTGCGGGGGGCGCTGAGCCGGCACCCGGGCGGGCGGCGGACCCCGGTCGGCGCGGGGGCGGCGGCAGGTGCCTCCTCCGGGGCCGGTGCGGGACCTGTCCGTGCCTCCGCTCCTCCGCCTGACGTGCCGGCTTGCGGCCGCGCCGGTGACGCGCTGGGCGTGCAGAAGTTCTGCGGGGAACGGTGCTCGGGGGTCGCTCCTTTGTATCCGCGCTCCCGGGTTCCTCGCTGTTCAGTCCGTAGCAAACTGCGGGGTGCTGGTGACCTTCCCGAAGCTAGCACTCTGTGCCTCGTCACTGTCACTTCCTTGTCCGTTATTTGGGAGACGAGAGATAAGGTTTGGACTGGCCAGTGTTGGGGTACTACCTAGAAGGTGGTGGCAGGGTTTTAGGATTATTATTCAGTTTCATTTTGCTGATGTACCCGTGGCAATGAGGAACGGACCCACCATCCCACGTGCTGAACAGGCACGGCGGGGAGAAAGGCATGGCCCCTCAGATGGTTCACATCCAAGCAGGGTATGTGCAGGCGCTGGGAGAAGAGACGTGAATGCAGGCCGGGTAATAAGGGGCTTGAGCTCTGTGGGGTAATTTTTTAGGTAGGTTTTGTCAGAAGGCATTCAGCTAACAAGTGAAGTGAATGCAACATTGAAGGAAAGGCAGAGAAGAGGCATACAGCCGGGAGAAGGACAGCAGGTCCAGAAAGGTTTGAAAGAGAACAGAGAGAGGACCGATGAGCCAGCCAATGCGCCCGGGGGTGGTCCTGATTCCTTGCCCCTTGGCAAGCACACTCCCACTGCAAGAAGTCCTTCTGCTGGTGCTGTTGCCCCAGGCTGTTTGCTTTGCCACCTGTAGAGCAGGTTTTGTGGCTGCCTTTCAGGTGTTTCAAGCTACCAGGGGATATGGCTCTCTGCATGCGGAAGGGGTGCAGAAAAGGCATCAGAGGTGATGTCTGCCAAAATACAAAACAAGATACATGTTCCTATTAGGCAAAGAAGGCCTGTCACATTCGAATCTGAATGTCTTACCATGTCAGCTGGAAACACCTCTTCCTTTGAAATATTTCTTTGCATATCCTCCCTCTTGCCTCCCAACCAGCTTTGAATTCGGATTTGGCTCCAGGTGTGGAGGTGAGAGTAGTATCATCACCTTATATGTTCTCCAGTAAAGACATCCATCTAGAACTCAGGTTTAGGCTTTAAAGAAATACATTTCACCAAGCACTTGAAAACTGCTTGTTGTCCTGATTTTTAAGTAAGAAATTAATCAATAACATTTTTTGCCCTCCTGTAGCACTGTTTCCTTCTGGTGCTTTAAGATCAAATGTGACACCACTGTGTCAGTACATCAGATGCTAAAAAGTAAACCAGCTTAGGGACAGAAGTGAAAATTAACAAAGCTCCCCATTCACATTAAGGAAACCAAGGGTGCTCATGAAAACTATAGAACATTTGCATATCCTCCGAGGTTTTACATTAGAATGTTTGTAAGGAAAAACTAAAGGGACTTTTTGACTTGGGACCGCTCTTCTACCAGAAGTTTTCTCACCTCTGCTGCATTGCTTCTTTTGCTTATAATACTTGACAAGTCTACCAGCAGCTTGGAGAACTTTAGCTAGTAAGAAGGTTGGCAGCTCACACTAGGGGAAATAATGAAGGAAAAGAGATTCCCCTCAGCACTGTGCTACTCAAGGAAAGGGGATTTTTATGGGATGTGTAAAAAAGAGACTAGGGCAGAGTCAAGGATCCCTGTTATTTTTTCCATAAAACAGCATGATTTCATGTGGTAGAAGCCAGTCATAGTGATGTTCCCACTAAGTACTTAGTTTTGAAAATACAAAATGTCCTTTCGAAAATCATGTTCTTTTTCTTCCAATTCTATTATAAGATACTGAGATGGAACATAGAACTTTGTATGGGAAAATACAGGTGTGAGAGCATGATACACAATGTCAGTCTTTCATAACTGCCTTTCAGAGACACATGAGGAGGTTTCAGAAAGTACAGGAAAAGACGGAGAACCTCTCACAACATGGAGTCTCGCTAGCCAAATGGCAGGGACATTCAGGCTGAATTTCTAATATATACTGCCTTAGCAGCCAGGCCAGTCAGAAACTGTTCTGTAACCACATGATTCTGAGTAGCCTCCTACGTCCTTGGGATAATGGATGGTGTATGGTCTTCCCAGAGGGACTCTGCATAGCCTATGGACATGTGTGCTGAAGTCAGAACATCTATCAGGAGAGTTGCCCTTCCTGCAAAATCAGGAAATATTTTAGCAGTTGCTTTTATTTCTTTGTAATTCTGGACCATCTTTCATTAAAACTTCTAGTACTAAATCAAACCTTTAATAAAAGAACATGAATAGCAACTCCAGCTGAGAGAATTAGACTACCCTGAAGGTTAAGTCAAAATAACACCCGGCCCAGATGCTTTTCATGTGACTTTTTTTTCCAGATAAGTACCAAAAAGAAGGAAGGAAAGAAGTAAATGGCCATTTAACATGTGGTTGTTGGGTTTTTTTTTTTCTTTCCTAAATGTCAGTACATCAGATGCTAAAAAGTAAACCAGCTTAGGGACAGAAGTGAAAATTAACAAAGCTCCCCATTCACATTAAGGAAACCAAGGGTGCTCATGAAAACTATAGAACATTTGCATATCCTCCGAGGTTTTACATTAGAATGTTTGTAAGGAAAAACTAAACTAAATGTCATCCTGAACTCCAAACATTTGCTTTTCATCATTTACAAGGTCATGCCTGCCTGTCCAAGTAAAGCACATTTACAAAAGCTTTGTTAGTTGAAGGCTTTGTATCCACTCTTTAGAGATAGTACCTCTTAAAATTGTATGCTTGTTTCTACATTTCCTTGCCTTTTGCTTTATGTTTGGAAAAACAAAACTGTCTCTGGAGGTTACTGGTAATGAAAATAAGGGCTACAGATACTCCAAACAAAAAATCAGGACATTTTATTCTTGACCCAGAATTAAAACCCAAGACATACTTCTGTGTGATGCCTGATACAGAAAAAAAATACTTTTGACAGACATTTGAGCTTTCCATTACAATCCTGCAAGCTTCTTCAAATAAAAAATCTGAAATTGTTTCAGGAAATTATAATAGCCATGTAATAGTTTAGGATTTAACATTGCTTTAAAAGTCATATGCTTAAACAAGACATTTGAATAACTCATATATACCCTTAGTGAACAGTTACAGCTACACTTCTTTGCCCATTTTATATTGTCTCTCAAAATTTCCTCATCTCTTTAAAACTGCAAACTGACTATATGCTTTGTACTGTAACCATCTTTACAATCACATTGTCTTCTTTCAGGTTTTTTCTTAGTGCAGTTAATAGCCAAGTAAAAGTCAACAAGCTACACACAAAACATATCTTTTAATATGGAAACAAAATGGAAATACATGGTTACTATTATCATTCTTTAGTCCTAACAATACATCTCTGCTTAACAGATATATCTTTTTTAATTATGTAGTAGAATTAGTACCCCTTAAAATTAGAAATTAGGAATTACCAGCAGAGACATAATAGTTCAAATATTTTTCAGCCACAGCCACATTGAAAACACAGCTGCATGCAAGTAGGATGCCAAAGATCCTCAGAAAGGTTGAGAAAAATGTAAAAAAGAGATACTAGTTGGACAAGAAAAGCAAACGGGAACCTCTAGACTTGTTCACTACACAGAAGTTACATAGTAAAAGAGGCCAGAGTTTGCTGTAGTATTCCTCCTTAGTGCTAGCTATTTACCTTTCTTTTCAACACTGTATGCCAATTTTAAGTGGAAAAATTGGGCAGTTTACCACTAGATGATCATTTCTGGCTCCTCCCCTTCTTTTCTCCGAGCGTCTAGCCTGCTGGACTTCCTGCTTTGAGACAGCACAACTCTTGCACCTTTATTAGAGCTCACAAGCCTCCACAGACCCACATACACAGATGTTTCTCACTGAACAGACAACGCAGTCCACCCTTTGTCCCTTTGCACCCACTGAAAGCAAGATTGGAGTGAGGGCAGAGGGATGCATGGTGCAGGGCAGAACACAAAATTAGAACTGTAGCACTACTGGAACATGGTAATTTTAGTATCTTCCGTCTTTAAAATTGTGATAATACAGTAGGAAAGAAGCAGAAACAACATAGGTTTAGCTCCTACTGAAAGCTGCATAAAGAATTAAGCTTAGTCTTGCAAACTTGCCTTTTGAATTTGTTACTGTGATAAAAGCCCAAAGTGATCAGAACTTGCTTCCTGGTCATTTGCATCCAGGTAACTTGGCTGTTTCTTCTGCATGATTTCCTCAACCAAGTATGCATAACAAATAATTCTCCCACCTGTAGCTGAGGTGGAGACGGGGATCTGGTATTTGGCAAACTTATCCACTGCTTTACCTAGCGATGACCCCCTCCAATCAAATTGACTCTTGCTGGCTTTTGTCCAAATACTCTGAGTATGTACAGCAGCTCTATTCATTCCTGTTTGAACGTACCTCAAGTTGTTCTAAGCAAACCATGTTGTATACTGATCAGGGGTTCAAATGCCCAGCACAAGCATCAGCACAGTAAGAGGAAGAATTCCACCCCAAGAATCAACCCCAGCCTAGGCTGCCATCATTGTTCAAGACCAACTGGTTTCAAACCAGCTTGGGTATGGTGAACCGTATCATATTCCCCAGTGGATGTTTGATGTGTGTCAACAATAAGCAATTGCAATCAACTGAACAAGGAGCTTCAGAAACAACAGACAAACCATAACCTTAAAAGCTTTTAATCCAAGTAAATTTCGAAGGACACTTTGAAGGACTAAGCAGATCACACAAGCAGAGTGAATCACATAATGATGGCAAGAAGTGGGTCAGTTCCACTATTTTATTTTCAGAGTGGGAAAGAAAAGTTTTGTGGGGTTGGCGTTTTTTTCAGCTGAAATTAAGATTGTTGTTGGAGATTGAATGAACTGAAAAAAATCCTTTTGAGGTTGCCAGCACTCTTTCCAGTGCTTTGCATGGGGTTTCAGGTGGGTCCTATCTCACCTCCCTGCCCCTGACCAAGGAATCCCCGAGAATGGAGGCTGCTTTTCATACCATGCCTCTATCACATCCTACAACTCTTGCTAGAAATGACTCAAATTTTATAGGATATAGGGAAATGGTCTTGTATTGCAATATACCAGACATCAGCATGTGCTACCTTTCCAGTGAGAAAGAAGAGGCTGTTAATCTGTTGTAGAACATTGGCAGCTCTAAAGAAAATCCTGTGATATTTTTTAGCTCATTCCTAGTTGTTTCAATGAGATTCACAACTCTGCTGGTTACCTGGGGCTTTACTGCACCTGATTTTAACATAGAATCATAGAATAATTTAGGCTGGAAACAATCCTTAAGATCATCAAGTCCAAATGTTACCCCAACACTGCCAAGTCCCCACTAAACTGCATCCCTAAGTGCTACGTCTACATGTCTTTTAAACACCTCCGGGGGCAGTGACACAACCACTTCCCTGAGCAGCCTGTTCCAGTGTTCGATAACACTTCAGATGAAGAAATTTTTCGTAATATCCAATCTAAACCTCCCCTGGTGCAACCTGAGGCCATCTCCTCCTGTCCTATTTCTTGCTGCTTGGGAAAAGAGACTGACACCACCTTGCCACAACCTCCTTTCAGGTAGTTGTAGAGAATGATAAGGTTTCCCCTCAGGCTCCTTATCTCCTGACTAAACAATCCCAGTTCCCTCCAGTGCTCCTCATAAGACAGCTCCCTTCACCAGCTTTGTTGCTCTTCTTTGGGCACATATCCACCCCAAAACAAGGAACAAAATTTTCACGTGGTTTTGGATTTCCTCTCCCTTGGCCAGGAATTCTATGCCTAACAATCTTGCCTACATGCAGCTCCTCATTTTCTGTTAGCATAAGACACTCAGCAAAGATGTGAGATCTATGTTGTGGTGAGGAGAGCGTAAACCCCCAAATTTCCCTTTGCATAGCATTTATGTCACTGTTTTATACTCCACCTCTTCCCTTTCTCTGAAACATCACACACAAGCTGCAAGCCCTGAATGAAGTGACTGGGCTAGCTAACACACTGCTGTGGTGGCTTACAGTTACTATTATCTGCACAGCTCACCTGGTTGTTTTAACTGGGAAGAGCAAACAGGAAAATGCAGGAAGGTAGTAACTTGTTATGCTTTCTCTACTGTGTGTATCTGTTTATATTCTCCTTATATCATGTACTATGTGTTACTTGGTCTTTTCTTATAAGGGATATTCACAGTGGAGCCAGAATCTTCAAAAGTTACTGGTTTGGCTGTGTCAGAAGAACCTGCTCTACTGAAAGCACTGTGGCCCTAACCTTTAAAATTCAAGTTGCTTTCAAGTGTTTTAGGCTGAACAGTACAGAATTTACATGGACAGCTGCTTCTAGTTGCTTTTGAAAACCTTAGCCTAAGTTTTCACTTTCTTGCACTCAGCATCAGGTTTTGACACAAATAAAATGGGTGTAAATGAAGAGTTAAGAAGTCATTAAAGCTCTACCCCATGCAGATGTTGATTTTAAAAGACATATTAATTTGCTTTCAGGAGGGAAGAAGTAACACAGTGCTTAGCCCCAGTGCAGACAATCACAGTGCTATTGACTGACTGTCCACACTATCCATCTCCCGGACATAGTCACACACTGACAAATCCCTTGTCATACCACAGTATTGCAACTTTCACCTCCTTCAGCATGGGTTTCCAGTCTGATCTTCGAGCCAGCTGCAAACCAAACCAGATGATCTTGGTCCTTCTGTTCAAATCTTAAGAAACATGGCCACTCTAGAAAGAAGTTCCTAATCTCCAGCATTTCCCGACACTTTGTGTATTAATATCTGTTTAGTCCCTCAAAGGCTGTTACTATTTCTGCATAGCTTTTTGATGAGGAGAGGGCTAATGAATTAATGTGAACACTGAGACCCCCTACTCCTCTCGTGAGCCCCAGTACTGCCTCAGGGCTTGGCAAGGACAGGAGGCCATCTTCAGGATGTCGTTAAGAGATTTTGAACAGCAAAGCATAAGGCTGACTGGAGCTGGCAGGTTATGGGCTGAGGCTTCTGCTCCTATCTCATCTTTCTGGAGAGAATTTGTCTCTCCAGCAGGGCTCAGTTAGTTACACAAGATAAATTTTATCCTGTTTATGTAATATGTGAGTTCTTGGTGGGGAGAAATTGCCGAAAGGAGCATCAACTTTCCACCTTCTGCAGCAAGATGCTGAAACACCATTAGAACATTTCTGGAGAAAACACATGAAGAGATGCACTGATGCTGTTGTAAGAATAATTAACCCTCAGTGTAGTTGCTTCTAGCTTTATAAGTAGTAGTATAATTCATCATTTGTAAATGCATACATACTTTCATACACTCATGCTCAAATTTGATTCAGGCTCTTCCTCAGCATTTTGTTTCAGTGAAACCAGCTGTAGACGTACAGGTGAGTTTACCATAACCTGAAAGCATTTACAGGAAACAATACAAACTGACTTATAATGACATGTCCAGAATGCACATAGGTTTTTGAGCAATGTGCAATATGCATAAAGAAAATCTAGTGATGCAGAGAACAATGAAAACAACTTAAGTGGGACATAAATTGAACCTAAGCACCCCAAGGAAGTCTCTGGATGTAGAAGCCTGGGCCTCACTGGGGACTGCAAATGGCCCTGGCATTTTGTGGAGGGAGAACACAGCAGTGTGCAGAGTCCAGGTGGTTTCTGGTGTGTCTTGGAACAAGTTCTTAGCACAGCAGCCAGATGAGCCAGCAAGGGTAATGCAAACCTGGATCTGATACTCACCAGAAAGGAAGATGTGGTCAGAGATGTGAAGACTGGCTGTTGCAGACCCTGAAATAGTGGGTCCCTTCCAGTTGCTATTACTACCTCTGGTCAGCATTTCAAGTTAAGGTCCCTGGTCATTTGAGAAGTCGTTGTGTATTCTCAAAACACTGAGGCTTTGAGGAGCTATGACTCACTGGATCACAGCTGTCAAGACTTTCTGAATGTCACCATAAGATATTCTCTCTCTCTTGGGAAACAGTTCAGAACTTTAAATTCCCCAGGGGAAAGTCTTAAAGCTTTTTTACTTTACTCTTTAAATTACAGTAATTCCTGTTTAAGATCTTTATTTTTTTAGTTGAAGACTTCAGTATTTGTTCCTCAAAACCTTTCGAAACAAATATTTGTAACTACTAGAAAAGTCAGCTTTTTCTCTCTAGTAAAGGACAGGAATACAACCATTCCTATTCCCTGCATCTATTTACTTTTAGGTATTTCAGACACAAGAGTCACTATTAAAGCTAGTTCTTCTGAGAAGTAGAGGGCAAAAGCAGGAGGGATTTGAGACAGCTCAGTTATGATACGGATGAACAAAGACACAATCTGGACTGAAAAACTGTGTCAGAGTGCAGATACCAAACAGCTGAATGTGGCAGAGGCTTGATCAGATGGATAGCCCTACCACATTCGATAGTCAGGTTTCAACCACAGAAATATGACATCTATCAGAGGGAGAAAAATGGGTGAAGAATTCTCATTTTACTAGGATTGTGTAACATCAGATACCAAAACACTTTATTTAGGTGCTTCTGTAGCAAAATGTAGTGGACATAGGTTGCTATTCTTACACACAGTGCCTAGGGTATTGAACTAGGATCCAAGTCACAGTAATGTCACTAATAACAGACCACTTTGACCCCAAAACACAACCAGTCTGAGAAAACAAAACACATATAATCAACTGAAAGAGAGATGATCGGCAATAACTTGACAGCTGGTTTAACAGCTTTCTTGATTGCGTTGCATGCCACTGAAGTCAACAGGATGTAAGGACGTGCTGGCACTCTTGGCTGAACTAATACCAGAGTCATCGAACTCCGCAGCACACCCAGAAACTTCCTGAGCTACGGGCAGGGCTCTCGCCTGCAGAGGGCTGTGGTTCCTCGCAGCCTGCAACACAACGCCACCACCTCCTTCTCCCTCGCATCGCTGTGGGCTGCTCGCTTTGTCTGCCCTCACTTTGTGTCTCCCACGGGTAGCCTCACAGGTCGCCGTTTTCCGACAGCCCTCATTTTAAAAACTCTTAACGTGACGGTAATCCTCGCAGAGGCTGTGAGATCACTGAACAGCTCCAACTGCTTTGTCGCATGCTTCATCGGTTCGTTCCCTATATAAACCGAGGTAAGAGGCTGCCCTAACACAGGGCACGGTGCCCCGGGACGAGGCCTGCCGGCACAGGGCGCCGCAGCCACCGCCACGGGCCGCCCCGCGCTCGCCCCTTCGTCAGGCACATGCGGGGCCCGTCCGCACGGCGCCAGGCCGGCAGAGAGCCCGCGGCCAGCCCGCCGCTCCGCCGGGCCCCGCAGCCCCTGCCCCGGCCCTCCGCCGAGGCGGGGCGGGGCCTTCGTGCCGGCGCGGGCGTTGATGCCCCGGGCTCCGGCGCCACCGTGGCGGCCTCGGCGCGGAGCGAGGTGACCGCGGAGTGAGGCCCTGCCGGCCTGCGCGGGTATCTGGGCGCCCGGAGGGACCGGGACCGCTCAGGCCGCGCTGCCGGGTGGGGCGGGGCGGGGAGGGAGAGGCGTGCGGCGCCGGCTGGCGGCAAGGGGCGGGGAGGGGCGGGAGCTCCGCAGAGCGGCCGGTGGCCGCGCCGGGGCGCCATGGGGCGGGAAGCCGCGGGCCCGCCTGCCCCCCGCCTGCCCCTCGCCTGCACGCCTGCCCCCCGCCTGCCCCCCGCCTGCCCCCCGCCTGCCCCCCGCCTGCACGCCTGCACGCCTGCCGCCCGCCTGCCGGCTGCGCCGTGCGGCGCGGCGCCGGGGCTGGCGGTGGGCGCGCATGCGCCTGGAGCGCGGCTGGCGGTGTGGGTGCGGGGCGCTGGGCCGGGCCTGTGCCCATTGCGGGGCTGAGCGGCGCTGCCGAGGCGTGTGTGCGCGTCCGCGCCGGCGGGTGATGCAGGGCGCCGTAGTCCCGGCGAGCGGAGAGGTGCGCGGGAGCCTGCTGCGGGGCCGTGAGGCGGGCGGGCGGGGCTGTGGGTGTGTGCGTGCGGGCAGACGGGGAGGGCGGAGGGGCTGCCGCAGCGAGGCGGGTGCGGGAGCGCGGGGGAAGCGGCCCCGCCGGCGGGTGCGCGCGCCCCGGCTGTCACGCGGCCCGAGCGGTTTCGCGGGGGGGGGGGGGGGGGGGGGGGGGCGGGGGTGTCACTTGCAGGGGTGGCAGAAAGCGGGCACGGAAAGGCAGGACGTGCACCCGGGTGACAGGCGCATCGGTACGCTTGAGAGGCGCGCAGGGGGCGATCCCGCGTACGCACAAGCGAGGGGGGGTGGAGGTGGGGAGGGGGGGTTGATCCCCTTCGTGGCGGAGCGGTGGGAGGGGGTTTCTCGCTGTAGCGTGGCGTAATGTATGCGCAGGGCGATGGAAGAAGCAGATGTGTCGGGTGATACAACGCTTCTCCCACTGGCGCTGGTGCGCTCGAGGGGGTTGCTGAGGGACCTGGTTTTGTCAGTGGTCACCTGCACCGGGCTGCAGGAGCGCGCCCCAGCTGTGCGCGCTTCCACGGGCACGGAAGGGTGCCACCACATGAGCACACGTACTGCACATGGTGTGGGGAGAGTTTTGGGTAGTGTAACCTATATGTGTACCACACAGCGAAGAAACTGGGAAGGTCAAATGGCTCCACAAGCACACAGGCATGTGCAGAGACTGTAAAAAAGCAGTGTTCCAGGCTCTTTGATTTTGGAAATAATCTGTTTGGATAGAAAAGTGAATGCAGAATATACAAGTGGTATCATTTGTAAAACACTAATAAAGGGGCGGGCGTCACACGCACCTGAGACTGCTAACAGAGGTAGTATCTACTTGGTTGCTGCAGAATCTGGCCCAGAACCCCCAGCCTTAAAAAGTCCTTTAACCTCTAATAGTCTGAAAGCTTTAAGATGGGATATGGAAGAGCAGTAGACCAAAACAAGTAAGGATTAATTATTTCAGGTAGTCCTTCTTGGAGCACTGTTTTGTTTCTTCTCCTTTCTGCTGAAGATTATCTGTCCCAGCAAGGTGGAAGAGGCAGACCTTGGAACAGGAAGGTCCCAGACTAGACACAGCTGCATAGATCAAACTTGGTATACAAACACCTAGAAACTAAGAGGCAACTGTTAGTGATTAATTATTTGAAAGAATTTCAGTGAACAGTTCTGAAAAGAAATGTTTAGCCTGCAAAACCTGTTAATAAATTCTAAAATAGTAATGGTAACAAAATTATGTAACTAGGACATTTCAGCTTTACTGGGAGGAATGCGCTGTTAATGGTCGAAAGGACTTTGCCATTACTTGTTGACAGTGAGTGCTATCTGAAAATACGGAATTATTTTTGCATTTACAGGCGCAGCATAGGTTGGATTCAAGATAGAATGCTGTCTGGTTTTAAACTGTGATGAAGCAGTACATCACCCGTTTCTTTGGAAATCATCATCCAACTTGACCTGAAAAACAATAAACTGGTTTAATTAGTGGTAGATTTCCCCATGTAGTTGGCACTTCTCAGTCCTTTTGGTAGGATAAATATTTTAGTTCTTCAGAAGAAACACGTTGAAACTGACAGCAACAGGAAAACTCTGTCTGCACTAAGGCCTGTGTGTGGCCTACTTGCAACTTCTGAAACTGCTGTGTTACAGAGTTTTGAGGCAGTACTAAAAATAATTGTGCTTTGGGGCTTACTGAAACCTACTGTTAACAGAAGTTGAAAGGCACATACAGCACAAATTGCTCTTGATTCTGGTCAGTTCATATACCTTTCAAGTATCTCCACATTTGCTTCTGAAGTTATTTCAGGAGACCATTACTGCAGCCAGTAGCATCTGTAATTAAATGAGATCTGTGTGGCCAGAAAGATGTATGGTCTAGTGGTTCAGTTCTGTGAACCATGAGATTTTTTTGTTGCTGTTGTTTGTTACAACTTACAGACTTATTATTTTAGGAGATTGTATTTTCCGAATTTGGATTGTAAGGTTCTAGAATTTTAGATGCTGCTTGAAGATCAAGAACAGAAACTGTTCTGGTGGTTAACAGCCCGTTTTGTATAAACGAAAAGATAACTGGTTTGTCAGAGGGGAAGTGATGGTTCTAGCTTAGGCAGGTAACTTGGAGTAAGTAGACTTCAGCTAAGCTCATTTTGTCTCTCTTACTATGCACTTTTACTTTGGCTTCTCAGTTTATGTTGTATAGAATATGTATACAGCAGTGGCTGACTTGGAAGAGTTTTGTAGAGGTTTGCTTCTAATTATACTAACGTTATTCATGCAGTTTCAAAGATAAGCATATAGGGATGTCAGAAGCAGCCTTCACGTCTTGAACGTGATTTTATTTGAATTAGTGGCTGCTTTTACATCTGTAATGACCGTATGTCCTGCTGAGAACAATCTCCAAAAAGAGGTTGTTTCAGAAATGAGAAAGCAGTGGTTGTGTTTGATCTGAGTCTAGCTAATGTGGTTTCAAGTTTCACTTTGTGATACAGGGCAACATGCTTTCCGATCTAACTTTATACAGCATTTAAAATGCTGCAAAGTACTGTATCTAAATTTTCAAATAAGGTACTGAATTTTTCTTACATAGATTTAAAATATTTCAAGCCTGCTGGACAAAGAGAATGGCAAGATTAAATTAAAACAGCCATCATATACACACATAACTGCAGATGTTTTCAGCACGAGGAAATAATTAATTTGTCTGAAGGATTATCATCTGACCCTTTGGAAGTTTAAAACGGTCATTAGTTATTTGAAGTAACGGTCAAATGTAAATTAAATTGAAGGGCCTCAGTGTAAACCAAATAATCTGTTACTTTATGGCTGAATCCATAGAACTCATCTTAATTTGTCAGGATAGTAATCAAATGCTGAAATTTCAGGCTGTATCTATTCTGCTGAAGTTGATTGGTGTAGCCATAGCTGCTTTACTTGAATAAATGAGAAGTGCCATTTCTAATGAGCTTCGTCATGGCAGCCGTCTTTACTTTTTGCCACTTCAATTTTATTCTGAAAGGTAGTATAAACTCTCTTAGGAATCATGGTTGTTAAGAGCTAAACTAGAAAAACCATCACTGCAAGTCAGTTTTGCAGTGCTGTAATGGATTGTAAGTGAAGACTAGAAATGTCGGTGACCTTTGACAACTTGGAATACGTTCCTGATCACTCTAACATTACTACTATACAAAAACATTGTTTTATTATGTGTGATAAAACCTAAACTAATCTGTGATACGAAAAGGGAAATCTTTGAAAAGTTGCTGAATTTTGTAAGTTTCGTAAGAGTGGGATGCCACAATAACCTTTCTTTTAAAAACTCACTGAAAAAAATTAAAGGCAATATAAAAGGAGCATGAAATTGGATATCAATGTTGTCATGATTGCATAGCAGCTGCTCAGAAAGAGCTTCGCTAGCTGTCAAAACCAGCAGAGATATTGATAGTGCTCCGAGTCAGAGATGAACAATCCTTCCGCATTAATCTGGAAAAAGTTTACTTGCCAATAAACTGGAGTGAAAATCTGACATAACATTAGATTTCATGCCAGAAAGATGATAATTCCTTAAAATACAGTTATTTTCAGAAGAACAGCAAAAAACTGATCAATACCTGGTCAGTTTGATAACCTCTAGTACCATCTTAGTAGTTTCTGTTTGGGGGGAGGGGAAATTTGGGTTGTTTTGGGGGAGTTACTGCTCTGTCGTTTTTTTAATAGGCTTTTCTTTTTCTCTAAAATGTTTTTTTTTTCCCAATTGCTAAATGAAAAAAATAACCCAGAATAAAAACATCAAGGCAAAATGATAAACAGAGGATAGGTAGACATTAAAAATTATTACATAGTTTAATCAGATACTAAATAAGTTGTAAGATTGGATTGGAGAAAACATCTTGTTACAGTAACTGTTGATGTTGCTTGTAAAAATACCCAGTTTCTGTCATCAGAACCCCCCCCTTTTTTTAATAGCCTTCAAAATGCCAGATCATCATCAGCCTTATTTGTCTACTAGTCTCCAAAAGTTGTCTAATGTAACCTAATATTGTATTATTGAATATCTTGATGTACTTTGGCCTGCAAAACAGTATGCAGAATTTAGAAGTCAATGTTTAACTCTCCTTCCTCACCAAAACGTGTTTAACGGACTTGTAAACTGACTCTGGCAAAAGCTTTTTCTTTTTGTTTACAGAGTCTCAGTGGATACATCTTGTAGCAGTTTGTTCCATTCTGTAGTTTTGGAATATGCGATTTAACTTTTTTTCTTTCATTTACTAAGGCATCACTAATTCTTCTAGAGACATTTCCATCTGAACAGGGAAAAGCAATTTCACTAACAGTTAAACCTCATAATACTTAAATATTGCTGATATAGAATTTTTATATATTATTTATATAAATAGAAGTATTAAAACTGAGTTTTAACTAAAAACAAATAATAAACCAGACCTTTTCTAAAATCTTCTAATGATAGGTACTGTAAGGTATCAGTTGTCTGTTATCAGTGGATGAGGTACTAGTGTCCACAATTCTGGGCTGCACTTGTGTATGCTGCTCATGAAGTGTACTACTTACTTGCTGTAAAGATAATTAATTAACGCTACTTCTCCCCATACCCCCTACCCCTATTATTTCAGGAGGTGTATTTCAAGAATCATTCAAAACAGAAGCAAAAGGAAGTCATGGAGAAGAATGGAAACAACCACAAACTTCGTGTTTGTGTTGCTACTTGTAACCGTGCTGATTACTCAAAATTAGCTCCCATTATGTTCGGTATTAAGGCAGAACCACAGTTCTTTGAGCTTGATGTTGTGGTGCTTGGTTCCCACCTGATTGATGATTATGGGTAAGGTGAATTTCTGTGTCTCTGCCAATCTGCTTTTGGGGTGTTAGTGATAATGTCATGAATGTTAGGTAACAAAAACCCTTGTCATCATCATCAATGTACACAACACATTTTTAAATGTATTTTTTTCAGATTTTATTTCATTTTGCAGCATCTTCTGAGGCTCTGTATTTTGGGGGTTTTCTCAACCAGTCTTGGAATTTTAGGAAGATTTTGTGTAAATGCTGTAACTAAGATCTTCAGCAGGATCACAGACTATAAGTGAGAAACTCATTTCATTCAGATATCCCGAAGAAATGCCCTACGGTTTTTAATTTTCACAGAGAAAAGATAACCTTCGGTCATTTTAAGTTTCAGCTCTTCTGCTTTGCACAGTTATTGGAAAAACTACTTAAATATTCCATAACCCAGGGGAATACTGTTAGTTCTTACTTCCAGGAATGTGGAGGAAGGAAAGGGTCATTGTCTCTTTCTGACAAAATGAGTAACTGGTAGATCTGTTAGGTATGGTTTGGCAGAAGAGAGTGCCAACTGATAGGGGCCCCTCTGCTGGACGCTGTAAGGAAGCAGTCAGATCATCTGCCTGGGAGGACAGAATATCTTGGTCCAAATCCCTTCTTTGTGGAAGGACTTCCCACATCCCAGGTGCATATGCTCTGCATATGTTGTCAGGCTGCATTTGCCAAATTTGGCATAAAAATAGATTGGGGTTTTTTTTTTCACCCCATTTAAAAATGGGGTGAAATAGATAGGAAAATGCTTACTTTGCAAGTCAAAATCAGACTTGAGCATAAGGCTTGCAGCATATCAGCATTGTTGAACTTTTAGAATATACGTATCTTCAAGTAAAGAGACTCTTTAGACTTTTGAATGGGAAATTTTGGCACTTTATAAGTTAGAGCTTGAGGAAGTTACATTACCTCAAACTACTAATACAGGAAGTTCCACTGCTGCCCTTTCTCAGTGTAGTGCTCTGTTCCTTGCTTTGTACTGGACATTCTTTCTGTCTAATAACGTACTGAGGTGAATTCAACACCACAAAACTAACCTGATTTTTAAAAACACAAACAAAAAATGCCAATGGAATTTCTTGCCAGGTTAGCATGTTGAATTAACATCCTGATTGGAGAAACAATGTAATCCTTATTTCATTTGCTGAAGAGGGGAATGATGGCCCTGATTTTTCTACAGTCCTGAACTCTTTGCTGTCTGCAAGACTTGTACAAATTAATATGAAATACTACTTTTCCAGTTCTGTCCAGTACCTGTCTGTCTGATGTAAACAGGTATTGTTTGTATTATGTGTAATGTACATAATTACAATAACTGTAATGCACAAAGCAAGAAACATGTATTTTGATTTGACAAATGTTGCCGTCAGTTGCTTTGTGGCAAGTGTTCTTAAAACCTGGTACTGCGGGTTTTTTGGGGACATAGCCCTTCAGTCCTGGAGGATCCTAGAGAATTAGTGGATCCTTAAAGCGTATGTGTTCTAGTGATTTGAGTAGGGTAATCAACAGTAGCAGAATTGAAATGATAGTGATCCTGTGAGATGTTTTTTACTGAAATGCTTGGAGGATGGTAGAAGAAACAAAACGGCAAGAACACAATCTTGTTTGTTCCTTAGATTTTGACCTTTCAGAAGGGAAAGATACAGAAGAAAAAGAATACAGAAGAAAAGAGAAGAAAGCTTCTTGGTATAAATGCACATAGTAGGGAAAAAGGCAGGTCTATGAAGTGTAATTGTAAATGGAGTTGGAAATATGTAATGCAGTTTATGCTATAAAAATCTGACCCACTTCACTCAGTCCTATAAAAAAGATTTGCCTTAAAAAACCCAAACAAACCAAAAACCTAAAAAAGAAACCAACACCCAGAAACCTACCAGACAAGTTATTTGTAGGAACGTATCTGGTACGTTACAGCAGCGAGCAGAATTGAATAGATAGGGTTTTCTGTAGTTAATGTCAAATGGAGATTGCTTCTTTACTTGAGCTGAAGCACTTTATAGTCTTTGCTATCTTTGATCAGCTTGCAGATTGCGAGATTTTCATTTGTAGAATGTGAATTGCAGAGTGGATTTAATGGAAGTTAAACCTGATTTAAATCAGTTTAAAAGCGTCTTTGAATAAGACAATGTGGAGTTGAAGACAACATTGGAAAACTTCTGAGTTTTTACTCTCTTACTCCACCCAGAGTATGCAGACTTACTTGGGTCAGATTTACTGAATGTGGAACACAGATAATCATATAGATGTGTGATCTGGCATATTCCAAATACATAACTGTAAACAATAACAATTCTCAGTATTCAAGGACTATTTTAATTTTCTTGTTATGGAATGGAGCTGGTAACATGTGTGGAAAACACTTTTTTTTTTTTCCCTTAGTGCAAAAGCCTGTTTTCTTTGAACTTAAGGCATCTTTGTGCAGTGATGCCTTAAATCTGTGAGTGTGTAAGTCTTGATACAGCTCAAATACAAAATCTGAAAAATGTGTGCTAGCTGCAGGATATTTTCCTTCAACATAAAGGCCTCAGCTTTGCATCATATCTGTTGTATTTATATATCTGTCCAACAAAGTCAATATATTGGTGAGGAGTCAACATACCTTTCCTGAAAGGAAATCATGCCATATCTATTCTCCTAGAGGCTTTGCAAACACCTGAACAAAGAGCTTGATTCCGGAGGATTTCCAGAACACTTCCAGCAAAGCTCCTCGTTAAAGGTGCCTAGAAAAACTTGATGCTTGGAATATGAGGAAGCATCCGTATATGGATGACAAAATTCTGTTGAAATCTTAAAAACTAGCTTCCTTGATGCAGATGTGGTAAGCAGGCCTTTGTTCAAAGCCAGTATGATTGTTCTGATAGGCAGTTGTTTTGTCAAGCTATGTTGCTGTAAAACCAAGCTGTATTGAATCTAACCCTTTTCCTGTTTTACCATCAGTAATACCTATCGTATGATTGAACAAGATGACTTTGATATTCATACAAGACTGCACACTATTGTGAGAGGCGAGGATGAGGCGGCTATGGTGGAGTCAGTGGGCCTTGCGTTGGTCAAGTTACCGGACGTACTGAACCGCCTCAAACCTGACATAATGATAGTTCATGGGGACAGATTCGATGCTTTGGCCCTGGCCACGTCTGCAGCCCTGATGAACATTCGCATTCTCCACATTGAAGGCGGGGAGGTCAGTGGGACCATTGATGACTCTATCAGACACGCCATAACCAAACTGGCCCACTACCACGTGTGCTGCACAAGGAGCGCCGAGCAGCACCTGATAGCCATGTGTGAAGACCATGACCGCATCCTTTTAGCAGGCTGTCCCTCCTATGACAAGCTTCTCTCTGCCAAAAATAAGGACTACATGAGTATTATACGCATGTGGCTAGGTGAGCAGCCCACCTTTTATGTTTTTCATACAACTTTCAGCACTAGGTAAACTCAGTAACCAGATTATCAGTCTGTGGGATCTGTTGACCAGTACCTCTGAGAAAAGTACAGGAAAGAAAGAGACAGGCTTCTTGCTAGTAAGTTTGCTTAATTGGACATGATTATGAAGCATTAACTTGCTGCTTCTCAAAAGAACTAATATATTTGGTAATGGTATCTGCTTTTTCTTTCTTGCTACATTTATTTTTCTTTTGTTATGTGTGCTACCATGCATAGCTGGAAAGCTACAAATCTGTCCTAGTAGATACATCTAGTCCTTTGCCAAATCAAAAAAATAACACCTCAAATGGGGAATTTCTGTGAGCTCAACAATTTAAAAACAGAAGTGTCTTAGATGAGTAATTATTTTGGTATAAAGGATGTATTCTAATAAAATCGAAGCCATTCAGGGCTAATTAAACAAAATCAAAGGGAATTCAGATTATGAACATTATTTTGAGGAACGCATTGCAGCAGGGCAACATGCAACAAAGGCTTTCGGTGTTTCATATTCATTGACTTACAAATAATTCCTGTGGGGGTTTTTGTCTGCTTTTTATCTTTGATATCTCCTTTATGGCACATCAATCTGTGTAGTTGGAATATATGTATGCGTAGATGGAATCTGTGTAGTATTAAGTATGACTGACTTTTTAAAGCAGTGGGAATTAAGTCTTTGCTTGAGGATGGACAAATGACAGAAAACCTGAGCAGCTTCGGAGGTTTCATGTTATTCCAGATTTACACTGGTATGAGAACAGGCTCTTGACCCTGGTATAGTCTTGCAAAGCTTTAGAGGTAGGCCTGCAAGTTAAGAGTTCGCTGGGGTTTAGGTAGTGGTCTCTATAAAGTTATGAAACTTGCTTAGAGAGCCAAATAACAAGCTAGATCCTCCTGTTACTCCCTTGAGTTTTATTATAGCATTGAAATTTGTGTTAAGATACTCATTCTGTGCCTTGACTGTTCAGGCTTTCATATCAGTAGTTTCAAAAGCATGTCCTCCCTTACTCTTACTATTCTATGACAATAAAAGAACTTCTCTTGGGCTCCATTTGGACAGGTGAAGATGTCAAAACCAGAGATTATATAGTTGCTTTGCAACACCCTGTAACCACAGATATTAAACATTCCATAAAGATGTTTGAGCTGACACTAGATGCACTCATCTCCTTCAACAAGAGAACGCTTGTTCTGTTCCCTAATGTGGATGCAGGTGAGTGAAATACCTTTATGACAGAGGGACACATAACAGATTGTCTTTAAAGCATACATTGGTTCATATGGAGTGCTTTGATCTGAGAACCTCCAGCCAGATGGAAATAGCTGGATGGTCTCAGCATCATGTGCACATCTCTTGCAGCTCCACGTTTGTATTGCTGGAGAATATTTAAGCTTTTCAGTGTGGGGAGGAAGATGAAGGGAAACTATGTGACATGTAAAAGCAATATTAGTGCCTCTTAAATTAACTAAAGACTATGAAAAGATTTTTGCAGTGGATTTGGGGATCAAACTTGGGCTTACATGCCCAGCTCTGCAACTCACACTGAGAATAGAAAGAGAACAAAACCAACTCAGAGCTGGCAAGTCAGTGAACAACTGTTAGCTCCTTTGCACGTTTGGACTTTCAGTTTAACAAAAGAACTTGAATCATTCATTCGACCTCTTGTTTTTCTATAGGAAGCAAAGAGATGGTTCGGGTGATGAGGAAGAAGGGCATTGAACATCATCCCAATTTTCGGGCAGTAAAGCACGTCCCGTTCGACCAGTTCATACAGCTAGTGGCTCATGCTGGTTGTATGATTGGTAACAGCAGTTGTGGTGTCAGAGAGGTAGGAGCATTTGGTACACCTGTTATTAACCTGGGGACACGTCAGACAGGAAGAGAAACAGGTACATGTTTACTTAACTACTTCAACTTCCTTATGGTTCTAAAATTTTTTTTCTTCCACAGGATAAAATCAAATGAATGTTTGACAGAGGCTGTCTTGCAGTATCAATGCAACATAATTTTAGACACGTTTTAAAGCTTCGCTGGCTTTTCCTGTATCATGTTAGTGCTGCTTGTGTGTTTTACATAAGATAATGAGGATTTTATCTACAAACAAGTTAAAATATATCTCCGTTTGCAGTGGGTTCCATTTAGCAAAATAGGCAACTGTTTCCCTTTATAGCTAGTTTGATATTTGACATGCATTAAAATATTTTAATTAATAATTAATTTAATTATCAAATAGTTATATTTGTATATTTAATTATTTATATTATGAAATAATCGATTGGAGATTAATAATTAAAATATACGGACTCTTCACCACTTCAGGAAGTAACTGTATTTCATGGACATGCAGATATGACACAAACAGTCATTTACTCTGTGTTCTCATTTGTGCATTTTTAATTTAATAGCAGAATTCTGTTGAAGGCTAATATTCTACTCTCTAGTGTTCTGCAATGCATGACAGCGTTATCGTAGGAAGCCACCTTGGCTTTAACAGCAGTGAGGGGAGGCATATAATTGATAAAGCACAATGTCAATCTGGCTGGAGTCTTTCCCCCTCAGAGGAAACAAAAATAACTGTTTCTTCATTTCTAAAATAGTTCTTATCCCCTAACATAATCTGAGGAGCTGACCTGCCCTATTATGTTAACTTCTGTCATCTAGGTGAAAATGTTCTACATGTTCGTGATGCTGATACGCAAGATAAGATTCTGCATGCTCTACAGCTGCAGTTTGGTAAACAGTATCCATGGTAAGTACATTCATCTCCCTTCATTGGAGGGGATGCTAAAGCAGTAGAGTAAAATGCGTTTAGTCCTGAGATAGTTCATCATATTTGACTAGAGTGCTTTTAATGCAATAATCTGAGGTTACAAATTATTTTTTATTCCATATACCTCATTCAGAGTCATAGTACAATGTCCAGTATGCAGATTTGTAAAGCAAAATGTTACTAGTAATATCTTGATATAACTAGTAATTTAATATCCAACAGAAGTTCAAGAGAACAAAATTGATGTTAGCTTAGACTGCTAGCATGATTAAAAGCGCTTGTTCCATAGGAGCAGCATGGGGGAGAACATCCTGTGTGCCTACCTCTGACTCATGCCTGATGGACACACTGCTTTATAGCTGAATTGACATCAGGCATGATACACAGAGTCCTGAGTACTTCCCGGGGAGCTGCAGGATTGTAGCAAGACGCTTTTCATTATTCCTCAGCCTTTAGGCTGAGTTCCTAAAGAACTTACACTACAGTTCTTTAGTGTATAAGTTTTCTTAAACTTCAAGATAAAATATTTAATTAAGGAGAAGAATCAAAAGTCTATTTCTTAAGAACCTCAATAGAGTAATAAAACTGAATTCTGTAATATCAAATGTCAGATGCCATGTATGATATTTTAAAACCAGACTTGTATGTTGAAAACTCACATGAATGTATAGTATATTATAGTAGTTGTCATATGTGTGATAAGTACATCTTACCTGGACTTCAGCATATACGTAATTTCAGAGCTTTATTATGTAGGTCCTTTCATTAAACTTTCTAATTTTTTTTATTTTGCATTATTAGCTTTTGAATTTTCTACGTTATGTGTTTCATATTCCAAAATGGAGCTAATGCCAAACTTGCACAATCTGTTGTGGGATCTTCAAACTACTGACACTATCTACCATATTCCATGACAGACTTGAGTAGTGTGAGCTGCAGTATTGTTATAGTAGCCATATCTTAATTTTGTAATGACACAGTGTTACAGCCCTCTGTCATATAAAAAACTTTATAGATTGCAGTTTATTTTCCAATTAAATGGATTTTTTTTTTCATATTATAGCTCAAAAATATATGGAGATGGTAATGCTGTTCCAAGGATTTTGAAGTTCCTTAAGTCTATTGACCTAAAAGAGCCACTACAAAAGAAATTCTGTTTTCCTCCTGTCAAAGATAATATCTCTCAAGATATTGACCATATTCTAGAGACACAGAGTGCTCTGGCTGTGGATCTAGGCGGAACAAATCTTCGAGTAGCAATTGTCAGTATGAAGGTAAATACTCTGTTTTGCTTTTAGAGATTCTGTAAACTCCATTGGGCTTTGTGGTTCTGTTCCTACAGTGGGGATATGGGCTTCTGATGCAAAGAGCTCCAGAACAAAGCAGTCCCACTAGCTTTTGCTGTTGAGGGGTAAAGTAGATTTTCCCCCATTTGTTACACCTCTTACATAGTCTTCATACAACTTGCATGCGGGTTTGCTCATCTATGACTACTCTTAAACTAGCAAAGCCCATTTGCAACAACCAGCATCTAGCAAAGGAATTCACTGAGGGAGAATGGTGGGTTCATGGTACGTGGGTTCAGGATACAGAATTTTACATCTCTTCTACCTAGGGAACAGCCAGTAATAAAAAAATCTTAGTACCTTTCTGCATAGAAGCATAATCAGTAAGACAGTACTGAGCCTTAGCTGAACAGTGTTCACTGTAATGAAATCATACCACAGAGATGTAGACCAATTGGAGAGGAAACTCACTGGGGGGGAAAAAAACCCCAACCTTCAGATACGTAGAATCCTCTTCCATGAAGAGAAAAATCAGGTTCATTTGTGCATGAACAAGTAGTAAAGTCTTAAAACAGTGGAAGGGAAAAATACTTTGAAGTTTTTCTTTTCATCCACCTTAGCAGTCAATGTAAGAGAAGACTGGAATAGATAGTCTTGGAAGAGTATCGTGTCTTCATTGCCAAAGTAACAGGAACAGGTTAAAAATGTACTAGAAAAGGATTGTGGATTTGAGTTGCTTGATGATCTTCTAAAATTCCTATCAGGGTTTTGGTTTGTGTTTTTTTTGGTTTTGAGTTGACTTTGTTCTTTGGTGACTGAAAAGAGGTGCTTGATGGTTTAAGACCATCACTTGGAATAAACAGAATATGATACATACACTAGAACTCACAGACACTTTAAAGACTGAGTGAGTTTTGAGTCTGCAGTGCCTCTCTTCCTCTAAATAACCCACTTGAAATAGTCTTGAAGTTACAGCCTTGTAAAGGCTGTACGCAGGGATGTTCATGTTTAGGGATACTGTTTGATTTAATGGTCTCCATCCTTAGAAGGTTCTCAACCCATTTCTCTGGTAATGGCACAGCAGGAAGCTTTGCTTTGCCTGTGTCTTAGCACTAACAAGTATGCATTGCTTGCATAGCTCTGCCAGTCACAGACAACATATTACAAATGTTTGACAGCTAACTTAGATGGAAGTTCCTGCATGGCAGACATAACAAAACCTGATGTCTTAAAACAGCAAGTGAGGCTACCAGAATGGTATCAGTATCAACAGTGTGCCAGAGCAATTGCAAAGGAATCTTACAGTGACGCAGGTATATACACCCATGACCATCAGCTGATCATCCAGATCAATGAAAAAAAAAACCCACAGAATTTCTATTCAAACTTGTAAGCTTCAAGTTTATAGGATAAAAAATTACTTGTTGATGGTGTAAAAATATTTGAAATAATTGTTATCCGGGTTGATAAATGAAAGGATAGTTAGGACTGAGAAATTTTAGCTCACTTACTTACCTTCCTCCTGTTCACAGGGGGCGTAGGGGGCAGAACCCCACAAAAATCCTGAACGTTGCAGCACTTTAAAGATGTGAATACAGTTCATGTTGAGAAGTCTTTGGCTTTTATTCCCAACAGTGCTGGATAATTATTCCTACTACTAACACTGCATACTTTCATATAACTAGATCAGTTAGACATAGTTACCCAGAAAGAAAAGCAGGTTGCCTGCAGAAAGATAAAGGACTATGTAAATGGCCCAGAATGTTTGTATTCATTTAAAAGGAGATGTCTTACAGATATTTTTAATGCCTTAAGGACAACCTTTAAAAGTATAAGTCTTCAGCGGTAAAATTGATACTACATTTTCTGCCAACTCAGCCTGGAAAAAAAATTAATTAAAAAAAAAATCTTGTCCATTTTTCAGAGTGTAGCTTGAGGTGGCATTTATCAAAATTGAAATGTTAGCAAATCAGAATGAAAAGGATCAGACTTTCATAATAAAACTTACACAACAGATTTAAGCATGTAACAGGAAATGGCAGAATTGAAGGTTTAGATTTTAGTTTTCTTTTTATGAAGAAAGTGAGTTTTCAGAAGCTTCTTACAAAAGCTGTTGTGTCTTCTGATAATGTTTGCTGAAGCCTTGTCTTCCAAAGTAACTTCCTCTGATTCCCCTCCCTCTCCAAACCAAAAGTGAAGAGGAAACTATAAAAATCCCCAAACTCAGTTGCTGAGGTGGTGGGATCTAATACTCAGACCACTGAAGTCGTGGAATTTTCTGTTATTTTGGCAACAATGACTCAGCCATGTTGCATGTAGACTGTCTTTGTAACTCCTTTTTGCTTGGCTGTATTAATATGATGCTGTTCACTTACTGTAGAATACACGGGACATAATAGGGAGAATAACATTGCAAAGCAGCATATCTTCTACTGTGTCCTAGCTTAATCCTGCAATATTAACATTACATTAAGATTATTTCCATAGTACCCACAGGTTCAGGTGCATTAAAAATTGCCTTCATTACCACTGCATGACTCCTAGGGTTGAAAATAATCCCTTCCTCCTGAACTGTCCCTCCCCTATACAACATACATCACAGTAAATGGTACTCTATAACTATTTAAAGTGACTCAGAAGTACAATTGCTTAGAAGAAAAGTTATTTCTGAAAAGACTGTAAATTTTGCAAAACAGCAGTGTCTGTGACACCGTGCAAATCTTCCTTGTAGTCAAATAGGAAACATTTTATTCTTACAGCACTGTGGGTTTTCTGTCCTTTTTTGAAATTGCTACTCTTAATTTAACACTTAAGTATTGAGCTCAAGTGCATTGATATGTCATGGTTTATTCCAAACAACAGTTGCACTAGCTCCTGTGATACTTCCTTACACAATCCCCATATTCCTTAAAATATGTCTTTTATTTCAGATGAGAGGTTGATTACAGAAGCAGAACATAATGCCTAATCTTGCAAACTTGTCCCTCAGAGTTGTCAGTAATCTTGCACAGATCAGCCTGTAGAAACAAAATCTAAGGCATGCATCTGTGTGGGTTTTTTTAAAGACAGAAGTTACGACTCCATTTTTAAACTGGCCTGTAGTTTAAATTGAAGAAAAACTTGATCATGAAGTACTTTTCTGTGGGGCATGTTTTGTTGTTTTTAATTTCTAGGGTGAAATAGTTAAGAAGTATACCCAGCTCAACCCTAAAACTTATGAAGACAGACTAGACTTAATTCTAAAGATGTGTGTAGAGGCTGCGTCGGAGGCAGTAAATGTGAACTGCAGAATTTTGGGAGTAGGTAAGTTAACAAATACTCTGTCTTTTCATCTCAGTTTTTCAACACGAAATGAAATCACTGCTGATTAATTTAAAACACCTTTCTCAAACAGATCTTGTGTATTTTAAGCTCTTTAAATTGTA
The DNA here is from genome assembly GCF_023638135.1 of Falco biarmicus. NCBI lineage: Eukaryota > Metazoa > Chordata > Aves > Falconiformes > Falconidae > Falco > Falco biarmicus. The sequence goes on along the minus strand of NC_079311.1, from coordinate 30,174,653 downwards.
TTCTTGACACAAAAACTTTTTTAAATGTCTGAAAATAAGAAGCTGACTATAAAGACTGAAGTTGCCCCAGTCTGTAACGGCCATGAAAGCAATCTGCTAAGTTTCTAATATGTAAACTATATCTAAGATGTGTGTTGTATAGATTTTTGTGGATTTCGAAGCTCCTCTCAGAATTGTGAGTTGGATGTTCAGTGTATATTGAAGCTGAAACAAAGGCAGCTTAGTCAGGTTTCCTCTACTGTCTGTAAACCTTTCTTTACGGCCAGGATCAACTGTGCAGCAGAATTCTCAGTTACAGTAGGGCAGACTAAAAAGGCTAGAACATTGGATCAAATGTGCAGCTGACTGAGACAAAAGCAGCCTTTTTACTTATTTCCAGTTTACTTACGCTGTAGTAGAGTCCCAAGTTAAACTGTGTGTTTACACCAGACAGGACTTCACTGTAATGATGAGTGGGAGCTTTGGTCTTAGACATTATTTATGAAGGTGACAATTAATATGTCCTGGATTTATAAGGAGGATGTAAAATCCTCACTTCACCTGAGAAATGCTCCAAAAGAAGCTTGCTCCAGACTAAAACTTGCTTGAATCACACAGTATGAAGAAAAGTTAATTTTAACTTCTTTTTTGAAAGTATTTTTCAAAACAATGTTAAGTACACAAAGCCATAACAAGAAATATGTCGGACCTTCAAATCAAATTTTCAGACTGTCTGTTGGGTAATACACATGACCTAACTACCCTGATTATTTTATGGTGTCCAAATTCTAAATCTCACGGAGAAGATGGTAAATTCTGCAGTAGTCACTATTGCAATTACCTAAGAACTGTTTACAGTCAGCTACGTTTATTAGGATAATGAAACCATAAACTGGTTTAGTGAGATTTATATATGGGGAAAACTTCTCTTTTGTTTGTCATTTTACAAGAATTACATTCATATTTATTCTTGAGCCCCCTTCCTTCTGTGACTGATTGCTTACTGTTCAATTACTGAGTAATGAGGAGAAGTTGTGCTACTAAGAAATTTATTACCTGGCTATTTTTGTTAGCTGCTCTTTGCCTCATTCAGACTTACAGTTTGAGTCAGAATACTAGCTGAAATTGAAAGGTCACTTTAGAGAATGACATAAAAATTCTTGTGGGAATAATTAATGTATTAGATTCTAGTCATTTCCTTAAGGCTAATAATCATAAGATGAAGAGTTCCTATAACTTGCGAGAAATTTTTGCAAGACTGAGCAGAAGGACTGGACTTAATCCTGGAATTTTTATCAGGAACAGTGGCCTTCTTCCAGCTGTCATAGGTAAGGGTAAAAGTAATAAGCACTGGAACTGAGTAAGGAGAAATAGCTACTAACAGAAAGCAATGACAAAAAATGTTCTCCTTTTAGTCCTATAAACTGCTGTCAGCACTCAAAATACTAGCTGCATGACCATAACTGCAGCTGAAGAACGCCCACTTACACAAAACAGGTTTGCAAAGTGATTAAAAAGTAGGACTGTTGGGTTGGGTTTTTTTTTCCAAACAAACCCCCACCCCAAAAGCAAACATAATTTTCAAAAAATCTTTTTGTTTTGATCAGGTAAATCTAGGTTGCAGCAGTTCTGCAGTTAGTTTGAATTTTGTTGGTTTTGTTGGGTTTTTTTTCACTCAAAACAAAGCATTTATATTAAAAACAGATTTATGAAAATGAGGGAAAAGTAAAGACCATCAGGCCCAAAGAAAACTAGCAGCTGCTACTGACATATTTTTTTTTCACTTTTACAAAACACCAATTTTAAACCAAAGGAGATCCAGATCTACACAAATGTCGCATAGAGATACTTTTGGGAGCTATCTATTTATTACTTACTATTAGGCAGTATTTAAGTTATCTTTCTGGAGCAGCTAGTAGAGAAAAGAGGATGAAGAGATAGCTCCTGCTGATTCCCATAGTCACATCAATTACAGAATTAAGTAAATTAAGTAATTAAGAAAAAGTAGATATTTTACTAAGCTATTGCTGAGTTAGCAACCAAATGTTAAGTAAGGTTTTGTTGTAATAAACATCTGGTTCTTAAAATCCTAGGGAGACATTCACAGATTGAAACTGGGAATATCATTTCCATTAGATACTTGCTGACAGGTTCTCAGATTATTCATTCCTTACAAAGTGAGATTTTCAGGGGGTTTACAGCTCTAATGTTCAATTGAGCTGCTTGTCTTGTAGCTTTTGTGGCTGCTTATTATTATAGTGTTAACCCTGCGACTTTTTTTTTTTTCTGAACATCTTTAGATAAGTGACACAATTATATAATCTCTGTACAAGAATAATAGATAAAATGTTATAACTTGTTGTCTAGAGCTAAATACCTCAATAATAAAATGGCCTACTTTTCAAAGGTCCTGACAGAGTCCATGAACTTTGGAAGCCTCTCCAGCTAGAGAAAACTGGTTTGGCTAATACTGCCTGTTATTAGCCATTGTGCTGTTTAGTATACAAGTCTCTGAACACAGTCTTGATTTTTCTGCAAAATACTATTTTTAGGTAGAAATCACTTCTCAAAGCCCAGTGACTATTTTCAGTCATTCTAAGTCTTGAGAGTCACAGCAGGTTTCAGGACACTTCTGCTGTCCCAGGGCTTGAACAATTTATTTTGTACAGTTTGCTATTTTATATTTTTCATACCTGACTAAAAAGAAACACAAGTATTAAGTGATTTGATGCTATCTTGCCTGAAGTAGGAACATTAACTGTCTGACTGACAGTAACTATTACCCATCTAGTTAGTCTTAAGTTACTGGGTACATTGTCAGTAGAGCCATGGAGTTCTATGAATTATCTTTACATGTCAGAAATTGCACTGCCAGTAATACTTAGAAATTTTTACTTTCACGCTCGCTTCAAAACCTAGTATTCGAAATAAAAGTACTTGTCATTGCAAAGAGAAAAACAGATCTTTACTTGAAGTATTACACAGATCTAGTTTTGGTTTTTCTCTTCTGTATTTTTTGGACTTAGGTATTTCCACAGGTGGACGGGTAAACCCCCGAGAAGGAATTGTACTACACTCTACAAAACTCATTCAGGAGTGGAGCTCTGTGGATCTCAGAAGTCCAATATCTGATGCTCTGCACCTGCCAGTCTGGGTGGACAATGACGGAAACTGTGCTGCTCTAGCAGAGAGGAAATTTGGGCATGGAAAAGGAATAGAAAATTTTGTAACACTCATTACTGGTACAGGTGGGTATGTTACAGCTCAATGAAACCCAAAGTCTAAATTCCAGCACCATCACTCAGAGGCTCAGCTGATCTTAAAAGCGTAAACACCACCACTGTGCGTGGAAAACCCTCATATATTAGGTTCTTAAACCAAAAATCCTGTTGCCACTACATTTATTTGTTTCTTTTAAGATACTTTTAAATTTATTTGGGCAAATGAAATGTTTTGCATAGTGTAAGTTTCTTGATAGAAGAAATCCTGCTGATACAGTTATGCAGGCAAACCATTTTTTTCAAAATAAGGAAAATACAAGCAACTTCAGATGGAATAATTTTGCTTTTTTCAGCTTTATAGCTTAATTCTGTTCCAGCTACAGAAATAAAAAGTCAAATCAGGATATGTACCACAGTTAAGCAAAATGAGTATAAGAGATGATACTTCTTGCATCTCAGATGCAAATGTGGGGTAACTTTCCTCATTTGTTAACTATATTGTCCTTTGGAAGGTGACAGTAATAACTAGCTGTTGAATCCCCACCCAGGGTTTGGGAAGCAGCAGCAGAGGATTGCAGGTAAGTGTCCTGACTTTTCAGCACACAGGCTTAACTATTCATATACAGCATTAAAACATCTCCTCTAAGATGCAGAATTTTAAGGCCACTTGAAAGGTTAGTTCTGTGCATAAAGAGCAAGACTCACAAGTTTAAAAGATCTGTCATAGTAGTTTAGTACCATCCATAGGCTTTTTAAGAAAGGAGAAGCGTTATATACAATTTTGATATAGATATGAATAGGAGGGAGCTTATTAGGTGTGTCAAACAGAGAAGAGTCCTTTAATAACCAGTAATTTTTGGTTTTCCAGTATAGACTACTGATGGACATATTTTATCTTGTTTCTATTAGAATAAGCAAATGTCAATGTCCTGCAGAACTGAGACCTTTAAATACTGTATTTTATGTTCGGTTTTTTGGGGTTTTTTTAATCATAGAAGTTTTCCTATCTTTGCAGGAATTGGAGGTGGAATTGTTCATCAACACGAATTAATCCATGGCAGTTCTTTCTGCGCTGCTGAGCTTGGGCATATTGTTGTATCTTTAGATGGGCCAGAGTGCCTGTGTGGTAGCCAAGGATGTATAGAAGCATATGCCTCTGGAATAGCATTACAGAGAGAAGCTAAGAAACTGCATGACGGTATCTATGTACTTTATTTTTGAAAACATGATTACTAAATTGCAGTATAGGAAGAAATTTGCAAAGATGACATTAAGAAAAATAGACCTGCCGTCTTTTTCTAGGAGGAAACAAGAACAGGTGTACAGCCAGCCAGGTAGGATTCCTTTGTATGGTCAACACAGGAGCTGCCAGAACCTGCATAGTACAAGTCTCTTTCAGTGATGACAATACCCAGGCAATCTGCATGCAGAACCACTGATCTCACAATTAACAGAAGCAAGTAGTAGAGTTCAGTCTTTCCTTTTTAAGCATGCTGTAAGGCAACTGGACAGGTATTCTATGAGGTTTGGTTTCACAGTGATTGTCTTTCAGCAATAGCTTCTCAGTCTTAGAGAAGTTTGAGAACATTTTTTTTTTTTTATTTTATTAACTTTTCAGGCCCACAAGACTAGTGAATTACCATACTATACTATACCTGTTCCAGTTTGATGACCTGCTTCTACAAGTAGTCCCCTGAATAATACCGATATGCCCACGTTGGCTAAACTCAGGGTTGGACAGATTTCTCAGGATCCAGGCTTCAGTGTGCAAGTAAAAGAGGTGTAAAGATCTTAACAGCCTGTTTGTCACCTTCCTTTTCTTGACTTACCACATCAACATGTTTTTCTCTTGTCTTCTCTTCAAACAGAGGATCTGCTTTTAGTAGAAGGAATGTCAATGAAGAAGGAGGAAGTTGTTAGCGCTGCACATCTCATTCAGGCAGCTAAACTTGGGAACACAAAAGCAGACAGCATTCTCAGAACAGGTGAGAACACATCCCAAAGGGTGGAACACTCTCATGATTGTATTTTTGGGGATACAGAAATGGTAATGCACTGTAACACTACAAGCAGAACTCTACATATTGAGGACCTCTCTCTATAAAAATTAATAATGGTAATGAAACGTTAAAAATACATGTTGGAGGAAACGCAAGCAGAAGTGTGTACTAGAAGTCTCTGTTGCAATAAAAGAGAGGATTAAAAGCTTCTGCAAAGATCAATTTAAAAAAGTGAGCTCTCAGCATTCTCATATTGGAAAAATTGGGGACATTCCATTGTAGGCAAGTGAATGGCTAGTTTGAGCAAGAAAGGCAATTTTACATATTACTTTACATGGGATATCTTACTGGTTTAGTAGCTTTAAACATAGTCCTTTTCCTCATACATAGCTGATAGCATGAAGGTCATAACTTACAAGCATGGTAATGCATTGCTGTGTCTTCTGCATCTGTATCATTGAATAATGCATTATTGTGCACTAAAATTGCCTTTTTTTTCTTTCACTTTTGAAAGACAAAATAATGGCAAACTCACATTGTCTGATAACATAAAACTGCCTGCTATATGGAATAGAACACTTCCCTGATGTGTCATTTGCTGTTAACAGACCTGATTTCAACTACTAATACCTGGACTGCTTCAAGTATTCTACTTAATTTCTTTTTACTTTATCTTTTCAGCTGGAACAGCATTAGGCCTTGGAGTTGTGAACATTCTGCACACCATGAACCCCTCTCTTGTCATCCTTTCTGGAGTTCTAGCTAGCCACTATGTTAATGCTGTCAAAGATGTGATAAATCGACAGGCTCTGTCCTCTGTTAAAACTGTGGATGTGGTGGTCTCAAATCTAGCAGATCCTGCTCTTCTTGGAGCTGCTAGCCTGGTACTGGATTATACTACACGTAGAATATACTAGGTACCTGGAAGCATTCTAGAAATGGACTATTCAAATTCCTAATGGGTGGAGGGAATACTTTGCCCAAAATTTTTCTTTGAGAGCAGCTACTGAATCAGAGTAGTGTTCTAAATAGTGACTATTTCAATTTCTTAATTGAGGTATTATCTTTTTGTATTTTTCCTAAATTTCATCTGGCTTCATAGGAACTACTGTGCAATGCTGGTTTTTAATGACCTCTGTTGGTAAGCCCGTATGTTGCTTTAAGTGTAGTTGAATTTATTTATGAGTGTATCTTGATGTATGGTGGGGAATGTGTGTATGGTGTGTCAAATTATATCTAGCACTTGGGGATCCATATCTCATTTCCCACCTATGTGAAATGAGAAATCTACAATGTAACCAGCTTTTCAGTTTCCAGGCTTCCATCCACAAACTATGTTGTAATCACCAGTAGCAGGTAGTAATTTCAGTGGGTGGAAACAAGGGAATTTGTCTCGTCCAAAAGGCTGCCTCTAGAAACTGTGGTTCATGAAGGACTTAATGTAAAAAGTAACTGCCTCCACCATCTTTATAGGGCAGAGTCCCATTTTAGAAGCTCTGCGTATGAAGGAAAAACAGTGTGGTCTAGTGAGCTTATACCCTGCAGAGCAGTCCAAACTGACAAGTGTAGCAGTGAGCATCTTTTGTCTTCCGGCTGTGGCCAACAATAAATTGTTTGAGTTTTGTTGCTTGAGGTTTTATCAAGGGACTTAAGTCTACTACTTTGCCAAATTAGCAGAGGGGGTAGCCAGTTAGCTGAAGTTCAGCCATGTGGCACATCTAATCATAAAGACTCTACCTTTCAAGAAAACCCTTCCACTGCAGGGTGACATAGTGCCATCTTCTCAGCAGTTCTGGTGGTTGCAGGTACACTGTTCTTGTCCTGCATTCACCATCAGCCCTGAGGATGGAAAGTCAAATCTAAGCCCCATCCTCACTTTCAAGACATTCAGAAGCCTGGGAGTGAATAATGTCAAATACTAATGAAAGCTTGCCTGTGTTATGTAGTCCTTCTTGATACATAGCTCTGTCTTTATCCAGCTGCTTTTTAGTACACTTTCAATATACTGTAGTAATAACTACCTGACAAAAGCAGAAACTGAAAAACAGACCCATCTAACTGACTGGATATCCCAGAAAAAGGTATGTGTGGAGGGACAGTCACAAGACAATCTTCTGTCCTGTACTTAATGGCCTATTTTGACATCTAACTCAGCCACTGATTATGTTCTCAGAAGCCCAGTAATGTACTAGTACAGGGGAATAAAGGGGCTGTTTCCCTACTCTTTAACTTCTCCAGCCAAAGTGAAACAAGCTTCTGCAACCAGTGCACTCTGCTGTACAATAATCTTGGACTGAATACCTGTTAGTATAACATACCACTCTACAGGCTAATTCTGAGATATAATCTACACAAGTTGCCTTCACCTCATCCTCTCTTCACAAGGATTGCTTACTGAGAACTCGCATCTTCAGAGCAGATTTCAGAAAGCCCACCAGATCTCTTTCTTGATGTCTCCAGGAATAACTGTGCAGTCTCTATACTGTAGTTTTTCTCAGAATCAGCAAATGGTTAAGAACAAATATTTCCAAAGCCATAGTAGGCTTTATGTCACCAGGGGTTCCTTTTCCTATGTGTCTTGGTTTACTTGGCGATTGCTGCTGACCAGTACCAAAGCGGTAGTTCCATGAGCAGGTCAAGGAGAATTTGGCTTTGCTCTACAGTGATAGTTGCTTAGGTCAGGAGTAACAGTATCGAGGCTCTAACAGAGAAGAGCCCTGTCGTTTGATCTCTCAATCCTCTAGCATCACGAGGAATGCCTGTCTAAAAGTGGGACCAGGCTTTGCCTTCTGGACTTGCTGAAGCTCTATATTTTTAATGTCTTCAGACTCCAGATACATATTTTTATTCTTTTTTTAGCAGCTGAAGGGAGGATGCAGGCATAGAGAAAGCATGAAAGACTAAAACATACTTGAAAAGTTCTACTGTAAACACCTTTTCATGTTTATTCCTGTTAAGAAAATGGTTCTTAAAATGCTTGAAAATATTTTTTCTGTCAACTGGACAAGAATTTGCTGCGTATGTGCAAGACATACAGAAATCCTTACAGTTTTCCCTGAGAAGTTTGTGGGTTTGTAATATCAGAAAGAATAAAAAAAATTGTATTTAATACATAGTGATTATTTTTTTTTATTTCTCCTTCCTCCCCGGTTCAGAAAGCTCTGCTTTGCTGTGGACCAGAGGTTTTGTGGTCACTAGCTCCCAGCTGTACCCAATCCCAGGGGGAGTGAACATCAGATGTTCACAGGATACCTGCAGTACCCTGCTATCTCATTACTTAATGCTAGTCCCATGTCCTTTACAGCAGCCCACGCCTTGAAAGTCATGGGCTCCAGTGAGGGCAAATCAGCATTTTTATCTATTACTGGGAGGGAAGAAGGGGAGCAAAAGCACAAGACAACAGCTGAGCTCTCTCTCCCCAGCTGTTAACAGCACCTCAGAGCCTAAAGAAGCAGTGCATTCTCATTACCTGCACTGGTAGCATCTGCTAATACTACCAGATGTAGGAAGAGGTTTGATTTTGTGTTGTCTTTGGGAAGTGCATGTAGTATCCTAACTGCTAAAGCCTTACCAGGAATGCCCCTGCCCAGCCCTCTAGGCAGAACTGCACATGACACTCAAAAGCTTCATCATGAGGAGACCCCTCATGGACATGCATGTTTATAATGAGCATTGCATGAGCAAGTACCAGCAGTACTTAAACAGCAGAGTTCCAAAAGGTTGGAAAGTCACTTAAAACTGGAGTTCTTCCTGCTGTAGTTTATAATTCATGTAACAAATGTAACACCTCTACCAGTGCCTGAGCCTTGCCTCTGGTAGAAAAAGACTGCTTTGTTCTTGGCAGCTCTGCCTAAGCATAGAACCCAACCAGCCAGGACTTAGGACCATGAGCTAGCCAGCTTTACAGATCGCTGCTGGTGCTTTGCAAACCACATAGCTAACCAGTACAGCATCAAGGTTTGGAATTTCTTTTTGGTATCCTGAGCAGCAGGTTTAGTTTTTTTGGTATTCTGAGTCTTTGACCTGCCATCCAGACACTCAGAATTAACAAATGCCTCAGCCTTCTGGTGTTCTTTTCCTCCATTTAAGTATAGCAAAATTGTCAAACCTGGACATACTACCAATGGAGGAAACGTTTTGTGAGACAAACTTGACAGCACTGACAGTAAGGTGCAGTGTTTATACTCTTGATTCCATCTGCACCCGTGAAATTGCTCGCTAGGTCCCTTTCAAAGGCTGTGGAGAGTTCACAGACATTAGTAAGCATCAAACACCTAGACTATACATCCCCTGGACTATTCCCAATAATTATGCTTGGAAAAATGGTTTATCAAAGGCACATTAGAACTAGTGCTTTGGCAGCCCAGTATTTAGTACAGTTGTTCTAGTCTTGCCCCAAGCTATATTAGCTTCATAATCTGAAAGCAGATGCTTTGTACTGTGGGCAGACAATGTGTTTTAGTAACAACTAAAATTGCTCATGAGATTCTGAAAAAGAAACAGAAAGCCAAATTTTTCTTAAGCCTTGCTTAAGTTTGCACATACAGTTGTAGCATTCCTAGGTTGGTTCACTGGGCAAGTTCACACAGAACAAGATCAAATCATATACTCTGCTGTGGTGCCCAAACCACCCGTGGCTTGTACATTGCAATTTGGTATAAAATCAAAGATGACCGCTTTTTCAGGCTGAGCAAGGCCAATGAGAAGATAAGTAATACAGACAGTTCTTTCTGCAGCTATCATAACTGAGGGAAGCTTTCAGATTCACAACACTCCTTCTGACTTAACACAGATATTGGATGTTTAAGAAATCACACATTACTGTTAGGCTGTTACTGCTAGCTGAAGAAGGCTTTGCATGCTTTAAAAGCACAGTTTTCTCTATTAGTCTAAAAAAAGTAACATCTCCACAGCACTTCTGCCTTGCATGTACTTTTAGACCATCATTTGCTGTAACCATCTGCAGGTGTGCTGAATACTTGGGTCTTCCAGCTTTTTTTGCATGAAGCACATTACACAGAAATTTTAAATGCAAATAAACTGCCAAATCCGTGCTTAGTTGAACAGAAAGTGTATGAAGACTAAAGTAAAATTTTGAAGAAATAGCCTGGTTTTTTTTCCCAAAGGCTCCTTTATCTTTCATTTCAATATCACAACCCTGTGGTAAGTATGGATACAGCAGTTTTCAAACCTCATTCATACCTCGTGCCTTGAGCATAGTAAGATTTCTGCACGTAGTAACCAGCTATGACCAGTAAACAGCCACATACAATGAGAGATTAAACATGTTCTTGTACCCATAGCCCAAGGCATTGCAACGCTGTAATCATACATGATCGCAAGTGACAATTGCATTACTGATGCAAGACCTAATGAAACCAGCCTGCCCATTCTCAGACCAGAACATGCCAAACATTTAAACAGACCGTCCCCTATGAAGTCAGACCACAAAGGCCTGGGTTGTCAGTAATCGTACAAGATCTGAGGCTCCTGCAGATCTGCTGCTACCCCAGGCACACTACCACCCAGCATCACCATGTCCTGCACCATTCTGCAGGGGAACAAGCTCGCCCACATGACAAGTGCTGTTGGAAAAATAACTCTTCTGGCAGAAACAACAGACACCCACTTCACTCATTCTAAAATACAAGCCCATAAACTATACATTTCCCTTTTCACCAGCTGCTTAGCAAAAAAACCATCAAGCAACAGGCAAGCCACAGCATGTTTGTTTATGACTACTTAAAGCTGTTACTCGTACTCCTCAGGCTGAGGATGAAGGTGCAGCACTATCGCTTTCAAGCTCCCTGCTTTCTGATGAACTGGAGACCTTCCCTCCATCCCCCTTCTCTACAAATGCTCATTATGATTGTCAGGCTGGCTGGGTGCTGGCTGCCACCTGATCACAAGCTAAACAAAGCAAGGTCTATACTCAAGATGCATTCAGCAGGACTCTGCACCCTCAGTGCTGAAAGAGATCTTTATGTACCAGAGGCTTTGTTTTAAGGATAGGAAGTGTCCAGGTTTTTTTTCCAGATTCCACTGGCGGACTCAGTTTTCTGTATGAGCTACATGCTATAGAGCTAAGCAGCGACAGTGGGAAGTTACGGACAGTGAACAGAGGAGTAAGTACACTCAGCTAGGCCAGAGGTAGCCCAGAATTGTCACATGAAGTCACAAAACAAAGTGACAGATGCTGACATCTGAAGGAAACAAGTCAGTGTTCAGAAGCACAGACAAGGGCTCCTATTTGCCCAAATAAAGCTGTGTCACAAGCTCATAGTATCTAAAATAATTCTGACACAGAAAGTCTGAGCAGAACACTGATGAGGCCACACCTGGAGTGCTGGGTTCTGGGCTCCCCAGTACAAGAGACATGGACATACTGGAAAGAGTCCATCAAAAGGCCACAAAGATGATTAAGCAACTAAAGCATCTCTCCTGTGATAAAAAGCTGAGAGCTGGGACTGCTCTGCCTGGAAAAGAGAAGGCTCACAGGCAATCTCATCAATGTGTACAAGTATCTGGAGGGTGGGTGCACAGACAACAGAGCGTGCACAGACAACAGAGCCAGGCTCTTCTCAGGACAAGAGACAATGGGCACCACGTGAAAAACAGAAGGCTCCTCCTGAACACCAGTAAACACTTTTTCAGTGTGAAGGTGACCAAGCACTGACACAGGCTGCCTAGAGGCAGCGGAGTCTCCCTCCCTGAAGATCTTCAAAAGCCATCCGGACATGTTCCTGGGCACCCAGTTCTAGGTGTCCGTGCTTGAACAGGGAGGTTGGACCAGATGACCTCCAGAGGTCCCTTCCAACCTCAGCCATTCTGTGACAGCACTGATACAGGAGGTAGAAGGGAGACAGTGAGCTAGCATTGAATATAAAATTAAGGCGTAAGAGAGAATCTACAGAATCTCAGCACAAGAGCTAGAGGAGGCAACGAAAACCCACAGAGTTGCCTGTTAAGTGATCCAGCTAGATTGCGTAAAAAACTGCAGACAGTGTCAGCCCCTGCAAACCCAGCTTATAAAACATTGCTTTCACTTCTGTAATATTGCTTTGGCCTTGAATTTGAAAGTCATTGACCCATTTTCTTGGGCTGCTGCTCAAAACTCAAAAAAAGAGATTGCCTTAGTATAGATAAAATGTCCTACAAGATAGAACAATGTGGTGATTAATCAGTTCCAGAACTCCGTGTGCAGGAACCCCTCTAATCTGCTGATCTCTGAAATTCTAGTAAATCCAAATGAACATTTTAAACATTGTACATTTAATGCAGTGGAGTTCTCTTTATTAAATTACCAATTATTTTTAGAAGCCTTTGTTTGTAGAGCTTTGGGGTTAGTAAAAGAAAGGAAGTCTTCAGTCAAGGTGAATGCATAACTGGTCAAGGCTAGCATTGAGTATCACTATTCTGTGGACTTGCTCTGTGCTTCAGTCCTATTGAACTCACCTGTGGTATCCCTGTGCAATTCAGAAAATTTTTTCCTGTGTTATTTTCCATGGAATTAAGCTTGCAGACCTGTAATTTTAATCACTACTCCTAAATAGCTTGTGAACACACTTGCCAACATGGGAATAGCTCCTGTCAGTATAGGCAATGGTAAGGTACAGCTTAACTATTGAAGCCCAACCAGCAAATTCAGTATCTTATCCACCAAAGCGACACTGCAGCTGGTTCAACGGTTGTGCAGCAACTCCCTGACCTTCAGTAAGTTTCTTAATCTGCATTTGCAGTCCTCTTCCAGCTGCCTGAACTTACCTTCCAGCTTGTATACAAAAGATATTAAAGCACTTCTGTTACACACTAGTTAACATCCTATATCTTTGATAAAAATGGTGAAATGAAACTGAACAGACTAGTCTTACAAGATAGACAGCTAAGGTAAGTCTTACCAGAGCAAGGCTAGAATACAGCCCCTGTCAATGTTGGGTGAGATTACAGAGCCAAGGAAGCAGCAGAACCAAGATTTTCTGGATCAGTTTGTTTCAAACTCAACCACCCTGGCAGCCAGAGCTCCAACCCAGTAGATGAGCAGCAGTAGAAGCAAGTCTTCCCTTTTCTTGCTCTCCAAACATCCAGTCCACCACCCTGGTGGGAGAAAGTGACTGCAAGAGTCAGTAAGGACAAGGGGACAGTTCAAAAACAGCCAAACAGCCTCTGCACAACAGGATTTTGCATATGAAGACAGCATTGAACACATGGCAGAATGTATAGTTCTGTGTACATTCTACAATGCAGTAGAATATCATAGACTTTAAATACTCAGGGCTCTGTACTGTATGTCTAACCTAAGGTGTGCAGCTGGAGTGACAGCAGAAAACTACACAGAACTGCTTACCTGCAGCAGGCAGTGTCCTCAGTTCCACTCAAAGTGAGATAAGCTCCTTAAGAAGTCTGCCGCTCCAGTTTCCTAGAGCTTCTATCTTGTGCGATAAATTGGATAGGGAAGCAGTTTCTAAACTAAAACTCTTCAGAGCTTTAAGAAAGCTTACAGAGACAAGCAGGACAGCTTCTCAGAGACCAGGAGCATTGCTGGCTGGTCACTAGCAACTAAGAAAAGTGTTTGCTTACACTCAATTCAAACACCACCTGTCAAAAGGGAGCAGGAGACCTTAAATGATCTGAAGTCAACACGTTTTGTTGTTTGTAACATCTTTAATATCAGTAATGTGGAAAGTGACACCTCAGTGCACAACAGCACAGAGACTACAGTTTTGGAGGTTCTCTCATTTCAGACACAGAAAGGAAACACGAGGAAGAACATGCAAGCGAGAACAATGATCAGCTCTAGATACATGATGAGGTTTGGTCCAAAAAACATTGAAACAATTAATCCAATTACTGCAAACAGCTTCTCCGAGTAAGGTTAAGATACCGCATTTGTAGTGTTTCCATTGTGCTTTCCTTCAGCGAACCAGTGGAGCCTGCTTGAGTGAGATGAGAACTGAACGCATGCGGGACACATCTTTTGCCTGCTTACTAGATTTGGGATTAAAGTCACAGAGCTGAGCCACACGTTCCCACTCAGTGCCCGGAAAAACATCTTCTGCATCATTCACAAAGGCTTCTTCAGCTGCCCTAAAAGCAATGCAATGCACCTTGTGTTAATGCCCCAGCACATAAGGCATTCCTTCCCTCTTACAGGATGCAGTTTTTCTCAGCATGTTTCATAAGAAATGTGACCTGACAGCTGCTTGTGGACATTATGGCTACTTAAGCTCCCACTGCCCCAACCCTGGAGATGAAAGTAGGTTGCAGTAATATGCTATGCACAAGCAGTGCAGAGGATTGCTGTGTAAAATGTTGGAATACAGGTGTTTGGTTTTAAGAATAGTTACTGAGTCTTTGTTTAAGGAGTCACCACAAACTGCCAGGAAGTAAGGTACTCCTATGTAGGCATTTTATTTATGGAGAAATGCCCAAGTCTTAACTAGTTAAGCCTCTGCCACTTGATGGCTTATATTGGACACTTGCCAACTGGAAATTTACAACTCCCTGCAAGCATGTCTTAAAACAGATTCCATTTGAGGAACTAAATCAGCCCCAAGGCCTACAGGCCATCATAAAACTATCTGCTGATGATTTCCAATGCTGTAGTGAAGCAGCATGAATCAAAAGGAATTTAAGTCACGGATCCCAGGCTTGCGGGTCCTATAGGCTGAAGTGTATCTTGGCAGAGGGAATGTCTCATTTGAGGTCAGCTCACAGGATAAACACATTTCCCCTGCTCTCACCCTAAGGAAGATTTGTACATTACATAGAGATTAGAGCCAGTGGCTTCCCAGCTGTATCCTTTTGGCACTGCTATGCTGCCAACAGCATTGCTTCATTGCAGGGGTAACACTCCAGCATCTAGTTTACATGAACTGTGGGGCCCTGGTAGCTGCCTGAGTGCAAGAGCAGTAAGCATCAAGAGATCAAACCAAATCCATCTACTCCAACAAGCAGTACAGAAAAAGCAGTGAAGATGACTCTCCCATGAGGGTTCAGCACTGTTCACAGGGATGATAAGGTTACAGACACCACTGAAGACAAGGGTCACTACAACACTGCTACTTTATGTGACATGACAGTTTTAAGGGGCAGTGAAGATTTTTTTACTTAACTGTTCTAGGCTGTAGCAAGGATGATTTATGTTTGTGCTTAAAGGTGAAGAGAAGAAAAGAAACAAGGAGAGAAAGTTTAAGTCAGATATAGAAGATGAGAATGAGTTTAATGCAGATGATCAGCTGGCATGCACTAGTAGCTTAGCCAATTTCAGGAAACAGGCTGCCAATTTTATTATGCAGCACTTAGACTGCACATTTGCATTGGATATACAAAAATAAATGTTTTATTGGCAAAATTTGTCAAAATCCACTCCAGGACACTTCAGAAAAGTCAGACACCACCTGTAAATCCATCATTTCACAAGTCTTGGTTTATATCCACCTACAGTTAGGTAATTAATTCCACACTGGACCTTCAATATTACTGCACTCATAGCCACGAGTGAGCCACCATGGCTCACGAATACACCTTCTAAAGGTGTCACTTTAGAATCTGTGATATGGCCATCTTTCAATTCAAGTCTACAAATTAAGGGAAGAAATCAAAACACATGAACAAGCCAATGAACATTGCAATCCTTCAGCCCCATGGAAACTAGCATAAGCACTGGGGCTTGAAAGCCATGGCTGTGCTCTCACTGATCCATTAGGATGGCAAAATGTCTACACAGAGCTACTCCAAAGTGTTCTCCCAGCAGCTAATGCTGATTTTTCAAATATCAGCTCCTTGCACTTTTCATCTGTTCTCTAACAGCATCCTCTATCTATATGCACACTCCTCTTCTACCCCAATTTATAGCAGGTGATTCCTTTCTAACTTCCTTGGCTTACAGAGATTTATGTGCAAGCATTGCTTGAATATTTTTCTGGTTATGTAGGCAAATGAGTAGAGACCAGGAGCTCAATACCTGTTACAAAGAATGCAGAGTTAAACGTTGTGCTTCTCTGGGGAAGGGACTAGAACTAAACGCAGCACCCATTTGAGACTGCAGACACTAACCCACATACCCAGCAAAGCATCTGGCTAAGCAGTGTTCACTGGCCTGGAGACAACCATAAACACCTACATCTAAAGATTACTGAGGTCATTACAAAATTCCAGTAGTATGTATACCTTATGACTTAATCTGAAAGTGCAGCATGCTGCACAGCATATGGGATCCTTACAGGAAAACTGTACTTAATACTGCAGATCAGAGTCAGTCCAAAAAGTAAAGGCTATGAACTTATGTTAGCTTATACTGCCCTGAAATATTCAGAAGTCACCCTCAGACATTCAGCACTATCTCTGATCCTCCTCATGACCTAGTTGACTAGCAAACAGAATTAGTAGTTAAGCAACATACACATAACCAATCAGGTCAGCGAAGGGTTGTTTGTAGAAAGCTTCATCTGCCACCCTAGGTAGCAAGTAGTCCAAACAGGCAGGCAAGCAGGCAGGAGAAAAGAGATAAGGATGAGAAGTACAGAACACAGCAGAAGGCCGTTTTAACAAGCATGTTAACCTTTTATCACCTAGACTTACTGTAACACGAAAGCAGCTACCACATGGAATGTACCAATTAAGCCATTAACTCAAAAAGGGGCTTTGCTGTATCTTAGAAGTTGGGACCAGCCAGCTTAGGGCTACAGTCCCACTTGTTAGCATTAAGCTATTTTCAGTGGATAGAAACTACCATTAGGAGAGAGATCTCACCAGGCTGATCAGAATGCCAAACACTCCTTCTGCCCAACATTTGCTATGGGGGTATCATGAGCTCTGGCCACCAGCTAGAAGAATGCTAATCCTATTTGTTTCTTGGCCTTACCAAACGACTGTACCTCAGTGAATGGAAGTGTCAAATCCATAATTCTGTAGTTAGTGTAGGCCTCCCTTCTTCCTTTAGTAAGAAGGAGAGTCCACCTAGGACTCTACCTACTCAAGATAAACCTGCTGGCCATTTTGGTAAGAAAAATGGTGTTTCAAAAAAAAAAGTTCAGCTTGAAGTCTGTGGGTTCCCAAAGTATGAAGCAGCTCTGATGATTACCTGGACAGAATGACACTGGCAGCCCTAGGTCCGAAATAGAGATCTAAGTGCTATTCAGTCAGTATTACTGCATTTACTTTTACATAGCTTCAAGTCAAAATTCCACAGGGAACCTCTTAAGAGAGTCTAAGAGCTTATTAGACGAGCAGCCAAGTCATTAGCTTCTGCCCCAGGGCCCATAATTAGACAATTCAAACCCAACATAGACACAGTCAGCATTTAGTTCTTCACTAGGAGACCTGATTCAGGTTATTTCTCCAGCACTTCCAAAAGGCGTGGCCAAAGGTTTTAAGATACCTAATGAATAACTTGTTCAAAAAGACTAACCAGGAGGCCAATTCCATGTGTTCTAAAGACAGTAAGCAAGCTTGCTAGCCTCAGCATAGGCTAATTACAATCACTGACAACCTGTGCAGCTAGGAATGTGCTAACAGGTGGGTAGACTAAGTTTTTCTGGCCACATTCAAATTTTGTGTCTTCAGGAGTCTTCAGTAATTCCAGTTCCTTATCTTAATGCTTTCTCTTGCTATTCTTGGACACTTACTCTGGATTCTAAGAAAACTTAAAAAGATAGTCTGCCACTGGAGACACATCTCTTAGGAAAGGTTACTCTAATGATCTGAAGGACTAGTGCCTTAGGACATACTAGAAGTATTCTAACCTCTCTCCCACATTATTTTCATATCCAGAACCATAACTCTTCAGATGGCTGGAGAAACCTTACCTGTTGCTGGCTTTTGTTTTCTGGAGCTTTTCATCTTGCCTAGCATACCACTCTTCCAACTCCTTTATTGCTTTCGCTTTCCATTCTGCTTCCTGCTTTCGTGAGTTCGCATCTGAAGTTTAAGAATTGATTTGTCAGTCACGTTTGTTCCAGCTAGATCTTGCTTACATTTCAGCTGATGGCTCAGGGTGTGCTCTAGTGCAGATGGTTCCTTGATCTACTCAGATATGGGTTGGGAGATTTCCTGATTTAGGCCGTGAGAACTCTAACCACCACGCACATTCAGAACATGTCTGCACTGCATGATTAGGACAGTTCAGTTTAGGATAAGCATTTGTGGACTAATGCAGATCCAGTAATTCTGTTGGACTGCAAACAGTTCAAAACCAGGAACAGTCAACTGGCTATGCTAGTGTAGAAGAAAGCTCCGTAGAGCCTCTGTGCTTGGACAAAGCAAGGGAGCCTGGAACTCAGCATGCTTTTACACCCACTGTACGGTTCAGGACAAGCTCATTTGCTGTTACTAGCCCAGAAGAGGTGTAAGAGGGTCAGCTCTATCCAGAATCACATTGTACAGAAGGTTCGGAACTAACAGTTTCAGGCAAAGCCTCCTCCTTAATATAAGTGAAAAGCATACCAGTTTGCAGGGTCTTAGAAGCTGTCCACAGGTAGGTATCACTGCCTCCGACACCTATATTTAGTTTAGGTTTTTGCCCATTAATTTAGCTGTTAGGTTAAGATCCATGTGACAGCAGATGGCTTCAGCAAGTACAAAATGAGCAATCTTTATCCTCTGAAAAAACTGCTGATGGCTGCAGTATTTATTCACCCTTTTCTGCTTATAAAAGCTGTTCATTTTCTGTAAGGTTATTTGTAAGTAAAGGGCAGGCCACATGAATACTCTTAAGGTTCAGAGAGCCACTTGCTTGCTGACTCCCACATTAATATTAAGGCAGCTTACTGGAAAACTCACCAGACTTGATCTTAAACCCAAGAAGCATATTAAATTCCCAAGAGCCAGAAGCTATGGTTGAGAATTTTGCTTCTTAAGAAGCTGCCACTGAGTTACTCGCAAGCAAGAGCACCACTGCAACAAACACCCTCCTTACCAAGTTGCTCCAGGCGCTCCTTTTGCTCCTCTCTCCACTTACGGATACTCTCCGGTTCTGACTGCTGTTGATCTACTTGGGATATGGCAGCACAGGAGTCTGTTAGACCATCACTCTCCTTAAAGGGAATGAACAGTAATGTTATTTATACATGATGACTGAATATTTCAGATAACTGCCTACAAACTACATAAAAACAGACTATTTGAACTGAGCACTTAACACATTCATCTGATGTTAAACCACATTACCACTATTGATATGAAAAACATCTTGCCACAAATTACAGCAGGATTGAAGAAAATTAATAGAGGACTGCCTCTGGCAATCAGGGATCAAACACACACTCAAGCTGACTGGGAAGTCAAGCTGTGCCAGAGCTCTACACCTGAGGAAAGCAGAAGACAATGCAGCTGTAGGCCTAGAGATCCTCCAGTTCATTTCACCTTAAATATTTACTGTGATAGTAATTTTTTTGAATGGTTTTATGAATAGCAGTTTAAAACATTCTCTGTAACTTACTTGTCCACAGACATCTGCAAACTTAACTGGTATTAGAAGCCAATGTATCTTAAAGACATTATGGAATTTAAATACTGTATGCACCTTAGAACACAAGAAGCATTTTGACATTTAAGCATCAAAACAGTGATTACTAGCATACTTTTTACTATACAATAGCCCAAAGACTTGCAATGAATAGGGCTTTTATTAACACACCTGATTCAATGTATCTTAAAGACATTACAGAATTTAAATACTGTATTGATATGGAGAAATAGTGTGAAATGGGGACAATGGACATCGATTGTGATTGTATATGTCTGCCCAGGAATGTGGGTATGGTGACTGGTCATGGGTGCGGTGTCTGGTCACACAGGCACACAGCTTTGAGGAGACTCCTACAGTTTTGAGGAGACGCCTGCCCTTCTTCCTCTAACAAAAGGGGCTATTTTAAAAAAGAATGAGAAAAGGATGAGAGATATTCCAATGCTATCTAGAGGGAGGGAGTGCTAAGTCTCCTTGCTGAAGAAGATCGGATGGTCACAAGAACATGAATCACCTACAGACCTGCAAGACCACCACATTCCAGGCAAAGGACTGATAAGCTAATTAACATACGAAGCGAGAGTAAGCGGGTTTAGGTAACCAATATGTACAGGCGTTAATTGAATATTCATTTGTTTTATTGTATAAATGTGAGATGGTTCGTCACTTCGGGCATGCACGCTTGTGGAGGAGCGATCCCCCGTGCATCTGCGTGCAATAAACATACCTACTTTATAACTTCGAGTTATAGAGTCTAATTCCGCACGTCAGTATGCACCTTAGAACACAAGAAGCATTTTGACATTTAAGCATCAAAACAGTGATTACTAGCATACTTTATACTATATAATAGCCCAAAGACTTGCAATGAATAGGGCTTTTATTAACACACCTGATTCACAAAGCTAATGAATATAGCGCTCTTTTCCACAGAGGATACTCCAGCAACTTTTATTGGTTCACCCTACTCTCAACAAACCTAAGAACCAGCACTCATGACAGTACCAGACAGATTGCAGCTAATAACAGATTTGGCTGTGTCTTGTCCCTCTTTGGACCTCCTGTAGCCCTCAGTGAAGGAATAATGCAAAGAGAAGGAGCTAGGCTGGTGCCAGAGCACCAGACTTCACATTCAATCCAAAACAAAATAAATTGGCCAGCTGCAGAGCCAAACTTGTTACAGGTAGCTAAAATAAAAGTTACATACAGCCCATTCAGTCTGTTTGTCCTCATTAAGAGGAAGGTCTATCAACCAAAGCAGTCTGTCACTTAGAATTGCAAACACAAAATCAAGATTATTTCATCTGCCTTCAGTTGTATAAGGAAGCACAAAGGGCCAGTAAAATACAGTTTTCCCTCAACCTCAGCAATGGTGAGGATATAAAAATGTTAGCAGCAGTGACAGCTGTTTGTGTCTCCACAAAGCTCAGTGTTCACTTAAAATTCTATAGAGAAGTAGCTCATATGCTGCCCCCTTCAAGAATTCATTTAATCAGGGCTATCCCAGCCAACTCTGCTACCAGATTGCCTTAGCCACACTCTGGAAAACTCATTTACAATACAGTGATTGCCTTAGTATGCCTCATTCTTCTATGATGCTAATAAAGTGAGTATCTCCTTTTGTCATTACCATCGCTGACTAACATGCTTTCATAGTGATTGAGCTATTCAGCCAGCAGCTTAATTCCAGCAACTTTAAGTCACTAAGAAGTGTATAATGTTTTCAGTCAGCTCTTTGTAAGACCAGTCTTGATAAGACAACCAGGACACATGAATTGTCCTTAAAGAACAAGTAATCCAGAAAACTCTGCTTTAAACTAGATAGTCAGAGCACACTTTCAGCTTATTAGGCAGTGTCAAGTCAATGTTAAGTCATACCATGGAGTCTGTCAGTCTGCTTACAGTGGTTATGTCCTATTAAGCCGTAATTCAAAATGGACTGCTGCTTTAAGCTACCTCTAAATTCAGAGGAGGAGCATATTAAAAGTATTAACAGCTTTATGAGATGAACTATCAGAATACAAGTTCCTCTTTAGAGATGGAAGCATATTAGAGACAAGAAATGGGAAGTATTAAGTCTAGATGAATTAGAGTTCTCAGTAGAACAGCACATTCCAAGTACCAAATACTTCTATCTTACCTGATAGAAATCTCCATTAAACATTTCATCAGCAGCACCTGTAAAGAAGGGACCGTAATTTAGCCATTTGAGAAGAGACAGAACAACCAGATTTACTGGTTTCAGTAACTTGTATGGAAAGCTTTGCTAGCATACCTAATGTGGAAGTTATGCCAATGAGGGTTATTTGATACCCTGCAAAGTCACTTCCTTATGTCTGCATTTTTCCAGTTAGGCACAAGAAACCAAGTGAGTCATTATTCTGCACAACCAGTGATACAAGGTCATTTCTTCATCATCAGCTCATGCTTCAGACTACAAAAACAGCAAAGCTGTTACTGCTGAGAAGCTACAGTCAATGTTCTGAAAGTTCTCCCACTTTCTCCTCCCTGTTTTAGAAGCTGAATTCTAAAGAACTGTTCAGAAGTTACGAAGCATGACTCTCACTGTTTTAGTCTCTACCTGGAAGATTAACAATCCTGCAGCCAACGCTTAGTAATTCTTATCCTAGTTTGGTTACCTCCTAATTCCTAATCAGCTCGAGGGATACAGCTAACATCCCTAGCAAAGTCACCTTTCTGCTACCTCCTGTGATGACACGCTTGATAGCTTCCTACTTCAGCTGCAGCATTATTCCCTCTACACTGGCAGTAGAACCTCAGGAACAGGATCAGCTAGGAAACTTTGACACAGAACCCTAATGTTTCATCTTATTGAAACACAGCCACAGAGATACACGTCAGTTGTAAGACAAACACTTGAGTCTGTGAAACTGTCTACATCTCCAGATTATGCAAAACACACTACGAGTTTCAAAAATTACTAAATCACAGCAAGGCATCTCTCTGAACAGTCCTACATAACATCCATCTGCATGATATAACAAGTCATGTGGCTACCTGTGTCTCACCCATAATGCTACCATGGATAAACTTATCACACAGAAGTGCTTCTGCCATGTTAATACACTCTGGTACTGTCTCTTCTTTAACTACAAAGTTACCCAATAGTAAGCACAAAATCAAGTTATTTTGCACCACCACCTTAAATAAGATAGTCAACGACCTAAACCTAAGAGCACTATGCTGCTGTATCCTCTATTTCTTTGTGGCTATGTATACTACAGTTTCACACTAGTAGCATTAAATGGCAAAGGAGTATGAAGAGCTTCTTATGTAACAGGGAACTAGGCAAGAATTATTAACTCCTTAACCCTTCCCTGAGCCCTGAATAACCATCCCTAACTCTGTTAGCTAGAGGACTGTAAAGTCATCAGTTCAAACATGGTAAAGTTGGAGGATACCAGTTTCCAAGAAAACAGTTACTGACTTCAGTAGGGGAAGACTCGAGTAGTGGGACTTTTACTGACTGCTTCAGAATGTTTTTGACTTAAGAAATTAAGTATTTACTAGACAGATGTTTCCAGAGCAGAAAATTAAAATGCAAGTCCTTCCAGCTCTCTAGAAGCATGCAGATGAGAAAGGAATTGTGCAACTGATCTCTGGACATTAATCCTATCTCAGGAAGTCTACCTAGAGCTTCACAAGAGTCAGTTTATGGCAAGTAGAAGGCAAGAGCACATAATAAGTAGTGTCTGGTCCAGGAATTAAGAGGTTCCTTCAACCTGCTGATAGCTAAAAAATTTCAACCTATAGACAGCAATTAGGAAAAAAAATAGCTTTTCAGTTATAAGAACCTAGTATTTTATAACTGGACTCCTATGTCTGAACATGATAGCTACTTTGTCTAACTGCTACTCCTCTGCAAGTCACAGGAGCCAAAAAGTGGTTTGAGAGGCATGTGAAGCTAACAGCATCTGTCTGCTTCACAGCAGCTATGCTGCACATCACTTAACACCAACCTGGAAGCTCCTTCAAAGCAGACTTTTGCAGAGATCACCGCACATACACTGACGTGGGCAGTTCCAACTACAATTAACTTCTACTAAACAGGTTTACAAAGAGTTTACGAAGACTACAGACAACAAGAGTAAGCGTGTTTTCTTTGATTGTCCTTCATTCTAAGCCCATATGCACTACAGACACACTGCAGCTGTTCACCTTGTTTTGACAGGGCTGGAATTAAAGTTAAGCCAGGGTCTCTTAACTCATACTGACATTAACAGCTTGAGTAAGCCAGCTGCCCACTCTGTTTACCAGTCCTGATTTCAGCTGGGATAGAGTCAATTTTCTCAGCTGGTGCAGTGCTGTGTTTCGAATTTGGTGTTAAAACAGTGCTGATAATACGGAGGTTTTGGTTGTTGCTAGGTAATGTTTATACTCAGTCAAGGACTTTTCAGTTTCTCTCCCTGCAAGAGGGCTGGAGGGGCACAAGAAACTGGGAGGGGACACAGCCAGCACAGGTGATCCAAACTAGCTAAAGAGATATTCCATACCATGGGACATCATGCTGAGTATATATAACCTGGGGGAAGGAGGAAGCAGGGGGACGTTCAGAGTGATGGTGTTTGTCTTCCCAAGTAACCATTACGCATCGTGGAGCCCTGCTTTGCTCGAGATGGCTCAACACCTGCCTGCCCATGGGAAGCAGTGAATGAATTCCTTGTTTTGCTTTGCTTGCGCATGTGGCTTTTGCTTTACCTACTGAACTGTATTCATCTCAATGCATGAGTTTCTTAACTTTTACTCTTCTGATCCTCTCCCCCATCCCACTGGGGGGTGGCGACTGAGTGGCTGCCTGAGCCTTAGTCACTAGCCAGGGTTAAACCACACCACTAGTCTGGAAAAGCAGAGAGCAATTCACATACACACACACAAAAGTCTGTCTCCCTGTTCTTCCCTTCAAAACTTACTAGTCTTGAAGATTCTTCCAAGAACTGTGTCTTGTTAGACAAAAAAAACATTTATTAAGGTCTTCAGTACTCAGGCTGGTAGTTTGTTCAGGTAAAAGGAACAACATTCTTGCTCAGGGCTGCAGCTAAGACAAAACATCTGTGTGTCTTTGGGCTGCTTCTACATAGAAGCAGCCACTAACTGGCACAGAGCTAAGTGTTTCCAGAGGGCCCCCAGGTCAGAAGTATTAAAACTATTAAAACACACCTCCCATCTGTTTTGAACTCCCTAGAACTTGTGATTAAGTTGCAGAGTCAGCATGCTGACTAAGCATACTGCAAGCAGAAGAGGAAATGGCACTGTACCAGCATGCTATTTATTATATGCCAATACAAGTATGCTATCTGGAACAAGACCAATAGTCAAACACTCTCTCACGTCAACTCCCCAGTCTCAGTGTTCGTATAATGCAGCATTAAGTCTAGAAAAACTATCAGCTTGCCAGCCTTCGTATCAGTAATCAGTGCTAGCTGTGTTATCAGATTTCTTTGTCCACAGAAACATGTCATTTCATACCTGACTGTCCACAGAAAAAGCCCAAGTAGTGTTACTGCTATCATAATCTTTTCATTGCCCATGGACAATGACAGCTCTCTACCAGCTTCAGAGTCCATTCAATCCTACCACAGTATTGCATCCTGAAGCACCTGAAGTTAACATTGCACATCTAAAACTATTTTAGGTAGTAATGATCTGTATTACTCTATGTTTGCTTCTGAACTTGATAAAGCTTTATTTCTAAGGATACTGTTGCAAAGAACATGTCCAAACATCTACAGTTCTGTAACATGTGCTGACAATAGGGTAATAATGAACTTCCACATAGCAACCCAGATAGTTTTTACAGTCTAGAAGGGTTCAGAGAGGATAAGCCATGTCAGCTACCTTGCATTCACAGAAGAGAAAAAACAGCCAAGCTTGCCAGAAACAGACAGCTAGAATCACTGCCCTCCACATGTACTATAGCTTACAAAAGAATAGGCTGGGTACCCTGAAGATAAATACAACAGTTTTGTCACTTCTGTCCTACAAGTCACATACGGGTTCAGATGCTTATCACAGTGATGATCAACTGCTCTGAAGACAATTACTTGCATAAATACCAGACTCAGTACTACTTGGCATAAAAGGAAGTCTGCTTAGTCTTGTTCACTTGCCTCTCTGAGGTCTTACTCTCAATGCAAAAGACAGCTATCAGAACAGTCAGAGGCAGGAATTTATAGAGGTAGCTCTTCTGACACAAGTCCAACCATTTCCTAACACATGGATTAATTCCTCCTCAGGTCTTCCTATCCAGCTATGCTTTGGCCAATACCCTCATAAGGAAAAATGAACTTCAGTATCACCACACATAAAAGTACTTTTATGAGCTACTTTCAGCATCTCTTTTAAACAATATGTACTGCTTCACTGCTACTTTGAGTGAATCAGTAGCTATAGCTCCAGCAAGAAAAGCCCATAATCAAGTTTAATACATTCCAGCATAACATCAAGTAACTTCACCGCTCAAGGGCTACTTTCCCATCCTTTTTCTTTTGGGCCCAGATCATGCTTCCCCTTCACCTACCTCTCATCCATAAGAGGATGAGAAAGAAGAATCTTCTCTGAAGCTTTCGTTTAGGTAGTTATCCAAGAAACTGAGAAGAAATAGTTTTTCCAGCCATAACTCAATTTCATGCCAGTATGCAAAGCAAAGCAAGCAGGTCAGGAAGGCTGCTTCCTTCCTGTGTTTTAGTTCTAACCTGCCGTTGTAACAAAACCCATTGAAGTGCACTCTTTTTCAATATAATCACTAGGCTAGTACCAGGTCATACCTTCCTCTCTCTCCAATAATGCTGCACCATAAAAGCTTCTGTAACTTCCCAACCGATGCAGCATCCTCTTGGTAAACAGAAAAATATGTTTTCCTGTGATGAGCTTGATGATAATGCAGTATCAACATGTGACAGCAAATACAAGTTAAACAGATACCACCTATTTATATCTTTCTCAGTACTACCTCATGGTGCTCTGAGGCCTCAAGATACTGACTAAATAGCAAAACCCAGAACAATGGTTTTTCAAATGACCAAGAAAAGATATTGATAGTCACAAACAAGTAACTTTCCCTCTCTAGTGCTAACCAGAGAGACAGGAGGAAACAATTCTTTCCCAAAATAATTTTCAAGCAATGATATTCAGTCCCTGAAAGGCTATTAAATGTGGTTTATGGACAAATGACTGAACCCAATTAAGCCTCTTAATTGCTACAGGGTCATGAGCCTCTTCAGATGGAGAAACAACATTCATTCAAGTTCACACAAAAATGACAGAGCCTGAAGCAGTGAAGGCAATGTTTGAGGCTAGACAGCTTACATTAAACTTTTATGTATATCCATGTTAACACATGACTGCTTGTCTTCGAATGTAATCCTCTGTAAGAAGCTACTTGACAAGCTGTCACAAGGTTTTTATATTGACATACAGGTTCTAGAAGCCATACACTTGGTCCTGAACTCACAGTCTCCTGGTCAAAGGATGTAGCAAGTGAACTGCTATAACCTGAAGACCTAGTACTGTCAGATTGGAGAGAATTGAAGAATTTGACTGTTAATAAATGCACGCATTTATTTATCACTGAACAGGAAATATCATAGAAGACCAAGTTTGTAACAACTCAGCAACAGCACTGTATTACTTGACTTATACAGTACTTCCTATTTTCTGAAGCAGTGATGATACTTCATCTGTCAAGGGAAATAAAGTTAATTTTCACATGCCCAGGAAGCTTGAACAGGAGATATATATATATATTTAAGAAATAAATGGCCTACTGGTTCAGGCTGGTATTCCAACTGGCAGCATGAAGCACTGCTGAGTGAGACACATGAGCCTGGCAACATTCTGCCATTCTCCCCATACTCACTCAGTATCTACCATTACTACATTTAACAGAAATATAAACCAGTATCAGTTTCCTGATACTGATATTAACAGTTCATACTACTGATATACATACACATATTTGTCTAATTCTTTTTTAGGAGGCTGCAATTTGAAAAAACATTTGTTATATGAGACACCATGTTTCTTACAAGTGTGGTTCAAGAAGTTGGTGACTGCTTCTCACAATATCTGAAGATTTTCAAATTTCAGTTGTGAGGCTGCCCAAGTTAGGACTTTTGGCCCAGTGTTTAGAAAGAAAACTTATCCAACAGACCTGTAAATAAGGAGTTCAAAAAGGCTGCAGTTAAAAGTAGTAAATCCACAAACCCCTGATCACAATGCTTAAAGGATTTACATTAGAATTTGTGTCAGTTCAAGGAGAAATTTGCATTCACCTATTTAACTTAATTACAAAACAGTTTAATAAACTAATATGCTCTATAGACTAGAGCTGTTTGATTTTGTTGTTAGGATATTGATCAGATTATAAGAAATCTCTAACGAATGGCAACAGAATTCATCAGATCATTTGTCACCGTGGTTGAACCAGTACATTTTGCACTGCTGCAGTCCACACTTTTTCACAAGGAGGGAGTTACAGGTGCCAACAGTCAACAAATTAATGTTCTGTTACAAAATGGGACCCCTGAAGGTTTGCAAGAACAATCTGCTATGCCTGTTTAACAGGCCAGAGCATAAATGCTATTCCAGTGCATACAAGAAAGCAGAATGACATACAGATGACACACCTAGACTTCACAGATCCTTAGATCATCAAATTACCATATTCATTATTTTATGACCCTCTTTCTAGAGAAAGTTCTCCAATAACACTTTTACATTCCATGACAAGTGAACTTCCATGACTTGAGAAAAAAAAACACTCTTGAAAAGCAGCTTAAGAACTACTTTTACATATTAAGCCAATCTATATCTATTTAACAAGTTGATTTTTCAATAAGGAATCACTCTACAATACCCACATTGCATATGGACCTAGCTGCACACACCATGAGAAAGGCCAATGTCAGAACTTTCTCCAAAGAATTTAGTCCTAAAACAGTTACTTTACTGTTCCAGAGCCTGTTTGGAATGTAAAGACTATGTAAGGCATAATGTTTGTCTAAGGCTTCTGAAAGTAAGAGGGGAAGTGTCCACTATGTCTGTTTCTGCACTATACATAGAATACAGAAGTCACATTATGTCCGATATCAAAACAGGACAGTGTTCTGATAACAATTATCCTAATGTTCTAGTGCTTCAGCAAGATACTCCCCTGTAAACACCCTTTTTACAGGAAATACATTGTCCCTACGTTTTGAACTTTATGAATGAGTTGACTCTAAGGGCTGTGCTACCACTAAAAAAGCACTGAAAGCAGCAGGTCTCCATTACTCAGTCTATCTAGTTGGGCTTTATTCCAAGAGATACCATGAACCTCTATCCTCATACATAAGATATGCTAGTAACTTCAGAAATCAGGCTGCATAATGAAGACTTAATTCTAAAGATGTTCCCACAGTAAACCAGGAAGCAAAGTTCTTCAGACTAAGCTGCATAAGAGCAGCATCTTCCTGACATGACAAAGGAACTTTACATGAGAGCAGATACATTCCTGTGGACTCAGTGACAAGCGAAGTCTTCTGAGACTGCTGCAACATCAGTTAGGTGCAGCAGCATCCTACATTCACACCTTTCCTCCTAGACTTCAGCTAAAAACCCTAAACCTTTTGTAATCAGAAGCATTCCTCAAGGGCTGCTTTAGCCACCGTTAGACTAACTGAAAACACACTAACATCTAGCCCAGGGGTCCTCACACTTTTTAACCAGGGGCCGGCGCGGATGCAGTGGCAGGCAGCCATCTGCGGCTGCTTGGTTTCCCCCCCCAGCCCCGGCGGGGGGGGCAAGGGGGTCTGTAAATACCGGGGGCCGGATTGAGGACCCTGGGGGGCCGTACCCAGCCCGCGGGCTGTAGTTTGAGGGCCCCTGGTATAGATCCATACACGTAGCCACCACTCCTCTGGATGCAACAGTGTGTTCTGCAGTGCCAGTTTTCTCATCTTGAGTACAAAGGTTACCAAGGAACAAAGGCTAGAGGCTTAGCAAGATTAAACATTAGCTCAACTGCTAGAATACTACGATCACTGCATGTGAAGGCGGCAACACAAGTGGCAGAACACAAGACACTGCCTTATCCTGCTTCCAGTGGCAGATGTAAGCCACAGGCACCGAATCTGAGGGAGCCGGGGTAACCCGCACACGGCAGGGCGGCCCGAGGCGGCCCAGAGGGCACGACCACCCCGGGACCCGCGGCGGGTGCCGGGGGCGGATGGCCGAGGCGAGGGGCCCGCCAGCACCGCCCCCTCCCGGCCACGGCGCCGCCGAGGGAGAAGGGAAGCTGCGGAGCCCCGCCGGGCCGGGACCTCTCTCCTCCCTGCACCGCCCCGCACCACCCCACCCGCCGGCCCCCGCCGCCCGCACCGAAGTAGAGGCCCTCCGGAGCCTGCAGCACGGCCGGCACCTCGCCGCTCTCCAGTATGCTGTAGCCCTCGTCGTTCTCGATGCCCGCGATCTCGTTCTCCTGCTGCGCCAGGAAAGCGGCGGCAGGATCCTCCTCGGCGCCGTCCAGCACCCCGTTATCGGCGGCGGCCGCCGGCTGGGCACTGAATTGCTGCTGATCGGCCATCGGGACGAAAAACGAGGCGGCCGGAACGCGAGCGGCTGCGACTCCTGCGTCGGCGCTGAGGAGAGGCGCGGAAAAGGAAGGGCTTGTGCCGGCACCGCCCCGAGGAACAGCCAATCAGCGGGCGGCGGAGGCGGGGCTAACGGAACTTTCCGCGCGATGCCGCGGGCTCGAGCCAATCAGCGCCAGGAGCGGCGGCGGCGGCGGGGGAGCGTGGCGCGCCGCCGGGCCGCTGTTGTGGGGCCGCGGTCGTGGCCGGGCCGTCCCGGGCCGTTCCGCTCCTCTCGGCCCCCAGCCCAGGCGGCCCGCGGCGGAGCCGGGCCCGCGGCCTGCACCTGTAGGCGGCGAGGCCGTGGGGCCCGGCCTTGGGGCCTTAGCCGCGGGCACGCAGCGCCCGACCTGGCAGGCCCGGTCGGCGCTGACCGGCCTCTGCTCCCGCGTCAGGCAGCGACCGACATTTGGTCTGCGGCGGGGCCTGACTCTCCGTTGCGTTTCTGTCAGACCACCCCGCAGGGGGAGGCTGTGCTGGCTTCGTGCCACAGGACCGGAGCAGGAGCTGCAGCGCAGACGGGATACTGGTGCCGTGTAAACACCAGTGCCAACAGAACATCGAGCCATGGGCATCTTGGAGACAAATCCCAACTCGCAGATTAAAGTCAATAGACACATCAGTCGTTTTATGTTGTGATTCTGCATATCTCCTGTCTGGTGTTAGGAAGCCTGAAATAGTGTCATTTCAAGTACCTTGTGTTGCATTAACCTTATATTGACAAAAGTATGCATGTCAAAGGCAGTGATTTCCAATACAACTCTCATGACAAAAGTTACTCTGATCAGTTTCTATATCTGGTTTATCATACAGATTTTCAAATAGTTTACTGGCACAACAGAGAGTAAGGGGAAGGAAAAAATAATGATGTAGAAAGAAGGAAATTATGCTGGCAGCGCTTAAGCTAGCGCAGTTCCTGCAAGAGGTATTTGGTAAACTCCATTGCCTTTCTGTGTGTACGTTTCTTGGTATATTACAGGTATGCTATCCAGGTTTTATGTTATAATCCCATTCCAATATGTTTAAGAAGGTGGCCAAATTCAGAAAAAAGTGTAGCTCTGCACGTCAGTTGTTTCCTGTGCTAAATTAACAGTGGGAGATAAACTGCACATTGAGCTACACTTTTTTTCCTTACTGTCAAGATCATTTCCTAGGGAAAAAAGAGCAAGCACACTCATGCTGTATGACAGAAAGCTCCCTTCACTTCAGTTATCAATTAAAACAGGCCTGCTTTCTCCTGTGAAAACTCAGAATCTGGCATGACAGGACACTAGACCTCCCTGAATTCCATCTTCTAGGAGAAACAGGAAGATTATTTATTTTAAATAATGTTTCCAGTCTGGTTTTGAGTATTCTTCACAGACAAAGACTGCATAACCTCTCCAGACAACCTGTTAGAGTGTTTGACCACCCTCATTGTTTCCTTGTGTTCAGATTGAATTTCGGTTTTGTTTGTTTTGTTTTCAGTTTGTGTCTACTGGCTGCTGTCCTGCCACTGGCATTACTGAAAAGAGCCTGGTTCCCTCATCTTCATTTTCTCCCATCAAGCATTTATACACATTGATAAGAACCCCATGACCCATCACTTCTCCAAGCTAAACAGTCCCAGCTTTCTGACTTTCCTTATAAGAAAGCTGCTTCAGTCCCCTAATGGTCTTTGTAGTCCTGCCTTGGACTCTCTGCAGTATGTCCATGTCTTTCTTGCACTGTGCACCCAAAACTGGATTCAGCGCTCCAGATGGGCTGAATACAGAGGAAGGATCACTTCCCTTGACATGCTGGCAATGGTCTTCCTAATGCAGCCCAGGATGCTGTTGGCTGCCTTCATCATGAGGGCGTATTGCTCATGGATTGTCAGTTTCTTGACCCCAAGGTCCTGCTTTGCAGAGCTATGCTCCAGCTGCTCAGCCCACAGCATGTACCGACACCTGGAGTTATTCTTGCCCCAGTGCTAGACTTTGCTCTTCCTGTTGTTGAACTTCATGAGATTCCTCTTCGCTGATATCAAGGTCCCTCTGAATGGCAGCCCAACCCTCTGGTGTAATAGCCGCTCTTCCCAGTTTTGTATGATTGTGAACTTGCTGAAGTACCATTCTGCCCCATTCTCCAGCATTAATGAAGAAGTGAAACAATATTGTCCCCATTGTCAATCCCTGAGGTATACTGCTAGTGACTTGCTTCCAACTCGACTTTGTGCCACCTACCAGAACCTCTGAGACTGGTTGTTCAGCCAGTTTTCAATTGACCTCACTGTCCATGTTTATCTAATCCATACTTTGCCAGCTTGCCTATTAAGATGTTGTGGAAGACAGTGTTAAAAGACTTAGTTAAGTGTCCTGGTTTAGGCTGGGATAGAGTTAATTTTCTTAGTAGCTGGTGCAGCGCTGTGTGTTTCAGATTTGGTGTGAGAATGATACTGATAGGACACTGATGTGTTTAGTTGCTGCTGGGTGATGTTTATACTCAGTCAAGGACTTCTCAGTTTCTCAGGCCCTGCCAGCCAGAGGGCTGGGGGGGCACGGGGAGCTGGGAGGGGACACAGCCAGGACAGCTGTCCCGAACTAGCCAAAAGTATATCCCATAACATGGGACATCATGCTGAGTATATGAACTGGGGGAAGAAGAAGGAATGTGGGGACATCCAACATTATAGCGTTTGTTTTTCCAAGTAACCGTTATGTGTGATGGAGCCCTGCTTTGCTGGGGATGGCTGAGCACCTGCCTGCCCATGGGAAGCAGTAAATGAATTCCTTGATTTGCTTTGCTTGTGCTTTTGCTTTACCTATCAAATTGTTCTTATCTCAACCCTTGAGTTTTACATTCCTTCCCGATCCTCCTCCCCATCCCTCTGGGTGAGGGGGGAGTGAGCAAGTGACTGCGTGGTGCTGGGTTGTCATCTGGGGTTAAACCATAACATAAAGCCAAGGTAAACAACATCCCACTGCTTTCCACTCATCCAACAAGCTAATCAGCTCACTGTGGAAAGTTATCAGGTTGGTTAGCATGACTTCCCCTTCGTAAATTCATGCTGACTACTCCTGATCACTTTCTTGTCCTTCCTGAGATCGGAAATAAATATCCAAGATGAGTTGCTCCATTGCCTTCCCAGGGATTCACATAAAGCTGTTTGGCCTCTTGTTTACTTGTTTTTCTTTTCTGCCTTTCTGGAAGATAGGTGTGACACTTGCTGTCTTCCAGTCTTGAGGAACATTCCCAGTTGCCATGGCTTTTCAAAGATTATCAAAAGTTGCCTCCCAATAACATCAGTCAGGTTTCTCAGCACTTGCAGGTGCAACCCATGAGGAAGTGGTCCCTAAACTGATCCTCCTCCACCCAGGGTAAGTCCTCCTTGCTGCAGACTTTTACTCTGATTGAAGAGCCTTGGGATTCCTGAATGGTAGGATCATGCTTACAGCAGACCTAATACAGTGCTCCAAATTTACCTGTAATTCCAGGTGTTTGATTTATTTGCAATACAAATCCAGTATAGAGACAATTGTCTTTCTTATACTGAAACAATAGTTGTGTGGCTCCCCATGGATCTTATTTCCTTAGAAGCACAAAGAAAACTAGGACTAGCTTTTTTATGCCATTGCCATTTGTTTTCATAAGAGCATCGGCTTTTCTGAAAGGAAGAGGCAAAATCAGAGGAAATGCACAGAGGAAAGCTACTCCTATGCCATGTTCCATTTCTATAAAGATAGTGAGGGTTAGCATTTTTGTGCTGTCATGACAGACCTGTATGAAATAAATCACAAGAAAGAATGTGCTCAAAGGGTCCATATTAGTTCTTGATACAAAACCCGTTAATTATCAGAAAGAAGAAGCAATATGTAAAGACAGAAGAAAAAACTACCTATTTGCAGGCATTTCTGGAACACATTTGCAAATCAGCTGATTGATTCCCCTTTTCAGGTTACAGGCTTATCACCAGGAGAAAATGTTACCATGTAGATCAGCTGAAGCCCCAAATTCCTGGCCTATTAAATTTGTTTAATCTGTTCTCCTTTGGCATCTATCTAACAAAGAAGATGACTGATGTAATTGTGAGGCTACTTAATCATCTTTGAAAGTCATGGCAATTGAGAGAGTTCCTTAAGACTGGAAAAGAGCAATTTTCATTCATATGTTCAAGAACAAGTTCACAGAACAACCTTTTGAATTCTTCACTAGTAAAAGATATCACAGAAGTCCTGATTCCGCAAAGCAGTGATATGTATGTTTGACTCCATAGTTTCTTGTCCTTTTAGAATTCCCTGCATGTCAAGTTCTTCTGTCCAAAGGAAGACTTGTCAGCCTGCCTGACAGAACTGACCTCAGAGAAAAAATAGTTTTCCTCAGGGGTTACCTTCCTAGCATGTCTGATCAAACTGACTGCAACTGTGCAGGTAGTAAGCCCATATCTTTATGTTCTGTGACCTCACCCTCTTATTTCTCTGATGTAACTGAATGGACCTATTTAATTTACAGCAGAAATTGTAAATTTCTCATTGCAAGAAAGAAGTATTCAGTGAAAAATTTCCCTTCAGTAGTATATAAAAAAAATAATTCACTAAATTGTTTCCCATCAAGTTTTCTGGACAGTTTCTATTATAACTTTGTTCCACAGATTGGATTCTTGAGGCTCCTTCTTCACACTACACTCTCTGAATCCTTCAGTATCACTGACAGTAGAACTTCTGCAACTCCTAATGTAGTAAAGCCAATTGAAATATTAGCAAATATCCTAATACTACATCCATGGACTAAATTCCTGTTGGCTTCCTTAGAAACAATAAAGTAGTGTCCTTTTCTTGATTTGATTTGTAGACACAAAAGCATTCCATGAGGTGCAGAACAAGTATCTCACCTTGCCCAAACCCAGCACAGGTCACAAATGCTCGAGATGAATCTGGCTGCATAGAAACAACTCATGCAAGAAAGCAACTATATATAATTCTCTAACTCTGAGTATAATTCTCCTGTAAACTACTTTTCAAAGTGTGATGTTTTTAAATTGGTTTAATTGACCCTAAAATAAATGTCAGCCACTTGAAATAAAGGTATTGTTGAAGTACATGCTGAGTAGAAAAACAACTTACAGCAGATTGTTGCAAGGTGAGGAAGCCAAGTGAAGGTAGTTTTGGTACAAGTGAAAAGTCATTCTTTATTGACAGGGATTTTTCTTTTTACCTTTCCAGTTTTTAGAAGAACTTTGAAAGGTAGTTTGACTGTATGGGAAACTTAAAGAGTTCAAGAACTTCTGAAGGTCTACCAGAATTTTCCCATTTCCCTTCTTTCCATCTGGTGTAGTCAGAAGGTATTTGGACTAACAGAATATTCCTGAGGTCATCTTTCATCTGCCTAAACAATGCCCTCAGGCAGAAGGGACCTTGTGATCTCCATCTGAGCACACCAGATGCAACAAATCCAAAGTGCATGTATTTGGTAATACCACAACCATGTTCACCAATATGCTCGCTTCTTTCTCTGCAAGTTGATATCCCAGATTTTTTTTGGAGCTGTGCACACTCAGGATGTTTTCCTGTGGAAAAGACAGCAACAGGTTTATGGTTTAATTCAATACAGAAGGTAAGGTATTGCACCACTTCCTCAATAATGTGTCATCTGAACATATAGGAAGCACCCATTCACCTGCCTTGTCACAATATAAATTGACTTTTTTTCCCTTGGAGGTCAAGACAGTAGTATCCACAGGATTGCTTATTTTCCCACAGTCCAGTTCTCTTTCCTCCCATCACCATACTTGCAACTGTTTGAGACCTATTTCTGTTCATCAGCACAATCCCAAGGGAGTACACTACTCCTCCACAGGTCATCATGATGTGGAAGACCAAACCTATAGACAATTGTTTCCTGTCATGCCTCTGAATTGTCTGAGGCAGTGACCTGGTCTGTTACTCCTCCAGTGGCACTTACTGCTGATGTTGCACTAGGAGCAGCTGCTTTACATAGCATCTCTGTCAGTTGCAGCCATATGTAAGCAAAACACAGAAGCACAAAAGTATAAGCAAACCTCTCATAATTAAACCTTACTCCCTCTTTCTGGCCTCTGAAATCATTACAGAGTCATTAATTCCTCTGGAAAGGAAAGCAGTCTTTGAGCACATCATTGCTTCCTGAAGAAAAAATCATTTCCATCTGAGCCAGAGGACCAAAATGACTGCTGAGCTCATATCAGCATGCCGTGGCTGGTAGCCACCAGTGCATTGGTTGGGACCCCAGGCAAACGGGCATAGGCAAACATCATATTGTAACATTATTCTTGCCAGGGTTTATGTGCTTGTTGAGGTGTCTCCACTTGTAGAAGAAATGGGCGACCACAAGGATGTTAAGAAGTTTTTCAGGACACAGAATGATGTGTTAGTGCTGTATTTTAGATCTGCTGCTGCTGCAGGCTCACTCAGGTTACTGTCCAGTGTGACCCAAGAGGTGAAAGGACGAGGTACTATAAGCTCATCAGAACCCCCCTCTGAAGAAAACAAAATCTCAGATGTCAAGAAAGCAGATGAGAAGAAAGGTGATCAGCCCACAGAAGATGAAAAGCAAAGAAGAAATATGTGTATGAGTTCAGGGACAAATTGTCTGGACTGAGAAGTTTATTTGTGAAAAA
This sequence comes from Falco biarmicus, assembly GCF_023638135.1. Taxonomy (NCBI): domain Eukaryota; kingdom Metazoa; phylum Chordata; class Aves; order Falconiformes; family Falconidae; genus Falco; species Falco biarmicus. The sequence goes on along the minus strand of NC_079311.1, from coordinate 30,137,748 downwards.
GTTGTGATGATTGTTAAATACATAAGGCATGAAATGTTAAGAAGAAAAAAAGAGTTCAGGGACAAGTTGTCCGGACTGTATGAAAAGTTTATTTGTAAAAAGGTTGCGATGATTGTTAAAAACATAAGGTATGAAATGTTAAGAAGGAAAAGAAAAATAAAAAAAAAAGGGGGGGCGGGAATTGTAGAGGAATGAAGGTGGGTTAATTAACATTGACAATATACAGCTGTGGGGTAGCTTCAGGGGTGGTGGGTTGGCTGATTTGGATAAGATGCAGCAGTGGCTGGTTCCTGCTAAGTAGTTAAATAGCTCTAAGGTCTGTATGGAGGGGGAGCAGCCAATGAAAAGAGACCTTCAAGAAGCAGAGGGATTGGCCTTAAGAGTATGAAGAAACAGCACGAAGAGTAGATGGACCTTTGAGACCTTGTGGGGGATTGGTGGCTGTGCCAGGGCAAGGTGTGCTAGCTACTTATTGAAGTTAACCTGGTACGTGATGGTAAAAGACCTTGTTACAGCTGGCTAGTTTTGAGAGTGCTGTGACATAATATGTTTATCTTCCTTCTTTCCTGAATTGCCCTTACTAGACCAGGGCCAGGGAAACCTCGTTCTCATTCTGTACATGAAGGTCATCCTCTTTGAGAAGCCTGCCACCCTTCTGGCGGGCTGAGCATGAGTTCTGAAGTACCCACAGGTCCCTGCATAGGTGCTGTTCACCGCCTCTTTAACCTCACACATGTAGCCTATGAGCATGTAGAACGGGCAGCTTTTCTCCACAAAGGGCCTGAGGATAAAACCAGAACTGTGAGCTTTCATGGAACTATATCGCTTTTTCCAGCAGTTCCTCCATATTATTTTAATAGCATTGTTTCTTTTCTGTGAACTACATCTCCTATCATTTAGTCTTGCAAGTCCAAGATAACAGATGATAGTATGAGCTTTCAAACACCAGTTGTTATGGTGAGATGCATGCTGTCATAAAATACAGCTGCTAGAGCAGGACACTGTGGTTTACAGGTATTGCAGCACTGAGGGGAAAACGGTCTATCAGCTAGGGCTATTTGTGAAGTTCAAGCATGAGAACATGGAACAGGCCAAACAAGAGGTAGAAGAAAAATAAAATTAGGCTCACTTCTGATGAACCTCCTTTCTCAACAGTCTGGAGTAAAATAACTAGAGCTATGTGTAGCGTGTCAGAGAAAGCCAGTAGTGCCCCACAGCTGGGAGCACAGGCTGAACACTGACAAGAACAAGATCTGGCACAGCGTTGGCAGGGGCTGTGCATGCTGGCCTCCCAGGGAAGTAAATTTATTAGGTAACTGCTAGCAGGAAATAAATCCTGTCTTCTGTTTGCTGAGTTATCTATCAAAGTATGTTACTTTTCCCAGGAAATATTAGGATTTTGAACGGGCACTTAGGACTCTAAAGATGCAGAACAAGGGAGGCATCTGCTAGAATGCTACTTTGTACTGCTTTGCAATGCTGACAAGTACCTTTGAGTAACTGACAGAAATATGGCTAGTTTAAGTCTCTGGTTATTGAAGAATTGTAACCTTAAAAGCTGGGAACGCTGCTTTAGACATGACAAAAGGGTCAAAGAAGTAATCAGACAACAGGGTAAGAAAATGGTGTTGCCAGGGGAAGCTAACACCCACCAGCGTTGCACAGCATATAGGCCAAGGAAAGGAGACCAAAGACTTAAAATCCACTGAGAAACTCAAACATTTTGTCAATTGATTGACTAGAAATTGATATTTGAAAGTAATTGCTGCTGGCAAATGGTCATCATCACTGGATCCTCATGGAATTCTCTTCCTATAAACTATGTCAAAGATGCAACCACATTACCTGCTTCAAGGACCATGACTTGTCAAAGGTCTTTTATCCCGCCAGTGAAGCTCCAGGAAAATCTGTTTGTGTTGGAGTGCATAAACTACACACACTTGTCTCAAGCTGTGTAATTCCTGAATAAAGCATTACTGCGTGTAAATTCAATTTGGCTAGTGTGACAACTGTCACATTCTGATCAGCCCTGAAGTGGTCAGGCACTTGGACTAGATGATTGTTGTAGGTCCCTTCCAGCTGGAACTGTTCTGTTCTATTCTATTATATTCAATGTTCTATTTTATTCTAATTTTCTGTTCTATTCAAAGTATACTTTTCATTATTATGCACAAATATATCCATAAAATCCTCAGCATGAGATGGCTTTCTCACTGAAATAAAAGACAAACATCCAACAGAACAAGGGGTTTAGACATCAGAGTTTCACAGAATACAATTTTGGAATTGGTGTGGCCATACCCTCATTATGAAGTAAACGGTAGGTACTGTAAAACTGCCTGAGTTGGAATAGTTCTCTCACTGTTCCACAGCTTCTGTACTTTTACTATTCGTTTCTTGCTTTTGTACTTTACATTATATATGTATAGTGGGCAGTGAGGTGGACTAAGAACTGGCTGATGGCAGAGCTGAAGGTTGTGATCAATGGCGCAGAGTCCAGCTGGAGGCCTGTAGCTGATGGTGTACCCCAGGGGTCAGTACTGGCTCCAGTCCTGTCCAGCTTACTCATCAATGAGCTGGGTGAAGGGGCAGAGCGTCCCCTCAGCACGTTGCTGATGATGCAGAACTGGGAGGAGCGGCTGATGCACCAGAAGCTGCGCTGCCATTCAGCGAGACCTGGACAGGCCAGAGACCTGGGCAGAGAGGGACCTCATGGAGCTCAACAAAGGCAAGCGCAGGGTCCTGCACCTGGGGAGGGACAGCCCCAGGCACCAGCACAGGCTGGGGGTGACCTGCTGGGAGGCAGCTCTGTGGAGAAGGACCTGGGAGTCCTGGTGGACAGCAAGTTGCCCATGAGACAGTGATGTGCCCTGGTGGCCAAGGCCAATGGGACCCTAGGGTACATTAGAAGCACTGTGGCCAACAGATGGAGGGAGGTGATCGTCCCCCTCTGCTCTGCCCTGGTGAGACAATATCTTGAGCGTTGTGTCCAGTGCTGGGCTCCCCAGCTCGAGAGAGACAGGGAACTACTGGGAAGGGTCTGGCCGAGGGCTGTGAAGATGAGAGGACTGGAACATCTGCCTTATGAGGGAAGGCTGAGACAGCTGGGCCTGTTTAGCCTGGAGGAAAGAAGACTGATCTTATCAACATGGAAATATCTTAAGGGCGAGTGTCTAGAGGATGGGACCAGGCTATTTTCAGTTCCCAGCGACAGGACAAGAGGCAACAGGCACAAACTGCAACACGGCAAGTTCCATCTGAGTATGACAAAAAACTTGTTTGAGGGTGACAGAGCGCTGGAACAGGCTGCCCAGAGAGGTTTTGGAGTCTCCTTCTCTGGAGACATTCAAAACCTGCCTGGATGCAACTCTGTGCAACTGCTCTAGATGAACCTGCTTTAGCTGGGGTTTGGAGCAGACGTTCTCCAGGTCCCTTCCAGCACTGACTATTCTGTGATTCTACAATAGCTCTGTATTCTTTTATCTCCAATTCTACTATTACTGGATAAAGAAAAGCACAGGGGCTCAGTCTTCTATACTTTTGAACTATGATAGGCAAAACGATGTTCTGTCATTGTAAAATTATCCAGGAGTTAATTGTTCTGGAGGCATCTTTTTCCTACTTGTCACCTGATGGTTGAACAAGAAACTTGCCCCAAGGAAGAAGGGCGTGTCTGTTCTCTGGAGCTGGTGGTAAGCATTGTGTAGGAAGAATGTAGAGCACTTAACGAACTTCAAAGAACAAGCTGGGTCTTTGGGCTGCAAGCCATATTGTTTAGTTGGAGAGGTGTCTCATAGGCAAGTGTAGTACCTCAGAATGCAGACCAAAACTCAGCAAGATGTAGCACATTAGAGACTTGCTTCAAATAATACCATTAAGAAATACTTTCTTAATGAACTGCTTTTTCAATCAGCTAACTTTCAGGGGAAATTTAATCATAATTATTCTCAGCATTTATATGCATTTTGTATTAAGGTGACACAAATTGTTTGGCATAGCCAATAACGAGTGTGAGGTGTTTTAATAGTTAATTTTTGCAGTTTTAAAATCCAACAGACTGTGGCATGGCTTTTAACCCTATATAATTCCTGAAATTATATTATTATGGTCCATTGTGGGGTATATTAGTAATAGCTGCAAAATACTTCTTTTTATTCTCTCTCTAGAAACTGTTCAAAAACATATAAAATATGTATTATCCATTACATAAAATGTAACCATTTTTGTAGAAACTGTATTTTACTCGGATCTCTTTTTGTAACTGTGGTTTGGCACCCCTGAATAAGCTATGCCTGCGTTTGTATCCACCTATGACTGTAGTCAATGTAATTGATCCGTAGAAATGGCTAAATACAGGTTCAGTTATCATGAAACTTTCCTGGCTATGAAACAGCCTCCAAATTCGCCTGTTTCTAGAGAACTGGTTGCTTTTTTCTCAAGGAGAACCAAATGGTTAATGACAGCATGTCTGAACTATCCTAATTAGCATACCAAAAGCTCCACCCCCGAGCAAAGAAAGCCCCCTCGCACAGAACATGCCAGATTGGGGGTGGGGGAAGCAAAAAAAGACGGAGACGAGTCTCGTAAGGGCGAATGAGAATTAAGCGTGACGAAACATAATCGTAGACCACTGTTCAAAGGGTATAAAGTGTTTTACCATGGAAAAAACAAAAAAAGGAAAGCAAAAGTTTGAGTGGAAAGAAGGGCTATATGGGCAGCATTACTTAACATGGTTGTAACAAACTTTTTCTATGGTACAATAGTGTTTAATTGAAACCACAGCAATATATCCCATTTTGAGTCAATTTTGCTTCAAGGGAAAAGGAATTAAGAATTTTTTACCGCCATACTCCATTTGATTGTTGTTAGTTGTGCGTTTATGTTTTATGCGGTTAAAATATTTTTATATTACAAGTAGTCTCTTATCTGTATATTTTAAGGCAAAATCAGAATGCAGTCAGTCAGAACGTTCTGATCCATTCAAGTAATTCGAATTGAAAACGTTAAAATACTTTTGCTGTGCACCTCCCTGAAAATGTGCAAAGCTCTGGCATTTCTCACTGAACAGAAATCCAAGTTTCCACAAGGTTCACTTCTATGCAAGGAAAGACAACAATAAGATTAGATGAAGAACCGTTTGTAGTAAGTTTGGGGGTAAATATATTCAGCAGCCTCTGCTAAGGGCACGTCCATCCGAGTATATCCAGCATCTACGCAAATCCTGACCGTGTTAATATAATCAACATCCCTCTCCGTCAGGAAAATAACCTTTTTTTTTTTTTTTTTTTTTTGCAAATCATAAACCAAGAAACCCACCCTGTCATAAAAAGCATGAAGCTGAAAGGGCACACTGGGTAACAACCGGGAACGCCGGCAGCGCCGCCGCCCGGTGTAACGCGTGACTCGCCGGGGCCGCGCTGGCACACGGTAGGTGCCACGCGGGAGCGTCCCGGGGACGGCTCCGGTGTCTCGGCCCCGCCGCGCTGCTGCGCGCCCGGGTAACCCCCTGGCGTCACCGTGCAAGCGCTGTCAGCACCCAGTGCTCCCCGTAAAGCCTCTGTGTCAGTAGCGGTTGCCGCAGGCCGCCCCGGCACGGCTTCCCGCGCCCCGCTCGGCCGCCGCACAGGAGCTGCCGTGGCCAGGCCGGGGACGCCCGCGCCGGCGCACCGGGACTGGCTACTGGCCGGCGGCCCCGCGCAGCGCGGACACACGCTCCGTGCCCCAGCCCGGGCCGGGGTGGGGGGCGCCGGCGGCTGCGCGCCATGGGCGCCAAGCTGGAAACCTCCGCCAGCGCCGGACCCCTGCCGCGCACCGCCCGCAAGCGCCGGCCTCGCTCGCCCCAGAGCGCGGCGGCGGCCGCGGAGCCCCCGACGGAGCCAAGCGCCCCGCAGCCCCCGCGTCCGCCCCTCCCGCCGGGGCCGCTCGGCCACCCCGCGCGTAGCGGCCCCGGCAGCCCCGCCCGGCGGCGCCCGGGGCGGAAGGCGGTGGCGCGCGACCCCGCCCCCAGGCGCGGATTGGCTGCTCGCGGCGGGGCGGGCGGTGGCGTCCCGCGGGCCGCGGAGCGGCGGCGCAGTCGCGGGGCGGCGGCGGCCATCATGTCGCGGGAGTTCGAGCTGTGCCCCGGGCGTCGCATCGGCGGCGAGCAGCCGTGCTTCATCATCGCGGAGATCGGGCAGAACCACCAGGGCGACCTGGCGATCGCCAAGCGCATGATCTGCATGGCCAAGGTGGCGCGGGTTGGGCGGGGGCGCGGCGGGGCCCCGCGGCGGGCAGGGCTGCCCCGGCCCCGGCCCCCGCAGAGTTTCGCTCCGCGCCGGGTGGCGGGCCCGTTCGCCCGAGTGAGGAGGCCCCCAGGCCACCGGCACAAGGCGGGAGGGGCCCCTCCCCGCGGGGGACACCGCGGTCGGGCCGCACCGCCCAGTCTCCGCCCGGTGGCAGCCGCGGGGTGACTTACGGGGCGGAATTTTTAAAGCAGCTACGTGGGGACAGTGGCGGTGAGGGCCCGCGAGGCGGCTGCTTGCTTGGTGGCCTTCGGGCCGTGCCTCGCAGTCGGCGACCCACTTGTGCTGGCGTTCGGGGCCGCGGACCCGGTGTGTGGCCGGTGAGGGGCCGCGGGCTGAGGCCGGGGTGCTGAGCCGTCCCTCGCCAGCCCCCAGTTCAGGGTGTGTTTGAGGGAATGCTGGTGTCATCCAGAAGACGGCCACGCCGCTTTAAAATGCGTTGCCACATACATCAGGTATACCAGTGTTAGCAAACAGCATATCCTCCCTGAGGGAGAAGTCACGGTGTAATGCACTTGGCCTGTGACTGTGGTGTAAGGGCAAAATAGCTCAGCAAGGATGTAACTTCACTGTTAATTGTCACTTCGTACAACTTTTGGATTCATAATCCCTCTTCTACAGAGTCCTGTCACTTGTTTTCTTGTAAAATTACTGCATGAGAGCTGAGCTTGGAAAATGCCACAGAAATCAGCTCTTCAAATAAGTGGCATGCATGCTAAGAGGCGGTTCACTTTTGTAGTTTTAGTATGATCTCCTAGATCGCTGCTTTACCAAGTGTAACAGGCATTTTGAAATGAAAGGGCTCACGGCTGTGCAGGTCCTCTGTCACTGTACTATTCCTGTGATTGCTTCTCTTGGTAATGTGAAAACTCCACTGCAAATGGGCCCATTGGTTGCACAGTCCTGGTGTTCAAACTTGGGATGAGTGTGGTTTCACTTGGAGTTCCACTCAGTGTGCACCGGCTTGTTTTGCAGGAATGTGGAGCGGACTGTGCCAAGTTCCAGAAGAGTGAACTGGAGTACAAATTCAACAAGAAAGCCTTAGAAAGGCCCTATACCTCTAAACACTCCTGGGGAAAGACCTATGGGGAGCACAAGCGCCACTTAGAGTTTAGTCATGACCAATATAGAGAGCTAAAGAAATACGCAGAGGAAATTGGCATTTTCTTCACAGCTTCTGGCATGGATGAGGTATGTGAACTGTACTGAAATGAAAAGCAGAGTCCAGCTGCTGTATGTTGGTGATTACTTAGGTGTGACAGTTCTTACATGAAAAAGAGTAAACACGTGCGGATGTTGAGTGTAAATGAGGAAACTAGAGTAACTGTGCTTCTGCCAGTTCATTTGTGTCTCTACAGTGGTTGAGTAAATGGCTGAATGTTTCAGAAGGCCTGTCACTTATGCTGAGGTATTTATACATAGTAAATCCTGTTAGAGATCAGGGCTCAGTTGAACTCTATGAACAATCATGGGAGTTCAGATCAGGACAGCAATCTGACCACTATCTGGTGGTGCCTGGTATATTGTCTCCAAGCATTTCAAACTTCCCTCTGTATTTAAACCTGATTCCTTTCTTAACTTAATCCCTTCCTCTTCCCCCCCCCACTCCACCCCACTATTTACTAGACCTCAGCTGGTGTTTTTAAGCAGCAGAAATGCTTATATTCCTTTTTCTTTTATTAATCTCTTGGAGAGGGTCTCCACCTTGCCCTGTTACTCCTAAAGCATTTACTGATTTTTGTCAGTGGGCTCTTGAACAGTCACTCAGCAGCCTGTAAACTCTATAAAGCTTACCTGCTGCGGTTCTGCCTCAGATTTAACTGTTGCTTGTTGCCTACCTCAAAATAATGATAGTTACAGTTATTACCAAATGCAAGGTACAATTGAAATGTGTAAACTAGAAAGATCAGGTGACAGTTAAATTTCAATATAGATCAGATTGCAGACTGTTTTACTTTTCTTCGTGGCCTAGAAATTACAGAGAACCAAATTGAAAGAGGCCTTCCAGAAGTAAGCTAGCCACTCTTGCATAAGGCAAAGCACAGCTTTGTCCTTGTCTTTCTGCAAGTAGCCTTATCCAGGATGGGACAAGAATGGGTATTTAATGTTTTAAGGTGATTTGTTCAGTGCCTCACTCTCCTTGCCATCAGAGAGAATTCTTGATGTGTCAGCTTAATCTCCTTTCTCATAATTTTTTGTTCTCCCTCATCTGACATAGAAGTTTGTACTTTTCTTGTCTCTCCTCTCTGTGTATTTGAACTCTGTTATCACATCTCTTTTCTGTTTTATGTTCTCTGGACTAAGCAAATTAAATTTCTTCCATGTTTTTATGCTGTCTTTTCCAGTCTCTGACCACTGTTACTGTTTGTATTAACTTGCTGTCCCTATGGACCAAAATCCTTGAATTGCTGTGTGCCAGCTGAGGTGGTGTGAGCACCAAATGCCATAAAAGATTGCTTCAGACATCTGACCGACAAAAATGTGTTTTGCATGTATTGCAACAGCCTGATGCCATGGGCTTAGAAATAGATACGTGAAAAGAGGGTGTTATGATGTTTTTTTTTATTGTTGCCCTCATGACTAGGAGACCTGGTGAACACCACCTACTCTTTTAAGAGGAGTAATTAAATCCAGTAGTCTTGGACTTCTGTAGGGGATCTATATGGGACTTCTCTTTGGGATCTTAAATGCCCATATGCCTTTTGGGGGAAAAAATCACACTCCGATGTTGAAACCTCCAGCTTCTAAAGGCTATAGTACGATGCCAAACACCTTTCATATGCAGCAGCTAAGATCACTTTCTACCTCTGGGATCCCTCTTTTTCTCAAGATGCAGTGCTCCTTTGTGTGTGGCCTCATCAGCTAAGTAACAGTACTGAGTACTGGTACATGTTTGTGCTTTTTTTTTTTTTTTTGAACAGTAATTACATTGCACAGCTCCTAAGATTTCTGGTGGCATTTCTGCAAGACACGGGTTTGGAATTTTTGGCAAGCATCATCACATAAATTGACGTTCATAAGTCCTTGCGAATACATCAACTTCTGTAAATTGAACATAATCTCTGGAACTTCAGTTATGTCAAAGAGGTTATTTGTTTAACTGTGTGAGGATATCGATGAAGTGATGTGTGAAGTAAATATAAAAGCTATGAGTAACTCCTTTATCTGCTCTGTTCCGGTGTGTACTGGAGACAAAACAGGATCCCATTGAACCACTCCCTTTAAAGTCGTCCCTGTTGTTTGAGATTACTTCCTGTTCCTTAATTCTCTTACAGAAAAGCTGCCAATTTTCAAGACGTATTTACCTAATAAAGAGTGGTCTTAGTTATGAGGTTTATCCATCATACTTAATTTTGTACAATCTCCTCAGATTAGATACGTGGCTTTTTAATATAGTGTCGTCATTGTCTTCATGCATAATGCGTCTTAGTGAATAAACTATATAAAGGAGATGTTATGCATCCTAGGTACAAGAAATTGAATCGGCATCATAATGACAATATAAAAATTAGACTGAAGAAGGTGTGATTCTCTTCTGGATATTAGTGCTCTTTCTCTGGCACTAAGTAACTGTGACTGCAACAAAGAATGAGCTGAAGTAATAAGTGTTCGTGGGTGGTTGAAAGGGGACAAAGCTAGGTAACTATTTCATTGTTTCCCCTGGATGTGAATGGAGGATTTCAGTATCTTTTGCCTGTGACAGGTTTGGGATTTTCTCCCTTAAAAGTACTAATTTTCAAAAGGCCCCTTACTGGTGCAATACTGATTTACATGGAGCCTCCAATAATTTCTGAATATAGCATACACGTTTTTTAGAAGAAGGAAAAGTATAATTAACATTTGAATAAGCTGTTCTATAGTTTTTGGCATATTTTATATTTATTTTCTAGTCTCTCTCCCAGAAGCACATGCATTTTGGATTTCCCTTTTGGGGCACTTAACTTTTTTTTACAAGTGCTTATTCAGTGTGCTCAGACAGTTTTTTAGAGTGATAGATCTACTCAGGTAAACTACTTGCAGTTTTAAACACTGTTTGTGGTTTAGTATTTCTGAACTGCAGAAAGTATGTGGCAGGAAGACTCTTTGTGTTGCATGCAGTACCTTTCCCCTTCAACAGCCAAGCTCCCATCTGCAGGTAGTCGCTGTCTCTGGTAGTGCCAAAAAAAGAAAGCAAGAATGCTGTGGCCTGCAAGGTCATTTTGAAGTCAGAGGAGCAGTGGAGCTCACCTGTACTAAGAAGCTGTACCTACAGTTGTTTTAAGCAGCTACAGCTGGGAGACCAAAGAGACTGCCTTGGGACAGGGATCACAGTCAAAAACCTGTGGAAAATCTGGTTTTGTAGTAGAAGTATAAAAGAAGGCACTTAGGTAATACTTCACCTGGAGGAAAGTCAGAAACTAATATCCTCTGAATAGTAAGCATTATTTCAGGAGCAGAATATTTCTGATATATATATATAACCTATTTAATTAAGCTTTGGCTTTGCTGTTTTAAAGGGTTCTATATTTGCCAGCATGGTGCTACTCTGATAACAGCTGAACTGGTGTGTTAAAATGCAGTGGTTTCTTTTCCTTGTAGATGGCAGTGGAATTTCTACATGAACTAGATGTTCCGTTTTTCAAAGTAGGATCAGGAGATACAAACAATTTTCCATATTTGGAAAAGACTGCAAAGAAAGGTAAGCATTTTCTTTTGAGCCATCTTGGTAAACATTGCTGTGTGTAGGTAAGTTATTAGATCTTTCCTCTAGTTGATTTTGGAAAAAACTCCACAGTACTTTTAGAAGAAAATCACCCTCAGACTTGGGGAATAAAAGGTTCACCCAGCTTTCTTGTCTAGTTTAACCTCAAGAATTTATCTTGTGTAGCTTTCTTACAGATGTAGGACAAAACATGTGCATGTTTTCTAATGGCTAGGTCGCCCAATGGTGATTTCCAGTGGGATGCAGTCAATGAATACCATGCATCAGGTCTATCAGATCGTGAAGCCCATCAATCCAAACTTTTGCTTCCTGCAGTGCACCAGTGCATACCCACTTCAGCCAGAGGATGTCAATCTCCGTGTTATATCGGTCAGTGAATAACCCAGAATGTGGCATGGGTAGGGTACCAGAGAGGGGCTGTGCACTTCTGTTGAGATGTATTTCCAGATCTTAGGCATGCTGGAATTTGCTTCTGAGAAGTTAGAAGCTGTATCATGTTCCTCTAATTCATGCAAGTGTTGAAGTAAAATTATCCATTGGATCCTCTTTTAGAAGAATCCAGCTTTGAGGAATATGATAAAGGATATTACTGGAGCATTCACAATTAAACAGAGGAAAATATGATACATGGTTAACAGGTTAACGCTGTGATTTTTAGTGCAACGAAAAAGTATGTAGACTGTTACCATTAATTAAGGACGTAATCCTAAATAGAGGGCTAGAACAAACCTTTGTTAAAAACGCTTCATGTGAGTTTCAGAGCAATGAAGAAAATGGATTAGGACCTTGTACAGTTTCCTTCACTGAAAATATTACTTGGATATGCCTGATAATGGTGCAAGAAAATTTCCCCAGACAGGCCAGTGTTCAAGCACTTGCCTAGCTTTACGCACACGTAGTATGTTATTTTTAGTGGAACAGGACATGCATGCATTTAATTGCTTTTGGGATTGGGTCACTGTCCCTTATGTATGGCTGAAAGGATTGGTTCAAATTTTAAATACAAGGTTGAAGAAATCTGCTTTGGATACAGGTTAAGTTTAACCAGTCCACTGCGTTCTTAGATGAAAATTGAGCACTACTCTTATTACTGTAACTTACAGTGATGTGTGTAGGCTTTGAAGACCTTGAAGAGTACAACTGAATTAAAAGGAAAAGTGTAAGAGAAGTTGAAGAATAGAACATAACGCCTTTTCCTTGTCAGTACTGATAATCCTAGTGAAATTCTTAGAACATGACGGTCCGTAATGTAGTGTGACTTGTTGAATATAGAAAAGAATTCATTCTTAGCATAACCAGCTGCTTGTTTTATTTATGCACAGTAAGTGTCCATGGTTTTTATTGCAGTTATCACTGTTAAATTTGCTTTGTCTTTTAAATTGCTACCTTGGTAATTCAGACCAACTCTGTCATGATTCAAGGCATATCAGTCGGCTTTTCCCGATATCCCCATTGGCTATTCGGGGCATGAAACTGGCATAGCCATTTCAGTGGCAGCTGTGGCTATGGGTGCTAAAGTAGTGGAACGCCATGTGACTCTTGACAAAACATGGAAAGGAAGTGACCACCAAGCATCCCTGGAGCCAAATGAACTGGTAGAGTTAGTGAAAGCCATCCGTACTGTGGAAAAAGCGATGGGCTCTCCAGTCAAACAACTCCTGCCCTGTGAAATGGCTTGCAATGAAAAGGTAACTTTTGCTTTTGATTCATGCATAGCTGAAACTTACTTAGACCTATAGCTAATAACTCTCTCTTCAGAGAAATAGCTTGCTAATTGTTTATTGCAGCAGTATTTCTGCCTCTGCACTCAAAAATGCATGTGTGGTGTTTATGCTTAGCCCACTGCAATGTTAAGTGTAGACCTGTCATTTCCTATAAACTGCTGTTTCTGGCACTCAGTAGCCATTGTTGGCAAAGCATAATGTTGGCAATTTTGAGTATAATGGAGTTCTGTATGTATTATTCAGTGATTAACTAAGTTGGGTAGAATCATGGAATCATTTAGGTTGGCAGTTGAGTCCAACCACTAACCTAACACTGCAGAGTCCACCACTAAACCATGTCCCTAAGCACCACATCTATACATTTTTTCTTAAATAACTCCAGGGACGGTGACTCAACCATCTTACTGGGCAGCTTGTTCCCATGCTTAACAACCCTTTCAGTGAAGAAATATTTCCTAATACCCAATCTTAACCTCCCCGGATGCAACTTGAGACCATTTCCTTTTGTCCTATCACTTGCTACCTGGGAGAAGAGACTGACACACGTGTCACTACAACCTCCTTTCAGGCAGTTGTGGAGAGTGATAAGGTCCTCAGCCACTTTTTTGCCAGACTAAACAACCCCAGTTTGCTCAGCCACTTCTCGTAAGACTAGTTCTCTAGGCCCTTCATGAGCTTTGTTGCTCCAGCACCTCTGCGTCCCTCCTGAAGTGAGGGGCCCACAAATGAACACAAAATTCAGGGTGTGGCCTCACCAGTACGCAGTACAAAGTACTTGGTAATAGAAATAGGAATAATAGGTCTCTATGACTGTGTACGGGCTGCTTTTACACTAAGTTAGAATACTAGTCAGTCTTAATCAGATTCCCTCCATTCTGATTCAGAAAAATTTCAGGGAGCCATTATCTGATTTCAGAAAGGATCTGGATGTTCCCAGCAGCCTAGTTACAGGCCAGGTTTCCAGGCTAACTCAACCTTCATGTGGAATAAGAACTGATGGGGAGGGCAGTTCCACACAACCTGTTCACAACTAACCGCAGAATACTTTTTTAGCCTTTTTTGGTATACTGAGCCTAGGAATGTGTTTGACAAAACTTTCTGGTTTTTTTTTTCATTTCTTGACTGTAGCTGGGAAAGTCTGTTGTGGCGAAAGTGACAATTCCTGAAGGTGCAGTACTGACACTTGATATGCTGACGGTGAAGGTGGGAGAGCCTAAGGGATTTCCCCCAGAAGCCATCTTTGATCTGGTGGGCCAGAAGGTTAAGAACAAAATTGAAGAAGATGAAACCATCACTGAGGAAGCAGTGGAAAATCATTTCAAGAAAGTGAAGTGCTAAACCAAAGCACTCCATTCCATTTTCATTATATAGTACTGCACTACTGCACAACATATTTAAGTATAGCAGCATGGTAGATTAGAAGAGGTGTAATTATGAAGATCCAAGCAGGTTAGAATTTTCAGGTTCTCATTAGTGGAAGTTCTGAGGCAAGTGGATCTAAATGATGAAGAGTAATTTTGTTAGAAACCGTATAGAATTATGTCTAGAAAATGACCATGCTCCTCCTTTCTCCATTCCACTTAACCTAGATTAATTTGGAGTTTTGTCAAACCTAAGACCACAGTCTGCTGCTTTCCAGCTTCCCTTTTCTGTTAATAATACAGTAAATCACAATAACTTTGTCTGCCCTTTGAACTGTTCTAACCCCATATCTTCTGATGTTCCTCTCTTTTATGCCGTTTTCCTTACCCTTACGCCAACAGGATGCTAGTTGCAGTTGAATGCAGATGAGTGAAAGTTTACATACACTGAACAGAAGACTACACATGCAACCGGATGGATCTGACTCAAAATGAAAGCCTTAGGATAAGGAGTCTCAAGATAAAGCAGTGGGTTGCAGGAGTCTGCGCTCTGGGGAAAATGAGGTGCTTGAGAAAGCTAAGTTCCCAAGAGACAGCACCAAGAAAGGAAGCAAACTGGATATGTAGAAAGGTCCCATTTAAGGGTCAAGAGAAAGATTAAGGGAGGAAAAGTAGATCTGGGATGGGTCAGTGGAAATAAACTTAACCAATGCTTAAAAACAAATGTCAAAAGCATCTGTTGTTAGCGGAGTGATGCCTGGAATGTTAAATCACTTCCACAATTCATTTGGGTACCTGTTTGTACCTGGGCGCAACCTCTCAGTTAGGAGGCCAAATACTTGTGAATATTCAGCAGCCTTATTCCTGTACTAACAAGAAAATACATTGGATTTGCTCCCCACCCCCCGACACTGGCGGTTTAGGCAGCTAAGGCTGGCAGCTTGACTAGATCACATCACTGTGCTCCAGCGTGACTGTCAGTGCTCCTCTTGTGTGTTCTGCTCTTGCATCACAGCTTCTCGCTTTTCAAGAAACGCAATTCCACTCCTGTCAGCTTGCTGCTCTTCCCTTTGTCCAGGAAGAAGCCATATGGCAGCAGCTGCAAACCAAACATCCCTCAATTAGCTTGGTTAGCATAGAACTTAAAACTGCTTTGCTATAATTCTGCATTTTTCTGTGGTGGAATCATTTACTAGTGACGGTTATTGGGAACTTGCTACCTCTTTGTCTTGAGTTGGTGAAGTATTTTGAATTTGGTGGTGGTGTCTCTGTACTTGTGAGCTGTTAACTTTTAATATGTCTACCCTTCTGCAGTTCTGAGGAAACTGCCTTTATATAGGATACATATATAGGAAGCAGAGATTCTTTGAATCATGTGCTTGACTGTATGTGAGCTCTGACTGATGCAGTGTGCTTGCCTTACATTAAAAAACTACTCAATTGTTGAAGGATTTTTTTATTTATTTCAAATTTGAAAAATTAATTTAGCTTATAAAACAAGCCATTGTTACTGTGTTTCAGCCTACGGTCAGACCTTTCCTCTGGCAGCACCAGTGATGATTCCAGGGCCTTCAGTATTTTAACACCGTAAGATTACCTGACCTGCTTCAAGTAGCAGTGGTTCTTCACTGCAGCAGGGCTGGTAGTGGCTGCTGTAGACATACGTTCCAAAAGTTTCCAGGACTTTAATTAATGTAATGGGAAAAAAATAAATTATACCTATACAGAAACTTGCAAGTTTCTCTTTCTAGTTTTATGTGGGCACACCTTTATCCAGCTGCAGTTAAAGAGCCTGTGCAAACAGGACACAAAACCAGATTAAACACAAGTGCCCTACTGACCAAGTGTTTTTATTGCACCTGTGGGTCCTTCAGGTATTTCATCTTCTATTTGGGATGGTACAGAACTGTTTCTCATGCTTCCACTTTGTGCAGGAAGAACAGGGCCACCCAGAAGCCCAGTACAGAGGCTGTGTCGCAAGTTAAGACCAGGTAATGGCTAATAAGTGTGGCTACAGAAGCTCCTACTCTTTACTTGAAAGGACCTTCCCAACAGTCAGTGCCAATTTTTGATTCTTCCAAGATGATACTCAAGTATGAGCTAATTCACTTGGTGCATTTATTATCCAAATCTGACCTTGTCAATTATAACAATCTGCAATATATGAACTTGAAACTTGAGCCAAATTAAACCTATCACCATACACAACTGCAGCCTCCCCAGGCAGATGAGGGGAGGAAGTTCATAAAAAAAGACGGCAATATTCAGGTTCAAATCTGAGTTGTAATATGCTTCTTTCAACTGAACTTTTTCCATTTTGCAAGTTGAAAAAAGTACAGAAATATATATGGCAATTTAAATGTTATATCAACATAATTTATAAAAGGCAGATCACCTTCCCCCATTGAAAAATGCATATACTTTAGAAATTACAGTTGGTTTTCTTGAACTTATCTGTTACCATCTGAAAGCATCACAGTTACAATTTTCATATGACAAGATATTTAATTCATGTATCTCATTGTTAAAATGGCTTTCATAGACAAAGCATGAAATAGAAGGCTTTATTTTGCTTTTGCTGCTTGCAAACTAACATCCTTAATGTTAGTTTGCATATTCCAATGGACGCTTCCCAGAGCCTCAAGGCTGGGTAAACTGGTTCTGTAAACTCGCAGCAGAGGTGTGCAAGTGAGCCACGCCATCAGTAACATTGTAGAATGAAAGGATTCCTGCTTCATAATCCAGAAAAATGCCAATGTGATCAGGATCATCTTCTATCGAGATAGGGATTCTCTCCCCCTTGTGAAATGCCCAGTATTCAAAATCAAATTTCTTAAGGCACCAAGGTGCTCTATTCCAGCCCAGCTGACAGGTTTCAGTCTCCTTTCCTGCCAGTGGAAGGGTAGGCTGTGCCAATCCACTATCCTGCTCCAGCGTGAAGCACATCAGCTTCCCAGTAATGGCTTCTGGAGAGGAATGCGTCTCTCCCTAGCACTTGCCATAATTTTATCGAATCTCTGGGGACCACAAGGGTAAAGTACCCTCCTCCGGTTACAGCTTAATACAAGACCGTCGTCAGACAATGTCAGCCTTGGATGAAGGCTGTCGTATTCCCAGGTTGGTGATCTTGCATCTGCAGTCAAAGCCATAAACATATTTACTACATTTATCATGACTCTTGAAAGAAGTCCAAGTTATAAAAAACCTGCAGAAGACATGTCTTGTGACCTGCAGTTTTGCAAGGGAAAACCTGACATTTTTAATAGAAAGCATTGCACTATTACATGCACCGATGCTTTAAAGTTGTATAGGCTATAAAGCAGGTCAGTAAAAGACATATATAAGTCAGTATATGCATGGTTTACAAATGAAGATGAATACAGCTAGGTGGGGAGCGAACGCTGCTTTATGCAGAATAGTTGGGAGACTTCTGGTGGGATTGCAGCCTAAGGGTTTTAGAGGGCACTAGAGCAGACTCATGGGTCGTGAGATCCCGTTCCGCTGAAATCCCATGTGAAGATGCACTATGAGTCTGTTTCTCATGTACATTGCAAAGGAACAACTTAACAGCTCCCAGGGGATTTATAGCAGTTCACCTGACCGGACATTTAGAAAAGAAAAATCACAGTCTGAAACTACACCTTGGAAATCACTGTCTTAGTCAGCAGCAGCTTACAATATTTTTACCATGAAGCAGCTGTCACAGGACCAGAAATCACAAAGCCAGGGGAAAAAAAAAAAAGTACAGTCAAACAAGTTTGAAATGACACAATCACAGAGGATAGGTCAAAAAGCTACAAGATTTTTAAGATTAGATTTTTCTCAAGACACTTGTCCTACAATGTTGAATTGCTGCACGTCCCACAAAAGTTTTCATAACTTACTCTATCTCAATAATTGGCATGTGTTAGCATGTTTTTTCTGATTTCATGTTCTAGAAACAATCTAGATCCTCCCTTCGAAAACAGCATCTGGCATCCTTAAACAATCCCCTTCACTCTTTCTGTCAAGCCTGACAAAACCAGCATCAGGAGTTTGGTACCTAAAAGAACATACATTTTCATGAATTACAGTACTTTCTAGAGTACTGGCTATTAGATATAAACTTAACTTGTAATCTTAAAACTATTCCAAATAATAAGCACATCTATTTTCTCTCGTAAATGAAGAAAACAATACATCCAGACACGGACTGAACAGCAGTATACTTGCAATGAAACTGTCTGAGTCACATTTCACTCAGTTCATAGCTGGTTTTTTTTGACCAAATATGAATTTAATCTTTGTCTAAATACACTCTGAAGCTCAGATGTTTAAAGATGACAAATACATTTAATATCCTGAATCTCCTTTTCACACTAAGTAAATTGCTTTTTAAATTAGGCTTAGGGAAACAAGTGTTTATAATATTTCAAAATCCAGACTTCTTTATTTCTCTGCAGTATTGCATATCTGAAATGACATATCTGGACCTGTGATATCACAGAGTACAGTCTTTCACTTGGCTTTACAGGCAGCATAGTACTAAAGGAACACAAAATAGGGGGCAACAGACCCACTGAAGCAAGAACTTCATTATTTTCCTTGCTCTTCAGTGTTGAACTTAGAAATGAAAGGTAATTATACAGCAGGTTACTGTATGAGAGAAATCTGCCTTTGTAACTGAATGAATTTGTTGCTATTTCCTCTCCTATATTGTCGCATAGAGCCCTCTCCCCCAAAATAAATATGTCTAACCAGGACTGACTGGCATATTCCACAGTCTAAAGCCCAGAAGCTGTTTTCATTCAGTCTGGGATCCTCTCCTCTGCCATCAAAGCAATGCATAAACCATTCCCCTTCACTCTCTGTTGGTCCTTTGTTATTCTCCCACGATTTCCTGCCTGAGCAGGGAAGGCTAAGTAAGTATGGTCTCCCAAAATTCACCGTGAAAAAGCACCCACACTGTAGCCTGTTAAAATGCCCACAAGAGAGGACAGACACCTTGCATTAAGCAAGAATCCATTCACTACACATGTAATTGCAACAAAGAGTTGCGCTCTAATACTTGTCTGTAGTGTTTCAGAAAAGAAAGCAGTACACATACTTTATAAGATACAGAGGACCCCACACATCCTCCTTGCCTTGGTCTGGACTCTGACATCAGCTGTGTTTAAAATACAGGAACCAGTGATGCACCATTGTCGGTTGTTTTATACACGGAGCCTAACTAACAGATCATCTTCATCTGGGTAGGATCACTGCGCACACCTGGGTACCAGAGATGAAGCGGTTGCTTCGTTTGAGGCAAAGACATGCACAGAATGATGCTCGTGTGTGAAATGCATGCCATGGTGCTAGAGCGCCAGCTACTGATACTCTACCCGCTGCAATCTGCAGTGAAATGGAGAAGCAAATATATTGCACTGTACATGCAGTGGGTGTTAACTGAAGCATCATCATTTGCTAAACAAAAAGAAAGACTTCAGGATTTTGATTTTGGTACTATGTCTGTAAACAATGTTAAAACTTCCAAAAGTGTACCACTACAGGGGTACATCTCACACATGCAACATCTTCCTGTGATCTCCACCACCCTTTAGTTAGAAAAGCTAGTATTGGCATTCATGTGGCCTGAATAGGTCCTAAGTCACACCTGTGCACACAGCTGGTGACAAAAGACAGGAAACAGGAATTATTTATGCAGTTAAAACAGCACACTACAGGATTCTTTCTTCTGAAGGACTGACTATCATGATTCTTTGTTCCAAGTCACTTCCAGCAGGAAAACAATGGGGATATTAAGTTTGTACAGAACACAAGAGCCACAAGTGTTTGGAATGCTTCTAACTTTAATTCAACCATACTTACGTTTTAAGAAAAGCAACCAATCAACAGAAGACATGGTTTTCAACACCGTTCCAGGCTCCTTCTTTGCAGTGGCATTAAGGCTACTGAAAATGTCTGGACAGAGGTGGAAAGGGACAGTTTAGGGAGTCTGCCGGTGGAAGAACATGGCTGTACTGTCAAGAAGATTTTAAAAATGGAACACCATGGACTATTTTGCTGGACAAGGTATTTGGATTTTGCCTCTTCGGTGTGAATGTCACCCATGTTCTGGGGAAAGACATGCTGCCAGACTCCATTTTCTAACTTCATGGGACAAACTGTGTTACTTTTGCTGGGGAAGAGCTATCATTCTGTATGCTTTTGACATTATACTCTTCAGACAGTATGGAGGTGCTGGATCCCAGTGTTGCTAAGGAACCACACAACTGGACACAACCCCAAGTAAGCACCCCCCATTCCTCAAAATGCGTCAAAAAACCTCAAAAAGCACCCTTATCAGATGAGAACAGAGTCAGGCAGCTAAAGGCAATGGCAGATGCTAGCTACAGAGTACCTGCACGGTACTGTCTACCAATTCATCACACATCCTGCAATGTCCTTTCAGATCTGGTCTGACCATTTTCCCCTGCACCCTGCTTTACCGTTCTTGGTGGCAACTCTCAGAAAAGGGATTATTAAAAAGTAGTTCAGTGAAATGTGATGGCTGGTGTGTTGCCCTGCTAACTCAACAAGTGGCAAGGTTTCCCCATGGTTATCTGGCTTTGTGGCAATGTGTCTCCTTAGGAAACTCCTTGCCTTAATCATGCCAAAGGTCACTTAAGGGTGAAATACCAGCTCAAAGACAGAAGGAGCTCTAAGCTGAACGTGTTAATCCATCTTTAAAGTACCAAAGGCTAGAGAATTTCTGCCTGAGACAGGTATCACCAGGTACATCAACTAGAAAAAGCTTTCAAATTTGCCAGATACCTGATGTTCCATGCCACAGCACTTACACCCAGCAGTGACTGAAAGCATAGAACAGCTACGTTGTGTAGGTGTGTTGAAATAACTGATCAAGCTGCAAAAAAGCATCAGACAAATTCTAAGGCACAAAAGGCCATCCTCAGAGTTGAAAGAGGAAGCTCTTATGTTCCCAAACCACCACCGCTATAGGAACATTACACAAATGCTGTTAGAGAACAGTACCCATGCCCAAAAAGCTGCTGTTTTCTCCATCTGATTTGGTAAAAAGTCCTGCTCTTACTTACAGGCCTCACTTTATTTAAAAGGAGGCCAGGAGAAAGCAAAATTCACAGCATTCTCCCAGGTACCTTCTTTAAGCCAGGCTTCCAGTGGTTTCTGTAGAATGGACTGAATAAATGTCACAAAGTGCTCAAGTATGTGCTCAAATGAGAGAGGTATTGGATGCCATTGTTCCAACAGGTACCTGGGCTCCTGCATTTCCTTCTCGATTTCTGTGCATTGCTGAAGGCAGAAAACCAAATTCTCCAGTTAGTAGAGACAGTGACATGAATGGACTCTTCCCTCCCAGCTCCCACACACCACAGAGCAAGGACAACTCCATCATTATGGAACCTGCCTATTAGCTCATTAGCCTGCCCATTAGCTCCTCCTGCCAGTGGAGCCAGGGCCTACCTCGAAGATGGACAACCCAGCAGTCATTGTTAAAAGAGGCCCTTCCGGGACACTCCAAGATGGGAATGAGTTTAACCTGGCTAGGGCCCTCAGCCGAAAATCCCAACAACGGGAACATTAAACCACTAAGTTTTAAAAGCAATCTAAAGAATAGAACCCAACATCCCCCACAAAAAATATCTCCCAAACCATGGAGAGCAGCTTCCCACGTGGAGGTGTGTTGCTAGCACACCTGGCAGAATGCCAGGACCATGTCATTCACAACAACAAAACCTCTAAAGTCTGCTAAGTTGCAAGGATGTAAAAATGCACCACAGGCCTTCCCATGGAGAATGGCATCCTTTGGCTGTGTCAGGGCATAGGCACATGGCAACACACCCTTCCTAAGCAAGGAGAAGAATTTCATTAGGCAAGATAAGCTGACATTTATCTGTAGGCAAAAAGAAAAACACTGCTCCCCTCCAGTAAAATAATGGCTATTACTCAGGGTGATTAGGATCTCCTGTGACTAAAAAAATGAGAAAATTTAGCCTTCCTCCTAAGGTTCCTAAGAGGACTGTCTTTCCTCAGACCTTCATGTAACAGTACATAACGCAAGACCTGATACAGCATTTGTCTTCAAGATTAAGAGATGTGTCTAACTCTGTTCCATATATGTTTTCATGAATTTCATAGAGTTGAAATCAATGCCATAGAAGGAACATCTAACAGCTCAAAAATCAGGAACCAAACTGGTACACCAAAATACGAACAAAAGGATTAAAAAGTGAGAAAGATGCTGCTTATGCACAGAAGAATCTACAGATGAGATCACTAAGGCAGTTTACCAAGGACTATGAGGGTAAGAGGTAGAAAGAGACCATACAATACCACCTCCAGCAACCGAACAGGATCACTGTGCTATTGTATTTGTCTGATTCGATGTGAGAAAGTCTCTAGGGCTACAAGCTTTTGTCGACAGGACTCCAACTGCTGATCATGTGCTTCCGGGGCTTCCTGAGTCTTTCCATCAATTAAGTTTTTTGTGAGACTCTCCTCTTCCTGAAGAAGTAACAGGAGCTCAGTCACTTTGTCTGACAGCTGCGTTTTGCTCATAATGGCACATGCCTATAGATGAAGCAGAAAAGTGTCCCCCCGCTACTCAACAGACCATAAACTTTACAGGCATTTCTCTCCCAGGCTTTCAATGTTACATTTTTGGTTGAATTTTACTGATTTGCTGCATTTCTTGAGGAACAGGTGTTTACCGCTTAAGGGAGAGCAGCTAGGATTTACTTGCTGATGTCGTGGATGGAAAAGCTTGAGGGCAGATTCCAAGATGCTTATTTTTGCAGAAAAGGCTGTTTGCAGCTGGAATGTAATAGGGTCAGGTCAAAATGCTACAAGCAGCAGATCTGGTCCTTCAGTAGCAACACTTTGCCCACTTTTAAAGCAAGCTAGGGTCAGGGAGCTGCTAGGAAAAGAAAGCCACTTCAAAACAAAGTGGCATCAAACCACAATGTCCCAAAACTCTACAGAGAGAAATGTCTTACTGATGTTTCTGTAACAGAGATGCTTAGAGATGTTCCTCAGAGCAAAAGCCATTTCATGCTCTATAAGTGACATGGAGCTTAGCATACGTTCCCACTCTTAAGACAGAATCAAAGAACTGTAATTGCATTTACTTAGCTCTGAAGTCAGACTATTCAATAATGCAGTTCAGTGCAATGCAACATCAGTGAAGCCAGAATAAAATGTAGTTGGGGCTATTTAATATTCCTCTGCACAAAAATTTCAACACCACTCTTCCAGAGATGTTCGGCTGATCAGGGGGTGAGGGCCAGGCCTTTGGAAACTCTTTCCCTGTTCTCTCCCTTTGGCAGTAATATGTTGTGATGGATACAGGGAATAGACTCTTTTCCTGAAGGAGTAGCTGCCTGGGTCTTTGAATAGCTACAGAGAAAGCAAAATGTCTGTCCTTGGAAAATGACCATCCAGTGGAGAAGCAAACCACACTTCACCTTCAGATCATTAGCAGCCTGCTCTACACTTCATCGGTTACCAGCTTCTTGCTCTTTTATCTCTTCTAGATCCTTCAAGCACAATGCCATGAGCTTCTATACAGCAATGAAACAAAATAAAAAAATATTGTATCAAAACAACATATGTAAAGACCAGAGATCTATACAACTTGCTTTCCTATAGGAGAGTATGTCACTGAAACACCCAGTTTACGGGGCTTACTAAGGACAGTAGTGATGAAACATAAGGATTTCCACCTGCTCCTGGTCCTCATACTGGAAAGATTCAGAGAGCTTGCAAATTAGTACCATCCTCATAACAAAATTAGTACCATCTTCATAAGGAACAGGGAAACCTATGGGTGAAAAAAAAAGATTTTAATCTTTGAATCCATGGCACTGTGTATTTCAAGACAACTAAATGCTTGTGCATTTAGCAGCTGCAGGGCAGCTAGCCAAGTACTGTTCTTGAAAGCACCAGTGGGAGGCTCTGTCTAGAGTCAAACCCCAGTGAATGTTCAGGATGCTTCCCAGTGTACAAAAGACCAATCAGAAAGATGCCACTATCACTTACAGTGATGATGTAGTCTGAATGCCTGCAACAGCAAATATTATCAGCTTGGCTGGTAATCACAGTCGACGAGGGTCCCCCGTGGAGAGTTGGCCAAGTCCCGACAATCACACCAATATGGCTACATGCCGTGCTCACTTTATTAAACAAACAGGTCATATTTATAACTTAAACAGACCGCTCACCAGACTTTACACACAGGTGATTGGATAAAAGTCTCTGGGCCATGCGGGCGTCCGTGTGGCTGACCGGTGGGCATGCTGCAGGCGCCTGATCAGAGTGTGCCGATGAGAGTTGTGTTGATTTCGCGGTTCCCAGGACTTGCTCCGCACCTAGCTGCTTGTTTGTGCATAGCTTGTTTTCCTTCTCACACTGCTTGTTCCCGGGACGATTTAAAACTGCTCTGCAGCTTCAACTAACAGGCCTGGGTTGTCCAACCCAGACAATGGCAACATATGTCCTCAGTCCCTTAAAAATCCCTCTACACACAGTGATCTGTGATACTTGTGGTGTGCCCTGAGATGCACTGAGCAGCACAGCATCGTTAATATTCTGCTATGTCTAGCCTCCACAGTTTCTCACCAAGAGCCCTCCAAAATGGGCTGTCCTCTGTCCAGCAAGTTTAACAGTCTTGGTGCACTTGGTGATGCACTTTTGTCATTAGTTCCATGAAAGATCCAGGCAATGCTGCCCCACGCTCTCAGTGCACCAGTGTTGTAACAGAGCCTGTCAGTAAACACCAGACAAGCTCCAGAGCTGTAGCTGTTATTAGTGTCCTGTTCTGCCCCTGGGACCCAGTCAAACACATGTGCGTGCACATGTACTAGCTCAGTGCTACATCCCCAGCTCAGCACGGCATTTAAACTCTGCCCGGTAGAAAAACTGAGTGTAACTGTTGCTTCATGGGCAACAGTTTGCATTTCTGACAAGTGCTCCTTTGAAAACACATGCAATGTTTCACTCATTATGACAGAATCAGAAGAAATTGGGCTCCCAGATAAAGTCAGAAACTTGCATCTGGAATTCCCTTGGCACAGGCACATCTGTGCAAACAGATAAATGTTCTTGCATGGAGCAAGACACTCATGTCATGCTGTTCATTCCAGCCACAATTTTTCAGTCTTGTTCCTGAAGGGCCATGAGGGTTCTGCAGCACATGAAGATCCAGGAGTTCTACTATGTACCAGCCTTCCTCAATTTATTTTACAACCTAGATGTCATTCTCTTCCTCTAAGACTGACAAAGACCACAAAACAAAACCCACTCTTCCTTTGCTGCTAGTAAAACACATCACCTCAGGCACTCACTCCCTCAGAAGAGTGATCATATGCAAATATTTATGTCAACCCCAAGCATTTATGGTTAAGCATTACTTGCTTTGCCGAGATAAATGAACGGGCTGCTTCATGGTAGTGGAGACACTGTGTCTGCAATGGTGGCAGGCAACCCATGTCATTCACCCTGAGGAACCAACTCTGAAACATTCCTTTAGGGATTGCCTGGATGCCCCAACTCACGCAAGTGAAAACACTGTAAAAGCAAGGATTTCTGAGAGAGGAGACTTGTAGCTCCAGTCACGCTCACAGGATACATATCAAGCTGTCCTGGTTTTGGCTGGGACAGAGTTAATTTTCTACTTAGCTGGTACAGTGCTTTGGTTTGGATTTGGTGAGAGAACAATGTTGACAGGACACAGATGGTTTTGGTAGCTGCTGGGTAATGTTTATACTAAGTCAAGGACTTTTCAGTCTCTCGGGCCCTGCCAGTGAGAGGGCTGGAGGGGCACGGGGAACTGGGAGGGGACACAGCCAGGACAGCTAACATGAACTAGCCAGAGAGGTATTCCATACCATATGACATCATGCTGAGTATATAAACTGGGGGAAGAAGAAGGAAGGGGGGACATTTGGCATTGTGGTGTTTGTCCTCCTGAGTAACCGTTCCGTGTGCTGGAGCCCTGTTCCCTGGTGATGGCTGAGCACCTGCCTGCCCATGGGAAGCAGTGAATGAATTCCTTGATTTGCTTTGCTTGTATGCACAGCTTTTGCTTTACCTATGAAATTGTTCCTATCTCAACTCTGAGTTTCACATTCCTTTCTGATTCTCCTCCCTGCCCCTCTGGGTGAGGGGGGAGTGAGTGAGCAGCTGTGTGGTCCTTGGTTGCTGACTGGGTTTAAACCATGACATAAGCATGCTGGTCCTGTGCCCTGCATTCAGGAGCACAGGGAGCTTCCTTCTAGATGATCTTATACAACCTTAGATCCAGGGATGAACTAGCTGAGGGACCCTGCACAACGGTTCTCATTTTTTCTTAGGATCCACAGCCAGGATTTGCTAAAAGCACTGAGGAAGATTCTCACATGCTGTGGTTGATGTCACATCACAAAGGCTGCAAAAAATAACTTCACCCAGCAAAGAAAATCACTACTCAAAATATTATCTCTTAGGCTATGACTACTTTTGACAGTTTGTGCCCAAAATCTCTGCAGCCCTAAGCCAGCAGATGTTAGCAGACACTTCCAAGGGACAGTGTCACACAGGGACCCAAGTTTCTACCCTGCTCAGTTCCTTTTTGGCACAGAGACAAACAGCTAGTTATCCACAGCACCTGCTCCCCTGTGGCCAACAGACTCCCAGGGAACCAACATAACTTGTTGCTTTGTGCTCCTTACCCTGGCTCAGATCACATTGCCACCACACGATACCTGCATCTGCACATTGCCCTGGTGTCATGAAGGGAATGCAAACGCTGTAGTGAGCTCCCAGCTGCAAGAGGGACATGAAAGCGTACCAGCAGGCAGGAACAGTGCTCTGAGTCACTCTGAAATCTTCAGTGGTCTTTCCCCTGTGCTTCTGTTTGCTTGCAGCCTAGTGTACTGCCCCCTGCCCTCATACTGCTAACACAAAGTGCAATAAAATGCCAGAGTAATTTGGCATGACCTGTGCATCTGACAACTGTCTGAGGGAACAAGGGAACTTCCTAGTAACGCTGCTCCAGAATGCCAGAGTAGGAATGGGAAGGAGCTCTCTGAAATTGTGGAGATAAAAAAAAAAAAAGCTTCCAAACATCAAACCTCTGTGTTACTAAATTTTAAGCCTCCAAACTTAGCATCTCAGCATGCAGGCCTCAGCATGCTCTCCTGAATAAAACAAAGCACAAGGAGGAAGCAAGCTTACAAAGCCTCCTGGGGCTGCTCAATGGACAGCTAAACTGGGACGAATAAAAAAAGCCTAGGGAAGAGCCTTATGCTAGTTGTGGCTGGGATGGAGTTAATTTTCCCCATAACAGCTCCCATGGTGCTGTGTTTTACATGTGACTATACTACAGTGCACATGAGGGTGGGAGGGGGCACAAGCAGGCAGGTGATCCAAACTAACCAGAGAGATACTCCATGTAATGTCATGCTCAGCAACAAAACAGAAAGGAAGGGGGTTAAGGTAGGTTTATCCATCTTTTGCCCAGGAATTGGCTGGGCACTGGTCTGCCCATGGGAGGTGGTGAGTGACTGCCTTGGCATGACTTGCTTTATTCTCTTTCCCTCTTCTTCCACTTCTTCTTTGCTTATGAAACTATTTTTATCTCAACTCACGAGTCTTCTTGGTTTTAGTCTTCCTTTCCTCCTCCTCTGTACCACCAGGCAGGGCAGGGGGAGCGAGCAGGCAGCCGTGTGGTGCTCAGCTGCCTCCCAGGGTTCACCTGCAGCAGCCCCTGCCCCTCATCCCTATGGAGCCGTCAGAGAACAGGCTCCCTGCATGGGGATTCACTGTGGTCTGGCAAGCTACAGCAACGGGGGAAGGGATAAATAGAAATGGCCTTTCCTCGTCTCCTGATTTTCTGTGTTTCTGACAAAGGTACTTCCAGCCCAGCAATGCAAAAACCACCACCCCACCCCAGGGCAACTACACAAGGTGTGAGAAGAAAGTGTTGCTGTGTGTGACCTGACATGTCACCTCCCCCTTGTCCCCATTATGTGTGTGCTTGGGTTGTGACTGCACTCGGAGACAGCTCCCTCCCTCTCACACACGAACCACCACGTCCCTGTGCAGTGACAGCATGCTGGCCCCTCTCCGCATGGGGTTTACAAAGCACTTGTCAAAACACTGCCCACTGCCACAGCCCTCAAAACTGCTGTGACAACAAATGCCAAGCTCCACAGCCACTGGCTAACAACGCAAAGCCAGGCCACAGGCAGGTGGGCCCGACTGGCCGGGCCAGGCCTGCCACTGCCGCATGGCCCGCAGCCCTTGGCAACACTCGTCTGCTTGTGGCAGACGGCGTGGGGCAGGAGGTGGACGCGGTGCCCGCGGTGCAGGCCCAGGGCCCCGCAGAGGGCACAGACACAGGGCCCGCAGTCCTGGCAGAACTGTGGGGACGCACAGCCGCAGCCCCAGGCCTCGGCGACACCTGGGGCATGGGGGCATGCAGCCGTGTACATGTACAGCCATGTACACAGCCACGTCTGCCATGTCCCAGGGGTGGCAGGGGTGTACAGCCCGCCAGGGAGCCGTCACCATCAGGTGCCCCGGCTGGCACATGGCCTGCTCCGGGGAATTCCAGCTGTGCCGATGAGGAATGCCCATCTTAGTAGTGCCACATCAGTTCAATTTTCATGTGTAATTTTCATTTTCCTGAAAAATAAATAAAATTTTGAAGTTTCTAATTTTACTGGCACTGAATGTTCTTTCTGTTTTAACATTTCCATTAAGAAAGTAAATGAAAGTAGAAATTCTTTTGTGGCTTAATTGCTCACTATATAATTTTAAAATACAGAAAATTGTTCTAGGTTATCAGAAATGTATTGATGTATACATTGTTCTTGCTAATTTTTAGCAAAATACACTCTCAAACACGTAGTTTTCCAACTATACTTACTGCAGCATTATGGAAAGATAGTATGCATTAAAGGAGTGTCAGAATTACTTCAAACTGATATTTTGAAAGCTTTCCTTTGCCTTGTGGTGTTACTGAGTTGGCTGTGTACTGGCAAACCCTTTCAGAAACACACACCTTTTAAAACACCAAATAGGAAAGTATCCCTGACAAATAGGGATGAAGAAAAAGCTAAGGCATTCAATGTTTTTTATGCTTCAACCTTTAATACTGATGATAGACCTTGGGCTGCCCGGTCCTCTGAGTTGGAGGACCAGGACTGCAGGAACAGTGACTTTCCATTTGTGGGCACTGAAATTGTAAGGTATCAGTTGTATCAGTTGAATGTTCGTGAGTCCATGGGTCCAGATAGGATTCATCCCAGAGTACTGAAGGAGGTGGTGGATGTTATGGCAGGATCCCTCGATCATCTGCCAAAGGTCTTGGGAGTCCAGCGAGGTCCCTGCTGAGTAGAAGCTAGGCAGTGTTATTCCAGTTTACAAGGTGGCTATGAGGGAAGACCCAGGGAGCTACAGACCTGTTAGTCTAACCTCAGTTCCTGGGAAAATCATGGAGAAGATTGTACTGGGTGCTGTTGAAAAGCATTTAAAGGCCAATGCAATCATCAGGCATGGTCACAAAGGGTTCACAAAGGGCATGTCCTGTTTAATTGATTTGATATCCTTCTATGATATCTTAGGGAATGAAGGGAAGGCGGAGGATGTAGTTTTTCTGGGTGTTAGTAAAGCTTTTGATACTGTCCCTCACAGCATCCTTCTGAATAAGTTGTCCAGTTGTGAGATGAGCAGATACTTGGTGTCTGGGTGTGCTGGTGTGCTGGGTGTGCTGGGTGAAGAACTGGCTGAATGGCCAGGATCAAAGGGCTGCAGTGAATGAGGCTGCATCCAGCACATGGCCAGTCACCAGCACTGTTCCTCACGGCTCAGTTCTAGGGCCAGTTCTGTTCAATGTTTTTACCTACAATCCGGATGCAGGTGTTGAATGGAATGCACCATTAGCAAGTTTGCTGATGATACTGAACTGGAAGGTGCTGTTGACTCTGTTGAGGGGCAAGAGGCCTTGCAGAGGGATCTAGACAGATTGGAGCATCGGACAACCATCAATGTCATGAAATTTAACAAGAACAAATGCTGGGTTCTGCACAGGTGACAGAGTCATGTTGGATACAAGTATAAACTGGGAGAGGAGTGGCTGGAGAGCAGCCCTGCAGAAAGGGATCTGGGCGCTGGCCGACAGCAGGCTCAATACAAGTCAGCAGTGTGCCCTGGCAGCCAAGAGGGCAAACAGCATATCCTGAGCTGCATCGGACACAGCACAACCAGCTGGTCAAAAGAAGTGCTTATCCCACAAATTCAGTGTTGGTGCAGCTTCACCTTGACTACTGTGTGCAGTTCTGGGCCCTAAAATTTAAGGCGGCTGCTAAGGCACTTGAATGCACCCAGAGGAGGGCAACAAAGCTGGAAGGGCTGGAAGGCATGTCCTGTGAGGAGCCGCTATCGGCTCTGGGTTGGTCTCGTTTGGAGAGAAGGAGGCTGAGGGTAACCCCATTGCTCCCTACAGCTGCCTGAGGGGGGGAAGTGGAGAGGGAGGTGCTGATCCCGTCACCCTGGGGTCCAGTGACAGGATGCATGGGAATGGCTCAAAGGTGCAGCCGGGGAAGTTTAGACTGAACATTAGGAAGCATTTCTTTACCAAGAGGGTGGTCAAACTCTGCAACAGGCTTCCTAGAGGGGTGTTTGATGCCCTGTGCCTGTCAGTGTTTAGAGACACTTTGATAATGCCCTTAGTAACAGGCTTTAACTTCTGGTCAGTCAGGAGGTGGTCAGGCAGTTGG
Source organism: Falco biarmicus (assembly GCF_023638135.1). Lineage (NCBI taxonomy): Eukaryota > Metazoa > Chordata > Aves > Falconiformes > Falconidae > Falco > Falco biarmicus. The sequence continues at coordinate 30,106,920 of NC_079311.1, read as the reverse complement.
ACTAGATGATTGTTGTAGGTCCCTTCCAACTGGAATCACTCTGTTCTCTTCTGAAGTAAGACATACACTTTTGCCTGAGTATTTTACTGTAGATGGAACTGCAATTGACTGTTGTGCTTGTATTGGCTCCATTGGACATGGGGGAAGTTTCTAGCAGCTTCTCACAGAAGCCACCCCTGTAGCCCCCTCCACTACAAAACCTTGCCAGGCAGACCCACTACAGCAACAACTAAAAATATCAGTGTGTTACGAACATTATCCTCACACTAAATCCAAAACACTACATTGTACCGGTTACTGACAAGAAAAGTTAACCTTATCCCAGCCAAATACAGGACAACAGAGCAGGTCTAGCTCACCAAAGCAATCTCTTGTGGACTCTTTCCCCTCCGATGTCAGCAACATAAGAAGCAACAGCTACATTTTTTTGACAGGGAGGACACAGGCTGGACTTCGAGGCAAATGTGAAGAGACAAATTAGGTACTACTCACAGTGTTCAAGACGAAAACACGTTCTCCCATGGCTGCTATCTTATGCACTGAGTTGTGCCACAGTCCACACAGCCTTGCAATAGCTTAGGGGATACTTCTTTCACAGGGAGGAGAGGGATTCTCTAGTGCGTGGTGTTCTAAGTCCCACACAGGATCTAGGCTGCATATCCAGCATGGAGATGCGCAGAACGTGCAAGACTTGTCTTGGGGTTTGATTGGGGGAAGACAACTAGGAGGGAGGCAGCAAGTTTCAATGTAAGCACATAGTCTGGATATGCAGCTGGGAGGGGGATTGCCGCTTAGTGCTAGGAAATGTAGAATTTCTGTTTGGCTTTATTATCTGTGCATTTCACATGCCCACTCTCCCTGTCTTGTACTGCTTTAGTTTTGTTCTTGTCTTTCTTTTCTTGTACTACTGGGCTTCAGCCATAGGTTTTTTTCTGTGACTTACTCTGTTTGCTACAGACAATGCTGTAACTATCAATAAGGGGAAGATCATTACTTTTTTCTGCATTTTCTTTTCCCATCTACCTCCATTTATGACAACATTCTGAACATTTCTGAAGCTCAGGGACACTGTGATCTAAGACACTGGATGCTGAGATTCCCCTTGGCATTAGTTCCTGCAAAATCCATCAGAAGAAAAATTATGGACTCACCTTGGGGACACTAGCTGCAAAATCCCACTTCTGCAAAATCCCAGGCAATCCTCTGGAAGGCAGTGCCCCAGGGGTGTTTGGTATATGTGGATTTGCAAGGAATACACTTCTTAACCAGCATCAACAAATATCACCTGTGCTTCAGATTTCTGATACCCTAAGAAAGTAGATCATCAGTTATTTTCTTAATGGCTTAGGACATATTATACCTTTCACTTCAGGCATGGAGTTCTTTGGTTAAGCTGAAGGCCTGTGCTTCTGGCTCTTTCCCCTGCCCCCATCCCTTGTGGTAAATTCAAGTCACAGAACAATTCTCTACTTGTTTTGCTCTTCTTCTATTAATAAATTGATGAAACTTAACTTGTTGAGGACAATGACAAACAAAAATGAGGGTATGCAGAATTGGATGACCTACAAATACATTACTGTAATATATTCTCTGATTTTCTCAGCATATGGTATTGATACTGGTCAGTAACTGTCAAACCATACAGACGTTGTATGAATTCCTGTCCTTTTGTGTACAGTTAATGACCGTGCATTGCAGAAACTCACTAAATATTATGTCAACACCATTCATTCGTTGAACCAGACACCCCATTAGTAACACAGACAGATGGTCTGGTGAAGAATTATTTTAGTGTGTGAGTGAGCAATCATCTAAGACTGAAGCTGACATCTTTATTTCTTGATGCTGTATCCTTTGTAGTTCTCAACTGCATTTACTCCTTTTGTTGCTAACTGATCATTCTCCATGTTGAAGTCTTAAAACCAAAGAGCAATAATTTCCTTTCATTCTCTGCAATCTCCTTTCCCTGCTATGTTTCCTTAAAACTGCTGATGCTGCATCAAGCTGCAATGGTGTACAGAGTAAGATGAAGGGCAGTTTGCAGTAAATACATATTTTTAATTTGGCCTTGCTCTTTGAAAGGAAAAGGACATAGCAAAATGTCATAAGGCCAGGCAAATTGGTTCACATCATGAAACCATACAGGCCCGGAGTGCTCCTGGCTCTCCATGTTGGACTAGACTTAGGTAGAAAGGAAGTGTATGTTGCAAAGGAGTAGTAATTACCCTCTGTACACGCCTTATGGTCAACAGCAGGTCAGTAAATGGCAGAGTAAGAGCAAGTTGTAAAAGAACTAATACTTCAGATATTGCAAACCCACATGTTCTAGCAGCAACAGTATGCATAATTTCCTCTTTCAATTAACATGATTATTATATGAATTTTTAAAGAAATACTTTCTAATTACTATACAAAACTATCACAGCCAACTGTTAAGGGTCTTTTTTTTTTTCAGATGGCAGGTCATACAAACATTATTCTATGTATCTCATTTTGTTACTAATCTGTTGCATGAAAAATTATTTCCATTCTTTGAGTATAGTTCCTTCTTGTTTCACTCACTGGCCTCAGCTCTTGAATTGAGCAGTTTGTCTTCAGTTATTGAACAAGACTATGTGATGGCCCAGGCTCCTAGCACTCAAATAAGCTCTGCACTGCTTCTTAACTTCTCTCCCCATAGTCTCCCTTTAACACCCTCTCCAAAAAACAGACAAACATCCTCCAAACCCTAGCAAACATGGTGTGGTGAACATTTTTCTCCTGGCCACACAAATTCAGTCCTGTCTAACAGATTTAATTAGTTCCTGTACCTGAAAGGAGCTCAACTTTTTACTTAATGCTGCATATTCTTATTCTGACATGCTTAGAAAAGTGTGTCAGAGCACCCCAGTTCAAGTATTTTTATTTTTACCTTGCTTCCTACCCATAACACCACATGATTCAAAAGCACTTGGATAACTGTTTTCTTGACTGGATGCCTTTCACACAGCAGTGACCGCTGCCTAACCTGCAGCAAGCTCGCTCCCACTAGAAATGATGGGTTGCACAAAGGCTGCTCCATGTGCCTCGTGGAGCTGAAGCTCTAGGGAGTGCTGCAGTTCTGTGGGGAGTCACTGTTTTCCATGCTGCAGTGTCAAACTGACTATTTCTGATAAAATCCAATAGATATTAGCACATGGTACTGTCTGTTTCAGACCAGTAAGAGCCTAATCCATCCATCTCACAACTTTTTGACTTGTTCTTGTTAGCTGACTTTCTCTGGGATATAGGGCTTTTGCAGTGGGATCCTCCTGTAGGCTATCTTGGCTATCTTACTGCCACCTTAAGTATAGGGCACTCATGTATTGCTTCCCTCACTCTTCCCAGAACTTTTCATTCACATGAAAGGTGCTCCTACTAGAATATACTTTTCACCTTTCTGCACATCTCTGGATGCCCGACTCTCTGCATGCCTCAGGCACCTCACTTCTCAGTGTACATTCCCCTGGAGACACAAAGGAGCTCTAATGTTCTTGCACAGTGACTGCAGCATTTCTTCTGACACTTAACATGTGGCCTATCAGCACCAACTGAGCTCATGACAACAACCAGGACCCCAATTTGACTGGGTTGAGGCATCCCTCAGCACAGTTCTACATGACAAATGTCCTGGGAGATAACCCATGAAGATCTTTCTATCCCAGTGTTTCTCTCCATAGATTTGACACAGGTGCTTTAAGCCAAAGAAAGGAGGATACACTGAAAACTGTGCTTCCCCAAACCCCACCAGCTTCTTGCACACAACAGCAGCGGGCAGCAAATGAAAAGCAACACTAATACAGAAAATCAGCCTGTTTTCAGTTTGGAGCTATTCTAGCAAAACTATTAAAACAGTAACATTATCATATATAAAATAATTTACCAAATCATACAGACAAACCAGTTTGACATCTCAGGTAATACTGCTGACCCAATTCTGCTTGCCCAAGGCTACACCAGCAGACATTACTATGACTCAAGGATGGATTGACATCAATGAGTGGTGCTATCTGAGGTTTATTACTCCTTTTCTGCTACAGCATCACTACTTGTGAATGGTCATTTGTAGTAAGTATAAAGGCAAGATAACTATGCAAAACAGGCAAACAGTGGTTTGAGACATCTAGTTGGTAGTTACACCTCCTGGCTGAAGCACGGTTATAGTTACCTATGTTACTGTTGTATGTGTAAAATAAAAAAGTACAAATGCAGCTGAATATACTGGTGGGGAAATTATTAGGATGTGTGTGAGCAAACTATTAACATGTTACATACGAAGCATGAGAAGTAATAAGGAAATAAGGGTGAGGTGAGGGATAAATGGCTGCAAGAAATGCAGGAGGTGTTGGAAACATTATTGAAAAAATCCTCTACTTGTTCCTGCCATCTCTTACCAGACCTCCCAGGAGCAGCCTTACTGGGCTTTGTGAATGGAGTAACCACAAATCTTTCCTGTAATCCTTGCTGCTGTTAGAAGGTTTACCATGTCTAGCAAACATGGTACCTTATACCACCACAGTAGCTGACAGTCACATTGCTACAGCAAAATGAGCTACGATGAGGCTATCTTTAGCTGGTAGTAAACCTGAAATAAAGCGTGCTAACTAGAAGCTTGGAGAAAGTTTTATATGTTAGTAAGTCAACACAACATGCAACCAGGTAGCTTAACACTGCTTATCTGACACACAACACACCAGCAGCCTCTGCTGTCCCAATCAGGCATCCACACAGCTGTTAACTTAGGCTCTTCTAGTGGTGCTAGGATGGTGCTTTATGTCTCCAAGTTGTCCATCAGCTGTTGGTTTCAAAATGCAAATCTGCTACATTTGGTTCTAGGTACCAGAAGCCTGGTGCTACATGGGCTCTTTCAGAAAGGGAAGCTGCACTGTGAGGCGTAATAGACTATGAGTGGCACAGTGCAATCCCCTGCAAAAGCTAGCACAAAATACTGTGTTAGGCAGAACATATATTTTGGAATTGATGACCCACATTCTGTTTGCATGTTTGAAAAAGCACAGAGCTTTGTGGATGCAGTAGTTGACAAGGCAAGATCCTTATGCTGTCAATAAAGCAATCTAAAATTACCAAGGTTAGCAAAGACTAGAAGTGGGCAAAAGCTATAGAAATGCCATGGCCCCTGAAAAGCCAAGGCTACCTTTAGCATATGTAAGAATAAATAAGGAATAAGGAACTCCATCTGTTCTTAAGCATACCTTCATTCCTAAATCAGTTGACAAGCACTGTGGTCATGAAAAAACATGGATCTGATGCAAGGAGATACCACAGCTGAAGGTCACATGGTTGTGTGCACCATGGTGTGAACTGTGGGGGAAGGAGGGTTACAGCCCGAGATGGAGAAGCTAGAGTTGTGGCCAGTAGTTGAGAGTAAGACAGGAGAAAAGGACCACAAAAAAACCACATGGGTTGCAAAATCTGGAAGCAGTGATATGATTTGCTAAAAACTAGTAATGGAAATTGTTGACTAACTACTGATAATGCCATTGGACTCACAAACAGTGGTAAAGCAGAATCAGCAGACAGCTACTTTATAGGCTGAGGAAGATGCTGTGACACAAAGTGAGTGGGAGGACAGAGCAGATCAAGAAAGGAAGATGTGAGGGCAATTCTGCTCTTCAGGCTAGGACTGGTCATGGCCAAACCACAGATGCTGTTGGAACCTGCTTTGCAAAATATTTGGGTGGAGCAAATGTGTCTTTAAAGTATCCAAGCTCAGAGATAGATACCCTTCTCTTTTCTAGTGCAGATGTTGCTTTGGCAATGATGATCTCTTTCAACTCATATGATTACTCTATGGAGCTGAAATAACTCTCCTTGCTGGCCTTGCAAATGGTTTTCTGGGAGCCTCAGCCAGTCCACAGATTTCAGGTTACCAGGAATGGGAGTATCTTCAATATTGGCTGATTCTCCTATCCAAGAACTATACTTCCGTGACACAGTATGTGCTAAGTGTAAATAATGCCCTACAGAGAAGATGCACAAAAAGGCATTGCTGGGCTTTTTATTCAAGCAGTTTACTGCTGTAATTCATGGATCCATTTAATAGTTTGGGTTGTGGAAAGGGCCCTTTAAAAGATCATCTAGTTCAATCCCACTGCTGTGGACAGGGCCACTGGATCAGATTGCACAAAGATTCCAACATGACCTTGAACACTTCCAGTGATGGGACATCCACAACTTCTCTGGACAACTTGTTTCAGTGTCTCACCACCCTCACCATGAAAAAAAAAATATCCCATATATCTCATCTAAATCACTTTCAGTTGAAAATCACTGCCCCTTCTCTTGTCACAACAGGCCTTGGTAAAAAGTCCCTGTCTGTCTGTTTCTTAAGCCCCTTTTAAGTATTGAAAGGCCACAAAAAGGTCTCCCCAGAGCCTTCTCTTCTCTAGGCTTAACCACCCCAACACTCTCAGTCTTTATTCATAGAAGAGGTCTTCCAGCTCTCTGATCATCTTTGCGGCCCTCCTCTGGACCTACCCCAACTGGTCCATGTCCTTCTTGTACTGGGGAACACAGAGCTGGGCGCAACACTCCAGGTGGGGTCTCATGAGACCAAAACAGAGGGGGAGAATTACCCCCCTCAACCTGCTGGCCATGCTGCTTTTTTTGGCTGACTTTCTGGGCTGCAAGCGCACATTGCCAGCTCACATCTAATTTTTCATCCACCAGTATCCTTCTCTGCAGGGCTGCTTTCAAACCATCCATCCCCCCAGTCCACACCAGTGTTTGGGATTAGCCTCACCCTGATGCAGGACCTTGCCCTTGGCCTTGCTGAACTTCATGAGGTTCACATGGGCCCACTCAGGCCTGTCAGGTTCCCTCTGGGTGGCATCCCTTCCTGCAAGCCTATCAATCCACTGCACCGCTCAGCCCGGTGTCATCCACAAACTTGCTCAGGGCGCACTCAATCCCGTTGCCTATGTCAGTGATGAAGATACCAAACAGTACTTGTTCCAGCATGGATCCTTGAGGGACACCACTCATTACTGGTTTCCACTTGGATACTGAGCCATCGACTGTAACTCTTTGGACATGACCATTCAGCTAGTTCCTTATCCATCAAATAGTACATCCGTCACATCCTTATCTCCCCAGTTTAGCAGCAAGAATGTTGGTCCAGCGTGGGACAGCGTCAAAGACTTTACAGAAGTTCAGACAGATGGTATCTGTAGGTCTTCCCTTGTCCACTGATGCAGTCACCCCATTGTAGGCGGCCACTAGGTGAGTCACACATAGACTTGCCCTTGGTGAAGCCATGTTGGCTCTCTAATCACCTCCCTCTTATCCATGTCTGACAGAAATTCCAGGAGGATCTGTTCTACCACCTTACTGGGTACTGAGGTGAGGCTGACGGAACTGTGTGCAGGAAGAACAGAGAATATATTCCACTCCGTGGGACCAGAAGGGCAATCTTTTCTCCACTCCTCTCTACACCTTCCTTCTACAATCCAATCATCAGTTGTCTCTGCCCTGTGATGGCTCCTCGGCATAAGTCAATGCTGGCAGATACTAGAAAGCTGCTCTTAACTACAGAAGCAAGGCGTAAGCTTGTTTGCTTAGGAAAGTTTATAGCATTCTTGAAACTTCCTTCCTAATCTCAAAGTTAAAACAAAAACATAAAAAGCCAGCAAGTGGGCCGATGCTAGAAGCCTCAAGCCTCCAGTGAAATCAACAGTTGAGATCTACTGAGGTTACTCAACAATCACTGCCCACAGTTTGATACAGAAAGTTCTTGATAAAACCTTGCAGGGTACCGAAGTGTCCAGCTTTGATAACAAGTGAGAAGGCTGCTAGATGGCCCCTATTTTTGCTGGCCTTGCTACAAGAGGATTGAACAAATAGATCTTACAACCCAAGTTAAAAATCCTGCTTTGACAATGGTGTAAGAGCAACAAGACTGCAAAAGAATACATAGATGACACAGAATATGTCATATTTTTCAGTCAGACATGTACTTGCTCATCTATTACCCTCAGAGCTCATTAACTGCATGAATGAGGTAAGTAAGATACAGTAACCTCCTATCAATGCTTTCCTGCTTATTCTATCTGCAAAGACAATAAGACTGAACTCATGCTGTTACTTCGCTGCTGGCCAGAATTAACGACAACTGCTGGCTTACAAGTTACATGCTACTCATGGATTTATAGAATAACTGGAGTTTAGCTTGCTGTTTGTTTCAAGATTAAGGGATTTAAATGTTGAAAGTGGCTGTGTTGTGGACAGCAAAAAAGCAGTATACTTAACGGGAAACAAAGGGCGAAATCTACAGATTTGGCAGTGAGAAGACTGTCTGGCAAAGTAAACTTGCAGTTTCTTGGCTGTTCACCTACCAGGTTGACAAGAATGTTTTCTGACGCTTACCCCCCCACAAAGAAGCTTCCAGTCAAACATCATCCTTTCTCTTGCATGGAAAGGTACAGCAGGAATCTACCTAGGGATCAGCTGTCTTTCTGCCAAACACTCTCTGTTGCATAAACACTGTGATGTACAACAAAAGATGTCCCTGTTATGGTATACGCTGTACGGCCTGTACACATAATGCAGAGTTTAGATGAACTCTGTTGCAAGAGGTTAGTTTTCTGTTGGCAGTGCTGCCTAATTCAGCAGGGCTCACATGAATTACGGTTTTATTTGGCTGCTGGCTGGGTATGACCTTGTACTCGGAATCTTACACAGGTTGGTGCTGCACCTCAGAAGTTGCAGTACGTACACATTTGCTGGTGCTGGCAAGGAATAGCAGCCCCAGGGAAACGGACAACACCCTGGTGCTGAAACAGCAGCTAAACTTACACCAGCTTTGTTTAGGTTCCTTTTGTCACCAGTGGCTCAGTTTTAGGTCCAGTGCTCTTTTAATGTTTTCATACATGAGCTGGAGGCAGGAGTTGCATTTACATTAAGTAAATTCACTGATGATACTGAAGTAGGAGGAGCTGCAGACTCCCTTGAGCGGAGAGAGGCTTTACAGAGACATCTGGATAAACTAGAAAGCTGGGCAATCACCAACCATATGGAATTTAGCAAAAGCCAGATCCTCCACCTGGGAAGGGGTAATCCTGGCTATACGAACAAGCTGGGGGCTAGGAAGCTGGAGAGCAACCCCATGGAAAGACATTGCGGGTGTTGTTTGTGTTGATGGCAAGTTGGATATGAGCCAACCATGTGCCCTGGCAGCCAAAAGGCCCAACTGTGTCCTGGGGTGCATCAAGCACAGCACAGCTGGCCGGCTGACAGAGGTGACTGTACCACTCTGCATTGAACTGCTGTGGCCTCATCTTAAGTACTGTGTGCAGTTTTGGGCACCTCAAGGTAAGAAGGACATCAAACAACTAGTGTTCAGAGGAGTGCAAACAAGATGTCAAAAGTTCTCGAAGGCAAGACTTGGGAGGAAGCGGCTGAGGTCACTTGGTTTGTTCAGCTTGGAGAAGAGAAGGCTGAGTGGTGACCCCATTGCAGTCTACAACTTCCTAAAGTTGGGTAGTGGAGGGGGAGGTGCTGATCTTCTCTCTCTGGTGACCATTGACAGGACACGAGGAAATGGAACGAAGCTGGGAAGTTCAGACTGGACATTAGGAAAAGGTTCTTCACTGAGAGGGTGGTTGATCACTCAAACAGGCTCCCCAGGAAGGTGGTCTTAGTACCAAGCTTGTCAGAGTTCAATAAGAATTGCCCAGATGCTCTTAGTCATATGGTTTACTTTCAGGTAGTCCTGTGAGGAGTTGGACTAGATGATCCTTACGGGTTCCCTTCCAAATCGAGATATTTTATGATCTTTACCAAAAAGCCCTGCTCTGCTCTCAGGCCTGGCTGGTACAGGATCTAAGCCAGCCCCCCGGCACCTTAGCTCTGCAAGTACTACTGACAGCACTGTCCGTTTTCAACAGTGTAATAAATAATTAGCATCTGCTGTATAAAAGAGAGCAAACCAGTTGTTATCCAAGATTATAAATCCACAAGACATGTATATGAATCTTTGCATAAGGATTCTCAAAGCACCAGTGATCTTCAAATACGTTTGTGTACCAAGAACACCTGCTATTGATGAAGTTATTAAGTACTCTGCATAAACAAAAATCTTTTAAATAATTACATCTGTCAATTTAGTTTACATCATCCTACTAAAAACAAAAACAAGTATTTTTTTGTTTTGTTTTTGTTTCACCACCAGCTTCTTGTGTGACCCTGGCTAACCAAACTGCTTATAATTCAGTTTCATCCTTAACTCAGGATGCGTTTTAAACCACTGTTAGGGCACTGCAAAGCATTAACGCATCTTCAGCTGACATACAGTGCAAATAATATGTCTAAGAAACACCTCCATCCCTGCAAATCTTCTTTTGACTAAGTGACATCTTTAGAAAACTGATCTTTCAGGCAAGGCTTTAAGAATTACAGTTATTTTACACTTTCAAAAATATGACACATTTCATATAATTTTCTTATGATCTCTCAAAGTAGTTTAAAAGAAGTCTGTCACGCACTACAGTTAAGGTGGCAAAACCTCCCCCTACAACACAAGCATGTGTTGCCGATATCTGGAGTTTCATGATCACCCACAGAAATATGCAGAGTAAAGAAAAAAAAAACCAATGCACCTCTTTCTAAGAGAAAGAACAGGACAAAATTGTGTACGTGTACATCATACATTTATTACTGAACAACTCTCTCAACTCCAAAATTGGGCACAGGGATTAAAAATAAAAATTCATTGCACTACCTAGTAAAGCATTACTAGTAACTCTCATAAAAAATGTACAAATTTTGTTAAAAATTTATCAAGCCTTCAAATGATTTGGTTACAGGTATTTATAATACATTTAAAACTACATGTTAAATGATAAAATAGCGTGTGATTTAAAGAAAACACTTGACAAAATATGATTCCAACAAAACCCCTAAGCTGTCATAATCATTAGCAAATCTGAAACACAAGTAGCAAAATGAGGTAACAATGTACCAAAGAAAAAAAACACAGCTTTTACAAAGGCCCAAAGATAACTCAGTCTAAAATGTGTTTTCTACTATTAAAATAAAAGAGGTTGGTAAATCTCATCCCAGGTATTACATGATATATTAACAGCTGTGAAATCACATTCAAGAGCTTGTACAAAATGGCATACAACAAAAGGCTTTAATGTTTTTTTTTTTTTAAAGAAAGCCACAAAATGAGACATTGGAATTACCTGTAGGCCTTGATATCCACTAAAATGTCAAATTAAATTGACAGTTTATGTAAAAAAAACAGCAGTGCCAATATGATAAAGCAAACATATTACAGGTTTGGATTTTTTGGGGGTGGGGAAGACAGAGCCAGATAATGGCAGAAAGGCAATGAACATAAAAAAGTCTTGCTGAATTCAGGTGCTGCCAGGCACCATGGCAGGCTGTGGAATTACACACAAATGTGCATAACACATGGCAGTTCACAGCTGAACATGAATCCCCCTCCCTTGACAGCCACAACAAAAAGGACTCGGTTGTAGCTTGTCTGAGCTGATTCAGAACATGTGCATGTGTGCTGTTTATACACACTAACCACAGGAAGCAAGTCCACATACATCTGCAAGAGTCCCATGCAAACAAAAGAACCATTCCAGAAGAGATGAGCCATAAGAGTGCAACAATTAATTTCAGGATTTTACCAACTTAGATCCTCCATCTCCAGCTGCATTGCAGAGTTTTCGTGGGGGGGAAAAAGGGACATTACACGTCAAGACTTCTCCAATTTCAGAAAGAGGACTACTTTCCCTTGGTTCAGAAGAATGTGCCTTGTTCATTTGTATTTAGGTTAGATAGAGTACCCTCTTTCATGCCTCAAACTGAATACTGAGCACAGAAATGTTAGTTATGTTTAAATCTGTACATAAGGAACTTTTTCTTTTGCAGTATATAAAAGAGTCTAGGTTTTCTAAGACAAATGTAAGCATATGCTTTTTAAACAACATGGTTTTATTTGTTAAAAAAATAAATCTTATTACATGTAATTTAACCTGCTAGGTGTTATTGTGAAAAGCCTATTCTTTAACTCCACTGAAAAGAGAGGAGAAATTCTAATATTTTGAAGTTGATATAAGAGCGTTTTTATTTATTTAGTGTTCTTAAGTATGGATACGTATGGAAAGACTCACTGGCTTTGAGAACTACTTGCATAACTAAGCAGAGGGAAGAGCATGTGAAACAGGGCAAAATTGTGCTTTTATTTTATCTGCACCAAGAGCTGCGACTGGTCTGTAGATCTTCAAAGGGAAATGCGCATGGAGAACATCTAACACTGTTTGAAATTGTAACTGATACTAAAGCATAGCAGCATACAAAAGCATCAGAAATGATAGAGAACAAACTTAAAGCTGAGGCTGGCAGCAAGTTGCAGCAATATTGCTAACTGCGCCAATTGTGCTGCTGCAACTGAAGTAATGACACTGAATTTAGGAAAATAATTTTGTTGCAAAAAGTGCATCCTTTTAATAACTACAGTATATGAGGACCTAAATATTTTACGAGAACATACTGAAGATGTTAACAGTCTGAATATTATAAATAAAGCTGATTTTTTTTTCAATAGCACAAATAAAAGATTATTCAGAACACTTGAATAGAGGTTATCCCCTTCTATTTCAAAGCACTGTTCTGGGAGGTGTTCCAATTTTCTCCTATAATAGAGTGCTCTGGAAATTTGATTGCAAAAACCAAGGGAGTTCCTTCTTCGTACTACACTCATCATGAAATAATGAAGTAGGCAAGAAGCAGCATCAGGGCAAAAGAATTCTGCAGTTAATGACCAAAACCCACCTTCTCTTGTGATACAACTAAAAAAAAGCAGTTGTTGTTCTCTGAGAAAGTGCTAAAAAATTTATTTTATTCATGAAGTTGCAGGAATAAAATTATAACCTTTTTCAAGTGATTTTAGTTGTATACAAACTCCCTTGTAAATTACAAAGAATGTATGTGATTAAAGCCAATGTTTGTAAGCTAAAAGATTATGTCCTTAGCAAGCAGAATGGCCAAAAATGAAGAGCTGTTGCACAAGACTCTCAGTGTTCTCTCTGCTTCCTTTCATGGAAAAAGCACATAACTGGCAAACCCAGCCAGAAAAATTTAAAAGGAAAACAGAAAAACTTCTGTATTCATATTAGCAATTTAAAATGTTAATATTGCTAAATGTTTTGTGCGATATTGCAACTTTACATTGATAAAATAAAAATCAGCCACTTAAAAACCCAAACTTTGTAACATATGCTAAAACCCCCACCATTACTCATGTATGAACAATCAACGTACTCCTTAGTGGTACACATTTAAAGCCTCCAATGAAGGAGAAGCATAACAGCTGTTTGAATAGTAGGCGGAAAGGTCTTTATACCTCTAAGTATATTGGGGAGGAAATACTAAATGTCTGTAATTGCTGCACCCACCGCATTCAGTGTGCAACTGCAAACACAAGGAAAGGAACCAGTGTACAGTACTAGTACTGTTTAAATAACACACAAGATTATACATTGCAGCATAATTATTACTACACACATACGTTCTCAGTACATGCTGGTATATAGGTTCTCAAACACACATGCACACTCAGTCACAAGCACACTTCACGCATCCTCTCACAAGCAAACACACATTCATACCTTTCGTTCCCACTCACAGTATCTGAAGGCTCTATATAAGGTAGATTGCTATATTGTTTGGAGCTACCACTGGTTTCTTTTTTTTTCCTTTTTCTTTTATATAAAAGCACATGCTAAAAGATCACGTCCACAGTAATCTCGCAGCAACACTCGGAATGATCACACAAAAACCAGGGAATGTTAGTGCACACACAAAATTAAGCTAAAAAAAAAAATAAAATAATCATTCTTTGGAGTTCCAATCACGCTGTTAGTATAACAATCCCATAACTGTGAAGACTAGTTATAAGCTTTATAATTGATTAAGTCACACAGTGCAAAGTAAGGTCCATTGACCCTTTTGTGTAAAGGGTAGGCTGGAAGTCACATGGGTAAGTTCGATAGATAGTTCATAGATACATGTGACCAGAAACACCCAAACCAGGTTTGTGCTCTTAGATTGGTCATTCTGAATCACGATGCACTTCCGAAGCATCAGCTCTACAAATTGGGCAGGTACGATTTGCCTGTAAAACCAGAAACAAAAGCAGGTTTACTGTACTGACAAATACATCGTTAAGGTAATGTTACGATGACACTGACATCTGTGAGTACTGAAAAGCAATTCAAGAATACTCAAAACAAGAGCAGACTGTGTGCTTACACCTTTTTTTTTTTTTGTTTGTTTTGTTACGTAGCATGGTGTAGTAAGTTTGTCCATTCAAAGTTATGTTTACAAAAAATAATAATTGAGCCTTTTATCTTTAAAGCAAAATGGCAAACTAGGCTTTATCTAGGTGATGGTGATTTTATTAATGCAGATTCATAATTATATTGCAATCAGATGGATGCAATTAAGAAGCTGCACTGTGTGCTACAGAGAACTCCCCCAAAACCAGACTAGCAACCTTGGGCTGTAAATAAATGTCCTATATGAGGATGTTGTATTGTCACAAGCTCTAGTGAACATGGATCACGTCCCTTCATACTCTGTTTATTCTGTTATTCTCACAGAAACCCATCACAAAGACTTAGTGAAAGCTAAGCAGAAAGCTGAAAGCAGAACAGTGAAAAAGGGAAGTGGTTTTAGTAAAGAGAAACAGAAGGGGAAAAAAAGACAACCTGATGAACAGGTATTCAAGCAACAGACACAAGCAGACCTAAATTTAGCCCTGCAGTAAAGCACTCACTCAAAGTATGTCCTATGACCCTTACTTTTATAGCTTCCTTAAAAAGGTAAGATAGGTGAGGAGTAACATTCCTTAAGCTACTGGGAAAGCATTTCTGCCTTCTTATTCCCCTTTTCAAATAAAGGCTAATTTCATTTTGGCAATTGATGAGAAAAAGCCCCAAACAAACATGTAACATCTATGATAAAACATTCCTTTGCAAATGTTTTGCATTTGTGAGTGAAGAGAACTTGTCCCTGCCCAAATTCTGTATTTCATGTTTCAAAATTGCAGGACCAACCACTTCCAACTCCAAATTTTCCTAAGGTACCCAAATTTTTCAACGAAAATACAAGTCAGAGCATCAAGAAATGTGGCTCTGCAGGCCAGAGTTCAGAAATCATTGCCACAGATTTCAAATCCAAACGATGCCAATGAATGTAACATGTTACTACTGAAAAACACTATTTAGTAATGCAAGTTAAAATGACGGTATATTTTTTCTGTTCACTACTACTATCATACTGTTTTATAGTTTATACTGTAGTTATTATTGCTTTATAGTTTTTGTAAAGCATGGACTGGAGTATCAACAAGAAAAATTATTTCTTGCTCTCTCACTAGCAGTTTTGAAATTACTTGAGGACAGTGTCATTACTTGGTCACTACACTGCATTTGCATTATTCTAGATATAGTTCAGCTAATATGAATTTTAAAATAAAAAGGCATGTTCTTTAAAGTTCAATGGATTAATGAATCAAAAGATATTCACTCAGATAAATAACGAGGCATCTACCATTTGTAGCATGAAACAGATGATTCAGTGGGAGTAATTTCCTGATAGGAATTGCAGAAATAAATCCACTATGCCAGGATAAACTCAGTATTCATGCGCACTGCCGCAGTGCTTTTTAGGTAACTTTTCAAGATCCTACATGTACATCTGTTTCAAATTTAGTTGTATTCTTGTGCCTTTCATAAAATTAATTCCCCCTTCTTGGCATTTAATGTGATTCTTCAGTGTGAAAAAAGGACTAAGGTGGACATAATACTGACCTTCTAACCAGCCAATCTTTCAGGCAAACTTAACGTCTGTACTGTAAGGACAGCAATCTACCCAATTAACTGATTATTCTTTTTTTAATATTGGATAGACATTTATATCTGAACTGAACTGCATTTAGAACAACGGTCCTGAAGGGCTTCTAGAATCCTCTAAAAAACATTGCGCTACTACGGTGTTAGTCCATCAGAACCAAGTTAAACTATAGTTAGTCTTTTCTCATGCATAATACAGCATTTCCTGTCAGAACGTTAAATATAAAGGCAAGTTGTCCTTGTTACTGGTTCTAAACCCTAGGGGTGAAGACAGCTGGGTTTTCAAGCTGTCTTTTGGAATGACAGGTAACTCTTACTTTACAAAAGAGCAGGATTCTCATGGATTCATATTTGACTAAGGGATTGAGGATATTAAGAAGTAATCAAATACTGTGAAATGAGTTAACAATACTACAAAAAGCAGAAAGATAACCTCTCTTTTTTTAAATTTTGCTTTGTCCACTGTATTATATCTCTCAACAAGTCTTTAACCATGCTTAACCATGGAATTATACATTAAAGTGAGGAACCTAATGCACTGTAAAATAACATTTCCTCTCAGTTGCTCACACTACCTGAAAAGGTGGTACTATCCATAGCGTTATACCAGCTGGGCAGCTCAAACCTCTCATGCATAGAAAAGCCACAAAACTTTCTTATATACCTTTCTTTTGCCCCATCGTCACCAACAAGCAGTGAAATAAGGATTTTTATTTCTTTTTGAATAATCAGATTAGATCACTAACCTTCCACTAACACATGGTGAAACTTAAAAGAACCAACCTGACTCCCTAATTCTGTAACTAGTTCTAGAAATTCTAGAGAGCAAATACTTTCCTCAAAGAGGCAACATTAAATCAGTAAAACATGGGGAAAACCTGGTATTTTTTTTGGGTTTTTTTTTTTACCTTGTGGAAAAAAGTTACAAGTACTGAAAGCTACAATTTTTACCTCCCCTTGCAGAATTTATCAACATGTTGTTGGCTGGATGGTGTAAATTACGTGGATGTGGACATGTCTACACTATCAACATATAAAACAAGTTGTCAAATACATAAAGAAGCAAAAAAATTATAGCTTAAAAATATATTCCGGTTATCCTCACATCTAGATGTTTGCTGCTTAACTCTGAGTTTAGACAGAGGCTGTAACTAAAATAGGCTGGTCTTACAGGTAATTTGCTATAGTTTGCAAAGAAAAATAATCTTTATTTCCATACACCCATTTTCATACCAGTGTAACTAAACCCACATGGTGTAAATATATTGCCTTAGCAATCCTATACCATGATGCTTTAACCTTGTCTAACATTTTGCATCCAGCTCTGGAATACATGATGTCAATACAAGCAGTTCTAGGTGGCTATAACTGCACCCCCCTTAGGTTTACACTGTGTACCTTTCACCTCATTCCCCCGCCCAGCTGACACTCTTGTGCTCACAGAGTTTATCTGTGGTAAGACAACCTTTAGGAAATAACACACTTGGAGAGGTTAGAAAATACACAGCTTCTAAGCTGGGACAGAAACACCAGAAAAAAGCAGTTTCACCACTACTACAGTATATGTACAACTATGAAAATAAAGACTCAACTAAATATGTTTTTTTTCCCTTTGCTGTCCTGAATGTGATTGCCATTCATTACCAGTTGACTAAATCTAACTGTTAAACTGCATACCAAGTCCCAAAACAGCTTAACTCAACATACTTGTCTGACTCTTGAAACAAGTATTAGGTAAGAAAGAATGTGAGAACAGGACAAGCATGCATGATACTTCCCCTGGTATATTCCTCTAACTTCAGGCAATCCGTAGATCAGGGACTTTATTAATCAGAATGGGATTTTTTGCATTAATGGCCTGGAAGGAGCTGTCGTTTGTAAAATCTATATAATCAGTTTAACCTACATAGACCTATAGCATCCACCATCTCACAGGCCAATGTCACATGTGTCTTAGATCTTTTTTGATAAAATGGAGTGAATACCATCCCTGGGTACCCTGTCCACACCACAAATGACTTACCAAGTTTCATGCAACAAAAAGATTTGACAAATCCAGAGTGTACATTCCTCGAGAGGAGTAGGGGGACACACTGGAGAATACCACTTGAATATATATAATCTACAGCATACATCTAGCATAAATATATTGATAATACTATGGGGTGTGTGGCGGTGTGTGTGGGGTGGGGTGTGGGTGTGGGGTGTGTGTGTAAGTGGCTTTTTAATGTGATAACAACAAAACTAGATGTTTACATTCCCCTTGCTGTTTCTCAGTGTGTATATGGATTTAGGTACTGAAGGACACCAGTTCTACTGAAAGTTATGAGCACTGTTGTGGAAACGTTTACACTGGCCTTAGATTCTGTGGAAGCCTTAGACTACCGTGGGTACTGTAGCCCAAGAGCAATTTCATATCTCAGTTTTTATTCTCATTATTCTTGATACCTTGTTATCAAAAATAATTATACCAATTTAAACTTGATTTTTTGATTCTCTGCCCTGAATATTTCAGTGTATGCCCAAGATCTTAATTTTCTTGCTTTTATGAAGCCATAAAGGCAAGGGGTTTCGATTTATTTCTTGGAAACAACAGACACCATCTGTAATTCTCTAGGGACTATACCCTGTATTAACACAGGATAACTGCAGCTTCCAGTGTTCCACACAACAGTCTACATAGAGATTAAATGAAAGCTGAACAAAGCTGAGACAGGATGGGGATCAATACCTTGTTGGCAGTAGACCTGGCTAATGCAGCTTGTAGAGATACCTATGTATCATCATCTACTTATTTCTATTTCCTGCTCTTCATACCTTCTCTACTGCTATTTTCTCTGTCCTCTTACTGGGCTGCCCTGATTCTAGATCCTTTCTTTTCTGCTCAAATTCTCTTGGAAGGGTATATCATAATTTTGTGAAACTAATATTTTCTGTTTCTATATACTAAAATATCTCTCTCTCTCTGCATAGGCATGTATGTATACACATAACGTATTTTATTTGCCATGGAACCTAACATTAATAGCAAGGTAGGGAGGAAGGTATTAGTACTCATTCTTGCTATGCAGAATATGTAAAACAGTTAAAACCACCATCACCACAGAAACTCTTAATTCATACTTCCTATATTATTATGTTACTTTTCTGTTTCCAAGTCTCCTTCAATTTCACATATTAATTGAATGCACAGTCATTGTTTTGTGCAAATGGAAAACACAGTAATATCTGTCAATGAAAAGAGTTCTCTCTGTATTAATTTTTCCTTCTGCCAAAGACTACAAAGAAACATCTTTCATCAGCTATTAGAAAAATACTGTAAGTAGGCAGTACTTCCACTCCATTGGCATTTCTAGCCTAAATATTAGAAACATGAAACAAGATAAAATGAAGTGGAACAGCAAAATACCCCCACCCCCTCCCACCAAACTACATAAAGAATTCCCTATGAGACAGGATTATTTTTAATTTAATTTTTACCTTCAGCCATTTATCAACACACTTGGCATGGAACTCATGGTTACAAGGTAAGACTCTAAGTAGCTGCCTGGTCTCAAAATCACACATGCACACCACACACCTAAAAAAAGACAACAAAATTCAAATGTATCTGCTATGTAAGAACAACAAATACACATTCCATACAAAACCTTACAGATACAACTGTAACATGGTAGCTCTTTTACTCCTTGGGTAGCTACAGTTATTTTTATCTGTGGTTGAAGGTGTGTACTGTGACAAACTGAGAAGACCTTTTGTGTCAGGGTTTTTTTTTTTTGGTGTACTTTCAAATCGCAAATCAGCAAGGGCTTCTGTTCACAGGAGTTCACAGACCCAACCAACAGAAGACATTTAATCAAAATCAAAAATGGTGGAGGTAAGAAACTATGAATTTCACTCCCTACTAGTAAGTCACTCACTGAAGGTCACTGAAACTGGAATATCAGAGAAAAACCCTTACACTGAAGTTCAAACATTAGACAGCATTTGGTACTTAAGTCACTTTAAGCACCTTCCTATCTATACCGCCCCTTCCACTTGGTTGTGCAGAACTTTCAAACACAGGAAGTTAAGGGGTTTTTAAAATAATGTGCACTCTTAAACCACTGACCAAGCTCTACTAGGAGCACCTGAAACTTCAACACTTGCTAAATTTTAACACAAGCTAAATTACAAGTTCACAATGCCACTTCAACGCCTAGTATGCTGAACAAATCCTAGAACACCCTTCTTCCATTTTGGCTTTTTAAACGCTGAGAAACTAAACTGAAAGATAGCTAAATGACGTGACACTAAACAGGTTTTAAAGTAAGGATAAATAGTATTTGATCTGGAAAGAAACCCAAGGAAAAAAAAAAGAAAATTAAATTGTTTAAAGCCCTTCTGGCCTAGCTAAGGCTGCAAGTTAAAAGAAATGAAAATACAGTCACCTAAATTATGGGCCTTTGAAAAGAGACCAATGTACTTACAATGTCTGTTCTGACTGGTGGTTGTTTGGATTGAACCTGTAGGATGGAAGCTGTTCAATGTCCGCCTTTGTCAGTCCTCGTGGTTTGGCTTCTCCCAGACGTTCTGCCAAATTCAGCAGTGCCTGCAAAACATGGAAACTGGACATTTAGAAATTCACTGCTCAAAGAGGCCCTGGTTCCGTTAGAGGTGGGGCTTCCATTACACCTCACCACCCCAGCTGGAAGCACAAAACACCCTTCAATTAAGAAATGTTTAGAACCTTAGTTAAACCCCTTTCAACACAAGCCCCATGGAAAGTCTTTCAGAGTTCAGCCATCCTTCTAATTATGCAAAATGTTCTCTTTGTGATTTCAAAACCTCCAGGACCCAACTTCCAATCAGTCCTGTGGCTGCATGCACAGCTTGGTAAGTATTTTGTTTCTGAAGAATCCTTTCACCCTGCTATGAAATTAATAGTGCTGGTAACCACAAAAAATCGTCAACAGATTTGCTTTCTAACAATATGTGAGTCTGGTCTTGTGAGAGAAACCAAGAATTTAATGGGACAGGTTCCGATTCCCACTCCACGTCTTGGGCTAGCTGACTTGAAATACGGAGATTTTATCCTCAGTCTGGAAAACAAATACATACCATCAAACTGTAAGCACTTTTTTTTTTGCTAATTTTTATGTTAATTTTCTGTAAGCCAAGCATTGCAACTAAAAGCCTCTCATGTAAATAACTTACACTGTCACATATGTAATACACTGTCACATATGTAACTTACACTCCTTCACAAGGGAGTATCACTATAAATGTCATAGAGAATCAAGGCATAGCTGCAAATGGTACCGATTACAAGAGATTTCTAGTATTGTCAAAGCTAGGGTTCAAATTCTCAGAAATAAGACGATGCTTCTTCTGAACTAGCACAGAAATCATTACAGAAGTTCTCACTGTTAAACTGAAAATGTGCAACTATACAGAGCTCTTAAGCAGAGCACAGGCAGAGGTGCAAAAGTAAACGTTGATGATGACTGTCTGAAGAGAAATCAAATGGAATCCATTAGTCTCAGAACCAGTAAAGACACAACAGCTAGAACTGCCCCGTAATTATCAAGGATATTTAAGAGGGTTCTACATCTATAGATGTGAATTACTGTACCCTCCAGAGGGCCAAGAAGAAAAGGCAGTAAGGCAGTTTTATAAACAATACATTTAGACTAATTATTCCTATGAAATTAACACTATCCTGCAAAGTTATGCACATATAACCAGTAACTTACTCTGTTCTTTTGAAAGCGCTTAATTTGTTTGATATTTAAAATCAATTAAATTCAAAAGGAGAAGAGTTAACATGTAGAATATAAAAGCAGAACAATCTAGTGATTACTAGCCTAGGATTCTAGGAAAAAGCAACAGACAATAAAGCTAAGCACTTCTAATATCCAGCGTTGCAAAAAAAATCTACAAGAATTGTTTCTGGATTCTGTCTTCACAGTCATTACATTTATTTGAGAGCCAAAAGCAGGATTAAAAGCAAAATATAATAAAATTTTATCTTTTGCTTGAGCTAACATCTGTTCTTTAAAGGTAGTTGTAGTTCACACACCAACCTCATAGTTTTCTACCTCTCCATCTTCCACATCCAACTCAAAGCTGAAAGCTGGTCCAACTGCAGGTGGCACTGGGAGCATTGATCTACCACGAGAGCAAACAATGATAAGGTTCAGCATCTTGCTGAAGGAAAGCACAGAAACATCTGGCAGAGGTAAAGTTACCTTACTGACCCCTCTCAAATCAACAAGTTGTCAGAACTGGTAAAAATGTTAAGTCTGGAGTCAAGAATAGACATTTGAAGTGAAAGAGTCAAAGGAAAAAGCTACTTTTGCCACTTTTTTATATTGGCAGTGCTGCCTTTTGCACGCATGTCTCAAATGATACTTCCAACCAGGCTCAGCACTATTACAAAAACGAATCTCTTGATTACCATAGATTATGGAGAGCTAAAATTGACAATGAATTGACATTCTGGTTTTAAATATGTTTTACTTCTTTAAGGGGATAAAATATCAACAAAGAAAAGGAACCCTAAGTTCTTTTAGCTCTCAAATACAAAAGTCTTGAAACTTTTGCTAAGTCTAAAACACATAATGAAGATATGCCACTGGACCAACTTCCATACTGAAGGCAAGCACAAACTCACTTTCTCACATACTGTGATGCTGGTTAAAGCAGAATCTCCTCAGACAGAGAGAGAAGAGAGATGTTTTTCTGTTTCTATATTCAACAAGTGTTTTTAACCCCCCCCACAAGATAGTACTATGAGTCCAAACTTTATGCACATTGAAATCACAAATTGAGAGTACTAATATGTACTAAAATTCTACTGAGGTCATCAGGAATTACTGTGCCACATTGTGTCCTCAATGGACAGGCAAGAAGCTATGACATTATTCTGACTGTAAGATGCAAAGTTGAACAACTTCAATGGATCAGATATCTGGTGCCACTTCCATGCCACGTCTGAAATTGCACAGAGAGAAACTACAGAACTGGTGTCAGTGTCTCCTTGTCAATGTCACATTCGCCCCCAGAAAATAATTTCTGTTTTCCAATCATTTTGTATGTATTTCCAAAACAGATCATAGAAGAGTAATAAATCTCATGTCATATACCCAAACACCCCTACAGAGAGTCTACCATAGCACACTACAGATAATTCCTGAACATTACTTGTCCCACATCTTTTCCAGAAACAGCTAATCAGAGGCAGAACAGAAATTCAACAGCTGTAACAGATTAGCAGTTCAGCCAATAAAGAGTAACACATCATGAGTAACACATCACAGAGAGCTCCCACCTTTGTGCTTCATAATTAAGAACAAAACCAAATGAATTTATTCCGTAAGTGAAGACTCCTAGGACTTTATCCTACAGTGTAACCATGCCTCTGTAAGAGTATCAAAGAACCAAGTTTTAAAATTTGTTGAAGATTTTACAAAGAGTTCAGAAACAAGAGGCTACTGTGCCTCAAAACACCTACAAAACTACATTGGACAAAATTGTTCACTTACATTTTTCCTTGCTCAGGGGTGTCTGTTATTCAAAATAGGCTGAAAAATTTACACAGAAATGGAAGTTTTCCTCCTCTCTGGGAGAGCTGAACTATGTCTGTTCTGTGGTAGAGTCCAACCATTAAAAGTGCCAAGACTCTTGTTGAAAGTCATGTGACTTCAATAGCCTAGATGGAAGCAAATGTACTTTGAACTTACAGCACATAAGGTAATAGGCTGGGATGGTAAGGGTGTGGTGGTATTGGCTGCTGTGATCGGTATCTGCTGCGCCCTGTGAGTCTTCGAGGCATAAAAGGTGGGTAAGGCTGCAAGAAAGAAGAAAATAAGCTTCAACTGGAACTTGTGGAACTGGAACTTATGTCCAGTTCTGGGGTCCTCAGCACCAAGACAGACATGGACATACTGGAGAGAGTCCAACGAAGGGCCACTAAGATGGGACTGGAAGCATCTCACGTATGAGGAAAGGCTGAGCAAGCTGGGACTGTTCAGTCTGGAGAAGAGAAGGCTCAGGGGGGATCTTATCAGTGTATATAAATACCCGAAGGGAGGGTGCAAAGAAGACGGAGCCAGGCTCTTTTCAGTGGTGCCCAGTGACAAGACCAGAGGCAATGGGCACAAACTGAAACACAGGAGGCTCCGTCTGAACATCAGGAAACACTTCTTTACTCTGTAAGGGTGACTGAGCACTGACACAGGTTGCCCAGAGAAGTGGCAGAGTCTCCATCCTTGGAGATCTCAAAAGCTGACTGGACATGGTCCTGGGCAACCGGCTTTAGGTGGCCCTGCTTGAGCAGGGGGGTTGGACCAGATGACCTCCCTTCCAACCTCATCCAGTCTGTGATTCAACATTTTTTTTCTTAAGAATAAAATAAAATTAAATCTGAATATTGAAATCCACTTTCAATAAAACATTAAAAAAAAAATCCAGCCTCTGCTCAAATCCAAAAGGACTTCAGCCTCAATTTGAAACAACTCCCACCAATAACACACAATCATACCATTCCACGTGAAAATGTGGTAACACACAACAGAAATCCTCGCAAGCTCTTGTGTGCTTAGTCTACATGCAGGCTGGTTTGGGAAACAGGACTTGAACTGTTGACTCTCTTGTGAATACAAAAGCCCAGGCTTTAAGCCAGGAGCTATTATGCAGGTTTGTGCACAAGTGGCTGAGTAAAGAAGCCTTTAAAAAAAAAAAAAAAAAAAAGTCTTGTAGACTTTTTTAAAAAAAATTTAGAAAAAAACCAAACCCTGTAAGCAGTGATGTATATTTACATTTATGTTAAAGAAGGATTGAAGCCTTTCAAGTGTACACAAAGAGTTTAATCAATACAATTTCACAGCTGGACAGTGCCTAGAGAGATAGTCAAGCCTAAAGCTTCAATGTATTCTTTCCATGGGTAAATCAGGGCTTTTTTGTCACACTTTTTTAATTTGTATGCTAAGCTCTTCACTGGTATATTTAAGTTTTCATTATAATTGCTCAAAATTTCCTTGCATTACCTACTAAAATGGGGATATATATGTAAAAAAATTATCACCTAAATGCAAACTATGTTTTTCCAGAAATATTCAAATATTAATTTTTAATTAAGTTTTAAAACTGAAATTCACATATTACTATTGAATTCATATTTGAAGGCCTTGAGAATTGTTTTTGAAACAAAGAACACTCCATGTCTTTACTAACATGTTTTTCTTCTTCTATGTTTGGACTTAAAAAAAAAACCCGCAAAAGCCCAACACCACCAATGACTAACCTAAAACTCCCTAACTTTGTAATGGAAACATTATTAATAGATAGCCATGGCCTTACATAAAATCTACATATGAATATAAAAACAAATATAAAAAGATCCAGGATCTTTTTCTTGAAAGTAAGATCTCAAACTAGACGTAGCAAATATTAATTTTACTGCCTTGTGAATTCTGCAGACCAAAAATATAATTAGAAACTGTTGCGTTCACTGAATAAAAGAGAATCAGCCATTCCATCATAATTCTAATATAAATAAAATTTTATAAGGATTTAGGATTGCTTTATAGAAGACCATATGATTAATTGTAATACATCTCTATTCTACTTCTCAGCAATACACAACCCAGAACTGAAGCATCAGATAAAAAATGCTGTATCATCTGCAAAAAATGGCATTTTATTCTTTAAAGACCGAACTTGGAAATCAAGAAAGCCTCACTCCAACCAAAATTTCTGTGATTAGACTGTAATTAATCTAACAAGCATACTGAACAAAATACGAGCGGTTTATGGAAATTTAAGTGTCTTTGTCTCCAGAGTGACTTAGACTGACTGAAAACTTCACTAAAAATCTGTACACCTTTAGCTTAACAAAGCGCTGATTATTTTTTGTTTTAATCGTAGAGACTTATTTAAACCTTTATAAAAACCGCAGCAAGCATTTAACTAGGCTGTGTGATTTCAAGGAGATTAATTAAAAAGTTATCCATACACTCTGTAGCCACAGGGCCTAAAATTATATTCTCATGTAAAATCTGAAGTAACAATATGCCTCTAAAACCTTCTGTCAACTTGATGCACAGGTCAAACATTAAAAAAATGCAGAGCCTATACTTGACTTCTAGTTATTTCTTTAAGCATTACATAGGCAGGAGAGGTGGTTTTTATTAAAAAAAGAAAACAACAAACAACCCACACAAAACAACAACAAAACCATCTCAGGAGTAATATAATTGCAGACTGAAGTGCACCATGGAGATCCTAGAAGTAGCACAGACACTGGACACACCACCGAAGCACAAAATTCAGCACAGACTTTATCCTGCACCAGGTTCTTTCATGCTGCTACAGTTGAACTGCCTGTAGATCCCCAGAAAGCTGGCTTAAAGCAATCTTGGCTGTCTTTGTAACATGGTGCAGTCTAAATTACGGAAGCTTTCTATACAACTGCTTGCCTGCAAATGGCAAACACTCTGAAGAAGAACTATTTCTGAAACATTCTAGCTTTCCTGACTCATGGAAACTCAACATACAATGAAAATCAGCTAAAAGTGAGAGCAGCTTTTAAAAACTGTACTAATTAGTTTCTGCAGTAGAAGCCCTGGGCTGTGTGGCAACGTGGAATGCTTTCTAAGTACCTGTTATGACACTGCAGGTAATGTTACCTGAATTCATTTGCTGGTATCATTAAGCTACCCTTAACTTGATGAAAACAAGCTTAAAGAAAATACCACAGTATGAAGCTATAGCAAATAACAGAAAACAACTGTAAAAAGTGCCACTTTTAAATAAAATGTACTACAGAATAAAGATCAAGAATGTTAATGCATGTTAAAGCATGAATGAGAATATAGCACAGAAAACAATACTTACTACACCAAATGACACCTCCTGGTGTAAAGTATCGTGGGTTAAGAATTGGAGAGGAGCTGAGGGAGGCAATGTTGGTGGATGGGCTGAGGGAGGGTATGTAAAACTTCCTACAGGAAGATGTTCTCCAAGCAGTTCTACTTCATTTTCTATCCTTTGAAGTGGCTACGATTAAAAAAAAGAAAAAAAAAAAAAAAGGAAAAAAGAAAGAAAGGGGAAAAAAAAGAGAGAAAGAGAGGCTTTGCTGCAATAATAGAGATGTAATTTCTTCCCAATAAATAACTGCAATCCCAGTTGTATATTCTGAGCTGCTGTGGTCAATTTTATAGGGTAAAAAAGAAATTTAAAATATTACAGGTATAATTGTATTCAGTTTCACATAGTAACTCTGTGAACAATTCCTGTGTCATTAACACTACCAAAAAGCAAAGACAACACTACACATGATATAAATTCACCTTTTCCAGCTAGCCATGCTTATAGACCAGGAATTTATGCGATCTAGCAAATATAGGAGTGGCTGTAATTTCCTGTGTCTTGCATTTTTCAGGACAAATATTTGCTTCCTTCTTGCCAGGCTGCTCTCACTGTATAACTATGCGAGAGAAAAAAATAAACAACCATAGACAAGAACTGAAATTGTGCCACAAAATCTGAAAAGTGGAGAGGAAACATGGCAACTCCAGTGGATTACACTGCAAATGATACTCAGTAATCAAGCAGATGCTTCCTAGGAGGGTCACGCAAGCAGTCCTACCAAGAATACACAGTCCAGAGGCTTCAGAAGCATGAGATTCCAGTTGTGTATTGTAATCTAGTCAACTGCAGCACCTCAGTCAGGCCCAAAAGTGCTCAAAAAATAACCAGTAATTGTCACTGTTTCATTAATACACCCTTCTGCTCCTGACACTGAATTCTACCATTTCACGTAATTCAGCTAAGGAAGGCACCTTGTGGAATGAAAGGAGTATTGTTTCCCTGTTATGCAGAGCAAACTTTAAACACAAGGTATTCTTAAACCACCAAGATACAAGATTTTTGCCAGAGCTGAAAGCTGACAGGCAAGCCTAGTCAACAACCTAGGTAAGCAACCCAAGCACGTATGTTTTCTAAAAGGGAAGTCTTATAAAGATTATGCCTGAAAACTGTATTTTCCCAGCTGTTCTTCCATCACCATAACAAACTGACTACAACCCTATCGACAGCTGAGACACTGCATGGGGAAGTCTCAGTATTTGTTAGGCAAAAATGAAGCCGTTCCCTGTTTCTGCATTAGTGAAATTGCAAACAAATGGACATGAGTGTGCAGATAACCCTACAGTAAGAGCTGTAGACCAGAACTGAAATACTGATTTCCCCTCGAATCCAAAACAGGGTCACGTTTTCCCATGCTTGCATAGTCCCTATCACTAAGCCAAGTCTGCTTAAGCAGAAGGCATCAGTAACTTTCGCTGGGGGGGTGGGCTGAAGAAAGGGAGACTGTAGGCTCCTGAATATATCTGGATGACCTAAGGTCATTATGTACTGGGAAATGCATGGGTCATTTAAAAATTAACTGAGAAATAACAGAAAGGAACATGTAAGGGAAGTAACGCTCTGTGCTTCCTTCTCTCTCTGCTAAGCCTTCCTCTGAGATCACTACTGCACTGCACAACCCCCTCTGGATTCTCTTCCGCTTCCTGTGAAAGAAATACCTTAAGGAATAGTTGGTGAAGCAAATATACATCTTTCTGACAGAAGTAAAGGCCTATGGAGAAACCGCACAGACAACAGCTGATGAAATCTGAAGAGAAACATGGTGAACTTAAAAATTACTTTTTCATCTTCATGCTAAGTGGTTACAGACTTCCTAAAGAAATTTAAGTGCAAAAACCTATTACTTTAAACAAAATCCTTCTGTTTCCTCAATCAGGCATCAGCGCTATTTGCCCATCCAGCCCCACCAATTCTATGGAGAGGGGGGTAAGAAGCATTACTTACCGACCGCGACTGCTGTGCTTGGAAAGGAACAAACTGTCCTGGAGGAGGCAAGTGAGGAGGGTGGTGTGGAGAGATATGAGGCGGATGCAAAAGGAATGGGTCACTAGAAATGAGAGGTGGAAATGCTGCATATGGTACAGGTAGATGTTGGACTGAGCACGCCTGAAGCATCTGAAATAAAATGAAAACAAGATTATTTTTGTCTCTAGCACGAACATTCCCTATAAAACATTCTACACTTATTGTGGAAAGATACCATTAAAACAAAGCAGTTCTCTTGCCTCCTTGGAAAACCCTCCAAAACACACATAAATAGTAACTCACTCAAAGACAAGAAACAAGTGATTACTATAACAGGCTCTAAAAATACCAGTGTGACATCTGCTAGGTTCAAAGTAGCTCTCAGTTCTCATGAGGTCAGTGGGACTTTGGGTTTTCAGTATTCCAGATTAGACAGATTCTGAAGTGATGAGCAGATACATTTATCCTAGTTAATTTTGGTTTTCCCACATATTACATTCAAAACAAGATGTCAAAGCAATGGTCTTACAACCATTTTAAGCTGTAGATGGAGCTGAGGGACTCCAAGCTGTCAGACTGTGCCTTCAGACCTCTGCTGCCTCATATGCTAAGAATCATTCACAAGCTCTGCTCAGTTCTGCACTTTGAGGGGAGCCCCATGTTCTGATGAAAGCTCCCTAAGTGACAGCTGCTGTGGGAAGTAGCTCCTTTTCTCTCCTCTTTGAAATGCCTCACACAAAAGCAACATGGGGCACTGAAGTTTAAACACTGAAGTGATGAAGGCACTGCAGGGGAGGCAGGAATGTGCTCTGTGGAAGTGTTCAGTCTTACTTCCAACTCTAGATGTGAAACAGGAAGAAAACCTGCATTCTCTTTTTCTTGATCTTTAATCCAGCATCAGAATTTCAAGCATTTCTGTTACAATTCTGAAATTAAAAGACCAATTAATAAGATACTTGTTATCAAATCACATTTTACAAAGAAAGAGGACCCAGTTCTGATCTTTCACTTTTTCTTCTTTTTAGTCGTGTCACACAACATACATTGTGCATACGGACTATAATGGCATAAAATGGTAGAGACATCTAGTTTAAGAGCAGATTACAGTAGTGGAGGTAGAACTATCACCTCAATTTGGGATAGCTGACTGTGAGCATGACCGAAACTGTGAGCATGACCAAACATAAATCTTTACATACACTGAAACAGTAGCAGATTAATTTGATGTGACTATTTTTTCTTAAACGCTATTCACACTCAGCTACATTATTTTTCTAAAAAAGAAATACAACAAACAAGTATTTCTATTATTAAAATACATTTTTAATTTTATTTTGCTAAATTGAAAACTGTTCTCTGAAATAGCTGAAGATAAATTTGCAGGTAGAACTTCACATAGCGTTCTTTAAAAGAGGAGGCATTTTGGGGAACGTATTAAAATAGGTTTTGATCCCAAGATTCTGTATGATACCATAAGATTCTGTAAGATTACCATAGCTCCAGTGTACGTTTGGAATGATCTGCGCTATGCCCATGGCAGTTTTAAAGTTAGAGCAAATGAGGCTACATTATCTTTAAAGTGGAAAGAAATTAAAACTGCCTGTTTATTCTTTCAGGCTTTTTGGAAACTTTTGTTGTCTGAACATGTTCTTCCAAGAAATTCTGAAACCGATGAAGGTACTTAATAAGTGACATTTGCTTATTTTATAGTTACAGAAGTAGCAGGAGAGACAAATATTACCAAAGTAACAGAAGAATACTGGGAAGCTCACAGATGAAGCTGGTGAGCAAAGCAAACACGCTGGAGGGTAGGGCTACCTTTCAGATGTACTTTGATAGGGTGCAGAAACTGGCTGACAGGAACCATGTGAAGTTCAGCAAAGGCAGATGTGAAGTCTGGCACTAGGAGAGAGTAACACCATGGAGCAGGACATTTTGAAACTGACAGATTGCTGAGCAGATTTGCAGAAAAAAACAGTTGGGTTCTGGTGGACATGTCAAACAGGAGTACAAAAGCCACAGTGTACTGCTGCAGTCAAAAAGCCATACTGCATGCTGGGCTGCATTACTGAGAATGTAGCTAGTGGTCCGTTGATGCGATTCTGTCCCTCTGCTTGGAACTTGGGAGCCTGTATCAAGTCCTGTGTCCAGTTTTGTCTTCCCCAATGCCAAAGAAAGACACTGACATACTCGAAATGAGTCCAGTGGAAGACAACAAGATGACCAGGAGCTAGAAGCACACTACATAAAAGAGGATGCAGAACTGGATTTGCTCTGCCTTAAAAAGAAAAAACTAAGCGAAGACTTCACCACTATCTTCAGCTGCATTATTAGAGTAGATAGGCAGAACCTGACTCTTCCTCAAGGGGCAAAGTGAACGGACAAGGACCAACAGGACCAAGTTGCAGCAAAGAAAATTCAACCAGATAGAAGAAATTTTTCACAATGGCAGTTAAACACCAGAGTTAAAATCCTTATATCTGTCTGGATTTCCCTAAGTCCCAATATAGTTTTAGCTTTTTTTCTGTTGCTGTTTTTTACAACATGTTCCTTTCTTGCATTGCTGAATTTACTATGCAAGTGTTCTTCCAGTCTCTGTGCTTTGC
The DNA here is from genome assembly GCF_023638135.1 of Falco biarmicus. Classification (NCBI taxonomy): domain Eukaryota; kingdom Metazoa; phylum Chordata; class Aves; order Falconiformes; family Falconidae; genus Falco; species Falco biarmicus. The sequence continues at coordinate 30,075,527 of NC_079311.1, read as the reverse complement.
TCCACTAACACTACCACTAAATAGAAGAAAAAAGTTGTGTCTCATCCTGCCTCAGGCATACACACTGACTCATCTAGCAGTTTTCACCAGTCTGAAAGGTAAAGGGAAATACTGCCCACAAATACTCCAGACTGGCCAGCAGTATGCTGCAGACCTTGTTGTCTCTCATGGGCATAAATGGTACCTGGACAAGACGAATGCAAATTACCCTCACTCTTCAATGAGCAGCTTAAAGAAACACGTGGCCACATCTAGGATTTTATTTCAGTGTCACAGGTTTGCTCATACATACCCTCAGGTCACAGAATGTGCAACAGAAAAAGTTACACACTGCAGACAAATGCAGTGCTGGGAAAGACCAGTGTTTATACCAACATTATAAACAGTTACTGGACATCACATATAATATTTATGTATGATATTACAGATCTATACTAGAAAAAGGTGGGGGGAAAAAAGCTGTGACTCTTCCAGCATGTCCTGCAACCTTGATCTGTACAGCTGAAACTTCTTGGGGTACAATTCTTCAGCTCTGGTGCCTGTTAACACGTAATGATGAAATTTCCACAGAATGGTAGCATCTGAATGTTATGACCTGGAAAGTGGTATCTCCAAGCTGATACACAAAGATTTCTGAGAAAACAGTTTATTTTTTTTTTCAAATTTAAAGCTGGCAAATTAGCCAGTCAAGGCACTTCATTTTACTCTCAGAAAGGCACAGACAGACATCATTATTAAAGAATATTTTGATACATTTTATGACATTTTGAGACAGAAGTACCCTTCTCAGCTTTCGGTGATCTTTCTTCTGAGAATTAGTAAGAACCTGAAAATTAACTTTGGAATATCAGACCTTTTTGTATATAACCAATCCCTGAACAAGGTCTCTGCTAAGTAAGTGTTTTTTTCTGGGTGAGCTGCCTAATAAAAAGCCTTAGAAACCTTCCTCTTACACTATTTGAAAGTATGCAGAACAGCTGCTGGTAAGAAGTCAGTTCATGAACTCGCGTTTAGCTTGAATCGAAAACCATCAGGACTCTATACCATGAACAGTCACACTCTATAAAGACAGTAAGTAAAGTACCATATGCTTACCAGCTCTAAAGCCTACACTGCTATGCCACTGCAATTTACCATGGGGCGGGGGGAAAAAAGGCTATTTCCACATGAAGTCACACAGACACTGAAGCTCCAAGGTGCCACTCCTATGTCTAATATTGAAGCTGCTGTAACTAGAGACACACTTACTGGGGGAGGCACACTGCAAACTGGAAGGTGCTGCCCACTGAAAACCACTGAGCACCCTGGGACCTGCTGCGTGCTGCAGGCTGGGATGTGCTGGCCTGTGCAAAGTGGTATCCCATGTGGAGCCACCGTTGTCACTGTGTATGAGACAGGAACTGTGCCCTGATGGATCTGCAGTGAAAGAAAAGTAACGTTTAATGACCTACTGTAAACTCTCAGTGTTGTACAGCACAATGAGTAAGACAGAGAGCTTATACCTACATAATAGAAAAAAATACATTCAACATGAAGGTGTAGGAGGCACATGCCTGTAACTCCTGTTAATTAAAATATTTTTTTCAATGGAGTATTACTTATTGATCAGCACCTTCTGTGTACAGCCAAGAGGGATCTCTCAGCTTTAAATGTTAGAACTTCCAAAGGCACCTTAGAGTTACCCAGAAACATCTCAGACTATTAAGCCTGCCCGCCACCCGCGCCCCCCGCCCCCCAGCCCAGGCTAGTTCTTAAAAAATAAGAAGGCAGTAACTCCCACAAAAAAAGCTAATCTACAAGTAGTTAAAGAATCTCCCCTGAAGAGACTGGTTCAATAACAACTCAAAAACTTGCATCTCTAACAAACATGAGAATTGTGTAGATCTTTCTTCCAAAGAGACCAATCTCTTGATTCGCTCTCAGACCACCACTCAAACTAAGTCTCCCAACCTAGATACAACAGAACAGCTAACCGCAAATGGCCAAAAGAAAAGTAAACATGAATATGAAGCAGCATATCTTCCTAAATACACACACTGATACCTAGGTATCAACGTACGTGTTAGGAAACACATTGACATAACTCAATATTCTAGCTAATGATATTCCCTAGAATTTAATCATCAAACTAAGATCCAAAGGTATTCTGGACCTAAAAACCACTTGAGTTTTGTTGTGTTTTTTTTGTTTTTGTTTTTTAAATAATAACCGAGAAATCTTTGACGCTCTGATAAAACCGAAAAGGCTTAAGTGTGAGGGAGCACAGATTAATAAAAAGTAATTACTCTGAAGAAGCTTCCTCTTCCTTCATGATCTGCTAAAATGAAACCTGCTTGCTTCAAATGGAACAAGTAAGGGCAGCTCATTAGGAAAGGCGAGGATGAGTAAAGACAGCTAACCTGCTGAACTGGTAGCATACAGTCAGACACAGAGGCCAAAACAGAACACAGATCAGTGAACAGAACTTAAGAAATCTCACCTGTGTATCACTAATGACTGAAACCAGGAAAGACAATGAATTTGACCAGTTCTGGCTCAGCTACAAAAGTTGGGCATACAGTGCAATGCTGGGTGTGATTCTGAAATGTTTGCTGCTCAGAGTAATAATAAAAAATGACCTTTCAAAATGGTTATGTCCCTGAAGTATAAAACATGATCATGACCTCAGTTAATGCGGACACACGAACATCTGATCACAGATGGTGCTTGGAAATCAGAGGCAGTGGGATGAACAACTGTTTATCCAGGCTCACCACAACGTAATCTTTCAACAAAAAGCAAAAGCACAATTTGAATTTTTGAGATACTGCAGCAGTAAAATTGTTCATCAAAATGCAAGGCTGTGAGATGGCTGGAATGGCATTAGCTTCTGTCCTTGCTTGCACTTGCTCCCAAATGCAAATACTTCCCTACCGAGAACTGCTCTGCATGCATAATACAACACACCAGTGGTATCAGCTGCATTGAACACAAACCAGTTTTTAAGCAGGGATGTTTAAGAGATGCATTCTATGCATATGCAGTCTGGTAAGTGGACATCCAGATAACCTGTTCTATTTCCCAGTTAATCACTACATAGCAACTAATATACTTCTGCTGCAGCCTGTTTGTTTAACAAACAGTAACAACAACAAAAGTTACCTCAATAGGACAACTTCTCTCACAGGTCCTCAGCTGCAGAATTCTATACCAACTCCTGACACAGAAAAGAATAACCTACTTTCTGGACCACCCACATACCACATTTTTTCCATGTCATTTAAGGAGGAGTTGATTATGCTTGGGTGGCTGTACTATCCAGACAGTACTATCATGAGTTCTGCTATCATGCAGGCAACCTATTACAGGCATTGTCAATTATGCTTCTAAAAAATGTATTTTAACCGTTTAACTCCTAAGCTAAGGAGAAGTATTTCACATGAAATCAAATACAGTCTTAATTATCATATCACATCTTTATCATATTACATTAACTTCAGAAGCAAAAAAACTGCATTTCAGAGGTTTGAACTAAAGGCCTACAGAACTATGTCAACACAGACATCAACAAATTGTTAAATGTCTACCTTCTTTATTAAAAGTATGGACTTCCTTTTTGTTTTTTTTCACTGCCTAATGCAGTGCTCCATACACCAATAATATAAAACAGAAAAAACGCTTTGTAAGAAGGCAAACAGAATTTAGTGTTAAGTGATTTTCATTGCCAACTAATCTGGGGAGGAGAGGGATCTTTAACATTTGGGGAAAAAAACCCAAAACCCAAACCAGACATCTTCAACACCCTTCTGTTTCTACTTTAGAATTTACTCTTACCTGATCATGAATGTCAACCATCACTGCATTCTGCTGTGGTGGGTGAGCAGCTGGGTGCAACATACGAGGAGATACATTTGGTGGGCGGAAGGCTCGGGGCTCTTCTATTGCTTGCTGCTGTCCATAGGAGAGATGGTGATAGTTTTCATCCTGGTTAATGGAATTATGTCTAGACAAACGATCTCTCCTTGTTCTCTGACGTCGAACAGGAGGACTGGAAACGCATTAAAAAATTAGAGATTATACAAATGACACAAATCCTTCTTAATAACTAAAACCACAAGAGAATCAAGTATCAAGAAATATTTTACACTGGCAAATTTTACAAGAACAGGTTTATTAGATTGGAAAACTTGTTACTGACAGAACGGCTAAAAGCCTTCAAATGACACCTTTTTCAGCACAGAAGAACTTAACAGAGCATAGCTTAATGCTGTAAAAAAACTGGGCAAAGAACTCTTATGTAAATACTAATCTGTTAAAAAAATAGCACTTGGATTGCTAAAACAAGCGCTCAGAAGTCAAAATAGCAAACTTCAAGAGATTTCTGTGCACTTGTAAGTAAAGAAAAAAGCATTAAGTAAAAATCCTTCATTACACGATCACAGATTTCCCCAGGGTCCTTGCTCCAATCTGGCCACAGAATGGTTGCTGCTCACTAAGTGAAGGCAGACAAAGCAGTAGACTCCTCTGAAGAAACAAATGAATTTTTCAGTGCTCTCAGGTTCACTACACAACTGAGTGTTTCATCAAATTATCTCCAGCAGATCCCAGGAAATTGTGATTGTGGTCATCTTCCTTTTTCAGAATGGAGAACTGTTGTGTAGAGTGATTTAGACCAGAGCATCCACTTCTGAGCAACTGATCTACAGGCGCAGGATCTGATCATGTACTCTTACATGTGTGGATGTTCTGAGCAGATCTGCTACTGTCTCGAGCTGAGACTTCTGTAAATCAGAGACCAGCAGCTCACATTCAGCACTCAGAAAACTATGCCCACACAAATAATAAACTCACAGTTATAAGTTTTGATTAAGCCACCTCTCCTTTATTTAGAAAGGGAAACAATTGAAAGCACAAAAACCATCCCCCAGTACTTTCAATACATGCCTTCCAATCTCCAAAACACGTAAATTACAGATCCCACAGGCAACAGTAAAGCTACATGGCGAAATCCCACTTATGGAACAGGCTGACAGAACCAAACTGCAGAGAAGAGACAAGAAGGGTCTGTGACCATTAGAACACATCCTCTCCGACAGTGCATGGAAGAGAACATTCTTTGCTCTCACTATTCCCATTGCTATTACCAAGTAAAAATCAAATAAACCTGAAACCTGTTGGCAAATCCCAGATATTCCTCAAGTTACATCCAGCTTTTGTGCTGTGTGAAGCGGACATACTCGGGGCAAGGGAGAACATACTGCCAGCTCTTCAGATACTACTGTGAGTATATGATATAATGTCATAAGCCACCATTTTTCTACCCTAGTTCACAGGGATGTTATGCCATTATTGCCCTTCTTAGGCAATAATGAAAAAAAGAACTGAAACAAATGCTAATTCACAACAGGTCAGACAGAAGGCATAACACCAGACTAACACAGCATTCTTAAACAACCCACAACCAACCAACCAAAAAAAATGCATAGCCTTCTTTATCGTTACAAGCTACCACATTAGAACGTACAAGCTGTATTTTCTTCTAAGCACTGAGAATCTTAAATTACTAATGTATTTGTCTTAATATCGGTCTCCTTTCCCAGAGCTTTTGTTGCACTCCTCATGTCTGTATTACTAGTATGATACACTTGTTAAATTCACATTAGTAATCATAATCTAACCACAGACCTATTAATGCAAAAGATGTTCTGATTTTTGGAGTACTAAGGTTGCTGTAAAGTTGCTGTTTCCTGCTATGAAACAGAAATGCTCTGAAAACTTCAACACAAAATGTTTATGGGAGAATTTCTGTTTGGAAAAGTTGCAGGAATAGAGCAAGATTACATAAGACAGCGCCAATACTTTGGAAAGCGAAGAACAGGTATTCTCTAGCTGCAACCAGCACTTATACAAGGTAGCTTCTCATACAACTACTCTTACCCCTGTCTTTGTTAAAAGGTCTGGATCTACTTTCCTATGAACTCAGAATTATGAGAATGCACAGCCAGAAAAAGCTGGCAAAACTTCTGGAGTGTGTTTTTTTTAATGAATGGAGTTCTTTGGAAAAAGCAAAACTGGATCTTTTTCCTAAGTAGAGTTATATAGAAATTACACTTTTCAATTCAGCAACATTCAGAGCATCCACGTACATAGCTCAACAAGCTTCCCAAATTATTGGAAATTACTTCAGAAGAATTGTCAAGACATGGGTCTATCAGTAATGAACTTTTGCTTGAAGTCTTTACACTCCTCTGGTTCTAAATGCACAATATAAGCATGGTAAATGTCCAGTTAAAACAAAGAAACAGGATGAAAGAAAACTGCAGCAATTCCTGCCCTCAGGTAATAATAGCCATCAAAAGGTATCCGTAATTGCAGAAGTAGTATTTGCAGATCTTAGTATTTTCTGACATGGGGGATTTCTTTGCAGTAGTACGTTCTGAAGTCCCATTAGTTCAGATTTACATTCAGGACAACAAGGAAAAAAAGCACAGATGAAAGGTGAGGCACAGCAATGGTACAAGTCTGCCATTTCACAATGACCAGTAAAGATAAATTGGAATGGCCTTCTCTGTTTCATATAGGCATGCAATATGCTTTTACACAGTTTATCCGTACTATAAGTAGCTGGATAAAAATAACATCTTTCTGCAAATTCATAATACCAGAAGGCTACCTTTCTAAACACAGTTATTTATTTGCTTAGAAGAAATACAAAAAAGCCCACAATGAATTAGGGCACTGCTGTGCTAGGCCCAGGACAAAATCGCTGATAGAGAGAGGTAAGGTCTAAATAGTAAATCAGATAACAGAAAAAATCTAGACAATAAAAAACCAGCACAGCCCGTGCTGACCAACAGGAGTGAACTGGTAGGACAAAAGAGTTAATGCCAATGATATTGGGTAAGAGCATGATGTCTGCACTACACACACTTCAGAGGTTTTGTTTACACATGCCCTAGTCTGTTCCCTTGAGCTGAATGACCATTTGCAACTGGAATGCACCTTTCATCTTATCATCACCTGAAAACCCCATTAACTCTGAGACCAGTCTCTGAAGGGAAGAGAGAAAACGGCGCAGGCAAAACCAGAAACTGGCTTCAAAAGCACATGTGTAACTGCATCTGAAGCATTAAGAACAGATGCAGTCACAATGATCTTAAGGAAACAAACATTGATCCATGACAGTGGTTATTAGTTCTGATACAGCTCCAGAGCATTCAAAAGACACAAAGACTGCTGCAAAGTAAGAGACATGTTGTTTTCCCTAATGATTCTGTTCTAGGAGAGGAAACTGTGTGTGGTACTATTCTGGAATTGCCCTAGAGCCAGCTCAAACACAACAGGGCACCCAAGCTAAAATAATGCCAACTCAAGTTCAGGGAAACAAAGTACTGACACATTCAAATGTCTCTTGATTAGAGCAAAAGCATTTGTTACTACCGAAGAGCAGGTGAGGTGGCCCTAGAAAGAGTAATGCTTTGTGTTCACAACTGCTGCATCCCACCCAACAACTCCTGTCAGACTGAAGATGGCTCTGCACTTGTGTGTCTCTCCATTTGCAGCACAGTTTACTTGCAAGCCACAGGCCACTACCCCAGTAATACCCAACTGCATCTGAATGTCAGACACCTGACCCAGGCACATTCACCTCCCACACATCCCATTCTTCTCCTTCATCCCACAGCATATCCAAACTGTCTAGATTCAGCTATCTGGCACTTAGCTTGTCAAGCACTCTACTTACACTGCAGGAGATGTTAATGAAAATTGGAAAGAAATCTGTGTAGCTTGGCTGGACAACAAAAAATAATGGCCAAATGCAGCATATTCTAGGCATCCCCGTTCAGATCATTTTAAGGCAAAAAACCACTCTGTAGACCAAATGCCTCTGTTGAGCACCCCTGTATGAAATTGTACAGAAAGCTTAACCTTCTGTCTTCACAATAATAACACTGCAAGTCCACAATTCAACATCTTTCCTAAGTTTGACAAGCTGTTTTGAGAGCTGTGCATTTTGAATGCCACTGACTGAAAGCTTTCAGATTCATGGACTTGAAGAAAAGATACAAACCCAGCATGTTTTAAAAACTCTTGCCTCAAAACTACCCCTGACTGATCATGGTTGACAAATTTGATTTGTGAAATCAGAGGAAAAACAGTTGTGTATTTCTTAAGTCTAATTTTCTATATTCATGAAAAATCACAGACATTTCAATTTAGTACAACAAATGAAGCCACAATATTTCTCAATGCAGTAGACGATCCAGCATTTTTGAGGCAGAATGCGAGGCAATGAAAGCTTGTCTTTTGGATAATTAGTTTAACTACAACAGTAAAGAACTCTGTGGTTTTGTGCTTTTCTATACTATCATCCATCCAGGCACAAATTCAACCTGGCCATCCCAATCTCTATTCTTCCACGACCATTGGAACTTCTTCCAAAATCTCTGCTTTTAAAAGTTAATGAGCCACAAGCTAAAATTAACATGAAAATGTAACTCCTGTTACATGTGATTTGCTACCTCAGCAACCATTTGACACTATGCCAGCCTCTTCACTCTCCCCAGCCAGTATCCCTCATCTTTATTTAGATGTTTTTATGTAAGAAAATAATAGTGACTGCAGTGAAAATTATGGTATTGCATCAGTAACTCTCAGTATCTTTAAAAGTACACTGATGAGAAAGATTTTTCCTTGCATTTTTCTAAATGCTTATTGCTCCAGCGCAGACTGAAAGAGAATGAGGTTCATAATAAAAAATGTTAATGAACACTTCTTTCCCCACATGATTCACACAAATTATGGAATGATGCACCAACCTGAATTACTTCAAGTAACTTTTCAGTAACAACTGTAACAACTTACAGCTCAAAGGAAATGTCAACATGTTCATCATGCATGATCTAGTCAGCTCTGCCTGAAATACATCTCCCTCGAGCTGAAATTAGGAAGAAGAAATTGTTTCCCAATCTACACAGCTTGCTTACCTCCTCCTGTTTCGTGCAGGTGTGTTGCATCTTTCCCCTGAGAAGTGGTGTTGGTTGGGCCGAGCCAGAGGAGGCTGCCTATTTGATGTCATCTCCCATGGTCGCATTGGTGGCGATGGGGCTGGTGATGCTGCTGTATAGTCAAAGACTGAATGGGAAAGGCGCTGTCGCTTGGGACTAGGACTGTCTTCACTCTACGCCAGTGCAAAACAAAACAAAACAAAACAAAACAAAAAACAACCGACAAACAAAACAGAACAAAAACAAAACCCACCTCCAAATGAGTGAATTACAATCCATACTTCAGCATTGCTTTGCAGCTAGCATTAGGAGTGACTTATTGAAGACCGCACTAAAACATCATGAAATTGAACAATCTGCAAGTAGTTGTCTACTTACTATCTTTACAACACAGATTTGTAATGTCTTCCTAAACCCTAAAATAATTACTGCTAAATTATATTTTAACAGCATTAGAAGATAAAGAGTCTAACATCCATGCAACACCAAGAAACAAAAGTAACATGGAGAAAGTAAGGCGTAGCCTATTTTATACCCCTACCACCCTAGCATTTACAGGCTACAGAGGCAGGAAAAGATGTCTAAGCAGTCTTGCTTAGACAACAATGAACACTGTACTTGTCAGTAAGATGTCATACAGAGGCTGCGCTCTGCACTGCGCCCGTGTCCTATCAGGTCTGTACTTACATAGCTAATCAGGTATTTGCTCTGTACTGTAGCCTGTTTTAATTCTGCCAGCTCAGAACAAAGGTGCTTCGTTTTTCTACTTAATTTGTATAGTGACAGCCATTGAAAAGCCACATAACCTGAAAAAAAACCTAATCACCAATCTTTGGTTAAGTCTGTGCATTTCACTAAAATTCTTCAGGGCCTACATTAGTGCCTAAAGTTTTCCGTGCTAGTGATATGAAGGCAATTCACCTCCGAGTAATGTTTTCCTGGTTGGTTCTGAACACAACTACCTCTCCTCTTCATTGGTGTCCATGCTATTGAACCACTACACAGAGCTGTCATTCTTCTCAAAAGTTCCCACAGATGTCTCTGAACCCAGCAGCAGCAAATGCAATAAACATCCCTCCTCTTCACCCCACTGTTCTGTCAAATTTGTAACACGTCAGGCTGTTAACCAGCATCACAACGGAAAATACAGAAAAATACAACTTCTACTCCAGAGCTCAACAACTGAACATAGAAAACCCTAAAAGTAACACATGAACTACCACACTGCATCCATCCTTAAGTCCAACAACCACATAGATTTCTCTGGCTGAACACTCCTGGTGCAAGCCAAATTGTAATGTTTTGCTGCTTGTCCACTCGCCCCACCACTTCCATTTCAGTCCACCACGGCATGATTTCAATTAACCAAAATGACCCCAAATTTGCGATTAATTGCAAATGGCTCATGCAAAGAAAACTGAACTTGTCTGCAATGGCTTTGTATGCCTGAACTACCCCTCTCAGAGCATGGTAATCCACAGACGCATTAGAGGTCTTACTTCAGATTTACCTGTAGACTAGACTATGGACCATTTCTCGTTCTTTGCTTTATAGGGGCCTACCATTCTCTGAACACTATCAGTTGCTTCTCGGAAGGTTACCATTGACACATAGCTTGCCCTCCTATGTTCTTTCCAGTGTAAGCATGTCCTTTTTTAACACCTAAAAGTTTTTTCCAGGGATTAAAGAGAAAAAAGGTTTTTTTCCTCTGACTTTTGGCCATTTTTACTAAATTTCAGTACTTCTCAGCCCCATCTTTCAAATACTTTCAACACAACCTGCGGTTTTCCCCTACTACAGCTTATCTCAAGCAGTCACTAGTAATGATTACAGTCATGAACAAAAAAGGCACTGGGTGGAGTCATTGAGGCCCCGATGGTCTTGTAAGCGTTACTGTCTTCTTCCATGTCACCCCCAAAAAGAGGCAGAGGCAGAAATTTAACTTATGTGTGGCATTACGAGGTAGAGTTTACTGGCCAGTTCAGTTCAGAGCTGTATTTAACTAACCTGTTGCTCTTGGAAATGCACTGTGCAGTGTGGTTGCGATTCTTTGTCATCAGGTGTCTTTGCACCACAGCATGTCCTGGGTAATGTGTTTTTTTCCCCATTCACCTAATCTGTCGTTACTCTCAACAATGAAGAAATATGAAAGATGTCATCTCTCCACCAGTCTGCCCCTCGCAAAACTTTATGAACCCATCAACTAGCTCCAATGGAACTTGCCAATGTCTAAAAAAAAATATTTCTATTCTGACAAAAGGTTAGTATCTGGTGAAGGGGGAAGAGAAGTGGTTATTCCCACTAAGGAAAAGTTACACAACACTCAACTGTTACACACTGTAATAAATGCTTGCTCACTGATTAATGAAAAAAATGTACATGCAACTATAAACTAATCCAGGATGGGTATTAAGAGACAGAGCATTGGACTTTGCTGTAGTTTGTGTATCAGAGAAGCAGCAGTAGAAATTAAACTGCAAAGAACACTGGAGTCATGTTTCCAAACATGTTTTATTTCTGCTGCAAGAAGGACAGCAGTGTATTTCCACAGAATTATTGTACATTAATCCTCCTGTTAAAGTCCTCTGCATAAAAGTTAGCTCACAGACTAAGAGGATTTTCTGTGTTTGTCTAGGATTTCCAAGTAACTTTTAAGCTACCAAAAACCAAAACACGCTGATTGCTTTTTACCTCTTCTTAGAAATCAATGGTAAAATCAACAGATAAAGTAAATGCACAAACATCCCACAACTGCACTTCAGTAAACATGTAATATTCTGTTCTTCCCAAAATCTTACATAAAGTATCACTCAGAAGCAGTGCACACAGAACATTTTCGTGGACTATTACCTCAGTAATATGCTGTAAACAATGCAACAAACTGTAACAATTACCACCTACCCAGGTATTTTCATAGCCACATCCACTACTAGTAACCAATTACCTCAAACTTCCGCTTTCATTAACTCAGGCCTTGAAGCATGTCACAGGCTGCACAGGTACATGTCGAGTGATGTAATGGACTTTTTTTATCAATTACCTATATTAGCCCTGAGAAAAGTAAGTGTACAATGCTTCCCACAGATTTTTCTACATTAAAAAGTTGTGAATAACAACTGTGGAAATTTTTTGAGGAAGCAACCTTTGTAACAAAGCCATTTATTTGGAAGACACAAAGGAAAAGAAGTATAAAACCAACCTGAGACAGACATGCACCACCTTATACAAAAAGATCTTTGAAAAAAAAATCAGTGCTAGCCTACTGGTATTATGCCTTGGCAGTATGCCATGGTTTAACCCAGGGGCCCTCTAACTAGGGCCCGCGGGCTGGATACAGCCCCCCAGGGTCCTCAATCCGGCCCCCGGTATTTACAGACCCCCCTGCCCGCCCCCCCGCCGGGGGTTGGGGGGAAACCAAGCAGCCGCAGATGGCTGCCTGCCACTGCATCCGCGCCGGCCCCTGGTTAAAGTGTGAGGACCCCTGGTTTAACCCCAGCGGCATGTACGGACCACACAGCCTCTCGCTCACTGCACCCCCCTCCAAGGACTGCGGAGGAGAGTGGGCAAAAAGGTAAAACTTGAGGGTTGAGATAAAATAAAATCATAACGTAACAATTGTAATGAGAAGGAGGGAGAAGGGGGAGAGGAACAGAATCCAAAGGGAAAGGAATAAAACCCAAGTGATGCACAATACCACTGCTCACCACCTGCTGACTGATGCTCAGCCAGTCCCTGAGCAGCCATCAGTCACCCCCAACTAACTCCTCCCGTTTATATACTCATCATGACGTCCCATGGTATGGAGTATCTCTTTGGCTAGTTCAGGTCAGCTGTCCTGTGTCCCCTCCAATTTCCCGTGCCCCCCCAGCCCTCGCACTGGCAGGGCCTGAGAAATTGAAAAGTCCTTGACTGAGTATAAACACCACCCAGCAATAACTAAAACCATCAGTGCTGTCAGCATTGCTCTCACACCAAATCCACACAGCACTGCACCAGCTGCTAAGAAGCAAATTAACTCTGTCCCAGCTGAAACCAGGAGACAGTACTGAACAAGAACTGTAACCTTCCAAACAAGTGGAGTAGAAAGAGAAAGCAGAAAACTACATCAAAACATTCTCTACTTTTCCATTTTTATGTTAATGATAAAATGTAACTAATAATTATTATTATGAACAAGGAAATAAGTGTTTAACCTCTCTACTTCTGTGTGTGACTGGGGTACTTACTAGAAGAGTGTTCTTACCTACCTACAATTGCATTTCATCCACCTTTAATGTGTGAAAAAGTTAGGACTAATCTGATAGCAAATCAGATAGCAATGAAGAAAGGACAACACAGGCCACAAACGATGAAACATCAATTACACCATCTTTCTCTATGTGCTGCCAGGCACCAAAGACAAAGTAGATTACTTTAGCAAGATATATTGATCTTAGTTCTGTTTTCCCCAGTGCTTGCTGGTAGCCTACCAACCATTTACAAAAGCCAGCTACCTAGAACTGCAAGCAAATTTTGGTTAAAACATTTTCACAGAAACACTGCCTAGAATGCAATTTCCAGAGCTAAACCATCAGCCTGATTAATACCAAAATTATCAGTCCCCTCAAATGCATTGTTTCCCCTGTCCACTCCAAAAATAGTGTTTTCTTCCACGTATGTATTAACTGTGTGAGAAATATGGTTTGACCTTTATCTATCTTTAGCTTAACTAAGGAAGTACTCTGAAGAAAGGTACTTGTAGTTAAAAATGAGTAACAAGGCTAGTTAATTACACTACTTGCTGTTCCAGTGCATTGACAAGTCATCACTATGCTAACACATCTCATGATTTTTCACCATGGTGACAGAGCTCTTGATCCCCTGTGTACTGAAGACTGTGAATATAAACATCAGACGCCAAAGCAATGAAAAGAAGGAGACCTCCTTTTTGAACAGCAAGGAAAATAAACTTAAGGGATGTTACGTGAGGAGCAGGCACTTCCTCTGGAACCAGGAATTCCTCCTGCCCAGTCCAGTGTGCTCAGGGACTGGGGTGGTGGTGTCTCTACCCCAGGCTGAGGATCACAGCTGCTCCTTTCCTGTTTGCAGGTTCAACCAGTAGTAAAACTGAGCATATATCCCAGAGACATAGCACACAGAGGCACTGACATGGCTGGTCACATGCACTGCCACAGAGAAGGTGCTGCCTTCAACAGCATCCACATACAGGACCACATATAAACACAAGCACCAGCAGCCAAGTCCCCTCTTCGTGGGCTGGCAAAGACAGAAGGTCACTAGTGCCGCACATACACGGCACTCTCCAGGTTCACAAGCATATGCACATTTGTAGATATCCCAAGTATCATCATGGCCCCTTCGCCCACCTGGCAACCCTGCCCTGGTCCCAGGCTCCCTTACCTGCCCCATGAGTCCCTGACTCACCAAGCTGGTCCATCTTGATGCTCACTGTAGACACACAGCACTCACACACTTGTCCCACAGGCATCCCATACTCACAGATCCCCCCAAAACACCAGCACAGGCCTTCATCTGCCTGACATCCTAGTCTGGTCCCAAGGTCCCCTGCTTGCAAACTGGTCCAGCTTGAAGATGGCCAGCTAATACAAAACCACACATACCTGTGCACAGATTTGGAAGATACAGACACTCCCCACCAGCAGTCAGCACCAGGCACACAGGCTGTGACCCACAGTCCTGCTGCTCCTGCCACCGAGACCCTCAGTCACACTGGTCCCCCCAGTAGCTGGCACTGGGGACACACACCGTTCCTGCCCCAGGGGCCAGCATCCTAGATACTCACCTAACCCAGCAGCTGGTACTTAGACCCCACCTGCTCCAGTAACTGATATAGACCAGGGATGCCCATATCTGACTCCAGTAGTTGGCACCCAGTCCGCTCACACCAGTTCCACCAGTAGCTGGCACTATGGATATAAAGTCTGTAGGAAATCTACAAGATAACCTAGAGAGCTTCAGCCCCGCCAGCTCCTGACACTGAGACCCTCTGCTCACTTCCCCTGCTGGAACTTCAGCAAGACTCCAGTTACTGGCCTAGTTCCCTCTCAAGTTGGTCTCACTTAGTCCCTGTAGTACTCACACAGATGGAACAGAAAGAGAGATGACACAGAGATATAGTTAAGAAAAGATCTAACAATATAGGACAGACTGCAGTGATCAGTCACAGGGCTCAGACAAGTGTAAAGACTGGCTAGAGTTTACATGACTCGCCCCTTTTCTGTCTGGCCCCATTTTGTTTCTCCCCAACTCCCTTCCCCTTCACATTGCCTCCTCAGCTGGCATAGTCCCACTGACTCCCTCCAGCTTCCTGGATCCTCAGGTTTGCATCCTGATCAATCACAAAGTCCTTGTCTGCGCATAGTTTTCCGGAGATTGGCCAGGTTTGTTTCTTGTCTTTGTCTCTATTAATAACCTGGCAGGTTTGTGTCTCTCTGTATTTTGTTTATGCCTTCCCCCTTTCCTTTATAATCCCATTTGACAAGGTCTTTGATCAAAGAATCTCACTGAAATAAACATTCCCACATTTGACATAACACCATCAATCAGTGACTGAACTGGTTTGGTCCTCGTTACTGCCTCCCTTAGTTTTCGTTGGTCAGGTTTGTGTCTCAGAATGCTCCTATTTATTCATCCTTTTCTTATTATCCCCTTTTGGCACTGAAAACATCCTTGACCAGACACACTTAGGCTTACAAGACATGATGTTCTCCCATGGACCCTCACAAAAATCACACAACTCTTCCACTAATGATACACAGAAAATGTTAAGGATTACTGTCAGATTCTACAGTCAAGGAAGAGTGAGATGAAGACTACCTCTGAAAACTGTAAAAACTAAGGAAAATATGGAAAAAAAACTCCGAAGCCACTCACCCTTTGCCCTAAGCTGTAAAATTTAAGCAAAATTAAAAGGATGGGTGTAGGGTGCAAGACTCACAGTAAACCAGGATAGTTCATTCTCCCCCATCTGTATATACTTTTGCAGAGGCCCCAGTGATAGTGGCCCACTGTGGATCTCAGAATTTGGACCACAGCACCTGCACAGCATCAGTGAGCCCACTGAGCAAAACAGGGCACAGCACATGTTAATCGGCACCAGTTTTAGTATCCACCCCTGCGATGCTTTCCTTGAGCTTAACTCCTGGAGCAGGGCTCCACTGCGTTGGGTCCCCATCTGATCAGCAGTGGTGTCCCAGGGTTCCCACTGTGGTATTGCTAGGCTTTTCCTTAAAGCCAAAGCTTTCACCTGCCAACCGTTGTTCCTCACCCCTCAGGGACCCACACCTACTTTTTGCATAACAGTAGGGAAAGAAGGAACAGGAGGAAAAAAAGCGTGATCTTATGAACTTGTAAGCCAACACATAACAAGTTCTTGGGGTTTATACATAAAGCGTGATGTTTCCTTTGAACATACTCTTAAAATTGTAGCTCTAAATAAATCTAGAAAGGAGCTACTAAAAAGAAGCAAGTATGTGCAATAAATTAAGAGCCTTGTGCCACAAGCGGCAAGAAAGTTTCAGATTTTATGGAAAGATGGACCATTTCCAAGCCTAATTGCTGTGCTTTTTACAAGACATAATGAACAAAGATTAGCCAGTTGGGCACAGGGCAGACACGACAAAGGATTTGTCTGTGTACAAAGATCTGCCAGCAGAATCATACTGTGATGACACAGATTTTACTGGCAAAAGGTCTTTAAAATACCTTCAGCTGACAGAATAAACACCAGCAATAAGAACCTTTTGCCAGTGTAACTGGGTTTGGCCAAAGAATTTTGCTGGCTTAGTCGCATTGGTTAATGTAGTGGTCTTTCTCATCCTGCCATGTGCCAGTTCAGATCGAGCAGAGAACAATGCCTGCTCAAACTCCACAGTGTTAAGTGGGATTCAGAACCTCTGCTTCTACACACCACTATTCAAATCACCATTTTACCTGTTCTCATGAGTAAGAGAACATCTGGAACAGACATGAAGACTTCTCTGGTAAGAACTGGAAAATTTTATGGCTGTTGATAATGAGCACAATCTGGTACAACACTGTGGTAAAGTGCAGGTAAACTGGATAAAGAGAAAATAAAAATTCTAATATTGCTGTCCACACCCTGCATCCTCCAGGCACCAAACACAAACTCTTGCATGTAAACATTCAAGACCACTGCTTTGAACAATGCATCAGATATTTTCTTCAAGTCCTGTTCAGATTTTACTGAAAAACATCACTACCATTAATATTCAGAGCCATTTCTTTCTAGTCAAGCTTTTGTTTCAGAGCTGTGACCAAGAGACAACTTGGAAGCGTGGCTGGCTGGACATACACAGGACAACTTCCCGATGGAGAAACACTAAGGTAACCTGTATTCGGTCTAATGAAAGATTTGTGAAGAAATACAGTCCTTCCCAAATCCAAAAGCTGGCTCAAACAAATCAGGTGGATGAAAGGAAGGCCATAATAAGCCAATTCTTGGAGTAGGTCTACAAGTCCCAAGACACAGCACCTGGAGTACTATGTCCAGTTCTGGGCTCCCCAGCACATGGGCATACTGGAGAGAGTCCAACAAAGGGCCACAAAGATGATTAAGCAACTTAAAGCATCTCTGCTGTGAGGAAAGGCCAAGAGACTTTCAGCTTGGGGAATCTCATCAATGCATACAAATATCTGAAGGGAGGGTGCAAAGAGGACAGAGCCAGGCTCTTTTCAGTGGTGACCAGTGAAAGGACAAGAGGCAGTGGGCACAAAATAAAACACAGGAGGCTCCATGTGAACATGAAGAAACACTTCTTTACTCTGTAGGGGTGACTAAGCACTGGCACAGGTTGCCCAGAGAAGTGGCAGAGTCTCCATCCTTGGAGATCTCAAAAGCTGCCTGGACATGGTCCTGGCACCTGCCTCCCAGTGGCCCTGCTTGAGCAGGGGGGTTGGACCAGATACTTCCAGAGGTCCCTTCCAAACTCAGTCATTCTGTGAGTCTGCAAAAGCGTAAAGGAAATGAGTAACTGATTTTCACTCTGTGCTGAACATTAGGCTTTTAGAAGCATCCTCCTCTGAAAGCAGTTAAGTGCAACTCAAAATAGTACTTTGGGGTACAACACCAAGAGCTACTACCCCTTGAGACACGAAGTATCACTGTCGCTTCCCCTCTGAACACCAGATACACCTCAGTATTTAAAAATGGGATACCAATTCCCTCGGGACTTAGAAGACATGGTCAAGAATTAATAAAATCAGTATGTAACTAGTACTTGGGATGAAAATTCCACAAATAAGAGATGAAGAAACACTAACCATGACACTAACTGTTGCTATGGCTATAGCAAAATGCACAAAAGAAAAGCAGTTCAGAAGAAAAGCCTTCTGTGGGAGTAAGGAGAAAATACTCTGTATTTCAATTCCCAGCGACAGAAGAGCCCTTAGAGCAAGGCACATCATTCTGAAAGGAAGCCTACAATGCTTCCTCCCACTTGTTTTTGAAATATCACCACACTAAGAAAAACCCCTAGTAACTCCATCTTGAAACGGAAACCAACCATTAACAACAATGTCTGGTTGCCAGTAAAAATTTGATGTAGCAGGTTTACATATATTGGGATTCTTAATAATTTATGTGAATTAAAGAGCCCTTCTGATAGTAAACAGCAAAAATTTGCATAGTATTTAGTAAAAGGAACACAATAGAGAGGATACAAGTCTAATTTTTTTTGTGTTTCAAAGCTTGATGGCATGTATCAATTAAACTGTTTCTGTATCTAACAAGCTATCAAGAAAACTCATTAATAAACTTTCTGGGCTATTCATAATTCAGTCATGGTTAATAGGATAAATTGATTATTTACTGATGGTGAGCACAGCAGTCAATGTTGCTCTTCAGCAACCAGAACTGATGATGACTCCTTCACGTGAAGTATTTCTGCAAAAGACCCAAGGCCCGCAACAGCAGACTGCATACCAACAACATAGAACATATTCTACCAAATATATCTTCTCATTTTACTTATGATCAAAACATATCTGAATATTTAATTTGTTGTTTATTCAGCATCAGGCTGACAGACATTTCCACAGTTTCTCTGTATCAGTTCCTTTCTTTGAAAGGACATCTTCATTTAACCAGGTGATTAGGGTATACAAAAAACATTAAAAGACAGCTAAGCCTAAACTGCTGAAGTTATACACAGTAAATATTTTACACAGTCTTAAGAATTTGATTCTTAAATATCAATTTCTCATACTAAATGCTGGAATATTTCTTTGCTGCATGTGAACGCAAAATGCTCAAGAACATTAAAAAAATGCAAAAATCTTGGCATCCTATCTGACACACTGCAGCACTCAATAGCAAGAAAAGAAGCAAACTGTGTTTAGTTGGATACACATTTCTGTTTTCAAGTTCTACCGCTCATACAAAAAGGACAGTGCAACCCATATATCACATCTGAAGTACCTCCTTCTCCAATACTAAAGCAGGTTTAAGAATCAAAGAAACACACAGCCATCTTAAAAGTTCTTCAAATTGGATTTTATTAGTATTTGCTATTGCTTGCAGTACTTGCTGCATGCAAACAAGAATCCTTTGAAATATGATAAGATTTTGCAATCATTTTTCAGAGAAATGAATCAAAGCAATGTCAGTGCTGCTGAACTCACCACAAAGATATTGACTACTTTCTATATCATAACAAGGTATTTTTTTCCAAACAGGGATTATTACCTCTGATAACCCAAAACACCAGATAAACCTCAGTAAGGGAAAAACTCAGCTACACCTCCCTATTAAAAAACAAAGTTGTTGGAAGAAGATTAGTTTTAGTTTAAAATCACAACTTATGGTCTCAGTTTGGAACTCAACTTTATCAGTCGTGTGGGTGGTAATAAATAGGAAATAATTTATGCTTTTTCTGCAGATGTTTCCTGCAGTTAACGTGAACTATGGCAGTAAGCAAAACCTGTTACATATAGTATCTCACTAAGTATTTGTAACCTTTCTTTCTTAAAATGGAAAAGCTCAAAAATTATGCAAGAAATAGTACTAGTACCCAATTTGATTTTTTAATTTTTGTTCAGTTTATCATTTCATATGAGTTCATCTCCAAATTGCCTACCAAGATCTGAGTAAAGTATCCATGTTTTGACATCAACACCACCTAACACAACACAGAAAATGCTGTTTCAGGAGATGGTGCTCACAGCAACTTCTTAGCACACAGAGTCCTAAACTCCTGTATTTGTATGTAAATAAAACAGGAGATTTTTTTAAAAATTAAAATCGCGAATTTGTGGCTACAGAAAGAGGGCTAATTTCCTTATGTACAAAACCTGAAACACATTTAACTTTGCATGTGTACCATTAAAATATGTTCATTACTGCAAAGAAATCACTTTAAATGCCACAAAACATACCAAAATTGATACTTACAACAATGCCAGGGAAAAAGGGAAGTAGTGAAATCAAGAAAAGGTGTTCAGATATAGCCACATTTTAAAAAGATCAAGCTTTCAATTTTAAAAATAATTCTGCTCTTTAGCTGATGTGACAGGAGTCTGAAGAGAATTCTGGCTCAAGGTTGTCTTAATACCAAAGTCTTCTCTACAAATAGTTTGAATGTATAGTACATATTCACTGTTGACTTTTCATTTAGGCATGCGAAACTAACATAAAGGTACATCAACAGAAAAAGGGTAATTAAGAGAATTATAAGACAAATCACATTCCTCTTACAGAATTTTTTCCTCACATTAAACTATATATATGTGTGTGCGTACAAGCATGCACACATATGAAACACAATATATGTAAATGGACAAGATCACATTTGAGCACTGAAGACTGAAACTTCTTATTCAGGTAAATAAATGTTACACTGACCAGATTTCTTGACAAAGTGTTAAAGGATATCCAAATGCTGAACTGAGGCGTACTACCACCTAAGCACCTGAACTAGTATTTACAGAGGCATGAATCAACTTTTGAAAGAACAATACATTTTAACCAGCAATTAACATATTCAGCCCCCAAAGAGATTACCTTTACAGTGCTATAAATGTTACTTACACTGTTGTAACTGATGTCCTTACCTCAACAGGGACAAACACAAGTCAGCACTACAAACGTGTTCCTAGGAAAAGGACTGCTGGCATAATACCTCAACAGCTATTGTGGTAGGGCATAGTCACATTTGGCTGCTGTCACTGTCTTTACTTGTCACCACAAGACTGGAGCTGTATTGCAAAAGATGTCTCTGCTCAGCACACTGTACTGTTAAAAATCTCTGTGTATGATGCAGTACTATGTGTTCTCAGAAACTGGGGAAAGTCAGGATCTAATTTATTCAGCAACACCACAGTTTACAATCTTCCAGTCTCTCCATATTGGTAGAAATCTGAAGCCTCAACAAATATTCTTAATCTAGAAACTATGCCATGAATCCACAAAACAACCTACCTACCTACCTGATATGACCAAACTATCATGTCAATACAGATTTTCTTCAAAATACTGCAATATACACGCACTGGTATTAGGGGTGTGGCGGGAGCTGTCATAAAAATTAAGAGAGAGTTGTATTTAAACACAGGCCTGCAAATTCAAAGAGGGCCAAGATATTTAATTCTAAGAATAAGGCACTCCCAAGTTCTACCTTTTTCAGTCTCCTTCTTCTCTGGGGAGATCCCACAGAACAAGTGAGACAACGCGTCCCAAATGGCACACAGTACAACTGCAACCATTGTAGTATGTAACCCCGACAGCAATCTCCAACACCACAGTGTCAGGGCTCCTCTCTGTATTTCAGTTCTCTGCTTCTCAAATTTCTGACACTTAATTTGTTCTTTCTTTCTTCCAGGTCATTTCCAACATAAAAGGAAACTTTCACAGCTGAAACAAATACAAAGGCTTTACTTTGTCATTCATATAGTTTAGGACAAGTAAATGCTCTGTATCACCTACAAGGAGCTGAACACATGGTATGCTCAGTGAGCATAAAGTTAAGGTTGGCATCTTACTAACCAATTTCTTGTTAAAATGGGATTTATTTACACTGAAGAACACTATGTGCTTATACACTGAAGAACCATCCTTAACAACAGTACATATCTAGGATCCTGTTTTAAGTGGTTGTTTACTTGGACTCCAGTACAGCCTTTGACACCATTTCCCACAGCACTGTCCTGGAGAAACTGGCTGTTCATGGCTTGGATGGGCATATTCTTTGCTGGGTAAAAAAGTGGCTGGATGGCTAGTCCCAAAGAGTTTTGGGGAGTGGAGTTAAATCCAGTTGGTGGCCAGTCACCAGCCAGTTGGTGCTGCTCCCCAAGGCTCAGTGTTGGGGCCAGTTCTGTTTAATATCTTCATCAATGATCTGGACAAGGGGACCGAGTTGCACCCTCAGTTGGTTTGCAGACGCTGTGTGGATAACTGGCTAGCTGAAAAAGTTCACATAGACATAGTCCAGCTGGCTGGACAACAATGCACATTGCTCTCAGCTTATGTGAAGTAAAGCAAAAATGCACTGTCTTTGGCTGTTCTTGTTACACAGTAACAGGAAGATCCCGGTGGGAAAAGAATGTTACAGGTGGGAACAGGTAACTACAGAAGAGAAACTAGGGGCGGGCTTGATATTTAGGCAACTAACCAATAATGAGCTTAACTTTCATAATATGTATGAACTAATTATAACAAGGCATAAAAGGTGACTGTAAGGTACAATAAACGAAGTCTGCTGATCACTCAATATGAGTGACTGTGTCTTCCCTCCATCGCGACAGGGCTGGGTAAGTGTTGATCTGCTGGAGGGTAGAAAGGCTCTGCAGAAGGATCTGGGCAGGCTGGGCTGATGGGCCGAGGTTCAGCAATGAGAGCCAGGTCCTGCACTTCAGTCAAAACAACCCCACACAGTGCTACAGGCTCAGAGAAGAGCGGCTGGAAAGCTGCCCGGCAGAAAAAGACCTGGGTGTGCTGATTCTTGCTGAACCTGAGCCAGCAGTGTGCCCAGGTGGCCAAGAAGGCCAACAGCATCCTGGCTTGGATCTGAACAACTGTAGCCAGCAGGACAAGGGAAGTGATCGTCCCCCTGTACTGGGCGCTGGTGAGGCTGCACCTCGAATCCTGTGTTCAGTTTTGGGCCTCTCACTGTAAGAAAGATATTGAGATGCTGGAGAGTGTCCAGAGAAGAGCAATGAAGCTCATGAAAGGTCTAGAAAACAAGTCTAACCAGGAACAGAGGGTAATTGGGGTTGTTCAGTCTGGAGAAAAGGAGATTTAGGGGACGGACACCTTATCGCTCTCTACAGCTACCTGACAGAGGTTGTAGTGAGGTGGGTGTCAGTCTCTTTTCCCAAGTAGCAAGTGATAGCACAAGAAGAAATGGCCTCAAGTTGTGCCAGGGGAGGCTTAGATTGGGTATCAGAAAAATTTTCTTCATTGAAAGGGTGTTGAAGCATTGGAACAGCTACCCAGGGAAATGGTTGAATTACCGTCCCTGGAGATATTTAAAATACGTGTAGACATGGTCATCAGGGACATTTAGTGGTGGACTTCGCAGTATTAGGTTCATGGTTGGACTCCATGATCTTAGGGGTCTTTTCCAACCCAAATGATTCTATGATTCCTTTTAAAGTTCACTGTATTTAGACTATGCACTACACACTATAGAGTACTTGTTTTAAACCTACATGGGCCATTTCATTTTTACTAACAGCTTGTATAATTTAATAATTGTTTTTAAAAACTTCAGGAAAAAAATTGTTCTTCTCCATTAGTTGGGATTTGAACACACCTTTTGCCCCCAGCAGGTTGTAGAACTTCATTTTTGCATGCATCAGACTCACCACAGGCCCTGTGAACATATAAACTGCTGCAACAGCGGCTGGTTCCTCTGCCCCTACAAAATACACATATTGGGAGGCTGTCATCTAACAGAGGTCATCTAGACATATGTATAATCCTTATAATGGGATGTAATGGATAAAGAACTCAGTCCCCTTAATGTAAGTGACGAATTATGGGAGACAGCAAAATCAAAGAATTTATATTTTCTGCTAAGTTAACCTAAAAGAAGAAAATGAGAAAACATTTCAGGTCTTCAGCTTCAAGAAACAGCTTAGACTTGTGTAGATCTTTTCATTTACTTTAGAAAGCAGGATTTATTTTTTTCAGGCAATCAGAGTAAATTTTGTCAAAACAAAACAAAACAAGCCACATGATACATATCAGATGATACATGAAGGGAAAAAAGCCTCATTCCCCTGAATGCACTCAAGTAAGCATGGTTTGCTGACTGACTTCTCAAACCTCATCCCACATTTTTACAAAGGACAAAAAACCCCATGAGAATTTAAAGCATGCATGAAATTCAGTGATATGTGTACTTTTTTAATACAGTCTTAAGCTCTGCCCTACCCTGAACAAAGTCACCATCACCCCTACGAAACTCCTAAGGCACATTTCAACTACTGATATAGGTAAACATTCACATATTCAAAGCAGAGCCAGAGAATATAAACACTATACTAGGTCTCTGTATTAGAATTTGAGAAAAAGTGCTCTGACACAAGCAAACTGAGAATTAAAAGGATGAAAGCTTCACATGTGATCTCTAACCTATGCTCAGTAGATATTCAAATACAAAATGCCTATGGGTCTTGCCAGGCTTTCTGTGTTCACATCTGTACATTTTTCGCAAATCTACACTCATCCCCTTGGAACTCCGCTATTCATCTTCACAAGTTCCTTCCACAATGTCATTTAAAATGAATCCTCTCTTTTATCGTTCCTACTCTTATGTTTCCAATCTCTTCATTTCCCCTCTTGTTTCACATTCAGTTCCAATGTCTTCCCAACAGATTTACACACAGAGGACACCAAACAAAAATGCCCTCTCTCAGTACTTAACAACAAAAAGTTTTAAATTTCTTTGCAAAAAACTTACTTTGATTTCTAAGAATCAGATTTCAAAAACGCAGCTCACCAAAAATATTCAGCACATTAGTTTCTTTAAAGAACAATCCCATCACAGATAACCTGATGAAAAAAAATCTAAATAAGGGAGCAAAGTTCTTAATTTTTGTCTAGAGAGAAGGCAATTTCCAAAAGCTTTCATGAAGACTGCCAGACAGAGCATCTGCTCAGCAGCACCATAAGCTTTGCCATGAACGCTCTCATCCCTGCTCACAGAATGATTTACTCTAACTGCAATGTGAAAGAAAAAGAGCTGGCAAAGACAAACCATAATGGTAAGATAAGAAGTTCTGAAAAGAGTGCAGGGTTGAATTCACACAATTGCTGCATTTGCCTAGGACAGACGTGTACACAGATTTCAGAGACACGAACAAAACTGCAAGACTTAGAAGATAAAAGGGCTACTTAAAACAGAAAGCAAGCAAAATACAGCATATGAAGTGGTGCTCACATGAAGCACCACACTTTTTTATATTATCTGAGATCATAAGTGGGCAATACAGAAAGCAATGTTACTGCTAGTGAACCAGGAAGTAAAAAGTTCTAGGACAACAAATCTGAGATGTGCTGAGAACCAGGAACTGTGGACATTAAAAAAGTCTCTCTTCTTCTGAGAGGGCAAGAGCAAAGGCACCAATCTTTTTACAGTTGGAATGCCTACAGAAGACAGTAGCTGAGGAAGATTTATACTGCTTAACTTTTTTTCTACCAGGTGAGGAACAGTTCCACTGCAATCAACAAAGTGGCTGGACAGCAAAATCCTTAAGGTGCAAAAGGGCTTCCTTTCTTTCTTTTCCCTTCCCACTGTTTTTAAAGTGCTGCTGCTGTTAGCATTTTACTGTCGTTAAAGACAAAGCCCAAGCTTTCTATGTTCTGACAAACAGAAATCAGTAGGTGGCACCAAAAAGCAAAGGAAGTTTCCTTCATCTTTCAAGAGTTCAGAAAAAGAGGAACCTACCTAATCCCTAGTGAAGCTGATGTGTAAAAAACACTAAAAACATCCTGATAAATCAGAAACCTATAAAGCTTTGCCCACAACAGTCTTTAAATATGCTGTATTAGATTACTGAACCTGACAGAGATGCTTACATAAAGAAGGAAAGCACAAGCTGCATTACTGCATGAACTGGTGAAGTCAAACACGTATCTTTCCAGAAGTTTCAAGGATCAGTCTCCACAGTCAAAACAACTCTCTGTCTAAAAATAAGAAAAGTGAAATTTCACATCCTACCTGTACCCCTATTCCTACCTTTTGAATCCCTCTAGAGTTAGGGGGTGGCCATGGTGGAGCTACATGCAAAGATTAAGTGAGAAAATCTTCAGAAGCCAAAGACTTCTAATTCTCATTAGATTCATTTGCAATTTAGCCCACATAGTTTCCGTGGACAAACACATATGAAAGCTTTGAAATGCAACAATACTACAATTCAAGCTTCAGTTCAATAGTAGCTCTGAAGATGTAACTTGACTTCCTAACTGCACCATTTTTATACTCTAATAAGAGCTTGCGTAGAAACCATTTGATTATTAAAAGACTTTATTAGTAAAGTTGAAAAAGTAACCTGACTTCATCAACAGTATCAATTTAAATCATATAAGTTATCTCCTGTTATGTCAACAACACACATTGGAAAAATGCATTTAGATAAGCTGATGCATGACCTTCACAAATCACAACAGCAACACCACTGATGTCTACTTCTGAGCCAAAGCTGTATGTTTCAGAAAAACAAAAGACAATTAAATACTGAGATTCCTGTATCACTGCAGGTGCACAGCAAAGGCTGATCAATTTTCAACTTCAATTTAGTATTTACTATACTTCTATTTAAAAAAAAAAAATAACCAAAGAGAACCATATGCATATCAAATAAAATATAACCCACTCTATACATCAGCAAGATGGCAAAATCAGTTTTGCATCAAAGAATCTTGAGACCCCTAATTTATAAGCCCCTTTTATTTATACACCACTTTTCTTCTTGCAATTACCACTCTTAACATGTACCACCTCCTGGTAACAATTTCCTGGAAAATTTCACGTTGTTATTCTATGTATGTATAAAGATATTTTGTAGAGATTTGGTGATTAAGCAAGATCAACAACATTATCAGCTTTCACTATCCACTAATCTGCTGTGGCACCTATTTGCTCTCCAGTGTCATATTCAATCTTCTAAGACTGCACCCTCCTTTCCCTTTCCACACACGTCAAATATCCAAATGGAGGTGGGTTTTTTTCCCCCTCTTTCTCAGAACAGTGAGTTTCTAGTACCACAGCTGCAGTATCCCCTTGAAGGCAAAAAAGGTTTGTATTTCATTCTTGCAGCACTGCAAAGCAGCTAAAGCATCTGTTGGGCCAGCAAATAGCCAGATCCTTGGGGATGTAGATAAAGACCATAAATTTGGCAACTGGAATCAAAGTAGTTGCTTCAGTGAATGGCATTTAAGAACAAGCATGTTAGCAGCAACACCTGCTCAAGCGGTAAGCAACACTTGAATAAAGCACACTAATAGTAGTCTTGTTCATCTTACCATTCCAGTTGCCTCACTATACATCTGAAAACTTATCAAAACATACGCATTTGCTCCAAATACTACCCTCAAAAATTGGTTTCAAAATGCAAATGCTATACACTCACGAACATCCTCACGACTTACAGTTCAACAACTTCTGCGCAAGTAATAACTATTTGCTATAAACAATTACAACTTAAGACGGACAGCTCTAAAAAACATCTCAATGTACAAACGGTTTTAAAATAGACTTCTTGAGGAAACATGAAGCACCCTTCTAGTTTATGTTTGAAAAAAAAATCCCCTTCATGTTACACAGTTATAAAAATTAACTCATATATACTGTAAAGCACTAACAGTATGCCCTACAACGTCTGCTCGCCAACATCAGTGCTTCCCCGAACGCTTCTTTCTCAACTAATGGAGAGGATTAAAGATGCCCTGAAACTTCACTTTACTGGAAGGCCGGGCGGACGAACAGCTGTTCGGTGTTCCAGAAACACTTGCTCTCTCCTTGCACGCAGCACATCGAACCCGCTTGTCTCCTGGAGGGCAGCACACAGCAACTCGGCCCTGGAAAGCCAGCTCATCTGGGGGTTCCAGTCCTAACTTCTGCCAAAGCGGACAAAGCACCTTTAACAGGACCAGACGCCGCGCCCCCCCGCTGACCCGGCCGAGCTCTCGCCCACCGCGCAGGCCGCCCCACGTGCGAGCACGACCGGCCTCCACGGGCCGCCCGGGGCCGCTCTGGCTCCGCAGCAGCGGGCTCACGGCCGGGCCGCGCGGCCCGCTCCGCCCTCCACCCCTACGAACGGCGACCCCGCGGAGCCGGGTCCGGCGAGAAGTCGCCCCGCCGCCGAGAAACGGCACGCCGCCCCCCGCCACCGGGCTGCACGCCGGCAACTCGGGGCCACCGGGCGCCGAGGCCCCACCCCCGCCCCTACCTGCCGTCCGCACGTCGGTCCCTGCGGCCGCGAGGCACGGCGGGGCCGCGCCCCCGCCTCCTCCGCGCCCCTCGCAGTCACCGTCGGGGCTCCCGCGCCGCCTCCAGTTGCGTCGGTCGGGGACCCCGCTGCCGCCCCTCGGGCCAGGCCTACAGCGCCTGCCCGCGCGGTCGCTCCGGGAGCGGCGGCCCGGCGGCCTCCGCCCGATCACAGGGCGCGCGCCCCTCGCCCCTCCTGAGTCCGCGCCACCGTCGCTCGCTCCCGCGGCCCGCGCCCGCCGCCGCCCGCCATGTTCCGCTCCTCCGGGGCCTCGCGGCCCCGCGCGCTCCCCGCCGTCTCCGGGGGCCGGTGACGTCACTCTCCAGCCGGGCCGGCCCCGCCCTCGGAAGCTCGCCCCGCCCCACGAGCGACGACGCGGGGCGTCCTTTGTTTGCACGGGGGGGGGGAGGGGGCGGCGGAGGCTGGCCTCGTACGTCACCGCCGCGGCCGGACGAGCAGGCGGGGCCGGCAGCCCTCCCTCGCGCGGCGCGCCCCGAGGCCTCCCGCGCATGCGCACCGGAACGAAGGCCCGCCCCGCCCTCTTTTAGTTTCGGTTTGCGGGCCGCCCCTCCCCCCCTCCCGCGCGGCGGCAGCACAGCGCAGCCCCCGCTTGGGGCCGGCAGCCGCCCCGCTGCTCCGTTCCCCGCAGCTCGCACCGGAATGGGCCGCCGCCGGCAGGCCTGCGGGCACCTGCGCGGCGAGCTGCAAGCGCCGGGCGGGAAGCGGCGCCAGCAGGAGGGGGCAGGAGCCAGCGCCGCGGGACGGCCGCGCCCCGGGGGGCGCCGCGCTGCTGCCGCCCGTGGGGTCTCCCTGGGACGGGGGCGCCGCGCAGTCTGTGCTCGGCCGCGTCACAAAAGCCATGAGCCTCTCGCCGACGGGCGCCTGCTGCCTGCTCCAGCTCATACTTTGCGTCTCGGGGCTTCCCTATGCCTTGCTGACAGGCAGGAGGGTTGAGGCGGGCTGGGAAAACCGGGAAAAGCCCCAGGAGCCACGTCCCGTGCTGATGAGTCAGAGAAACACGATCGGGCGCTTGCTACCGCGGAGGCTCGCTCCCGGGGCCGAGCCGCTCAGCAAGCGAACGAACCGGGCGCGGAGAGAACCGACTCACCCGGGCTTGTTCCCTTAACCGAGACCCTCACCCTGGCTGTGCCCACCTCTCAAACCTTCCTCCCCCGAATCTGATCCTGGAAAACAGAATAAGCCATCTGCTGTAGATACAAACAATTATATGTTCCAAAGGACGCAATTTCACTGGGCATAAAAGCAGTTTAAAAT
Source organism: Falco biarmicus (assembly GCF_023638135.1). Taxonomy (NCBI): domain Eukaryota; kingdom Metazoa; phylum Chordata; class Aves; order Falconiformes; family Falconidae; genus Falco; species Falco biarmicus. The sequence continues at coordinate 30,045,795 of NC_079311.1, read as the reverse complement.
CAGTAAATTGCATCGTTACAGCTGCCAGGGGTGCAGTGAGAAGGGCTGAAGAATTAACTGAGGCTGTGCGGGGGGGCAGAGGCCAGCCGCCCCAAGAGGCAGGATTGGTGCTGTCCGAACCGGGCAGGAAGAACTTTTTCCAGTTTTGAAACTGAAATTCCTTCTATTATTCCCATTTTTCTATGTATTGCCTGCCACACATCCCCCACAAGGGATGCATATAAACTATATGTGATGGACCTTAAAATAACGGAATTTGTGAATCATTATGAGTTCAGATACAGATGAGTGTTGTCAGGCTTATCCTACCCGACTGCACCATCCAAAGCAGGGAGGAAGTAATTTCTTTTTTTCCCCTAGTGTTAGAACTTGTAAACCCCTCTTGTGAAAAAACATCTTTACAAAGAGTAACTGGATTACAGACTGAGAACTGGGCACCCATCAAGACAGGCAAATGACAGTTAAGTTCAGGAACAAGAAATTACCAAAGTAAAGGAAGGTGTGTTAACTATAATTGGGAAATGTAAAGGTTAGAAATAGCGAATCAAATACTGTAGTTATGTATTCAGGTAGTAAGAACCAAGGAAAAAGAAATTCTTTACATACATAAGAACACAAATCTAATAGGAGTAATATAATACTATGAAAATAAATGACAGTAAGTTTAAAAGGATTAAAGCCAGGTAAATTGTAATAGGAAATGATAATAATTTCCTGCCCCTTGGGGGTAGTGAAAAAATTCCACTGGACTGCTCCCATGGTGGTGTCCCCCCTCATTACTACTGGGTGGTCAATTTGGTTTTTAACTACATGAGAACTAAGGAATACATAACTTCATTAAGATCTGTGAAAAGCAATGTCCCAAGAGTAGTTAAGAGTTGCATCACTGAAGTTTCATTTCCATTTCAGCAAACCACCCATAGAACAAAAAATATTTTTAAATAAACTGAGTATGATTAAAAGGCTCTGAAGGATAGTATACTTCCATCTATCCCTCTGTTTAACGCTAGTAGGAAGCCACTGCTTGGGCATTAAGAAAAAGTAGTATTTCCAAGGAGTAATAGTTCCTTGTTATAAATAACTTTCCTTAAATGCTGTGCTCCATAAAGAAATTTATTCAGTTCTGTTTTTTATTATTTTAAGAACAAGAATTTCAGCTTTTAAGTATTTCACTGATTTAAAAATCATAGGTATTAAACATATACAGCATGTTATACTTCAAAGCAAAATAAAAGAAACTACAAACATCAAGAAAGGGTCCCCTGACTCGTGCACTGAGGCTTAAAAGCTCCCATGTCCAAAGGAACAATTACTTTAAAATATATCTCAATTATCATCACTTTGCAGAAACAAGTAAGATGGGAAACGCACTCTTACCTTACGCTAAACTACATCTTTTTTTAAGACAACACGCAAAGTACTAGTTTTGGTGCTATGAAATTAAACAGGTTCTTAGTACTATAGAAAATGCTCTCAACAATGTCATATCCTTCTTAATGCAATGAGTCCACACACGAAAAATTTTAAGACTTTGGTTTCCTGCTGCTGTCACTGCACACAAATTCACGATTCTCATGTGCAAAGTCAACAAAATCAAGTAATTGGAGTGGAAGCCTGGGAATAGTTTTCATTAAGATTGCAACACTCCTTTAGCATGTGTGGTGTGGAACTTTTTTCATGCTGCTGTCTAGGAAATGAAGGCTTGTGGAGAGAACCTACTGTAAAATACATGCAGTTTGCCCATCAAGTACCATCCTCTACCATTTCTTCTGTAACGCAAAACTTGGTTACACACGGTCAGGCAGAGACCAGTAAATTATTTCACTGAAACAATGTATATTAACTAATCAAAGAGAAGTCAAACTATTCTGAAGGCATGCTTCTCAAAGTTTCTAGAATCAATACAAAAATGTCCAACAATAAATCAAAATTTTTAGATTTTAGATCAATTAAATCCTGCATTTAATCTTTAAATTATATTCCTACCAAAATGAACAGGTCCTGTCACTCTGTAATGGCAGAATAAATCAGAACTGGAAATTAATAACCAGTTCAAAAACTAACCAAAAATATAGGCGTATGTAAAATAAAAGCAAGAGTGGTATAGAATTGCAATTGTACCCTCATATAGTAACCAGCTGCTCTTAGGAAGCACTACTGCCGATTTAAAAAAAAAAAGAACAAAAGAAAGTATATTTATATACACAAGCTCATAAAAATTAGAAAAAACAGACATCCAGTTGGCTTATACCTCCCAATGACACTAACTGAGCCTTAGTGCTCTATCTTCTATTTCAAAATGAGCACAGAGTTCAGTGGTATGTCTGAGAAAAGTACAGACGTCTGTTCTGAAGATTGTTTACTGTTTTTCCCATTTTAATCAAAGGATCAGCTAGCATTTGCTATAAAATGCAAGGCAAACAGCTTCATGTATTCTCACAAAGAAAGCAAAGCTCCTACCAAATAAAACTGATATTTGAGGGAATATGTATCTTTGAAATATACCCAAACCACATTCTTTCTCCTTTTTATACTAGTTCCACTTTTGTCAGTGTTTACAGTGGGGAACTCTCATTTGGTGCAGAATCAATACCAATGAGAAAGATTGTTTTCTCCCACCATCCCTCAATATTCAAAAAAGTAAAGTTGTGGCCCAGTTCCTCTGTTAATATGGAAGCAGGTGTTGCTGGTGGGCCAAACAACTTAAAAGGCTATGCAGTGTTCTGAAATTTAAATCAGGTAATCTGTGACACCCCTTCCCACTCCCTCCTCCCAAACCTGTGAAGCACCTAACAGAATTTCCAACAAGACTTAAACCAGTTTTAATTACTCTGACATGAAATGAAACTAAGGGAAGACAATCAATCTAACACAGAGGTGATCTTGCCTGTAATGAGAAAAGTATGAACAATAAAAGGGAACGTCAGTGTTGAGTTGGTGCACTTAGGATGGCTCTGAAAGTAGACTTCCCGCACCTGCTCCTCACCCAAGAATCTTCTAGTAACACAGTGCACAGGGACCAAAAACCAAAGCAGTGAATACTATTGGAAATGGTTAGCCAGTTAATCAACTGGAAACTTAAAAATAATTTTGCCATGTTCTGGATAGCATGTTTGACCATTATCTGTAGGTTTAACCAGGCCCCAAATCTAGGATGATACTTAAAAATAAAATTAAATTTTAAAAAAGAACAGGGGAAAAGAAGAGCAAGAGGGGAAAAAAGAAAAAAAGGCAGTAGAGCCGTACAAGAATCTTGCACTGATGACAAATCTTGCTCTAGGATAAGCTGGAACAACTAGGAAATTAATTTATTCTGGAATTACAGCATACAAGGATTTGTGCACTTATCAAGGCACTGCCATACAGGTCACACTCCATTTCCCAAGAAAGGTAATTTACAATTTGACTAATACATGCCCTTTTCCAGGCACCTCAAGCCAAAAAGTTGGTTTACTAGTAAGTGTCATACTTGCAAACAATGTAACACATGATAACTAATGTTAACCCATTTGTATTATTTATGGACAGTAAAGCTTAAGGTAAAACCATCAACAGTACCAGTGGTTCAATGTCAAAACTTCTCCCTTCTGTATGCCACCTACACTACTGATCCAAGTCTCACTGAACATTTAACATCCAGCACTCCACTGACTCAAAGCAAGCTAATCTGAGAATATGTCAAAAAAATGTTATGAAAATGCCTGCACACTACTAGACAGACTGGTATTTTAAGGCTGCAGCACTGAACAAAAGCTTCCGATCTGTGAAACATGAAGTTCCCAACTCCAAAACAGGAAAATACAGCTACTGCAAAGAAGCTTTGAATACTTAGCTAGGCTCTAACCTCTGAAGTCAGAAGCAACAAGACATTACCTAAATATTAGCAGTAACATTGCTGTTCTTTATTAACCAAGGGTGTCAATATGGCAAATTACAAATGTTTACAATAGCAAATGAATATAAGCAAAAAGGAAAACACAGTACTTAAGACAAATTTCTCCTAACTGACTAAAAGATTGTCTTGAATAAAATAAATTTCTTAGTATGCTAGAGACAGCTCAAAGAGTAACGCTGAAAATTGACAGCTATACCTGCAAAACAATCTATCTTTGTATAGTAAAGGCAATACATAAAAATACCTAATGTATATGCATCTTGTGAAGGAAACATTTATGTAAGCCTCACCTTGTCACTGTCATCATTACAAATGTGATCTTGATGGATTGAGTGGCATTGAAAGGGTGTACCAATGCTACCTACAAAAGAAGGGGGGGGGGGGGGGGAAGAGAAAAAAAATAATCATTAAAATGATAACCCAAATAGTGTGAACGCTAAAAAGAAAAACAAATGTACCAAATGTTCTTTTCTCCCCACACAGAAGAGACATTTATTTGCCAAACTGCTACGTCTCACAAGTAATGCTTTTAATTTTGGTAACAGAATACACATCCGAGAGACATTTTGCACAGTGTACCAACAATGTTTTCACATATGTTTTTTTCTCAATGTTTAACCAGAATAAAATAAGAACTAATTCATCAATCCAAAACAAACATACGCAGTGCAGTACATACACAACACGTGTAAATAAGGAGAAGCTACACACTTCATATTTAGCCAATATAGTCCTATCCCATATACCTTACTACAGAAAATTTTCAGGGCCCTGGGAAACCACAAAGCAGCTGTCTCTTTCCAGTGATATGTTAAGAACAAAAGTGAGTGGAAAAATCCAAGGTCAAAGCAGAGAAGTTTTAATTTTATCAATTTTGTTTGTAGCGGAATTTCTGCCTGCTTAAGGCCTTGCCACAGGTTTCTTTACGCCTAGAAAAAAAGGGACAGCACACCTCTGCAAAGGCTTACCCCACTCCTGAGACTTCTGTCCAAGGATGGAGACAAACTGAAGTTTGATTGCATTCACAGAGATTCTCAAACAGATTAACAGAACTCTTACTCACACTGTGAAGTTCTATTTCATGTGCTGCTTCCTTGCTTAGAAAGTACAGGAGTGGCATAACCACTGTTGTTGAATTTATGCTTCCCTAAGGTGACTTCTTCCTTGTCCAGTTGCAAATACTGAGCAAAACAATTTTTAAACAGCAAGAAGAAAAAGGTCTGATTTCTAAAGCTACACCATTTTATGATTTTCCTTACAGAATATCCATCTAGAACTTTTCTTCACAAGTTTCTTATGGTCATTCTGTTAAGACTTCTGAAATACTAGTAGTCCTTTTCTGTAACATTTACACCAAATTCCACACAAAACGTTTGTTATAAAGTTTTGCAGTCCATGTGTTGTTTTCAACCTGGACACAACTAGTCAAAGATGGTAATTATTTAATTAACAGGCAGGCAGCCATAGCCTGTTTAAGTTATAGCCTGTTTAAATTTTTGCTGGAGATCATGATGCAGCAAAACTCTGGCTTCTGAGAATTCACCTGCACGTCTGTACTACTCTGCACTCCAGAGAAGCCAGTTACCTTAAAATCACCAAAAAAGTTCAAGAAATAATGCACTGCATAAACTGAATCCTGGAAAAGACAAATTAACAACAGTCAGTCCAAGGGCCTTTTGTGACTGTAACACAACCAGCAAGACACATAAAAACATGAAACTAATCTGGTTATTTTCATAGTTCTTAGGCAAACATGAAGATTCATTTAGTTCTTTTCACTGAGGGAAAGAAAAAAAAAATTAAAAATCACTTAACCTCAAGCTGATGATTTTGGACAAAACACTACTTCCATCTGCAGATTTATCAGTATATCAATCAAGACTTTTATCATCAAATCACATATGGAATGCCAATTAGGTTCTTGGTGAAACTTTTATCAATGCAGATGTAAAGACTGATTAAGAGAGCTTAAAGACAGGAGTTCCTGAGTCCCTAGTGAGTTAGCTGCCTAGCTGGCCTCTTCAGACAGAACTGACAACTGACAATTTGGGAAGAGGAAAAAAAAAAAAGCAAGCTGATTTTTCAGACAGTTATTCTTCTGAAAAAAACGTATTTTCCGCCAAACAGAGCTTCGTAAAACTAGCTTCTTTCTGACTTATCACTCACAGAAGAGAAGTTATTTTGTCATAGGAGTAATTAACTCTGCCTGAACTGGCTTGAACAGCAGTAGAGCCTACTCATGCTGTGTATTTTTGTAGGAAGGGAGAGCAGAGAAGAAATCACTATACATTTTAAGTTTCAAGGTGCAAAGGGAAAAAAGAACCAGTTTTAAACTGTTCAAAATATGCAAAGCTCCCTTCCCATGTGATTTAGACAAATCACAGAACACAAGTGTTTTCACCGGGAACAGTCCATATGCTTTCCTGAAATTTGGAATCTATTCAAGCTCAAAGGCAAAGGTTTGACAGATTTCTGTTCGTTACCCCAGAGGCAGAACTAACCTAAAATACAACCTCTTAGACTAATCCAAGATAAAAAAGATAGCAAATAATGAAAACAGTTTAGTTATGCCACATTACACAAGTACATACAAATTTGTTTTGCTCATCTATGAATGCACAGTGGATAATGAAAGAAATTTCTAGAAGTGGTTCAGAGGCTACATCTAACCTCAACATCACCTAAAACTTGCTCTCCACCAAATTCAACTCATCAATGTGGACCCTGCCTTACAGACTACATGACAGGCTTTACAGATAGGCTTTTCAGGGACAGCAATCACATACACAATTACAATGATAAACTGGCTTTGTTCTAGCCACGATGGATACCAGCAGCAGCAACACAGCTGCAATAGTACAGCTTTCAGTTAGTAAATACAATGTAGGACACCTGGCAGCCCATTAGGTGTCAGGTTGCCATAGCTTCAATTGTAACAATATCCGCATTACCAAGAAAAAAAAAGCCAGCTTGGGGTTTATCTACATGTTGCAATCATACTCAACTCTTCCATAAACACAGCCACAAACAGCCAAATGCACTTAGCAGAGAATATGGCAATGCTTTCTTTTTAATATATAGGGTTTTTTTTAAACAGGGTCTTTCATGGTCTTCTTATGTGTTTCATTTCTGGTCAGCTACTTAATAGTACCCGACAGTACAATAGAAAGATACAAGACATGATCGCTGAAGAGTCAAAAGTGAAGATTTTAAAGATTTTGCTGCTTTGCACCAGTTAGCTGTCTGATCTCACCAACAGCCTCACCAAAAGCAGCCTTGGAAAAGGGCTTCTTTCAAAACCAGCATTGATAATGCAATCCCTTGAATGTGGGCAGCACAGGTAACAGATCTAGGGGCACTGACAGAGGGGATTATGAGCTAAAGACTCTGCTCCACAATAATGCAATCTATGATGAGTTATGCAAACGGTTTTTGACTGTGGTTTAACAGGGAAACCATGCTGGAGGACTGGAAGGAACTATAAGCCAATTTACATTGCCCTGACTGCAGGGAGTAAATAGAAACTGTTAAGCTACCTTCATATCCCCAAATCTACACGGAATTTCAGACCAACTCAAGAATAATTGTACCTGGGGGCTAGCAGATCCTAAAGCTATTACAAACAAGGCTTTAATTCTGACTGAAGCATCTTCTCTGCTACAAAGCTCACAGAGTGGTGAAAAATGCCAGTAAGGCTCCTGTGTAAGCGACAGAATGTGGCACATGGGCCACTGCCCACAGCACCTTCCCAAACACATTTCCTTGCTGTAGTGTTCAGGAGATGCAACTGTGAGGTCTAATACCAATCATCTTCTCAAGCAAAATCCCAGCCAGAACTCTCTCTCTCCCACAATCCATAGGAGTCTCCCTGCTATGTAACACAAGAGTCAGGTTGTTTATTTATACTCTCATCTTCTAATACCCAGGCGACAAAACTGTAGCCTCAGTTTAGGCTGAAACACCTTCAAGAGACAACAGGCATCCATGAAACATCAGATCAGCCACCCCTTCAGCATTACCAGTATCAGGACAGAGTATAGAGTAATTCCCTTCAAGTGATGTACACAAAACATGCATCTGTATATATGTGTGTGTACATGTATCTATATCTCAAAGACTATATCTGAAAGACTTCAGGAGAAATCTGAGTCTGCCTTTTACCTTTTTAAATGCAGTTACACTCTTTTTCACTCCCTTCAAATCAAACTGAGATACTCTGCTTAATATTATGTCTTGAACTCAGGGAAAAACATCAGTTCTTTTGTACTAAGAAAGAATGCTATGCTCCCCAGATACCACAGGAAAAAGGGATTGTTTCCTTTCTAAAACCACACATTAAACTGAACAGCAGAAAGAATCTTCAGAATTTCATGATCTCTGCCTAACTTGTGCATCGTAATAAAATAATAATCAACATCAAGTTTGAATGGCTTGCTTCATGCCTGCCAATATTAAACAGTCCAAACTCACACAACGCTAGTCCAAGAGGAAAAAATCTGGGAGTTCAGTCCTTTTAGTTCAGTCGTCTCAGAGCTACTGCAAGTATCTCACTGCTTAAATGAGCAATACTGATTAGTACACTCATTGCCTCCCCTCCCTAGCACCAGTCTGATAAGGAAAACATTTGTGTATGACACCTGTACCATCAAACGTACTTTATCCAGAGCGATGCTGTTGAGCCCTCACTAATTTGCATGAACTAGAAGAGTTCTGGGGTAAGCATTAGGTCAAAACTAGAGTTTGCTGAGTAGCAAATGCATGGAAACAAAGCCTGAATTGGAGCGAGTTTCGACTCCTAATTAACCGCTCCCTTTAAAATGCCTGTGAGTTGAGTGGAGTATAAAATTCTAGTGAGATACAGCCATGGATGGCCAACCTACTTGAAAACATGCAAGATAATCAAGAGGTTAAATTATCTCTGACCTAAGAGCCTCAACTTTCAGAAAAAGTAATGCAAACTACTCCTGCAGATGCCTATCATCGGCTGGTCAACAATACTCCTCTGTTTGCTATTTATTTTTTAATTATGCTATTTAGATTTTGGATGTTCCTTCTAATTCAAGAGCCTCCAAATGGCAGTGAAGAAGTTACTTAAAAGTAAACAATAGTTTACTATTACAATGAAAAAGTCGGAGGGGAGTTCAAGAAATGATACAGCTGCTTAGGCTGGTCAGGGAAGAGATGGCTCTAGGTTAACTGTCTTATAGAACATACTTTTTTTTCCTACGCATGCAAATCAGACCATGAAGAAGCAACACATTGCATCGTGCCTGGGGGTTGCAGCTCTGCTAGCTGCATAGAATGCATATTAGGATTGCCATTCTTCCCTCATCTCCTCCACTGTCCTTTTTATGGACTCCAACAAACTGAAATTCCATAGGTTTCCCAGAGGTTTGCATTCACATTAACTTCTGTTATGGAAAGAATTTATTACACACTGGGAAAAGCTAATATTTTTCAGTTGTGTGGTACAGCACACTGTTGCTAACTTTTAAGCAAGTCCTGAGCATAGAATATATATATCTATGAGGCTGTGATAAAACTCTGGATGACAACCTAGCCAGAAAGCAGCCCAAAGTCACTAGAGAAGAAAAAAATTAAAATACTTCCTGAACTACTTCCTCCACTTCCCAAGAAAGCCATGCTCTTGTTCAACTGCAGACAGTGTAGGTCTGGTGGTGTTTTCTGACTTCTGGTCTTCCCTTCCAACTCCCTGACACCAGTCAGCCTCACTGGTACACCTGCCATCCCCTCTCCCCTGCTACAATGCCCAGCTGAGGGATTCTGTCCTAATTTCCACATACCTAGTGAAAACTTGTATTTTCCAAACATCAGAAAGCATGATAAAGAGTCTGCAAGAAAAGCTCCCTCAGCTTCTCCTTTTCCTGCAGCTTTCAGGGAAACACACTACGTGCTTAATAATCATCAGGAAAAGGGATGAAAACAGCACAACTGTAATGAAACCTGGGCCCATGCTTATTTCAGGAAAGTTAAGTGTACCTTGTAGTAACATTTCTGACTGAACGACATCTTGCAGGTTATTTTAGGAGAAAAGGAGAGGAACCCCAGAGCTTAAAAAAGAAGCAAAATGAACACTGCAAAAGTCCTGAATACTGGGGCAGGCCACTAGGCTTCATAAACAGCTCATCGATAAACCAGCAGTGAAGAAAGAGCTTTTTACCTGGTTTCTGCTGTGCCTCTAGAAATCTGCATAAATGTTCTTACTTCAAACAAAAAACATCCAATTTAAATGTATTAATTTGGATTTGTAATTTATAATTACAATTTAAATGCGTTTATACATACAAACTGGACTTGTTACGCCAGCAGCAGTCTGAATATAACCCCACATACACACTCTTTTCCTGTGCTTGCAAACAAGATTATAATAATGCCCTCATGTCACAGAGGAAACCACTGTGGCCTAGCTGTTGCCTTCCTCCTTCTGCACTGACTTTAGTGGCTTCATCTTTTCTAGGGAAGAGTGGAAACAACTGCAGTTCAGACGGACTGGTAACCCACAGGCTCAACCACATGGTTTTATCCCCTTTGTAGCAGTCTCATGCAAAGAGAGGCCACTGCTGTGGTAGCCATCCAGTGTCACCCTGCAAGGTCCAATTTCTTACAAGATTTGTGTATTTTTAAGTTGAGCACGTATCTGTGTGGAAATTTGAGTGTCTCAGACACTACGGTGTCTGAGGGATCCAACCCATCAGCACCTTGCTTCTCCACATACTCTGGATTTGCAGCTAAAGTCAGCTATTAAGTAAATGAGAAGTTCTTTCCTCAGCTAACAACGCAGTATTAATGGATAAGCATAGGCTTTCAGTAAGCATATATAGTTTCATTGCCAAATTATTAAAATGATTTCCATACAAGATTTATAGCCATAAACTATACTGACCAGGCATGCCGAGAGCAAATGATCAGATTCAGCCAAGCTTCAAATAAAAAGAACATACCTCCCAACATTTAAAGAATTCTTGAAATCAAAGGTGTTACAGAATTCATGTTTACTTCTACAAATTCTGTCTGTATGCACTGTAAAAATCCCTAGAAAAATGGAACTACTATACATAAACAGCCTTTTGGAACATTCTTCAAATATTCAACTTTGTAATTTAAAAAAATACTGAAACACATCAGAAGTTAAGTCCTTACTGTTAGCTTTTTGCAACTCAAACATTACTCAGATTCTATTTTGGATTTCATGCAAGTGTAAAACTAGTATTTTAAAAGTTTGTCTTTCATAGCTTTACAGTACACATACAAAAGCAAGGAACATTTTCCGTAAGCTTATTGACAGCTGTGTGCTTTGCTCTGGGGATCAGGTTTTCCCTGCTTATTCAAGGAACAGCTCAGCAAGAAGTCATCCAGGGAAAAATTTTACAGCAGCAATAAACCTTCAGGAAATTAGGTTACTGCAGAAATACTATTACACCCATAAACACAGTACCAATATTTTACTGGTACTCTTAGTACTCAAAATGTCAGGAGATGAAGTGTAACTGATGAGGTTACACAGAATAGCAAAGCATCTACAAAACCTGTTAGCAGGTTATTGAGTTTGGTTTGTAATAGTAAGACACAATCAGACAAAATCAAACTACATAAAGCAGTAAGGTAAAAATATTACTTGTGTCAAATAAGCTGTTTCATCACAGAGACTAAAGTAGGACTGAGGACAATCTCTATGATCTAAGACTAAGAAGTGATCTTCCTGAAGTGGTACCATATAAGGAAGTCCTAATCTGTTATGATAAGGCTATTCTAAAAAAATGCTGCCACAATTATGCATGTGGTAACAAGTATATACTATTCCCCACCCCCCAAGGCTTTTTAAGATTTCAATTGAAGCCTACTGTAAAATAGAAATTTAAAAGCCATTTCTCTAATTTGGATACAATATGACATTGTTTATAACAACATTCCCACTTCCTTTGCTACTCCAGAGTAAAACTTCTATCACAAGTATTTAATATACATTGTTTACAAACAGAAGTTGTTCAAAAATAGATTTGATTACAGGATGAAGTTAGACCATTCCTTCTCTGTTATTTTTGTATCCTCCTCTCTCTGAGGAATGAACTCCATAAAAATCACACCTTTCTGGCTATCTCACGCAAGTGCTAAACATGGAAGATTACCAGTAAATCGAGACTAGACCATTTAAGAATTTGCAGCTGCAAGCCCTGCATCAGATGACTGCACAAGTGCCCACGAGGGAAATCCACTGTGGTGCACGTTCCATAGGGCACAAGCAAATTTTGAAGAATTATAAAATGGTTTGGGGTTGAAGAGACCTTTAAAAGATCACCTCGTCTACCCTCCCATGGGCAGGGACACCTTTCATTAGATCAGGTTGCTCAAAGCACAGCCCAGCTTGACCTTGAACATTTCCACTGATGGGACATCTACAACTTCTCCACAACATCCACAGCAGGGCAACCTGTTCAAGTGTTTTTCCACCCCCACAGTAAAGAGCTTTCTTCCAGTTATCTTCCTTATATTCCTAAATCTACCTTCTTTCAGGTTAAAACCGTTGCCCCTTCTCCTGTCACTGCAAGCCTTGGTACAAAATGCGTCCCCATCTTTCTTACAAGCCCCCTTTAAGTACTGAAATGCTGCAGTAAGGTCTCCCCAGAGCCTTCTCTTCTCTAGGCTTAACCACCCCAACACTCTCAGTCTTTATTCATAGAAGAGGTCTTCCAGCTCTCTGATCATCTTTGCGGCCCTCCTCTGGACCTACCCCAACTGGTCCATGTCCTTCTTGTACTGGGGAACACAGAGCTGGGCGCAACACTCCAGGTGGGGTCTCATGAGACCAAAACAGAGGGGGAGAATTACCCCCCTCAACCTGCTGGCCATGCTGCTTTTTTTGGCTGACTTTCTGGGCTGCAAGCGCACATTGCCAGCTCACATCTAATTTTTCATCCACCAGTATCCTTCTCTGCAGGGCTGCTTTCAAACCATCCATCCCCCCAGTCCACACCAGTGTTTGGGATTAGCCTCACCCTGATGCAGGACCTTGCCCTTGGCCTTGCTGAACTTCATGAGGTTCACATGGGCCCACTCAGGCCTGTCAGGTTCCCTCTGGGTGGCATCCCTTCCTGCAAGCCTATCAATCCACTGCACCGCTCAGCCCGGTGTCATCCACAAACTTGCTCAGGGCGCACTCAATCCCGTTGCCTATGTCAGTGATGAAGATACCAAACAGTACTTGTTCCAGCATGGATCCTTGAGGGACACCACTCATTACTGGTTTCCACTTGGATACTGAGCCATCGACTGTAACTCTTTGGACATGACCATTCAGCTAGTTCCTTATCCATCAAATAGTACATCCGTCACATCCTTATCTCCCCAGTTTAGCAGCAAGAATGTTGGTCCAGCGTGGGACAGCGTCAAAGACTTTACAGAAGTTCAGACAGATGGTATCTGTAGGTCTTCCCTTGTCCACTGGTGCAGTCACCCCATTGTAGGCGGCCACTAGGTGAGTCACACATAGACTTGCCCTTGGTGAAGCCATGTTGGCTCTCTAATCACCTCCCTCTTATCCATATAATTTGACACAGCTTACCATGGAGGTGAAGCTGACTGGTCAGTAATTCCTAGGGTCCTCCTTTTTACCGTTTTTGAAAGGATATTTTCAAAAGAAAGTCAGGAGATAAAAGTGCCTGTGGGATTACTGATAAAAGATACATAAATCTGAACCATCTCAACTGCTCCCTGGACATGCAGAAATACCACCTAACACATATGCCAACCTTTGTGTGGGGAAGTGAACAATTGTCCAAAAACCTGTTTATTCCCACAACCAGCTCATGTTTCTTCAGGGGTGATCTACCTACCATTGTGCAGATAATTCCCATGCTGCTGGAGACAAGGTCTACAGATTCACAAGAGGTTATTCCCATTGGACTGGGCAGACAGGTACTTGAACCAAATGAATGATACAGGAATCAGTTCCTCCTGTCTGAGTAGTCATTGTCCTTAGATCTTCTCTCACAACAAAATAATTCTGAGGTTATTTTCTGAAGAACTGACATCAACTTAAATTGCAGCTTGAAACACACTACCTCTGTAGCTAGAGCACAAAAACATACTTCCTTTTAGCTGCTGTGTTACAGGACTCTGTACAAGAAACTGACTTTTGCTGAAAGTAAATCAATCCTAGAGAAAACAAACAAACAAACAAACCCCAAAAGCCTGGCAAGCCACCAAGGATTTTAAAAACCCCAATCTTTTAATCCTGTCATGGAATTCAGTTTTTATCATCAGGTGTTGGAAGCTGACACAAGAGATGCAGACAAATATGCACGACAACTACATTAAAAACCAGGTCTGAGCAGATCAGAACACAGGGATACCCTTACCACTGCTCTATTCCCATCCTTATAGGACTTTATATTAATGGTTTTGAAGAATCAGATGTCTGAAGTTCTTGAGCTTCCTGAATTTAAGTTACTTTTCAAACGCTACCTGAAATTTCAAGCCATTTTTCTTTATTTGTAAGTAGGCTAGTAAACCAATTTTCTCGAAATTCATCTTCTCTTGAGAATCTCATTAAGACTCTTGAAAACCCAGACTGCTTATGCAAACTGTCTAGCAGCTGCTTTTTGGATGCACTGAATAAAGTGCCTTCTTTGGCTTACATTTATTGTTACCATTACAACATAAACTTGTCATTATTACAATAAAAAAGCAAGCACAGAAGCAAAACATTAAATATTAAACTCTAAACCCTAGCTTGTCATGTCCCTCTATGTCTTTACAGTGTCACCCACCAAACTCAGTGTTAATTTGCACGAAGATTTATTATTTTTTTCCCCCCTTCAAATAAAAGCTTTAATGCTCCCACACAGCCTAGCCTGGAGAGAAGAAAGCTTCAGTGGCAAAAACGTTGCTTAGTGCTGTCTGATTCATGCAGCCTTTAACACAGATAGGAAACAGCAATCCAGAGCATGCATTTATGATCAACTTCTTTCAGTTCCTTACTTTTATCAAGAAAAAATGTCATGAAGTACTGCAACCAAAATTTTAAATACATCTCAATTTTATTATTTTTTTTTATTTTCACTGCATGTTCGTTTTAGCCATAAGGCAAAAGGTAGCCATGAGGCACCGCCTACTTAGGAACTGACCTTGCAAGTATCTGTTTGAAACAGGTTCTATTCTGAAAGCATAGTTAAAGGTGTATGATCAAGTCATCTCCAGGAAATTACTTCAAGGGAAAGGCCAAGCTGTCTCTAAAGACGGCTCATCTGCTAAAATGGGAAAATCTGAACACAATTAAAACTGGTCTCAGAGAGAAGCTAGAGTTAAAAGTAGTATTTTTTTACTGTGTATGGGCTTTCCACAACCCTCATTTCCATGCAGGTGATTGAGTGCTTACTGTTGCAACTTAAATTAATAATCAGTAGGAGTGACTTGTCCAGACAAAATGAAAAAGTTAATTTATATTTGACAGGCCATGAAATAACTTTCTCTTCGTGTCTGTCTTGGTCTTGCTCCATTTAGTAAGCATTTGTCCCAGTCTTGTTGCAAAGCACGAACCATGTTAATCTTTAGCATTTTATTTATGTCTTTCTCTTATACGTGCACAGTAAGGCCATTAGCAGCCAGAGACACCCCATCAACTTTTCCAAATATTTTTGTTCCTTGAACAAATCAGGTTGTGATAATACCCTGGATATTTGGAAGGAAAAGAAGATGAGGTTGACAGCACACCTCTTTTATCCCAGTGCTGCACGTACATGGACATAAGAGACAGCAGTATTAGTTTTCCTCCCTTTCTGGATATATTATGTCTCAATCCGTTCTGATTTTCATAGAGAGAAACTTTCTAAGGAACTTGCTTGATCACAAGCAACAGTATCCTTGTAATCACTGAAGCAAAGATTCTGAGAAAGGGGGAAAATTTGATATCCACACAGCTGTATGTTTCTCCGGAAAACCAAGTTCTGCTTTTTTCTGGAGTACCATTCAGTAAGCAAATTACATCCAGCTTTACAGCACAATTCTGTGCTAATTTGTTGTGTCTCTCATGGGGAAATGCAGCAATTCCTTCTGACTTTTTTTCTTCTCTGGCTTTTAAAACCAAGATGCACTACCACATACTTTGTCTCACCCTGTTTTGGTATTCCTTCCCTAGCAGCTCCCTCTAACTAGATTTGCCTAGGCACCTCCACAGCTCCTAGCCCCTGTCACCACCCAGACCCCACTTGCTCTTGTCCACACTATGCTCATTTGGAAAACCTTTTTCTTCTACACTGTCTATTCTTAGGAGGAAAGACATCAATGGGTACATGAAGTCCCTAATTTTAGCTCTGGCGCAAATACAGGACACAGCTATCAGAGTTGTAACCAACAGTTAAAAATACAAGTAAATCAGCCAGCAACCACATATACAGAAAGCACCATGTTGCTTACAATTTCCAGCATTTCTGAATTCTGATTTCTTTTTTTAAGATTTTGATCTTTAAAAGCTCTTCTTTATCCATAGGGATGGTTAATTCAGAACACCAACACAAGAGTCTAGGCCTCTACCAGGTTTCAAATTCCAAGAGTACATTACCTAACAAGAAAATTTCTCATGAAAAAATATTCTGAGAAACTTACCTAATCAGCCAAAATGTACTTCTGTCTGTCCTACACCTTGGAGAGAGCAGAACATTTCTTACAAAGTCTTCCCAAGTGTTGCACTGGAAAAATTTCATCTGATGTGTCAGGATTTGGGGAAAAAAAGCTATGAAAAACTGAATGATACCTTCAGTTTTTCAGGGAACTACTGTACTCTTACCAGCTCTGCTATCAGGGAACTAGACACATACATCATATACACAAAGAACTCCCATTTCAAGTAACACCACTCTTATTTCTAAGGCCTTCAACTTCTAATTAAATTTCAAATAAAAAAAAATATCAAATTACATTGTTTTCCCATCATACCTCAGTGCATCTGCTTGAAAAGGCAGCTAGTCAACACTTCATGTACATACCACCATACATGGTGTCCTGCTGCTCCAGAGTGTCCATCTTATCATACCATTTCTTCGTTTTTTAGAACAGAGAATTCACCTTCCATTCTCCAACAACACTAACAGACAGAAAAAACCCTCTGAGAACATGCTATAAACCCAACCATATGCCTTACGTTGGAGATGAAAAGCTTCCAGGATTAAACAGGCTTCTTTTTCAGTGTCAGCAAGAATCACCACACTGCCCTATTGAATAGCATAGGGCAACTTTTCAGCATGGTTATGTCAGTCACTATTTTTGCACGCTGTTGCCATTCCTCTTTAAAAAATGAAGGGTTTTTTTTGGCCTATCTTTCATGCTTCCATAGGCAAGTTTATCAGACTGTAACAGAGGCACTCTTTTGATACATATCCAACACTCAGATTAGAAACCTGTCAGCCATGGAATGGGTTGATTTTGAGAACCGGAACAAAATGGAGAAACTAAACAAAAGTTTGATTTTTACATATATTTTGCCTTTGTTAGACATTAGTAACTCTAGCAAGGGCACTCTGGAAGCTTGCTACCTAAGAACAAATACTCAAGCTTAGATGGATGGCTGGTCTAAACCCCAACCTTGTCCCAGTGCTGGTCAACAACCTGAGCAAGCACAGAAGAAAGCACTTAATTTCTCCTCCTTTCAGCACAGCCTATCAGCTCACAACCACCAGCAGTTCTGGGATCCCTGATCTGCAGGTTGCATGTGGATGGCATTGATTACTGAACAGTGATGATCCGTCCCTCATGAATTTGTCCAACCATTCTGGGTCCCCCACTTTTCATAACAAATCTGAACTTCATTCAAATCCTTCTGATAATCCTTGCATCCCCAAAACTCACCTAAGGTTCTTAACAAAGGTTCTTAAGGTTCTCAGCAGAAAAACATACTTTTTTGGAAAAAGTATGTTAAAAAAAAATAGCTCTAACGTACTTTTCCCATTCTCAAACACACTATCGATTTAAGCAGCTAAAGACATGCAGAACTCAAAATCCTGACTTGTGATAAAGGAATGCTGTTACAAAGAAGTCAGAGTTTTCCTTTACTTTGTAGTTATTTGGAATTAACTAGCTTAGGTGATTCTGACATCACGGCAGTTAATACCCATCAGAAAGCTAATTTACCTTTCTGCCAAGTATCTGCTCAAGCAACACAAGCTGGATTGCACCTGTCCATGTATGTTAAAAATTGGGAATCAAATGGGCTAAGATTACCAAGATCAAAATCAGTAGGGTGGATAATACCAAGGCTAAAGGTAAGGTCTCTTTTGCTTCCGTAAAACATGCAGCATACAGGCAGGTTCTCATTAACTCACAGCATGCAGAAAGATTCTTCCATCTGGAGGTCTCCCGAGACTCAAATAACCACACGAACCCACTTTTTGGACTGGACATTCAAGCTGCCGGTTATTTGGAAGATTACTCAGGAGTTATCAAGAGAGTCTCTCCATTACAAACCCTTTCACAAAAAAGGAAGAAAAATACAGAACAATGAAGTTCCATTGTAATACATTACATCCCCAAAAATCAACATGGACCAAAATATAAAGATAGTATGCACAACCGTGATTCCAAACCTTGCTCCAAGGAAGAATCTTTGAACATCACCAACTGGCAGATTAAAACACACGTTTAAATTAAGACACTGAATTTAAACGTAATCAAAGCTATTTTAGGATGTACTTAAAATTGAAGCCTAAGTTGTCTAGAATGAAAAAAAGAAAAGAAACAGTAATTGAATATTTCAAAGGGGTATACATTGGTCCTGAAGTTTTAGGATCAGTCAAGCCTCTGGAAGAAGTTCTTGGCTAGCAGAGGAAGTCAGAGTTGTTTAGTGTTCTTTCAAAAGCTGAAGTCTACTTTTTCTCTTCCAGTTGAAAAGTTGAAAATGTATCTCAGTTTAATAGCTTACTCACTCAAAATTAGTAAGTTTATTACAAATTGTAGGAGAAAACAGTCTAGTTTTTATAGAATGGATAAACTAGTTAAAGCACAACTGAACACTAAATGACTAGTTCTCAAATACTACATACCAAGAAAAAACTGTTAAGTTTGCAACTCCTCCAAATATCTTTGTTTTCATTTTCCTGATTTTCCTAAGCTTTTTTATTCTCAGCACATTGTAATGTAAACATGTCTGCCTTTTAAGACTGTTTAAACAAGCCTGTTGTCTAAATTTAATTTCATTATGTTCCCATTCAACACGAGCCCAGCATAAATTAAGAAATAAAAATTAATTTTATAAAGGAATAAGAAACAACTACCCATGCAATTTTCCAAAAGACTATAACATGCAACACAGGAAGCCAATTAAATACTAGCTACATGAGTTGCTTAAATGTGCCTGTAAGCTACCCACTTTCCTCACAAAAATTAGCAGATAAGTGCAAAAGCTATGTTCAATTGGAAATATCATTGTTATTAACTTGGAAGATTTAAGTTTTCTTCAGATGAATGCTCCAAAGTTAAACTGAAAAACATAATTCCAACAGGTATCCTACCTGCCAGTCTGAATTAACTGAAACCAATCCAACCTAGTCTATACATGAAGACATTTTTTGTGCGGTTTTAATTTTATAACAAATGGGTTTGTTTGAGGCTTCCCTACTCATCTGCTGTAAAGGTCGGCAGGAACCACACACAAGTTCGTATTTGTTGTAAGATGTACACACGGAACCTTCTAATTTTGTTCCCCTATTTTTTACATTTCTATCTCTTACCCGTGCTAACGTGTTTTCTTCATTATTTTTATTATATTTATATATATTATATATATGTGTAATAATTATATATTTTGATATGCTGTTCTCTGTTCTGTAAGATGCACTGGTAACTTAGCAATGGTATCGGGCGTCTTCACTTCACACAGCCCAGTAACTCCCCCCAGTCACACCGCGGAGGAGGCCGTTTGTGGCGGCGCCAGCGCTGCTCCCGCTGCCTTTGCGGTGCGGCCCGGAGGCACGCCCGCCCGCACGGCGGCTGCCGGCTGCCCTCAGCCCACCAGGGGGCGCCCCGCCGCGGGGGCACGGCGGCCCCCGCGCCCCTTCCACACGGCCGGTGCACGCCCCGCAGCCACGCCGCGCCCCCCGCCTCGGCCCCACCGAGCCCACCCTAAGCTCGCTCGCGGTCCTTCGGAATTCGAAAGCTGCATGATACAGGGCACGCTGGCATAAACATTTGCTAAGTAAAAACCACCACAAAGTAAGGGACTTCTATATATACATCTAAAATACACTTTTTAATCTACATATGTATTTATATACTTTTATATTTTGCTTTACAAAGCACTTATTTATAAGGTATGAAGCTGCAAAATGTAACTGGATTGTTTCTCTGAAATGTAAAGCAAATTGCTGATTTGCTCCCGGGATGGGGTGGGTGCTAGAAGCACAACCAGGTAACAAAAGACATTTGAATGGGCCAATTACGAGACCATCATGTAACTACTCTTATGTGGCTAGAGGCTGATGATTTAAAATGTTAAAATTTTAAATGATTAAATAGGTCAAATGTTTAATCTGTAGATGCCTGGTACTTGAATAGTCTTCCAGTTATCAGGCTCCTCTCAGATCACTCATGCCTACCCACCAGTGCATATATCCCAGTCCAGGCACCAGACACTTCCTGAGCCCTACTCTGCTGCCTCACACCTCCCTCCTACAGCCATCAGCACGAGCACCTCGGATGCATACAAAACCACCAATGATCTGTGATCAAGAATTTGCACGGGAAGTCCTGGTCCTTGCTGCTATCTTCCTGCATCAGCCTCCAACAGACCTGCTTGATGACTCCTCATGCTACAGCACAAATAGCCTTCTCCAGGCACCCATGGTCCTCCCAGACATGGTTTAATTCCATGCTCAGCAGCTGCAAACTGAACAAAAGGGACATCTCCTAAAAGGCTGGCTTAATATTACCAAACTCAGTTGTAAAAGAGATCCGTCAAAGTTGCTCCAGACAAGACAAAGTTGCCGCAGCCCAGCTCCCTGCTTTGGGCAAAAGAGCATTCCCCACCCCACCCCCACCCCCTGCCTTTACCAGCCCACTCCTACAATACAGAGAGGTATTATGAGAAGAGTAACAAACTATTAATTTATTTTTAAGCATCAAAAGTATGGTCAATATAAGGAACATTTTTGTCTCTGTCCTAAAGATTACATCCACTTTGATTAAGTCTGTAATCTAAAGGAACTAACTAACCTAGTTTTTCCAGCGCAGAACTGTCCCCTGATGTAATTAAAACAGTTTTGTCACTTCATTTTTCCTAGAAAAAAATAAAGGGACAGAAAACCAAGCAGCTGCAAATCCTTCATTCACAAAACATGTGTAGCACAGAATGTGCCGATGAACATTTACCACTGTTGCTCCACTACAAGGAAGCTAAAATGCACGGTAAAACTAGGAGTATTATGGTTTATATTAGACCAGTTTATCAGGTGTTAGGCAGAAGGCAAAGTGCCTTCTCAGCTACCAAACATGTAAACTAAAATCCTAAATGGACTAGCGAGCTCATGTTCTTTTCTTTCTTAAATGTGTGTGTGTAACTATACCTCCCTGTTTGATAGTTTGTAAAACTTGGGGAGCCCTTTGAACATAACCCACAGTTTGACACAATTTATAACTTTATTACTTATCAGCTTTAAAAGGACAAGGCAACATGTATAAGCATGAACATATTTTAAAAAATTAAATATATACAATACTTTGTTTCAAAAGCAAACCCAGGTTAAAGATAAATTTTACTTATAAGACTGATGCAATTTTTACTAGCAGAATATGCTTTTGCCAGTATAAACTGCCTTAGTGCTTGGGACTTGGCTTCCTAATCATACCAGTGAACTCATGCTAGCTCAACTCTGTCATGAACACCCCTATAAAACAAAGTCTTGTTGGATAGCCCTACTCTAGTTATTTCTCCACAACCTTCAGTCTAAATCCCACTTAGATTACATAAGGTTCAACTGCACTTTTCCAAAACTATACGAGCTAGCAAGCAAACCCAGAAGTAGATGCAGAGCTATGTACAAATGTATAGTAAATATCTGCTGAATAGACTTCTCTGAAAAACAGCCTCTTGCAAAATTCACAGATTGAGACTTCCTTTTGATAACCTGCCTGAATCACTGGGATCATTGTATGATGTCTGCAGCAAGAGCTGAACAGAATGAAGAATAATCAGAAGCGTGCACATGCTCACGTGGCAGGGGACCCAGCCCAGGAAGGCTAAGCTACGCCTTTAGTCTCACTGAATCAGCTGAGAGTATGCACGGCAGAAGTGAAGTTGCTGAAGTCACAGCTCTTTTTTTCCTAGCTATGACAAACTGTGTGCACATGCACACTGTGTTTCTGTGTTTGTGTGTTTGCAGGGAAACATTAAAATGTGTTCAAACAGGTATAAAATAAAACCCAAAAATATTCTCTTGACATAACTTTTACTACTAATTAACAGTAAATACTCAAGCAAAATTTTACCACTGTGTACATATAATGGAAACAAATTAGATCACGTTACTGAATTAATAACCCAGCAATTATTACACAAACAAAACATCGCTGTAGGAACCACAAATGCCAGCCAAATCCACAAAACATCTAATACTCAGGCTCTTTCAAATCAAAATTAAATAATGTTTTTAAATTAAAAAAAAAAGAAACAAAGAAACCAAACAGTAGCATTTTCTTGGGCTCTGGCCAGGAATGCCAAGTTCTATTGCCTGCAGTATGTTTTCACCACAAAGTAATAAATTCTGCCATGGATGAGGTTATAGTGGCAGTAGCAGCTTTTAACTACAGTACTAGTAATAGGAACAGCTTTTAACAGGTTTCATGAAACTATTAATTCTATTTTAAGATTTCAGTTTAGTAACCAAACACTTTTCCTCTCCTCTCCTTTTCTTGAACAGTCTTTAAAAACTCCAAACATTAAACCAAACAAAAAATCCTTAAACCCCCAAACCAATACAGCAAGATTTTGGCAAGGAAGGTATCAGTGGATGCAAAGGGCAGAAGGCAGTCAGCAGGAACAGATGCAGGATGTTATGCTTTCCACTTACATCTTTGTACAGTAACATCAGTGAAGACAATATATCCATTTTTCCAGTTAAATTACTTTTTAATTCATATCAATTGGAAAGGGAGATTTCGTCCTACAGTTAAGTGGAGAACTGGGAGACAGCAGCAGAAAGTAAAGGACTCACAGTGACAGGAACAAGAGGCACTTCGGAGGCAACATTACAGGCTGAAGGAGCACCTGTCTGAAGTGTATATGCACAAACATATGCAGCCTGAGAACAGACAGGAGGAACAAGAGCTCTGCCTCCAGTCACAACACAGCGTGACTGGAGTAAGTGAGACATGGCAGGAATGACTGAGTTGTGATGGACTGGCAGATGCTCTTCACAAAATGCAGGCAAGGAAGATGAAGGTGCAGGGGTGTCTTTATGCAAATGAAGTTCGGCTACATGGAGCTCTTTCCGGGGACAACAGCTGGATGACAGCTTGCGTGTCCACATCAGGGAAGAGGCCAGTAAGTGTGACATCATGGCAGAAATGGCTTTATTACAGATCTCACAAGTAGGTAAAGCATCCTAAACAGCTTGAGGATTGCTCTTGATCACAGCCCTGGTTCTTATGAATTATTTTAATCTCCTTGATATCTACTGGAAAGGCAGAGCAGGTGGGGACACACCCTGGCAAGGAGATTTCTAGAAAAAGTATCTCCTTGATATAGGTACTGGATAGGCTAACCTGGGATGGTGCACAGCTAAGCACATCTGCTGTTCACTAGCATGGAAGTATTGAGTACCGATACAAAAATCACGGGCAGCCTCAGTGGTAGTGACCACAACATAGGGGAGTTCAAGATCCTGGGGGCAGAGAGGCAGGTGAGTAGTGGAGTACAGACCATGGACTTTAGGAAAGCAGATTAGTTGAGTGGTAGGTGCGATGCCATTGAAAGGGTAGGGTAATGCAATGTTACCTGCAGTGAAGGGTAAAGGATCACAAGAAAGCTGGCAGGTCTTTAAGGACATTCACCAAGCAGAGGAACAGTCTGTCCCAATACTCAGGAAATCAAGCAGATATATCAGGTGACAAGCTCAGCGCCAAGGAAGGAAGGAACTCATGATGGAACTCCACTGCAAAAAGGCAGCATACAGGAGGTGAAAGCAATGTTAGGCTGCAATGGAGGAATTTAAAAACATCTCCTGGCCATGCAGGAATAGTTTCAGGAAAGGCAAAGCTCAGCTGCCAGTAGGACCTGCAAGCAGCATAAGGACCAGAGGAGCTTCTACTGCTACATTAACAGTAAAAGACTAAACAAGGAGAAAGTGGGACAGTTACTGAATGGAGAGGTGATTCGGTGACAACAGAAACAGGTAGGGCAGAGGTACTCAGCATCATCTTTGCCTTTGTTTTTCACCAGCAAGGTCTTCCAGTATTTGTTCTTACAGGCAAGGTTCAAGGAGGGAAAGGATGGCCATCAGTTGATGATGACTTAGTCAGAAATTGCTTAACAGAACTCGATCCCTACAAGTCCACGGGATCAGACCTACTGCATCCAAGGGTATTGACAGAGATGGGCAATGCCATGGCAAGGCTGCACTCACATCTGAGGTATCATGGAGATAGGGAAGGTCCCTGATGACAAGGAAAAAGCAAATATTGCACCAATCTTTAAAAAAAGAAAGAAAAAAAAAAGGCCAAAAGGACAATCTGGGGAACAGCGGGATGGTGAGCCTCACTTTGATCCTCAGTGAAATCACAGAGCAATTGAGTTCTCTGAGCATGTTTCTGAACATACACATGGAAGTGTGACTGAACAGTCAATATTTGCTCCTGCAGTCCTCACGCTATTGCTAATCACCAAGCAGAAATTTTATATGGGACCTTATGCATATATGTACCTGTTGCTGAATGAAATTAAGGAACTAACACTTGGAGGGATGACAGGAAGATGAATGGGAGTCAAAAGCACACACCTCTAATTGGAAACCTCCATTTAAGAGCTGGCTATGGAAGTACAAATCCAGATCCTAAAGCTTACATCCACTTTCAACACTTTTTTTAGGCAAACCTATGAAACACTACAAAATAAATGAGACAAATAATCCAGGAACGACTGGTTTTGGAGATACAATTTTCATCACAAGCTTTAAAGTAAGAACAACAGAAAAACCTCCACTGGAAGCTCAGACAAATCTCAAGTGTTTAGAAAACAAAATGCTCTTTTAATTGTCAAAAATATTATCTGACAGCTCACTGTAATTTGTACAAGAAATGTTATGCAGCTCTTGGCTGCCCTCTCACTGTTGTTGCAAACCAACCCATTTGCCACTGAAATCTACCAAATACAAATATCCAAACTGCAACACATCTTCTGAACAGAAAGAAAACAGTAGAGTATCTGCCAATATTCCTGAAAATTACTGTTGATACTCCCTCTGGCCGCTATAGGTAACTCTGAAGAACTCAGCTGGAACTGAGAGACATCCAGCACCAGCATCCTCCCTAGTCTCAAAGCATAACATGACAGTACTCCTTGTGTTCTGACACAGAACACCATTCTGAGAGAAGGGGCTTGCATTCTCCAGATGTCACCTTCTCCCTCATTACAATATTACTGTCCATAAATATTCACTAAAAGCTTCTGAGGAATCCACACTTTCATACAGGTCCTATCTCGTTCCATCTCTACATTGCCCTACTTTTGTGTATCATACTGGCTTAAAATCACTCACTGAAAACTTAAGCTTGATCAGTGAGAATCTGTGGTGCAACATCCCTTCTAAAGTCTCCATCCTCCATGCACTCCTAGGTCTGTTACATCCAAGTGCATCCCTAGAAGCAAAGCAAAGTTTGCTGTTACTACGTATGGTATGAGCAGACTTTGTTATAGTAACCCAGGACAGTTTGTCTCTCCTATTAAAGCATGTAGAGTCCAGTAACATGGGACAGTTTGCTTCATCCCATCCCATTTGAGTATGCAGAGTTTCAAGCAGATTTTATCTGATTGTCACAGTAATCCAGGATAGTTCACTCTCCCATCTGCACCTACTTCTGCACTGGTGCAAATGACGGAGGCCAGCTACACATTTCAGAACTCAGCAACAGCACCTGCACTACATCAGTGAGTTCACTAATGAGCAAAACAGGACACAGCACATGTATGATATGTTAATTGACACAAGTTATCCACCCCTGCAGTGCTTTCCTTGAGCTTAACTTCTGAGCAGGGTTCCACTGCCTTGTGTCCCCATCGATTAACACTGGTGTAATGCTAGGCTTTCATTAAAGCCAAAGCTTTCACTTGCCAAGTGTTGTGCCTGAACCCTCAGGGTTCTGCACCTGCTTTTCATGCATCAGACCCTATGATAAACAAAATTATACAAAATTCCTATCTTAATAAGGCTGATTAATTTTCTTAGGTTTTGTACTTTATCCTCTTCGACCAAGTGCAAATCATTATAAAGGGAAGAAGGGAGGTCAGATGGGAGAGTTTTCCCCCATATTATCATATGAAAAACGTAGAAGCATAGTAGATCCAAGCATGCATGTATTAAAGCACAGAAACTGGATGTCAAAACACAGAACTAAACCTCTGGGGTACTCCAGCAGGAGCAGGCTAGCTACTAGGAACCATTCTTACTATCCTGCCTTACTCAGAAAAGCTGAATGAAAACCAGGTAACATTCAAACTTAAAAATTACACCACTCCCATACACCGCAAATGCTAAACCAAATAGAAAAGGAGTGAAAGAATTACATAGTGGTAGAAATACAAAGGTCTTCCCCAGCAATGTACAGAATTTCTCTTAAGCCATAACTACTACAATGTACAGATCATGTCTTCAGTAAGTAACTGTATGTTCAGTAAATCACATTTAAAAAAAATAATAAAGAAACTGCTAATTTGCTACATGCAGGACATGCTGTCCCTCAAGCAATATGATTTCTGATTCCAATGTTTGATAGACAACCATAAAAACACAAACTGAGAGCTGCAGGACATTTTACTGGGCTTCATAAAGAAGAGGAAGCTAGAAATTATTCCAACTTTTAGCTAATAAAAGCTAGCTTAAAAGGAAGCTAAAGTCCATTTCTAAAGGAAATTAATTATTTGGGAAGGCAGAGAATCACTTACAAAAAATAGCTAACATGGTGACTGAAACCACTGTTTCCCATTCAGTGTATAGAAAAATTCAAGAATAAAACTTCAGACAGTCCTTGGCTGTTCAGTTTTTAGATAAGGTAATGGGTTTAGCCAGGAACTTCACAATCTGAATGCCACCAGCAGACTTGTTTTTCAGGTTTTTCACTTTTCCAAAGTTTTGTTGAGCCAAAGACAATCCATACATCTTCACTGTACAGCTTATCAGTATTTTTTCCAGCAGGGAACAGCAAGACTGAAAGCTACATAGATGCATAAGACGCAGCCCAGCTTCCAAGTGAACAGGGAAGCATGAGGACGTAGCTATAAAACAAGGACAGAAACAGAACTGAATACAGTCCACACACAAATCAAGGGCAGCCAAAAAGCTCGTATAAACCCACTGAAAAAGCTACACCTGCACCTTGAAGCAGGTTTCTGTCTCCCACAACTAGTCTAAAAAAGCATCTAGAATGTGATAAGAGCCTGAAGGAACACCTGGTTTTATGCAACAATAAGTCCATTACCAGGTCTTACTTCCAAGTTCTCTATAGAGGGTGTAGATCTGGAAATTTCTTCCTATATTAATACATGGAACAGGTAACGCAAAGTAAGTGAATACAGCATCTCTAGTACATCACACCCCAATTCCTTCTGAAACAAGAACAAAACAGTTACATATCAGTCTCTCATGCTACCTTGGAGCTAACCTAAATCAAACTGGTTCCTCTCTTTTGCCATCCCAAGTGTGTTACATAAGCATATCCATAGCCTTCATTTAGAATTCTATGCCACATCTTTTATTTAGTCTTCTTGAGGGGAAAAAATATCCTCTTGCAATTGCTGCTGAAGGGGCTAAGAGTTAACAGCGCTCACAATGCTCCATGTGACGTGCACAAGCAGCAGCCTCTATGTTGGTAGGCACATTAGACTATCCTCTTGATACATCAATCAAATGATGCTGCAGCAAGCACCCAGGCAGCAAGCGCACTGTAGTTTCTTCTAATCCCTGTTTAAAACCCAGAAAATGCCAGTAGATCAGATCTATACCCTAAAATCAGGGTCCCTTTTATTCAAGCTAAGCACAAAGGTAGCCACTTCATTAACTCAGAAGATATAGAACAGCAAGAACATTTGACTTGTGTCTTTTCAACAGCTAAATGCATTTCAGCTATTAAGACTCCCTGATCATATCTTAAGACAAAACACTCATATCCATTTTAAGAAATGACACCCACTTTTCTACCAAACTAGAGAAGAACGAGTGAAAAACATTACTAGGTTTTACAAAGGCACCTACACCAGCTGCTAAGGAGGGTTTGTGACTGTACAATTAAGCAGGAAAACACCATTCTTCTTACTCTATTGACACATGAAAGAAACACACAGAGAATGCATCATAAAAGAACTGCCAAAGTAGATGGAGGCAGCGAAAAGCAAGACCATTGTCACATACTGAAAGTAAACAAATTAGGAAAAATACTCCAGACTCTCCTGGGTGTTTTCTAAACTTGTTAATTTTATATGTTACGCGTAACAGTTCATAGCTACAGATCATAGCAATAGTGCAAAGAAATACAACTTACATAGAAGTCACATCTGCATTCTGCCTACATACAACAACAAAGCATATGCACACTTAAACAGGAAAGAGTCAAATATCAGATTTAACAGTACTGCAATGCAAAAGGATTTTGGGGGGAAAAGCTATCCTTTCTCAGGCTCTTTTCATGAAGAAGTCCCGTAGGTGTGCACGGGTTTTCTCTTTGGTTGGAATTTTTTGTTCGTGCCCTCATGGTTTGTTTTTTTTTTTTGGCTTGGTCCCCCTCTCCCTATCTCACAGACACACAGACACACCTCCCGTAACAATGAACCCCAAGTGACAACTTTTGGACTACTAGACTCTTGAGCAGTTCTACTGCTACAACCTATCAAAATTGGCATCCTACTTATTAATTCTACCTTACAGGCAAGGGTTATAATCACCTTAAAATAGTTTATGATTATGAATGTAACTATTTCAAAATATTTAATTTAGAACGTACAGGATAGTCCACATTTTTTTTTTCCTGTGCAAAACTGACAGCATTAATGTTGATGATCACATGCTTCTCCTGTTGGGAAGGAAAGGGAAGCTAAGAAAAATCTCCCTTATCAATAGTCCAGTAACATAAAGACTTCCTGATCTTGCAAATTCATTTGTCCACATCACTCCACAAGGATCAATAAAGAACACTCTGCAGAAAATAGTCTGTTCACATACTAAG